>NC_133452.1:32236672-33692297 GCF_048565385.1 Saimiri boliviensis
TGTCTCCCTCCTGAATGCCTCTCAGTGGAAGTTCTGGTAGATCATCTAAGACATTGTTCAAAGAAAACTCTGACAATGGGCAATTTTTCTCATTGTAAGTTAACTCTATAATCTAAACACTCTCTCCCCAAAAGAGCAGAACCTCCACTAATTATGCTCACTGTGTTATTTACTAAGTGGTAACTTTTATTGATTAGGATTGTTTCTACTTATAAATCATTAAAATGCACTCAGGCTGGCTTAAGTCAAAGGAGGAGAGGGCTGGGAGAATAGGGCAGAAACAGAAAAACTCAGGGGCTGGTATGCAGCCAAGCCTCCTGAGGTACCCTCTCCCCTCCTTTTATGTAAATTGTTCATTTATGCAGTAATCTAACCAGATTGCCAAACCGTTTTCTGCCTCAGAACCATCCTGAAGGCTGATCCTTGTGCCTGATACCTTTCACAAGCAGAATATTTGCTTGCTAACTCCTACTCACCTACACAGCTCAGCTTCGCTGTCACGTTTCTGGGATCCATTTCTGCACCTTGGACTCACTTCTGGCTCTTACCAGTGTGTTGCAATCACCTGAAGGATACGTGACTGTGTCATTTGTTAACTCAGTGAAAACCAAGTGAAGACGAAGACCGTGATTTAGAGATGCCAGATAAGAAGCAGATGCCCAGATTGATTTGAATTCCAAAGAAACAACAAATACCTTTTTAGTATAATTCTGTCCGGTGCAATATTTTTATATACTAAATCTGATAGCCTTTACATGATTTTCTTTCTTTCCTTTTCTTTCTCTCTCTCTCTTTTTTTTTTTTTTTGAGACAGAGTCTTGCTCTGTTTTCAGGCTGGAGTGCAATGGCATGATCTCAGCTCACTGCAACCTCCAACTCCCTGGTTCAAGCTATTCTCCTGCCCCAGCCTCCTGAGTAACTGAGAATAGCTAATATTTTCTCCCATTCTGTAGGTTGTTTACTCTGCTGATAGTTTCTTTTGCTGTGCAGAAACTCTTTAGTTTAATTAGGTCCTACTTGTCAATTTATGTTTTTGTTGCAATTGCTATTGAAGACTTAGTCACAAATTATTCCAGGCTGATGTCCAGAATAGAGTTTCCTAGATTTTCCTGTAGGAGTCTTATAGTTTGAAGCCTTACATCTAAATACAAAAATTAGGCCCAGCTAATTTTTGTATTTTTAGTAGATACAGGGTTTCACCATGTTGGCCAAGATGGTCTCAATCTCCTGACCTCATGATTCACCTGCCTCAGCCTTTCAAACTGCTGGGATTATAGGCATGAGCTACTGTATCCAGCCTACATGATTTTCTTTAACACATAGCACAGAGTCAGCACATAGTGAGCACTCCACAAATCTTTGCCAAATAAATGAATGAAGAAAATCTAGGCAATACCATTTGGGACATAGGCACGAGCAAAGATTTCATGACAGAAATGTTAAACGCAATTGCAACAAAAGAAAAACTGACCCATCGGATCTAATTAAACTAATTACACAGTAACAGAAACTACCATCAGAGTGAACAGACAACTACAGAAGGGGAGAAACTTTTTGCAATCTATCCATTGTACAGAGGTCTACTATCCAGAATCTATAAGGCACTTAAAGAAATTTACAAGAAAAAACAACCCCATTAAAAAGTGAGCAAAGGACATCGACAGTCACTTCTCAAAAGAAGACATTTATGTGGCCAACAAATATATGAAACATATGAAAAAAAGCACAACACCACTGATCATGAGAGAAATGCAAATCAAAACCACAATGAGATATCTTCTCATGCCAGTCAGAATGGCAATTATTAAAAAGTCAAGAAACAACAGATGCTGGTAAGGCTGTGGAGAAATAGGAACGTTTTTATACTGTTGGTGGGAATGTAAATTAATTCAGTCACTATGGAAGACAGTGTGGCAATTCCGTCAAGACCTATAGAACCAGAAACACCATTTAACCCAGCAAACCATTGTTGGGTATATACCAAAGGGAATATAAGTCTTTCTATTATAAAGATATATGCACGTGTATGTTCATCACAGCACTATTCACAATAACAAAGACATGGAATCAACCCAAATGCCCATCAATGATAGACTGGATGAAGAAAATATGGTACTTACACACCATGAAATACTATGCAGCCACGAAAAGAAATGGGACCATGTCCTTTGTAGGGATATGGATGGAGCTGAAAGCCATTATCCTCAGCAAACTAACAGGAACAGAAAACCAAACACCACGTGATTTCACTTATAAGTGGGTGCTGAACAGTAAGAACACATGGACACAAGGAGGGGAATAACACACCTGGGGCCTGTCGGGGTGGGGGAAGGGAGAGCATCAGGATAAATAGCTAACGGATGTGGGTCTAAATACCTAGGTGATGGGTTGATGGATGCAGCAAACCACCGTGGCACACATTTACCTATGTAACAAACCTGCATGTCCTGCACATGTATCCCAGAACTTAAAAGAAAATAAAATTCAATTAAAATTTTTAAAAAGTGAATGTAGATCTGGTGAGCCATGTGCTGATACAAAATGGGTGAAATACAATGAGTGGATGGGGATAGTACCTGGGGAAAAAAAAAAGCAACAATTCCCACACATTCTGTCTCCTCATAGAGAATTCATGAGTTACAAATTGAGTAGCAATTAATAGAAGAAAGTTTCACCCGCAAAAATAAGCAGAGAACAAATTACATCGATTTGCAAAGACAAAGCCCAATTACCTAAGGGTAATGATGAAATCTTTATTCCAGATAGACTGTATGATGAGGTTCCCAATAATTATATAATTCTTTCCCAGATGAGATTTGGACAAATGCACTCTTCAAGAAAACACCAACAACATTTGTTTTAGATTAAGGGGTTACATGTGTAGGTTTGTTACATGGATATATTGCATGATGCTGAGGTTTGGAATATGAATGATCCCGTCACCCAGATAGTGAGCATATCACCCACCGGTTAGTTTTTCAACCCTTTTCCCCTTCCCTTTCTACTCCATTAGGCCGCAGTGTCTATTATTGCCATCTTTACGTCCATGAATACCCAATGTTTAGCTTCTACTTAGAAGTAAGAACATGTGGTATTTGGTTCTCTGTTCCTGCATTAATTTTCTTAGGATAATGGCCTCTAGCTGCATCCACATTGCTATAAAAGGACAAGATTTCATTACCTTTTATGGCTGTGCAGTATTCTATGATGTGTATATACCACATTTTCTTTAGCCAGTCCACTGTTGATGGGCACCTGGGTTGATTCCATGTCTTTGCTATTGTGAATAGTGGTGCAGTAAACATGTGAGAGCATGTGCCTTTTTGGTAGAATGGTTTATTTTCTTTGGGATATATATATATCCAGTAATAAGATTGCTGGGACAATGGTAATTCCATTTTAAATTATTGGAGAAACCTCCAAACTGCTTTTAGCAGCGGTCAAACCAATTTATATTTCTGTCAGCGGTGTGTAAGTGTTCCCTTTTCTCCATAGCCTCCTCAGCATCAGTCGTTTTTTTGACTTTTTAATAATCGCCATTCTGACTGGTGTGTGATGGTATCTCATTGTGGTTTTGATATGCATTTCTCTGATGATTAACAATGTTGATCTTTTTTTATGTTTGTTGGCTGCTTGTATGCCTTCTTTTGAGAAATGCCTGTTCATTTCTTCTGCTCATTTGTAATGGGGTTATGTGGTTTTTACTTCTTCAATTGTCTATGTTTGTTATAGATTCTGAATATTAGACCTTTGTTGGATGCATAGTTTGCTAATATTTTCTCCCATTCTATAGGTTGTTTACTCTGTTGACAATTTCTTTTGCTGTGCAGAAACTCTTTAGTTTAATTAGGCCCTACTTGTCAATTTGTGTTTTTGTTGCAATTGCTTTTGAAAACTTAGTCACAAATTATTCCCCCAGGCTGATGTCCAGAATAGAGTTTCCTAGATTTTCCTGTGGGAGTCTTATAGTTTGAGGCCTTACATTTAAACCTTTAATTGACCTTCAGTTAAGTTTTGTATGTATTAAAATGTAGGGGGTCTCATTTCATCCTTCTGCATATAGCTAGCTAGCTATCCCAGCATCATTTATTGAATAGAGAGATTATTCCCCATTGCTTATTTTTGTTGACTTTGTCAAAGATTAACATGTGGCTTTATTTCTAGGTACTCTATTCTGTTCCACTGGTCTACATGTCTGGTTGGTACCAGAACCATGCTGTTTTGGTTACAGTAGGATTACAGTATAGTTTGAAGTTGGGTAGTATGATGCCTCCAGCTTTGTTTTTGTGGGGTGTTATTTGTTGTTTTTTTTTGTTTTGTTTTGCTTACGATTGCCTTGGCTATTTGGGCTCTTTTTTGATTCCACGTGAATTTTAGAATAGGTTTTACTAATTCTGTGAAAAAGAAGATGCGCTTTCCTCATACTCCTTAGATAATGACTGGGCGGAACTGAAGTAGGAGTGGAGACAATGTAGGCTTCAACATCAGAGACGTCATGCCTTGCACATAACTGAATTTGATGACTGTTTAGTGAATGGAAGAATGTGGCAGAGGGACTTTAAGTCCCTGCTATGAAATCAGAAAGAATTGGGTCCAGTACTGTCTCCACTCATAACTACTTTGGACTCACTTGTGAGAGCTACTTGTTAAATTTTCAGAAATTTTGCATGCTGCTTGTTAAATTTGCACTTCATTAAATGAATTCTAGAAACTTACAAATAAGTGATATTTAAAAATATATATATAAATTCAAAAGTCACCATTCCCAATTCTATCACTATTGTCTGTGCTCTTGAGGTGATTTGTCTGTGGTGTGTATGGGTTGGAAATGCTACATCATGGTGTGGGATTGTGCATCTCTTCCTTACTCCACGTTCTGTGAGCTGGCAGCTCAAAACTGGCCACAGTGGAAGCATTTAAACTACAGACATAGGCAAATACTATAAATTGGGGCTAAATTTGCTCTTTTATTTGTTGATAGTCTAAACTTTAAAAAGTGGCAAAAAGAATGTTAATAATGCATATAAAACAAAAAAGTATATCATATCTAACCACTGTTACTGTGAATAGCGGAAGCCAATTGAGAAAACATTTTTTTCCGCATTGAAAAACTCTCATACAATTCAGCAGAGAGACGGCTTATGCACTGATGGAAACTTTGACATCCAACAAGTGTCCACATTGTCTTACTTTTATCTGACTTGTTATCATAAACAAAAATATCAACCAATATTCCTCTACATATACATGATATTCACTTCGTTCTGGTTATCAGAATTTTTTTTCTTTTCTTTTTTTTTTTCTTTTTTTTTGAGATGGAGTTTCACTCACTGTTGTGCACAAGCTGGAGGAAAATGGTGCATCTCAACTCACTGCAATCTCTGCCTCTTGGGTTCAAGCGATTCTCCTGTCTCAGCCTCCTGAGTACCTGGGACTACAGGCATATGCCACTATGCCCAGCTAGTTTTTGTATTTTTGTAGAGACAGGTTTTCAGCATGTTTGCTGTAGAGAATCCATGAGCCCCACATCACCTGTGGGTACCCCGAGTTCGGTGGCAACAAAGGAATGAGAAAAAGACAGATTAAGAGAAAAAGTGGGACCAGGGGGCCATCACTTCATTACTCTGGTGGAGGCAGTGAAGGTCCTGAGCTCTGATCATCCACTCTATTTACTGATTACGATGACATTGATCTATAGGGTAGGGGTGGAGTGATGGTGGGATGAATCAGTGAGCCGGAAGTGAATCAGTGGCCGGAACTTGTGTATCATTCTAAGGACTGATAACAGTGGCGGTTTGGGAGTTGCACAAAATAAGAATATGTGGTTATCTTTAGCTTATTATCTATGTACAGCTGATGAAACTCGGGCTTTAACAAGGAGCCTACAAGACTGGCTACGTCATAGTGTTATGAATGGATTTTACGTCCTTGAGCACAATGTTTATGATAACAGAGCCTGGGTCACCTTGCACCAGAACATGAGGCATGGAGAGGCCTTCCGCCTCAGAGACCTCCTGCAGCCTTCCACAGTTTGTTGTTCCTTGTTTATATGTTACTCATAACCAATTTGTATAGGCACTCTATAAGTCCTTTCTTCTTCGCTGTTTTTCCCAATAGTTGGCCAAGCTCGTCTCAAACTCCTGACCTCAAGTGATCTGCCCGCTTTGGCCTCCCAAAGCACTGGGATTACAGGCATGAGCCACCATGCCCTGGTTGATAGAAATTTACCAACACACCATTGTCTCCATTTCACATTAGCTGTGAGAACTTGGGAAAATTACTCACTCCCCCTCATGCTACTGTTGTGGGGAAGAACCCTCGGTAATAACACATATTTAGTGGTTAATCCAGGTTCTGCCCCATGATGATCTTTTCATGTGTCTATATGTTATCTTCTCTTGCCCAGCCACAATCCTGCTGCCATTCATTCTTTCTTAAATTTGCACTCAAGTTTTGGAACAGACTATATTTGCATATGGTGAAAATTCAAAAGGTAAAAAATGGTATAGAGCAAAAAATCAAATCTTCCCACCAAACTGTTCCAAGACATCCAGTTTCCTTCCCTAGAGGAAAACACTATTAAGTTTTGTTGTTTATCCTTCCAGAGACAGTCTATGAATTTAGAAAATACACATGCATGCACATATAGTCTGTTTAAAACATACATGATGGTATACTATATATATTATTTCTTATCTTGTTTATTCATTTAATAAAGTATATTGCAGAGCTTTCCAGAACGGTGCGGATAGTTCTGTGCAGACCGGGCACAGTATGCTCATGAATAGGCATAGTGTAATTGATGTAACCAGTTCCCTATTGCTGGATGTTTAGGTTGCTTCTAATCTTTTTTTTTTTTTTTTAACAGTGCTGCAAAGCGTACTCTTGGATGTGTCATTTTGCACATATCTTTATTGGTTTTCTGATATTTTGTTTTAAAAAATATATTTATTGAAGGAAATAAGCTCAGTGTGATTCTTGCACATAATCACAGCTAGTTCAACAAACTCACTAAAATATTTACTGTTTACTCTATGTTAAATATTAATTAAAAGTATATACTGAGGGAAGGAAGAAGAGTGTTGATTTTACTTAAAAAGAGCATTAATAATCTAAGGGAGATGATGTTTTTTAAGTCTCATGAAATGAAAAAAAAAGAAGCTACATGACAAAGTGAAATTTAGAAGCAGAAACAAGAAAATAAAAATTTCACCTAGACTGTGGCATGTGACATGGCTGGCTACTATCTGCCTCTTAAAATTCTCTTCCCTGGGACAGAGAAGCATGTGGAGACTCATATCATGAATTTTAGCTTCAGAATGACCACAGGAATAAGTCAGGAATCCCAAGAGGACCCACAGACCCTCTGAAGTAAGTGGACTGCTCCTGCAGAACCCAGGAAACACCCAAATACTATGAGTGCTCAAACTGCAGAAGTGGGAAAGGGAGTTCCTCCACCCCTGTACGTACTCCCACTGGGAAAAATAAAGGTGTTACTTGTGCTCTGAATGAAGAGACCCCCTAAACAGGCTTTGTATTAGCAACATGACTGTTTATTCACCCAGTGCGGGTGGGCTGAGTCTGAAAAGACAGTCAGCTGAAAGTGGTGGGATAGGAGTTGGTTTTATAGGTTTGGAGTAGGCAGCAGAAAGTTACAGAGGTGGCAGAGGGGTAAAGAACTTACTCATGTAACTAAACACCACCTGTTCCCCAATAACCTATGGAAAAATAAATAAAATAAATAAATTTTCTGGTAACCAAAATAAATAAATAAATAAAATTCTCCCCCCACTTTGCTTCCAGGAAACTCCTCTTTCTAGACTTCCCCAGGGCTGCTTTTACTGTTCCTTCTGATTTTCTTTTTAGTCTCCTCCTTCCCCTCTTAGTCCTTCACCATGCATGTTAGACAGAGCTGTCCTCAGCCCTCAGTGCACCTCAGGCCACACACTTGCCTTAAGTGGCCCCATCCGCAATGGCTTCCATCACCAGCATCCCAGACCAGGTCACTTCTCATATAGCAATTGATTTGCTGAACAGATTCGCTTCCCTGTCCGTCAAGTTCAGTATGAGCCAAAGGGAAGTAAGCATCTTTCCTTAAAAACGTGTTCTGTCTCTTGTAGTCTGGAGTTCTCCATCTATCTGCCCAGTTGCCCAAGCCAGTAACTTGGCAGTGACTTTAATGGCCTTCCTACGCTTCCTCCAGCATCCAGTCACCAAGGTCGGACAATTCCACAACTTTACATTTGTTTTTCTGTCCTCTTCTCCCACAGTCACTTGGTTCAAAACTTGACATCTGGATGGTACAAGGACTCAGCCTGCAAATATGACCTTGCTTCCTCCCAACACGCTGGCCGTGTTTCCCTGCACGCTGCTACCACTTCATTTCCCTCCAGGTCACCATGTAGCTTACAGTCAAATTCCAGTGTGTGACTTCATTGCAGGACGCCCTTCATGACTGGCCCCTGGCTGTCTCTCTAGCCTCTACCATCGTCCCACATGGGCTTCCCTCTCTACTGCAGAATCAAAATGCCTGCAGATCCCGGAACACGTTAAGCCCTTTCCCTATATCATCTGCTTCAAATTTTCTTCCCTTCTTTCTTTGCCCACATCAAATCCAAAACTTAAGCCACATTTTGCATTCTCCAGAGAGTCTTCCTTGACCTTCAGTCTGGTCACATATTCCTCTCCTATTTTCCTATAATGCCAGGTGTGGCATTTGCAGGCAACCGTAATTGCTAATTGACTTGTGTCTTCCCTGCCAATTTTTGAGGAACAATGATTTATCAAACTTGTATTTTCTCAGGTTTACTCATATCTGTCCTCAGGCTGTTGTATCCTATGTGCACACTCATGTATGCTCATGTGTATGTGTGCATGTGTGTGTGTGAGAGACAGAGAGGAAGAGGGAAGGGAGGAAAGAGAAGGGAGGGGAGGAGTGGTAAGAGAAGGGGAGGGGAGGAGAGGGGAGCGGAGGGGAGGAGAGGGGAGGGGAGGGGAGGGGCAGGAGGGAAGGGAAAGGAAGGGAAGGGGAGGGGAGGGGAGGGGAGGAGAGGGGAGGGGAGGGGAGGAGAAGGGAGGGGACGAGCAGGAGGGGAGGGGAGGGGAGGGGCAGGAAGGGAAAGGAAGGGAAGAGAAGGGGAGGGGAGGGGAGGGGAGGGAAGGGAAGGGGAGGGGAGGGGAGGGGAGGGAAAGGGAAGGGAGGGAAGGGGAGGGGAGGGAGGGGAAGGGAAAGGAAGGGAAGGGAAGCGGGAGAAGAAGAAGGACAAGGAAAAAAGTGACCTTTTTGACTAAGATGGAAGGCCTGACATAAAGATGGCCATGGATGTAGATAAGCTTGTTGATGCAGCTTGCAGTCAAAGGTTTGGAGAGTTTATCTTTGATGCCCCACTTCCTCTATGAAATGATAAATAAATTTGTCTTCTGAGGAGGGTGCTAGAAGAAAGTGATAAAAGCTTGAAATAGACACGGTGAGGAATGGGGAAAGGTGTCAATTCAGAACATAAGGATAGACTTTCAGGCAGCACCAGTGCCCCGGCTGAGGCTGCAGACCCTGAATTTATAGCAGCTCCAGCCACCAAGCTCTTCTATGGAATCTGTGTTGGGTCTTCCCTGTGACCAAAACCTTCTTCTTCTTTATTGCTATGAGAAACTTCATAACATGTTGGCAAGTCCAGAAGTAACAGAAATGAGTCAGGAAACTTATCTATAGGGTTTTCTATAGCCTTTGCCCTTCAAGGCAGAGATACTCATAAAACTCAGTAGCCTCCAGAGCCTGGCTTCCTTGCCTCCCTTAGGGCTTTCCCAGAAGGCAGCGCACCCGGACATACCCCAGAGAGAATGTCTCAGCTTAGGACATGCTACTTGCTGGGTGACCAGATCATTACCTGCTTGACTTTGAGCCTCCTTTCCAAATGACTGTGACATCCATTCTAAAATTTATGTTGATACAAGAATAGAGATCGCCTAGCCTAGAATAATTATCCATTCAACAAAAATTGGCCGTTAAAAACTGTAAGCCGCCTGGCCCATGTGTTCTCCATCTCTCTAAGAGCAGTCGGCGCTGCGACATTTGGCGCTTAGCTCCAAGTCCCTTTATGACGGCTGTGTAAGGTCACAGAAAGCCGTGTACAAAAGGATCCCAGAGAAACCGAATCTGGTAATTTTGTACATCCATAGGGTTAAGAGCTGGAAAGAAACAGCTCTCAATTTTATTGGCTTGCTTCATTGAGGGGATAGCTGCCTCTCTCAAATTGCATCTAATAGCTTCCTACTAAAATATTCATCAACCTTCTCTTGGCGGGGCATCGATTCCTCAACTATGCCTAGGATTCCAACAATTTGTAAAAAGTGCTGCTGGAAGAAGTACTGCTGGAGTATAATCCTCCATAGCCAAGAGTTAAGATTACATTTGATTACTTAGGCGACAGAACTGGAAATATTATTCAGCTCTCTAAAACAAACCTATGCCTCGTAAATGAGGGTGGTACCTGCAGGTTCTCCTAAAGATACATGTGATTCCAAAAGGCAAGAAAGGAGGTAAAAATGCTTATGGAAAATAAAACTAACTACTACAATGAAATGATGTACAGAGGGTGTTCTTAAAGGAGAAGGTATCAGGGATTTCAGCCATCTCTCTCTCTCTCTCTCTCTCTCTCTCTCTCTCTGTCTCCTAGTGCGGGATGGGTTGGCTATACAGATTATTCAGAGAAAACTCTGAAGCCCAAAAGCTGCCTTTCAGATTCACCATGGACTTGGTGCTTACCCCAGAGCAGCATTTACAGCGTCCCCACATTTACTGCAAATCTTTTTCGGAGCTGCCAGTAGGGGGTTAATATAAGCCCCAGTCGACACAATACTAGAGGCATTCACATATGAAGCCTACAGTTGCTGCATGGGCACATTTGGCCCACTTTTCCAAAGAGGCAGTAGCTGTTACTGCAGAGAGCACACTGCCTGCCACTGCTGGACCATTAGTATGGAAATGAGGCATGTGTGTGACAGGTGGCCTTACAACCAACACAATTAACTTTCTCCATTAGCTGACGCTCTGACAAAACAGATGCAGCATCAATAAGTACCCCCCTTCCCTACAGAAAAGGAACGACACATTGCAAACCCCATATTTATAAGGAGGGGCAGGATAATTTCTTCTGTACACACAAAGTGGACAGCACTGGAGTTTGCTTTTGTCTTCTTGAGGTGGTTGTTTATTTTTTACATTTGCCCTGTATTAATATTGCTAGGCCTCCGTGGGTTCATTAGGGCTCCTGAAGTTTTCAAAACGGAAGTCATCACAGAAGAAGGAAGAGGAAAGTTGGAAAAACCAGACTGGAATTCTTTGTTTGGAAAGGACGGTATTAACTGACGTAGCTGTCAAGGGAATGGAGCAGATTTCAGAGTTTTGCACTAGTTCTTACCAGAAGCATCAATACTAATGAGCAGAATCTTAGCACCCAGAATGTTGAAGAACCATGTGGCTTAACAAGAAATGCTGAAAGTAAAATGGAATACTATAATCTGGGTAAAGAAATTGCTTTCAGAAAAATTTCTCTGTATTTTACAAAGGACAACAAAGAGAAATCTAAGACGTGAGACTCCCTCAATTCTAGACTCATGATAATTACTTAGCAGTGATGTACAGTATATTTTTCTAATTATGTACACATCCTTTATTTTATTTTTTATTTTAAAATTTTTTTTAGATGGAGTCTCTCTGTTGCCCAGGCTGGAGTGCAGTGGCAACATCTCAGCTCACTGCAACCTCTGCCTCTTCCATTCAAGCAATTCTCCTGCCTCAACCTTCTGAGTAGCTGGGATTACAGTCACTCACCACCACGCTAGGCTAATTTGTGTATATTTTTGATAAAGACAGGCTTTCACCATGTTGGCCAGGCTGGTCTCGAACTCCTGACCTCAGGTGATCCACCTGTCTTGGCCTCATTCAGTGTTTTGAAATACCTTTGGATACAAACCTATATTTCACCAGAAACAATGAAACTCTGATAACTTCGTTGTCATTTCAAAAATAGAAATGTGAATATTTAATATTCATGGACCATTGCATATTATAAGGGAGAAATTTGTTCTCAAAAAATAGCCTATAAAAAATTTAAAATTTTCATTGCGACATTCTTTTAGAAACTATGATATTTATTATCTTTCTTGTGTTACTGATCTCACATGGACTAGATCGATCATCTAGAAAAAGTCTTGTTTACCCACCTCAATGAAAGTTCACCAATGTTTTCTGCTGTGTGGCTGAGGTGTCTTTGTAGAAGCTTGAATATGAAAAATTTATCAAATGTCTCCTGGTAGAGGAGGAGCTTAGTCTTGCCCCTTGTTCTGATATTGAGAAAGGTCAAAAAGTGAACTTTGCCTTCCATTGTGAACCGCCATAGGCTCTCAGAACAAACAGACACTGATGGTTAAAGCGAAAGTGATGTGGATTGATTCAGGTTCTTAACCTCACTCACTGTAGCCTCTTCAAGCCTCAGTTCCATCACTTGTAAGATAGGAATAAAGTCACACCTCATAGGATGATTAAGAGGAGAAATTCTATGAGATGATGCATGTAAACTGATTGGTTCGTTTCAAATGTTCAATGACTAGATAATTTTGAAGGAGGGGTGGAAGAGTCTCAGACACCAGGCATTTCAAGTAGCCACTCTTAGGCCAGGCAAGGTGACTCACACCTGTAATCCCAGCACTCTGGGAAGCTAAGATGGACGGATCACCCCAGGTCAGGAGTTGAAGACCAGCCTGACCAATATGGAGAAACCCCGTCTCTACTAAAAATACAAAATTAGCCGGGCATGGTGGTGCATGCATGTAATCCCAGCTACTCCGGAGGCTGAGGCAGGAGAATCACGTGAACCTGGGAGGTATAGGTTTCGGTGTGCCAAGATTGTGCCTCTGCACTCCAGCCTGGACAACAAGAGCAAAACTCCGTCTCAAACAACAACAACAACAAAATAGCCACTCTTCCTCCACAGTAGAATTACCTGGGGAGCATTTTTAAATTGCCCTTATCTGGGTCTCCACAAATGAGTGAAATCATGATCTTAAGGAAGGGGGTCCAGATATCAGCATTAAAGAAAAAATTCTTTCCCAAATGATTCTAATCTGCATTTAGGCTTGAGAAATTTAGGCTTTCAGACCACTGCCCTAGGTGGTCTGAAATTTCTTTCCCTCTCTTTCCCATCCTCAGTCCAACAGCAACCATTTCCTTCTCATTTTTCTCCTACATCTTTTCATCTGCCTTATCCCAGCTAGCGCCGCCACTTCGAGTCTCTCTCTGATAGTTGAACTGCTACAATCCACAGCCTCCTCACTGGTGTTTTTAACCCTAAATATTCTCATAATAATTATACACATTGCAAGATAAGTATTCCTAAAAGATATCTTTGATCTCATTACAACCCCGTTAACAAATGTCAGTGGCTCACTGTTGCCTAACAACTGTCGTCCAAACTAGAGATCCAAAAATAGGACGGAAATACGCATGAATGCCTTAGAAATTAGGCACTGATCAGAGGTCATACCGTGTGGGCTAAGGAAATGCTGAGCTTAATGTCCTTTTTCGGATCTCTCCTTGACTTTGGAAATCCAGTCCATCCTTTCCTGCCTAGCCCCTCCGCAATGCCATCCCTGCCATCATCACCCTTGGCTGGAATAGGAAGACCAGCCTTCCTGGTTTGCTCCATACTGAAAGTTTTCCCGGGACATAAAACTTCCAATGCTAAAACCAAGAAGACTCCAGGCAAGTGGCGTGAGTTGGTTCCTCCAGGCTGAAATTTCATCAACCTAGTGCAGTAACTTGCGGGTTGTGAACTTGTCACAGGAAGCACATAAGCATTGGCTTAATGGTCAACTGTCCTTGTTAGGGCACATTCCTTTATGCGTGATTAAGAGGTCAGCCTGGTGGACTTCTAAGTGTTTTCCCACTCCAATGTTCTAGATATTTAAAAGGTCTGCAATTGGAATTGAGAAATGATTCTGCAATACCCACTTAAATGGCAAAGCTTGGAGTGAAAGCAATTCAGTTACAATTTTTTCAGCATTGTTTTGGACTTCCACATTTCCTTATCTATACAGAAATTCCTTTCTCTGGGTCCTCCACGGTTTGCTCAGTAACATCTATATAATAGTGCTATTTTTCTGATCTACCATGTTATAAGCAAGGCAGTGGAACCAAGAAATGGCATTGGTACCAAGGAAAGCAGGGACCCTTGGCCTATAGACAGTTTCACAAGCTACTGAGATTCACAATCAAATAACGAAAGTGCACTGCTCATGACAAATATCTGCAAGTTCATGACAAAAGTCACTCAAGGCAAAACTGAATTCTCCAAATCTGCCCCCCTCTGGCAGCGTGTATCGTTATGGTGATAAGAAAGGCTCAGGCTGGAAAAGGATTACGACATGTTGCTTAGGGAAAGGGTATTTTTCTTGTCCTTCGTAAGTCCTGTTCAGAATGTCCACTTGTGCAATAGGCTGGAGGGCTCCTTTCCTTTAGCTCCTGTTCAGCAAGAAAAGTTTTACTTTAATGTTTTAGTTTTTGCATATGTAATACTTTAACATAGTTCACTTATCAAAAATACAAAAAAAAAAGCCTTGAAAACATGTTAAGTGAAAGAAACCAGATATAAAAGGTCACATGTTGTATGATCCATTTATATGAATTATCCAGAACAGGTAAATCCACAGAGACAGAACAGGAATGGGTGGTGGCCAGAAGCTGGGGGAGGGGTGAATAGGTAGAAACCAGTTAATAAGGACATTGATTTAGGTGGGATGAAAATGTTATGGAACTAGATAGAGATGGTGGTTCCACACACTGAACATACTAGATGCCACTGAATTGTTTACTTTAAAATGCTTAATTCTATATTATGTGAATTCCACCTCAATATATGATTTTTTAAATTAATAGAATAAATGTCTCTCTCCTTCATCTATTTACCAGCCACTCAGCCGCTCCTCTCCAGAGGTAATCAATGCACCCAATTTCTTGTGTTTTCTTTCAGAAATATTTTATGCATAAACAAACTAATTCTGAGACGTCTTCTCTTTCTTTTTACACAAATAGTAGCATACAATGCATAGTATTCTGTGTGTGGTGATTTTGTTTGTTTGCTTACTTAATAATAAAGCTTGGAGCTCAATATTTCATAATCCCCTTACTTCTTTTTGACAGCTGCATGATATTCTAACATCACCTGTGTAATATAATCTACTTAACTGATCCCCCACTGCTGAACATTTAGACTATTCCCAACATTTACTATTCGAAATGACAAAGCAATGAGGAGATTTGTGCACATCATTCTGTCCATGAGTAAGTCCATCTGTAGGATGAGTTCTTCGAGACAAACGTACTGTTTGAGGGGTATATGCACCTGTAATTTTGGCATGTAAAATCAAACTGCCTGGCTTAAAGTTTGTACCATTTATTCTCCCATCAGTAACTTATAAGAATATCTGTTTTCTCACAATTACTGTCAAAACTGATCATTCTCTTTCAGACTAGAAATCTGCTATAGCAATATAGAAGGCAGTACATCCTTTAGTTTTCACAAATCCAGGCTTAGCTTAGCTTCTCTTTGCTTTGCTTCACTTTGCTTTGCCGGTAGACACGCCCTAGGCTGGAACCTTCCTCTCTTGCTTTCCTTTTTTTTTAATGAATCCACTTCCTAAATGGTTATTGCTTTGAAATCCAGATGGTTTGGCCAACCTTCCTGAATATTAAATTTGTGAACAGTTTTTGTATGACTTTATTTTCTGGAAACAAAATTTTTAAGGACTGTTAGCCCTTTCTATAGCTATATATTTCATCTTGGATCAAAAACATTTGAAAAAATAAAAATAAAACGGTAGAAGATAATGCAGTTTTTTAAAACAGCTATCTACATAGCATTTATATTATATTAAGTATTATAAGTTATCTAGAAATGACTTAAAGTACATGGGAGGATGTGTGTAGGTTTTACACAACTACCACACCATTTTATATCAGAGACTTAAGCATCTGTAGATTTTGGTATCCATGGGAGGCCTTGGAATCAATTTCCCAAGGATACCAAGGGACAACTGTAATTGTCAATAAAAATAATTACAGAGATATTTTCAGTCTAGCAGTGGTTACATAGTCTTATAAATACAGCAAACAGTCAAAAATTTCAGTCCTACACACAAACCTAATCCGATAAATAGATATTAAGCACCTTCTTGTTTGCAAGTTTTTGTGTCATGTCCCATGGATGATACACGAGGAACAGAACATAGCACAAAGCAGGAGTATGACACAGAACATGGCAAGCAATCTAAGAGGAAAAATGATCTCAGAGAAAACTTGTTCCACACTGATGACAGGGAGAGATATCTGGGTGAGATATTGAGTGCCATGACCCATGACACCCATGAGGGAGCCTATGGGTGAAGATGGGGAATGAGTGAACAAATTAATGACTTATTCCTAGAAAATGTTTCATTGCCTTTTTGTTGACTTTGTTTATAGTGATGAATTTTGTAATTGTTGTTCCTGATTCTAATACCTAGGTTTTATCCAACATTCCTATTTGCTTCCTTCTCCTAAATGAGGGACTCGCAACATGTAAGTATTGATGAGATGACTTTAATTGAGCCTAGAAAAACTGATCTAGCTTCCCATTTATTAACTCATGATTAGGTAGACGCTTAAAACCCAACTGTCAGTTGTGACATTAGGACATTTCTGCTAACCATGACATGAAAGTCGGCATCTTTAAAACAGCCTTTAAAAATATTTTACTTTACAACATTGTAATCCTTGTGTTTCACGAAATCATTGCATGCTTTCAGAAAATGTGCTAAAAAGCCCAATTAAGTATTGCGTCAAGTATTAGAGAGGGCTAAAATATGAGTGCAAAAGTTAAATAGCAAAGTGAATGGTGTTCTACAGAAAATTTCTGGAAATACAGGAGTCATAACAGGAATTTAGTTAAAAGTAAATGTAATTCTGATTGGATTAAGTAAAGTTTGTTGAGTTTTAAAGCAAAATGCCAGTGTGCTCAGCACTGTTAATTTCTAGAGCTAAAAAAATTCAAAGCCACTCATATGAGAAAGATATTTATAGCCTTTAAATTCAAGAAAAACCCACTGGCATTAGGGACTTAACCTAACCTTATCAGACACCTTCTACAGATAGAAAAATTGATATTGCAGCAAATCACTTCAATGATTGTATGTTTTGTTCATAGTTTAAAAGAAAAGGACACAAATGTTTTATCCAACCAAAGCTTTTTCAAAAAGAATTATTAACTAGAGGATTAAGTCTTCCTCCAGAACATGTGTGAGATTACATAATTTTTTTTTTTTTTTTTTTTGAGACAGAGTCTTCTCTGACACCCAGGCTGGAGTGCAGTGGCACGATCTTGGCTCACTCCAACCTCCGCCTCCTGGGTTCAAGTGATTCTCCTGGCTCAGCCTCCCGAGTAGCTGGGACTATAGGCATCTGCCACCATGCCTGACTAATTTTTGTATTTTTAGTAGAGATAGGGTTTTACCATGTTGGCTAGGCTGGTCTTGAACTCCTGATCTCAGGTGATCTGCCTGCCTTGGCTTCCCAAAATGCTGGGATTACAGGCGTTAGCCACCGTGCCCGGCTGCAATTATATTTTAAATGTTGATTTGTGCAGATGTGCAGGTGCTATGGCAGAGCAATGACAGCAGGGGACCTGGCTTTGGTGCTTCCACCAGCAGGGTGTCCTTCTCACCTGACAACAAGAAGAGCCAGCACGGTGCTGCTTCCTTTCACGTTTAGCAAACCTGGTCTATTTCTCTTTGGAGGTTGTATGCATGAATACCTTTGTTGTATGCATGAATACCTTTCTTTTATTTTCTTCGAAGGGGAACTATACCTACCTTTCCTCTAAGTCTACCACTTTTTTTTAAGTTGTGTTAAAATATACATAACAAAATTGACTATCTTAACTATTTTAAGTATTTAGTTTAATAGTGTTCAGTACATCTACATTGTTATGCAACCAATCTTCAGTGAGTTTCATCTTGTAAAACTGAAACTCTCTGCCCATTAAACAACTTCTCAGCCCCTCCTCCTCCCAGCCTGCGACAGTCACCCTACTACCTTTTGTTTCTATGAATTTACTACTTTTTATTTCTATCAGTTGAACTGCTTTAGGTACCTCATACAGGTGAAATAATAAGGTCTTCATCTTTGTGTGACTGATTTACTTCACTCAACATAATGTTCTCAAGCTTCATCTATGTTGTAGCATGTCAGAATGTCCTTCCTGTTTAATGCTGAAAAATACTCCATCGTATGACTATACCACGTTTTGTTTACCTGTCCATTCAACCGTGAACACTTGCCTTGCACCCATCTTTAGGCTATTGTGACTACCACTTCAATGAACATGGGTATGTTGAATCTATTCTTGACTTCAGGTTTGGTCATCCTCTCAAACATGTGTTTGTCCTTTGGCTATAGTAAACTTAGGAGCTTCTCCACTTTAGAAGGGGTAATGTTTCAGGGACTGGTGAGGACTAAACTCATATAACCATTTTATCTCCTTTTTGCCCTGATCTGATCTCCCATATGGACTGGCAGCACAGGATGGCAGTCAGTGTCTTCTCTGTTTCAGGACAAGTGGCCTGGGAGTCTGCAGACCCTTCCCTTTTGTCTCTGTCTTCCCACCACCTGAGGGCTTCTCTCTTATTTCTGCACTAAGGGATCATGGGTTTAAATCTTAGAAAACAAATAGCTCTTCAGGAAAAAATTCCTCTTCATACCAATATTACACATTGTCCAAGTCTACAAAACATTTTGCATTTCAGCAACATCAACTTAGGCCTCACAACCATGTTAATGAAGGATTCCTCTCAATGGGTCGGTTGGCATAACTCAACTCTACCGTTTTAACATGCATGACTCAATTACATAAGAGTTAGCTAATGAGCAATGGGGAAGAAGTTACAGGTTAAAACAAATGGTGCCTAAATGAATCAAGTGCCGCCTTTCAGATGCCCACCATTGAACAAAGACCTGGCAAGACATTTTCTCTACTGGGCATGAATCATCCAGATAAAAAGGGCAAACCAGGGCCACCTACGTTCAGAGATTGTACAGTATGACCTCGAGGCCCAACATCTACCAGAAGCTTCCTTGCAAAAGGCCAAGCTCCAAAGAATAAAAGGGCTTACACATCAGCATTAAATAATTCTCTTAGAGATGCAAATTTCTAATTAGTTACTGTGGCAACTGTAGAGGCCTAGAAGTAAGCTCCTTATACAATGAACCTGAGAGTTTACTTTTTTGATTTACTGCCGGCCTGCAAGAAGCAAGGAGGAGGAAAATAAATATTGCTTTAACTGTGACAAGAGAATAAAGTGCAACAAGTGAAGGGATTTCATCCTTTTGTTGAAATTCCTACAGGTCTAGGAGGTACATTATACTTGACACACAGTCTTGCTGCAAAGAGAAGCCAAATTCTCAAAGGTCTGATAAAATCATCATTATTATCAACCTGACCCAAACACAGACTATGTGTTAACGTACACTGACATTTTTACTTCTTTAAAGTGAATATGGTCTAAGACTGTTTCAAAACAGCATGAAGTGTTTTTGGTTTATTTTGTGTGATAGGTCTTTGTCCTTTTTAAAGTTGTATATGGTTCTTTAAATTTTGTATTTAATATGGAGAAAACAAAATCTATATTTTGCTGGGATACTTATTGGAGAGTAATCTATTTCTCACTTATTGGAGAGTAATTTATTCTCCAACTTTGAGTAATACAGGAAAAGAAAGGACGAAGTATTCACAAGAAAGTCTATAGAATATTAATTTTTATAAAGAGAGTTTATCTTCAGTTTATAAAGAGAAAGTTTGTCCCAGTACAATTGTTTTCTTAATTTTAGGACTAATTATTTAAATTAAAATTACCAGATAAACATATAAATGTTTTCCTCCATCTTTCCAGAAGCAAAAAGAATAGGATTATTGTTAACGAACTTCAGGACTATTTTCTCTGTAGAATATATTACTTTCATCTATCTTCTTTCCTAAATGTTGCAAATCAAATTTAGAGTCCTAATACTCACTCAAGAATCTAAGTAAAACACTACAATCTTCTGACTATGTTTGTTTCGATTGCGAACTCCTGTATTCAGTAAATGAGTAACTAACTGAAATACCAAATGGACTGAGAGAGCGTCAGGTTTAGATCACATAAAGGAAACAAAGGAAAGGGAGTCCTGCATGGCTTTTAAACATCTCACTACCACCCGACGCTCCCCTCCTCTCCTTCCTGCACACAGAAGATCACCCTGTTACCTTCTCACTGGTTCTTCCCAAGCTCCAAACCTTTCCACCCTTGTTTCTCGTCAACCTTTGTCTAGTGTCTCACTCTTTTGGTATCTTACTCTGTGCTAGAATATTCTAACTTATACTTCTGTGTTAAGGGAAGGATAATGGCTTAGTGATTAATCCTCAGATTAGATATTTAGTGTCTAATAGAGTTTCTAGATACACAGAAGCTTAACCCAAAGAAGTGACTTTATTTTATAAAGAACAGAAACAGTCACATACTTGGTTCATGTCACATTCTTGTCATTAGTCCATGCAAGGTTCTCTTTTATTATTTTTATTGAATAGTTGAGTAATGACCATGAATCTACCATCCAACATGGAACTAGAATTTTGCCAAAGATTCTATGTACTACCAATGTCGTTCTCTGTTCTATCCTCCTCCCTCCTCAAACCATGCCAGTCACTATCCTGAATCTTGTTGGGTGATTGTAATACTCTTATCACATCTATATGTATTCCTAAAAAGTATATATATATATATATATATATATATATATATATATATATATATATATTTTAACTTTACGACTCTGTATGTCATCTCTAGAAACCTATGTTCCCATTCAGTGTTATCTTGCTAAGATTTATACGTATTACTGCAATGCCGTAATCCACCCATTCACTCATTTGGTTTATCTAATATTGTGTTGTATAAATATGCCGCATCAATTTGTATAAACTATTTGCTAGCACACACAAAAAAAATGCCAAAAACCTTTTCTACACCTTTCCAGGTATACATGATACCTTAGTGGGATAGGAAATGCCAAGTCCAAAGATATGTCATTTGTTTATACAATATAACTTTACAAATTAATGGCAAAAGCTTTCCAAATTGCCTGTGCAATTTACACTCTCATGAGCGACATGAGCAAGATTTATATCTTACATCCACTCCACCATTAGATATTGCCAGATTTGTTTTCCTTGCAAAATAACTTTAGTATGAGAAACTACAATGTTAGCTAACTACATTGCCAAAATGGGATTGCTCCTCCGCAATTGAAAGATGTAGATCACATAAGTGCAATGCTTCTTTGCTCGTAGTATGAGATATGAGGCACAACTACTGATTCTCTATCTTAGAGGGATTATCCCAGCAAATCCAAGACCCCCGGACCACTGATACTAAATATAATGAGTCAGTCCTTGAAGCTTCATTGGATTTATCTTCTATTCCATAACACTTTACTAGGATATATGTGGCATTTGCCACTTTCTTCTTAACAGGCCCAATATGCAGTATGGCATCAGTATAATGCCCTAACATAATATTATGTGGACTGTGAAAGATTGGGGGCCTGGAAGATATCATGATGCCAAGCAGGAGAATTAACTGCCCTGGAAAAACAGAGTGAACATGTACTGCTGCCATTGTCGGAGAAAGGCCAACTTTTTTTGATCCTCCCTGCTGATAGAATAAAAAAATAATGCATATAACAGATCAATATGCTGTGTTGATCTGTTGCTGTAAAGATACCACATTCATAATAACATTTGCACTGTACCCTTTGAAAATCAGATAGATCATAGCAAATGATCATATAATCCACTGTCATTTGCTATGATCTATCTGATTTTTGAAGGGGACAGGGTGACTACCAGCATTCCTTGACTTGTAGCTGTGTCGTTCCAGTCTCTGCCTTCGTAATCACGTGGCCTCTTCCTTTTACGTGTGTAATCTGAAGTGCTGCCTAAAAGTGTCTGGTAAGCTGGAAAATACTGAGCACCATATAAATGAAAGCTTGCTATTATTATAAGTATTTGGTGCTCAGGATATAGCAGTTAAGCAGGCAGTCAAAAAGATCAGCCCTCATGTTCACAGTCTAGTTGGAGAAATAATTATAAGCAGATAAGTAAGGAAATCTATACTGTAAAAGATCGGCTGGGCATGGTGGCTCACGCCTGTAATCCCAGCACTTTGAGAGGCCAAGCTGGGCGGATCACCTGAGGTCAGGAGTTGGAGACCAGCCTGGCCAACATGGTGAAACCACATCTCTATTAAAAATATAAAACTTGGGAAGGTGGCGAGCCTGAGGCGGACAATGGCGGAGCTGGGTGAAGCCAATGAATTGGAATTGTAGCGCTTGGTGGCTGCTGAAGGCGCAGAGTTCACCACACAGGTACATCACTTCACGGAGCTATGATGGGATAAATGTGTGGAGAAGCCAGGGAATCACCTAGATTCTTGTATGAAAAATTGTCTCTCCAGCTGTGTAGACAGCTTCACTGACGTCACTGTTGCCATCACCAATCAGTTTGCCCAGATTGTACAGAAAGGAGGGCAGCAGGCCATCCCCTGGGAGAATGATAAAAGCAGAGGACTTGTTATTAAGCGGACTGAAGGACCAATAGGGGAAGGTTGTCAGCCCACTGTCAGACGAGCGTCAGGCTGTTATCAAGTCTGTTGGTGCTGAAAAGTAAAAGATGAAATGTAAAAAAATAAATAAATAAATAAAATGAACCGGGCCTGGTGGTGCATGCCTGTAATACCAGCTATGCTTGAACCCAGGAGGCGAAGGTTGCATTGAGCAGAGATAACGCCACTGCACTCCAGCCTGGGCGACAGAGTGAAACTCGATCTCACCAAAAAAAAAAAAAAAAGGAAAGTGAAGCAGAGGAAATGGGTATGAATAGAGAAGCTGGAGGGAAGTGCTGCTTAGTGAAGAGTTTTCAGGGAAGACCTCTCTGCAAGGTGACTTTGGAACAAACTGGGCCATGCAGCCGTCTGGGAGGAAGAGCACTCCTGGCGGAGGAAACAGTGGGTGAAGAGAGAACGTGCCAGACATGTTTCCAAGAACTGTCCTGGGGACAGGGTTAGCGAGGAGGGTGGGAGAGAATGAGCTGGGAGAGATCAGGCAATCAGCTCTGCTAGTGGTGGGAGGGATGATGGTTAAGGGACTTGCCTTTCACTTTGAGAAGCCACTGAGGGTTGCATAGAGAAATACCATGACCTGATCCCAGCTGCTCTGTTAAAGGAGCAGGAGTGGAAGCAAGAAGACAAATTTATGAAGCCACTGCAATCGTCTAGGTCAGGGGTCAGCAAAGTTCTTCTTTAAAGAGCCAGCTAGTCAATATTTTTGGCTTTGCAAACCATGTGGTTCCTGTGGCAACTACTCAACTCTTCCATTGTAGCGTGAAAGCAGCCACAGACAATAAGTAAATAAATGGGTGTGGCCAGACTTGTCCTATGGCCCTGGCTGTAGTTTGCAGACTCCAATCCAAGTGATGAGGGCTTAGAACAGAATGGTAGCTAGACAGGTGTTAAGATGTAGTTGGATCCTGAGTATTTTTCAAGTAACAACAAACAGGATGTAACAGTGGGTCCCACTTAGGACATGAAAAAATGAAAAATGTCATGGATGACTCCAAGATTTTTGCCCTGAGACAACTAATAAACAATAGTGCTATCTTGGTACAGTTGTGCAGGTTGTACACTGCACAAGGCAACACGTTAAAGACAATGCTGATTACATTATAGGCACACTCATTTCTACATTTATTACTATATTTTTCTATCAAATAGCACTAAAGTGTTCTTTCTAACAAAATATATGTCACAATAATTTTCTAAAAGATGGAAATAAAGTACCTTGAGGTACGTTACTAGGGCAGCCAGAAAGGGTTAATACTCACTTTAGAAGGGAAGGTACTGAAAAGCACGTATGCCATGGACTAACATGGAGCCAAACTTTTCACTTTAAACACATTTTCTTTTCAAATTAAAATTTTTTTAAAAAATGAGTTGTATCATTCTATAACTTAAGGAACTTAATTCTTGGGCGACCAGAGAAACCAAACTCTTTCTCTGTTTCTGTTCACTGAGTTTTTTTTGTGTGTGTGTGTGTGTGTGTGTGTGTGTGTGTGTGTGTGTCAAGTCCACAAGGTTGTATCTTTAGGATAACGTATACCTATTTGGAGTTTTATAAAATTATCTAGTACGTAGTATTACTAAAATCTGTTTCTATAGCCTCTTCTAAAGTATAATGCTTGTAAAAAAATTTTTAAGGAAAACATATTATTTCATAAAAGGGAACACGTGAGGGTGTAAACATATAAAGTTTTATCAATAAACCAACAACAAAAAAGCTTGTCTGGTCCATATTTCATCTAATATTTAAATGTAGCAAGAGTTGGTATGACTAGGTTATGTCGCTGTCTATAAAATAAGGGAAAATGCCTTTCTGAAAAACACATACACATCACACACATCCTCTTATTCTACACGTCATGAAATGCTCTGGTTTTCTTGGGAGGGGGAAACAGTAGCCTTCATGTGGTGTATGAAATCTATGTAAAGTAAATGACGCCCTCCCCCTAAAAAACACTAGAAAAAACATACCATTTATTTTACTAATAGCTTTCAAACGGAAATATGAAATTGGTGAGTTACTTATCTTTATACTTATTTGCAAGCTATATTAGCATTCATTGAAATATTTGGGAAGGTAAATTAGTTTTTTTTTTTTTTTGAAAACATTACTTGGAAACTTCCTGACTTCAGAATGTTTCATTTTCAAGATTAATGATGCATTTCTTTTCTTTTTTTTTTTTTTTAACGGAGTTTTGCTCTTGTTACCCAGGCTGGAGTGCAATGGTGCGATCTCGGCTCACTGCAACCTCCGCCTCCTGGGTTCAGGCAATTCTCGTGCCTCAGCCTCCTGAGTAGCTGGGATTACAGGCACGCGCCACCATACCCAGCTGATTTTTTTGTATTTTTAGTAGAGACGGGGTTTCACCATGTTGACCAGGATGGTCTCGATCTCTTGACCTCGTGATCCACCCGCATCAGCTTCCCAAAGTGCTGGGATTACAGGCTTGAGCCACCGCGCTTGGCCTAATGATGCATTTCTAACCTATTAAATGCTGTAAATAAAAACCGCTTTCTGATATAACAGTGATATGTTAGTTTTGTCATACTTGAAAAAAATTCCAGGGCAAGGCAAGTGAGTGGCTCACACCTGTAATCCCAGCACTTTGGAATGCCTTAGTAGGTGGATAACTTATGTCCAGCCTGGCCAACATGGCAAAACGCTGTCTCTACTAAAAATACAAAAATTAGCTGAGCATAGTGGCATACCCATGCCTGTAGTATCAGCTACTTGGGAAGCTGACTTAAACCTGGAAGGTGGAGGTGGCAGTGAGCTATTATGCCACTGCACTCAAGCCTGGGAGACAGCATGAGGCTCTGTCTAAAAGAAAGAAAGAAAGGCCAGGTGCAGTGGTTCACACCTGTAATCCCAGCATTTTGGGAAGCCAAGGCAGGAGGATCACCTGAGATCAGGAGTTCAAGACCAGCCTGGCCAACATGGTGAAACACCATCTCTACTAAAATACAAAAATTAGCTGGGCATGGTGGCGTGCACCTATAATCCCAGCTACTTGGGAGGCTGTGGCAGGAGAATTGCTTAACTCAGGAGGCGGAGGTTGCAGTGAGCCAAGATCGTACCACTGCACTCCAGTCTGGGAGACAGAGTGCGATTTTGTCTCAAAAAAAGAAAGAAGGGAGGGAGCGAGGGAGGGAGGGAGGAAGAAGGAAGGAAGGAGGGAAGGAAGGAAGGAAGGAAAGAAGGAAAGAAGGAAGGAGAGAAGGAAGGAAATTCCAGTAGACTTTGTAGTTCCACTCGTGGCTTCTGAAATACAGATAAGAGGATCTGCATTTCTAGGCTGGGAAAGCGAGAGTTGGGAAGTAGTTTCTGTTCAGCCTCTAAACACTGTTGGGAAGTAGTTTCTGTTCAGCCTCTACACACTCTTTATTGTATGAATTTCTTTGGGATGAGATTCAGGTGGGAATTTGGTAAAAGTTATATATTTTTCCTGATTAAAAACTATATTAGATGAATATTCTAAAAGAGACATTAAGAAAATTCCATTTCTGACCGGGCGCGGTGGCTCAAGCCTGTAATCCCAGCACTTTGGGAGGCCGAGGCGGGTGGATCACGAGGTCGAGAGATCGAGACCATCCTGGTCAACATGGTGAAACCCCGTCTCTACTAAAAATACAAAAAACTAGCTGGGCGTGGTGGTGCTTGCCTGTAATCCCAGCTACTCAGGAGGCTGAGGCAGGAGAATTGCCTGAACCCAGGAGGCGGAGGTTGCGGTGAGCCGAGATCGCGCCATTGCACTCCAGCCTGGGTAACAAGAGTGAAAACTCCGTCTCAAAAAAAAAAAAAAGAAAATTCCATTTCTTTTTTTCGTAATTAAACACTTATGAATAAATTTAACAAAGAAGTGAGACTTGTACAACTACAAAATACTGCTGAAAGAAAATGAAGATACCAATAAACGGAAAGACATTCCACATTCATGGATTGAAGGAAATATTGTTAAGATGTCACCACTACCCAAAATGATCTACAGATTCAATGCCATTCTTATCAAAATCCCAATGATAATTTTTGTAAAAAACAGAAAAATCCAATCTAAAAATCGTATGGAATCTCAAGAGACCTCAAATAGTGAAAGCTATCCAGAAAAAAGAAAGAACAAAATTCAGGGATTTCAAGTTCAAAACTTACTACAAAGCTATGGTTATGAAAAACAATATGGTAATAGCATAAAGACAGACATACAGACTAATGTAATAGGATAGAAATTCCAGAAATAAATCCTTATATATATGGCTGAGTAATTTTTGACAAGGATGCCAAAGTCATCATTCGGTAGAAAAAGGACTACCTTCACAGTTGATGTTGGCAAAACTGGATACCCTACTCGCCAAAAAAAAAAAAAAAAAAAAAATGAAGTTTGACTTTATACGTCATAGAAAAATTAACTCAAAATAAATCAAAGGTCTGAATGTAAGAGCTAACACTATAAAACTCTTAAAACATAGGGGGAAAGCTTTATGACATTGAATTTGGTGACTGTTTCTTGGATATGACACCAAAGGCAGAAGCAATAAAAGAAAACTATCGGACTTCATCAAAATTAAAATTTTTTGTATATCAAAAGACAATAGCAACAGAATGAAAAGGAAACCCTTGAAATGGGAGAAGGTATTTGCAAATCATGTATCTGATAAGGAGTCAATAATTAGAATATAGAAGGAAATCCTATAACTTCACAAAAGAGAAACAACCCAATTCAAAAAGGGACAAAGGATTTTGAATAGACATTTCTCCAAAGAAGATATATAGGGGGCAGAAAACACATGAAAAGATGCTCAACATCATCAATTATCTGGAAACGCTTTTTTCTCTTTTTTTAAGTTCTGGGATACATGTGCAGAACGTGGAGGTTTGTTACACAGTATACCTATGCCATGGTGGTTTGCTGCATCTATCAACCTGTCAACTAAGTTTTAAGCCCACATGCATTAGGTATTTGTCCTAATGCTCTCCCTCCCCTTGTCCCCCACCTTCAACAGGCCCTGGTATGTGATATTCCCCTCCCTGTGTCCATATGTTCTCATTGTTCAACTCCCACTTATGAGTGAGAACATGTGGTGTTTGGTTTTCTGTATCTGTGTTAGTTTGCTGAGAATGATGGTTTCGTTTCATCCATGTGTCTGCAAAGGACATTCTTGTTTATGACTGCATAGTATTCCATGGTGTATATGTGCTGTATTTTTTTTTTTACAGGAAATGCATATTAAAACCACAATGAGATACCACTCATACTCATTAGGATGGTTGTCTTCAAAAAAGTGTTGGCAAGAATAAGGAGAAATCAGAACCCTTGTACATTGTTGGTGGGAATGTAAGACCACTTTGAAAAACAGTATTTTGGTATCTCAAAAGATTAAACATAGAATTATTTTATGATCAAGCAATTCACCTCTAGATATATACCCAAAAGAATTGAAAGCATGAACTCAAAGATCTATTTGTGCATCCATGCTTATAGCAGCATCACTCACAACAATCAAAAGATAGAGGCAACCCTATTGTCCATCAGTAGATGAATGGATAAACAAAATGTGGTGCATAAAGACTGTATTAGTCCATTATCACGCTGCTATGAAGAACTATCTGCGGCTGGGTAATTTATAAAGAAAAGACATTTAATTGGCTCACAGTTCTACAGACTACATACAGGAAGCCTGACTGGGGAGACCCTCAGGAAATTTACAATCAAGGCGGAATGTGAAGGGAAGCAAGCATGTTTTCAAATGGCCAGCAGGAGAGAGAGAGTGAGAAGGAGGTGCTACACGCTTTTAAACAACCAGAACTCACTGAAGAGATCAGCAAGGCTGAACTCAGCCCCCATGATCCAATCACCTCCCACCAGGTCCCTCCCACCAGGTCCCTTCCACAGGAAGAATTACAATTCAACATGAGATTTGGGTGGGGATACAGAGCCAAGCCATATCACATATAAATAAACACTTTTCAGTCTTGAAAGAGAAGGAAATTCTGACATATGCTACAACATGGATAAACCTTGAGGACATTGTGCTAAGTGAAATAAGGCAGTCACCAAAGGATAACTATTATATACTTCTACTTATTTAAGGTATCTAGAATAGTCCAATTCATAATGCTGGGGCTCAGCGCATAATACTCCGAAGTATGGCGTCTTGGCATGCTGAGTACTTTGAACTGAAAAAGACTGAAAGGACTCTTTTCAGTCTTTTTTAGAAGGTCTCTCTAACCCTCTCCTGTCCTCCTGTCTCTCGCCCCTCTTTGTCCCAGAAAGCAAGTCATAGAAACCAGAATTCCTCTTTCCCAAGGTGGGTCATAGAAACTAGAATCTCTTTTCCCCCAAGCAAGCCATAAACCTAGAAAGGTCACTCTCTCCCTTCTCTCTTAAAGATCTTCATGCCACAGAGGTCCTACCTAAGCCCAGGAGGAAGGAAGACAGACCAAGCAGAATCTGAACAGTCAGGCCTTGCCAGGTTTCCCCCTCAGCCTATCGCCATTAGATCGTTCCCTTTGGTCCAATGACATCTCTACACGACTGTCCATTCTTCACTAATACTAAGCATAAAAATAAACAGTGTTTCCTGAATCTTTGGATCTTCATTTCTGACATTTCCCATGTCACATAACACTTTGATTAAATAAATTTGTTGTGGTTCTCTCTTGTTAACCTATCTTTTGTTTTAGGAGTGTTGACTGTGACTCTTACGATGGGTGGGAAAAGGTACCACGATTTTCTGCCCTTCAATAAATACAGAATGTGGAATGGTGGTTGCCAGGAGCTGGGGGGAGGGGGGAGTGAGAAATTGTTTAATGGAGATAGAATTTCAGTTGAGGAAGATGAAAAAGTTCTGGAGATAAATAGTGGTGGTGATAGTTCTACAACTACATGAATGTGCCATTGAACTGCACAATTAAAAATGAGTAAAGTGATACGTTTCATGCCATGTAGACATGCCACTTAAAAATGGCTAAAATGTAACTGGGCAGGGTGGCTCGCACGTGTAATCCCAGGCATATTCTGGGATACTCCTTTGAGACAGGAATATCACCTTAGCCCAGGAGTTCAACCAGTCCAGGAAACATGACGAGACCTTGTCTCTGCAAAACTTAAAAAAATTTGCTGGGCATGGTGGTGCGCACTTGAGCCCAGGAGTTAGAGACGGCAGCGATCACTCCACTGCACTCCAGTTTGGATGACAGAGTGAGACCCTGTCTTTAAAAGAAAATGAAAAATAAGAACCTGGTGAAAAGTTTCATGCCAATGTATATTTTACGGCAATAAAAAGAAAATGAAAAAAGCTGTATTAAAAGATCGAGTGTTCCTCTTTTTTTTTTTTTTTGAGACGGAGTTTCGCTCTTGTTACCCAGGCTGGAGTGCAGTGGTGAGATCTCGGCTCACCGCAACCTCCGCCTCCTGGGTTCAGACAATTCTCCTGCCTCAGCCTCCTGAGTAGCTGGGATTACAGGCACACGCCACCATGCCCAGCTAATTTTTTTTTTTTTTTTTTTTTTTTTGTATTTTTAGTAGAGATGGGGTTTCACCACGTTGACCAGGGTGGTCTCGATCTCTTGACCTCGTGATCCACCTGCCTCGGCCTCCCAAAGTGCTGGGATTACAGGCTTGAGCCACCGCGCCCGGCCGTGTTCCTCTTTTTTAACAGAAAACTGTGGGAGAAAAGAATGGTGGAACTGAGAAGTCACAGGAAATGTTAGGGAAAACAACATGACTAAAAGCCTGTGATCTTGAAGTCAGCCAAAATGCAGGCTCCTTTCCCGGATTGGAGTTAGAGGTAATTTCCTCCGTAACTTTTGCTTCCTGGCACAGACTGCATAGCTAGGCCAACTGCAGGAGATGGGGGCGGGGGATGCAACGCTAATGGCTCTCCCGCAGCTGTAGAAAAGTGATTAAGAATATAATACCACTTCCAATCAGCTTTCCTAAGTAACCTGCACTTAAAGAACAGTAAAAATTAAACGGAGCCAGTAAAACAGTGGCTGAAAACAAAAGAGGGAAGCCAGCCGTCTGTAAAACACTAATGTTCGTTCTGCCAGGGCGTGTTTGGCTGGTAAGAGAGTGCTGCTGCCAAAAGCAATTTGAACGAACTAACCTGAGCCGGCTTTTCTTTGAGATGCACTTCTGTTACTACCTTCTGAATTCCACAGAGCTGCGAGCCTGTCCCCTTCTTTCATTGCGCTCCCCTCATGTAGCAAAGCCCCCGCTTTCTGCCAGGTTGGATGGCCTCATTGGTGTGGCCATGACAATGGATGTTCATTTCACCACTATAAAAGGGTTTAATGATTAAAAGGCCACACCACAGCACTGGACCACAAAACTCTTTGGATCCCATGAAGCCCCTTTGATTCAAAATGTTCTTTTGACAGGATCAAGAGCAGTTCTCATTCTACTGGGCTGCAGAAACATCTGCATTTTTTTATCTGCTACCTTCTACTCAGTGCACATAGTTAATGTGTAATTAATGAAACACCCTTTCTCTGAGTGGCATACAATCAAGCCAGCGCTCCCGCCAACCTCGCGCTGGCTCCAATAGAGCGGGCTGCCTTTGTATCCTTGTACCCTCATTCAGAGCTGGTAAGAAAACCCGTCACAGGCTTATCTAGCCAGCTTACGTCTTAATCTTTTTTTTTTTTTTTTTCTTTTCTCTCTCCTCCCTCTTCTTTCTCCTCGTAGTGATGTTGGGTGCGGGGGCGGGAATGACCAGAAAAAGCGGGGTGGGAGGGAATGGAGAAAAAAACCCACACAAGAACCACCACTGACCTTTTCTTTCTCTGACATTATTGGAACTTATTAAGAGGGATGAACCAAACACACGAAAGTATCAAAGCTGGATGAGGAGAGAGCTGAAACAGGGCAGAGGAAAGAGAGAAAGAAGGAGGAAGAGAAGGAGAGATAAAAGATAAAAGGAGGGAGAAGGAAAGAAGGAAGGGAGGGAGAGAGGGAAAGAAGAAAGGAAGGAAGGAGGGAAGGAGAGAAGGAAGGAGGGAAAGAAGGAAGGAGGGAGGGAAAGAAGAAGGAAGGAAAGAGGGAAAGAAGAAAAGAAGGAAGGAGGGAAAGAAGGAAGGAAGGAGGGAATGAAGGAAGGAAGAAAGGATGGAAGGAAGGAAGAGGGAGAGAGGGAGGGAGAGAGGGAAAGAGGAAGGGAAGGAAAAAAGGAAGGAAGGGAGAGAGGGAAAGAAGGAAGGGAAGGATGAAAAAGAAAAGGCAATCCACTCTGACATTTATTTGATTTAAAACGAGGAGAATGAATTTTAAGGCCAAAAAAGACAGACTGCCAGTAAAGGCCGTGTGGCTGAGAGTAAGCAACCATTGCAATATTTCCACTGTGTTAGCAGACCAGGGGTTCTAGCAGTGACTGGTGGCTCAAGAGATCTGGTTACAACATTATTTTAGAGCCTCTTTAAGCATTTGCATAGACTGCACAGTAGGCAGAATTGGAAAGGCGTTCCGCTGAGCATCCTGGCTGGAATGCACCCCTGAATTAGCGCTTTCCGAGTGTGAGAGGTTTCTTTTCCCAGCCCGTGTGCACTGTGTCTCTTTTAAGCAGCTTTAAATTTGGATTATTTAAGAATATTCACAATTATCTTCTAGTTGTTGAATAACAGCCTTTAAAAGGTCAATGCTTTTCTAAAGATACATTCCGTAACCCTGTTTTGTGACAGCCTAGTCAAATGAATATGCTTTCATTTGGAAACACTGAGGGAATTGTATGTGAAAATAAATGAGTTCGACTTATTTTTAGGACACATAGCTATTTAAAAGCCAGCCCCTGCAACTGTAAAGAGCTTTCTTTTTGACTCTTCTGACCTAGAAGGAGCGAATCTCATTAAGCACTGAGTGCTTAGAATATTCAATTGAACTGGAAAGACTTGCAATGTCTTGATATTCCATTTAATATTTAAATGTTCCCTTCACTTAAATATTTTTATTTTGAAGTGAACCAATAATCAGAAAATCACACAAATAAGCCATGCATATATTTGATTCTGCAGTAGGGCTTAAGGGCTATTCATACCTTCATTTTTTCTGTAACTTGGCATGGACTGTTTACCTGGATGCCATTTGCTGTTCCATTGTCGGAGAAGCTGCCAGCAAGTCCGTATGCAGTTCTGTGGTCCTTAGGTGGCCTTACAGCACCAGCAAATGCCTCTACTTGAAACTGCAACCTAAAAAAAAAATCAGCAATTTCCCTTTAATCATAACTAAATATGATGGTGGATGCTGCGTATACTAATTTACCATTTGTGAAAACTCAGTAAACATCTTTCTGAAATGGGGCTGTCTCATTCGTAAAGGATTTAGGGGCTATTATACAAATGGAAAATATTGTTGAGTCTTTTCCTTAGTAAAGAAAAGCTCCAGAGAATACCCTGGAAGAATGGAGCATTATTGCTATTTGATCTGAATATATTTTTTAACACTGGGGCTCAGCAAAGGTTTATGAGTCTGGATTTAAGGGTCAATGCTCTATTTGACTCTAGAATAGTGTTTAGTCTAAATTTCTTTTGTGACAGGGTGGGCACATTTTTTTCTTTGAATCAAGTAACTTGCCTAAATGTCCTGGGCTACGGTTTCCTCATCTAAAACCTAGTTGATAAAAAATGGTTGACGTCCATCAGAATATACTCACTGTGTTTTAACAGTGGGTTCAAATTACTACAGTGGAGTTATGAAGACATCAAAATCGACATACATGTATCCTACAGTTCAGACAATCGTAAGTGACTCCTTAGTCCATAAATATACTTCACATATCCAGAGTCGCAAAAGTTGCTGTCAACTTCCTGTTTATGACTTGCAAAGAAAAAGGAAATTGCCACAGACCTTATATTATTGTATTACATTAATCCCTGAGCAATGTCATAAGTAAATTGTATTGATATATTGAAAAGCAAATTGCTTTGGGGATTAAGCAATTTTTTTTTAGTTGAAAGTGTCGTGATTGGCTTTGGCAAATGAGTAATCAGCAGGATTTATTGGTGTGTTTTAAAATAGTAGATGACGGTCACTCCACGAGTAACCAGATTTCTTAAGATACAGTGAAGCTTTTACTCACATGGTTCTAATCTAAGCACTGCCTGTGAGAAAATAAAAGCAGACTTACTAATTTAATATTCTAGTGTGCTTGATATGAAGAACTGTCTCCACGAGTCACCTGTCATACTATTGTGTATTTAATATGCTAATGAATATAATTTGATACTATTTGGGCCTAGTGTCAACCTTATTTAAACTAGCCTTTTTTTTTTTTTTTTTCAACCAAAACAAAAAAAAGAAAGAGTGGTGTGGGGATATACAATCCCAGATCTCAGGCTCTTCTAAACTCACACACAACTGACGCTCTCATATTGTGTGGGGAGCGCCAATACTGAAACCTTCTTGAATCACCGAGCATCTTCCCAGTTGGCTAAACTGAAACTCCTCACTGCTAAGCCGAGGTTAGCCTACAGTCTGAGGTACACAAATAAAAAAGGAAAGGAAAGCTTCAAAAGAAACTTCTTACCCTTGATTCCAATGCATAGGAAGGTCAGGAGAGGATACAATGTTTGTAGAGGGGATTAACCCCCTGCTGGTTTCTCTACATCTGAGAACACTGAGCCCCACACCCCCACTCCCACCATGTAGCGAGGGTGGAGTTGGTGGTGGGTGGGGGGGGGGGGCGGTGGGCAGGACCCTTCCAGAGCTGAAATTTTGCCAGAATAATTCAGAATAATTTCCTGGCAACAAATGCTGAAAACACAAAAGTACTGTTGAGGTGTAATGTCTGTAAGATCTACGTTCCTCCAAAGGTTTCTTCTCAGATAGAAAAATAAAAGAAGTTGGGATGGAGAGAGGAGGGGTTGTTGCTCTGAGAAAGTAAAAAGGTTGGGACAGTAAAGATTTTAAAGCAAAACTAATGACAAAACAACTTCACCCTTATCTAAGCCTTATAGTCATTGACTTCTATGTTTGTGTAGATAAAATGATAGAACAACTTCACCCTTATATAAATCTTACAGTCAATCTTCATTGACTTCTGGGTTTGTCTAGATAAAACTGTGGTCTCAGAGCCTAGGAGATCTAGAATTAACTAAATACTATTGATGAAACCTGAATTCTTCGATTCTTCCTCTGGAAAAGGAGTGTGCAGAAATACACTTCTTTGTTGTCTTTTTCTAAAAACAAACCAAAAACGCAACCAACCAAACAAACAAGAAACAGAGGTAGAAACTGGCTTCAGGTGCTCAATGAATATGAAAAGTGCTTCTCCTGTACCTCTGTCTGCAAAGCACTGGGACTACAGTGAGCTAGGCATGTATATGTTTAACTAGTAATACGTTTATCTCCGCTGTCCCTTCCTTTTAGGTAATAAAACCTCAGAAGGTCAAAGACTGTGTCTGTTTACCATGCCTGGTGTTATACTGAACACAGCACTCTACACGAATGAATGCCTGCTAAATGCTCACGCACAATTGAGACGTGGCGCTGAGGGAGGTGGCTGAAGTTTGTTTTGTTACAGTTGGCAAGTCTTGTGTTGAGTAGGCCATGCCTAAGCACCGCCAGCTTAAACCTCAAGCTGATAAACTTACAAGTTTCCCCTAAGGTGAGCTCCTTACTTGCTTCTCAGGCCTCCAACGACGTCATAGGTCTAGCTTCGGCATACAAAAGCCAGAGAGAGTCAATCATTAGCAAGTGTGAATAATGCCCAAATAACACCACCAGATTGTGTTTATCTAAAGTGCCGAAGTGAATCATTCATTAGCATTTCTGAGAAATACCCCGAATAACACCAACAAGGGGTGTTAAACCATTCCAGATTGCTGATGAGTTTTTGCTTAAGGAAAAAAAAAAAAAAAAGCTTCTTGGATGAGGGTCGGTGTCTCCTCCATTCTTAGAGGCACAACCAAGGGAATATGTTGGAAAGAGAGTAAGGGGATTAGGAGAGCCTGAAATTCCCTGTGAGCTCATTTTCCTCTGTCTACATGGAAGGAGCTTGCAGGAGGGAAAATGAAGGCCCAAATGGCTTTTAATTTCATTTCCTTTGTGAAATGTCATATTTTTCTTCCTTTAGATGTATTTTTACATAGGTAGTGATGAGCTGAGTTTTCTGCTTTACATTATTTGTAATAAGTCTCTTAATTTGCCAAAGAATTATGTTTCCTAAATTGTACATTATTAATAATGGGCAGCACAAAAAAAAATGTACTTCCTTGAAGGAAAAAAGGGCAAGTATGTAGTATCAGAGTCACAAATTGGGACCTTATTTTGCTTCGAGATGCTTTGAAACAGGTAATTATGAACATAACTCTGCTTGTGAGCTTCTCCCCATTAACTTAGTAATTAGCAAGATCTTGCTTGAGCTTGGAATTTATTAGCCATTGCAGCTGGAAGACTGCTTCAGTTTTAACTCCTCAGAATCAACAATTAAGGTGATAACAAACAAATCAATATAACTTTCCTGCTTACTACATTTTTCCAAGGCTGCTCCATGCCCAATTAAACAGTGTTTTATATTAGATTTTTTTTTTAAGGTAGCATTATCACATTTACTTTAACAAGAAGGCAGAGGAAACTTCAGCCTAGAAAAAGGCTGTCACCAATTAAGTTAGAGGCAGGGTTCTAGAGCTAAGACCCTTTCCTCGTCTCCTCAACATGCAATGCTGCTTGCAAAGTGCAAGGAGGAGAAAAAGTTGGGAGCCAGCAGGTGGATTTCAGAGAGTTCCGCCCCGCCTTCTACTGCTCAAAGCAACTCCTCCAAATTCCAGAATTCCATTCAAAACACCACGTGCAGTTGGGTGCGTCTCAGTTCTAGTCTAGTACTTGGCAAATAACTTCAAGTCCCAAACTCCTCCCATTAATGGAACAACTGACGATTCTTGTCACTTCTGCTATTTGTTGCATGAGTGAATTTAGCTCATTCAGAAACTCATTTTCTCATTTTGTTTCAGGATCCATTTTTTTTTTCTCATTTTACTCACTTTTGTTTGTCAGTTTCTGTCACTGTTAAAAACCTCATGTCTGTTCTGTGAAAGAACGTTAGAACTCAGGCCAGATTTCCATCAGAAAAGTCAAGTTTTGAGTTGAAGCTACTAGGTACTTTCTTCTGAAAGTCAAGTTCAGCCCATTAAAGAGTTCCCTCTGTGAGCTCCCTGCCAAGAATTCTTCAGTTCTTTCTGATTGGGAAAACATGCTACATGCTAAAGCAATTTTCCTTTTTATTTTTTAAGTTTTGAACTGTTAAACATTTCTTCTAAAATTCCCTTGATAAAGTTGGGTTTTTTCCACCCATTGGACACAGGAAGATTATTCTGATATTTAACGATATAAATTACACTCTCTGATGAATACTATTCTGCAGAAAACTATCTGCTGGGTTCCATGACATAGCTTTCAGTTTTTCCAAATTCTGGAGGCTTCCCCCTGAGCCAGTTCTGCCCATCAATGCCTTCTTCAGATGTGGTGGCAATGCTAAGCCTAGAGTTTTACACTGGGGCTGACCAGTTAATGAAGAAAGTTACTATCCCCTCCCTAGTTCTGAACACCATACACCTATTGATAGAGTCTGACTGCACATGTTTTAAGGAATGTCTTAACCGAGATTGTCCTAGAAAACAGTGTCTAAGAGCTTGTATATAGACAAGAAGTTGGGTGCAGATGGTTTATTTGGAGGAATTAGAACCCCAAAAAAATGGGGTGGGTGGAGAAATAAGGAATGAAAAGAATAAAACAGAATAAAGAAAAGCCAATACAGGTGTAGGAGAGGAAAAAAGTTGCTACTTTCTTCTTTTTACCCTTCTAGGTTGTTTGGCTGATTTATGATTAAGTTGATATGAGACAGGTTAACAGGAGAAAAACTCAGAAATAAGAGGCTAAAAGAAAGAGCCAGATGATTGAGGCTCAAATATTATCCTGAGTTACTGAAAGGAATTGGGGCTTGGGTTTCTGGGATGTGATGGGGGCAAATTATGAGGGAGGAAATACAGGATAAATAAAGGTTGCCTGGTTACCAATATAAAAGTCTCTCAGATGAAAAAAAAAATTGTCTTGGAGCAGCTTCATCCTGGTAGATACCTTTACTAAGATAAGTTTCCTTTATAGATGTGTTAAATCAATGTGTAAGGAGGCCTAAGCTGCCTCCTTACATATTTTAAATTTGGCATAAAGGTTCCTCTGTACATCGTGAACTATGACAAGTGGAGGTGTAAACAGACCTTAGCCTACACTTGTGCCAATCACCAAATTCTGACAAATCAAATGTAGCCAACTGTTTCAACCATGTTCAAATAAGGCAAATGCCAAGCTATAACCAATCTAGCTGTTTCTGTACCTCACTTCTGTTTTCTGTATGTCACTTTCCTCTTTGTGTTCGTAAATCTTCCACCACATGCTGTGTTGGAGACTCTGAGCCTACTCTGGTTTAGGAGGCTGCCTAATTCACGCATAGTTCATTGCTCAAACTCTTTTAAATTTAATTCGGCTGACGTTTTCATTTATCAGATGTAAATTTCTCTTACAAAAGGGTAACTTTTTCAGTTACTCCTGTGTCTGTAGTTCCTCCAAACGGCCAGCTCGAAATAATCAATATGCCAAAGAGGTATATTTTTGGGTAGCCTGTTCTGGTCTTCTACAGTTATATTTTGGGGTGGTAAGTCCTGAGCTCCAACACGAGGATGCAAAGTCCAGCTGGCCACTATGGCAGACCCCTGGGGTTCCGTCTGGCCAGGATCATCTGAAGAGTTGTATAGAATACACCTCAAAATCCTCTGCCGGGGAACAGAAGAGGAGCACATATATCCACTGGCTCCCACACCTCACTGATCCAGGGTCAGCCCAGAGGTTGCCAAGTCCCTTCTGGCTCCATGCCTGTGCAAAACCATTTCTGCCATTACAGAAGCTTTGGTGCAAAACAGAGATATGAGAGGCGTGGAATACCAAGGTGTGAAGTTGCTTACCAACAGCAACAGCTTAAGGAAAAGGTGAGCTGAAGGGAGGTGACGGGGCACAAAAGATGTCGGGCTCAGGTAACGGAATCCCGAGGATAAATCGTATGTAACTTGCAGTATACACTAACCCCATAAGCTCTTTATTTATTGACTACTTGGTTTATCGTTCCTGTTGTCTGAAGCTGCAAAAGTTATCGAAACAAACAGATTTTCGGGATAGACTGGATGTTTAAGATTATTTTAGACATGAGGAAACTGAGGCACATACTGAGGAAACAGCTCTCCCAAGGTCACAGATCTATTCTAAATAACCGCCTCAATTTTCTACTCTGCTTTGTGGAGATCTTTTATAATACTCATTGAGAAATACTTCTTAGGTCTCTAGGACATACAGCATTAAACGGGATTTGAATTTCATCAATTTTATTAGAAATTTCTTCCTTGAGTTTTGTTCTGCCAAATCATGTGGAAAGTTTTCTAGCTCATTGAGTTTCACGTTTGTGCTGGAATTTGCTGCCAGGAAATGCAAGCCAATTATTGTCCTCATTCTGCGTTTTTCTTTTCTTTTCTTTTCTTTTTTGAGATGGAGTTTTGCTCTGTCCCCCAGGCTGGAGTGCAATGTCATGATCTCGGTTCACTGCAACCTCTGCCTCCTGGATTCAAGCTATTCTCTTGCCTCAGCCTCCCGAGTAGCTGGGACTACAGGCCTATGCCACTATGCCACGCTAATTTTTGTATTTTTAGTAGAGACGGGGTTTCACCATGTTGGCCAGGATGGTCTCGATCTCTTGATTTCCTGATTTGCCTGCCTCGGCCTCCCAAAGTGCTGGGATTACAGGTGTAAATCACCATGCCCGGCCATTCTGCTTTTCTTTATCCTGCAACAAACTACTTCAAAAAAAAAATGCATTTTATGTTTGTTGGGATTTTCATTGCTGTAAATTTGAGATCTAGCAGCCTAGATAGCCATGTTTTCAGAACAAGTGTGTCAGAAACAGAGGCAGCTGGGATAGAGGCCAGGAGTGAGGCCTGGAGACACCAGAATGCCTTCCAGTCTGGCTCAAGGTGGGGCTGCATGCTTGGGGCAAGTTACCAAATCCCTTCCAGCCCCATTTTCCTTATCTGTAAATGGAGGCAATGATAGCACCCACCCCACAGGGCTATTACAATGCTTCAACATTTGTAAGTTCCTTAGGAGAGTAGCTGATACATAACAAGTTTCATTAAGTAAAATAATTAGGATCCTTAATATCTGTCTCTTTGAGGGAGGGTTGTTTGTTTCACATCACTGAAACAACCTTTTTCATTCAAAACGATTTCAACTTCGTTCTCTCAGGTGCAGAAGGAGAATACTTTTGTGGTTGCTTATTTATGTATATTTAGATTGTATTATATTGCATACTTTCTATCATTTACATTTATAGCACCACTAACCTTCTATTTCAATATTAAGTACAGTCAGGCTATTTCCCTGAGGACCTGGGTTTTGAAAATAATGTTTGCCTAAAATTTTTCACAGTTTTAAATAGCAATCAATATTTTTAAAAAACAAACAAATAACAAATGAACAATGAACATGAATTGAACAAAATAGAAGAAATAAATATGTCTGATTTGGATCACCTGATATAACTTTAAGTTGTACTGACTACCTGGATGGGGTATTGTGTTGATGGTTCTTTTAAAATACGTCAGACATATTTGGGTTGAAAAATGTATGCTTTTAGATGAATAAACTTTATTTAATGTAACTGTGATATCTTTTCCATCAAATGGAGATCGCAGTAGCTACATCATCTTTCTCACAGGGCTTGTAAAATTGGAAATGCTTTTTGAAAAATGCAACACTGGTACTGTGAATCAGCACTCAGCCCTTGTCAGTGATTCAAAACCCAGTGTTAAATATTCCACAAACTTTAAACTACTCTGTTTGCAAAAGTTATTATTTGTGAATGGATGGATTCACGCATTCTTCATGAGGAAGAGAATGCAGCCACATTTCTTTTAGAAAGTTCAAAAGCTGGGGTGCCTCCTTAAGGACAATTGCAACCAGGATGGTCGGAGTCTCACAAGTTGCCTCCGCAAAACGGAGTAATTTACAAACTCACTGCATATCTCCTGCTTCTATTGGAAAAGTCTTGACAAGGTAGAGTCTGTAGGATTATTTTATGTCTTGGTTTTTCTCCTGAAATTTCCGCCACTCTCTCCCTTCCCGTTTGAGAGGGAGAAACGGCTCAGAAATCTGTAAACAGGCCGGCTGTCTTAAAGGAAATTCTGTAGCATAATGAAGGCCTCACGTCGTCGGCCTCGGCCTGCTGGGCTCAGGCCACTGAAAGCAGCCGCTGGGTGAATTTCCCAGCCTTTGGAAACTGTCTCAGTTCTGTGAGTTTGCTCAAGTGTACCAAGGCTGTTTGCAAGGGAGGACTCCAGCTGGGTGGGTTTGTTCTCCTCCCAGGAGCTCAGAAAAGGTGAGAGGGCTCCTTCATATGTTCCCTTGAGCTTTGGTCCCCCTTCTTTTTCCTTGAACTGACACAATAGCTTCTTCAGCAGGTCCCTCTGGCAGGGAGCTCTCCCTCTCGCATCGCTCACACTGGGACATTTTTCCACATTTCCAGGATTATGGCCACTTTCACTTAGATCTATGTGTGCTGCCTCCACATACAAAGAAGCACTTGGGGACAGGATTAGTAGGATTAGAAGAGATTCACATATGTCCAGTTCAAGCAATTGGTATTCAAAGCTTTACACGTTCAAATGCCACCAAGAGAGAGAAAAGGAGCAGGGAGCTTGCTTTGCATTTCAGCACCTTCAAGAGAGGAACAGTGCTTTTTATTGGTGTTTAAAGCAGAGGGGATAAACAGATTCCTCTTCTGGTTTAATCCAGTCCAACATACCACGGCCTGTAATCTGGGTAACCAAATAGCAGTGCTCCCAGGCTCTAAAATCACAAACTTCTGCATTTTGGTGGTTACTATTGTTCCAAATGACATAAAACAGAGCACACGTCTCCCGCAAGTTTCTTTCCCAGTTGTGATTTACTATTTTGTATACAGACATTCTTTCAGGATCTCCCTTGCAAAATATTCACAACTTGATTTGCACGGATGTAACAGTGAAACTCAGCTTCCTGGCACTGACTTAGAGCAGAGGTTGGATTTGGTAGTGGTGGAGGGGGCGTGTTAAGAGGCGTAACGGGTAATAAAAAGTAAAGGAAAATATAGTAGCATTACACTTGAAATCTACTTGAAATCTGACAAACAGTTGTATAAATAGTGAAATTGCTTTTTATAGTTGATGTGCAGGCGTAAGCACACACCTTCTCCTTACCCATGCAACAGAATTATTTTTCTTATCAATCACTCTGTTCTCAGATTATGAAGCAATCCATTTCTTTCTCCCTTAATTGCCCATTCCTATAAAGGCCTATTTTCCTTCATCAAGCAACAGAACATATATGGAAAACAATGGCTATATTTTTACATCATATTGTATTACCACCGATTCCATAACTCCCATGAGCTAAGACATAAGGAAAGCTTTGCTAGAGATGATAACAACTTTTTTATTTGATTAATATTTAGCAATGAGAAACCCTAATTATAAAGTTATATTTTGCTGTGTGTTGATTGTTCTTTGTCGTCTTTCCCAATGCTGTGGATTTTTTTGAAGTTAACTTCTCATAAACTCATAAGAATATTATCTTCAGTAAAAAGATGGTGCTAAACATTGTATCCCTTTTCTTATGTTTAAGTGTCTCTTTTAAATTTCCTTTTATTAATGAAAAAGATATTTACTTGAGTTGTTATTGAACTGGAGTCCAGGTCCCAAATCTGTCATTAACTAGGTGTTAACCTTAAGTGAGTCACTTGTTTTCTCTTGGCCTGAAATCCCTCATGTGTGAAATAAAGGGGTTGGACTAAAATATTAATAGCTTCCATTCCTAGCACTGTAAATTTACAAAGTACTTTTGTATACATTTAAAAAGTATTTTAGAACTTAAACATTCTGTTTTACTTTGTAATCGTTTTGAAAGAAAGACATTTATATTATGTCTTCCATAGAACGGTCACATCTTCATGAGAAAAAATACAATGTTAGCTTTAAACAAGTAACTGCAATAGCTCTGGGACAGGAATTATTTAGGAAGTGACATTTTATGATAAGACACCATCCCTTTAAGATGAGATCTCAAGTGTTTGGTGCCAAATTATGTTTCACCCAGTGTAATTGTTGTTTGCTCAGTCTGTTTTCCCTCTTTGGTTCAGATTTGGTAAATTCTATTGTTTTATCTTTGGGTTCACTGCTTCTTCCTTCTGTTCACTGCTCCTTTCTTCTGTTGAGCCCCTCTAGTGAGATTTTTATTTTGGTTATTGTATTTTTCATTTCTAAAATCCCATTTGGGCTGTGCATGATGGCTCATGCCTGTTAATGCCAACACTTTGGGAGGCTGAGGTGGGAGGATTGCCTGAGCCATGGAGTTTGAGACCAGCCTAGGCATAGGGAGACCTTGTCTCTATGAAAAAACAAAAAATGAGGCTGGAGAATGTTTGAGCCCAGGAGGTCCACGCTGTAGTGAGCCATATTGTGCCACTGCACTCTCACCTGGGTGACAGAGCGAGACCCTGCCTCAAAAAAATAAAATAAAATAAAAAATTAAAATTCCCATTTGTTTATTTGTTTCTTTGCTGAGGTTTTCTATTTTCCTCATTGGCTTCAAATGTGTTCATGGTTGCTCATTGAAACTTTTTTTTTTTTTTTTTTTTTTTTTTTTTTTTTTTTTTTTTTTTTTTTGAGACAGAGTTTCGCTTTTGTTGCCCAGGCTGGAGTGCAATGGCGCGATCTCGGCTCACCACAACCTCCGCCTCCTGGGTTCAGGCAATTCTCCTGCCTCAGCCTCCTGAGTAACTGGGATTACAGGCACGCGCCACAATGCCCAGCTAATTTTTTGTATTTTTAGTAGAGACGGGGTTTCACCAGGTTGACCAGGATGGTCTCGATCTCTTGACCTCATGATCCACCTGCCTCGGCCTCCCAAAGTGCTGGGATTACAGGCTTGAGCCACAGCGCCCGGCCGAAACTTTTTTAAAAAATGTTTTTAGAGATGAGATCTCACCCTGTTGTCCAGGTCAGAGTGCAGTGGAGTGATCAGAGGTCACTGCAGCCTCAAACTCCTGTACTCAAACAATCCTTCCTCCTCAACCTCCCAAGTAGCTGGGACTACAGGCATGAGCCACCACACCTGGCCAATCATTAAAGCATTTTTTTATTGGTTGCTTTAAAGTCCTTATCAGGTAACTCCAACATCTGTGACATCTTGGTGGTGGTGTTTATGGATTGTCTTTTCTCATTTGAATTGAGGTTTTACCGGTTGTTGTTATGAAGAATCTTTTTTCATGTGTTCTGGGCATCTGGCATATTATGTTATGAGACTCTGGATCTTACCTAAATCTCCTGTATTAGCAGGTCTCTGTGGAAACCATTCTCACAGGGAGAAAAAGGGCACCATTTCTTTTTTTTTTTTTTTTTTTTTTTAAGACAGAGTCTTTCTCTGCTGCCCAGGCTACAGGACAGTGAAGTGATCTTGGCTCACTGCAACTCCTGCCTCCCGGGTTACAGTGATTCTCCTGCATCAGCCTCCTGAGTAGCTGGGATTACAGGCACGTGCCACCATGACTGGCTAATTTTTGTATTTTTAGTAGAGATGGGGTTTCACTATGTTGGTTAGGCTGGTCTCGAACTCCTGATCTTGTGATCTTCCCACCTTGGCCTCCCAGAGTGCTGAGATTACAGGCGTGAGTCAAAAGACACCATCTCTTTACTCTTGGGTGAAGGTATAAGTCCATGACCCTGGTTCCCATAATCATACTTTGACGACAATCATTCAGAATGGTGTGGGAGATAAGGGTTGGAGTTGGACGGTACTGAGTTGAATCCTGGCTCCCACTTACTTACTGTGTGTCCCAGAATATGCTACATAAACTTGCTGAGCTTCAGTTTCCCCATCTCTAAAGTAGGGATAATAATACCTTGGCAGGCTGTTTCTGGGATTAGCAGTACTACTTGTGAAGTACCTAGCACACAGTAGGTATTCAACAAAAAAAGTGCCTCCAGATATAAAGTGTATTGAAAGAGGACAGGCTGAAGGGGACAGCACTCTGTGAGCCTCCTAATGGATGAAAATCTCACAGTTCTATCTTCTCTCTCTTTTTTCCCAAGCAATCCTGTCTATTCTAAAAATTATGGAGTTTTTTTTGTTTTGTTTTGTTTTGTTTTGCAAGACAGGTTCCTGAGCTGAAGTGATCCTCCCACCTTAGCAAGTGGGATCAACAGCATATGCCACTATGACCGGCTAACTTTGTTATTTTTTGTGGAGATGAGGTCTTGCTAAGTTACCCAGGCTGGTCTCAAACCCCTGAGCCCAAACAATTCACCTACCTTGGCATTTCATACTGCTGGAATTACAGGTATGAGCCACTGTGCCCAGCCCTAAAAATTGTTTTACATGTGGTACAAATTTGTTGTAGAAACCTCCTAGTGTCAGTGGGAACACCCTGCAGGCCAGCAGGCCTTCAGATTGACTTGTCCTTCCCTTTGCTTCCTTCTTGAAGTTCTCTAACTTTTTCACACAACTAAATGATTAGGGGAAAAAAAGACTTCCAGGGAAAACTCATCACAGTAAACATCTCCCTATAGTGTGTTAGATTTTCATGGATACTATATTTCTTCATGAGATTTGTGGTTTTGTTTATGAGTTAGCCTTATTTTGTTTCTCAGTCATATTTCTATTGTTATATTAATTGTGCTAAAATCCACATAACCTAAAAATGTACCCTCTTAAGTGTATAGTTTGTTAGTGTTAAGTATATTCACATCGCTGTGCAACTAACATTCAGTACTTCTTTGTCTGGTGAAACTAAAACTCTTTAACCATTTAACAACTCCTCATTTCTCCCTTCTCTGAGCTCCCAGCAGCCACCAGTCTAGTTTCTAGGAGTTTGACTAGTCTAGATACCTGATTGACTGATTGATTGATTGATTGATTGATTGATGAGACAGGCTCTCACTTTGTCACCCAGGCTGGAGTGCAGCGGCAGGAACATGGCTCACTGAAGCCTCAACCTCGGGGCTCCAGTGATCCTCCAACTTCAGCCCCCTAAGTAGCTAAGTAGCTGGGACTATGGGTGTACATCACCACACCCAGCTAATTTTTGCGGTTTTTTTTGTAGAGACGGTCTCAAACTCTTGAGGTCAAGTGATTCACTCACCTTGGCCTCCCAAACTACTGTGATTATAGGCATGAGCCACTGTGCCCAGCCTCTTTAGACATCTTATGTAAGCAGAATCATATAATACCTGTTATTTTGTGACTGGCTTATTTCACTTCTTTCATGTCTTTCCCTGAATGGCTGATATGTATAGAAAAATGTTTGTATTTTCATTTGGACAGGCATCTCACACTTACCCTATGCAAAACATCTCCTCCCTCAGTTTTTCCCATCTCAGCTGCTAAAAGATAAGTTGCAAAAAATAAAAATAAAAGCCATGACTCCAATGCAGATATAAAACAAAGTAAGTCAAGATTTTATTTAAGTCATTAATTTATAAGAGAAACCAGTACGATGTTACAACCAATTCAAAGAAGCACTCAAAAAGTAGAAGCATATGTAGAGAATAAAAAATTCTGGAACTAATTTACAAATAACATGCAAAATGGTCTACCAACAGGCAGTCAATTACATTCTACTAAACACATTCAGTATGCTCTTCTATATATAAGAATAATTTTCTACAATTTACAGAGCTGCGAAACACCTTCAAGACAATGAAAAGTGAGATAACCTGAACGAGTGTGCCAGGGAGGACACTCATTAACCTTTTAATCTCTTCTTTTCCCACTTCAAAGTCCTTCACTATTTTTCTTGGCTCAGTGGATTGCATCTGTCTCCTTCTAGACATCAAGTCAAAAACTTTGAGGCAATTTTTAACCTCTTTTTCTCATACCCATATCCAATCTCAGCAAATCCTGTTAGCTCATCCTTCAAATTACATTCAGAATCTGACCACCTTGCACCACCTGCACCGAACAAGAGGTATAGGCCACCATCGTTTATTTTCTGCCCAGAAAATTGCTTGCAATGGCTTCCTAATTGATCTCCCTGACTTTAACCGTGCCTCTTTCTGTCTCTTCTCAATAGAACAGAACGACTTTTCTAAAGTATAAGTAGGTGGAAGCCACTCTGCTCAAAACCTCTCAGGGCTGCCAAACTTACTGAGAGTGGAAGCTAATGTGCTTGCTAAAGAGCAGAACTTAGAATTTCCTACAAAGCGCTATACATTCTGCACCTTCAACTACTGTCCCCAACCCAAGAGTAGCTTCTCTTTGACTTTTTTTTTACTGTTTCTTTCACTCGACTTCAGCCACGTTGGCCTCACTATTTCTCTAACATGCAGGATCACCCCTACTTCAGAACCTCTTTGTATTTGTTGACTTCTCCGCCAGGAACATTTTTTCTCTAGATCTCTAAATTACTTGGTCTTTTGTCTCCTGCAGGTTTTAATGAAAAATCTACTTCCTGGAGATCTTCCTCTACATTATATTCCATTGCCACCTCCAGCATCCTATTTTTTCTCCCTCAGTACCCCCTTCCTTCCCTTCCTTCCTTCCTTCCTCCTTTCTTTGCCTCCCTTTCTACCTACCTTCTTCCTCCTTCCTTCCCTCCCTCCTTCCATCCCTCCTTCCTTCCTTCTTTCCTTCCTTCCTTATTTTTTCTACAGTAATTGTCACCATCTGATAAAACCTGCATTTTACTCATTTATACGTTTACCTTATAATTCAAGGCAATCGAGGGAAGGAATAGGAGACTACTTCGTTCATTTGAAAACTTCTCATAAATAAAAAAATAAATAAAAACTTCTCTGTGCCTAGAATAATCCTCAGCATGATGCAGTTGCTTAATAAATACTTTTTAGTGAGTGAGTTATTTCTAGCCCTTACGAAATAACCTGTGAACTTTGTAACAAGATGATGCTGGTAAGCAACTGGATCCCAAACCCAGATATTAGGTGCACGATGAGACAATGCACATCACGTCAATATATCTTGAAGTTTCAAGGTGCTGTGGTCAGAAGTATGAGGCTACATGTACCTCTACTTGAAGCTTAACGACACAACAGGGGCCTCCCCTGTGCAGACTGAATGTCATCACCGCCAATCTTAGCAAGTTGCCTGTGAAGAACAGAGGAGACAAAAGAAGCCATGTTCACCAAACATTCCTCAGCCTGCCTCTTTCCGCTAAGGTTTGTTGGTAATACATCACAAGCTAATCATAGTAGAGTACATATGTGCTACTAATGTTTTATGTCAGAATACTTGTTGGTGCCCAGCCTTAAACTGAGTCATCTGCAGACTACTTCACACTGGGGACCAGAATGACCGCACCCATCTCCTTGGAAGTACCACATTTCCACGTGTAATACCTCATGGTAGCATAACAGCGTGGCCTTTCTGCTGGCCTTAATAATGGTTATCAATTTTGTAAAAAACATTTTCAATCCAACTAAGCAGAGAACACAGTTTGCTTTTATCTGAAAAGGCAGAAGTCCATATTTGTGGAAAAGGCAGAAGTTCCCATTTGTCTAGATTCTTTAGCTTTCTCACATGATTTAGTCCACCTATCATGTCTCATTATTATATATAGTGACCCACTTGAAAAATGTTCGATGTGTATCTACATAAGGTAAGTTTGCTTTAGAAAAAGCAAAAGAAAACAAAAAATAAAATAGGGTAAGACTGGTATACAGGCAAGATTGCTCTAACGAGGGATGCCAAAAATAAAATGACTTATAGAACAAGGAAATTTCATTCTTGTCCATGAGATAGTTTCTTTTTTTTTCTTTTTTTGAGACAGAGTTTTGCTCTTGTTACCCAGGCTGGAGTGCAATGGCACGGTCTCAGCTCACCGCAACCTCTGCCTCCTGGGTTCAGGCAATTCTCCTGCCTCAGCCTCCCGAGTAGCTGGGACTACAGGTGCATGCCACCATGCCCAGCTAATTTTTGTATTTTTAGTAGAGACGGGGTTTCACCTTGTTTACCAGGATGGTCTTGATCTCTTGACCTCGTGATCCACCCGCCTCGGCTTCCCAAAGTGCTGGGATTACAGGCGTGAGCCGCCATGAGATAGTTTCAATGGTAAAAGTGCAAGTCTTTAGGGCAGTTCTGTTCTACACTGTAAGTGGGGAGCCTAAAATCCTTCTGAGTGATTGTTTAGCTAAGACCTAGGCTGTTGTCATCATCTGCATGGCTCAAGTGTGATCAGAAAGTAGACAGAAGGAAGAAACCATGAAAGAGGCATGCCCTATGTCTTAATTCCTGGACGGCTTATAACTTCCACTCACGTCCATCACTAGTAACTTAGTCACATGGCTACTTCTCAGAGTAAGGACATCTGAAAGCTAGGCAGGGGTGAAAAGGTTTTGGCAGCCTGTCATCAGTCTCTGTCACACCATTCTCATTACTAGTTTTCAGTACTAGTTTCCGTTTCCGTTACTAGTTAACGGTCCTAGTTACCCAGGAAGAAATAGTTCCACAGGAAGACACACATTTACTTCTAATAACCTGGAAGTTGAGAATATCACCTGACTATTTTGGGTTTTTCACACCACTTAACCAAAGGGAGAAAAAAAAATATATTACTATGTTCGCTGAAGTTATTTTTATGCTGATTATCAAGAGAAAACCAGTTTTGCTACAGAAAAGTGGGAAATGAGAGTAGGTCTGCAATATAGGAGCTCGTCTGGGGACATACTACTATTTTCATAATCTCTAGTAAAAGTTCATGGAAGATCATAGCAACATTTTACGTGCAGGACTACCAAGGAATGTTAGCTTGACTCACTTCACCAAGAAGCCAGGTCAGCTGAGATGTTAGCAAAAGACAAAGGGAACAGGAAACAGACAGTAGAGCAAAGAAATCTAAAACCATAACTGTAAATTCGTTAATAGTTGCCCACAATTCTCCATACTCTGTTAAATATATATGATATATGTGAATATATATTAACCCATTTCCTTTTTTCTCTTCTGTCATTCATCTACTATTTCACATAAGTTGTCTTTGTGTGTCTGTGCTAAGATTGGTGGTGATGTGTGTGTGTGTGTGTGTGTGTGTGTGTGTGTGTGTGTGTATTTTTTAAATTCTTTTAGAGATGGGATCTGGCTTTGTGACTCCGGCTGGGGTGCACTGCTGTGATCATATAGAGCTCACTGCAGCCTCAAACTCCTGAACTCAAGGGATCCTCCCAGAATCCAACTAGCTGGGACTGCAGTATGCACTGCCATTCCTGGTTGTATTTAAACAAATAACTTGAACTATAGAATGCCTTATATGAAGTAGAATTGACGAAATTGGAAAAAGAATAAAAACTACCCAGTGATAGACTTAGTGAGTGGTAGGATATTAGGTTTCCCAGGAAACATATCTCTTTGTTTACTGTTGTTCATCTATTTTTATGAGTGGTAATTGTGTTATGTTGGATGCGAGTCTGTTTTTATTGTCATACATAGTTGCTATTCAGAAATTCAGCTATGAATAGAAGGTGTACACAGATATCAGATAATCAAAGGAGTTAACTGTGGTGGGCATGATAGATTAGCTTTTTCAATTTCTATCCTCTTTTTAATTAGAGAGAATCAAGAGTTGTCTTCATTTCATTGATTATTTTACATGTGGACACATATTAGACACCTTTAATAGTGTGCACTTGGCCGGGCGCGGTGGCTCAAGCCTGTAATCCCAGCACTTTGGGAGGCCGAGGCGGGTGGATCACAAAGTCGAGAGATCGAGACCAACCTGGACAACATGGTGAAACCCCGTCTCTACTAAAAATACAAAAAATTAGCTGGGCATGGTGGCGCGTGCCTATAATCCCAGCTACTCAGGAGGCTGAGGCAGGAGAATTGCCTGAACCCAGGAGGTGGAGGTTGCGGTGAGCCGAGATCGCGCCATTGCACTCCAGCCTGGGTAACAAGAGCAAAACTCCGTCTCAAAAAAAAAAAAAAAAAAAAAATAGTGTGCACTCATTCAAGATTTGGAAAAGAGAGGTGAAGTAGAAATCATTTCGTCCCTTTTCTAAATGATATCGCCTATCCAGCCATGTCATAGAAATGCCACTGCATTCCTTAGCAGTGTTCGCAGTGATCATTCTCTGGCTTCTGGTTGTTGAGAGTCAATTATGACAATTTCTTTTGGCTCTAGCTTCCTGACTCCTGGATCAACTTATGCTCTCTATTCTTGAATTTATAACTCCAGTTGCAACCTCAGAAGTAGTAGCTCTGTGATGGATTACTTACAAATTGTTCTGGTAGTCATCCCTGGAGACCCCACCTGAGCCCACCCCTTTGGTCCTTCCAAAGATCTTTTAAACAGGCAATGTCCTCTATTATATCCTTTTTTGTTTAAAATAGGACACTGACTGGATACAGTGGCTCACACCTATAATCCTAGAACTTTGGCAGGCAGATCACCTGAGGTCAAGAGTTTGAGACCAGCCTGGCCAACATAGAGAAACCCCATCTCTACTAAAAACACAAAAATTAGCCGGGGTGGTGACCAGCACCTGTAACTCCAGCTACTCAGGAGACTGGGGCAGGAGAATCGCTTGAATCCGGGAGGCAGAGGTTGCAGTGAGCCAAGATCTCACCAGTGTATTTCAGCCTGGATGACAAAGCGAGACTCTGTCTCAAAAATTAAATAAAAAAGTAAAATAAAATAGCCAGGACAGTTTCTGTTGCTGGCACTGACATCTCACGGATACATGTGTGATGTTTATCTTCTCTATTTCTCCATTGTGCTTCCCAGAATGCAGATGTGATTACTTCCACCTTGAGCCAAGACCATGAGGGTCACATAGTAGAGGTGTTAGAATGATAAGCTGGGACTAACCAGGTCCTTGAGGACATTATGGAACAGAGTCACCATTCCAGCCCCAGACTGCCTTCTTCCAAATATTACGTAAAAGAAAAACGTTTCTCTTTAAGACAATGTTATTTTGGGTATTTATGACTCTCAGCTAAATCAGACTTGACTGATTCGATCTTTAAGGGGCTCAGCATAGGCCTAACCCATAGTACACACTTAGTATGTATTGGCTTTTATTAGATCTGTGTTCACGTACTATCCATAGCTGAACTTCATTATATGATTAGATAATTAGAATGTCCTCTCTTGACATTTTTGCCTTTAGAGATCTCACCTATCTATCAAGGTTCAGCCAAGGGCGTCTTTTTCTATGAAGCTGTCTTCAATTTCTCCATCCAGAAGTTCTAACACTCATGGCTAGAACCTAGCACAGTAGGTATACGAGCACATGTCTGCACACTCCCTAGAGTCTCTGTAAATAGAGATAAGATATGAGTCAACTTTATGTCTGTTCACAACTAAAAATACTATGCCATGCATGCAATATATGTACTTAACAACTAATACTAAAGTAATGACATACCTGATTGACAACTAGATGTTTTGGTGTAGAAGCTAAGTGATGTAGGGATTTAAAGTCACTGGGGAAGGCTTCTTGAAGAAAGTAGAATTTTAGTTAGACTTTGAAACAAGGACAGAATTTGAATAGGTGAAGATGAATAGAGAAAGTATGCACAGCAGAAGAAACTGCTCAAAAGCATGGAATGTATGAATGGGGTGTGTGGCGAACAAGGAAACTCACCTACCTGAAGAGTCTCTATTATGAAGTGGGAGAATGAATCTTAAAGAGGTAAGTTCTATTACATGAGGGCTATACATATCAATTTGCATATTCTTATAGGTACTAAGGTACTTAAATTTTTATTATTTGTTTTGCTTTTTGTTTGTTTGAGGGGGCACAGGTGCAGAGAATTAGATTAATTATAATTTTTTCTTTAGAAAGTACTATTATCTTTGGTACATGCATGTTTGTGTTTATTTTGAATGATATAATGAACACCTGTGAACGTCCATCCCAATTCAGAAACTGAAGCATTGATTATAACTTGTATAACTCTGTGTGGTTCTCTCCCATCCGATATTCCTCTTCCTTCACCTGAAGTAGCTCCTACCCTGAATCTATGTTGATCTTTCTCTTCCCTGCTTGCTGTTTCTCTCTGTTAAATGTAGCTTTTCCACTTCTCTGTGTAATCTTAATAAGTATGTTAAGTATATGCTTAATATATATTATATGGTTTTACTCTATGTCCCCACCCAAATCTCAGCTTGAATTGTAATTCCCCCATAATCCCCATGCCAAGGGTGGAGGTAATTGAATCAGGGAGCATGCTATTCTTGTGATAATGAGTGAATCTCACAAGATCTGATGGCTTCATAGGCATCTGGCATTTCTTCTGCTTGTGCTCATTCTCTCTCCTGCCTTCCTGTGCAGAGGTGCCTTCTACCATGATTGCAAGTTTCCTGAGGCACCCCCCCCCAACCCCGAGCAGAACTGTGAATCAATTAAACCTCTTTTCTTTATAAATTACCCAGCCTCAGGTATATCTTCATAGCAGCATGAGAATAGACTAATACAGTAACATATTAGTAAGTATATTGTTTTGGCTTAGTTGCTTTTAAACTTACAAAATTTGTAATCATTCTCCATGTAACCTTTTGGGACTCTCACTATTTCTCTTAATTTTTTCTTAATAGGATTTATTCATATTTTTGCATGCAGCTATGATTCATTCACTTAATCTGCTGAATAATTCTGTACATATACTTTAATTTCCTCATTTGTTTCCCTGTCAACTGTTTGTTATTATGAATAGTGATATTATGAACATTCTATTACAGTATATGTCTTCAGGTATACAGATTCAAGAGTTTCAGGTGGAGGCATGCAATCTAGGAGTAGAATTTCCAGGTCACAGAGTACATGAATGTTCAGTTTTATAAGATAATATCAAACCATTTTCCAAACTGGCTATGACAGTTTCTATTTCTACTAGAAAGGTATATGGAATGCTGTCGAGCTACAAAGATCTTTTCCCGGTTTAAAAATAACTACTCACTATTCACATTCCTTCAGTGTGTTTTGATAAAATATCATTATTTAATTAGTCACATTCGTCAATCTTTTTCTTTTATAGATAGTTCTAGTTTTGCCTAATTAAAGAAATTCATCGTTGTTTCAAGATTATAAATAAATGTATTTTTTATAAAATGTTTTAAAATTTTGCTCTTGAAATAAGTCTGATCCATCTGGGTGAATAGCTTGCGAAACACTGTTATTTAATCCTCACAATGGCAGATGTCACAAGTATCATTACTTTCACTGTGCAGATGACAATACGAAGATTCAGAAATGGCAAGAAACTTGTGCAAGTGTGTGTAGCTGGTAAGTAGCAAATCCTATGTGGAAATTCTGAAGGGTGGTAAAGTCTGTCTTTCTCTAATATCTGCCTCTGCCCTTCATACTTTAAGATGGGTGCTCCTCCAGGGGGGAAGTGATGTCTGTTTACAACATAGGAGTTATCAAAAAAATAGTTTCTATCTCTCCAAGAGCTAATCTTTTCTATGATCCCAGGGTATTTGCAAGTTTTAGCCAGCAGGCAGCTGATTAAAGAAACATATACAATATTTTTGTGCTGATGTTAATTTTGTTCCCATTGTTATTGATGTCTTTCCCAAACAGGGACACATGGGGCACCACAAACAGAGAGAGGAGCTTTGCCCTTGTTATTATAGACCTATGTTTAAAAGGTTTACAACTTTAAGTGCATATGCCTGTGTCCACTAGTTTTTAGTTTCTACAGCTACTTAAACTTTTAAGTTGAGTTGGTTATATGTTATTTGCCCATATCTTTCCTCTCATACATACCTTTGGCAACACTTTTCTATGGGGTGTCTTTTCTTGGCATTACCTTCCCCAGAGATATTATTTCTCACTTACTGTAATTACCTCAATTAATAAGTCTAATGGGAGCAAAGAGCTTTTATTCCCTGCTTTACTTTCACAAGAGGTAAAACTTTGATGGAGACGAAGAGATAGAACAATTATAGCAAGTATACATGAAAAGTATACACGTAATGACCAGGCACGGTGGCTCATGCCTGTAATCCCAGGACTTTGGGAGGCCAATGCAGGTGGATCACAGGGTCAGGAGTTTGAGACCAGGCTGGCCAATATGGTGAAACCTCATCTCTACTAAAAATACAAAAATTAGCTGAGTGTAGGGGTGGGCACCTGTAGTCTCAGGTACTCGGGAGGCTGAGGCAGGAGAATCACTTGAACCTGGGAGGCAGAGGTTGCAGTAAGCTGAGATCACGCCACCACTGCACCCCAGCTTGGGCGACAGGGTAAGACTCTGTCTCCAAAAAAAAAAAAAAAAGAAAAGAAAAACAGTTATACACATAACAGCATCTGATTTCCTTTCATACAAATAAATCACATATAAAAGCTTTTCCAAGAGAGAAGGAATTTTTCTCCGGAAATAATTAATAATAGGCTTAGAAATCTATGCCAATCAAATGAGAGTTGTCTTTTTCTGGGTACAAATTTCTAGTATTGCATTCTTATTTAAGCAGATGCATTGTTGCATGATGAGCAACTATGGGGCCAATTGAATTATCCCTCAATATAGAGTTGAAGCTTTCTTTTTTCATTTTTAGCAATAGAGGAAATGAAGAACTTATTTGAGAACACTGTCCAACAACACTAGGCTGTCCAAGGTGTTCACTTTAAAATTCTATTTCTAAAAAAAAAAAAAAAAAAAAAAAAAAAAAACTATTTCTATTCTTTCTACTCGTTTGATTTTATTTCGTTTAATCTGATTCTATTTCTTAGCATGATTTCAGTCTGATGGTATCTCCGTTTTTCACTTTGCCTCTGTAGCACAGTTTCTGAGCCGTCCTCTTACTCAGAAGTATCATCCCTGAAGGATTATTCAGTGTTTTATTCTTCTCACAGCTTTATCTCAGGCAATTCGACTGGTTCAACATATTGGAGGGTGTATGAATGGTGAATGACAGTGCCACAGAGTCCATAGGATATTAAACCAAGATTGACAAACTTGTTATACATTTGCCTTTGGAAAACAGCCACGGCCACAAATGGGTTCTTTATTAAAATAAATGTTAGAATCAACATCACAATTTCCATGTATATATAAAGTGAACATATATTTTGCAAGTGCTTTCGCACAACTCCATAAAAATGCACGTAAGGGTAGAATTAAATGTATGTATTATGAACTAAGGATATATGCATAGTATTTTCTATTCCCTCTTCTTTCTTTTCACCCTCATTAAAAGTTTTGTTTTTTCTCAAAGTCTACTCAAATGTATTACACTTGCCATAACAAAATGAAGAAAAAAACCAAAGTTCTTTTAAGATTAATTGAAATATTCACTTCTGTGGACAAATACTTCAGTATTCTCTTATTTCTTTATTATCAAGCATTATGGGGTAGATGATCACAATTACTGGAAGAAAATGACCTGGAAAATTATCAGCTTTCTTTCATGAATACCTTAAATGATATCATGTTATGTAAAAATATTAATTTCCATTATTATTTTGTTCTAAAAATTAACATATCTCAAATTTATAAGAGGCTTTTATTAACAGCTCTTGATAGTACTGTTGAGAATATATTTCAATTTTTGAACAGGAGACTCAGCCTTGTCTGCAAGTAAAATATAGAATGCTAAATATCTAGAAATGTTAAGTGATAATTTGTTTCCAGCCTGCTTTCTCTCTCCTTACCTTCCTCCTCCCCTCTGCCCTGTAAAATAAAAGCAAAGCAGGACCTAAGGCTTAAATTACCTGGGCAATTCTTTTAATTTTAGCATATATTATAATATGGTGTAAAAATGAAATTGAAAATTTAGCCGGTATTGTAAACAGTGATAATTGGGGTTTATATCATTTATATTCAGATTGTTGGTGTTACACAAACAAAAACCATACCTATAGATAGAAAAATACAATGAACTAATGAGAAAGTACACTTTATTACATTTTGATTTGTTTTCTGAAGTGATCAAGCAAAATCCACCTGGTCCATACTGCAGATGGTGTATAAAATGAATCAACCATTGAAAGGCTGATTTTAGAAAATTTCTATTTTTTGTTTTTCAAGATTCAGTAACAGAATCTTCATTTATGATTTTCTCAAAATAATGTTTGTAACTCTATATTTGTTAGAAATCAAGCCAATGTGAGAATTTCAAATCCAACTTTACTTATAAACAGGCATTTAATGTTTTCCATTGTCTTCTTTGGCAGCATCTGAAAATAATTTATTTATTTAGAACCCAAAGACTTCAAAGAAATATTTTAATGTATTTGACTCTATGCTTATATAAATATAAACTTCAGAACTTAAATGTATAGGTACCTATAATAAAAAGGCAATGTAATAAATTGTTGTCATAAGTGTAAATATTCCTTTAATCTGTTCCTTTATAGTTAGATTCTATACCTATATTCTAATCTCTTTGTGGTATCTATTTACTTATATACATTGTGTATAAATCTGAATATTACTGAAGTCAAAATGAGGTATACATATGCTACGTAACTATCTTTAAAATAAAACTAAATTTCTTAAGCACTTCAGCAAAGAATACAGCAATATGTGTTTAACTATCTAACAGATGTATAGCCAGGAGATGATCCAATAACCTCCAAAAACAAAAAGTAGAGTTAGTATTCTGTGCTTTCATATTGAGATATCAGATTGTATACAGTGGTTGTAACTATCAATTCATAAAAGAGGTAAGTTAATAACAATAAAATACTGTTAAAAAATCATCTGCTTAGTGGTTCTTAAAGTATTGGCATTAATGGAGCCACAAATCCAGAATGTCAGGGCACATGCCAAGAATGTGCGTATAAGTATGCAAATTTTAATATAACTCATCAGTTTATGTAATTGATCACCAGTGATATTTAAATTAACCCAAACATTTCAATTCTTGAGGAAAAAAAAAATGTTTTCCATTTATTGGCTTTCTACCGGACGAAAACTCAGTTGAGGTTTTGGCAATTGAGCAAATGTTACCAGAAAGGAAAAAAACAAAGTACTGAAGGGTGCTCACTAATTGAGCAAAATCCTATAAATGAAGCCCAGAAGTTCATATCTCCTTTGACTTTAGTGAGTCTTTAAATAATAATAATGAATTTTTAAGTTCTAACCAGCGTTGCTGCTTATGCATCATTAAAATCGAACTTCTAGCTCTGCCAGTGTATTCACTTGTCTATATATTCACATAATTAGCACCTCATCATTTTGTGCTATTCTGGGACTGCCTGGCATCTTCCAGTCTCACATCCAACATTGTGAAAAGCAGTTACTAACAGCTCATAAAATTCTGCTGCCCTTCCACGTCTGCTATTTTCCCTGTATGATAATTGGATTTCAAAAAGATGAAGAGGAAGATTGGACAGATCAGTAAGTTTTCAAGATGTTATTTAAAATACAGGGAAATCCAGAAAACGGAATTGCTTTAGTCAGTCTGTCTAGATCCATCTTCTCTGGCCCTTGTATCACCTATTTAATTGCTGGAATTTTGATCTGTGCATCTCCCAATGCAGGGGTTCAGGGTTCGGTACCCTAAGCCAAAAACGATTGCTCGGGATGAGCTACTGCAGGAAGAGATTATTCCTGCTTGACTTCGATCTATATTCATATTTAATTTTCTTTTGGTCTTTTAAATGTGTTTATTTTCTTTTTTGGTACTAGCTTTTTCGATCAACCTAACAGCCCTGGTGACCTGGTTTGCTCAGCTAAAGAGTATACTTTTTGAGAAGTTTCTCCGCGTGGTCAACTATTTTTTAGGCTATTCCTTGCTTGCATATGAGGGAACGTAGTTAGTTAGAAATGTTTAGGTTTCCTTTTTTCCTTCTGTTTTGTCTTGGAGGGTGGTCGGATTGAAAGGTGAAGCCCACACGGCAGCCTCCCGCCTTTCGGTCTCGGTCAAAGTTTCTGCTGGTCAAGTTTGCTGCTCGAGGAGCGAGAGGACCCCTGGACGCTGCTGATTGACCTGCCTCTCACAGTAGCCTCTCTGCAGGTCAGCCGGCGACATTTGCTGCTGGACTCTTGCGGGGGTGGGGGTGGGGGTTCGCGCCGGAGCCAAAATCGCCACGGCCTCAGGCAGAGCCGGCAGCTGCTGGAGAGGAACTCGGTGGCTCAGGCTGCGGAGCAGTGGGAGTCGGGCACCGAGCGGCGCGCACTGGGTGTCAGGTAAGAGATGATCCCTGGTGATGTGGGACGCAGAGGGGGGTGGCGAGCACTGCCGAACAGCTTCCCGAGTGCGCGGTCCCCGCGGAGCGCCCCGGACGCGAGGGGACAGCAGGAAGGCTCTTCTTACTCGGTCCACGCGCTGACCCGCTGTTTTCATAGGTTATAGGAAGGCTAAGAAACTCCAGGCTCTTCCCAGAGCCAAGACAGGCTTGGAGGGAAGTAGCCTGCCTGCCTTGGGACGGACCTGTTGCAGGAGAACGACCCCCGCCTCCTCGGCGCAGCCCTCCCCAGCCGCGAGGGCGCGGGGTGTGGCCCGAGCGAGCGCAGCCGGCGCCTCTGCTGGGTCGCTCGCTCGGGCCGCTCTCCTGTCTGAGCCCTCTGAAAGGGGTCCTGGCCAGGGCCAAGGTCACGGTGCGTCTCACGCTGAGCCCCTCTAGGCTTCTGCAGCCTTGGCCGGGCGGCGGCGCCTTTACTCTCGCCTTCAGCACACGTCCCGGGTGGGCGATGGTAGTCATCTCTCAAGAAGAAATCCATGTGCTCGCCCTCCTGAGCTCCCGGCCTGCTCCTTCTCGGGTTCAGGGCTCAATCGGAGGAACTGAGCTGCGGCGGCAGGGGTTGAAAAGAGACTCCACGAGGCAAGGCGTGAGGGGCGCTTCCGTCTTCTGGGTCCTGGCGAGTATAAAGCCACTTTATTCGAAGCAAAGTCGTGGCACCTTTACTCATCCGCCTCGTCTAGTTGTCAACCCCCACCCCCCCCCCCCACCCCAACAGATGGGAAGTGGAAGAACTAGTCTCTAAAAGTACTTACTGGTCCTGAACCTTGGACCACCCCACACTCACACATTGCGGACCTTCGGGAAAGCAGAGGGTGACCGGGGAGCGAAGCGCGCGCTGCATCCCGGCTTGGGAGCGCGGGAGTCCTAGTCTGGTCCCCGCAGATATCCCATTTCAGGCACCGCTGTGTTACTGGAGCTGAAAACCCTTATGGAAGTAGGAAGGGAGGGTCCTGGTCTGTTCGTGCAAAGGGCCAGTCACTCCTTCCCGGCCCAGCGCAGCCCCTTCGGAACTGGCTGCGACCGGCAGTCGGCCCCTGGCTGTACTGAAGGAGAGTGACCTCTGGTTTGGACTTCCAGAATCCTGGCCCCTGTCTTCCAGCCTCGCAAGCTTGTATTTCGAGGACTTCTCTCCCTTTCCTTCCCCCCCGCCCACCCCTTGCCACCTTCTTGGCTAACTTGGGGGACATTTAAAACTTTACACTGTCCACTGAGAAAATTCAGACTTTTTTAAAAAGGGTAAAATATCTTATAGCAACATGATTTTTCCTCTCCTTCATTTGCAGCCCTTCTGCTCTAACTACCTTTTGCCACGTCCCCAAATCAAAACTCAGGTGCCGCGTTTTCAGTTTGGGAGTGGGAAAGACACACTCGGCCGACGACCTAGGGTGAGGTAGGTGGCTCAGGAGGACGGCGGGGGGCAGATCTGTGGACCGTTTGCAGGGCGGGGAAGCTGCTCTACCTACAGTCCAGTGCTGCTCCCAATGCCCTCCCCTGTCTGCCTCCCTCCCCTCACCCCATTTGATCAGCTGGGGCGTCGCTGAGGGTTGGCGTTAGGACTAGCCACTAGCTTCCTTCTAATATCTGGGACTCCAAAAGTTGCTTCCCGAGGAGGTAGGGGTCGTTCTCCACCTCCCTCTTTTTTTAAAATAAGCAGGAAGTCTTAGGGTATGCCACTATCTTTTTGTTGAGTCTGATGAATTAAGAAACATTCCTTATGCTTGGTATTAGGAATGCTTTTGGGCGTCAGTCTTTCCACATCCAATCTAATCTCTTGGATTAAGAAACTTTCCTTCCACCGAGGTGGAGGTGGTAGGCGAAGAGGGTGCTCTTGTCCAGTCTGCAACAGCACTAACGTCTTGGCCTTGACGAAGGGCTGTTGGCCATTTTTCCCCCATTACAGAAAAGCCAGAATTCGATGTAGCAAAAGCATCCATGCCAATGTTGCGTCTCCCCATCAGGCTGGTACTGCCAGAGCTGCCTTCGCAGAGTGACAGTCTGTGCCAGCTCCGGACCTGGGCGCGCATCCCTCTCGCACTGACTGCTCTGTTGAGTCAAGGGAAACGGAGGCCTCCTGTTCTTCGAAGTGACTCAGCGGCTCAGAGGCCCCCAAGAGCCCGAGGTTCCGGGATTGATTCGATTTCACACTTCCACCGAAAATCTCAGTCCTGAGCTAGCGTTTGCCTCCCGTTCCTTCAAGCCCGGAGAGGGGCGGCGTCAGGGTTCTAGAGACCACTCCTGGGGCTCTCGCCCTTCCCGGGATTTCTGCCTTCCCGCCCCTGGTGCTGCTGAGCTAAAGTCTTGATCGACAAAAACACAGCAAGGGGGAAGAAAGATCTACGCCCACCTCCGCACTCGCACCGAAGGCTCCAAACTCCAGGCCTCCTCTTTATTCCCAGAAACGACTCTGCGCTGAACCGTAGTGCCCAGGCACGCACGAGGGGCTCTCTAGGTCCTTTCGTTGTTTTCCTCCCCTGTGCTTCTTTGCCCACCCCCTGCCCTCCGACATCGGATAGTTTATTATGAGCTTCTGATTTCCCGGTACGGCGGCTCCAGTGGAGTGGACCCACCCGCGCAGGTCAGGCTGGCGCTGAGTTCCCGGAGCTCACGTCCCCACCGCGGCCAGAGGCGGCCCCGCGGAGCTTCAGGAGCGGACTGTCCCCCAGTCTTCCGCCAGCCCCAAGGTCCGGGAAGCCTGGAGCGGGAACAGTCTCTCTCAGGAAACTTTGCAAGTCCTAACAATCTGTCTCTACCTCTTTGGCTCCTTTTCCTTCCCACCCTCCCAAGTTGCCTTTTTTGTGACATTTTTTTCTTCTCAGGTTTTGGTCTAGGAAGTTAGAGAATTGTGCAAAGCTGAAATTCTTTCAGTAATCCATGTTTTAAAACTAAAGAGAGGACAAAGAAAATAAGAGATCTCTCGGTCACAATACTGTCAGGGGCAAAGCCATCACCAAACGTGGACATCTCGGTGAAACCACACCAGAAGGGCCCAACAAGCAAAATTGACAGAATGGAAGTGTTTAGGAAAAGAGAGCTAATGAAAAAATATATATATATATTGAGACAGAAGGTCGGCATGCAGTCTTCCCACCACCCCTGCCCCCACTGGCTGCACTGCCCTCCAACTGCACCCCTGTCCCTCAAACCTTTCCACTGGGACCTCTTTTTGCCCATATTTCTCTAAACTTGGTAGCAGCCATGAAAGGAAGGAGAGCCAATGTTTCAAACCCTCTCTCCAAACCCAGAGGAACCTCCACCAACTGCCTGGCCACCTTCTCTTCCCTTCCTTCGGTTCCCGATGTGTGAGTTGGTTGGAGAAATTGAGAAGGGGGGTGGGGTGAAAGTTAAAAAAAAAAAAAATCAGGAAGGCGTGATCTGGAGGGGTGTGTGTGTCAATCAGAGGGTTTTGTGCCTGGGGGCTCCTAGCGGTTCGGAGCAGAGGTGTCCCAGGGCGGCCCCACAATGAATATGAATAGGAATCCTTGCTAAATGGGACAGCAAAGCGCACCGCCCTGAATGATGGCACGTCATCCTAACCAGCCCAGGATAGATAGGAGGGCTCCTTTTGTCTCTTTTCTCCGCCACAGCTCTATAAAAGCCCCTCTTTTTCAGCGTGAGGTTAGTTCAAGCACACACCAACTAGCTGTCCAGGAAGCAGCCTAACCAGAGAGAGGGGCGTGGGAGGGAGAGAGGCGGGGAAAAGCCGCATCTCAGCTTTTCTTCTCACGTCTTGCCGCTGAGAAGTGGGTTCCTGGGCTGTGCAGATTTTTTTTTTTTTTTAATTCAAGATTTTCTTTAATTTCCCGCCTAAAGCCTCCCCACGGTAGGGCTGCATCCCAGTAATAAAATGAATTCTGATTCGAGCTCTGTCTCCAGCAGAGCTTCATCTCCGGACATGGATGAGATGTACCTGAGGGACCACCACCACCGCCACCACCACCATCAGGAGAGCCGTCTCAACTCGGTCTCGTCCACGCAGGGCGATATGGTGCAGAAGATGCCCGGGGAAAGCCTCTCGCGGGCTAGCGCCAAGGCCGCGGGAGAGAGCAGCAAGTACAAAATCAAGAAGCAGCTGTCGGAGCAGGACCTACAGCAGCTGCGGCTGAAGATCAACGGACGCGAGCGCAAGCGGATGCACGACCTGAACCTCGCCATGGACGGGCTGCGCGAAGTCATGCCCTACGCGCACGGGCCTTCGGTGCGCAAGCTCTCCAAGATCGCCACTCTCCTGCTGGCCAGAAACTACATCCTCATGCTCACCAGCTCCCTGGAGGAGATGAAGAGGCTGGTTGGCGAGATCTACGGGGGCCACCACTCGGCCTTTCACTGCGGGACCGTGGGCCACTCTGCCGGCCACCCCGCGCACGCGGCCAACGCAGTGCACCCGGTGCACCCTATCTTGGGCGGCGCGCTCTCATCCGGCAACGCCTCGTCACCGCTGTCCGCAGCCTCACTTCCCGCCATCGGCACCATCCGGCCTCCCCACTCGCTGCTCAAGGCGCCCTCCACGCCGCCCGCGCTGCAGCTGGGCAGCGGCTTCCAGCACTGGGCCGGGCTGCCCTGTCCCTGCACCATCTGCCAGATGCCGCCGCCGCCGCACCTGTCCGCTCTCTCCACCGCCAACATGGCCCGGCTGTCGGCCGAGTCCAAGGACTTGCTCAAGTGAGCAGCGGGCGGGCCCGGCTGCGGAGGAGGAGGGAGAGCGGCGGGAGGGGCCGCGGTGCCGGGCTGGGAGGGTAGAGGGGGGCTGCGCGCTCGGCCCACGGGAGGGCGGGCTCCGGGGCCCGCGGCATCCCACCCTGTCTGAGAGATCTCAGACTCCACTTGACCCCCGGAGGGAAAAGGACCAAAACCAAACTGCAATTTCTAGGTGGCAGCAAAGGGGGACTCGAACCAGACGTCGTGTGTTTTGCATGCATGCTTCTTTTCCCCATGCCGCGCCAGTATTTCTCACTGCCATATGCTCTTGTCAAAACTGCATTTGTTGTATAAAGATGGGATCGGTGTAGTTAAAAACTTGCGAAGGAACTTTTGAGTTGGCTTTCTCTGACTCTGTGTTCTCGCTTTGGGAAAAGACGGCCATCCCTTTTGTGCAAAACAAATGTAAATATTTTCTTGAGATGGATGCGATTATGATTGTCTCTGGCCTCGCCATAGTTTTTCTTGAGACAATGGAGAGAGAGAGAGAGAGAGAGAGAGAAGTGAGAGAGAGAGAGAGAGCTCAAGACCCAAGTTTTGAATCTCAGCTCCGGTCCAGGGCATGACACCTCCTATGTGGGTTTTCCTTTCGACGCAGTGTAGGTCTAAAGAATGCATGCACGCTTCTAAATGAATCTTGTCTAAACATGTTGTGCAGGCCGTGGTGCCGTTTTCCTTGTAACAAGGATTTATTAGTGAATTCTTCCAAGTACTCCATATATCTGTCTGTGGTTGTATGAAATGAAAAAGGGGCAGAGTGCAAAGACCCACACTCACGCACACGCGCTTCTTCTCCCACCCCCATCCCCTTCAAACTTTATTCCGAACCTTCCTCTGCTGTTCCGGGGCCGCCATTGTAAACGCTTGGCTCCCTCTAGTAGCTCGCCCCACCCCCTCGCTCAGTTATTCTGCATGCGGGGTTGGCTCTCTCTATTATCAGCTTTGAAAACTTATTCTGGTTTTGGGAGGGGTGCTGTTTTTATTTTCCTGAACATTTGCTTGAAATATTTTGTTAGGGCCTCAAAGACAATACCTGTCTTTATTTTTTATATATTCTTGATAACTATGATATATTTATTAATAACCAGTGTTTCTGGATGAGATTTCAAATAAAAAAGAAACTTTAAATCGTGGCTTTGGCTTTGCCTAAAATCTTAGCAGATGGGGGTAGTGGGATAGGAAACAAATGGACCAGGTAAGGTGTGTCTGGTGTGGGTGAGGGATTTGGAATGGGTGGGCAGATTTGAAGTTTTCCCTAATTATGTACAAGAAAACAAGATGGGTATATTGGTGCTAATTTTTGGAAATGTCCTTTAAATGGGGTATTGCCCACATTCATAGTTATCCACTCTTTGAAATCCTTATTTTTCTGCAGTAATCAGACCCTCATAAACTCAGGAACTGAATTTTAAAAAGTAATCGGGAAACTCAAAGTGGCAGAAATGAGAGGTGGAGTGTCACGATGATGACTGTGATGACAGTAAGTTAACTTCTTTTCACTTTAAATTGAACTAGTAGGTTATCTTTCCCCCTCATGCTAAAATCGAGTATACATTTTCACAGCCAACAAAGAGTGGTCCTAGAAAATAATCAAATACTCATCCTGCTTGCCTTCCCCCTGGGAAGCATGCCCTGCAGAGAAAGGAAAGGCTTCTCTGCTTTGTATGGTTAGCTCTGGGTGAATCAAAGGACCGCCCAAGTCTCAGCATCTCACAGATTTATAGCGAGAATCCTCCCTCCTTTCTTCCCTTAGAAGATTGCTGGTCTGATTAACCATATACATTGGGTATCTTCTACATAAAAGTCAGCCAAAACAGGAGTTATTTAAATACACGACTTTCTCTTTTCACCTCACACCACAACATTTCCAAATGGTTTATATAAGCAGGAGTAATCCAGCAAGAGGGTTTTGTCTATTTGTTTAAAGGCGACAATAAATCAAATTGTAGTGAGAATAGCTCCAACAACACAGGCCTCAATTTCCCTCTGAGGAAAAATAGAACTCTCATTGTAATGCAATACCCCAGGATTTGCTTCTGAATTAGTTGTAACTTGCCTCAATGTTGGTTGAGGCCCAAGCTTCTCTCCAGTGGGGGGAGGCCTGTGGTGTCCATCTAGAATCCAGCATGGAGAGCCCGGCTAGGAAGCATTTGTATTTGCCCTGTCCTTCCTGAGTCCCCAGTACCTGCCCATTGCTGCCTCTCTCAGAGAGGACATCTCTGTGGGTTTCTCTTCTATCTAAATCATTTACCTCTTCTCTGTTCACCCTCCCATGGCTACCCCACTCTCAGCCAGGAGGAAGGCCTAAGTGAGGGCCTGCAGTGGAGGGTGCTTGTTTCCACTGGTTTTCGGCAGACAAATGGGAGAATAATCGTCTGTTTCCCAAGGGTGATTCATTTCTCTGGGTGAGGAAAGAGCCTATTGAAGATTTATTTGAAACCAACACAAGGCAGCCCTCCAGTCTTTCCCCAGAGTTTATTATTTAGAAAGCGGATGAGGGGAAGAAGTTTAATCAGTCAGGGAGGAAAACGACTTTCTCTAGCCGCTTGCTTCTTTTGAGTCCCGTTTCCAAAGGCCTGGTTCTGGGGAAAGACTCGGGGCCTTCCAGTGAGCCTAGCGGTGGCCTTCTTGCCTTCTCAAAAGCTGAGGCTTAAACTGGATTATGGAAAGGAATAAAGCCACACTCTTTACACTAGGACAGCCGTGGATTTTGTGATTGCGCTGCTGCGACAGGAAATCCTTGGGCTACCTGCAGTGGTCAGTTTAAAGAGCTGCGAAGTCCACTCGCATGAGCTAAAAGGAACCCTGAGCACAGGGAACTCTATTGCAAATTTTGCAACTGAAATGGAAAATAGACACGGCTTCCAACATCGAGGAGCTATCTTAAGTGAGCAGAGCTCTTTTCTGGGTTACAAAAATTCTTTTTGGCTTCAATATTAGAAGAGAAAATTTAAGAACAGGACAGGAACCCAGTGAGGAAGGTGATTTGGGAGCCAGGTCATCCGAGGTTTCTAGATTTATTGGGAAGAAACAATCTCAACTCGCCCTCCGGGAAAGGCCTTGATGCCTAGGCTGGTCTGCTGTACACGTGTCTGCAGGCAGACTTTTAGTGTCCTTGCGTTTCCCTTTAAATACTCGAATTAGCCACGCCACAAACAAGATTTCATGGCCGCAAAGGTGAAAATGGGTTTCGACCGGATTTTGTTTTTTCTTTGTTGTCACTTTCTCGAAAGTTCTCAAGTTTAGTTTGTCATTCAATCTGGAAACACAACGACGATCCTTGTATTCCAGATTAAACACTGCCTTACATTTAAAAGGATGGCGAAAGCCTGGGCGGGGACACCTTGAGAAGCCCACACTAGAAACCTCTCGGCGCTTTCCCAGGCGATGCCCTAATTCAGAGGGAGGAAGAAAGTGACACTTAGAAAGGGAAAATGAGGCCGGCGTCGGCTGGGCGCACCAGATCTTTGTTCCCGGGGCCGCTGCGGCTGACAGCCCGCAAACGGGCGGAGACCGGCTGCCTGAACGGCCCCAGCCCAAGGTTTCCCCGCTACAGCAGCAGGGGGTCTTGTGTCTCCTCGAACTTCTTTTTTTCCTAGCAGCTAGGTCAAGCCAGGTTTTGGGCCTCCACTGACACATTCCGCAGAAATTGCAAAAGCCTCCTCCCGCCGGGAGGACGCTGGAACCCCCTCCGCCCCACCAACACCTCGCTCAGACACCAACTTTTAATTTCGCGTTTCACGTCCCTTCCAGAGACTCCCGGGCCCTCTGCTCCCCTTTTCCCACCCGCCGCTGGGGAGCGGGAGTGACTGCAAAGGGTGGGCTCCCCAGTCTCCGCACCCAGGCTAGACATCTCCGACACCTCCCTGCGATGCTCGCTCCCGCCCCTGGTCCGGGGTGGGGACTCGGGACTGGCCTCCAGGCCGGGACTCGGAGGAGCCTCCGCGAACCTGGAGACGTCCCGCGGCTCGGCCTCAACTTGGGATGCTTTTCCGGGGCTGAGCTGGCCCAGAGAGTCGGTCTCTGGTTGGCAGGGGCCTCCCATGGGCACCCTTTCCGAGCAGCCCTTCTGCGTCCCCGGGCCCGAGGCCAGCCGGGACCACTCCTCCCAGCACCGCTCCCGGCCGAAGCCGAGAAAGAGGAGCTGTGAAGAGAGGACCCCGGGGCCAGGCGCCCTCCTGGCCGTGTGGGATCTGGGCCTGTCCTCAGTGCGGCCCCGCCGGGTCCAGGCTGCTCACGCCTAGGAAGGAAGCAGGTAGAGGAGCCGCCGCCCGAAGGCTGGGAGTGTCCTCGGGAAGAACCAGGCCCAGGGAGGGGCCGTACGGGAGGGAGGCGACCGGCGTCCGCGGCTCGCCTCTAAGAAAACTTGCGGGAGAGAGAGAGCGTCCTTCCCTCCCCGACCCTGCAGAGACTGGGGCTTCTCGGGGACCCAGTGCTGGTTTAAGGGGCCCACAGAAATCAAACTCCGAAAGCTCGGGTCTGCAGCGTCACTTTTCCGTCGAGGGTCCGGGTTCACTGAAACCTTCCCTGGGACACTGCGGTCGGGGGCTGCGACGGGTTGGGAGGGGATGAAGTGCGTTGGGCGCCGAGGGGGCCCGCCAGCAGCCGGAGTCCGCGCTTGCGATGGCGGGGGAGAGCCTAGGAGCGATCCCCGCGGAGCCGCCCCCCCCCCTACGCCGCCCACCCGCGGGATGCGAGACCCCTCCTGCCCTCCTCCTGTACCCAGGGGCGGAGAGCCAGGAGCTCCGCACCAGGCTCGGGGTTCCCGGGTTGCGGATGGGTCAGGTGGGAAGCGTCAGTCTCCGCTCCCTGACTCCGGACTCCTCGCTGTTTCGGGGCCCCCCCAGGACACCGTCAGAGAGGTGGGGGCGCAGGATACAGAAGGATGCGCGGGAGGCAGATTCCACCGAGTGAGGCCCCTCGTCGCCTGCGCCGACACCTGCAGAGTGCCTCGAAATACCTAAGGGTTTGTGGAAACTGGGAGGGAGAAAAAACAAAGACAATAACCACAAACAAATCCAAAGTCCGGCCGAGCGCCGCGGGCCCTCTTTCCTCTCAGGTCACTGCGCCCCCGCGCGCAGCCGGGGGCTGACAGTCGTTTGTCAGTTTTGCTAAGGGGAGGCCCGGTTAGGGTGGCGCGGGGGGGCCGAGTGGCGGTGCCTTCCCCAGCTGCGGGGACCTCACAGAGGACCCCGGCGCCTCGCTCTCCCTGGCCGAGCCGGATCACAGCACCTGGAAGGGAGCCGTTGCTTCTAACCCAAACTCCTGGACTGCCCAAGGCTCCCAGGAGGGAGGGGTGCGCAGATCTGGAGTCCAGTGACCCGTCTTGGTTTTGCTGCTGCGTCCTAGGGTTCGGGTGGAAGCAAAGTGGTTGGGTTTCTCGCACCCCAGGAGGACAGGGGCAAAGAGGGGGCAGCGCTTAAGGGTCTGTGGGGCAGTGTGGGATAGCTGCCCTAGAAACTTGGGGTTCTGTCTGGCTCTGACTTAAGCAAGACCCCCTTTTTTCCCCGTGGTATGCGACAGACACCTCCGACAGTGCAGAGGTCAGGGCCTGATTCTGGCGGTTGCCACAGTTTGCAAGCAAGCACCCCTCACATCCATGCATGGAAAACTGCAGAAGCCGGGTACTGAGGGAGCCCGCCTCTGCCTGCTGCAGGGATGTGGTACCAAGAACGCACTTTTGCCACAAGCAAGATCCTTAATTCCAATGGGGAACATAGATGGTGGCCGCGGGCGCATTTTATGGCGACTCCTTTCTCCTCCTGGTTATTCAGTCCCCCCACCATCCCGCCTCCCTCCCATCTATCCCGGGAAACGGCAAGGAAACCCACGCCATCATTTGAACTCAAATGCAAACACATAGCGCTCTAGTGCACTCCCAGCAACGCAAGACTTGGCATTACTTCCTTTGGAGTTTCTCAGTCTTTCTCCACTTCAGCAAGGAACATTGTCTGCATGCTTCCGATGTGCCAGGTGCTGGTAGCCACAACAGAGGAACATAAATAAATAAAACAGCAAGAGAAATAAGGCATTCACATGCATAAGAAATAGCTCTTGCTTGCTGTGCCCTCAGCAACACATCGGTCACCTAAGTCCGATGGTAAAAAATTCCACTGGCCGCACAAAACACAAGTGCTGCAAACACATCCTTCCAGGCGCTTTTTCAGATGCTAGAAAACTCACTGCCCATTCCCTCTACTGGAGAGGACAGGAGCAGATGCTTTTGATTAATATGGAAATAAAAAGAAGCAATGGTGGCAGTACTTGGTTTCGTGGCAGTTGTTTAGAGATTTATTGACACAGAGATAAACTTCAGTCTGGGGCATCTCTGTAATTCATGTCCCCATTAGTTATTAGCAAATGAGCAAATCGTTTTTCTTTTAGCAGGTTTTTTAAAGAAAAAAATAAAAGAAGGGGAGTTGGGGAGATCTTTTTTTAATGGGATTAGTGTCATTATCCCCCTTGTCTCTGTAGCTACCCCAGCTACAGAAATTTGCCTCTGGACTCCAGAGTTCACCAGGCTGTGGTTCTAAACATAAAACAATCCTGTAATTTCCTTCAAGAACAAAAGTTTTCAAAGAAATGACCTGCACAGTATCCCCTTCAATAAAGCAGAAGTGACTTAATGGTCTGTTAATTACTCTATCCCTGCAGGGGGAGGGAAGCTTCCAAATGCAATGCTACAAACCCTCTGTTGACTGAAGCTGTGGTCTGTCCCCAAATGTACAGCTGGGGCCGGGCCATTGAAAACCCAGACAAAACAAAATCCCTGATAAATAATCCCACCTAGAACACAAAGATTCAGCACTCAATTGTTGGATCTGCGCTGGATCCTCAGAGAAGACCAGAGGGAGCTCCTTTGGGGCTTCCGGTAATCTTTAAAGCTTGCAGCCAGGGGTCCTTGGACAAAAGTTAAAAAAAAAAAAAAAGAGCTTGTTTGACTTCTCAGTCCTTTATCCTTCTGTGTTGAATTTCTTTCTCTTTAATTTGAGGCTTTGACTATAATTTCTTCATCTAGTCTTCTTTTGTATTAACTAGCTTGTTCTGTCATGTAATATATTTTCAATTTATTTCTTCAGTTTTCTCTGTTAATAATTTAATCTAAGAAGATAGGTTTTGACTGTCATAATAAAGACAAAGTAGAGAATGAAAATACAGGAGGCAGGTTTGGCTTGTTAGTCTCTGTGTCTTTTCACATCTGTAAGGTGACACTGCATGATATAATTAAATGCATTTCTAAAACAGAACAGTTAACCAGCTGCATTGAAGCCCAAGCAAAACCAGGAGTCATCCAGTTAACTTTGCATCAGAGATGGTTAATTGGAAAAATTGATTTTTCAAAGCATCTCTTTAAGGAAAAAATATACATAAACATGTCCTACACTAATTAAAAAGATAATAGTTTCAATTTGATATACATTTGGTCATTGCGGGTCCATTAAAATAAAACATTGCAAAAAGGTGAAATCTAGCATCTATAGAGATGAGTTTTACGAACATGATCAAGATGTGAATATTAACTGTTTTTGGAAATTAGTTGTTTGCTTGAACTAGGCAATAGCAGGAAGAGCCTATGGAGCTGCACAATTTGCCACATCCACTATTACTTCTTAAGGAAGTGATACTGAAGTGTCAGTCATTGGTTAAAGTCATCTTTTGGCTGGGTGCAGTGGCTCATGCCTGTAATCCCAGCACTTTGGGAGGCTGAGGTGGGTGGATCATGAGGTCAGGAGTTCAAGATCAGACTGGCCAACATGGTGAAACCCTGTCTCTACTAAAAACTACAAAAATTAGCTGGGCATGGTGGTTTGTGCCTGTAATTCCAACTACTTGGGAGGCTGAGGTAGAAGAATTGCTTGAACTGGGACCTGGGAGGTGGAGATTGCAATGAGCTGAGATTGGGCAACTGCACTTCAGCCTGGAGTTCAGAGTGAGACTCAATCTCAAAAAAAAAAAAAAAAAAACAACAAAAAAAACCATCTTTGCCTTTCTTGCCACAGTTGACTGGACCAGAGAGTGGTATATGAGCTAGTCAATATAAGGCACAGTCATGAGGGAGACAAGCTCAAAGGCAATTGGCATTAAATGATACTTCATGTAGAATGGTGGGACAGTATAAAATCTAGTGAATCAAAAGGGACTCATCATTTAAACTAAGTTTGAACCTAGTCAATGCTGGACTTTTGTTCTGGTTTTCTGTAGAGCTAACTGTTCATTCCAGTCATATGAAAAATGAGATCCAGACAGACAGACAGACATTATGACCTGTGTAACCCAAACAGAGTCACCCCTTTCAGTACTGAAGGCTATCGTTACAAATCTATGCAATAATGTTCTCAAAATCCGACTTCCCTACAGTGGCTATACAGACACAAATATAAAAAATTAGAAGCCATTCCCTCTTGCTGAATAGTCCATGGGGACATAGAAGCAGAGGAAGCAATTTGTTTCCCATTTTTACTAAATTATATTAATTAGATTGAATTAAGTACAATTTTAGAAATTCTACTGTCTGACCAGGTAGAGGTGGGATAGTTTCTTTCTCTCTCGTTTGCAAAAATTAATGTGCTCAGGTATCAATGTCTCTTCCCAAAGAGCATTTTGATATGGATGCTTTTTTTTTTTTTTTTTTTTCATTTTTTACCCTTAGGTACTTGGTTCTCTGGCATTTCCTTCATCCTGTGGAGTGTCTGCCAGGCTCTTGGTTGAAACAGGTGATCTCTTCAGGGCCAGAGAGTATATTGACTTGACTAGTAACTTTTCTTTTTTTTTTTTTTTTTTTCAGTTTTTATTTTCATTTCAGGTGGTACACGTGCAGCTCTGTTGCATGGGTAAATTGTGTGTTGCTGAGGTTTGGCGTACAAATGATCTTGTCTTTCAGGTAGTGAGCATAGTACTCAATAGGTAGCTTTTCAATCCTTGCCCTGCTCCCACGCTCCCCTCACCAATAACCTCCAATGTCTATTGTTCCCATCTTTATTTGACTAGTAACTTTGCATCATTATTGCGATCGGCAGGTTTTTAAGTAGAAAACACTAAGAAACATTTAGTGTATTTTTCACAGTAAGTACTAGATCTCAATACAAGGAATTTACATTGAAAATGGAGAGACCTAATATTTTTTGGAAACCATTTTATTTAAACTTCAGCCAAATGCTAATTTGGCCCTGAAGTGGCTAATGCTGACAGTGTTGGAATAGCTGGAGGAGCAGGTAGAAGAGATAAGCAGGGCAGTGCCAACTTTTCTAAATTGGGGTTCCTATGAACTCTCACTGTAGAGAATCTAGACTTCAACTAAGAGAACAGTGAGAGGTAAGATGTTTTTCTTATAATTATTTACTTGACCATTACAGATTCTTTTCTTTTTCCGGAATTAACTTCCTTTGAAACTTTCTATGATGGTTGCTTATCTAAAATATATACCATTATGATATGCAAGGATGTTCTAGTTTGTTGACTCTGGAACATTCAATGAAACACTCCATGTTTTCCTACACTTTAGGCTTGAAAGGAAGAGGTCAGAAGTAAGCAATGGCAAGGCAGAATCCGCAGGACAGGGATGAAAAGGACTCATTAAGTGGAGCAGGTAAGGCGAGGAACATGGTGGCCACATTTTAAAAATGGGAAATATTTCTGGTGGTAACATGGCATCAAGGAATTACTCTTATTGGTTTATTGTTTGCCTGTATAGGCTTTGGGTCATCACAATAGTACTTAGAAAAAGGACCATGCCTGCTTACTTCCAAGAGATGAAAGATTTGTGGGAGATTTTCTCTTTCTCCTTGTTCTTCTTCCTCTGTTTTCCTTTCTTCCTCTATTCCTCTATCTTGCTTCTCAATTATCTAGTCGTCTCTTTGCTGTCTTCTCTACTTCTTCATCAGTCTTTATTTTCATTCCATGTGATCATGCCCCTCTATTTGCTCATTTCCACTGGCCACTTCATTGCTTGAGGGAAGCGTAGGGTTTATATTCTCCTAGCCTTCTTACAAAGGCCTTGCATACACAGTCTGCCGGCTCTTCCAACTAGTTTTGGTTTCTAGGAAGCCCCCAACCCTCTTTTCATTTTCAAATAGTCTTGGTTTCTAGGAAGCCCCCAATCCTCTATTCATTTCCAATTTGTTTTGGTTTCTAAGAAGCCCCCAACCCTCTTTCCATATCTTCAGTTCCAACCTGTATTGTTACCAAAAAAATGAGTGACCCGGAAGTATGTTCCTGAACCAAAGGCATTCAGAGGTGCTTTAACTTTCAAAAGCAACATTATCATAAGAGTACTTTCCTAGGTGATAAGGGTATTAAGGTAGAGGCTATTTATGCTTTACCAGCTTGTGTCAACTTAACGCATGTATTTATATTGATAATCATAGCAAGCACAAAGTGCTTAGTATGTACCAGTCATGGGTTTTAAACACTTGATAATATTAGCTCATTTAATTCTCACTGTAAACTATGAAGGTAGTACCATTATTATTCTCATTTTTGCAGATAAGAAACTGAGGAACAGAAAGTTAAGTAACTTCCCCGGGCCACACAGTTGGTATGACCTAGACCAGTGGTTATCACGTTCTCTGGCCCAACACATCAACATCATCTGAGACCTTGTTAGAATAAAGATGCTGAGATTTTACCTCCAACTCCTGACCTCAAGCAATTCACCTGCCTTGGCCTCCCAAAGTACTGGGATTACAGGCGTGAGCCACTGCGCCCGGCCTATTACAAGACTTTCATCACCTTTCCCTTAGGTGGTAGAGTGCTGGTGGGAGAAGAGACGTGTATATGCAGGCCTCTTGGAGTTGCTGTAACATTTTTATCTTTTCACTCTATTTCTTCAGCCTCAAAGTTATTAACCATGGGTGGGAATTCTCAAGCTCTCTGACTGCTCGCTTGAAGCAATTTAGTGCTTGATTACTCTAGGCTTAGAAGCAAGTTTCCCGCAATCATCAAGCCCCAGAGATAGTGCTCATCATCACTTTCTACTGCATTATATATTATACAACATTACATACCTACCGTTCAGTGTCTTAAACAGTAGGTAATAGGACATTTCTTCAAGAAAGAACTTTCTGATCATCCTTCAAGAAAGAACATTTTGCAGATGGATTCAAATTTAAATGAAAGCCTTTCAGGCATCGGTACTCTTCCAAATCTTCAGGCCTGTGCACATGCCATGTCAATTATGGAAAGTGCTCATTCCCACCCCATGCCTCTCCTTTGCCCAGCCTATTCTTAGTGAGATTTCACTTCCCAGCGTATTCTCATGTCACTGGGAAGCCTAGGCCAGTGGCAGTTCCCTGTCTTGTGTGCTCCCATAGCATGATGTACCTCCCCTCACAGAAGATGATCACATGATGTGGTCCTTTTGCCACCTGGGCCAATTTGCCTGTCCCTCTCCCACTGGAATGTAAACCCCTTAAAGCAGGACCAAGATGGTAGTGTCTGGAACATGACAGGTGCATAAAGAGCATTTTGCAAATCAATTAATGAGAACTGCTCTAGAGGAGAGTCAAGTTTTGGGTGAGTAGTTGCCTAAGATGACCTGTAGTTACCCTTCCAACTATGAGATTTCATAACCATGTAATACAAAAATCACAAAGTCTGTACACATTTATTTCTGTTTTTTAAAAAAACCCATAGCTACATTGAATAGGGGCTTTTTACCACATATGACTCTAGATACTTGTTGGAGGGGAAAGTAACTTTGTAACTTAATCACATCCTTAATGAGGAGTCACCTTATTACCCTGACTGCTCTATTGCCACAGGTTATGTTGATTGAGAGTAGCTGCCATTAATGAGAAACACCCATTGTTGTTTTGTTGGTTTCTCTCAATAGTTTGGCAAGATAGCGTAAGTAGGTTCCTTGCATAGGTCAGGAGGGTGAGGAGTAGGGAGGGTAAGTAACTTGGAAAGGGTGTATGGTAAATGCCATAGCTGAATTTTGAAATCTGTGCTGTCTCACTCCAAATCTGTTGCCCCTAACAGATGTCCTGAATCTTCGTGAATATCCTGTTCACCTTTTTCCTTGACTTCTTCCTCTCCTTCCTCTAGGTGGACATGTCCTGCTGCTGGTCACTTTCATAATGCTGTCCATCCTTCCCTGGAAGAGCTCCATGGTGAGCATGGTGAGCTCTTGTTTCCAAGGATCATCAGATATCCTAGCAATTTTTTTTTTCCTATAGTTGTTCACCCATTTGATGAAGGTTGCCCTGCTCTGGGCACTGTGTTAAACCCTGGAGGTGCAGTTGGGAATGAGGAAGATGTGGTGTCAGCGCTTAAATGTTGGTATTTAACCCTGTCTAGAGGGATTTCAGTGGAGCTGCCAGTCAAGTGAGGAAGAGGGGCACCATTTAACAACAAAGAAAAAGGCCTAGAAGCAAAAGAGGGCAGAGAGGATTCAAAAGATGATTTCGTGCAATGGGAGTGTAGAAATCCCACGTGTGAATGGAGTTCAAGTAGAGCAAAGCAAAATATGGTGATGCACTGGTCAGCCAGTTGCCAGGAGGCATTGCAAAGCATTCACTTACCTTTTTCAACATAAATTTACTAATGTCCTACCATTACAGTAAGTAGATTGCTCATGTACTACTCAGCCTTGTGCCATGTGTCAACTTAACGCATGTATTTATATTGATAATCATAGCAAGCACAAAGTGCTTAGTATGTAAGCACTTCTATATCCATATCCCTCTTCTAGATCCATCAACTCATTTAATCATTGCAACAATCCTATGTGATGAATACTGTCATTATTCCAGTTTTATTTTTTATTTTTTATTTTTATTTTTTGACAAGATCTCACTCCTTCACCCAGGTTCAGATACAGTGGTGCAATCACAGCTCACTGCAGCCTCAACTTCCAGGGCTCAGGTGATCCTCCCACCACAGCCTCCCAGGTAGCTGGGACTACAGTCATGCACCACCATGTCCAGATAATTTTTTGTATTTTTTGGAGAGTTTGTGTTTTGCTATGTTGCCCAGGCTGGTCTCAAACTTCTAAGCTCAAACAATCCTCCCACCTGGGCCTCCTAAAGTCCTTGGATTACAGGCATGAGCCGTCACACCTGGACCCCTATTCCAGTTTTAAGGATGAGAAAGTTAAGGCCCAGAGACGGAGTGACTTTCCCAAAATCACACAGCTATTTTAAAGGGCAAGGCTAAGATTCACACTCATGCAGCCCCTCTTCACTATCCATGCTCTTACCTACTCTATTAAACTGCCTCTGGGGATACAGTGATGAGGGAAACAAAGAAGGCTCCCTGTTCTCATTCTAGGAAGAGACAGAAAGTGAGCAGGTGAACAATAAATAAACTGTAAAGACAGCAATGAAAGGTATGAAGAAAGCCAAACAGCATGACAACTTGAGTTTGACTTGGTTGATTAAATTTAGTAATGGAAGTCAGGGAGGGCTCCACTGAGGGGTGGCACTGAGCTATGACCTAAAGGACAAATGGGAGTCAGAGAAATCAAGGCTGTAAGAACCAACATAGATGGGTTTAGCTGTGGGAGATGTGTGGTAGTTAATTTTATGGTGTTTAAACACTATATTGATGTTGCTGTGAAAATATTTTGCAGACGTGATCAAGGTTTGCAATCAGTTGACTTTAAGTATGGGAGATGGTTACTCCCAACAATACTGGTGGATCCCATTCAATCAGGTGAAAGCCATAAGAGCAAAATCTGATGGTTCCTAGAGAAGAAGGAGTTCTGCCTTGAGACTGCAACAGAAATTCTGCCCGCATCACCAGCCAGTTAGCCAGCCTTGCAGATTTCAGATGTACCAGTCCCCACAATCGCATGAACCCATTTCTTAAAATAAGTATCTCTCTCTTGTTCTTTCTCCTTATATATCCTGACTGATACGGGATGATCAGTAAAGAAAGACTCAACCTCTGCCCTCACAAAGCTTCCTAATACAGAAGGAAATAAATGTTGAAACAACTGATTATATAATGCAGCATTTAATTCCAAAGGCAGAGACCGTCTCTTTATTCTTTCTGTATCTCCTTAAGTGCTGGGATCAGGCCTGAACAGTAGAGGCACAGGGAAAATGTTTGCTGACTGAGGGAATGATATCTGATGTCAGGAGAAGTTTCCAGAGCTAGTTCTGCCCCAACACAGCTATGTAACCTGGGTTGGCATGCTTAATTCTTCTGAGCCTGTTTTCTTCTCTGTGCAATGAGGTCATTGAAATAAATGTTCTTAAGGTTCTGTTTTCAAATCACCTGTGATTCTTTCAGAGCAAGTTGAAGACAGATAAGGATAAATGGGTAGCTACTGATCTACTGATGGGAGCAGCAAATCTCAGAAATACAACTCTGGAAGATGATTTTTGTGGTCACGTGATGTGAAAGATTGGCAGAATTTATTTCTTGCCCCCTTTCCCTTGAGACCCACTGTACTAGTTTTTGTACTGGCACTCGTACTAGCTGCTGTAACAGAGTGTCACACACTGGGTGGCTTTAAAAAAACCATAAATTTATTTTCTCATGGCTCTGGAAACTAGAAATCTAAAACCACGCTAAAGGCAGGGCAGTGCTTTCTTCAAAGGCTTCAGGGAGGAATTTGAATCCTTCCTTGTTTTGCCCAGTTTGTGGTGGCTTCAGGTATTCCATGCTTAATGGCAGGGCGACTTCAATCTCTGTCTCCGTCTTCACATGGCTTTCTTTGTGTCTCTGTGTGCAAATTTCCCTCTTCTTTCAAGGACACCAGTCATTTATTTAGGGCTCACTCTAATGTAGTGTGACCTCATCTTAACTTGATTACATCTGCAAACACCCTATTTCCAAATAAAATCACATTCACAGGACCAAGGTAGAAACAAATTCTGAAGGCGGACGCTATTTGTCTAGTCCTTTTGTGCTGCTATACCAAATATTTGAGTATGGTTAGTTTATAAAGAACAAAAATGTATTTCTCAGTTCTGGAGGCTGAGAAGTCCAAGATCAAGGTTATGGTATTTGGTGTCTGGTGAGGGCCCGGTCTCTGCTTCCAAGATGGCGCCTTGTTGTTGTGCTCTCTAGAGGAGATGAACACTGTGTCTTCATATGGCAGAAGGGATGAAAGAGCAAAAAGGGACCTAAATCAGTTCCCTCCAGTCCTTTCACAAAGTACGAATCCGTTCACAAGGGCACAGCCCTCATGCCTAAGCCCTTCCCAAAAGGCCCCATTCATAATATCACCACAATGAGGATCAAGTTTAAACTTGAATTTTGGAGGCGACCCCTTAAAATACCCCATAGCACTACTCAACTTAGTACACTCACCCTGCCATCATTTCGCCTCCTGGGCGGGCCCCAGCCATGCTCCACTAACTGCTCAGAAAGGGAAGATCTGGAAGAGAACTTGAGTGGAGGACTCTCAACTCAAGTTCTCTTCCAGATCCTCCCTTGCTTGGAAAGAGCACAGAACTTCGTTTTGTTCTGCCCTGGTCATAGCCTTTTAATATTTTCATGGACCTGTCTGCCTCATTTTTCTGTAAACTGACATCTATACACTCTTGCTTGTTCAGATAAAAACTTACTTGCTTGCTTATTTATTTGAGTGGGCGAGTGGGGAGGGGTGATGAAAAAGATGAGGAGGGAGGTAAACAAGGGAGGGAAAAACATTAATACTCCTTAGGTATGAGCACACATGAGCGACAGTTCTCACCTACTCTTGAGATATGAAAGAATTAGAAAAAAAAAAAAACGTTGACAATTAAATGACTGACTGGCATCTCTTTAGTTTCACTCTAAATCTAATTCTTATGAAAATAGCAAAGCTGCCCAATACAGAGTATTTTATACCTTTAGAATATGTAAAATTAGATTTTTTTGTCTCTCTTTAAAGTAAATTTTAGAGAAAAAAATCGAATGTTTCTTCCCTTTACAAGATAAAAACTTGCCATTTCTCTGTATTTGTATATTTTATTCTTTCTCAGAGTTTCACTTGTTGTTTTTTGTTTTGTTTTTGTTTTTATTCCTTTTTGAGACAGAGTCTCATTCTGTCATTCTGTCGCCCAGGCTGGAGTGCAATAGCATGATCTCAGCTCACTGCAACCTCTGCCTCCCAGGTTCAAGTTATTCTCCTGCCTCAGCCTCCCAAGTAGCTGGAATTACAGGCGCCCGCCACCACGCCTGACTAATTTTTGTATTTTTAGTAGAAATGGGGTTTCACCATTTTGGCCAGGCTGGTCTTGAACTCCTGACCTTGTGATCCACACACCTCAGCCTCCCAACATGCTAGGATTATAGGCATGAGCCACCGCACCCGACCTACAGAGTTTTGCTATTCTAATAGTTATAATATTATAATAGTTTCACTATTAAGCTAGAATAAACAATTGTGTGTATGTAGATTTTTAAAAAATAGCCAGTGCTTTTTTCTTATCTACTTGTTTAAAATTGTATTTCTTTGACAGCAAGGAGTTATGATTGTGAGGAGTATGTTGCTATGAAGTAGATTCTGTCCTAGATCACATAGCAAAAACTTTTGACGGAATTCCTGGCCACACGGAAGTTAGATTATGGTGTTATGATGGTCAAAAAAAGTATTTCCTCTTGTCTTCTTCTGGGAATTATAGATTTATATTTTTTACTGAATTATTGGTTGGAACCCTAGTATTTTATGAGATGGCAATGTAAAAAGGTGTTAAACCTTAAAAGTATCTTTCTTTCTTTCTTTCTTTTCTTTTTTTTTGGGGGGGTGGGGATGGAGTCTCATTCTGTTGCCCAGGCTGGAATACAATAGTATGATCTCGGCTCAGTGCAACCCCTGCCTCCTGGGTTCAAACAATTCTCCTGTCTGAGCCTCCTGAGTAGCTGGGATTACAGGCATGCACCACCACACCCAGCTAATTTTTGTATTTTTAGTAGAGACAGGGTTTCACCATGTTGGCCAGGCTGGTCTTGAACTCCTGACCTCGGAGGATCCACCCACCTCGACCTTCCAAAATGCTGGGATTACAGGCATGAGCCACTGCAACCAGTCTGGCCTAAAAATGTCTTTTTTAGGTTGTTCTTGTCTTTTAATTTTGGTTATTTTGTTTAATGCATAAAGAACTTATATGTAGTTATATATATTACATATAGTTATATTTATATGTAGTTTTATGTGTTTTATATGTAGTTATAGTTGCATGTAGTTATATATAATAAATATAGTTATAGATGTTATATATAGTTACAGTCACATATAGTTGTATATGTTATATATAGTCATGGTTATGTGCAGTTACATCCATGAATTCTTTTAATTCTGATTACTTCCATGCTTTTCACAAGGGCTCCTATATCCAGATAAATGATATTAGTAATTATATAATGTGACTCCATTACAAATACTATCACTAACCGAGGCCAAACTTACCTTTAAAAAATTATTATATTTCATCCTTAAGACACTCTCTTGCTGTAACTATAACATTTCTTTCCATTTTTGTGAATGACCAACAGGACAAATGATGCTTAGAGAAGCAATTATCTTGCCCAAATTTAAACAGCCTCAGATCAGATTTAAGCTACAGCGCCTCCACCTGGGAATTATTAATGAGGATGGTACAGGGTCAGAACTGACTTTTTCCCTAGATAGCTAAACTGCATTCCTCAAAATGATGTATTGATTTTCCCTTCCCTTTCCCATTGATTGAGGATGTCTCTATAACCTATTAAACATTTATATGTTGTAAGAACTTTCTTGTATGTAGTTAAGGGCTTTTTTTTTTTTTTTTTTTTTTTTTTTTTTTTTACATCTAAACACATTGTGCTCCTTCTGCTTTGTTTTGTTTTGCTTTGTTTGGGAGTGTGGGAATAAGAAATATGTTTAAACATAAATTTCCTACTTTCTTTTTTAACTCCCTCATTTAGGGACCATTAAATAGACTTCTAAGTATAGTAGATGCATTCAGACTTAACGTTTTAGAAAGAAAACAAATGAACATTTTAGGTTAATTTTGTTGCCTCCTTCCTTCAGAGATGGTTTTGGACTAAAAAGATACTGTTGAGCTCTTTAATTTTAAACCAATTTCTGACCTGACCTAGAAATATCTAGAAAGTTAGGTGTTCGCTGGAAGGCATTTTGCCAGGGTCTGAGAGAAGAGTTAAGACTCACTCTGATTTCTGCCCTTTCTCAAAGAGAGTTTGTTGAACTTGAGGCAGCTTTATGCAGATGAATAGTGTAAATGATTCAATTGTGTCCCCTGGTTCAAGCCCCACCTTTTTCTTAGCCCCATTAATCTTCAGCCAAAACAAAATGACTGCCACAGAGGAGGGGGGAAGACGGTTTGTGATAGATTTGAAAAGAGGCAGCTGAGAGTGCATTTCACCCCAGATAAATATAACGATGTTTCGAAACTAACAGGAAGAAATAATTTTGCCCCCAAAGAGAACTTCTGTAATGTCTTAGTTTTCCTGGTATTAGAGTTTGCAAAAGAAGAATGTTTTCAACTGCAAATATGCCTATCACCTTCTGGTGGCACGTTACTCTTTCAGGAAGTTAGAAGCCTTTCAGAGCTTCAGGTGTAACTGCACCGGCTTTTCTTGCCTTTTATTTATTTATTTATTTATTTATTTATTTATTTATTTTGAGTATCAATAAGTATTTATTCATTGTATTTTCCTAGGGAAAGGAGAAGGGAAAGGAAGAGTCAGCATGTGTTAATAAATGATTAGAAAATGGGAAAGGAAATACCCAGTACAGCAAAATCAACCATCAAATAAACATACCCCAGTGATGGGGTCACCGAAGCCCAAAGGGGCTCAGTCTCCTGCAGTTCAGGAATGAGGGAAAGGGATTAGGAAAAGAACAGACAGGTACAGGCTTTCCTACCCTCCCTCCCCATAAATTCAAGATTTTACACAGAGCTTTGGTTTCTAGCAGTAAACATGGGGTTACATTCGTTTGTCTCCTATTAAATGGTCTTGTGGCCACTTTGACATAAGTTTCTAGCACCTGCAAAAAAGTTCCTAAGAGACTTGGATATACATTCATATTCCCTTTCTTGGTCTCCTGACCCCACTTTCTACATGGAAGGCCCCCCATTGCATCTCTCTACTTTAGGATTAAAAATTAAGTAGGTTTGATCCATTCAAAATACAGCAGTGTCTTTTTTTTTTTTTTTTTTTTTTTTTTTTTTTTTTTTTTTTGAGATGGAGTCTTGCTCTGTTGCTCAGGCTGTAGTGCAGTGGCGTAATCTTGGCTTACTGCAACCTCTGCCTGCCAGGTTCAAGCGATTTCCCTGCATCAGCCTCCCGAATAGCAGGGACTACAGGTGGACGCCACCACCTCCAGCTGATTTTTTATATTTTAGTAGAAACCGGGTTTCGCTGTGTTGGCCAGGATGGTCTCGAACTCCTGACCTTGGACCACGGGCTTTTCTGTGGGCAGTGCAGTGGCCTCTCACACCTCTGGTGTGCACTGAACTTTGACCCCAATTCCATACAAATCTACATACAAATATATTTAACAGTTGACTTGATTAAAAAACAAAACAAAACAAAAACAAACATGTCTCTTAAATCTCTCACTCAAAAAGGTCGCTTGTTACAGTAAACCCAAGGAAGTCAAGACATTAAATCTCACTTTCCTGTTTTAAAAGTGCTTTACATATATCACCACCAACCAGCTTGTAAATTTTAGTCAATCCTCAAACCAGTCTTTTAAAGGAGGTGAAAAATGTCCCTGTGCCCTCAAAGGACACACCTGTTATCTGAAACAGTTTTTAACCAGCTTGTTAAGCAGCTTTGACAGATCAAAGACCCCAGACAATGGACACAAACTTTAACAATAGTGTAGCCTTAAGCAAAAGGTCCTGTCAAAGCCAGGCTTGTGCCCATGGCATTATGGCCGGCAATTGAAAATAAATTTTACTTGAATAAGTACCTCAGCCTGATCAGAGGCAATGCCGCTGCTGAAACAAAAGCAGTTGGGGATAAGTTATTGACTCCACTGACAGCCTGAATGAACTTCATTATGCCAGACCACTCTTGGTAAATGTGTCAGGTTTTAAACTGAATTAGGTGGCAGGTGCATGGACTATTTCTCTGCTCCCCCTGAGACAGCCGACAGCCAATCATCACCTGATTCTACAGACAAATGTTTAGATTTGTTTTTCATATTGCATGGCCATAAGTGAAAGCATATTTAAATCTCTTTTCCTTATCCTCCATCACCGATGTGTTATGTTCCCATGAGCAGGTCATACCCACGCTTTGGTGTAATGGGACTCATAGAGGCCTGGATTGCCACCTCCACCCCTCCCCTCCCTCGGAGGCACAGATTTCAGGGACAATCTGGGATCTTCACTGGAAGGTTATTGGATTTTAGCTTTAGAACAGCAGCTCCTCTTCTGTTGTAGGAAATTGAAATGCAGGGACATACATTCACCATCTCTTCCATCTTAAAAACTTCAAAAAGACATAAGAATGGACATTATAATAGGTTTTCACCTATTAAATTTTTGGTTGAGACTGAATTTTTAGTTGGGAACTAAATTACAGAAACCAGACATTTTAATCTGTATTAAGTATTTCCCTCCAGCAAATCTTGTAACCCCCAACCCCAAGTCTCCTGAGTTCAAGCAAAGAGGCGGTAACTCTGGAATTTTTCTGCTATGAAAGCATGTGTGTATGTACGTATCTACATATCTATCTAGCTATCTGTCTGTCTGTCTATCTATCTATCTATCTATCTATCTATCTATCTATCTATCATCTAATTTTCTTGTATATTTGGCTTTAAAACATTTGTTTTATGATCTTCCCTAATCCTATAATGATAAATGCAAAATCAGCTAAACTTTAGATGCATTGATGCCAGCTCTCATTACTTAATTATGAGACAGGACTATTAAGAGTCCTAGAAGTGAAAGCCCAGACTTCTGCCCAGAGAGAGAGAGGGTTGGCATACACCTTTGGCTATGTGCCTTATTAAAGTTAATGAGCAAGAAGATTCTTTTCTCCTAAGTATCTTGAAAACCTGAAGCCCTCCCAGTAAAGTGTCTTTTTGCTTCTGAATAATGTTTCCATTATTCATGATAAAACACCATACATTTCTTGACATATATCTTCAATCGTAAAGTAGAACTCTCTTCAGCTCCATCCCCAGTGAGAGAATATAATTTTTTTAATCCCATATTAAAACTTCAAAGACCTATCAATCCAGTGTTTGCCGTTCTTTTAATGATGTCTAAGCACACTTTGGTTCAAATCTCCAATGGAACTTGAGTCAGTTCCGGCCTTATTTACTTCCAGATAATATTGTTTCACTGGATACAGTGGTTTCATGTTTGCATTTGAATGTAAAGATGGATTTGAATCTTTGCACTTCTAGAAAAACATCAATATTCTAAAATTTGTATGTGTACAAATCCGGATGATATGTGCTATTGGAGCAGGAAATCGGTTTTCATTTAGGACTACCTAAATTCTGCCCTGCGTTAACACAGTAAAAAGGCTCTACAATGCCTTTCACTTGCTGGAGCTGTTCCTCCCCCCAGCCACAGCAGATGGTGTTTCATAGTTGGTCACAAATGGCTGTCAGTGAGTGTTTGTCTGCCTGCCAGTAACCTGTGGCTCAGGGACTCCCTCAGAGAGTGTACCAGCTCTGACTCTGCTGATAACAGCATCTGAGAAAATGATCCGTCCTTTCTTGTCATGCACAAAATTAGCCATCTCACTTTCAAACTGTTGACAAGGGGGATATGAAAGAAGTAAGCACTGTGCCAGCCCAGCTGATGTTTCCTCAGCTCTGGTTCTATGGGCCTCATGCAGACAAATCCAGAAGCAGACTTGATGAGAATGGTGTTGTCACCGAATAGATGGTCTTGGAGCAAACCCAGTTCTGGTACCAGCATTTCCTACAGGGATTTGCTTGAACTCTCCATTGGACTAGTACTGATCTTTAGAGCCACAGCTATTTTCTCACCCCAGGACCTCAATCAGACTTCATACTGAAATGACCTTTGGCGGCACTGCCTTGGATGAAGGGGGAGGAAGAGCTGAGTGTGGCAAAGGCTGTGAGCACTGTTCTCTCGGCTCTTGGCACCACCCCCAGCTGGAAGGCAAGGTGCCAGCCCTGATGCCTTTGTGGATGCAAATGGCCCCAGAGCACATGAGGCAGCCACTAATGAACCAAAGTTGGGGGGTGGATAAGAGAAGGAAAGCAAGAATGACAGAGAAAGGACGGGAAGAAACCAGAGGAGAAATAGCAAGGAATTTGGAAGGAACTGACATTTGCCGAGAACCCATTTGTGGCAGGCAGCAAACGTGTAATTCTTGCAGTTATTTCATAAGTTTTGTATCATCACCCCTATCTTACAGATGAGAAAAATATGGCTCTGAAAAGGAAGTGACATCTTTCAGGTCACAAAATTAGAAAGTGGCAGAACCAGGATTTCAACATCTGGATCCTACATCCAAGATGAAGGGGCTGGACTCTAAGCCAGGCTTCTGGCTTTAAGCCTGGCTTCACGACCTACTGACTGTGTAAACTTAGGCATACTGCTTCACCCCTCAATGCTTCAGCTTCCCTATTTGTAAGATGGGTCTATCAAGAATACCTCTCTCATGAAGTCATTGAGAAGGATGAAATAAGTTAACATGTAAGTACTTTGAAGAGTCCTGGACAATAGCTAACATTGTGCTAGAGTGTGTTTTATTCTTTATCTTGCATTTTCCAAGTATTTATTTCTCTGTTAGATCACTATCTCCTTACTGGTAAATAACCCTTTAAGAACTCTCATTATAGCAAAATATCTTTATTCCAGTACTTTTACGTTTCTAGTTTGTTGTTTATTTCCTTGTTTGATTTTTTTAAAGCAGGTGACATCTATTCCTATATTACCAATTTAGTGTATAGATGTGAACAAGCTAGCAACTTTGATATCATAAAGTGACTGAATCCTATTTACACTGTTTCTTAACTGTGTCATCCTGGTCAGCCTGCTAAATCTTTCTCAGTCTCAGTTTTCCCAGCTATATAATAAAAAATATTTAACAATTTATAGAACTACTACAGTGATTGAATGAGAAAAAGTATATATAGTGCCTATCACACAATAGACATTCTGCCATTTACAGTTGTTGCTAGTTTCCTGAATAACTGAAAATGAGTTTTCATCATGCAGCTACATGTGTCAACTCAAATGTGGGTCACAGACTTTGTACTGAATGTCTAGGGTGCGTGTGCAGATAGATGAAGCTGATGGCTGAAGCTCACCTAAATGTATGTCTTTCTTCTTCTATTACATTTCTTACGTTTAGTTCCCCGGACACAATATTCTGGACAATATTCACCAACTGCCATAACCGTTTTATCTGGCAAAGGAATTTCATTTCTCTACCGTAGACTACACCCGTGCTGCTCAGAGCAAAGGGGTGCTTGGGCCTTAGGGAGCTGAGAAGGGGGCTTCCTTCCAGATAGCATGAGCCTGTCAGGTGAGGTCAGCATGACGATTAAAGGAAACATCTTTCAACCCCTTCTCTCCAGGAAAAATGAGAGGCGGCTCCTGCCAATTGTTAATGATAATGGTCTTATAATTCGAACACCACATTTTACCCAGGAGGATCCCAAATGCTTTATAGATCTACAAATAGCTTCACCCACTCTGCCCAGTAGGCGTTAGGTGAACTAAGCTTGGAATGCAGCCACTGTGGGGAGGATTCCCCTCATGTTTAAAAAAAACCTGGAAAACCAAAATGTATCCTAGCACCTATAAAACATATGCGTGTAAATACTTTACTTGGTAGATGAAACGAGTGAGAACAACAGAGAAGATTTGTATATTATTTTTAATACACAATTATTCATTTTGTTGCTTTTTTTGAGTGTCATTCCCAAATGAACATAAGCTTGCATTTCCAAATCATTAGTTCCTTAACAGAGGGGCTTAAAGGACAACAATTCTTGAGGTTGAAGTATTCACTCCAAAAAACAGAAGGCAGCTCTAAAATCACGAAGCAAATTAAGGCGAAACTATGTCCGATTGATAAAAATAGTGTTTATCTGCAGCTTTTCTGCCATACTTCTTATTCTAATGATCTATGGCTGTGTAACAAACTATCCTAAAATTCGATGACTTAAAACTACAGCCATATAATTCTAGTCATGCATCACTTAACAATGGGGATATGTTCTGAAAAAATGCATCATTAGGAGATTTCATTGTTGTGCAGACATCGCGGTGTGCACTTACATACACCTAGATGGTATAGCCTACCACACACCTGGGCTCTAAGTTATAGCCTATTGCTCCTAGGCTACTTATTTGTACAGCAGGTACAGAATACTGTAAGCAGTTGTAATACAACAGCAAGTATTTATGTCTCTCTTTTTTTTTTTAATTGGCACAAAGTTTTGCTCTTGTTGCCCATGCTGGAGTGCAATGGTGCTATCTTGGGTCACTGCAACCTCCCTCTCCTGGGTTCAAGTGATTCTCCTGCCTCAGCCTCCTGAGTTTCTGAGATTACAGGCACCTGCCACCATGCCTAGCTGATTTTTGTATATTTAATTGAGACGAGGTTTCACCATCTTCACCAGGCTGGTCTTGAACTCCTGACCTCAGATGAACCACCTGCCTGGGCCTCCCAAAGTGGTGGGATTACAGGTGTGAGCCACCACACCTGCCCCAAGTATTTGTGTATCTAAGTGGAGAAAATGTACAGCAAAAATATGGTATAAAAGATTTAAAATGGTATGCCTCTGTAGAGTACTTACAATGAATGAGGACTGGAAGTTGCCCTGGGTGAGTGAGTGAATGGTGATTGACTGAGAAGGACTAGGACATTACTATACACTACTATGGATTTTATAAGCACTGTATGCTTTAGGCTACACTAAATTTATTTTTAAACTTTTTTCTTAATAAAAAGTTAACTTTAGCTTACTGTAACTTTGTTGCTTTATAAACTTTTCAATTTTTTAAACTTTCTGACTTTTGTAGTAAAACACAAACACAGCCAGGCGCAGTGGCTCACACCTGTAATCCCAGCACTTTGGGAGTCCGAGGTGGGTGGATCACAGGGTCAGGAGTTTGACACCAGCCTGGCCAATATGGTGACACCCCATCTCTACTAAAAATACAAAAATTAGCCAGGCGTGGTGGCACACACCTGTAGCCCCAGCTATTTGAGAGGCTGAGGTAGAAGAATCCCTCGAACCCAGGAGATGGAGGTTGCAGTGAGCTGAGATCATACCACTGCACTTCAGTCTGGGCAACAGAGCGAGACTGTCTCAAAAACAAACAAACAAACCACACACAAACACATTGTACAGCTGCACAAAAGTATTTTTTCTTTCTATCCTTGTTCTATAAGTTTCTTCCATTTTAAAAATGATTTATTTTACTTTATAAGCATTTTTGTTAAAATAAGACACAAACACACACATTAGCCTAGGCCTACACAGGGTCAGGATCATCAATGTCCCTATCTTCCACTCCCGTATATTGTCTCACCAGAAGGTCCTCAGGAGCAATAATACACATGGAGCTGCCCTCTCCTATGATGGCAATATTTTCTTCTGGATACCTCCTGAAGGACCTGCCTGAGATTCTTCTTGAGAAGATGTCACTCCTTCCAGAAATATGTCCCTGGTGGTTTATCTGGTTTGCTTTATTTTTTATCATAGATTTGTGTGAGTAATGCCTTGTGCTGTATCGTAACAGCCATAATATCACGAGGTGATAGAAATTTTTCAGCTCCATTATAATTTTATGAGACCACCATTGTGTATGTGGTCTGTCATTGACTGAAGCATCAATGTGGCACATGACTGCATATCCAGAATTTTGTGTTTCAGGCATTTGAGCGGAGCATCATTGGTTACTTTTTGCATTTGGTGCTGACTGGGTGGGGGTCACTCAGCGGTACTCGGCTCGTGGCTTGGTCTGATCTGGAGGGTCAAAGATAGCCTCGTATATATACCTGGAGTCTTGGAAGGAAAGGCTGGGAAACTGGGCTCACCTGGGCCCCGCTCCGTGTAGTGGCAGTGCAGGGAAGTTCTCAGGGGGCTTTGGATGGGCTCAGTTCTCCCCCATTCTTGCATGCAGTTCTAGAGAGTAACTGCAGAATGTGCTGGGAATGCAGCCTCCTGGGATGGGGAGGAACTGCCTGAAACACCCCAGTTCCTGTTCCCGTCCCTCTTAAAAAAGGTAACATCCTGAGTTAGCGAAGATCTGTCTGGGCTTTTCTCCTCTCTCCCCTGAAAACAGAATGTTCTTCCCAACCTCAGCCCAGTGAGTGACACTGTACCTGAGGGATGTAACCTGGGGTGGGCTGTCTTTCCCAAGGGTCCCTCAGCTGGGATGCAAGTTGGGTGCTCACAGTTGAGATTTCATGTATCCCGGGGAGCTTTCCTGAGCACTGGCTCACAATGGATCCTAAGTTTCTATGATTCTTGCTACCTGACTGTCCATGAAAAAAATCTACCTTATGTAACTTATTGCACGTGAGCATGTTCTGATTCACCAGATTCAGATAAGTAGGTAAGCCGAGCACAGGGAAGGTACTCTCACAGCCAGGGCCTCACCATGTGGTTTCTCTAGTAGGATACTTGAACTTCTTATATGGAGATTCAGGTGGCCAAGAGCAGCCAAGACCAAATGTTTCAAGAAACAGGAATGGAAGCTGTCAGTTTCTTAGGGCCTGGGCCTACCACTGCCACTTTCACTGTATTCTATTGATCAAAGCAGTGACACAACTCACTTAGATATTAAGGAAGATGACACAGGTCCCAACTCTCCTTGGGAAAAGTGTCTTTAAAAAAATTGGCCACACTTTTGTTGAATTAAAGCAGTTTGTGGTAGAAATAAATTAAGACAATCTTTGAACTTTGTTCTGATCTTATTCTAGGAAGGCATTCTGTTAACCCATACACCTTTGTGCTTCAACTGTTACACAATGCCATATTCCATGTGAACACCACAAAATCTGGGAGCATGAATTCTCAGGCACTTTTCTAGGAATCCACTAGCTGAAGCCAGCTACTGCATGGGACAAGTCCTCTAGAGTTTTTGGACAGTTTAAGTTTTCTTGTGTAAAAGGAGGAGAAAACATGGGCAAATTTTCCCTCAGAAATGAGAAGAGAGACAGTTACAAAATGAGAAAGTAAAAGGAACATTTTGCCATTGAATTTCTTTTCATTCCTGGGGCTGACCTGGCCCTGAGTGTATGACTCTCGGGTCCCACTGGCCATAAAAGCAAAGAAGTGGGCAACAGATGGAAGCATAATCATTAAACTTGGGGTGTCATTAAAACAAGCTTTGTGTAGCATTTGTGTTTCTGTATGTGTGTGTGTGTGTGTGTGTGTCTTTTGTTTTGTATTTTTTCCCTCTCACAGTGTTTGCTTATCATTCTAAGCTTTCATAAGCCCCTCACCATTCCATCTCTTTCTAGCTTTCTAGGCCATAGGTTTATCCTATAAACCTATAGATAAATACTTTAAACTGCTTTTCTAGAGCCCTAGACTTATTTTCTTACTGACTTTCTGCCATGTCTCTCTCATTAATCTCCAGCTTGGAGTAATCCTTATCATATGACTCAGTAGTGTGAATTTCAAACAAGGGATCACTGAGATGATTCTACATCCAAAGAAATGGGGTGTTCATTCTTTAGCATGGCTCTGACTATTATATCAGTTTTACTGATATGAACAGAAGGCAAGAAAATACTGGGTAGAAGAGGGTGGTTCCCTGGCAAAGGTCCTACCCTCAAGCCTGGAAACCTGCAGACTAAATGGGAACAAGCATTTCGGTTTTCCCACCCAAAAGTTGCCTTTTGGTCTGCCATGCCCCTCTATCTTGTACCCATATAAACCCCAAACCCCAGGCTCCACGAGCAAAAGAGCAAAGGGGTAAAAGAGTGGCACAGCAGAGAAAGAGAGAAGAGAAGGAGCATCTGAACATTGAGAGGAGTTCAGTTGGGGACCGTTGGAGAGGAGATTGGCTGCAGGATGACCGAACTCCAGAGCAAGATCATCTTCCCACTCTATCCCCTTTCCAGATCCCCATCTATCTTGCCAAGTGCCACCTTCATCCAGCAAAAAAATCCCCATCCTTCAGTTTGTCTGTGTGACCTGATTCTTCCTGGATGCCAAACAAGGACATAGGTACAAAGAAGACACTGAGCTAGTTAACACTTAAGCAATTTGTGGATGGCAGAGCCAAAATGGCACTGTAACATACCCACTGGGGCTTCAGGAGTCACAGGAACCCACCCCTAGATGCTACCGTGGGGCAGGAGCCCATAAGTGCTCACCCTGTTTCCTACAGCTGCCTATCTGCCTACTCCCACTCCCATAGGGGTTTGAGTATGTGGTGGCTGAACAGAAGAGCCTCACCTGTCACACGTCCTGCAAGGGGGGTCAGGGAACTCTCCTGTTTCGTTACTGCTTGTAACCTACAGTATTTCTCCCTTACCACATAAGTTGTTTGAATTTTGTTTCCTCTCCTCTAACCTCCTTGTTTCTTGATGCATCATCATCTGCTCGGTGGAAGCCAGTCACCTGTCTACTCTCAAGTGCTTAGAAAGTGTCATTTTAGTGTATCACCTGAAAAAGCCAGTATTTACAATAATTAGAAATGCAAATGATTTTAGACATATACATATGACTGATGTCCAGTGTAGTCCACTTATGGACTGCCCAACATTTACTCTTCTTCCACATTCAGTCTTCCAAGTTCAACAGCATCAACTATACACACTAGTGTAACATAACACAACTATGCCTCCTAAATGAGAACACCTCATATTCTTTCCAAATGGATAGACTCGGTCTCTTCTACGGGCTGAGTTCAGAATTTCTGGGTGATGCTTATTCCTTCTCCATTACAGTAACAATCCTATATTAATTTTCTGTAATTTTTTATACTAGATTATAAACGTAACCACTGCCAATACACCTTATTTATTGAATTTGAACAAATTTATGACATTATCATTTGTAAGATGCATCATTATCAATATTATTACACACAAAAAATAAAAAACACAATCTCTAAATGATAACATGCCATTAGTTGTAAAATGCATTACAATTTCTGAGAGGTCAGCATGAAAAGTTTTTCATACACATATTTCATGGATGTTAACGTGAAGAAATAACGTAGAGTAAAAAGTGAACAAAAAGGAAAAAAGCAGAAGAAAATGAATATAAAAATATATTCCTGAATAATAACTTCCTTAAATTAATGAATATATATACATAACATAGCAAGAAAGAAAGCAAATGCTGTTGGATGTCACAGTCCTCATTTCTGCAAAAGATCAAAGACCATGTTTAGTATCTATAAATTACTTCTTCAATTTATAATTTCATGAATTTTGTACATAGTAAATACCTTAGCCGGGAAAGATTTTTTACCTGATGTGATGATGCAAGTCTTTATTCTTGAGGCATCTTAATTCTGAATGGTTTTGCCTATATGGCACTACAGTTTTCTATTAATTTTTATTTTTGGGAGCATCTATCAGTCGTAGATATTCTCCTCCCTGGATGCACTATTGAGCACCAATTTTATTTACTCCTGAGAGCCTGAATTATTGCCATAACCAACTTACAACCTTCTCTTTCTCCTATTTGTCCTATGGTGTGAAGATTCAAAATGCCCAGCTTCTAATTTAATGGGGCTGCTACAAATGAAAATATTCTTTCTTTAGAAACTAAGATTTATTAACATAAAGTGCCAAAAGATGGAGGAAGGTTGCAAGAAGTGAAGCACTGGGTGTCATGGTGAGGAAGTTAGTCCTATTTTCACACTGGGGTGAAATTTTCGCCCTCTGCAGTTGATGAATTCTGGCTATTTGAGAAACAGCACTATGTATTATTCATTCATTCAGAGCATATACTGCATCCCGTAAGTGAATACCTCAACTTTGTTAATTGCTGTCTCACAGGTGACACTAATACTAAATCTTCAATAGAATATTCCATTGTTATATAAAGCCAGCTCCTTCTAAGCAATGGGTACATGTTATTACTAGTAAATTTCACTAGCATTAACCCATTTCCCCTTTTTTCTTTAAGAGTATTTTCTTTTTCAGAGCAATATTGAGTGAGACACAGTTACAGTTTTAAAGGGGCAATTTATTAAGTCCCACAATGATGTTTTTGGGAAGGAAAGTGGGTATTCACACTACATGTTCCAGGAAGAAAACCATCACTGACCTCTCATGCTGGTCCAGCATATTCAGTCTGTCTTCAGATTGAGGCTAATATGTCTGGAGCATGGTGCTATGTGTGGGGCTCAGTGTGGGCTTCTGCTGGCCATTTGGGTACATAGCATGGTCTTATTTAGGTCAGCCTTGGTGAGGCAAAGTCTTTGTGTTGAGTAGATGTGTGGTCTCCATTCCTGCCACCATAAGAATTTTGTTCAGGAGTCTGTTGAGTCCATTCTGGAATAACTGGAGAAGACACTGATTGACACGCACAGAATAGGTCATCTGTTTATTATTGAGAGCCTTTCTCAATGAGTAGTGTGGGTGAGCATTCCAATGGCAAATAAGCATAATTGCACACTGATCCAGTTCTGAGAGGCTCATTATTTACCCCTTCCTCAAATGTTGTCATAAATGATCTAATCTTTTCTTTCCTAGTTCCAAGTGATTGGCTGAATCATAAGCCAATAGTTAAAACAAATGAATATTATTACTTAGTTTTAGTGGTCATCTAGATTAACAGTTTCAATTCTTTCCAGTGAGGATTTTCCTCTTCACTGTCCGTAAAGAACAACTCTTAAAACAATTGTGGTGCCCTGGCAGCCTGCTTTAAGTGAAAGTCAGTAAAAGATGCAGATCCCTCTGGAATCAAGTCAGAAACCATTTTCTCTTTAGTCAGTTCATCTAAAGAGAACTTCTCCATAAAACTATACATATTTTTATGGTTCAGAATGTGATCTATGGTGAATATTCTGTGTACACTTAAAAAGACTGTGAATGTTGTACTGTGTACACTTAAAAAGACTGTTAGTGGGTGGAAAGTTTTACAAAATTTAATTAGGCCAAATTGGTTAATAGTGCTGTCCAAGTATTATAAACCTTTATTTATTTTCTTTGTTCTATTGATTATTGAAAGAGGGATGTCCAACCATAACTGTGCATTTGTGTCTTTATTTTTGTAGTCCTATAAAATTTTGTGTTTTTTTTGTATTTTGAAGCTCTGTTTTTAGGATCATAATATTTGGGTTTTTTATGCCTTCTTCATTAATTGGTCCTTTTGTCGTGAAATGAACCTCTTTAAGCTTAGACATTTGCTTTGTTCTGAAATACACTTTCATATTTATATAATCACACTACATTTCTTTTCATTAGTATTATCATAATATATATATTTTTAACTTTCTACCACCAATATACTTATGATTTATTACTAAAAGTGAGTTTTTATAGGCAGTATAAAGTGGGGTCTTGCTTTTTTAAACAATTGCAGTTGACAATTTCTGCCTTTTAATAGGGGTGTAGGCCATTCGTATTTAACGTGATTTCTAATATGGTTTGATTTATGTGTATCACCTTGCTATGTTTTTTTTAAATTATTTATTTATTTATTTTGAGATGGAGTCACCCAGGCTGGAGTGCAGTGGTGCAATCTTGGCTCACTGCAGCCTCTGCTTCCTGGGTTCAAGCAATTATCCTACCTCAGCCTCCAGAGTAGCTGGGACTACAGACACATGCCACTATGCCCAGCTAATTTTTGTATTTTTAGTAGAGGTGGGATTTCACCATGTTGCCAAGTTGGTCTCAAATTCCTGACCTCAAGTGATCCACCTGCCTTGGCCTCCCTAAGTGCTGGGATTACAGGCATGAGGCACCATGCCCAGCCCCATCTTGCTATTTGTTTTTATTTGTACTATATGTTCTTTGTTCCATTTTTTTGTGGGTATGCCTTCTTTTGGATTGAATTTTTTAATGTTTATTTTTATCTTCTATGTTTTCTTGTTAGTTACATCTTTGCTGTTTTCCTTCAGTGGTTGTTTTAGAGTTTATGACATGTCTTTTTTCCTATTATTTAAATCTATTACATTGCACTGTGATTCGGATATTTGACCCCTTCAAACTTCATGTTGAAGTTTTGATCTCTAATGTTAGAGGTGGGGTCTAATGAGAGGTGTTTGGGTCATGGAGGCAGATATCTCACGAATGGCTTGATCTTGCTACTTTGTCTTCAGGGCAATGACTGAGTTCTTGTTCTTTTAGTTCCCAGGAGAGCTGGTTGTTAGACAGAACCTGGTACCTCCTTTCCCTCTCTCTCTTGCTTCCTCTCTCACCACGTGATCTCAGCACACACTGTTCCCCTTCATTTTGTGCTATGAGTAAAGCAGCCTGAAGCGCTCATCAGAAGCAGATGTTGGTGCCATGTATCTTGTACAGCCTGCAGAACTATCACCCAAACAAATCTCTTTTTGTTATAAGTCACCCTGCCTTAGTTATTACTTACAGCAACAAGAATAGACTAAAACAAATAATTAAACATTTAAAGTAAAAATAATAACAATGAATTGCAAGCTTTTAAACAGAAATAAAATATGAGAAAATAATACAATAGCTAAGAGAAAAGAAATGGAAGTACTAGAAGTGAAGTAGTGTAACATTACTGACTGGGGTTGCTGGCCACTTTAATCAGCAACTTTATTGAATCAAGACTTAATTTCAGCTCTAGAAAGGTTCAGTTTCTATCTGGTTTACCCCTATCCTTCCAAAGTTTTAATTAGAAGATTGGTGTGTTCTATGTGGCCCTTTATCTTGGTGAGAACCAAATTTTAATCTTTATCTTACAAGATATGGAAGAATCTTGTTTTGAATTTAATATGTTTGTTAATAAAGCTTTTAGAACCCTTTGGTTTTTGTTTTGTTTCATTTTTTGAGATTGAGTCTCGCTCTGGCTCCAGGCTGCAGTGTAGTGGCACAATCTCAGCTCACTGCAACCTAACTCTGGGTTCAAGTAATTCTCCTGCCTTAGCCTCCTGAGTAGCTGGGCCACCATGTGCCACCATGCTCAGCTAGTTTTTGTATTTCTAACAGAGATGGAGTTTCATCAGGTTGTCCAGGCTGGTCTCAAACGCCTGACCTCAAGTGATCCAACTGCCTTGGCCTTCCGAAGTGCTGGGATTACAGGCTTGAAGCCACCGCACCTGGCCTGAGCCCTTCTTAATGCAGCTTCCCGTATTCAGAAAAACAACAGCAATGGGCTTGAGGCCCAGTTATGAACCCATGTTAAAGCCCTGGCATAAGACCCCCCAAATTCATATGCTGGAGTGCTAATCCACAGTACCTTTGAATGTGACCCTATTTGGAAATAAGGATATTGCAGATGTAATTACTTAACATGAGGCCATGCTAGAACCACATGGGCTTATATCCAGTATGACTTGTGTCCAGTATGAATTGTGTCCATGTAAAAAGCAGAAATTTGGAGACAGACATACACACATGGAGAATACCATGTGAATATGAAGGCAGGAATCTGGGCAAAGCCTTCTACAAAGCAAGAAATGCTACAGATAACATGCAAATCACCAAAAGCTAGAGGAGAGGCATGACACTGTTTCTCCCTAAGAGCCATCAGAAGAAGCCAATCCTGCCAACACTTTGATCTTGGACTTTAATCTTCAGAACCTTTAGGCAAAAAAAATATCTGCTTTGAAGCCATGCAGTTTGTAGTACTTTGTTGCAGTAGCTCTAGCAAATAATGAAAGCCCTAATATGATTTGGCTATGTCCTCACCCAAAGCTCACTGTGAAATGTAGATCCCAGAATCCACATGTGTCATAGGAGCAATCTGGTGGGAGATAATTGAATCACGGGGGCAGTTACCTCCATGCTGTTCTCTTAGTGAGTTCTCACTAGATCTGATGGTTTTATAAGGCACTTTCCTCCTCTTTTACTCTGCACTTCTCCTTGCTGCCACTACGTGAAGAATGACATGTTTGCTGCTTCTTCTGCCTTGATTGTAAGTTTCCTGAGGTCTCCCACCTACGCTGAACTATGAGTCAAGTTAACTTCTTTCCTCTATAAATTACCCAGTCTTGTGTATGTCTTTATTAGCAGCAATAATAACAGGGGGCCAGTTCACTGTCCCTCAGACCGTCGTTGGAGGGCCACCACATACTGTGCTTCTCTCACTGACCACGATTGAAAGAGGTGCCCCTTCCTGAAGTGTGGCAGGGGGCCGGATAAATGGCCTCAGGGGGACGCATGTGGCCCACCGGCCATAGTTTAGGGATGCCTGCTCTAAAATCTCGATTTGTTTCTTCATTCCCCTCAGGGATTACCCATCAGGGTTTTTCTTTGATTTTTATTCTTCTGCATGTGCCCAGAATAACCAAATGGCCCAAGGACGGAAGCTACAGAGGCCCAGCTCACATCCCTGAGTCTTCTCCCACTGGAACTTTAACCCCTTTATTTCTTGTGACTTCAGAAGATCTTAGCTTCTTCAAGAAAGTTGATTGCCATATTTTCTTTGTTTTTTCTAAGTGTTCTAAATCAGAGTGCTTCTCTACTTACTGTTATTCCATCAGACCCACGGAAGTAGTTCTCCCCCATTCATTTTATAAAACACAATTGCCCCATATCTTTCTCAGTTCTTCTGATTGTGAACCACTGATTTAAATTATACCAACAAATTTCTGGCATGTCAAATCATTTTAGCATACACTACAATAATCTTAAGTTTCAAACAACTGAACACACACTTTGAATCACTTCCAGCCACCTTGAGCCAGTTTTCTGAATGTAAATCACTGGTAAAAATATTCAGGCAATTTGTGGTATGTACTATGTTCGTATCTGAGATAGGAACTGTTGGTGGGAAATTTTAACACTTTTTTTCAGTAATTGTTAGAACATGGGAAAACAAATTATTGAATAACCCAATTAACAACTTCTGATCACAGCACAATTAAACTGGAAAATTATGACCAAAAATACCCCCTAAACCCTTTGAATTCTAACATATTCCTTTACATATTTCATGAAACAACAACAAAAAAATCATAATGGAATTTTTTTTAAATGAACACTAAACTATTATAAAAATAACACATATCCAAAAATGCTACTAAGGCAGTATATTTATAGCAAAATTATAGATTTTAGTGCCCAAATAGAAAAAAGAGACATAAACAAAGGAGAATAAAAAGTGAATTCCAAGAAGGAAAAAATGCAAAATTTAACGAATTAGAAAACATATGAACAATAGGAGATCAAGAACAAAAACAAAATCAAAAACTCTTGTTCTTTAAAAGTATTAATTACGTAGGCTTTTTGTTAATGAAGACTGCAGGGAAAAAAAAGAGAAAGAATGCAAAAAAACTCTTTTAAAATGTTCTAAAAGAGAATATAACAGGACATGAGATTAAAACATAATATGAGACTAATGTAAAAAATTTCATGGCAGGCCGGGTGCAGTGGCTCAAGCCTGTAATCCCAGCACTTTGGGAGGCCGAGGTGGGTGGATCACAAGGTCAAGAGATTGAGACCAACCTGGTCAACATGGTGAAACCCCGTCTCTACTAAAAATACAAAAAATTAGCTGGGCATGGTGGTGCGTGCCTGTAATCCCAGCTACTCAGGAGGCTGAGGCAGGAGAATTGCCTGAACCCAGGAGGCGGAGGTTGCAGTGAGCCAAGATCGCGCCATTGCACTCCAGCCTGGGTAACAGGAGCGAAACTACATCTAAAAAAAAAAAAATTCATGGCAATAAACTTGAAAACTTGGATAAATGGTTAATTTTGTAGAAAATATAATTTATCAAAGTTTACTCAAAAAGTATAAATGACTAGCCTTATAATCATTTCACTCTATAGTTAAAATATACTCACAAAGTAATTCAGTCATAATGCTTTTACTGGCAAATTGTTCCAAGTAGTCAAATAACATATATTTTCAATTGTATACAACTCTTTCACAAACTAGAGTAAAACGTAATGCTCCCCCATTAATTCTATGATGCAGGTAAGTCTTGATGGCAAAAACAGATAAGAACAGTTTTAGAAAGAAAAAGCATAGATTTATTTCACTTACGGCATGATGGCCATTGTTATTCACAATTTCTCTACCAATATTTTAAGAGGAAAATTAGAAAGGTTCACACAGACTTGCTCTGCAGTATAACTCACTAGCTAGCAAGACCCTTGACAAATATGACCACATTTTAGAAATATAACATGAATGATGAGTAGAACAAACTATTATAGTATCAGTCTGGGTATTAGTTGGCTCTTTAGAATGTTCCTGAATTATTGTCTTTGATTTACTCTGTGGTTTAAAGGACACCACTGGGTGTCTAACTGAGTGACATAGATTTTCTGAAGTTTATTTTCAAATTAAGGAATGGAATGTCCTTGATGCCAAATATACTAAAAAGTGATCTAGATGTTTCAAAACCATAGCAAAAGAAAAAAGGAAATGAAAGAGAACAAAGGCAGAGATGCCAACAAGAATGTTCTTGGATGATGTTTTAAAATATTTTATTGGATCATGACTGGATTGCTCTCTTGCTAAAAGAACTGTAAATACAGTCTTCCAATTAATATTCCAGCATACCATTTATATATTTTGTCATAACCCAAAATGTAAATTACATGCAGAAGGAGGCACATACAGTACAGCAATACAAGCCTGTTGTGACGTGGTTACCCTTGAGGCACGGAATATCCTCATGCCTGTACTGTGATAAAGAAGTTCCACTCTTTAAAGAAAATGTGGTATGTGTACACCATGGAATATTATGTGGTCATAAAAAAGAACAGAATAAAATAATGTCCTTTGCAGGGACATGGATGGAGCTGGAGGCCATTACCTTTAGCAAACTGGAACAGGAACAGAAAATCAAATACCTCATGTTCTCTCACTTGTAAATGGACGCTAAATGATGAGAACACATGGACACGTAGAAGGGAGGAGCACACTCTGGGGCCTTTTGGAGGGTGGTTGGTGGGAAGGGGGAAAGAATAAAGATAAATAGCTAACGGGTACTAGGCTTAATAGCTGAGTGATTAAATAAGCTGTAAAACAAACCCCCACAGCATGAGTATCTATGCAACAAACCTGCACTTGTAGCCCTGAACTCAATATAAAGGTTAAAAAAAAAAAAGAAGTTCCACTCTATCAGGAAGCCAAAACCTTCAACAGCTAAAGCTTGCTCCTCGGCAAATCATTTTTTATTTGCTCATTTAAATCATAGAGAGGATTGGGGCACTTACCTCATTAACTCAAGAATGAAGAAATTAAAGAAATCCATAATGTAGTAGAAAAGAATGATGAAAAAATTCTCTCGTAAAACAAATCCATTCATATTGGTATAGACAGAGATGAAATTATGTAGAAAATACAACATGAAAATGATTAATAATTACAGTGAAATATTGATAAAGCTTACAGTATAGAGGGAAGGTTAAAAATAGCTTTGAAAGCTTGAAAGTTTGAATTACTCTTTTACTGACGACTAAGTTCTGTGTCAATCTACATTACATAACACATGTCATCATTGCTAATATTTATTAAGCACTTACAATGTGACACTGACAGGCTATGGCAGACTAAGCGCTTAACATCATGAACTCACGGACAATGATACTATTATTTCCTCATTATTAATTTCCAAGTCATCCTCATTTTACAGATGAGGACACTGAGACACAACGTATTAAGTGGTAGAGGCAGAATGTAAACCCAGGCTGTCTGATTCAATAGTACATGCTCTTAACCATTTCAAAATACTCTCTCTCTCTGGTAAATATTCATTATACACTTACTCATCAAGTGAATGAATGAATCAATCTCGGTCCTTTTCATAAGATTGCTGCCCTTACAAAAAGATAGAGAAACCAGATGTCTCCCAATGCTTGCTTCTCTTTGCAGGATGAATTTGTATTCTTGTGATTATCTGTAATTGTTTGTCATCCTAAGCTAAACACTATGAAGGGGAAGAATATTTTTGTCTTTGAGACTTGATACCCTTTATAATTAACATGACTACAAATAGGGATACTAATTAGATTGATATAAATCTGACAGCAATGCCAATGAGCATAAATATTGATACTTAATAGCACGAAATGAAAAACTAATGAGTCAGAATGATTCCCAACACAGAGAACATAGAGCTATTGAAAAACTTAATCAAGTAAATGAGGAACTGATTAAGCCATTGTTATAAAGTTTGGAAAGATTCATTTACATTAATCTAACTTCTCATATTGTTTTGTAATACACAGAATATTTTTGTGTTTAATTTTTTAAATTAATTTAATTTTTTACCTATCTTTTTTTTCATTGTTTATAAGTGGGGTGGAAAGAAGACCCTTGTGAAGATAAATTTTTGGGGCATTCACTTAAAAAACTGTAAAACTTAAGGTTTATTATACTAGGACTGGAAGCCAGATGTTCTGGGCTGCTTATGAGCATTCCAAGTTATGTTTACTCACAGAAGTTTAATACCAGGAAGAGCAATCAAGTGACTCAGGAGGTGGGAGTTCTGAGTTAGTGAAATTCTTAAATGTAAATTAGGCAGTTTATTAATTGGAAAATAAGAAATCTGAAAATACTTAAATTAAAAATTAAAACAGGCAAGGTAAAGTGGCTCATGCCTGTAATCCCAGCACTTTGGGAGGCCAAAGTGGATGGATCACTTGAGGTCAGGAGTTCAAGACCAACCTGGCCAACATGGTGAAACCCCATCATTACTAAAAATACAAAAATTAGCCAGGTATGGTGGCACATTCCTGTAATCCCAGTGACTCTGGAGGCTGAGGCAGGAGAATTGCTTGAGCCCGGGAGGTGGAAGTTAGAGTGAATTGAGATTGTGCCACCGCAGCCCAGCCTGGGCAATAGAGCAAGCCTCCGTCTTTAAAAAAAAGCAGAATTCAAGGTTACCAAGACTGTTAGGATTTAAGGCAGAGTTCCTTTCAGGAGGGAACTGCACATAAGGAGTCTCAAAAATGCATTCAGCTGCGCATACCCAGAGCTAGATTCTGGCAGAACTAGCAGGGTACAGCTACAGAAAATTGGAGTCCTTGGCAGAGATTTTAAGGGCCTCAGAGTTGCAGGAGATTTTGGAATTTGGGCTCATGAGACCTAGGTAAACATCTTGTGTAAAAGTAAGGACTACACCCTAGGAAAGAGAGCAGAGCTAAAATAGAACCTCCCCAGAAGAGCCTGACAGCAGTATCTGACAGATGAAAATAATAAAATGATAATTTAATTGCCTGTCAAATTTTAAAAAGCCTGATACTCCTTATAGGAAGGTGAAATAATCTAAAGTCTCTACAAAGTATCGTTCAAATTCCCTAGTGTACAATTTTAAAACTAGAAGAATTCAAAGAAACAGGAAAATTTACTAATAACGAAGACTTAAAATAGAAGTAGACACAGAGATAACCAAGATATTGGGGTTAGCAGAGAAGGACTGGAAAATATTTGTGATTAATATGTTAAAGAAAATAAGAGTAAAATATAGACAAAATGAGAATTTCAAGAGAAAATTAAAATATACTGAAAACCAAACAAATATCCCAAAACTTAAAACACAGTATTTTAAATTAAGACCTTATTATTTGGATTTTAACAGTAGACTGGAGAAAGCTAAGGACAGAAAGAACTAGAAGATAATCAATAGAAATCATTTAACTAAAACACTGAAAGGAGAAAAGAAAGAAATTGACAAAACAGAACAAATAGAATGTAAGAAACATGAGAGATGCTAAAAATACCTAACATGTGATTAGAGTCCCAATAGAAAAGAAGACAGAAAATGGAATCAAAGCAATAGTTGAAAAATGACTGAGAATGATGAAATAATTAAATGGACAGATGTAAAAAAAATATTTTTAACAACTGCAAAGTAGGATAAATTCAAAGAGAATGATGCCAGCCCCATTATAGCCAAAGAAAAACTCTTAAAATAGTTGCAGAATAAAAAGGATGCATTACCTTCAAAACCACAAGGTAAGATTGACAGCAGACTCCTCTTCAGGAACACTGTAAGCTATAAGACAAGGGAAAGACTTGTTTAAAGTACTGAAAGAGAAAACCCTGCAGTCCTAGAAAAGGATTCTTTCTTCCAAGAAAGAAAGATCTTTTTGGATCACTTGTTTAAGGGAAAGCTAGCTGCCATGTCATGAGTACGCTCCAATTTTCTTATGAAGAGGCCTATGTGGAAAAGGATGGAAGCCTCTGGCCATCAGCCAGTAAGGAACTGAGGCCTTTTTGCAGCAGTACTGTAGAAAGAGCTTAGAAGATCTCCAGCTACAGTGAAGCCTTCCGATGATGATTGCCTTGGCTGAAAGCTTGATTGCAACTTATAAGAGACCCTGAGCTAGATCACCAAACTCTCAAAGTTCTGACTCACAGAAAATGTGACATAATAAATGCTCATAATTTTTAAACCAAGAAACATAATACACACATGCACAAAATCAACATTTTTAGGGGAAAAATGATAAATCAGTCATCAATACTGAAAGAGTTTTTCTGGGTGAAGAAAAATGAGCATCATATATTATAGACCTAAAAATACCTCTATACTTTGTTTGGGAAGATTAATTTTGTAAATTAAGCATAAAGTTTGAAGATGTTGATATATCGAGGCAGAGAATTCCAAATCAATACTATTGACCAGTAAAGTGACAGATATTACAGTCACATCAATCTTGCTTTTCCATCTGAACACTGAACATGTATCCCTAACATCTGGACTGCTGTCTTTGTCATAACTGTTTTTTATTTACCCTGAAATAAAGCACATACAGCTGACTAGATGATTATCATCAACTCTTGATTATTCTCAAGTTAATTGACCTCATCTGATTTACCCATGTTAAATCTTTCTTCAACATTCTGTTGACACAGAAATGTACCGTGCTTATAACCTACAGTCCTTGAGTAGGAAATATGTTTACTTACTTTTTTTAAAAAAATGTGACTTTTCATGAGAATGTGAGCCAGAGGGAAATAAGTTTTACAGGAAGATGGCTGTGTAGTCTTTTGCCTGCAGGAAGTATCCAGGAAAAAGAGGGCAAAACACATTGCTGAAAACTTTTCAACTCATTGTTATTTAAGATCCCACCATGTTGCTTCATTATTTGATATTAAATATTAATCCCAAGAGCAGTAGAACTATCCAAAATTTTAATTTAACATTATAAACATTTCTGTTTTCCACATGAACATGAACAACTGAATATGATGATGTACATGCATCATCTTTGTCTGTTTGTCTCTTTGTACTTCTCATCTCCAGATATTGAGGGATCAAAGAAGTAATCTACAATGTAATGAGTTGAGTCTATTCCGAAACTAAGAATCAATAAGACAATTTTACATTTATTTTATGGATGTGTCCATGCAGAAAAGTTAGAGTTATCCTCTCCTCCTCTTTCCCCTCAGTTATCTCACTTTGTTTATTCGTTCCTCCATCAAGCACTCAAAACTTACTGTGCTGATTTCTTTCAAGATTATTTGTCATGGTGTCTCACTTGAGTCTGTTCCTCCCTCATAAATTTCCCTATACTATACTTACCCTTCAATCATCTAATCAAAGCACCATTTCTGCTATCTGTAGACTAATTTGGCCCTGAAAAAAAATCAGTTAATGTGTTGCTTCTCCCAACTAAAATATAAATTAGCAAAGACTTTCTTTAGATAGCTTATTAGTCCTCAGTAATAGAGGGACTTTCCAAAGACGATACAGTAGTGAGAAAGATATTATGGAACAAATGGGTATTTGGGGCTTTGAATCACACAGGTTAATGACAATTTTTCTAAGTGAATGAAATGTCTGAAAATTTTTGTATTACCAATGAACAAATAGAAATTAAAATTAAGAAAATAATATTTTCCATTAAAAATATGAGATATATGTAAATAAACTAAACAAAATATGTTCAATAACTGTAATCTAAAACTGTGTAATTATAAAATATCACTGAAAGCAAATAAATGGATAGCTATATGAAGTTTATGAATTAGAAGACTCATTGTTATGATGTCAATTTATCCAAATGGATTTACAGGTTCAGTATCATACTAATCAATAGCTGTTTGGAATTTCCTTCATAAAAATTGATAAGCTCATTCTAAAATTTATGTGGAAATGAAAAGGACTTAGAATAACCAAACCAAACTTGAAAGGGAATGAAGTGCAAGGCTAAGACTACCTGATTTCAAGAATTATTCTGAAGCTGGAATAATACGAACAGTTTGAAGTGCCAAGGCAATTTGATGGCAAAAGAATACACTTTTCCCACATGAAAAAAAATTAATTTCAACTGTCACTTTATATCATACACAAAAGCTAACTCTAGTGTGTTATATACCTAAATGTAAGACCAAAAAGTATGGAATTGCTTGAAGAAAACACAAGAGAAAAACTTTGTGCCCTTGAATTAGTTACAAACTCTTATTTTTGAAAAATCAGCTGACATTTCAAACTGGACCACATTGAATTTGTAGATCAATTGGGCTGAATTGGCATCTTAATAATCTTTATTCTTCCAATCTATTATCTCACTATATGTCTTAATTTAATTTATTTCTTAGTTAGAACACAAAAAGGACAGATCACTTAGAAAAATTGATAAATTGAACTACATCAAAATTTAGAACATTTGTTATTCTAAAAACACAATAAAAAAATGAAAAGACAAACCAAGTACTAGGAGAAGATATCTGCAGAATACATATATGATAAAGGACTTCTTTCCATAACATATAAAGAATCTTCACTGCTCAATTAAAGAAGACAACGGAAAATTTTTAAATGAGCAAAATTTTGAATAGACATTTCACCAAAAAAGATATATAGTTGACCACATGAAAAAAGATTCCACCTAAGTAGTCTTCAGGCAAATTTAAATTAAAACCACACATACACTACAATGGCTAAAATAAAAAATCCTGACAATAAGTAATAAGTATTGGTGAGGATGTGAAGCAACTGGAACTCTGATAACATTTTTATGGAAAGGTGCAATAGTACAACCAATGGAAAATAGTTTGATATCTTGCTATGTTAAAAATGTACTTATCATATGACCCAGCAATTCTACTCCTAGATATTTACCCAGTCTAAACAGAAACACATGTCCACACAAAAATTAGTATGCACATGTTCATAAGTAGCTTTATTCATAATATCTCCAAACTAGAAATACCAAATGTCCATCATCTGGTGATTGTATAAATTGTGGCATATCCAAATAATGGAGTATTATTCAGGAGTAAAAGAAATCTGAAGAGCATTATATTAAATAACAAAAGTCAGACACAAAAACTACATGATCTATTATTCATTTGTGTGAATTTCTAGAACACTCAAAACTATAAAATTAGAAAACAGATCAGTGGCTGATAGGGAGTAGAGGTGAAAGACAGGATAAACTGAAAAGAGGTATGAAGAAATGTTTGGGGGGATGGGAGTGTTCTATGTCTTGAAAATGATTTGTAAAAAGACATTAAACAACATTAAATGTAAAAGACATTTGGTGTTTGTTTGTTTGTTTTGAGACAGAATTTCACTCCGTCACCAAGGCTGGAGTGCAGTGTCGCCATCTTGGCTCACAGCAACATCTGCCTCCTGGATTCAAGTGATTCTCCTGCCTCAGCCTCCCCAGTATCTGGGATTACAGGTGTTTGCCACCATGCCCAGCTAACTGTTGTATTTTTAGTAGAGATGGGAGGTTTCTCCATGTAGGCCTGGCTGGTCTCGAACTCCTGACCTCAGGTGATCCATCTGCCTCGGTCTCCCAAAGTGCTGGGATTACAGGTATGAACGATGACATAGGTCATAAAAGACAATAATGTCTTAATTTAATAAACAACTTTAATGTCTTTTATTAAGTATTAAAAGACGGTAAACACCTACTTAAATGGAGGTAAATTTTACTGGATATAAATTATCTCAATAAATTTATTGTATATAATTTATATAAATTTTCTCAGTAAAGAAAAGACTTTACAGGTATAATAAATTATTGGGAAATTATGTATAATTGAAACATGTTTGAGGACTAGAGAGTGTGTTTGAGATGTAGAATATAGGGGCTACAATGGCCTGGAGAGGATGGTTAGGGTCAGATTGCAAAGATGTTTGGATTTTTTTTCTGTACTAGCTGGTGAAAAACCAATGCTAACTATCAAAGAGTATTCTAAGCCTAGGAATGACATGACCATATATTTGTATTTGATTGTGGTTGAAGTATACATAACATAAAATTTATCGTTTCAACTATTTAAGTGGCATTAAATAAAGTCACATTGTTCTGCAACACTCACCACCATCTATCTCCAGAAATTATTCATCTTCCCCAAGTAAAACTTCTTTATCTGGTTTTTTTTTGTGTGTTTTTGTTTTTGTTTTGTAATGAAGTTTGATGGTAGTACAGGGATTGTGTGAAGTAGGGGATTATAGATACAGACCAGTTTGGAGGCTTATGTGAGAGCTGGGACAATGAGTAACAAGCATTGGTACAGGGTGACAAATAATCAGATAAGGGGAGAAGCATGAGACATATTTCTGAGGTAGAATTGACATGATGTTGTGACTGATAGAGTGAATAAAGAAGTAGCAGTGGTCAAAGACATCTATGATATTTTTAACCATAGATTGGACAACTGGGTAGAAACCAGAGTCATTAAGTCAGATACCCAGAATGATGAAAGATAGGTAATAGGAAAAAAATTATAAGTATAGGATGCACTGAATTTCTGGGGACTTAAGGCCATATAGGTAGAGAGGTCATCCACGTAGAGAGGTAAGGAATGATGATTGATTTAAGGGTCATTACCATAAATACAAAGGATGGGATCTTTTGGAGGATTTTATCATTATTCAATATATGGAAATGGATATAAATCAAGAAAAATAACAAGAAAAAAGGAAATATAAAAAGGGAAGGGCTTTAAAGTAGCTGATTAAATGCATCTAGTCCTCACCTCTTTCACAAAGAAGAATCAAAACAGTAGATAATCACACTTCAAATAGATCATCTATGAGAAAGCATGTAATTCAACAGGGAAGTGACAAGAAACACCAAATCAGGAAAAGAAAGAGATGTAAGGCAGTCTCCCCAGCGTGGAGGAGCTGGGAGCTTGGAAAGGCTCCCTAACGTGAGGAAATGGTAACTAGGTAACTCCCAGTGGTCCACATTTCCACCATAGATTCCTGAGATTCTAGCCATGGGAGAGCCTCTTGACTCACATTGGTCCTAAAACTAACGCAGCCACCACCACCACCACCACCAGTGAAAACTGCTTAGGTCCCAAAGAGTTGCTCAACTACTGCTAATGCCATTACTCATGCCAGAGCTGCTGACCAGGGACCTGAGAACCCGCCTATCTTCCCAGCCCATCACTGCCATTCCCAGCACACAAGTCAGCCTCTTGGAGGCCCAAGGATTGGCCTATCTAGACCAGCTAACACTGGTGTCAGCATATGGCAACCTGGGACCCAAGGATGGACATTCTCAGCCTGCTGAGGCCCAAAGACTGGGCTACCTGGCATTCTAGTCACTAGCAAAATATTATCACAATCTCCACTAACAACCACATCCCAAACCACCAAGGAAATTATAGACATCACTGATGTGGTTTACAGCTGAATAAATGGTACAGAGACTACAATACTACAAGCAACCAAAATAAAAACCAAAACCCAACCACACCATAGATACATCTTCAGGAAAAAGTCCTCCCCTATAAAAGTAAATTCAAAAAGTTAGAAACAACTGTCACACTAGATATGCAGATGTCAACATCAGAACATAGGAAACATGAAAAAGCAAGAAAATATGACACCTCTAAAGAAACAAAATAATTCTCCAGTAACAGATTTCTATCAAAAAGAAATTTACAAAATCCACCCTCCAAAATTCAAAATAGTTACATTAAAGAAGCTCAGTGAGAGACAAGAGAATTTCAAAAAACAGTACAAAGAAACCAGAAAAACAATTCAGGGTATGAATGAGAAATTTATCAAAGAGAGAAATATTATTAACAAACAAACAGAAATTCTCGACCTGAAGAATTCATTGAATGAAATACAAAAGATATTCATTAGCTGTAACAATAGTATAGATCAAGTGAAAAGAGAATCACTGAACTTGCAGATATGTCTTTCAAAATAAACTGTTCAGACAAAAAAAAAATTTTTTTTAAAGAACAAAAAAGAATGAGCAAAGCCTATGTGACATAAGGGATACCATAAAGTGACCCAATTTTCAAATTATCTATGTCTCAGAAGGTAAAGAGAAAACGAAAGAGTTGGAAAACCTATTTAATGAACTAATAGACAAAAACTTCCCCAAGTCTAGCAAGAGATTTATACATTCAGATACAGCAGGTTCAGAGATCCCCAGATAGATACAATTCAAAAAGGATGTTTTCTATGGCACATTATAGTAGAACTGTTAAAAGCAAGAGACAAAAAGAATGATAAAAATAGCAAGAAAAAAGAGTCTAGTCACTTGATTCAGTCTTGGTAGGCTGTTAAGTGTTCAGGAGTTTATCCACTTCCTCTAGGATTTTCAATGTGTTAGTGTGTAGTTCTTAGCAGCCTCTGATTACCTTTCATGTGTCTGTGGTATCAGCTGTAGTGTTTCCTTTTAATTTCTGATTTTATTTATTTTGGTTTACTTTCCTTTTTCTTGGTTAATCCAGCAAGTGGTTTACTGATTTTGTTAATCTTTTCTAAAAATCAACTATTTGTTCTGTGGATTCTTGATAGTTTTTTAGTCTTTTTATCAGTTAGTTCTGCTCTGATCTTTATTATTTCTTTATTTCTACTAATTTTGGATTTGGTTTGTTTTTGCCTTTCTAATTTCCTAAACAGACAAATAATGAGTAATGAAACTGAAGTATTAACAAAAGGTATCCCAAGAAAAAGAGTTCAGATTATTTCACTGTCAAATTCTACCAGGCTTACAAACAAGCACAAACACCAATTCTCCTCAAACTATTCCAAAAAATTGAAGGAGGAATATTCCCTAACTCATTCTATGAGGCCAGCATTACCCTAATACCAAAACCAGCTAAAGACATAATAAATAGCAAAACTAGAAATCAATGTTCCTGATGAACATAGATGCAAAAATTCTCAACAAAATGCTAACAAACTGAATCCAGCAGCCTATCAAAATATTAGTGCATCATGTTCAAGTGGGATTTATTCCAGGATGCAAGGATGGTTTAACATATTGAAATCAATAGGCAGGGTGTAGTGGCTCATGCCTGTAATCCCAACCCTACCTGTAATCCCAAAAGATTGGGATTACAGGTGGACCTCACCTGAGGTCAGGAGTGTAAGACCAGCCTGGCGAACATGATGAAACCCTATCTCTACCAAAAATACAAAATTAGCCAGGTGTGGTGGCTCATACCTGTAGTCCCAGCTACTTGGGAGGCTGAGGCAGGAGAATCACTTGAACCCAGGAGGCAGACGTTGCACTGAGCCGAGATCACAGCACTGCCCTCCAGCCTGTGCAAGACAGAGCAAGATTCCTTCTTAAAAAGAAAAATTAATAAACATGATATATCACATCAACAGAGTGAAGGCCAAAAATCATGTAACCATCTGAATAGATATATGAAAAGCTTTGATAAAATTCAACATCTCTTCATGATTAAAAAAAACAAAAACACAAACTCTTAACAAACTAGACACAGAGGAAAATGCATCAAAATAATAAAGTCCAAATATGGCCTTTATATGACAAACCCACAGGCAATATCATACTGTATGGGGAAAAGTTGAAAACCTTTCCTTTAAAAACTGGAATAAGACAAGAATGCCAACGTTTACCACTCCTATTCAGCATAGTAATGGAAGCCCTAGCCTAAGCAGTCAGGCAAGAAAAAGAAATAAAAGTCATTTGAAGTGGAAAAGAGAAAGTCAAATTATTCCTCTTTGCTGATAATATGATCTTATAACTACAAAAGCCTAAAGATTTCTTCAAAAAACTCTTAGATCCCATAAATAAATTCAGCAAATTTATAGGATTCAAAATCAACATACAAAAAGAGTACATTATTATTGGTGTACTTTTTCTATATGCCAATAATGAGCTAGCTGAGAAAGGAATAAAGAAGGAAATTCCATTTACAAAAGCTACAAAAAAAAAAAAAAATACCTAGGAATAAATTTTACCAAGGAAGTAAGAGATCTATACAATAAAAACTGTAAAACACTGAAGAAAGAAGTTGGAGATGACACACCCAAAAAGAGGCGTTTGTAAACTCTGTGACCACTAGTACAGGACACAGTGAAGGGAAGGTAAAGGTGAGGTGTTTAGGGGGTTGTGGAACCAATGTGTGAAGATGTGAAGCTGCTGGAGGGCAATGTAGGCCTAGGGCAGGGCGGGGTGGGGTAGGGCTTGAAAGTTGCTTTCTGAGAGCAGATAGCAAGAGCAGAATGCCAGCTTCTGAGTGGGCACCTAGGGAAAGTGCACCGACACATCCTGCATTTGGGAGGCGGCATTTCCTTAGGCCTGATTCCTATGGTCTGTGCCCAGTGAAATTTTAGCACAAAGACAGCCTGGGTTACCCCAGAGATGGATTGCCTGTGGGAGGCAAAAGAGATGACTTGAGTTTGGAGGCCAGGTGACTGAAATTTAAGTTGCTTTCCACTAGAAGTAGGACAGTGAGATCTAGAAGAGAGAGCAAGATGAATTTCGTTTTGTATCTATTAGTTTTACGTATGGAAAAAAAGGCACTATTGCAGTGCAGTAAAGATTAAACGCACCAGTTCTGGGCAAAAATGCCTAGGCTCCAGTGTTGATTCCCTTTCTTACTAAATGTGTGACTTTGGGCTACCTATTTAACTTTCACATATAAGATAGAGATAATAATAGTGACAGCCTCAGAGGTTTGTTTAAGATGGACGGGGTTAATACACAAAGTTAAAGTGTTTAGAACTGTTGGGTTCAGTAAAAGTTAAATTGGATTATTTGTAGATGGTAGAACATCAGATGATAATATTCAGTCAACAACTGGTAATGTGGCACTGGAGTTTGCTGTAGAAATTAATGATGGAAGAATGAATTGTTTTCACATAGCAATAATAGTAGCCACAATTAGAAGAAATGACAAGTAAAATCAAAGTGACAGAAAGGAGAAACAGACCAAGGCTAGCACTTGGAAGAGGTAAGTTTCCATTTTCAGTGTCATCTCAGTTTAATACTGTTTTTTTCCTCACAATTTAATAGGGCCATCGATTGCCATATTTGTCTCTAAAAAGTGATTTGATGATGAGTTATTTCATATCATAAAAGATGTCAACCTAGTTTAATAATGTAATTTTACCTTTTACATTGTTTATTTTTGTTTCATTGTGAAAATTTGCCTTGTATGTGTTTTATATAAGTCAATAATTAAGAAATTTGACTTGGTAGAAACTTGGGTTAGTTGGTGATTGTGATAACAAGAGAGTCTGTTATCTAACACTAGAGCTGACTCTTTCCATTTTAGGGTGCTCATAGGAGAAAACAAACAAAGGGAAGACATTCCATGTGCATTGAATAGAAGAATTCATATTGTTAAAATGACCCTACTATCCAAAATGATCTATACATTCCACGCAATTTCTATCAAAATTCCAATAACATTCTTCACAGAAATAGAAAAAACAATCCTAAAATTTGTATGAAACCACAAAAGACGACAAAAACCAGCTAATCGATCCTGAGAAAAAAACAAAAACAAACAAACAAACAAAAAAAAACTTCAAAGCATCATACTACCTGACTTCAAAATATACCACGAAGCCATAATAACCAGAACAGCACGGCACTGGAATAAAAAAACAGACATACAAACCCATGAAACAAAATAGAAAACCCAGAAATAAATCCATGTATTCACAGCAAACTGATTTTTGACAACAGCATTAAGAACATGCATTGGGGAAGAACAGTCTCTTCAGTAAATGGTGCTGGGGAAACTGGATGTTCATATGCAGAAGAATAAAACTAGACTTCTATCTCTCAACATATAGAAAAATCAACTTACAATTGATTAAAAGCTTAAATATAAAACCCAAAATTGTGAAGCTACAAAAAGAAAACAGGTCAGGACATTGGCCAGAGCAAAGATTTTTTGAATAAGTCCTCAAACGCACAGACGACAAAAGCAAAAAATGACAAATGAGATTATATTAAGCTAAAAGCCTTCTGCATAGCAAAGGAAACAATCAACCAAGTGAAAAGACCACCTGCAGAATGGGGGAAGATATGTGCAAACTATTCATTTGATAAGGGATTAATATCTAGAATATGTAAAGAACTAAACAACAGCAAAAAAAATTTTTAATGGGCAAACGATTTGAATAGACATTTCTTAAAAGAAGACATATGAATGATCAACAGGTATATTTTTAAAAGTTCAACATCACTACTTATCAGGGAAATGAAAATCAAAACCACAGTGAGATATTCCTTTACCTTAGTTAGAATGGCTATTATCAAAAAAACAAAAAATAACAAATGTTGGCAAGGATGCCGAGAAAAGGGAACTCATATACTATTGGTGGGAATGTGAATTAGTATTGCCCTCATGAAAAACAGTATGGGGTTTCCTCAAAAAAACTAAACACAGAACTACCACGTGATCCAGCAATCCCACTAATGGGTATATATCCAAAGGAAAGAAAATCAGTATGTGGAAAGACATTGGCACCCCCATATTTATTGCAGCACTGTATATATAATTGCCACACTATAGAACCAACCTAAGTTTCCATCAACGAATGAATGAATAAAGAAAATGTGGTTTATATACACAAGGCAATACTATTCAGCCACACAAAGAATGAAATCTTGTCATTCACAGCAACATGGATGAGCCTCGAGGACATTATGTTAAGTGAAATCAGCCAGGCAGAGAAAGATAAATGCATTATGTTCTCACTCATAGGTGGGAGCTAAAAAAGGTGATTGCATAAAAGCAGAGAGAATAGTGGTTATTAGAAATTGGAAAGGGGAGAAGGGAGCAGGGTATAGAGAGAGGCTGATTATTGAATATAAACTTACACTGTGATTGGAGGGATAATCTCTAGTATCCTGTAGCACTGCACAGTGACTGTAGTTACCAATAATCTATTGTACATGTTCCAATAGCTAGAAGCCAGGATTTTAAATGTTCTTAACACAAAGAGATGATAAATATTTCAGGTAATAGATATGCTAAGTGCCCTAATTTGATTATTACACATTATATACATGTATTTAAACATCACACTCTACCCTTTAAGTAAGTATGAACAATTATTATGTGTCAATTAAAAATAACAAAAAATTTATTCTCTTGGCAGTTTTTAAATACATAATATGCTATTAACTATCCTCACCCTGCTGTGCAGTGGATCTCAAAAATCATTCTTTCTAAGTGGAACTTTGTATACTTGGAGAAGAAATCAAATAGAAAAAAATGGGCTTAGAAGTGAAAAGGCATTTTACAGAACAGGAAACTAAAATGGTTAACAAGCATTTGAGCAGATGCTCAAATTCCCTAATAATGAGATAAGGACATGTTACTACAGTAATGAGAAGCAGCATCACATCATTAAAAGTTTTTAAGTACCAAATGGAGTGCACAGAAAAACAGAAATCCTGTCTTGCTAGTGGGACCACTGAGTAATCATCTGACTGTGCCCTAGAACCTTTACTCCTTGTCTATAACCCAGAGAAATTCTCATTCGAGATTACAAGGCTCATGTACTAGAATGTTTTGAACCTTCCTGTTGCTTTTCATAACATTTAAAAAATCTCGTTAAAGAACTGCTATTATACAACATGAAATATTTAAAATACATAAAAACATTATCAGCATTTTGGGTTATCTCCTTTTAGATTTCTCTGGCACTATTTTAATTTTTAAAAGTAAATTTGCTATCAAACTTTAAAACTGTTCTATAGTCTACTATTTTTGCTTTACTTTTCCTATAGTAAAGTATATTTGGCATTTACATTTCTAGAATTAGATTTTTAATCATTGCATATATCTTCATATTTTAATCATTAGATTACATTTCCATACATTGTAATTATATTTCTTCATTTTATTTTTCCAGCTTTATTAAAGTATCATTGGCAAACAAAAACTTTACGTATTTAAGGTATACAATGTAATTTTGTTTTTTAAAGATGGAGTCTTGCTCTGTCGTACAGGTTGGAGTGCAGTAGCACAATCTTGGCTGACTGCAACCTCTGCCTCCAGGTTCAAGTGATTCTCTTTCAGCCTCCTGAGTAGCTGGGATTACAGGTGTGTGCCACACCCAGCTAATTTTTGTATTTTTAGTAGAGACGGGGTTTCACTATGTTGGTCAGGCTGGTCTACAACTCCTGACCTCAAGTGATCTGCCTGTCTCGGCCTCCCAAAGGGCTGGGACTACAGACCTGAGCCACGGCACTGGGCCACAGTGTGATGGTTTGATGTGCATATTCATTGTGATCACCACACTCCAACTAGTTAACGTATTCATCCCCTCATATAGTCAGCTTTCTGTGTGTGTATGAGTGTGTGTGGTGAGAACACTTATACCTACTCTGCAAATTTCAAGTACAAAATACAGTGTTATTAACTAGAGTCATAGTCACCTGGCTGTACATTAGATCTGCAGAAATTATCATCCTGCCTCAAAATACTTTGTATCCTTTGACCAACATCTTCCCATTTTCCCCACCCCCAGTTGCTGGCAACCATCATTCTACTCTCTTATTCTATGAATTCAACTTTTTAAGATTCCATATATGAGCGAGATCATGCAATATGTCTTTCCGTCTGTTTTGTTTCACTTAGCGTAACGACCTCTAACTTCGCCTTGGCATTGTTTGTGATAGCAGAGAGGTGGATGCAATCCAGGTCTCCATCACTGGAGGAATAGACAAAATAAGATATGGTGGATGTGCATCAGAGACTACCTTGCAGCCGTTAGAGGCAATGAGCTATATGTAAGCAGGACAGATTTTTACCTTAGTATCCTGGAAGAAGAATAAAACACAGAAAGAAGTCCATAGCCCAGTGTGTTTTATATAGATAAATACATCCAAATCAATAACACTACACATTCCCCAAGGATATATACAAATTCAACATTACAGACCGGACACATTAGAAAAGTTTTCTGTGGCAGGAGGAGAACGGAAATGGAAAGGGTGATCAAAAGAAAAAAATCAATCAATCATGAATGGTGACAGTGTGACTTTCTTAGAGGGATGTGGTTAATTCAGCCCTTTCACCTGAGCGAGATGTGTGGTCTGCTAATAAACATGGGTGAGATGACGAAGCTTCAGGAAATCTTACTTCCTCATTTCTGTCTTTGCTGCCTACAGTCCGATTCCTTTTTCTTCGTGATTCAGTAAAGAGGTAGCAAATACAGTAAAGTGCTTCATGAGTCAGGCTCAGGCATTAGTCATCCATGGTTGAAATCTAACTCCAAATAATTATTAACTACCTTCTTTCAGGCTGTCATTTTCTTAGGCACCAATTGTCAGTTGTCTCATCTACAGTCTGGTGCTAATGATACTGCGTAAGAGTTCTGTGAGCAGTAAATGGGAGAAGACATGTAACGCATTCATTTGCTGTAGTCTCTGGCACTAATGACGGCCCAACACGTGTTGGTACGAGTCATTTTTTTTCATTCTAGAAATCTCGGTGACTTCTGGTTACCCATTTTTATTCTTGTCTCTTTTAGCATTTTGATCAATGACGTGGGTAAAGACAGACATGCCATCCCTGTCGAACTGGGAGACCACACAAAATTGAAATGGCAGAATCAGATTTCAACCCACAAACTAAAATGATGAACTTGATGTCAATAAGGTAATACATAATAGGGATTAGCATAAAGTTGAGTATTATGTCTAATCCAGAGTGATGAGACCTGAATAAAAGCAACATGTGAAAAAATAAGTACTCAAGAGTTTTAGGACAATATGAATCCACAGAGCAATGAGGTTGTTGTTGAAAGAGTCAACATGTGCTTAGATTACATCCACAGAGTCAGGTAGAGTCCTGCTTCAATTTCCACATGTGAGGAATTTGTTCTAGGGACCACACTTTGAGAGGAAGGGTAACCAATCAAACAATATTTGGAAGAAAGGGAGAAGACAGGGTTGGAGGACTGGAAACCCCGACATGAAGAACTGCTGAAGGAACTGAGGGTGCTGTGCTTGGTGAAGGAAAGCTGAGTTTAAGCACTAAAGGCATCTTCAAAATTAAGACGGGATTAGGCTTCCTGCATGGATCCCCTCACTGGAGTCAGTGATTGGAGGTTTACAGGGGCAGATTTCAGCTCAGCAGAATGACTAGATTTTCACTTGCCAGCACTGACAGACTGGAGGGGGCAACTCAGCACAATGGAACCATTCCTGAAGGCACCTATAGATAATCTGACAATTCCCTTACCTAGGAATGTCATCCAGGAGATTCCCAGAAAAAGTAGAGGATGGAACTGGATAACTTCCAAGTCCCTCCACTTCCAATGCTAAAGTTGCAATATTCATTCCTAAGTGTTTATCACCTGCCAGGACCCAAGAACTTTCTAGTGTGATTCCTATAACAACATCCTGACTTGTGGAAATTGGAGCAGGGCTCTGCCTGACTCTGTGGGTGTAACCTAAACACACGTTGACTCTTTCAGAACTTCATTGCTCTGTGGATTCATGTTGTCCTAAAACCCTTGGGGTTTTTTTTTTTTTCTCACATGTTGCTTTTATTCAGGTCTTATCACTTTGTATTTGCCCTAATACCCAGGGAGAATATGTTTCTGAGATTGCAATCTAATCAGATAAGGTTTTGATATTGATTTTGACGAATGCAAGTATTTCATAAGCCAAGAATACCTGCATATTTTTCAACTACTCTTATTTTCAGATTAGTTTTATACTTTCCACTAAATTAAACCAATTACTTTTCTTCTCAACACTTTTATTTGTGCTCTACTAGTGTTTAATAGTCTCTCTGTCAACGTACTGAACATACCAGTTTGACTACAACTAGTTTGGTTTAACTAAGGCATAACTTCAACCATTTAGAACTGTGAATGATCAAGTAATTTGCTGATTCCAGTCGCTAAAACTCCTCCTTCCCATTGCCAATCATTTCCAAGTTGGGAGTGGGAGGGGTGATTATTTCATGAAGCTATGACACTTGTTTTAATGCCTTTATCTAAAAGCTTTCTTCAGAGAGTTGTTTGGTAGCCCAGCCAAACCGGCCATGTGTGACAGATATTAGGTAAACTGGCCTCAGGGAAGGAGTGTGCTTTGCACGCTAGTCGGCGGTTTCCACAGTACTCTCCAGGGCTGGGATAATAAGCAATCCAAGAGCAGGAACCTTATCTTGTACACTTTCTATCCCTCCCAGCTCCCACTGCAGCCCCTGGTGCATCGCAGGCAAACAATATGTTTATTGCTGGAATGAGTGAATGAGTGAATATGAATAAATGGATGGACAGATGGCACCGAGGGAGAATCTGCTCTCTGCTTTAAGTTAAGCATCTCAGGGTTCAGCTTCGGTTCCTGCCCCATTTCTGCCCCTCATCAGACCAACTCCCCTCTGCTGAGCCTGACGAGCATGGTGCCTGTGGGTAGAATGTGTTCTGGGGGAGATGATAGCTGCCTGATATGAGAGATGATATCAGAGATTAGTTAACCGTATGGGTTGAGTCCCAGGGGAGGTGTGTGAAATGAATCAGATTAAACAAAATTGATAATGTGAATGCTTAATCAAACAGACAAAGGTAGTCTGTGCAGCTAATTAGGGGCAAATAGAGCGTCCCTCTTGTACCTCATTTAACTGACAAATTGTGCAGACAGTTTTAATGGGAGTCTGTTTAGCAAAGAGAAGGCTGTGTAGTTGACAGCTTGGCAAAATGTGGTTTCTGTAACACCACATGATGCTTATGGAAATTAGCCTGGTGCAGCTGAGCTCTGAGCAGTCCTGGGTTGTGCAAATCACAGCAAAACGGACCTTTCACAACCTGCTGGTCATTGCACTCTTAAAGGCAAAGAACTCATTTTTTTTTTTTTTTTCAGTATTTTGAAAGGTTGAAAGGTTTAGATTCCAAACATTAAATGAAATCTGCTATTACTACATCCAGTGCGGAAGTCAAGAAGTAAGATGAGAGAGACGTCCTGATGAGAGAAGCAGAATCACCATTCAGATGGATGTGGAGTGGTGGCATTTGCAGCCAGGTGCACTGAGAGACCAAGCAAGGCTACTTTGAAAGGACAGAGGAGGCTGCTGAAGCTTCAAAAGGTTTAGAGACATTGCACGGGAATCTTCTGGCATTTTCACCATGCTCTCACTAACATCTCAGCCTTTTGCTTCCTTTCTGCCTTCCAAACCTCAGTAGGCCCTGTTCCTTCTCCTTTTGCAAATGAAAGCACCTTCCTCTCTGATACTGTCACGTCTTTGGACTTCTGCTGTTGGAGACCGTGAGAGGATTCCTGGAACAAGTGCTCTTTCAAGAGGAGATGGCACATGCAGCTTATGTTGGTTTCGTAGGTTCACAGGGAATATAGTTCTCATGGGCCTGGTCAGAGGAGGAAAACTTGAGGCTCCATTGGCCATACCTGTCAGGAACAGCACCATTAGCTGCCCCACGGGGAACTAGGAGAAAAGAAAACTAGGGGCTCTGGGGGGCTTTCCTGTGGGGTTGGCTCCCCTAATGATGCATGCAGGGCTCAGTTGCATGGAATTAGGCATTCCAGGGACAAATGGAGTTGCAAGGTCTGCATTAGCCTGTGTGCCATTGACAGGATGTCATTGTCTGAATGCAGGGACTGGAACTCGTGGTTGGATTCACACTGTGGAGATGAGCTTCCCCTTTCTTGGGTACCCATGCATAGCTCACAGTTTCTGCCCCACTAAAGGGAATAAGGCCATGCATGAAGAGTATTCATTTAACGAAGTGATTTTTGTGAATCACTCCACCAGTCAGACATGGTCCCTTCCGGAAAATGAACAGTTTTGCATAAAACGGTCCATTAGTGTCAATGGAGAGGGTCTGACCTCTCACAGAGGAGAGGGCTCCTCCGTAAGCCTAGCCAAGTGGAACTTCTGGGGTTGCGCTTCGACTTGAACACTATGCCTCTCTCCCCCAGGAGATTTTATCCTATGTTATTATGCATTAAATGCAAAAGCAAGAGTAATTCTACTTTCAGTTTGGGATGAATAAATTTAGCAAAGTTGAATAAGTACTTTAACACACCTAAATGTCCATGATTTAAAAAAAAAAAGTTGTTTTAGTCTATTTATTAGTTTGAAATATTTTAGACCAGAAGAATGACCATGTTTTTATCACATCAAAGCTACACACATACTCAGAACTGTACTGGCACCAACACGAATCAAATTTATTCTTCACTTTTTGTCCTGAAGTGTAGTCTTTGCTTTCTCGATCAGTAGAGGCAATTGAAGAGACAAAACACATTTACTGGAAAAAAATGGGCGATATTATTCGGAGTCATAAAAATAACTTGCAGGTTTTAAAATTTTTTACTATGTGTTATTAAACTTAGTAAATTGATTGTTTTAAGGAAAAACTATGGCAAATAAAAGGAAAATATTAAGGAAAAAGAAAGAGATCCTGCAAAGAAAAAAACTTTACTGATAATATCCACAAGGAATTCATTCGTATCTAAGAAATTAGTATTGCATTTTACTTTCGGTAGTTTGACCATTACCAGACTTTGTTTTATATTCATAAAAACTTACCAAATTTCTGATTCCTAGGATTTTAACCTCTGTAGGGATCATCAATCTTGCATGATGGATGGACTCTATTATTAAAAGACATAAATGTAACTATACCTGCATAGAAAATCTGAAATGCAATATTGAAACAGTAGTTATCAACTTTAGAAAAATACAAAGAAAATAAAATGAAACATTTTCATTACATTATTACTGATATCACTTACATAGTTCTGCAGATCAGTTTTTCACTTTGATTTACCCATGTCAGTAGCAAACCCTTTTTTTCCAGATAGTTTCTCTTTGAAGGAAGTGATTAATATGTAATTCAAAAGCGATAGAAGGAGCCTCGCGATTGAGGGAAGATTTTCAGGCTTCCATTATTCAAAGGTGATGCCCAGGGTTGTATACTCATTGAACTTCAGCAGTTTTTCTGTTTTTTGGGCTTTTTTTCTTTTTTTTTTCTTTTTTCTTTTTTGAGGCAGAGTCTTGCTCTGTCACTCAGGCTGGAGTGCAGTGGTGCGATATCGGCTCACTTCAACCTCCACCTCCCAGGTTCAAGCAATTCTCCTGCCTCGGCCTCCCGAGTAGCTGGAACTAAAGGCACATGCCGCCATGCCTGGCTAATTTTTTGTATTTTAGTAGTGACGGGATTTCACTGTGTTGCCCAGGTTGGTCTCGAACTCCTCAGCTCAGGCAATCTGCCCACCTCAGCCTCCCAAAGTGCTTTGATTACAGGCTTGATGGACTTCAGCTTTGACCCAGATGAAGAAACAGTCTGTCTTCTTAGATCTACCTGGGGGACAACTTCATTAACGATGCATGTTTTATTCCGTTTTCTTCAGTGACTTGCCTGGAGGATACCTCTTGGTTAAGACACCAGCGTTCAAAGTGAAGTGAGGAAGAGCTCATTACTGAGGGAATGTTGCTTGCACCCAACTAATTGAAAGCATTCAGGCTTTTCCAAATCCAGCTGGAGCCTAAATTATTAGGTACTACACTTCAGAGAATAACACCTTCATCACTAGCTTGATTGTCCTCACCATGTAAGCCTGGTCCTTGCATGAGAAGAAATCTCTGAGCCGTAAAGACAGGCCAGAGACTGGCAGGGGAGAAGCAGAAGTAGAACTAAGGAGTGATTATCTACCAAAACCAGGCCAGCGTTACATAGTTAAAGTTTCTCTGGGCAGCAGGAGCAAGACTAAAGTGGGATTAATATAAAGAAGAAAGAGTAAAAAGGCTATTTCGACTCAGGCAGAGTGAGACTGGAGTTTTTTAAGAATAAGATTGGATTTAAGATTGCATTTTTGCCTTAAATTAACATTTCCATTATTTTCTGTTAATAGAAAAAAATTAGACAAAATTATTTGATAATTCATGCCAAACCCTTCCTTCTATCTTTCCACTGTTATTTTGTTTCACCCATATTTACATTCACCAGAATGATTCTGACTGTACAAATTTGACCGTTGCTATTTTGGCTATCTGTTGCTTCTAACGTCTTTGACTTTAGTCATAAAATAACTGTTCTCCATTCTGAATCTCAGGTACATGTTTGCACAACAGCAAAACACCTAGGTAACAGAGGAGAAATCCAGGCATCCATCACATGATCTCCTTCTCACATAGAATAGTTAATTTTATTTCCTTTATGCAGATTTAAGTGACAAGTGAAGTTAAGCCATTTAAGACAACATCTAGTCATAACACTTGACACATGATTAGTAAGAAACTATAGGTTTAATTAAATAAATGATAAATTATTATATATTTTATGACTTAATTTTAAATTCTGAATTATTTGCTGAGATTATTTTCTAAAGTATCAAAACAAGTATATATTTCTAAGACTGTTTTTGAACCAAATAATTCTAAATGATTATTAAAATCACAAAAACCATATAGAAAGCATTAACTTGCTCTTTATCTTTTCAAATATCAGTTTGGTAAAATGTCCCCAATTTCATCTTCAGAAATTATTTAGTGACCGAATGCACATTCATTTCAGTGAAAAACACATTCGACGATTATCAGTTCTTAAAAACTGTAATTGTTTGACTGGCTGCATTTTTTTTTTTTAACTTTTTGCAGTCAGTGTATTAGTTGTTCTAAATAAATTTGAAGAACTCCCATAAAAGTGTGCTCTAGGTCAGTTTTTAAATGAGCATGTAGTATAATATCTAGCTCTAATATTAATGAGTCCTATCAGATAATGCAACTGCCCTTTTTAGGGACTTGAATCTTTTTTCGCCATCTGATATGACAAGCCATTCTGCCACCTGGATGGGTTCCAACTGTTATCCTCATATGTCATATTATCCTCCCTTGAGAGGGATGGGGAAGAAGGGAGAAGGAAACGCATTCGGAAGGCCAGAAAATTTACTTTAGCCAAATAGTAAAGAGTTTCTAAACCTTTGTTTTTTTTCTTCTAACTTTCAGATGCTTCACTATTTCTGTCATCAGCAAATCTGAAGTTTTCCTGGACCATTTCATCAACATGACACAACGGAAGTGGGAGTGGACCGCTGGTCACCGTCCACACAGTGCTGCTTGAGTTAATTGATAAACCTTGTCTCTTTATTATCAGCGCTGGCCTTCTGTCTGCAGCCACACAGCCTATTGCCCCTCCAAGGCACTGAGATTTCCTTGTGGAATTCTAGCAGATATTGGAAATTGTGGTGGCAAATTAGCAGGGGCCACAAACCAGAAGTGACAGCTCCAGTACCCTGATGGAGGGAATGTAGCAATCCCCTGCCCACAGCAATTGGTCAGGCTTATCATATGGACTAATCACAACAGATCTGGGGAAATAATGGGCACCAGATGTTATCGCTTTGTAGGCTGGAGCTCTCCAGAGACGACAGCCATGATAGAAAAGCTCCCTCAAAACAGGAACATGATTCTGTCGCTTATTAATCAAGTCAGGAGGCTGGGTGTGATCATCTACTCCTTCCTCAGCACCATGGTTTCCTTCTGCTCTGTTAATGAATAAGGAAACAGTTTCTCTCTCCCTCCCTCTGTGTGTGTGTGTGAAAGAGAGAGAGAGGGAGAGAATCTGGGTGTGTCTATCACACATGCATACATAAAATTCAATATACTATCTATAAGCATACTTCCCAGAATTAATATTTTTTCTTGATTCAGTTATATTCAGCATTGATATACTGAGGACTTTCTTAATTAAATCTTTATTTTATTTATCCTAATTACCCCCAACTTTAAGAAGATTGTCTATTTTTAATATATTAAGTGATACAAATGAAAAAAGGACCAGCTTAGGCAACTTGGTGAAACCCATCTCTACCAAAAAGAAACATGTAAAAATTAACCAGCCATGGTGACATGTGTCTACAGTCCCAACTGCTCAGGAGGCTGAGGTGTGAGGATCACTGCAGCCGCCGAGGCTTGAGGTTGCAGTGAGCTAAGATCACACCATGACACTTCTGCACTCCAGCCTGGTTGACAGAAGGAGAACCTGTTTCAAACAAAAAAACAAAAACAAAAACAAAAACAAAAACAAAAAGGAGAGAGATAAAAGAGAAAAGAAAGAAAAAGAAAAGGAAAAAGGAGGCCCTAATGATGAACCAAATTCTCATTTCTTTTTCCTTTTTTTTTTTTAAACAGAGTCTTGCTCTGTCACAAGGTGCCAGGCTGGAGTACAATGGCAAGATCTCAGCTCACTGCAACCTCCACCTCCTGGGTTTAAGCAATTCTCCTGCCTCAGCTTCCCGAGTAGCTGGGACTACAGATGCGCGCCACCACGCCCAGCTATATATATATATATATATATATATATATATATATATATATATTTTTGTATTTTTAGTAGAGAGGGGGTTTCACCATGTTGGCCAGTATGGTCTTGATCTCTTGACCTTGTGATCTGCCTGCCTTGGCTTCCCAAAGGATTACAGGCATGAGCCATCGCTCCCAGCCCCAAATTCTCATTTCTATTGGCCTTCCTGACTTCTCCACGGATATTCCGGCATCACAAATTTAGCTTATTAGAAAAACCAAACCCATGTTTTCCTTTCAAGCCCTCCCAGTTTCACTTATGGTCCTACCTAAGTGAAAGCCATCGTGCCCCCCCACCATTCCCCCCAATTTATCTAGACCTAAAACTCGAAGTCACTTTGTACTGCCCTTTCACTGAGTGTGTCTCCAAAAGCTAGAGTCCATTTCCTTCTCACAGCCACTGTCCTAGTTTACTTTCTCATGCTCTCATTTGTAGAGTATTACTGTAATACAAATGGCCTTGATTCTGGTCTCTCTCCTTCCAGCCCTGGATTTTTTGGATTTCCCATTAGCTTTGCATCCCTACACACACCCTCAGCTCCAGCCATGCCACGCTCATGAAGATGCCTACCTCATGGTGTCCTCTCAAGCTCTGTGCCTCGCACATTCTGTCCTGCCTTGGCTGCATCAAAAGGAAAGGAGTCGGGGAAGCAGTTTGCAAGCTGAGAAACTTGTCTGAGGTCACATAGAAAGTAACCGGTAGAGCTCAGATATGAACCCGTGGCTTGCTGCCGGCAGCTTTCTGAGTTTGCACATTTATGCTGATACACCAGTTGGCATTCCTCCCCTACTCTTGGATTGCACCAAGGGTCTCTATAAGATGTAGATCTAGGTGGGCCCAACCAGGGAGACCCTCAGCAACCAACAGTCACCGAAATAAAGGATGATTTCCATAGATTCCTTTCTTCCGGTTGTAAAATAAGAAAAGCCTTCAGTTCCTCCTTCTTACTCATGCCACATTCTTGCTGTCTTCCATTCTCATCTTCTACAATGGCACCTTGGCATATTGAATATTTAAAGCTGAAAGAAATCGAGACAACCACAGAAGCAGAACCTTCTCTGACCCTCTCTTTCTTTATCTCTGACCTTATTCTACCTTCCTCCCCTGAAGAAGGTCACAAAAAAAGTTGTCTGGCCTACTCCCCCGAAAGTCAGTTCTAAGACCTTCCTTCCAGAGCAGTCCTGGAGGCCAAGAAGAATCTGAACATGCAGGCCTTGCTAAGTTCTGCCACGTTTACCATTAAATCATACCCTTTTATCCTCCAATCACAGTTCTGTAAGATTGATCATAAAAATAATTTTCCCTGGGTCTTTGGGCCTTAATTTCTAAAGGCTCCATGTCACATAAAACTTACATTGATTAAATTTGGTTATGCTTTCGTCCTGTTAATTTGTCTTCTGTTAACAGTGGTGTCGGCCATGAACCTTGCGGTGACTTGGGAAAACACATTATTTTTTCTCTCCTACAACCAACAGGAAAGGGTTTAAAATTACTCCTCAAGAATCACAAGAAGTCTTGCTCAACGTGTCACTTCTTCCCTATCTGATGGCCCAATTAGACAATGGCTTTCTGCACTAGGTGCTCTGTGTTTCTTTCAGAGACTCCTAATAACTTGGTGGAGTGAGCTGGAGGTGAGGACTGGGGAGAAAAATCTCTCTGGTCCAGTGAAGAGTGAGCACCTGATACTCAGACGAAAAGCCAGGTTGTGGGTGGCTCCCTAGGACACAGCCAGCTGACGGTGCTTTGCCAGTTATTCTCACAGTGTAGCCCAGGTCCTATGTTCTACAGAGCGGCAACTCAAACATGGCTGTCAAATAGATCATAACCAAGATGTTTAACGGTATGGTACTGGTTCTTGTGAAATATTTGTAACATGTGGTTCCATTTGCTTCTCGGTAATTTAGAGCTGAGAAAGAGGCTACAGATATCTTCAATCAGTGTTTCTGGTTCACAAGTATTGGTACTGAAAATTCGTTAACAGTGTGAAGCCTGGCTGGGTACAGTGGCTCTTGCCTGTAATCTTGACATTTCGAGAGGACTAGGTGCGAAGATCGCTCGAGCCCAAGAGTTTGAGGCTAGCCTGCACAACATGGCAAAACCTATTTCTCCAAAAAACTTTTTTTTTTTTGAGACGGAGTTTCGCTCTTGTTACCCAGGCTGGAGTGCAATGGCGCGATCTCGGCTCACCGCAACCTCCGCCTCCTGGGTTCAGGCAATTCTCCAGCCTCAGCCTCCTGAGTAGCTGGGATTACAGGCACGTGCCACCATGCCCAGCTAATTTTTTGTATTTTTTTAGTAGAGACGGGGTTTCACCATGTTGACCAGGATGGTCTCGATCTCTCGACCTCGTGATCCACCCGCCTTGGCCTCCCAAAGTGCTGGGATTACAGGCTTGAGCCACCGCGCCCGGCCAAAACTTTTTCAAAAAAACTAGCTGGGCATTGTGGCTGTGGTCCCAGATACTCAAGAGGCTGAGGTGGGAGGATCACTTGAGCCTGGGATGCCGGGCCTGCAGTGGAACATGACTGTAACCCCTGCACGCCATCCTGGGTGAAAGAGTGAGACTCTGTCTCAAAAATAACAACCACCACCAAAGTTAATAAAAACTTATTAATACGGGCCTCACAAAAATTAGAGTTTATGTTTGTTTGAAACAGTACCTGGGATAAAGCTTCACCTGACATTTCTCTGAAGGGAAAGTTTGCCAAATGCATTACTAGTATCAATGAAATTGAAAGACGCATTTTTCAGTTAATTATGAAAGTAAACTTTTCTCAAACACTCTTAGCAGAAATGCTAATTTATAAATCTGATATATCACCATCAGATTTCATCTATTGCTAACATATTATCCCCCAGCCAATAAAAGCAGCTCCTCAGAAGCTACCAGTGGAGACGCCTTCAGTTCTTCGACTGTGTATATTTGAAAGTAAGAAAGGCTTATTTCTTTAGAAGTGCTTTATTATTCAGACTTTCCTTAGTTTAGCCAGAACTTCACAGAAAATTAATCTTTTGTTAGCAAGGCTTCCTGTCATATGAGATTTTCCATTTGAACACATGGGTGTGAGTGCAAGAAGCATCCTATCTTTCACGTCATCCAAGTGACTGCTGGTTGTGAAGGGGTTTCTTCCTCGGGTCTCCTAGGTAGAGAGCAGAAAGCACAGGCTGGTTAACTAATCCTCTCTCCTCTCGTTCCTCGAGGTGGTTTTTAAGGTTGAAAAAAATACTTCCTGAATTTTCCTTGTTCTTTCATTCTCCAAATTTTCTGATTTTTCTTTCTAAATACACACTTCCCCTGAAATCCTTACAAAAATGTCAACAAAAAAATAGGATAAAGAAAAAACTCGCATGAAAGGGATTAAGAGGGAGAGGAGAGGAGAGGAGAAGCAAGGGAGGAAAAGAAGAATGGAGGAAGGAAGGCAGAGAAAAATGCACCAAAGAGGTGAGGAGAATTCAGCTCACAGAAAGGGAAGAAAGAGGAGAGAGTGAAAACACACATGCTCAAAACAGGGTGGGTTGGGGTGAGAAGAGGAAGTAAAAGGAACATAAAGGAATGATGTTTCAGTAAACTCCTATCAAGCTCTGACAGGTCAGCTCTTTTGCATTTTCTGAAAGCTATTTTCTTCTTTCGGCAGAATCATTACCAGCTGTATGGCTTCCCCCTACGCGTGTTTATTCCAACAACTCGAAAGTCAGAAAAGAAAATTATTTTCACATTAGCAACTCATTAGATGCCTCCGTATTTGTAGCTGGCTCTGAATGCATTGTTTTTACACATCACATGCCCACTTGGAGGCATTGTCCTCCGGGGCACAGAGGCTGGGAGCCCTTCTGTCATGCATATGGTAAAGTGGGTGGGGTGGGGCTGTGTAAGAGTCATCCATCACCCTCCATCAATGTCACTACCTCCTGCAGGGACCCAGCCAATGGACAGGCAGTCACTCAGGCCTGACAGCTGGCCATCAGTCCCAGGTGGGGGTTGTGTCTGAGCTTCCAAGGTATTAGCTACCGGGACTGGCTCTTTTTGCTAAGATCTGTAGGTTTTAGGAAGCTCTCCACCTTCAGAATTAAGTATGTTTGTGATTTTACTCACCTCTGTGACAACTGGTCAGGGTCAGGCCAATCAATGGGAAGATTTGCTCTGTATTTACCTGAAATTGTGGTAGATCATCACTTAAAATCAAACATTGGGCAGTTGAGGCAAAAACAGTAGGCACTTTCATGCATGGCAAACTATAACGTTTACTGGAGTGTTAAGACTTTCATATGAAGCAAGCTTAGACTAAATCATGGCTGCCTAATTAGACAAGGTACTAATGAGTTAAGGCTTTCTCTTCTCTTAAATTGTCTCTTCCTCTGAACCCCTAATTAGTGCCTCTTTTTTTAAGTTGAGATATATCAATTATACCTCAATGTAAAATAAAGTTTACAATGTCAAGTATACAGTGCTATGACGTTTTGCACACCTACGCATCACTATAACTATCTTCCAGATCAAAATATAGATTATATGCTTTTTCAATCACATAACTCATACTAACCCACATTACAGTAATTTATGTTTATTTCTATGTCTTTCATTGTGTTATAAACAAAAGACAAAATCCTAGTCTTTTTCATACTTGTAGTTCTTGCAGTACCTGGCTTGACATATGACCTAGTTTCACCTTTCTAAAAATAATAAAAAATTCTCTATGCAATTTTGAATTCAGAGTAGGTCCTTAAAAAAATCTCACGAACCTAGCTTTAACAAACAGGAGGCCAATGAAAGAAGAAGATACAAGAAAATAGAATAAAAGACAGCTTCCTCACTTCCCAATTGCCAACATTCAGTTTCCCTCAGCAAATATTTTTTGAGAAAGTGCTACATGCTAGGTACAGGCTCTATGTTCTCACACACAAATCTCTGCCCTCATGGAGTTCACATTCTAATGGGGAAATGATTGTCCTGTCTTACAGAGAGAGGAGTGTAAGAGTTTATACGAGAAATTATTACAAGACAGCAAAAAATCCTAGACATATTTGAATTGTGTTTTAGCAAAATTTTAATGGAGTCTGATTTACTCTCCTATTCCATAGACGGATCAGTGCAATACAAATACTGCTAGCCCAACACTGAAGGAAAGGCAGGCATAGAAAAACTGTATATTCATTTTAATTTTATATATGAATACTTCGGTCATGGCATATCAAAAGTTAGTCCTGGAATGGGGACTAGTAAATTTAAAATCATTGCCATCATCAAGATGGACCAAAACCCCATAAAGGGTACTCAGTTGACTGACAGATCTTTAGGAAAGCTTTATGTTTCTCCAGCAAGATGGTTCTTTTCTATCTCTGCTTTCATTTCTTCTTCCTTGGTCTTAACTAAGTTCCATAAAATGGTATCTACCCTCATAACTCCCATGCGGAAGGAGGCCCATCTTATTTTTCAAGCTAGTCCTGAAAGACGTTGTTAAAAGAAACCTTCAGACAAGTTAAATTTGAAGGAGTTTAATTGAACAAAAAAAAAAAAAAAGAGAGAAGAAATGATTTGCAAATCAGGCAGCCTCTAAAATCAAAGCAGATTCGGAGAGACTCCAGGGGAGCCTTGTGGGCAGAACAAACATACACACACACAAAAAAAGTTGTGTGATGTAAGGAAGTCAGCAGTGAGGTACAGAAACAGTGGGATTAGTTACAGCTCTGCCTTTGCCTTATTTGAACACAGTTTGAACACTCAGAAGTCTGTGAGTGGTTGAAGTATGGCCCCTGGGATTGGCCAAGACTCAGCTATTGTTAAAGAGGCATACTCCTAAGTTTGGTTTTCAATCTTGTCTACCTATTAAACTAGCTTACAGTTCCTCCACAAGAACTTAACTACAGAAGTACAGAGTCCTTTCTCAGGCCATATTTAGTTCACTTTAACGACATTGCAGCACACACAGCAGCCTTTACTCTAGAGTCCACAGGAGTCTGAAGCAAGTTATATTTACCAGGTCCAATATTATAGATCCGAGCAGATCTGAGACACCTTCTCACCAACTGGGCAATCCAGTTTCCTAGAGGCAAGGCCTAGGACCCAACTGTCCCCAAATTGCCTTACTCCTAGTCCCAGGGTGGGTCCAGTCCTTATGTCTGGGCTTGTTTTTGGGGGGCCCAATTCAGTAGCTTGCTCAGTCTCCCTACAGGTCTGACTGCCCTACCTTGAACTACAATACATCTGTTTGAGATCTGGTTTTTGTCTTCATCTTTCCTAGGTCAGATCCTGTCTACTGGTTGAAGTTAGGTCCTATCTCTGCCGAACCGTCAGAGCATCTTAACTTCCGAATGTCCTTTGTCTTATTTTTCCTCTGCTGTTCAGAACCAGGCAAGAGACCTCCTGGTAGGGTCTGAATTACATTGAACAACTGCACCTCAACATACCCAGTTGTTTCCCCAGGACAGGGCTTTGATCCGGCTTACAGCCAGGGCTTCATCACCTCCAGTGGTAGGCCGCTCACTACCTCGTAAAGCAACAAATTCTAATTGTGATCTAATTTTAAGTCATTGTTTTCTTAGTACGAGTGGAAATCAACTTTGTTGTTCCCTTTGTGCTTTAGTAAAGAATAACAAATGTGTTAGATGTGGAGTATATTGTAATAATTCTGCTAAGCTAAAATTTGTGGCAAAAATAGACGTGTTCTTTGACTTCAAGTTACTCATAGTCATTAGGGCTTGTGAGGAAGATATACTCTTTTTAACTTTTTTTTTTTTTTTGAGATGGAGTCTCTCTGTCACCCAGGCTGGAAGGCGGTAGCACAATCTTGGCTCACTGCAACCTCCATCTCCTGGGTTCAAGCAATTCTCCTGCCTCGCCCTCCCAAGTAGGTGGGATCGCAAGTGTGCACCACCATGCTCAGCTAATTTTTGTATTTTTGTATAGATAGGGTCTCACTATGTTGGCCAGGCTGTTCTCAAACTCCAGACCTCAAGTGATCCACCTACCTTGGCCTCCCAAAGTGTTGGGATTATAGGCGTGAGCCACCATGCCCAGCCTCTTTTTAATAATTATTATTTTTAACTGATACACAATAATTGCACATAATTATGGGGTGCAGTGTGATATTTTGAAACATGTATACAACGTATAATAATCCAATCAGGGTAATTAGCAAATCCATCACCTCAAACATTTATCATTTCTTTGTGGTGAGAACACTCAAAATTCTCTTTTGGCTCTTTGAAAATATACATGATCTTCTATTACAATACATGACAAAAATGATAAAATCTATTCGAAGCATTTTAAGATCACTGAAAGAAGCAGCAAACTCTAGCTGAGGGATATGACTTTGGCAGAATCACGGAAGGTTTGACAGGGGAGGTGAGAGACCACCTAATGCTTGAAGAATGAATAGGAGTTTTGCTGACATGGAAGAGTATTTAAAAAAAATTGCTCCTAGGGACGAACATCTCCAAAGCATGTTAGAATTCTTTATGTTGAAGGTGACAGACTGCCCAACTCAAATTTGTTGAAGTCGAAATAGGAATAGGTTTGTCTTACACATAGTTTGACTTAAGGTTCAAACACTCTTACTAAAATTCTGGCTCCATTTTTCTGTGTCTTTGTCAATTTTGCACTCCTTCATCTCCAGCAGGGTCTGCTCTTCGTTACAAAATGACCTTCGCTGTTCCAGACCTCACATCTGCATCCACCACTCTCCAGGGGAAATGTGGCAGAAGTCTTAGGATTCATTTTTGCTCATGAGATCTAACTGGGTTATGTACACATCTCTGAATTTATCACTGTAGTTCATCGGGAGTATAAGGTCATAGCTGACACTTCTATAATAAAAGACAGGTTAGCAAGAGAAAAAATGAGAAATTTATTTAACAAAGTTTTATGTCGTATGACAGCCTCCAGAAACAAAGCTCCAAAGACCCAGGGAGAACTATTTTTATGCTTAGGCTTGATGAACAATGGACACCCATGTAGAAATATGATTGGACCAAAAGGGCATGATCTAATGGTAATTCATTGAGGGGAAACCCAGCAAGGCCTGTTTTTCCAGCTTCTTCTCAGCCTCTCTGTGTAGCAGTTTCTTTTTTCTTTTTCTTTTTTTTTGAGACGGAGTTTCACTCTTGTTACCCAGGCTGGAGTGCAATGGCGCGATCTCAATTTCTGAGGGTCAGGGTCTTCAGGGAGAAGGTCAGAGTGACATTTCTAGGCTTTATGGCTTGCTTTGAGGGAGAGGAGTGCTAGTTTCTATGCCCTGTTTTGGGGAAAAAATGGGGGAAAGAAAAAGGCAAGAAAATGTTAGAGAAGATTTCTTGCTTCTGAGGCCCTTCCAATCTCCTTGAGTTCAGCGTATCCACATGTCAAAATCCTGTCCTTTGGAGTATTGTCTTCTGAGCCTCCACAGGAAAAAGCTATTTCAGTGGCTTCAGCCATCAAGAACTATCCCTGGAACTGGAAGAGGTTCAGTCCCATCTAATCACATGGCAAAGAATGAGAGAGAAGTAAGTTCCTCCCGAGGATATCAAAATATTGTTGCCAGGAAAAGAGAGAATGAATGATGGGGAGGCGGTTAACAATACCTGTGGGCAGCAATAGCCTCCGTTTTGTGATCTGTTGCGGTTTGCACACGTTAAGTTTCAGTTTCTGTTTCTCCATTGCAGTAAAGTTTCAGTTTCTGTTTTCCTGCTGTCAAGTTTTCAGTTAATGTTTCCTGTTGACAAGTTTCAGTCTTTGTTTCCCCACTGATAAGTTTCAGTAAAGTTTCAGTTTCCTGTCCCCTCCCCCCCATAAGTTTCAGTAATGTTTCAGTTTCTGTTTCTCCAGCTGAATGTTTCAGTTTCTGTTTCCTGCTGGTAAGTTTCAGTTTTGAAACTTAAGGAAGGCCGGAATTTCCCAACTGCAAGCTTCCTTTGCCCCCCCCCCCCCACCTGCGCCTATTTAAGCTGTGAGCTTAGCAACAATAAAGGAGACTTGATCAGACTCCTGTCTTGTCTCCATTCTTCGCGTCTCCTGCCCATCCATCCCCCGCGTCTCCTGCCCATCCATCCCCACTCCCTCCCTTCGAGCTCCTGTTGTCCTGCAGGTCGGGACAAATACCCTCTGTAAAAAGGCAGGGAAGTGTTTTTCATGTGTGGTCTTACCATAGAATTGGCAGATTCATGATTTACATTTGGAGGATAGGGAGCATTTGGAGGTGTGACCGCTAATAAGATTGAAAGGGAGACAGACATCCTAACCTGAAGGGCGATGCCATATTAGTTGAGGTAAACAGCCCCAAAACTGGATGGCTTAAAGAAGAGATTATTTCCGATTTAAGTAGTAGCCCTAAATAACAATGTGGCTTCGGGCCACATATTTAATCAATTCCTTCCTTCCTGTTGCTCCAGCAGCCTCTGGGGCATTGACATTGCATGCTTGGTTGAAGTTGGGTTATGGACATCGCCACATTTTAGCTCATGGGAAGAAGAAAGGAAGGAAGACCAGAGTTGCAATTTCCTTTTACATAAGAGTACGTATTAATCAACTCATTCTGTAGGTAAGGACTTAGTCACATGACCAACCAGCCACAAGGGAGGCTGAGAAATGTGGTCTCTAGCTGCGGGTGGAATGGGTATGTCCAGGAAGAAGGGAAGAACAGATTTTAGGCCAAAGAGCAATTTGCCATGGATTATAAAACTCTGGTAGAATTATTTAGTAAACAAAGGAGTAGAATGAAATGATCCCATTTGAGTTTAAGAAATTTCCCTTGAGTGTGAAAAGAAGCTGAAGTGAGACAGAATCACCACTTAAGAATCATTCAAATGTGAAATATTGAAGGCCCGAACTAAGGTCTCCTTGGAGATAAAATAAAAGAGTTGAAATACATGCCCTCTAAGACCTTTTTTCCCCTCTTCATATCAGACTTCTATGTAGCTGCTCACTTCCATAGGTCACCAATCCTGGAGAGGTCTAGGCATATTTTTAACATGAGCCTACCCACACACATGGACTCGGTGGATGTTAATAAAACACCAAATGCTGTCAGGAGCATGGACTGAGCTGTTTCTATCATACGACAGGGTAGAGAGCAACCAATTTCTGCTTATTACAGTGCAATGCATTATTAAACAGTGTGTCAGGGAGGAAAAAGCCGGAGCTCAGCCACTTGCTAACTGTGTGGTTTTGGGGAAGATACTTGTTCCCTCTGCCCTTCAGTTTCTTAGTATATAAACATGGAACTAACACTCTCTGAAAGTATCGTGAAAATTAATGAAATGGTCTCTGTGACAGGCAGGTGCTCAGCAAGGGACACTGGTGCTTGTCCCCTCTTGTCCAACATGTGCTTGTAAATTTGCCTTTGTTCTTAAGAGCATCTTCATGCCAATATCAGAGGAAAAGAGAATTTTTTTTTAACCTAGAGATGCTGTTCCCTGTCCTGGCCTTCCACCCTGATTCAGGCTGATTCCCCTCAGGGTGCCTAGTGGCTGAAGATCCACAAGATTTTTGCAGCTGGTAGAGGTAGCACATTAGAAATTCATTTTTTCCTGTCATAATAACAAAGTGCAGGGCAGCAGGCTGGGCATAGTTTCGTATGGGAAAACCCACAGAAGGAGACAGCTGAAGGGAGCTGTGCTTTTCTCCGCTATTTCTTGTCAGAGAGAACCATCCTCAAAAGGACAAAAAAAAAAAAAAAAGTCCCTGTTGAATTTGGATGTCTCATTTCTAGGGGCAAAATAGTTCTGTCGTCACAGCCTCTTAGCCTGCTTTTGCTAAATGAGAATGGGAACATCTCATCCAGGCTCTTGGGAGTGCGCTCACTTTACAGGCTTTCCCTTCAACTGTATCACCCTCCTCCTAGAACATCAGCAACTCAGGTAACTAGACAGGCTGCTTTCTTGATTTGCTTCTGGAAGAATTTCCCAAGAAATTAAATTCCTGGGTTTGTTTCTTAAGTCCTAAAAGTGGCAATTTAATTGGGCGAAATTTTAGAAAGATAGACTAAGTGTTTCCCCGCCCCCCGCCCCCAAACGAATGGATGGATGTAAGTTGGTGAAGTATGGGCATGGGTGGGAGAGGTGTCTGCAGCTTTGTCCAGATATCTCCAGGTATGTGAAATGCACTCAGGAAATTAAGTCTAGCTCTTCAAGAGGCAAGACAAAACCTAGCTGTGCACAAACCAGCAACTGGCCGCTCAGAGGCTTCCTTGCCAGTAAGCAGTTATGTTTAAAGGGTATATGGTCTAGTGTATCAGAAAATGGATGTAAAGATACGTTAGGACCAGCATCTTAGCTAATGACTACACCTTTAAACCCAAAGGCAACTTGAAGAAGAAAAGTATTCCAGGCCCCTTAGGGGAACGTTTAAGAGAGCAGAGTTGCCTTCTCTACTGGGCCCCAAGGCAAGGTGCCCACGATACTTTTAAGGGCCTACAACAATCTACCACATCTTATCTAAAAGACGAAAAAATGTTGACGTATTTAAAATTATGTAATAATATGTTGTTATCGTTATGGTGGGATATGGTTTTGCATACGAATGGGCCACCAAAGTAATAACATGGCCCTGAAGAGAAGCCAAATTGTAAAAACAGAAAGAATATACAAATAAGAGAAGAGAAAGTCAGCAAAGTTTCAATATTCAATAGTCCGTCATCAATAATGAATTCTATGGAATACAGTATAGATTTCCACAGATTGGCAGACTATTGTTTTCATCACTCCAAATGTTGATATGAATCAAATCCGACCCTGTTTTTCTTGCTAATTTAGGGTAAGCCCACACTAAATCACCGACCTGTTCAGCATTGCTTGCTCTCCCTCAACCTGACATCTTTTTTTTTTTTTTTTTTTTTTTTTTTTTTAAGACGGGGTTTCCCCATGTTGATCAGTCTGGTCTTGAACTCCCGACCTCAGGTGATCCGCCCGCCTTGGCCCTCAAAGTGCTTGGATTACAGGCGTTAGCCACCACCTGACATCTTTTACTTCCCTCCAACGTGGGGATGAACCAACGCTTCTGGGTCCGTTTCTGGCATTTATTGTCAACCGGCAGGGGTTGCTAGAGAACAATCCCGACCCGACAGCCCTCAGAGAAAACCGAACCCTTGGTTGGTAGTTTGGGCTTTCTCGGCACCAAAGTAGGCAAAAAGTTTGATTTGCTATAGAGGAACGGGCCACTTTGAGCTTAGAGATGAAGAAGCAAACACGCTGTAAGTGCCGTTTCTTGTTGGGGAAGTTTCGGAGTCTTTGTGAGCCTTGGATGGGAGAGCTCCTGTCCGCTGATAGCCAGGGGAAGTCTGAATGCGGAGCGTGAGGAATGCCGCTGATCCGCACTCTCCGAAGCCAACCTGAAGCCCTGTCCTGGATCAATGCTGGCTCTCTCGGGCTGCTCTCACCGGGGCGAGGTTCGTGGTTCCCCTGCGTTTGCTTTTGAGCTGGGCACGATTTAAATCTGAACTCCAGTCTGGCAGAGAAAAGAACTCCCTGATATAACTCTACTAACAACAAACAAACTGAAACGTCAGACAAATTGCGTGTTTTCTTGTTGAGGATTTAGTAAAATGCTGCCAGGGCCGCTGCCTGGTAACAGCGTTAGAAAGCCGCCCCCCGACCCCCCACAAGGATGGCCACTCTCAGCTAAAGCGCCAGTTTCAGGAACTGTCTTGAAGTGGCGTTTGCTGTCTTGCTGCTGCCTATTGTGTTGAAAAAGTTTTTCTTTTTTTTTTCTTTCTTTTTTTTTGTGAGTTTTTTTTTTTTTTTCTTTTTGGCCTGATTGTAAATGTTTTGAATGTAAAAGACACCCAAATTCATTAAATGTGTGAAATGATGGGAAAAAAAGTGTGAAATTGTAACAGTCGGTTTGTAGTTGATTAATAGAAATCTCTTCTAACAATCCCCAGAACCTTCCGGGGGTCATTGGAACGGAGCAGCTGTAGAGACAGCAGGAGCGATTTTGACACTGCCCAGTGAGGGCCTTGCCGTGTTCCCAACAAGTGGGCAGAGTCCCATGCACTCCGCTCTCTCCTGGCCTCTCCCAGACGATTGGCTGCAAGGGCAAATGAACATGCAGAGTCACCAGCAAGGTGCTGCTCTGCTCTTGGTCTTGAAGGGGATTGTCTTTAAGAGACATTATGGTTTCAAACGAATGAACTGCTTGGAGTTAAAAGGGCCGCTTTGGCCACCGGTAACTGCCTGTTCCGGGCCAGCCTGGTTTCTTAGCTTGACCATCTGTGCCACAAGCAGAATCATTTGCATAATTTGGTGTGCGGCAGCAACTTTGGGGTGTCCCGGAAAGGGCTACTGAATGAACACAAGACTTGGCAACTGGTTGGCATCTCCTGTTCCCCATTTGCCACCCCTCCTTGGATATAGACAGGCTTTGACAAGGGCAAGTAAAAAATGGCCCTTCTTTGGGGGAGCACATTTTTCCATATTTTTCGGCCTCTGCTCACCCCAAACCTGTAGTGTCTTTTCTTTTTGAAACTGTGCTGCAGGCAACCGTCCTGAAGCTAAAGGATTTTTTGCCTTTGAAGAGGTACAAAGGAAACATCAAAGTAAATGTCCTCGCAGTGACATAAGGATAGAATAATGGTGACCTAGCAGCTAGAGACTTGGCCAAATGCTGAAAGTAATTCACGCCACTCACTAACAATGGGGGATGTGTGACAATGATATATACCAGGAGACAAGGACAACCACTTTGCAGGGCTTCGATGCCCCACAAACCCAATTGTAGGCCGATCAATACTGTCATAAGACAATTATCAAAGACCATCAGCACATCATATTTTCATACCATAAACAGCTCAAGGCGCCAGGGATGGCTTTCCTACAGAAAGCACATAGCATAAATTTGAAGGGTGTGAAATTGACATGATTAATAATTATAGTTATTAGCACATGTGCCAGCTGCTCATGTATGGTTTATCCCTTGATTTATGGTGCCATAAATGCCCATCTCTCCCTCTGATGCCGAATCAAGGGGGCACAACCGTGGGCAGAATGAGTCTCTCATTGCCAGAAGTTTCATCACAAATAAAAGAAAAAAGTGGGCTGAAAATCACCCTGGATCAGGAGACACCTCGGTGAGAGGGGAGCTGCCTTTTGTTTGCATGGCTGCTTTATCGGCTGCTGAAACCTGTCTGCTCAGTCTTCTCAAAGCCTTTGAAGTTTGGACTGCAGCTAACAAGGGGCTATAGTTTTCTAGCCCCACTCAGTCCCTGGAGCTGTTGCCAGGCTGCAAAGTCAGTATACATATTACAGAAGAAATCACTAGGGCCAACAATGGAAGAAGCAGAAACTAACCTTTGGGGTGCCAAAAGTTAAAGCTTTTGTTGTCAGATGAAATGTGAGAGAGGTTTTCTTAGAGTTTCATAATAAATGTTTTAATTGTTTCATATGGTTATAAACAGATCTGAACATTGACAGCATGTCAAAATACATTTTAGAATCCGATTTCTTAGCAATTGTCATTCTTAGAACAAAGAGACAACTCAGTAAAGACCCAGGTCCAAACACATGAATTTCTCTCACCTTTTACTTTTGCCAATATGAGCAGATAATGAAATCTGCTGTTCATGACTATATAATGTTGAATTACATGCTTAGAAGAAAAATAATAAAGGATAATAACAAACATGAAATCTGTTTTAGTCATCTGCAGAATGGCTTTCTTTACTTTTTGAGACCTGTTTAAAAAAAAAAAAAGTAGAGGATGCAGAAAAGTTTGTTTGTTTGTTTCATTTTAAGGTCATCATTACTCAAGTATGTTAATAGACATTGGGAAGGTAAACAAATATGTTAGAAGGGAATGCTTTTATAAAAGGCAAAACTTAAAACATGCATGCCAAATATGGAGATTACAGGACACATTAAACTTTGCTAAAGATGAATGAAAAAGTCCTTTGTGGATCACCCCAACAGGCACCAGAATATCTTGAAGACTTTTCCTCTCCTGCCTCGGTCTTCTGGTTGTTTCCTTGCCTCCTTTTTGAAGCCAGCATGGAAGCCTGGCTTTAGGGTGTTAGTCCAGGGGGAGTGAGGTCTGAGCATGGGAGCCTGCCACCTTTTCCTAAATTCACCTTCAGCAACTCCCCTCCTGAACCAAGACCCAGATATGATCATCATTTATACTGCTAAGAGATCAGCTTTGCCAGAACATCCATGTGCTCATAAGCTTTCAAAACAATGCATACTGACTTTTTATAACCCTGGTGAGAATTCCAGTTCCCAAGTATTACTTAGATGATGATTCTCCTTCATAGAAAACAAAAATGAATGTAAAAGACCAGCAGACACTTCTACAGGCTTTTTGAAGACAACAGAATTCTCAGGAATATCTTTGGAAATCATTCAGGAAAGACTGTCATACTTTAGTCCTCTTAAGGCAAATAACTGCAAAACAATGAAGCCTAGGGAGCTTGAAAAAAAGATGTTTTAAGTAAAGCAGTGTTTCCAAAAACATCCACTTTTTCTGACTAGTGAATATAGATAAAAATTGGAAAGTTCTTAATCCAAAGCTGAGTAAGTATAATGTAAGTAAAATGCTTAATATTTTCATTAAAAGTAAATTTACCATAGGAGTGTTTTCTAAATGAGTTACTTGTTTTAGATGTAACACTGTTATATACATTAAAATAACATTATTGATAATGCTTTTGAAGCAAATCATCATGGACAGATTACAGAATTACATGTTATTGCTAACCTGAAGAAAAAAAGAGGAATTTAAAGGTAAAAGATGATTTTTAAAAGTTAGAATGAATAGTGAATTAAATAATGAAAACTTAGATAATTCATGTTCTGAAAGAACCTGAGTTTTTTGAGTTTTTAAAGAGAGATTTCTAAGTAATGACAATGGAGCTGCATGTTTTAATTGTATGATTAAGAACCAATTTTAGCAATAGGAAAGAAAACTATAAGAGAACTAAGTTAATAGATAATTTCTCATGTGGCATATAGCATCATTTTAATGCAGGAGGAAGAAATTTTAGGACGAAGACCGGCACAATGTTCTATAAAATACTATGCACATAGACTCCTTAAAGTATTATTGATCAAAGGCCCATTTCAAATATTGCCAAAATGCAAATATAAGAACTACAAGATACTTAATAAGTGCTTTGGAAAGAGTATATGAATGAAATAATAATCACATATTAAAAAAATAAAATTTGATAAATTTAAAGAAAAATGTCTTTTTTTCCCAAAGATTAAATTACGAGTGACTTTGCTTGGCAACATCTAGAAGAAAATAAAGGAATATCTACCCCTAAGGAGATGAGAGAAAGAATTGGGATCCAAATGAGTCTCCAAATCTGAGTATCACAAAGAAGAAAAAGAGGGGATATGAACAGAGAATTGGAAATACGTAAGATGACAAAGTCAATATGTGTGTCCACAGTAACTAAGTACCTTTAATAATTCCCTTTTCATCTGTGAATACATAACTGGGTCCCCATAAAAAGTGGTTGGGTCTACATTCTAGAGCCTCAGGGAACTGCTAAAGCCCACTGCTCCCACTTGTTAGCGCCTTCTTGCTTTTCCCGTTTCATTTTTGAATCTGATCTTTCCAAATCCACTTGACTCTACTATTCAACGTTAGAGCCAGCAGTGTCTTAATGCTGAAAACTGACTGATGGTTGCTTGCCCAAGAGGAGATCTTAGATCTTTTGCAGCTGTCAAAATCTTACCAAGTTTGTCATTTGTATTAAGATTGCTGGACTAATGTTTGCTAAAAGGTCCTCCCTATCTGCCCTCTCCTCACTTAAGGGCTCCAGAAAATACTTCCTCGGGTTTCCTGCTATCCTCCCTAGACAAATTCACGTTAGCAGCCATCACTTGAGTGTTGGCTATATTAACAACACTACAGATTAACTGTACTAATCTATAGTGTAGATTAACTATATTATTTGCCCTTCACATTGCAAGCTTCAGTCATGCATGACATTTTGGTAGATCTAAGACATGGTCTCCACAAAAGAAGGAGGCCACTGGCATTGTTTGATATGTTTTTTGTTCAATCTATTGCTTGCTGTTCTATTTTTGTGTAGGAGTGAAAGAACTCCCTCTTTCACCTCTTGATGTCTGATATTTGAGTCTGAGAAATATACTGACAGTAGGTTGATTAACAAGAGAAAAAGTATATAAATTTATTTACATGCATGGGGGCATTACAAGAAAGTGAGTGCCCAATAACCCAGTGAAGTCTAGAAGTTAATATACCCTTTGTCATAGGAGAGAGGGAAAGGGAGGTGTAGGCAATTCTAGAGGGATAGTAAATGATTTTAGGAGAGATGAATGGGCCCATAGAACAGACAATGGCCTGGGATAATGTTTATCTGGGCTCTAGGTATGGCATTTGATTTTTCAGTCTTTTCATCTGTGATATAAATGTAATCTTCCTTGGTTAATGAAATTTCAGCTATAAGACTGAAGTCTATTGCGGTCCTCTTTGGTGGATCCAGTCTTTAGATAGCTGAAGAAACTTCAGAGAAAAGACTCTCCTTGTGCTTTGGAAGAGACAGAGGGCTGGGAGACAGGGGTAGGGAGAAGGTCAGAGAGAGACCTTGTTTGTAAGGTCGCTTCTTGGTTCAAAACACCCAACATGTAAAGCACCACACTTTGGGTTATTGCTTTCTGAGCCCTAACAGTTGCTTTGGCACTTGACCAACCGAATGACCTTACTCTGAACTCTGCGTCTTACTTCTTGGTTGATATTGGCATCATTTGGCAAAGTACTGCCAAAGTAACAGGTTTAGTTCAGTATTCCAAAGGTGAAACTTTTATTGAATAAAGGTTTCCCTAATTGCAGGTTAATTTATTTAGGTGAATCACCAGCTCATAACAGTTCCAGATTTGAAACTTCTCTATAATCTCTAACATGACTTATTGACTGGATCTTTAGAGGGTCCAGGAATAAGTCTGTTTCATTCGTAGAATGTCACCTTAGAATACTTTCCTGGGGGAGTTCAATACCAGAGTCCAGCTCCCTTGTTGGATTCTAGAGCCAGGCTTTGTAAAACAGATTTAATAAAACTGAATATAATCCATAGCCCAGAAGTAATTTTTGGTGACAGAGAATGAATTAAATAGAATATCAATTCTGACACAATTGGCATATTATTGGAGGAAGAGGCTTAGGCTCTGTATCAATCTTCTTGAGCTGCCAAATTTCCTTAAAACCTGCCAGAAACCAACATACTAATGTTATTAAATGTTTTTGGAGGTTGAACTATACATATGTGGCCATAGAAAATGCCAATTAACATGTACATTGAACTTCGCCTAGGGTGGAAGTTCTGTGGCAAGGGATAATCATTGCTTGTGGAAAAAAGATACAGTACATGTAGTCTCGACCTCCAAAAATTCACTATATTGTTGGGAAGAATAAGCATAAAACATACAGCATACCAGAAACCATAAATCATAAAAATGATCAAAGGATGTATGATAAGCATCAAATGGAAACACAGAAACAACATGTCACATGAGCTCTGAAAGGTGAGAGCTCTAGTGAGAGAGGTCGAGGAAGTCTTCACAGAATAGATGAAATTTCAGTTGGGTCCTGAGTGTGGAAGGGATTTGGTAGGTAGAGGAATATAGAGGACGCTGCTGGTGAAAGAAGAGAGCTGTTTGGAAGATGATAGGCAAGATGTAGAGCGAAGGGCAGAAAACTAAGGCTTAAGCCATAGGATTCGCCAACTCCAAAGCAGACCCACTGCTACCAACCTACATGGGATACTAATTGGCAGAAACAACCTAGTTTTGTTGCTCTCTGGCCTTAAGAACTACGTGAATTAGACTCCGTGCATTTTTTAATTGAACAACTCTTGCTGGCTTTTATTCTAGATCCTTTCCAACTGTCAAGATACTAGAGTTATTTCTCTGCAATGCCCTATGAATCCGTGGATAATAAAGCTTGTGCCTGTACCATGTTCCTTGTCTTGGGATTCGGGAGCAGACTCTTGGGTTGAGCTGCTGCCCTTGATACAGGAGTATGATTATTTTGAGGTGGCCATCCTCTGTTATTCTTCTGGGAACGATAATGATCCTGATATCTTTAACATAGAATGGTGGTGAGCATGACAGAACAATTCTATTGTCAAGGAAGAAATATTAATAGAAGTTATAATGAGTTAAACATTTATCTCACTCCAGGCAAGAGAAAGAAAGAAAGGGCATCTGAATAGAAAGAGAAGAAGTTAAACTATCCCTGTTTGTAGATGACATGATTCTATACCTAGAAAACCCCATAGCCTCAATCAAAAGCTCCTTCAGCTGATAAACAACTTCAGCAAAGTTTCAGGATGCAAAATCAATGTGCAAAAATTACTAGCATTACTGTACAACAACAACAGCCAAGCCAAGAACCAAACCAGGAAGGCAATCCCTTTTATAATTGCCACAAAAAGAATAAAATACCTAGGAATACAGCTAATCAGGGAGGTGAAAGTTCTCTACAATGAGAATAATAAAACACTGCTCAAAGAAATCAGAGAAGACACAAACAAATGGAAAAATATCCCATGCTCATGGATAGAAAGAATCCATATCATTAAAATGGTCATACTGCCCAAAGCAATCTACACACTCAATGCTATTCCTATTCAACTACCAAGAACATTCTTCACAGAACTAGGAAAGGCTATTTTAAGATCATATGAAACCAAAAGTGAGCCCAACAGCCAAGGCAGTCCTAAGCAAAAAGAACAAAGCTGGAGGCATCACATTACGTGACTTCAAACTATACTACAGGGCTATAGTAACCAATAGGGCATGGTACAAAAACAGGCACATAGACCAATGGAATAGAATCTAGAGAACCCAGCAATAAGGCCACACACCTACAACCATCTGCTTTTTGACAAAGCTGACAAAAACAAGCAATGAGGAAGAGACTTCCTCTTCAATAGATGGTGCTGAGATAACTGGCTAGCCACAGGCAGAAGATCTAAGTTGGGCCCCTTCTTTATACCATATACGAAAATCAACTCAAGATGGATAAAAGACTGAAATGTAAAACCCCAAACTATAAAAACCCTGGAAGACAACCTAGGCAATACCATCCTGGATGTAGGAATGGGCAAAGATTTCATGACAAAGATACCAAAAGCAATTGCAACAAAAGCCAAAAATTGACAAATGGAATCTAATTACACATAAGAGCTTCTGCTTGACAAAAGAAACTATCAACAGAGTGAACAGATAACCTGCAGACTGGGAGAAAATATTTGCCCACTATGCATCTGACAAAGGTGCAATACCCAACATCTATAAGGATCTTAAGCAAATTTACAAGAGAAAAACAACCCCATTAAAAAATGGGCAAAGGACATGAACAGATACTTCTCAAAAAAAGACATACATGTGGCTAAAAATCATATATTAAAAAAGCTCATTATTACTAATCATTAGAGAAATGCAAATCAAAACCACAATGAGAAATGCAAATCAAAACTACAATCTCACACCAGTCACATTGGCTATTACTAAAAAGTCAAAAAATAACAGAAATTGCTGAGGTTGCAGAGAAAAGGGAACACTTATACAATGTTGACAGGAGTGCAAATTAGTTCAACCATTGTGAAAAGCAGTATGGCAATTCCTCAAAGAGCTAAAAGCAGAACAACCACTTGATTTAACAATTCCATTATTAGATATATACCCAGAGGAATATAAATCATTCTATAAATAAATGTGAATGTTCATTGCAGCACTATTCACAGTAGCAAAGACATGGAATCAACCTAAATGCCCATGAATGATGGATTGGATAAAGAAAATGTGGTATATGTACACTATGGAATACTATGCAGCTGTAAAAAAAGAATGAGATCATGTCTTCTACAGAAACTTAGCAAACTAATGCAGGAACAGAAAACCAAACACAACATGTTCTCACTTATAGGTGGGAGCTAAATGATGAGAACTAATGAACAAAAGAAGGGAACAACAGACACTGTGGTCTACTTGAGGAATGGAGGGTAGGAGGAGGAAGAGGGAGAGGAGCAAAAAATAATAATAATAATAACTATTGGGTACCAGACTTAATGTCTGGGTGATGAAATAATCTGTACAACAAACTCCCATGACATGAGTATACCTGTTTAACAAACCTTCACATGTACCCCCAAACCTACAAGTTTTTAAAAAACTTTATCTTACTCCAGTTACCTTCACTTAGATTTACTTACTGGGTGGTCACAGGTGTGGGTGGACCACCACAAGTATGAAGAACTAAAAGAAACATCACCTCTTAGAGGCTTTAGCTTCTCATGAATTCTCTAGTTCCTCCTTGCTGAGGGAAATTTCCTCTTCTTTGTCTTCTAATCTTAGGCCATGATGGTGTCATATTTGATCTGTCATCGCAAAGTCTCTCATGTGTGCTTGAGAGATTACAAGATGCTATTTGCTTCTCTTCGAGGCCAGGGAACCCCTTTGTCACCTTTATCTTCCTGTAGGCTAGACACCCATCTTTAAGATGGTTGCTGATTATTGGAAGTCTTGCTGAGATGGTTTATATTTCAGGTCATTATTAGATCAGCTTTATCACATTTACAAAGCACCTGCAGACACAGCTATTCACTGATTCCAAAAACTTCACTGAGATAGCTACACTATAACCTGTTGAGGAACTGCCACTGTTAGAGATTAATCTGATGCCTCACTTAAGCTAAGGCAACGGTAAATATTGGATTAGGTCATTAAAGGCACAATGCGTTAGAGTCTATTATTTAATCAATTATTTACCATTGACTTAGTTTAAATGAGACATCAGATTACAACAGTGGCAGTTCCTTAATACTTCATGGTGTAGCTATGGCATCAGAGTGTTTGGAATCAGTGAATGTATCAGAAGATGGCAAGGTTTTCTCATTCTTGCTTGATACTGACTCTTGTCCAACTTCCCTTAGAATAATTGGTCTAAAGTCCATTTTTATGACATCTTGACAGATTTTTCCACTGCACTACAGATTTTAAGAAGAATAATTCAGGAAGTTGAGGTAGGCGGGTCACCTGAGGTCAGGAGTTCGAGACCAGCCTAGCCAACCTGAAGAAACCCTGTCTCTACTAAAAAGACACATATCCAAAAAAATTAGCCAGGCATGATGGTGGGTACCTATAATCCCACTACTCAGGAGGCTGAGGCAGGAGAATGGCTTGAACCCAGGAGGTGGAGGTTGCAGTGAGCAGAGATTGAGCCATTACACTCCAGCCTGGGCGAGAAGAGCAAAATTCTGTCTCCAAAAAAAAAAAAAAAAAAAAAAAGAGAAAGAAAAGAAAAAGAATTCAACTTGGGAGAAAATGTGGTATATCATTTTAACCCAGATGATTATACCTTCTGATAAAATACACTGAGTTAATCACATATTATACGTTATGGCATATATTCCTTTATTTAAAAAAGCAGCAGCCGTTTCTTCATAACCCACTGATCTAATTCACAACCTACTAACTCTTCTAGTAAGAGTTTTTCCCTAGTTTATTAGATCTCTTACTTGTAACCATAGTACTTTAAATGAAAATAAATTTTTCACTTCGGTTTTCAATTTATTCTCTCTGGATTTACTTTACTTCTGCCTTCTGTACAATTTAGAAGAAACAACATTGGAAAACGCATGATCAATTTCAGGCCACTAAGATACCATTTGGTAAACTATTGTTCAGTTCTTTTAATAGGCTTATTCCAATCACGAAGCATCCAGATCTCTAAGTCAAATCAACAAGTTCCTGTTAAGGCACATTAAAGGGATTTGTAGGGTAATTGAGACACTGAAGCCATCGTTCCCACCCTTGAATCGTTATTTGGTTCATGGTATGGACACAAGCCTGTGAGACAGGCACTTCCCTGGTCCACTTCGCAGCATTGCTATCAGCTTGTTAAGCGTTATCAGCTTATACCCCACAGGCACGACAGAGAGGTAGATGCAGGCAAGGACAGTCTATAAAAAGCAGGTTTTTACCATATCCTGTAATGTAAAGAACACATGTTAATATTGAATCAAGTCCCTCACTTCCTCAGAATCTCCAACTGTTTAACTGAATGATTTGAGATCTTCAAGATTGTTTAGGAAAAAGGAGTGATGAGGAATGGAAATCCTTTATTGCCTTTCTTGGAGAACTCCTACTTTCTCTCCACCCAAAGGTACCTCCTCCAGGAAAGGTACCCTGACTCCCAACGAGAGTTGAATTAGTTTCTTTTTCGCTTCTCCTAGCACCTGGCACACAACTCCGATACAACATTGACCCCATTACAATATTTGCTTACTTGCTGAGTTTCCTCGCAGCTCAGAATCCTGGTAAGACAGAAACTGTGCCCTGTTCCTTTTTAAATCCCCAGTCCATAGCACAGTGCCTCATGCTTGGGTATTAAACAGATGACTAAATGACTGAATGAACATGAGACTGAAGATATGTTTGTAAAGATCCTCAGGAAACCAGAATAGGTTTCACTTGATAAACGATCAAGCTCTTAAAACAGGGCCAGATTGCCCTGAAGAAAAACTTTTGACCAATAGTGCACTAGAAGATGTACCCAAACCAGATCGACCACCCGAGGCAGTCATGAAAGTCTTAGAGGCTCTTGCGTGACCAGGAGCAAGGACAATGCCACACCCCATTCTATGATTTCAACAGCCTGATATCAACATTTAGCTTTGTTAGAAAATGACCTTAGATTTTTCTCATAAGAGTGAAAGAGACGTCTTTAACATTTTTGTTTGTGTGAAAAAAAAAATTCATCTTTATGTCCATTTAGGTATTTTTACTTTAGCATGCCAACAGGCACTCCTGTTAGTGACATGGACCCTGGATGTCCCACTGGAGACTTTACCTTGTGCATCAAATGTGTTTTCTGATATTCAAATATCCTTTGGAGAATTACCCCCAAACACTCATTGAGCATCTACTGTGGTTCACTACTGTATGTGGCTATACAAGAGATACAGTTCTACTGTCATAAAGCCATCCAAATGCGCCATCCAAATGGGCTGTGCCAAAGGCACTAGTCTTCCAGAATTTTTCAACAACTTGCTAGTGACTGTAGTAAATGAGAAAAACGTCATGATTCATAGTATGTAGTAAATAAAGTTTGCCAGAGTGTGCTGAGATGGTTCTTTCTGATGCATTCTGGCTGACTGTTAATCACTCATAATCCTCTAACCAGCTCTTGAGGCTGCAACACTGGCAATGTTGCATCAGCACTGCTTCTCAGAGACATGGCTCAGTGGATGGCAGACACAACTTAGTCAGATGTCTTCCTTAAAAATTTGGAGGAAAAATCTAACTGTATGTAAGAATCAGATTTTAAACTCCTTTTCATTTCGGTATCTCCTATGCATGTCTGTTGTTTTGCTAAGCTTTTTGTAAAGCTTCCCTTTTTATGGGGTTGTATCAACAGCACACACAGATGAAACCATTTATGTATTAGTGAATTTATGTGGTAACAACTAAAAAACAAAAAACAGAAAATAAAAAAAAAAAAAGAACAACAAAACCAGCTGGCAGAGATACCAGCCTTAGATAAAGATAATTTACTAGACAGTTGGGATCATATTGACTTAAGTGAAGGGAGGATTACAATAAATGAGTAGGTTCAAAGATCCACCATAGTAGACTGGGTCTAGTCTGGAGTCTTGCTATTAAATGACGAACTGAGTTTCAGCATTTAGCCTTATTAGAAAATGAACGTAGATTTTTCTCATAAGAGTGAAAGAGATGCCTTTAACATTTTTGTGTGAAAAGACACATTCATCTTCATGTCCATTTAGGTATTTTTACAATGGTGCTTGTCTATTCAAGCCTTTTTTTCTGAACTGTTTATGCTGAAATGGGCATCTGCTCAGCTCACCCAATTCAAAACAAAAATTTGCATAATCTGTATTTGCATAGCAGCAAGTGGGTGGAGTTTAGGCAAGTGCACAGATGAACATAAAAATCAAATATGGGCAGGAGGAAACTCAATTTCATTATTAAAAAAAATGTTTGTTTAAACATAAAAAAAAGCTGTGTAAACAATCCAAATGTGTTTACCATAGTTTAGCCTACAAGGCTCCCATTTTGCTCTCATCCTTTTAGCAGCCCTGTTGAATGAATGCAAATAAATGTGTGTTACTCACAAGAGATTTCAATTAAAAATTTGCTCTCGGAAAAGTCTCAGAAATAGGATAGAATGGCCATGAATTGAATCATGTGCACTGTCTGAAAGAAACAAACAAACAAAAAAAAAGACAAAGATATAAGAGGATACAATTAGAGTTTTGTTTTGAAAATTATTCAAGCAATCAAATTTAAATAAAAATTTAAGGAAAAACAGATAAAACTTTGCATATGGCAAAGAATTCAAGAATTTAGAGGGGGAAGCAAATAAGACTAGGGCTGAAAAGACTATGGATGCAAAATAAGGTTAGCATAAGAATAATTTAAGGAGACAACGTTCCTATAACGAAGAGAAAGATCATGAAAGGAACTTTAACTTAAATTTTTGGCACAAATAGAGTGCTCATCTTGGTTGGGTCTCAATATACATACACTAGGCCCAGGGAAGTAAAAAGCTAACACTAGATGTACAGCTGATACTTTGAGGACCTGAAACTTACAAAGCATATTGTCATCTGTGGTCAGCAAACAAGACTATAATATTAGGTCTATCATAACACAAACTGTGTATTAATGGAGCCATTAATCACCATCAAAATTGTATTAAGAGTGAGGATAGCCAAAGAGAGCTTAACTGACAGCAAGTGGCCATAAACCTGTCCAAAAACTAATTTGATTACCATCATATCAGCATCTGTGCCACTTATGAGGGTTCATTTTTTTGATGAAATTAAGTAGACAAGTCATTCATGCGTATAATAGACATCTAAATCATGGTAAACATGTTGCTGGCAACAGAAGTAGTTAAAGAAAGTGTGGGATTGTTTTGGTGTCTGGGTACAGAAGCAACTCAATGGAAAGCATCTTTTGCACAACAGTTGGGGACAAAATGCCATCAAAGAAGCTTTGGATGAAGCCAAATGCCAAGTGAGAAATAGATGGATTCAAAGTCAGCTGGTGAGATTCAGGGAATGTTGATTGTTTACAAGAAGAAATGTTTCACCAGGATAAACTCTCACTCTTTATGGGTCATAAATGTTCCCAGCAAACAATCTGCTTTATTTGAAGACAGTTGGATCTGTTAGATTTTAGTCCTAACAGATGGAATTGCGGGATGTCATCGATAATGACAGCCTAGAGAAAAAGCCTAGAACGTGCGTCTTGAGTCAGGGAAGAAATGGACTTTGCTACGAAGAATGATGTACTTCCTCATTTTTTTTTTTTCAGCTAGTTATTTTAAAAGAACGTGGAATTTCTTATCCAATTTGCACTTACATAATTTATTCCTAGAACAAATGTGGCTTTCCGGTCTGCGTATTTTAAATATTCTATTCCTTTAGTGAAAGGCTATACCTTTCCAAAGATTCCAAATTATTCAGATTATTAGAAGATCCATACTACTCACTAACCTGGTATTTAAAAAAATGTATTCCAATATTTAATTTATAGAAAAAAGAATTTATTTTAACATACATTTTATGCATGGAAATACCAGGTACGTTTGCATATAACAGCAGTTTAGGCACTGGAAATAAAACATGATCACATAGGCTCACGCACAGAGTCAAAACAGACCACGGTGTTATAAATCTAATTCCCGCTTGCTCAGTGATCTCGTCCTTTGAGACAAAGCCATGTATCTGTGTATATGTACATGTCCATTTGCTTGTTTTTACATATGTGCGAAAGCTTTGAAGAGCGTAAATAAGCTTGAGGAACAGAAAATGTATCTTTTAATACCAAGATAGAGAACACTTCCCCATGAACATCTCAGGGAAAAAACAGCAGGAGTGACACTTGTCTCCAGCTCCTCCTGAAACATTATCCTGCTAATTCTGAACACCTTGGCTTTGCAGCGAGGGAGCTTCGAGCTGCAGGAAGCTGCCTGCCGTTCACAAGCTGATGCCTTGTAGGCCTCTGCGTCTTACCTGAGTTTGCAGATGGGCCATTTCCCAGGTGGGCCTGGCCAAGCACTCCTCATTAATCATGGCTTAAACCTCTCTCAGTGGGGAGACCTCAGGTTAGACATCATTTGGAAACAAATTGGGTGAAAAATAGCTCTGACAATAAGGAGCCCACACGGAATTCCCCTGTGAGAGCTTCAGCAGTGTGAAAACAGGCTCTTCCAAGACACTAAATGATCTGTCATTTAGTGAATGACATTATAATCCAGTTTTGTGTCATACGCAGCTTTAAGCAGTGGCTGCCAGCCGCAGCCTTTTGTGGCTGTTGTGTCTCCAACTCTCTAGGCTCACTTAATTAACAAAGAGGGTTTGGATTTAGAACTGAAGAGATGAACACGTGCGTGTGCGCATGTGTATTACGTATAGCAAACACAAGTATGCATAGGTGCACAACGGCAAACTAAGTGCCTGGCCATATGCTGCCTCGCTAAAAATGATACTTGCTCAAATATCCTGGTGGAACCAGAAAAACCACCAAGGTGCAAGTCCTAAACAGAACGATCCTGCGTGATATAAAAAACAAAACAAAGCAGAAACCTGGAATCACGACAACATGATTTATTCTCCGGGTGAGAAAAACTCATCCACTTTTCTTCAAATGCATTCCAAGCTCAAGAGCCTGGGGATAAATTTACTTTTCTCAAGTTTCTTTTCTTAAAAGTAACTGTATGTTTGCCTTAAAGTGACAGATGGCTTTTCTACCACATTGTAGCCATTATTTATACTAACAGATTGCATCGGAATTGACTGCAAACCAATGTATTTTGTCTTCCGTTTTTTATATTTCTCATCTTAGGTTTATCTGTTGGGACAAATCAGAAGACGAATGCTCACCTATGTACCCTTGGCACCAGGATTCCATTTGTAGTACTTACCAGGGCACATACCTGGGTCACTCTAGTGCCCCAAGTAAGTCCAGGAAGGTGATATCCCTTCTTTTAGAAGGGCAGGATCATATGATCTGGAAAAGGCCATGATGGCTTTGTCTGAGGACCCAGTTTGTTATAATCCAGAGACCCTCAGGCAACCCATCATATACTCATGTTTCTTACCTTATGTACAACCAGCCCATTTCTTTGACCTATGGGTTTCAGCTGAGTGGAACAGTTTTTGACCTTCTGCTGTGGGCTCTCAGAAGGACTTTTCTGAGTTTAACTCTTGAGGGGAGCCAGGCCCTGGGGGTTTAGAGGTTCCCTCCATTTTCTTATCACCTTGACCTTGAGAGAACTTGTGTGGAGGATAATTCCTGACTTACCCCTTTGAAGAGGGCTTAGCATAATAGACTTCAGTAATTTGATATTTAAAAGTTAGAGCAATCTTTTTTTTTTTTTTTTTTAAGCTGGCGTCTTGCTCTGTGACCCAAAATGGAGTGCAGTGATGTGATCTGGCCTCACTGCAAGCCCCACCTCCCGGGTTCAAGCGATTCTCTTGCCTCAGCTTCCCAAGTAGCTGGGATTGCAGGTGTGCGCCAACATGCCCAGCTAATTTTTTGTAATTTTAGTAGAGACGGGATTGTCTCCATCTCCTGACCTCGTGATCCGCCTGCCTCGGCCTCCCAAAATGTTGGGATTGCAGATGTGAGCCACTGTGCCTGGCCAGTTACAGCAGTCTTTACATGACTTGATTTGAGTGTCAGAGCATACATCGACAACACCAACAACTGACTACCCTCTGCCAGTTTTCACGCTCTCTAAGTCCTTCGGAATTTACGAACAGCCCAGGGGAAAAGGAGAGTTTAAAACCTCAGTTGACTGAGATACATCTGTTACTTAGCAGACATCTAGGCTCACAGTAAAAATTAAATAGAATTGTAAAAACTACATTTATGTACTTGCATATTGAAACTTGTGGAATGAGGCTTATATATACTACAAGAGCAACTCTGGGCTCTGGGGAGGGAGGAATACTTCCATTCCATGCTAAACTATGAGGTCCACAGTGGGAAAAATCAAGAGAGAAAATGGAAAGAAACAAGCATTTATTGAACAGCTGTTATATGCTAAACACTGTTCTGGGTTTTAGAGCCATTTTCTTCTCTCATCTGTACAATATCACCATGAAGTCAGTGCTATTTGTCCTTGTTTTACCAGCGAGGAAACCAAAGAAGCTTAAGCAACCTGCCCAAGGTTTTCTTCATTCTTCTGTTAGTTTATTCACATGCATGGATCCCGAGCCTGCTCCCTGCTAGGTGGTTTTACCAAGCACTGGGGATGGGGATAGAGAAGTGAACAAAGCTGACCAAGGCTCTGACCCCAGATAACATATTATAAAGGGAGGACCCAGACAATGCAGCTATACATAATACAAACATATGAAGTAATTTCAGAAAAGCAGAGTGTAGAAAGCTAATGAGATTGCTGGGAAGGGATGGAAGGGGACCAGATACTTCAAGTAGGTTGGTAGGCAAGACCACCCTGAAAGATATCAGAATGCTGAGGAAGAAGCAACCATGTGACAATCTTGGGGAATAGTGCCCCAAGCAGAGGGAAGAGCAGATGATGCAAAGGCCGTGGGTAGCAACAAGTGCAGCATGATAGAAGTGACCTAAGGAAGACCAGCGTGACTGAGGCACCCTGAGTGATCGACAGCGTGACACCAGATGAGGCCAGACGTCACAAATGTCTTAGAGTCTCCTTCTATGGCAGGATCTAGGGAATAGGGTCATATTTTTTAATAGCATTGAATGATAGCAAAAACTCATATTTGTAAATTTTCTCTTAATGGAAAAGGGGATGCCTTAGTTTCCCATTATTTACTTTCGCAAATAATTATTCACTTTTACAAACAATTGATGGAGCTGTGCATTACTCTTTCTAGGCTCCTAGAATCTGAAACTCCTTTTTAAATTTAATATTATGAACTTGACTGTGGAATTTTAACAGGAAATTACAGATAATTATTTGTGAAATGGCCTCTCCTGTTAGTACACGAACTCTGCGTTCCTTGGCCACCTCATTCCCTTCCATTGATTTACTTTTCCCTCCATTATTTATTTTCAAAAATAATAATTAGATGAATTCTCTTATTCAAGTTGCCATTTGAGGGCAGGGGAACTAAGAGAAGACTAAAATTAAGGCAATCAGTTTTGCTATATTTAGATTTAGTAACAGACTTAAAGGGAAGGAAGGTTATGAACACTGGTTACAATCAGAATTTGGAAAAATAATTGCTTTTGTCTCTTACTGTCTGCAGCAGCATGGAGAGGTGGCTTTCTCTGTTTAAGCGTGGCACTTCTTGAGAGCGTATCTTGCTTTTACTTCGGATTTTCTCCAAAGACAGCAAGAGGGCACAATGTTGAATGAATGACAGTCCATAAAGTTATACAGGTCTGGGCAAGTCATTAAGTGACTTGCGGGTTGTCTCATGGTTCCAAGTTAAATTTCCAAAGGAATGGCATTGAATATACAGAGATTTTCTGCCTTTTTTCCTACCCTCTGAAGAAACAAGCATGCAGGAGAAGATAAAATGATTCTAATTTTAATATATTTTGCATTTTAAATAAGAGAACAATGCATTATTCTTCGTGGACTTTTAGGCTCTGAAAATCTTCTTTTAAATTTAATATTGTAAACTTGTTCATGGAATTTCACAAAGAATTGTACATCAACAGGACTCTGGTCTCTACAAGATTGCTGAAACCTGAATCTAAATCCAAAAATGTACATATCAGCCAAAATCTAATCTTTTTTTTTAAAGAAAATTTCCATTGACTTTATTATATATCACCAGTGGGAGCGAATTCACCATGCCACAATGCTGGGATAGCTTGTCGTCTCACACCATGAAGTGGTTGAGCACTCTTGTGGGGCATGAAAAAAAAGAGAAAAAAAAAACACTAAATTTTAGCCAGACGCAATGGCTCATGCCTATAATCACAGCAGGTTGGGAGGCAAATGAGGGTGTACTGCTTGAGCTCAGGAGTTTGAGACCAGCCTGGGCAACATGGTAAAATCCTGTCCCTACCAAACATACAAAAATTAGCTGGGCATGGTGGCGCACACCCATAGTCCCAGCTACTTGGGAGGCTGAGGTGGGAGAATTGCTGGAGGCTGGGAAGTCAAGGCTGCAGTGAGCTATGATCTCGTCATTCACTGCACTCCAATCTAGGTGACAGAGCAAGACTTTGTCTCAAAAAAAAAAAAAGAAAGAAAGAAAAAAGGGAAAGAAATTTTACTTCTGTGAAGAGTGAAGCAGTAGATACCCTTCGACTGGGTATGAATTTTAAAGTGGAAATTGTTGAGATACTACAATTTATGCTCACTTGAGTCTGGGCTTCTCCATCATCCCCTGAATTCTGAACTTGTCCTGAATTCCAGAATTAGAGGAAAATACTGTTACACCATCAACTCCATAAAAAACAGAATGGGCTAAGCTCAGGGGCTCATGTCTGTAACCCTAGCACTTTGGGAGGCCAAGGCAGGTGGATCATGAGGTCAAGAGATCAAGATCATCCTGATCAACATGGTGAAGCCCCATCTTTACTAAAAATACAAAAATTAGGTGGGCGTGGCAGCATATGCCTGTAGTCCCAGCTATTTGGGAGGCTGAGGCAGGAGAATTGCTCGAATCCAGGAGGCGGAGGCTGCAGTGAGCTGAGAAAACATCATTACACTCCAACCTGGGCAACAGAGACTCCATTTCAAAAAAAAAAAAAAAAAAGTGGAATGGAAAAAGGGCTGCAGAGAATTTCAAACCATTTGCTGGGAAAGTCCCTCTGAAAGCATGAATGCTACTGGGAGAACACAGCCAGGCTTCATAGATGCTGTGGATCATGAAAAGAGGAAAAGTCAAGCCAGAGCCCAAGAGGGAGGATGTCAAGCTAAAACGAGGTGGCTTAATTTATTTTTTAAAAATATGTGGACTGAGCATTTGCTATGGCTTCTGTGAGAATGAAGCAAACAATCTTCATCCTCAAGAAACCTGCAGTCAAGAACAGACAACAAAAGCCAGCCAGACTAGGCTCAAGATAATAACGTGAGTCAGGTGTTTTAGTGGACTCACACTGGCTGATGTCTGCTCCTCCACCTCAGTTGTAAAGACTCATTGATTGTTTTTGTTAGTTTCTCTATTTGTTTTAATTTATAAGAGTATCAGTGGTGGTGAGACTAATGTATAATTGGGGCATACTCCTACCAAGCCAATATTGGCACTTCGATTATGTCCTCACGGACTGCACAGCTCAATTAGTCTTAGACACAATTAACTGTCATAGTGTTGGACAGTTTGTTCCATTCAATAGAAATCTTTAAGTACCTCTGTTTAAAGTTGTACTGATCACCAATTAATGTATTCTAAAAAATGGTACACAATTTAGAATAAAATTTAAAATATATAGAAGTTTCTAAATACCATTTTTGCTTGATTATTTTTTTAAATCCCCTTTTTTTTACTTCAAATAAACAAATCTTACAATGCATCTTAAAGAATTATGATTACATTTATATATATATATATATATTGCACTTTAGGTTCTGGGGTACATGTGCAGATCATGCAGGATTGTTGCATAGGTACATACATGGCAATGTGGTTTGCTGCTTCCATCCCCCCGTCACCTATATCTGGCATTTCTCCCCATGTTATCCCTCTCCAACCTCCATACCCCCTGCTTTCCCTCTCCTAGTCCCCTCCAACAGACCCCAGTGTGTGATGCTCCCCTCCCTGTGTCCATGGGTTCTCATTGTTCAACACCCGCCCATGAGTGAGAACATGCAGTGTTTGATTTTCTGTTCTTGCGTCAGCTTGCTGCGAATGATGGTTTCCAGATTCATCCATGTCCCTACAAAGGATGCAAACTCGTCGTTTTTGATGGCTGCATAGTATTCCATGGTGTATATGTGCCACATTTTCCTTGTCCAGTCTATCATCGATGGGCATTTGGGTTGGTTCCAAGTCTTTGCTATTGTAAAGAGTGCCACAATGAACATACGTGTTCATGTGTCTTTATAATAGAACAATTTATAATCCTTTGGATATATACCCAGTAATGGGATTATTGGGTCAAATAGAATTTCTATTTCTAGGTCCTCGAGGAATCGTCACACTGTCTTCCACAATGGTTGAACTAATTTACACTCCCACCAACAATGTAAATGTGTTCCTATTTCTCCACATCCTCTCCAGCATCTATTGTCTCCAGACTTTTTAATGACCACGATTCTAACTGGCGTGAGAATGTGGTTTTGATTTGCATTTTTCTAATGACCAGTGATGATGAACATTGTTTCATATGTTTGTTGGTCTCATAAATGTCTTCTTTCAAAAGTGCCTGTTCATATCCTTTGCCCACTTTTGAATGGGTTTGTTTGTTTTTTTCTTATAAATCTGTTTTAGTTCTTTATAGATTTTGGATACTAGCCCTTTGTCAGATGGGTAGATTGCAAAATTTTTTTCCATTCTGTTGGTTGCTGGTTCACTTTAATGATTGTTTCTTTTGCTGCATAGAAGCCTGGAGTTTAATTAGGTCCCATTTGTCTATTTTGGCTTTTGTTGCCAATGCTTTTGGTGTTTTAGTCATGAGGTCCTTGACTATGCCTCTGTCCTGAATGGTTTTGCCTAGGTTTTCTTCTAGGGTTTTTATGGTGTTAGGTCTTATGTTTAAGTCTTTAATCCATCTAGAGTTAATTTTAGTGTAAGGTGTCAGGAAAGGGTCCAGTTTCTGCTTTCTGCACATGGCTAGCCAGTTTTCCCAACACCATTTATTAAATAAGGAATCCTTTCCTCATTGCTTGTTTTTGTCAGGTTTGTCAAAGATCAGATGGTTGTAGATGTGTGGCATTGCCTTCAAGGCCTCTGTTCTGTTCCATTGGTCTATATCTCTGTTTTGGTGCCAGAACCATGCTGTTTTGATTACTGTAGCCTTGTTTTATAGTTTGAAGTCAGGTAGTGATGCCTCCAGCTTTGTTCTTTTTGCTTAGAATTAACTTGGCTATGCAGGCTCACTTTTGCTTCCATGTGAAGTTTAAGGGTTTTTTTTTGTTTGTTTGTTTGTTTTTCCAGTTCTGTGAAGAGGCTCATAGGTAGCTTGATGGGGATAGCATTGAATCTGTAAATAACTTTGGGCAGTATGGTAATTTTCACAACATTGATTCTTCCTAACCATGAGCATGGAACATTTTTCCATCTGTTTGTGTCCTCTCTTATTTCCTTGAGCAGTGGTTTGTAGTTCTCCTTGAAGAGGTCCTTTAAATCCTTTGTTAGTTGTATTCTTAGGTATTTTATTCTCTTTGTAACAACTGTGAATGGCAGTTCATTCTTAATTTGGCTCTCTTTAAGTCTGTTATTGGTGTAAAGGAATGCCTGTGATTTCTGCACATTGATTTTGTATCCTGAGACTTTGCTGAAGTTGCTTATCAGTTTAAGGAGATTTTGGGCTGAGATGATGGGGTCTTCTAAATATACAATCATGTTGTTTGCAAATAGAGGCAATTTGACTTCCTCTTTTCCTAATTGAATACCCTTTATTTCTTTTTCTTGCTGATTGCTCTGGCTAGAAATTCCAATACTATATTAAATAGGAATGGTGAGAGAGGACATCCTTATCTAGTGCCAGATTTCAAAGGGAATGCTTCCAGTTTTTGCCTATTCCGTATGATATTGGCTGTGGGTGTGTGGTAAATAGCTCTTATTATTTTGAGATACATTCCGTCAATACCTAGTTTATTGAGAGTTTTTAGCATAAAGTGCTGTTGAATTTTGTTGAAGGCCTTATCTGCATCTATTGAGATAATCATGTGGTTTTTGTCTTTGGTTCTGTTTATGTGGTGGATTACATTTATAGACTTGTATATGTTGAACCAGTCTTGCATCCCTGGGATGAAGCCTACCTGATCGTGATGGATAAGCTTTTTGATGTGATGTTGCAATCAGTTTGCCAGTATTTTATTGAATATTTTTGCATCTATGTTCATCATGGATAGTGGCCTGAAGTTTTCTTTTGTTGTTGAGTCTCTGCAGGGTTTTGGTATCAGGATGATGTTGGTCTCATAAAATGATTTGAGAAGGATTTCCTCTTTTTAAATTGTTTGGATAGTTTCAGAAGGTGTAGTAACAGCTCCTCTTTGTATGTCTGGTAGAATTCAGCTGTGAACCTATCTGGACCTGGGCTTTTTTTGGTGGATAGGCTATTAATTGCTGCCTCAACTTCATCCTTTGTTGTTGCTCTGTTCAGGGTTTCAACTTCTTCCTGGTTTAGGCTTGGGAGAAGGCAAGTTTCCAGGAATTTACCCATTTCTTCCAGGTTTACTGGTTTATGTGCATAGAGTTGTTTGTAGTAATCTCTGATGGTAGTTTGTATTTCTGTGGAATCTGTGGTGATATTCCCTTTATCATTTTTGATTGCATCTATTCGATTCTTCTCTCTTTTCTTTTTTATTAATTTGGCTAGTGGTCTATTTTGTTGATCTTTTCAAAAATGAGCTGCTGGATTTATTGATTTTTTTGAAGTGTTTTTTGTGTCTCTGTCTTCTTCAACTGTGCTCTGATCTTAGTTATTTCTTGTCTTCTGCTAGTTTTTGAGTTTTGTTGATCTTGCTCCTCTAGCTCTTTCAATTTTGATGATAAGGTGTCAATTTTAGATCTTTCCTTGCTTCTCATGTGGGTATTTATTGCTATAAATTTCCCTCTATACACTGCTTTAAATGTGCCCCAGAGATTCTGGTACATTGTGTCTTCATTCTCATTGGTTTCAAAGAACTTATTTATTTCTGCCTTCATTTGATTGTTTATCCAGTCAACATTCAAGAGCAAGTTGTTTGGTTTTCATGAAGTTGTGTGATTCTGAGTTAGTTTCTTAATCCTGAGTTCTAATTTGATTGCACTGTGGTCTGAGAGACTGTTTGTTATGATTTCCATTCTTTTGCATTTACTGAGGAGTGATTTACTTCCAATTAAGTGGTCAATTTTAGAGTAGGTGTGATGTGGTGCTGAGAAGAATGCATATTCTGTGGATTTGGGGAGGAGAGTTCTATAAATGTCTATTAGGTTTGCTTGGTCCAGATCTGAGTTCAAGTCCTGGATATCCTTATTAATTTTCTGTCTCGTCGATCTGTCTAATATTGACAGTGGGGTGTTAAAGTATCCCACTATTATTGTGTGGGAGTCTAAGTGTCTTTGTAGGTCATTAAGAACTTGCTTTATGTATCTGGGTGCTCCTGTATTTGGTGCATATATATTTAGAATCCTTAGTTCTTCTTGTTGCATTGATCCTTTTACCATTATGCAATGCCCTTCTTTGTTTCTTTTGATTTTTGTTGGTTTAAAGTATATTTTATCAGAGACTAGGATTGCAACTCTGGCTTTTTTTTTTTTTTTTTTTGCTCTCCATTTGCTTGGTAAATCTTCCTCCATCCCTTTATTTTGAGCCTATGGTTGTCCTTGCATGTGAGATGAGTTTCCTGGATACAGCACACAGATGGGTTTTGACTTTTTATCCAATTTGCCAGTCTGTGTCTTTTGATTGGGGCATTTAGCCCATTTACATTTAGGGTTAATATTGTTATATGTGAATTTGATCCTGCCATTTTGATGCTAGCTGGTTGTTTTTCCCATTAGTTGATGTAGTTTCTTCATTGTGTCAATGCTCTTTACCATTTGATACTTTTTTGGAGTGGCTGGTACTGGTTGTTCCTTTCTAAGTTTAGTGCTTCTTTCAGGAGCTCTTGTAAGGCAGTCCTGGTGGTGACAAAATCTCTCAGAAATTGCTTGTTCATAAAGGATTTTATTTCTTCTTCGCTTTTGAAGCTTAGTTTTGCTGAATATGAAATTCTAGGTTGAAAGTTCTTTTCTTTAAGGATGTTGAAGATTGGCCCCAACTCTCTTTGATTTGCAGGGTTTCTGCCAAGAGATCTGCTGTGAGTCTGATGGGCTTCCCTTTGTAGGTAACCCAACCTTTGTCTCTGGCTGCCCTTCATGTTTTTTCCTTCATTTCAACCCTGGTGAATCTGATGATTATGTGCCTTGGGGTTGCTATTTTTGAGGAATATTTTTGTGGTGTTCTCTGTATTTCCTGGACTTGAATATTGGCCTGCCTTTTTAGGTTGGGGAGTTTCTCCTGGATAATATCCTGAAGAGTGTTTTGCAGCTTGGATTCATTCTCTCTGTCACATTCAGGTACACCTGTCAAACATAGCTTCGGTCTTTTCACTTAATCCCATATTTCTTGGAGGCTTTGTTCATTTCTTTTCACTCCTTTTTCTCTGATCTTGCCTTCTTATTTTATTTCATTGAGTTGATCTTCAATCTCTGATATCCTTTCTTCTGCTTGGTCAACTCGGCTACTGAAACTTGTATATGCTTCGTGAAATTCTCGTGTTGTGTTTTTCAGCTCCATCAGGTCATTTATATTCTTCTCTAAGCTGTTTATTCTTGTTAGCAGCTCATCAAATCTTTTTTCAAGGTTCTTAGTTTCTTTGCATTGGGTTAGAACATGTTCTGTTAGCTCAGAGAAGTTTGTTATCATGCAACTTCTGAAGCCTGTTTCTGTCAATTCATCAGACTCACTCTCCATCCAGCTTTGTTCCCTTGCTGGTGAGAAGTTGTGATCCATTGGAGGAGGAGAGGTGTTCTGGTTTTGGGTGTTTTCATTCTTTTTGCACTGGTTTATTCCCATCTTTGTGGATTTATCTACCTGTGGTCTTTGTAGTTCATGACTTTTGGATGTGGTCTCTGAGTGGATGTCCTTTTTGTTGATGATGAAGTTATTTATTTCTGTTTTTTTAGTTTTCCTTCTAACAGTCTGGCCCCTCTGCTGTAGGACTGCTGGAGGTCCATTCCAGGTCCTGTTTGCCTGGGGATCACCTGTGGCAGCTGCAGAACAGTAAGAGTTGCTGCCAGTTTCTTCTTGTGTTATCTTTGTCACAGAAGGGTATCTGCCAGATGTCAGCCCGAGCTCTCTCCTTTATGAGGTGTCTCTTTGGATATATGGGGGTTGGGGAGCTGCTTGAGGAGACAGTCTGTCTCTTATAGGAGCTCAAGTGATGAGTTGTGAGCTCTGTTATGCCATTCAGAGCTGCTGGGCAGATGCATTTCAGTCTGCTGCAGGGGAACTCATAACTGCCTTTTTTCCCAGGTGCTCTGTCCTCTGAAGGTGGGGGTTTATTTATAAGTTCCTGACATGTTGCTGCCTTTCTTCAGAGATGCTCTGCCTAGCAAGAAGGTAGCCTAGTCACAGTCTGCCAGCAGAGGCATTGCTGAGATGACATGGGCTCTGCCCAGCTTCTGTGTGAACTTCCTTGCAGTTTTGTTTATAGAGGTATAGTTAGAACTGCCTCGGTAATGATGGTCTTCCTCAGTAATGGTGAACTGCCTCTGTAATGGAGGACCGCCTTGGTAGTGGCAGACCACCTCAGTAATGGTGAACCACCTTGGTAATGGCAGACTGCCTCGGTAGTGGTGGACACCCTTCCCTGGGTCCAGCTGAGCTTGCTGTCAAAAAAAAATCTCTTCTTAAGTAAAATACATAAGAATAATTCCCTGTAAAACTTTTGTTTTCTTTGTTTTTTTTTTTTTTTAATAGAGATGGGGTCTCACTATGTTGCCCAGGCTGGTCTTGAACTTCTGGGCTCAAGAAATCTGCCCCCTTTTGCCTCCCAAAGTGTTGGAATTACAGGCATGAGTCACTGTGCCTGGCCCTAAAACTTCTGTTTTGTGTTCAGCACTCATCTTTGGCCTCAAAATTTAAGCTAATTCTGCACTAGATGGTTTTGGAATGGACTTTTCTCTGTCTTTTGATTGTCTCGTTGATCCAAAGGTGGTCAGTGATTTTCCTATTCACTCTGTCTCCCGCCTCCAATGGTCTAAAAAGCAGAAAATAGAAGTTAAGCAGGTCTGGTTTGTGAAGAAATGAAACAATTATCTTTTTCTAACTCATGTTTTTACAAGTGGTCTATAAATTGATCTTCTTATATAGGTGACTGATTTCCTTGGATTTATTCTCCAGGAATTATCTCACTACTGATCCAGTAGAGATCTGTGGAAACGGGGAATGTGGAGTGCTAGAGAATGGGGACTTCTGTGGTCCTGGAGCTAGGAGTGCTGACCTAGAAGGACAAGCACAAGAAGGTCTCCAATGGGGGGTAAGAGCTCCAGTGATATCTAGAAGTGATGCTGAGGGTCAAAAACACAGAAACAAATAACAAATCTGTCCACATTTGAAAATGGCAACCCCAAAGAGAAAACCCAGGAGCTGAGAATAGAACAGAATTGAGCAGGATGGAAAAAACAAGAGTGAAAGCAAAGCAAGTATTCCCATCCAGCTGCTGTGAAACCAACTGTCCATCACATGCGATGAGGCAGAGACTTAGTGCTTCCTGTATAGCCATATCCTTATCATGGGCTTAAAGATGCACCTGCAATTTAAATGTGTAAAACAGGCTTAAACAGATTATAACAGCTTTAAACAGAAATAGAGTGTTATTTCAATCTCTAAAACAAATCTTCAAAAATAACCTAGAAGTGATTATAAAAATTATTTATTTCAACTCCTTAGTTTGTACATTTATTTGCATACCAAACATTTTTTTAAATAAACAAGATACTGGAAATATCAGCATGGGCTGCTTAGTCAAATTCCCTATGACAGTCCTTCCTGCCTCTCCAGCTGTATCCAGTCTCCTGAGTTGGGGAATGCCCTTCCCTAGGTGTTCTCATATTTTTACTACATCCATCAAGGTGTGGATTTTCCCTTTACTACATAATTATGTATCCATAGTAATATACAACATTCTCTCTTTTAACTTTTATTTGAACTGTAGTTTTCTTTACCTAGTATTATGCAACTTGCTTTATTTACTCAATGTATCTCTGAATGATACATGTAGATCTAGTTTATTTACTTTTTTTTTTTTTTAGAGAGTTTTCACTCTTGTTGCCCAGGCTGGAGTGCAATGGTGCAATCTCAGCTCACTGTAACCTCTGCCTCCCAGGTTCAAGCAATCCTCTTGCCTCAGCCTCCCAAGTAGCTGAGATTACAGGCATGCACCACCACACCTGGCTATTTTTTTTCATATTTAATGGATACGAGGTTCCACTATGTTGGTGAGACTGATCTCAAACTCCTGAGCCACTGCACTTGGCCTTAGTTCATTCACTTTTAACTGCTCTGTATTATTATACTGTATTATCATCATTTATTTATTTATTTATTTATTTAATTTTTTTTTTTTTTTGAGACGGAGTTTCGCTCTTGTTACCCAGGCTGGAGTGCAATGGCGCGATCTCGGCTCACAGCAACCTCCGCCTCCTGGGTTCAGGCAATTCTCCTGCCTCAGCCTCCTGAGTAGCTGAGATTACAGGCATGCGCCACCACGCCCAGCTAATTTTTTGTATTTTTAGTAGAGACAGGGTTTCACCATGTTGACCAGGATGGTCTCGATCTCTCGACCTCGTGATCCACCGGCCTCGGCCTCCCAAAGTGCTGGGATTACAGGCTTGAGCCACCGTGCCCGGCCCATCATTTATTTTTTCATTCTTTTTTTTGCTGGTGGACATTCATGATGCGTCTGACATTTTCTTATTATCTTAAGATTCTGGTTTTGAGACAAGAAATAAACTCATTTTACTTTGAATACCAAAAGGTTAGTGCAAGGAATACTTTACCCATCGAGTATTAAGAAGTCCCTCTCTTCAAATAAGTAGCTTCTAAAGATTTGGGGATCTTGACTTTGAAAAAAGGTATGTTGCTAAATGAAACATTTCTGTTTTTTAATGCCTTTGCAACGTGATCAAATATATTCAAGCCAGGGTTCCTACTCAACAAACCTTGAAACTGCATGAAATAAGCAATCTCCACATGCTTACTTGAACACTGAATAACTGAATGAATGAATGAATTGCTTCATTTACAAGTAAGTCATTGCCTTGATGTAGCTTTCTCTGTCTCTAAAGTAATTATTGTTCCCTCAGTGATAACCCTCACAAAAGCTATTGTTGTTGAACTACTACCACATGTCCAGAAGTGCTGTGTATTTGATCAGCCTATCACCATATTTTCGTCACCTTCTCATTTCACCAAGGTGGAAACTGAGATTCAGAGAGTTTAAGTGGCCTCTTAGAGACACACAGCAGTAAGTAAAAGAGTCAAAACTCTTTCCTGTTACTATTTCAGGCCTCCTCTAGAAGAAGTGACACTGTTAGCTTTTTTGGTTAAGAATTACATAATTGTATAAGCAGAAGCCACCCACGGGCAAGCACCAGCATTGGCTTCCCCTTGCATAGAGTGATAATTGGCCTGAGTTAATGCATCTTTTTGAAAAATTAATTTGACATAGGCTGTCATAATAGAACATCAGAAAGTAGGAGAGAACAGGCTTTCAAGAAAAACACAAACTACATGACGTCTTTAGGATTTTGCATTAGAAATTGAAATTCTCAGATTCCATTCAGTAGTCAGTTCATTACAGAACCTATAGGAGGCATATTTTGGATCATTAACTATAGAGGAGCTTAGGTGGCAAATAAAATTTGGCATGGAGCAAGTAGTCTATGCTTTCAGAAGCAACACATTTAATAGTTGAGCTAGGGAGGGGATATGTTGGCTATCTGACAGTTTCTATGTGAAAACTGAAGACATTTACCTAAAGAGGACAAATTCTGGACTCAAGTACTAGTGAATGAATCACAAATGATTTGCCAGAAAGTCAAACTGGGAAGATTAAAACACACATTGTGCCTCTAATCCCAGCATTTTGGGAGGCCAAGGTGGGTGAATCACTTGAGCCCAGGATTTTGATACAGCCTGCTCAACATGCAGAAACCTAGTCTTTACAAGAAATACAAAAATTAGCTGGGCATGATGGCATGTGCCTGTGGTCCCAGCTACTTGAGAGGCTGGGATGGGAAGATTGCTTGAGCCTGGGAGATTGAGGCTGCAGTGAGTTATGATTGAGCCACTGCACTCTAGCCCGGGTGATGAGGGAACTCCTATCTTAAAAAAAAAAAAAAAAAAAAAAAAAAAAAAAAAAAAAAAAAAAAAACCTTCATTTGTAGTAGCTTTTTTGGGACACAAATAAACTGTGAAATTCATGGTTAGAAAAGTCTATACTTGGATATTCTTTTCCCTACCCATACAGAAATCTTTATCTTTCTAGAGGACACAAATATTAGTATATTAATGCTATTTCTAAAGATCCCTGCCTGTATATCCTTCCCATGATGTATGTCTCTTCTTCTAGGAGTTGAAGAAAAAACAGAATGTAAAATATACTGTAGGGGTACAAAGGGATTTCTTCATACTTGTGTCCAGCTAAATAACACCCAGACAAGCTGGATGTTAAAATCACCCAGTTTCTCCAAAGTGAGCACAATCCAATTCCAGCTTTACACTTCAAATTCTGATAGAAATGCTGGTTTTACAAAACACTCCCCCTCCCACATACACAAATGGAGAAGTAGTAAATGATGGTCAATGGTAGAAGAATAAGATGAGTGCAACAGTAAGCATTAAACACCGAAATCCTGATCATCAATGTTATTGTACTAATAATTCCAGTCACATCCGGACATACCGTGTGCCAGACTTGGTACTAAACACTTTACAGGCATCCTGTCATTTGATATTGATTTGGCTTTATGTAGTAAGAACTACTATTATGCCATGGAAACTGAGGCTTAGAGGGCTTCTTGTAGGAATTTCTCCCCAAGAATACATTTTCCATGGGGAAGACACAGCATAGCGGAGGCAAGATTCAAACCACAGCATTCTATCTAGAATCCCCTGCTCTTAGTCATTGAGTGAGCGGCATTATATTTCAGTCTTAGGGATGTTCATATAGGGCTCCAAAATTTTCTGACAGCACAGATATGCACACAATTCTGTCACCATGGTGGCCATACTCAGTGGCAAATATGGCAATGGGTGACTCAGGCCTCTCTTTGCTGGAGAAAATCTCACCTAGGAAAATGCAACTGTTTATTAATAAGAAGGCTGTGAAGCCAGGAATATATTTCCCTGGAGCTCCATGAACCCATTTTATTCTGTTCCCTAGGCCTTATGAAAACCTACTCAGCGCTTTCTTTCCAGAGGATTGGCTAAGGGATCAAATCTAATAGGAGAGAAGAGGAATCCCTAATGTTCTGAATGGTGTCTCCCTAGGGGAGAGATATCAAAGAAAAGCTCCACTTCTTATCACTTAATAAAGAAAAATAAAGGAATCCCTGCAATAGAAAATAACCTCACACAACAATCCAAACCAGTAGTTTGCCCAGACGGGGGTATTTTCTGAAAAAGTTGTCAGAATCTCAGGAAGAATAAAGATTCCAAAGAGGTATTCAGCCAACATAATTAATAGAGCTTATATGGCAGACTGCCTTTGGATTTCCAGTCATAAACTGAGGGGCTGGGAAAGCAGGATGCATCCAGCAATCATCCCATCTCAATATCTTTGCACCTTGGTACCAGTCCCTGGAGGACACAGGGCTGCCGCCAGCCTCACTCATCACACAGAATTAGTGGGTATGTGAGTGCTGTGGCGTAGCAGCTCTGCACAGCAGTCACCAAGCAAGAAGATTTATTGCTCTATTTGACAGTCTGTTATTCACTAACTGAGCATGACACATCTGGGATTTGGAATCATCAACTTGACATCTAACAGGAGAACAAACCTTTGGGAGAGGACCAAGCAGTGGGAGACAGCAGGGGAAAATGGCAGTTTGCAGAATAGATCTTCCATTTCCCTGCTGACCCCGACTATGGGTCCAGGCTGGAGGTCATCGCCAGGTGGAAGGGAAGAGGCAGAGGTGCAGAGGGTCTTGGCCTGGAGGGATGTAAAGAAACTGTAGATTCAGAGTAAGAAAAGGCGCTTTGGGTCCTTGCAGGGGATGCACATCATTCCTGGTCACATTGGGCAGGGCTTTGTTCTTCCCGTCTTGCAGGAATGCATATTCCATGAGGAACACACAAGAGCCTCCCTCCATGTCTCCCTCCCTTTGCTGCTGAAGCAGAGCCTTGCTGCTAGAAGAGAATGAGCATTATTGCTTGAAGCCACTCTTTCAGCTATCAGACCCCAGCTGGCAAGATGGCCCCTCATCCTGTTTTCCATGCCCTGGCCCTGCCCCACCAGCTGGGTGGGCTAAGGTTGGGCCTATGCACCTCTTTATTTTCTGCATAGCCCCCATGCATTAAAACAAGGGTAAAGACAAAACCTTTTCTGGCCCAACATAAAGCTAAGGTTCTGTCCACAGAATTACTGCAGGCTCCACCTTTGCCATGGAAAAGAGAGTGGGGCTCACTAATGATCAGAAAGATAATTTATTTAATCTTCATGTATCCACTGGGAGCCATGGCTCAGAGGCCCATGAATAAAAATGGCAAGTTTGCTCAGAGCATTCAAGGCAGTTCAGACAATTTGTTTAGCCTGCTGCTAAGTGCTCCAAGGACTTATACTATCCCTGCTGAAAATAGCATGCATCCGCATGCGCGTGCACATACACACACTCATTAAACCATCTAATCTCTATGTTTATATTCTAGCAGGTAAATACAAGATGACATAAAAGTGTTAATGCCTGATTCTGCCTCTTTCGGTTCTCATTAGTTACTCCCTTATAATACGTGTATTCTCTCTCCATTTATGTGCTCTCTTTTTCCGTGCTTTTTTCTCTGTTTCTCCTCTTCTCACCTCTTTCATCTTGTCACCCAACCCCTCCCCGGGGTTGGTAGGTAAAGGAGATAAACAGGTAAAGGAGATAAAGGAGGTAAAGGAGATAAAGGAGGTAAAGGTAAAGCAGGTAAAGGAGATAAACAAGACAGTGAAATCACAAGCAGGGGCCCTTATTCACACTTCCTCCTAATCACTATTGCAAAACTCTGTAAAGAAATAGCACCAGCAATGAAGAAGTAAATTCTCTCTCCAGGGAGAATTGCTCTATTTCACTCTAATGATTTCTTAAAATTTTACCTTGTAGTTCCAGCTCAAAGGACAAACATTTCAAAAGTTGAAGACAAATCTGACCCTACCTCTTTTTTTTTTTTTTTTTTTTTTTTGAGACAGGGTCTCAGTCTGTCACCCAGGCTAGAGCGCAGTGGCACCATCTCGGCTCCCTACATCCTCAACCTCCCAAGCTCAAGCGATCCTCCCACCTTAGCCTCCTGATTAACTGGGAACCACAGACATTAGCTATGCCTGGCTAATTTTTTAAATTTTTGTAGAGATGGGGGTCTCACCATGTTGTCCAGGATGGTCTTGAACTCTTAGGATCAGGCGATCCACCTGCCTTGGCATCCCAACATGCTGGGATTACAGGCATGAACCATCACACCCAAGCCTGACCCTCTTTTTTGATGATTTACTGATTTTTTAGAAGTGCTGGAAGGATTACAAGCATATTAATTAGTGTATAAACTCTTAGATATTATGCACAGTACTTATGAGGAAGGTCTAAAACAATTCAACCAAATTAAGACCAAAAAAAGCTGAAGTGGGTAAAAAAAAAAACCCATGAGTTTTTCAACCAGCAGCCAAGAGGACATGACAACAAGACAATTGTCAGAAGAAAAATACTTTCAAAACCCACTTGCAATAAGTCATGGATGAATATTAAAATACACAGAGACCTAGATGTTCCTGACATTAGAAAATGTCTCATGTACCTCCCTTTCCTCTCCTGGGATTGAGCTTTTATAATGATATCCATACCCTGAGTGTGATATTTATAAGACTGTCATCATTGGTGATTATATTTCCTCTATTAATTAAACTCTGTTCAATACCTTTTATGTCAGGGTGATTGTAGAGGGGGAAATCCAAAGCGTTTCTGCTTAACATGCTATGTATTTGTAGGAGTGCTGGCAAGGGGTCACCAAGTGACGGCAGTGACCCACCCAATGCAAGTCTTCTGGGTTAGGTTCTTAGGGAGGTAGCATGTAGTAAGTGCTTGTCCTCCTTGCTGGGATATAGGTCACCACGGGTAAGGGTCCTGGACCAGGCTTAGCACCTTTAGGGTCAGGTGGGCATGGGTGCTCCGGGGAACCTGACCCTGCTAACCTTTTAGCTTAGTTACTATCCTATCCCAAAGGCAAAAAGAAACCTCTCCTAGATAAAGTGTTTCTAAAAGTTAGGCCCTTAAGGTACAGCAGGCTTGCTGCTTTTTCAGATCAAACCCTGCTGAGTCAAGGCATAGAGAATGTTTCTTTTGTCCTATTAATAGGATTCACCCTGAACTCAATGATTTCAGGTAATTTAAAAAGATCACCTATTGAACTAAAATACACCTTTCTGGCATTTGACTGATGTATTAGTCCATTTTTATGCTACTGATAAAGACATACCCAAGACTGGGAAGAAAAGCAGGTTTAGTGGACTCACAGTTACATGTGGCTGGGGAGGTCTCACAATCATGGTGGAAGGTGAAAGACACTTCTTACCTGCAAGAGAGAAGAGTGAGAGCCAAGTGAAAGAGGTTTCCCCTTATAAAACCATCAGATCTCATGAGATGTATTCACTACCAGTGAGAACAGTATGGGGGAAGCCACTCCCATGATTCAATTACCTCCCACCTGGTCCCTCCCACAACACAAGGAAATTATGGTAGCTACAATTCAAGACAAGATTGGGTGGGGACACAGTCAAACCACATCAACTGGCTATCTTGAAATCCTTTTGTAAAAGAAATTTACATCTATAAAGGAAATCTGGATTTGTAAGTATGACTGTGTACATTAGAAACACTTGCCATTGTTTTAAAATTTACATAACAAGCCATATATTTGTTTAAAATGCTTTCCTGGCGATCTTGTCTTAACTGAACTTTTCCTTACATTACTTTTTTCTTCCTTTGAGCAAATGGTGCAAGATTTTGGACTAAAGTCTTAAGTTTGTGCTTTTCAAATATAAATATCCTTGTTTCACCTAACAATTTTCCCTTTAGAAATGCAAATATTTTGTCTAGTTAACAGTTCCTTAGGGCAATGAAACAGGTAATTAGAAGACTGATACTCTGAATGCAGAACGGAAAAGCTGTTTAAAAGCTGGCCAATGAGAACCCTTTACAAAAGCTGTAAGATCTGCTTCCGTCTGTTTGTATATCTGTATGTGTATACAATAATATTTGATAAATATGACTGGTTTTTAAATAGTTGGTAACATAGGAATAACTTCAAAATTGTCAGTTAAATATAATTCACTACTTGCTTAAATTGACGGTGAGCTTATGTTTTTGGTCCTAAGCCTCTAGATTCAGGAGTCTGGCTAGGTTGCCACGGTGAGACCTAGCCCAGTAACCACAAGGTAGAATCAAGCCCAATATGGCCCCTTCTTCCCTGCCTCAGCTTTGCCTCTTGGCTGTTCTGGGAGGGATGCGATCCTCCAGGCACCCTCTTCACAGCTGTGCCTTCTCCCCTGAGCTCTATTCCTGCAGTGTATATTCAGGACTTAGACAGACCCTGCCCTTCACAGTCCTCCTGGATGCCACATGGCTACTTGAAACCCAGGACAACTGAAGAAGACCATTAGGGAGGGGACTTGTGTCATAGTTTCAAAATTGTTTGCAGCAATTTAAAATCTTTAAATTCATGTTAAATTAAGAAATCGATAATCATAAAATGAGTCATTTGTAAGTTAAAATATTGCTGTATTATTAAACATTAGTTTAAGTTATATAACTTGACATGTCACTTTTATATGATACAGAAAAGCTAAATGTATTTAGATCTCTTAATAAACAATAATTTAAGGAAACAGCTTTCTAAAAATTTATAAAATGGTTTTTATCTACAAATAATGATATAAAACAAAATTTCTTCCTAGGGTTTTCACTAGAAATTAGGGTTACTAAAAGTTAAAACTATAGTTTATATTAAAACTACTAGATTTGAGAAAAACAGTTCTGTATGCAGAGCATAGAAAAAAGCCAAGATATGCTTTTGGTGAGAAAAGTTGTATAGATATGACAATTTGCGTGTTGAGAAAAATGAATTTGTCTAGAAATCATTTTTGTACACCCTTTGGAGACTTCAACTTTTAGAAGTTAAAGGTTGTTTCAAATTGAAGGAATAAAAAAATAGATAAGAATAAATGGATATAAAGTTAGGAAGAAAAAACGTAAGGTAGAAAAACTGTATGGAAATCTTGTGTGGTCAAAAGGTGGCAGATTTCTTTCTAATTTTACTTTTTAATATTCATAATACACCAATATAAATGTTGTTTGTTTTTCTCTTTTGAACAAAAGTTTCATGTAGTATTACTAAGACAGCAAATATTTTTGTTCACCTTTTGAGTAAACTGTAAAACATAGAAGGAGAGGAGAGGAGAGGACAGAGATTTTGTCTCATGCTGTCTCTTTCAGGGCTTTTGATTGTTTGGAAATCTGTCTTCTCTCTATTGAAGAGTAAAGGTTTTTGCTCTTGAAAATCTTTTTGGTTATGAGTTTGTCTAAATAAATGACTTTTAAAAATAGTGACCTGTGATCGCATTTTTGACTAGAGTTTTAAACCCTCTGACATATTTGACGAGCTTCTCAAAATCAAATTTGAACTTCAAAATTAACTCTTTTTTTCTTTTTAACCTCTAACTTTGGAATGCTACAGAGAGCCTCGGCAGCATCCAAAGGAGAGATTAACAGGATTATTTGATACGTTAAATCACACGGGAAGCATTGTCAAATAAGAGATGATGTTAAACTTTCAAGTTATGTTTCTATGAATATGTTATTAATATATGTTCCAAAATTGTATGGGTTTTCTACAATTTTGATATGTCTGGATATATCGTTTCACTCATAATTATGATTATTATGTTAAATTATTATAGGCCACAGAAATAACTTAAGTTTTCTTGTCAATTGTATTTTTATGACTATTTTAAGTCATTTCTACAGTTAATTGCTTAGTTCTGATGCAGTTTCTGAAAACTCTTCAAAGTGTACAAAATCCTAGAGTCCGTGTTTTCAAGGAGGTTCATCAAAGGATGGAAAGGACCCTAACAAGCACTCTTGAATACAGGGTTCTGATAACTTTTAGGATCGTATCATTTGGACTGGGTAAGAATTCTCAGAACTCTAACGAAAAGACTGACCAGTTTATAAAACTGCTAACTCAAGCGGGATAAAAATTATTTAAATGCTAAGCTTTCTTGTACATTGCCAGGTTTTCACATTAAATCAAGCAGTACTTAAATTCTTTGGATATGCCATTTGAATAAACCCCCTAGTTCAAGTCAAGTTACCTATGATAATCCATCCAGTAAATAGTGCTATGCATTTAAATTGAAAAACAGAATGGCTATTTAGGAAGACACAAGCCCAGTGTTAAGTGTGGACACATGGAGAGCCTGGACAGCCGCCTGGCCCTTCCTGAGTCCTTATACCTTCCATTATTGAAAGCTCTGCACTCCATGACTTACCTTGGAAGAAATAAAATAATTCAAATTAAATATAAATTGACATGGTTTCTATTCTAAATTGCTAAAAGGATTCATGACCGATATTTGGTTTGTCAAATCCATAATCCTGGGAAGACACTCACAACATCAGTTACATTTCTGCTACCTGATGTGCCATTTAAACCATTTCCAGAGAAACTTCATTCAGTTGTCATTTTCAATGCATGTTTTCTGATTGTACAAAAGCTTTCTCATGCAAGAGGGTTGATGTCATAAAAGTAGCTAAAAGTTTTTTGAAAAAGTGTTTTCTCACAGGACATTCTTAGTAAAATCTCCAGTAATAATAAAGCTATTTGTTTCAATGGTTAAATTATAAAATAATTAAATAAGATATTACAGATACAATAATAGCATTAGGCAAAATTAGCTGAACTGACTGGATTGCCCTGGAGAAAGGGATTGCCGATTGATGACAGTCAGATCCATTTCCAGTGGAAGACATAAGTTTGACCCTAAATGGTCACTGGAAGACCTATGCACCTAATACTAGAACCTCATGTATCTTCTGCTATAAACTCTGATATGGCTAAATGCTGCCAGGTTTTAATGCATTATGTCACAGTGTATTTTCATCAGGTAAAGAGAGCTTTTCATGCTCCACTGACTGTCCATACAATCAACCCTTTCACAATCTAGAACCTACAGATTGGGTCATCTGAGAACATCAAAGACTGTCCTTGCCATTCACACTGCAGAAAACCTTTGGGGCCTTGAACATTGAGTTCATAAGCTCAAACTCAGAAGGGCCATTCTAGACTCCTCAAACTGTACACCCTTTGGAGACTTTTTAAGATAAAGTTAATCAGGGAAGTTTCTCCCCAGAAATGAATGGCATCCCAGATGTGGACAGCTTTTCCCCAAGATCACAGATCAAAACTTTTCTCCTATTGTAAGACTCTTATCTCTCATTGTTCTCCTTGTTTATGCCTCTATGAACAATGCACTGAAAAAGGGCTCTTTTGTGTGCATTCATGGGGTACACTTGTATTTGTGGAGAATTTCTCAACTAACTTTAGACATGAACTAACTTATGCCTTGAGAGATGGAGGAAGAAAGGCCAATTTAGGTGAAAAATTTTAGTTGTACCTTTGTGGCTTCATAGTCAGTCAGAAACAGAATATTGGTCCACTCCTCTTAACCTACATCATGGGTTAAAGACAACATCGCCAGCATAGGTTAAAAAGTATATTGGTGGGAGGCTGAGGCAGGTGGATCACCTGAGGTCAGGAGTTTAAAACCAGCCTAACCAACATGGTGAAACCCCGTCTCTACTATAAATACAAAATTAAGCAGGACGTGGTGGCAGGCACCTGTAATCCCAGCTACTCTGGAGGCTGAGGCAGGAGAATCACTTGAACCTGGGAGGCAGAGGTTGCAGTGAGCTGAGACTGTGCCACTGCATTCTAGCCTGGGCAACAGAGTGAAACTGTCTCAAAAAAAAAAAAAAAAAAAAGAAAAAGAAAAGAAAAGAAAATATTGGTAGGAGGCCTTCAGTATTCTAGATGGGCATCCTTTGCTAGGTCTCTTTTTCCATGGTTTGGAGTAAATGAAGCAATGGTTAGAAATTTATCCCTCATAATAGGCTCTATAGCAAATTCTACTGCAAAGGCTATGATTACACAACAGACTTGATATTCTTTGGTGAAAGTTATACTAAATAATAGACTTGCTCTAGATTATTGACTGGCTAAACAGAGAAGTATCTGTGCAGTTACTGACACTTCTAGTTGCACATAAAGGAATACACTGAGTATCACAGAGATTCAGTTAAAAAAAAATGAGTAAACAGAAGAGGCTTGTTTAAAACAAGTGGACTCTTTAGCTAGCTCATTCTTGGATTGATTTGATTTTAGTTGGTTTGGTTCATGGAGAGCCTGGCTATGAGCAGACTCCAAATTCTTGGCATCATCCTTGTGATAAGCATTATGGTAGTTTCCTAGTGCACTGTATTCTCTCAAAAGGTTTTCTGTTTGTTGGTTGGTTTCTTTTTTGAGATGGAGTCTCACTCTGTTGCTCAGGCTGGAGTGTAGTAGCACAGTCTTGGCTCACTGCAGCCTCTGTCTCATGGGTTCCAGCAATTCTTCTGCCTCAGCCTCCCGAGTAGCTGTAACTACAGGTGCATGCCACCATGCCCAGCTAATTTTTGTATTTTTAGTAAAGACAGGGTTTTACCATATTGGTCTGGCTTGTCTTGAACTCCTGACTTTGTGATCTGCCCACCTTGGCCTCCCAAAGTGCTGGGATTACAGGTATGAGCCACCACCCCTGGCCCTCTCAAAAGTTTTAAATGCTTACACGCAGCCATCTCTAGAATATCAAATGGTCTTTCATTGACCGGAATGACAAAAACTCAAAGAATTATGATACCATGAGGACGTTATAACCTATGAATCATAAGCTAAGACTGGAAACCCAAAATGATGGTAACTGAGAATGGTGCTAAGGCTCTAAGTTTTGATCACACATTCACCTATATAAGAACCTGACCAAAAAGGGGGCATTTTTTTAAACAAAATTATGGAAGATCATTATTTTGGACCAACCTTGTGCACTAGGCCCCAACAAACCAGACCAAACCAAAATGGAGTCATTCTCTAAATGTGACATAATAAAACTTTAGGGAAACAGACAACTCCTAAAACAGACCAGGGTTTGTTTTTTTCCTAGAAACAGGAGTTTCCAACACAAAGAGTCCCCTCTATTCCAGCCCTTTAAAAGAAAAAAAAAAACAAAACAGTAAACCAAAGTCCTCATTCCCACCTCACAAAACCTACTGTTCTGCTATTTCCCAGTTGGATTTGAGACCAAATGAGTACATTTATCATGACGACAGAGTGACATCAATGCCTAAAGTTTAGGTCTATCTCTCAAAATTGAGAGGATGACCAAAAGGCAGGAATTGTTAAATCCAGTGCAGCCTAAAACTGCCTTTTTACATCTTTTAGAGGTTTCTCTATGCCCAGTGAACTGTAATCTAATCAGCTCAGTAACCGGACCGCGACCTACTGAAACAATCACCATGTTTTGGCCAAAGGCGCCAGCTGTTCAAACTGCGTTCAAAAAGTCAAGCTCAGCAACAGAGCCAATCCAGCTGTTCGTGTTTCTGTATTTCACTTGCATTTTCGGCACCTCGTTTCCCTTTTTCTATCCCTATGGCTATGCTGGAACCTCCTGAACCAGTTCCAGTTCCCCGGACTGCCTGAGTCACAAATCATTCTTTGCTCAGTTGAACTCCGTTAAATTTGATCTGTTTAAGGTTTTTCCTTTAACGCTGGTTTGCCTGGCTGCTTACACTGTGCTCCACGGCCAGCCAGGCAAGGTCCCCAGTCCGCTCCCCGATATCTGCTGGGTCCAAACTTGAAACACTTCCAAGGCTGCTCTTACATTACAGACGGATGCCTTCCTATGGGTATTTCAGCCTTTGCTTTTCTCCTTAAGTCCGATTTAATTTAAAAATTTTCAATTATTTTAGGAACTCTTCAGAATTTCTGATCCATCTCAGACATCACTTCTTGTTTCTCAGATTTGTTAAAAATTTTTAAAAATCTGTTATTTTTAGAGCTTTAGGCAGGAAAGGGAGTATTGAGCCGTGCTTAGTTTATGATTTTGATTCAATCACATGGGATCTTTATTGAATAATTTGACAAAATCTAGTGTCTCTAAAGGAGTACATGCCGTTAATATAATAGCTTAAATTAGCTAACGCAAGTGGGTCTTACCCTCGTTGTATGAAAGGAAGATCGGAGGTGCAGAGTGATGACTGCTGTGAAGCTCACAGGAATAATACTGACCAGGCTTTATCCTGGGCTTTACAGGTGACCTTCACGACAATCCTTCTAGGTATGTGTCATTAGTTACAAAATTGAGAAGACAGAGACTCAGAGGAGGGGTAACTTACCCTGTGGTTACGAAGAGGGTTAATGGCACAACGGTGTCTCAAATTGGTCTCTTCTGACTCCAGATCTGTGGCTTCCACCCCATACAGTTGCTTCCTACACAAAGTGCTGTGGCCAAACTCTGGGCTGCCCACTCAAAGCTCACCAGTTCCTTGCTTTGGAGGCTCAGTGGGTATCCACAGCAAAAGACAATCCGATGCTTTGCATAAATCCTTTCTCTAAATGCATGTCTTCCAGGCAGGTGGCTGTATTTGCATTGACTCCCCCTCTCCCTTCCAATTAACATCTAGGAGGCATCAAGCTTTAAATCTTCCTCGTGTTTTTAATCGCCTCTAGCCCCACTTTGGAGAGATACGATCCCACCAGCTTAGCCCCAATTGTGAATGAGCATAAAACCTTTTCCCAGCTTTGGTACTCATCACGGCAAACAACTAGGCTTATTGAAAAGGAGGGTGTTTTGTGTTTCGTTTCTGAATTCAGTCCGTTCATAGGTCAGTAGCGTCGTTTTGCACAGTCGTGTATCCATCTCCATCCTCCCCATCCCTTTTTGATGGTGCCGGATTACATCATAATATTTTTTGTGAATGTCATAACTTACAGTACTGCTACTAAAAAGATTACATTAAAGAAGCGAAGGCTTGCTGTGAGAATTTATATTGATGTTTCTTCCTACATGATAGTGGTTTTTCAGTTTTAGCTGGTGCTACAGTTTGGATGTGGTTTGTCCCGCCAAAACTTCACTGAAATTGGATTTCCAGTGTGGCAGGGTTGGGAGATGGAGCCTAGTGTGAGGTGTCTGGGTCACGTGGAGGATCCTTCATGAATATGTTAATGTCCTCCTGCTGGAGTGAGTGAGTTTTGGCTCTCTGACTCCAGGGATGAATTAGTTCTCAAGAGAGCAGGTTGTTTGGAAGAGGCTGGCTTCCTCAGTTTCCCTCTCTTGCTTCCTCTCTCTTTGCAGATGCCTGCTCCCCCAGCCCTCTGCCCTCTGCTGTGAGTGGAAGCAGCATAAGGCCCTCACCAGATGCAGCTGCACAATCTTGGATTTTTTAGCCACCAGAATTGTGAGTCAAATAAACTTTTTTTTTTTTTTTTTTTTTAACCCAGCCTTAGGTCTTCTGTTATAGCAACACAAAATGGACTAAGACAGTTGGCCATTGGAGCAGAGCTTTAAAGCATAGAAATGCCTGGGTTTCATCCTGTTATAGATGGAATCATGTCCCTCCCCTCAGATTCCTATGTTGAAGCCCTAATCCTCAGTGTGCCTGTAATTGGAGATAGGGTCTTAAGGAGATAATACATTTAAATGAAGTCATAAGGGTGGGGCCTTGATCCAACAAGACTTGTGTCCTTATAAAAAGAGAGCCACCAGAGCTTGTTCTCTATTGCTGTCTGTGAGTGCACAGAGAAGAGGCTGTGTGAGGACTCAGCGAGACGATGGCTAGCCACAAGCCGAGGAGGTAGACCAGAAGCCAGCCTTGATGGTCCATTGATCCTGGATCCCCAGCCTCCAAAACTATGAGAAGATACACTTTGGTGTTTATGCAACCCGGTCTGTGGTATTTTGTTTTGGCAGCATGAGTAGACTAATACACATCCTCTCTGATGTATTAATAATTCTTTTGGGGTTTGGTCTGTGCATTGAGATTTCTAAAAAGTTTCATAGGTGAGTCTAGAATACAACCAGGGCTTCTAGAATATGTTAGGGCCTTGAATGGTGAACAAAAATATAGTCTCCACCCTTTTGGAAAAAACAACTTACTAAATAAGTTTAGAGAGCTGAGATTGATGAGATGGATAAAAAGAAAGAAACGTAAGTAGATGATAGATAGAGAGAGATAGATAGATAGAAGTTTTGTGGTAAATATTGTGAAGAGAAAGAGCAGGATGCTATGAGATAAAATCATAGGAATGGTGAGAATTTACTTCAAATCAGGCAATACAGAAGCATCCTTGAGGAGCTGATACTTCAGCAAAGACCTGAAATAAGACAAGAGCCCACCTGAAGGGAGAAAGGAAGAGTATTCCAAGTGTTAGATATCCCAGTAGTTGTATTTTGACTTACAGAGGAATATACTATGTAGGAAAGACATTGAATAAGAGACTCAGTAATATCTTTACCTCGTCTTCATGAAATACATGTATTAGAGAAGTATTCTTTGCCTATGAAACTCCACTTGTATTAAATCTCTGACCTATTATACATTTTAATTACCAATGATATTAGGAGTAATAGTTTCTTGAGGGGGTGAGGTAGTCATAATAGAGTTCTAAAAATGGATAGGTTCTCAGGTATTATGCATAATTTAACTTATTTTTAGTTGGACTGAACTGAAACTCTTCTCCGTTGAAATTGTTTTATTTTTACTTTCCAAAAAAAGATATATATCATCCCTAGATAATCTATTCCAGAAATTCACAATCCTGTCTCCATATAGGATTCTAAGCTTTGTGATCATTTCTCTAAAAAAGAAACAAAGGCACAGTAGATTAAGAAACTAGCCCAAGGGTGGCAAATAGAGCGTCATCCTCCATGCCAGCGTGATTACATAGTGGTGATTCCTTGGAGTACTGAGATGAATTCTGAGCTATAGCCAGCTACAAAATATCAGGATTGATTATTGATGGCTGTCATGAATGTGGGAGGGAGCATATGTATTCTATGCTTTGTATTTCTACATTCATCCATTATTACTTACTTTCATTCAGAAGCTGAATTTAGATTTATTTATCACTATCTCGAGTGCTCTTTTCTTAACTAAAGTTGTTTGTTCTCTAAGAAGGAAAAAAAAAGCCCCACAAAACCACTATACTGCTGTGTTAACTTCAGAATCATATATACATGTGGGTGGGCATACAGGCCAATCCGTAGCAAAAGTGTTATTAGTGTTTTCATTTTACAACAAGAAAGAATTGATTCCCTTTAAAGAATTAATTTGTTTCTAACAGTAAATTATTGACTCCTCTTAAGAAACATCTGCATAAAATGGCAGACTAATAATACACCAAAAGTACCAGAAACTTGCATGATCATCCTACATTTTAAAATATAATACCAATATGTCCTATTTGATCAGAATATTAATTAGACTTGTATGTAATAAGGAAGCAAATACGTATCACTGCCACATAATACTATAAAAATGTTTCTTACACATTCTGGCATATATCAAATTTACTAATATTATCTGAGCTTTAGTTCTAATTTTCTTTTATGTCAATGTGGGATAAAGAGCTCTGAGATGCTCAACACAGGAACTCCAGAAATTCTCATTGACACAGAGTTTAGCCACAGTCTGACCTCACCAAAAGAGTTCACACAATTACTACATATCTTAGAATCCCGGTAATCGGCTATCATTTTTTGTTATTATTATCATTTTTTTGTCATATGACTAGGCTGTACAAAATTGATTTTACCTCACAAAAAGATAATATAAAAAAAATCATTGTAAACCATATTGCAGTATTTTAAAGGCAAATAGGAAAAGGGAAGGTGGGCCATCCTTAACTGTAAAATACATAATTTTGTTACATTACATTAAAAGTAGTTACATAATTTTGGTGCCTAAGTCTTTTCAAATGCCTTCACCACCTACTTTCACATTTATGGAAAACATCTAGTGTTTCGAAAACTTTTCATTGGCACTTTATGCACTCACTTCTGGGCCTTGCTCCCCAAACCCAGGACCGTGATACCCCGGTGTGGGCAGGGACAGCAACCCCATGGCGCTTCCGCTCACGCTCTAGAACGTGTATTTATCCCTTCATTTGCCTTTCCCATCCAGAAAAGACAGAAGATGGACTTGCAGATGGGGTAAAGAATAGCTCGTTGTCCCCCAGGTAGGAAAGGGTGCACAGAACAGCATCTGGAGTCCCTGCACTCCAAGGACCGACGCTTCCAGGGGGAAGCCAGCTTTCCGCATTCATTGCTGTTTCCTAAGGAAGGACAGAAAGTGAACAAGGGAGAAGAGAAAGGAGCAGGGGACTCCCTTTGTATCTGTGTCCAATATGGTTTCTTTTGATTTTTCATCCTCCATAGTCAAGGGCTCCCCAGGGGTTCTCATCTGTTACTAGGCTGGCTGTACCTGCCTGCCTGTGTGAAAGTCGCTCAGCTGCTGCCTGGGATGACGCGAGCACATCACATCTATCTCCCTGGCATCTACTGAGCTCTGGGCCACAAGGATCAAGCCCCACATGGAGCACAAAGGCAGGTCTGTATAGAAAGTGGTGACCTTCTTTATTGTCCAAGGCTCTTTGTGTGACTCTAGGGTCAGCGTTCCCTCTGCATTCCTGCCTAGACCATGGGAGAGAAGAGGGGGTTCGAGGCTAAGTACAGTAAACAATCCCTGGACACTTGTGTGGGTAAAAACGTAGGATTATTAATGGGACCCCATTTCCCCACCCCTTATGTCTCAATATAAAACCCAGGACATCAGTAGAACTGATATTTTTTGAGACCTGTTTTTCTGTTCTGAGACCAGATGGAACATTTGAAACTGTGATTGAAAGAATGAATGATAGACATTCAGGGTTTGTTTCAGATTTAAACCAGCATCCACTAACCTCAGAAAACAAGACAGTAAATATCCTACTATCTTCTTTGGCCTTGTTTTTATTATCATCATCATTCAAAAAGTATTTTTTCAAAAAACATGATAATTGTTGGCTGATGGTCAGAAAGGAGATACACAGAAGGCAAAGGACTTTCTCATTCCGACAAAATCCTCATCAATGACAAGGAAGAAGTCAGAACACTGTAATACCAGATAAGGAACATTTAAAATTTTGATGATGCCATTTTTATTGAATAAAAGAAAGAAAAACATTTCAATCGAAAGCATGTCCTAAGCAATAAGTGATTGGAACCAGGTATGAAACTCATTCTTAAATCTCTCACAATGGCTGAAAAAATAAAAGATTCACATAACCGAATATTTCTGGGAGATGCTGGATAAAATACAGATACAGTTGATCGATGCAGTTCTTTATTGTCACATTGATCAAGATCTTTATTAAGGAATTTAAATCTTTATCAGGTATTTAATGTATAGTGACACTTCAAAAATAGAATACAGAATGTAACAATTTGATTTGCACACGTTTTTTAACCAGGTAACATTACATAGGATTAGGATTTTTTGGGAAACACCTTTGAGAAATTATATGCTGTATATGACAAGTATTTAAAGTAATTTTATAATGCTAAAATAAATAAATAAATCTTTCACAATGTCTTATGTACCTTTTTGGATAAAATTTTGGTTGACAAAAAGAATCTGGTCGACTGGATCCTGATCTTTTGACCTTATGCTTATGGACAAGGATTTCTTTTCTTTTTTCTTCAAAATGTTGTTTTATGGTTTAAAGAGGGAAATTTCCTATAAGTAAAACCTCTTTTTTCCCAAAGCCATGTGATTTATACTTCCTGAAAAGTGTTTGCCACGGCAGAGTTAACAATGATAAAATATTGCCTTACTCTGCTTTGCATACAACATGCCATATGCTTCTCATTCATTTGCATTTTTCTCCTTCAATTAAAACATTGCAAATTTCAATCTCAGAAAAACATTTATCAATCACTATGTCTGTCCCACTGTATACTTTGATCGCTAGTAACAGAGGCCTATCTTTTCTCCTTGTGCCGTGTCTTTCATAAGTACATTTCCAACACGTGTTTTCCTATCCCTATTTTCTGTCTGCCTGATTCCCCTATCAGTCTTTGAGAAGATTTGGAAAATGGGCAATCCAAAAAAAAGGCGCTGCTGTTCCATTCATTCCGCACTGCCCCCATAAAAAGCTAATATTTTCAAGTTGACTGAAAGTTTAACTTTGTTATTTTTTAAAAAAAATTTTCAGGAAAATCCAGGCTGTGCAAATCTCCCTTGTTGTGTTTTCATTGTGTATGGATTTTCCTGGTCCAGCCGTAGACCCAGACATCGTGGTAGAACTCTGGAATGCAACCTCTATCTTTCTACCTAGAGCTCCTCTTGGTCCCTCAAAACTTCAGAGAAGTCACCGTCTCCCAAGAATGTAATATTTTCTAGATGGTGACGCTCCCTTACTTTCCTGCTAGTCATCACAAAGCAGAGGTGACTTGGCAGGAAGTAAACCATGTTCATACCGGAACCACATCAAAGAGGCCATCATCATCCTATTTTTTAAATAGCTGGTCTTTTTTAGTAGTTAAAAGAATAATCAGGGTTTTCAAGATTCTAAGCAATTTCTTTGAGATTGGAAGAATCAAAATGACCACAAAAGACCCCCAAAACTTGTCCTCTCTTTATTGGAGGATATTTTTAATGGTATACAGAGTTCTTTTCCAGGTTTCAATATACTTTAGGGTAGAACATAATATGAGTGTTTCATGCTGGTATGATGCCTGGCCTGTGGTGGTTATGGCCCCCAGGCAAACACCATCTTCTGGGAAAAAATCATATGGGATAAGGCGTTTAAAAAATGGATCTAAGAAGTCTCGAGGGAGCCTCTTCTTGTCTGTTACTAAGCACACCAATCCTTTCTTTCCTCTGCAGACTGGCCTGGACCCACCCAAGCTTTTGCACTGGGTAATGAAGGCTGAACCGGTCATGCCTGGGGATAGGCTCTTTCAGCCAAGCCCCTTTCCCCTGCTAATGGGCCATTTCATTTTCAAAAGGGGAGAGATATTCTAGAGCTATAAATCTCTTCTCTTTCTTCGCCAGCTTGCAGCCCCTGCCCTTATGTGGGGACTACCTCTCGGAAGTTATTCACATTGGGTGGGAGAGGTCAGCCTGACGCACAGTTCCTGGCAGGTGGTCCAATGTGGAAGCCCAGGGCCCGTGCAGAGCTTCGGCCCCAAGGTGCTTTAAAGGCTCTCTCTGGAAATAATAGTCCAGAGTCTTTGTCTGCATCTCCAGGGCTGTCTATGACAGGCTTTGCTTCAAGACAGATTGCTGTCCAGACACTGACCCCGCTGTATCGCCAATTGGCCTGCTTTCCAATCCCAGTCTACAGCAACTTGACATCCTTCCAGAAAATCAGCTCTTTTTACTCTCAAAGGAAAAAAGAAAAAGAACACTCATTGTTGGAGATAGCCACTGAGAGAGTCCTCTAGGAACGTCCACCGGGAAGGGAGAGGGGGAAATAGTGGGCAATATTCGAATATTTGAATATGGACAGCGTGGACAATGCCACTGGCTGTTCTTATGTTTTCTCTACACATTACTTACCATCTCACTCTGCCTTACCTTTCAGTTTCCTGCCTAGTCCATCAAATTAGTGTATGGCCTTTATTTTCTTTCAAACAGCTTTTTCCTTCGAATTCCTCTGGTTTTGCCTTGATTTCATTTCTTTGTTTTCCTTCATTTTCCTTTTTACTTGTCTATATAGGAGACTTTATGTTAACTCTGTAGTGGATAAAAACAAAAGCAAAGTTGATGACTCTTTGCTTTGCCCCATTTCTGCTCTTTATATAGTAAAATACCTACCGAATTCAGTGCCTGTATTTGGTGTTGTTTGACATGTCTTTACGTCTAAAGCACTAACATACTACCTGGCAGTATTTGAAACCTCACTAATATTTGTTGAGTGAGTGAGAGAAAGAGAGCTTTCACAGAAAAGCAGAATATGATTTCTCATTAGCTCATTCAATTCTGCAAGGAGGATTTCTTAACCTCAGCACTATAGACATTTGGGGCCAATTTTTTGTTCTGGTAGGGGCCATCGCCTGCATCACAGCTTCTCAGGATGTTTAGCCACATCCCTGGCTTCTACCCACTAGATGCCATTTGCAGTCTTCTTCTCAATTGTGACAACCAAAAATCTCTCCAGACATTGCAAAATGTTTCCTAGGGTGAAGAAATCATTGTTCTAAATCAATGCTGCCCAGTAGAACATGCTGAAATGACGGACGTATTCTATCTCTGATGTCTGATAGCCACTTACTAGCTACTGAGCACTACAAATATAGCTAATTCTAATTAATATATAAGTGTAAAATACACACCAGATTTTGATTTCTTAGTCCAAAAAGGGACATAAAATAACATAGTAATAGCTTTTAATATTGATTAGATACTAAAATACTAATTTGAATATGTTGAGTTAAATTATTTACATTAATTTTATGGTTCTTTTTATTATTTTTGGCTACTAGAAATGTATAATGACATCATGTGGCTTGCATTTGTAGCTCACATTATATTCAATTACAAAGCAGTGCTCTAGACAGTCGTTGCCTGGTTTGGTTTTACTTTCCCAGTTTATTTTTTTAATTACATTCTTCTCACCTGCTCTCCTAAGACACCACTGTGAGTATTTTCTGCACTAAGTTATTTTTGTGCGGTTTCTGTCTAGTTTATTATCTGGGTGATCTTGCATATCTCCCTCGCTGTCCCTTATTTCCTTCAAATGTAAAATCAGTGAATTATACTCAATGATTTTTAAAAGTCTCCTATGAGTCTAAAACCTTAAGTTGAATCAGCTGTGTTTAATCAGACATAGATGTTCAATGCAGCCTCTCCGAGGAGGATAAGCCAGGCATCCCTCAGAAAGGCTACTATGGCTTCCAGCACAAGAGTTTTGCAATCAGACCTGGCTGGCCTTAGATCACTCAGTGGACTCAAGCCTGTCCCAGAGGATGCTGGCTTGGGGGATGCTGATAGGAATTATTAATGCTAGTAGGAAAAAATTCCACAGTTAGATACATTTGAGACATACTGATAAGTGAAACTAGAGAAGCCTATATAAGCACAGGTCATCTCGGAACATTTAATATACTGAAATGCAGTGTGAATCAAAGGAGGTATATAGAATACAAAATTTTCATGTTTATATATTTATGGAACTTGTATACTGCTTTGGATTTTAATCTGAGAGTAATGAGTATCCACTGAAGCCAGGAGTGACAAGAAGGATCAATGTTTTAGAGAGCTTCCTCTGGGCACTGTAGATGTCAGATTGGAAGTCAGAGATCGGGGCAGGGTGGAGGCAGTGTCCAGAGAAGAAGCAAGTAAGGAGGCTGTAGCAGTTGCTTGAATTAACATTTATAGGACCTGAAAAGGGATGATCTGAAAGGTGTCTGTGAAATTCAATCAACATAATTAGGTAGGCCCAGGAAAGCCCAGTTTCTGGCTTGGCAACTCAATGGATAGTGGTGGGTCTGTCAATGAGTGTACAGCCTCGTTAAGGAAACAGATCTTTAAGTAAGTAATTCCACTACATTGTGTTGCACAAAATTTAGAAGTAGGGGCTGGGCACGGTGGCTCATGCATGTAATTCCAGCACTTTGGGAGGCTGAGGTGGGTGTATTGCTGGAGGTCAGGCATTCGAGACCAGCTTGGTGAAACCCTGTCTCTACTAAAAATACAAAAATTAGCTGGGCTTGGTGGCAGGCGCCTGTAATCCTAGCTACTCGGGAGGCTGAGGCAGGAGAATTGCTTGAACCTGAAAGGCGAAAGTTGTAGTGAGCTGAGATCGTGCCACTGCACTGCAGCCTGGGCGAGAGAGCAAGACTCTGTCTCAAAAAAACCAAAAAAATTAGAAGTAAGTTTCAAGGCAGAAGTCATTAGCTCATACACATACATAGACATAAACATATTTTTATTAATAAAAGGTGTAAGACGAATGATCTTTCCAACTGGTAGCAATATTTACAAATATTCCAGTTGTGCACATATTTTAAAAGTTTGGATTGGCCGGGCGCGGTGGCTCAAGCCTGTAATCCCAGCACTTTGGGAGGCCAAGGCGGGTGGATCACGAGGTCAAGAGATCGAGACCGTCCTGGTCAACATGGTGAAACCCCGTCTCTACTAAAAATACAAAAAATTAGCTGGGCATGGTGGCGTGTGCCTGTTATCCCAGCTACTCAGGAGGCTGAGGCAGGAGAATTGCCTGAACCCAGGAGGCGGAGGTTGCGGTGAGCCGTGATCGCGCCATTGCACTCCAGCCTGGGTAACAAGAGTGAAACTCCGTCTAAAAAAAAAAAGTTTGGATCAGGGTTCATGATTCAACTTTGTACTCAAAAAATAAAGAAGTTATTGGGTAGGGGGATTATGAAGTTATAAGAAGACACATCTAGCAGGAATAAAAAAGTCAATGCAGTCCGAAATCTCACTGAAGGCAAGAATTACGTGTGTATCATTCACCTTGTATCCTTGGCCCCTAGCTAAATGACTGGCATATAAAGATCTATTCAACAGTCTTAATTTCAAAGCATTCTGCATCTGCCTCTGAAACTAAATACAATATAAAGAAATGATATAATATGATTATTTCATTTAACTAAAAGCATTGCTTTTCAGAGCAGCAATGGGAACTCTTGCTTCTTTGGAAATTGTTTTTCATGTTAGATGTTCTCAATATTTTAGGTAATATTTTCTATTGTTAGTGAAAAGCTCTTCCACTTTTGGCAGGGGGTGGTAGACTCACTTGGCCCATGTGGTCTTAAAAGTAGACCCCTCGGGGATGCAGTGAAAGTCTCATAGCCTTACTTAGTTTCTTGATGACTTTGGTCCCAATATGGTTTGTATTCATCCGTAATTCTATTCTGAATTCTGTTAAGGAAACCATTTTTTTTTTTTTTTTTTGAGACGGAGTTTCGCTCTTGTTACCCAGGCTGGAGTGCAATGGCATAGTCTTGGCTCACCACAACCTCCACCTCCTGGGTTCAAGCGATTCCTCTGCCTCAGCCAACCAAGTAGCTGGGATTACAGGCATATGCCACCATGCCCGGCTAATTTTTTGTATTTTTAGTAGAGACGGGGTTTCACCATGTTGGCCAGGACGGTCTCCGTCTCTTGACCTTGTGATCCACCCTCCTCGGCCTCCCAAAGTGCTGGGATTACAGGCTTGAGCCACCACGCCCGGCTAGAAACAATTATTTTTAAGAGACCTCCCTAGTATCTCATTCACAAATTACACTTTTGGGAATTATCTATATCTTACAAACTAAGGAAAACAAAAATGAAAAATTAGACCACATTTAATTTATTTGGATAGTCGATTGATTTTAAATTAATAAAAATTCTTAAAATGTGATTGGAATTCCAGTAGTATAATTTGTATTTTTGCCGGGTATTTATAAATTATCAAAAGAATCTGAATTATATTACTTTTGCTCTATCTGCCCCCCCTTGCTCTCTGCTCTGTCAACCTCTGTAAAGTAACGTGCAGGTCCCTGCTATCCCGTGTGGCCCATGGATCAACAGCGTCAGCATCATCAGGAGATGTCCTAGAAATGCAGAATTTCAGTCCCCACCCTAGAGAAACTAAATTAAAAATACTCAGGAAATTCATATACACATTTAAGATATTGATAACTCTTGATTGGCCATGTTAATAGGGATGAAAATAGGAGAGACAAAAATGTTTCCTTTTTGACATAAGTTTGATGTCATCCTTGTTTTTTTTATTTTTATTTATTTTTTTAATTTTTTTAATTTTTTTATTTTTTTGAGATGGAGTTTCGCTCTTGTTACCCAGGCTGGAGTGCAATGGAGCGATCACGGTTCACTGCAACCTCCGCCTCCTGAGTTCAGGCAATTCTCCTGCCTCAGCCTCCTGAGTAGCTGAGATTATAGGCACGTGCCACCATGCCCAGCTGATTTTTTGTATTTTTAGTAGAGACGGGGTTTCACCATGTTGACCAGGATGGTCTCAATGTCTTGACCTCATGATCCATCCTCCTCGGCCTCCCAAAGTGCTGGGATTACAGGCTTGAGCCACCGCGCCTGGCTGATGTCATCCTTGTTAATATTTTCAAGAACTGTTCATAAGTTACTATCCAGTGTGGCTGGCTTTTAGTTCCACTTCTCTCACTTAGTAGTGACAATCAGTGGTATTCCTCAAAGAACAAGATATGGACAATGCATAAATTATATGGAGAGAGTAAATGTCTCAGGATGCTGCAATGACTTGACTAAATTGCTTGCATGGCGAAGATGCAACTGAGAGGCCCTGGAATGCACACTTGGGATCTAGGAAGGATGTCCCTGAGCGTGGCAGCTGCAGAGGCCACAGAGAGGAATTTCAGCCTAGCCAGTAGGTGCAGTATGAGAAGCCAGCTGTGAGCAAGGGCCGACGGCTCACAATACAACTAAGCAGTGGCTTAGAGGGCTTGGAAAGGTGGTGCCTAACAAGTGGGCTCTCCAAAGCAAATAGAGGCCAGTAATTGGAAGAGAGCAAAGAAAGATCATGCCCAGAAAGGCTAGCGGTGCCAGGAAGCAAGGCTCCAGCAGTGCTATTAAATTATTAAACAAACAAACAAAAAATGGCAGGAAGGGATGAGGCTGTTAGTAAAGATGAAGTTATCAGAGGTTTTGTTGATTGCAAAAGGAAGCTCTAATTCTTGCCTTACTGAAAATATTCTACATATCGAATAGATAATGGGCTCTGCATCCTGTCCTCTAAATATAAGAAGCTATGGCATTTTAAGAAAAAATAATTACTGTTTAATATCAAATAAAAGGAACGTTTATAAAAACTAACAGCCAGTCTTAGAAACAAACTCCAAAATGTAACCTCTATCTGCATTATGCCACTCATCTGCAAAGGTGGAGAAAGATACCTGAAGGGCTGTTCGTGCATAAACACACAATGAGCAAAGTCCAAAGATGACAATTCCTCTTCCAAATTCGGGGCTCTAGTCAGAGGGTGATTTACACGTCAGTTGCAGCGTGTTGGTCAATGTTCCAGGCTGTCAGCTCGGCACCGCCCTCAGGGCTCAAGCTACACAGGGCATTGAAAGGTTAGTCAAAGACCACATTGTGTTCCTCTTGCTGCAGGAGCCGCTGCACTAATTTGGATTGTGACTTGGCTTGTCTCCCCTTACTCTTCCTGAGGTCTGAGCTGGGTTTGTGTCAATCAGTGGTGTCACATCATTCGAGCCTTGGAGGGTGGTAGCCCTTCTCAGGCCACAGAGTCATTTTTAGGAAACATTTTAGAAAGGCATCTGGGATGCTGTGATTTAGCTCTGCATTCTCCATACCAATGACGGTCACCATCACTTCTTTCTGCAGATTTATGGAAGGCATGTTTCACATTCAGTGTATTTAATTAATTTTACAGTAGTTGGTGGGAGGAGTATTAGATCTGGAGTCGGAGAAAGCCTGGCTTTGACTGTCTTTGTCACTTTTTTTGTGCCTCCGTTGACTTATCTATACAATCAGTATATTATCTCTCATTGTAAAAATAACACATGTGAGATCACTTTGGAAACTACAAAGAGATATACAAATTAAGAGGGATTGTGATGATTGTTACACTATTAGAGAGAAGCCACATCAAAACCAAAGATCAAATAAAATAGAATCAGCACTGCACATTAGTGGGTGGAGATCACAGTCAAATGTTGCCTTCAAACATGATCTAACAAAGCCAGAATTATCAAGAATCATTGAAATCAGAGATTACTTTACTATAATGTTGCTTTAGCAGCAAATATTCATTAGGTTCCATTAAGTATGAATGGTCGCCGGTTAGTATAAATAGTGACGGTGATTGCCAAATAAAACTCTAGTACAAATATTCTCTGAACTAATGAAGCAGGTGAACACAAGTAAACAAAATAGCTTTTTTATTTTTTATAGGTAATGGCTGGAACAAGTCACTGCTATAAGGTGGCCCTACCTGGCAAGGAACTCTTTTCTCCTTCCTTCTTCTGAAGCGATGTTCCCCCTTTAAAAAAAAAAAAAAAAAAATTTTTTTTTTTTTGGTTTTCGGAGATGACAGAAAGCCTCATATTCCAAAAAAATCTCTCTTCTCATTCCCCTTTCTTGTCTTCCTGAGAACTAATTACTCCTTTGGGTCTCTTTCTTCTAATCCTTGCTTCACCAGGTTTCTCCTCTAAACATTCTGCTTTCATGAATTTACCCCTGTCTAGTCTCTGCCAAATCAAGAGTAGAGTTTCCTGAAATCTCTCACCTCAACAATAAAATGTGTAGAGGATGTTTTCTTCTTATTGTCTTGCCCTTTCCTTCTGAACTTTTAATGGCAACTTGATATCTTTTGCTTTTCTTTTTTTAAAACAAGCGTCAGGGTAGAAGAAAGTAGACCCTTCTTAATATTCAGAAATATGTAGATATAATGGAGAAAAATCAAAGTGTTATTCCCATCTTTAATGAATCAAAAGTTTTCTCATAGGATTTTGTGAATTTACAGACACCATTTTTAATTCCGTAAAGACTCACGTTGGCGGGAAGACAGTGTTAAGTCCCAAGATAATTAGTCTTTGACACGTTCTGCATTCATGTGCTTGAAGGTATGCATTGGTTGGGATTGATTAGCACAAATGAGCAGCTGAAACATAGGGAAAAGATCCTAGCAGCACTCATGACATACACGTGCCATCGTGACTTCACTTGGCGTATTATTCTAAGAATCTCAAGTTTCCTAAGTTTTCTCACCCTTACAAATTCAATGTGAGAGTACAGCTATTAACCCTTTGATCTAGGTCTCAGGACTTTTAGCCACCTCCTCTGCTGGCTACCCACTTGGTAGACTCAGAAGGACTCAAACTTCAGCATCTAGATGGAAAGTATCTTGTCATATAAATACATAAGTCTTTTCAGTAGCTATAGGGTTATTTATAATAATAATCATATGGGGCCCTCAGATTCTCCTAGAGATTACTAAACAATAAATCTGTTTTCTTATAATGTGAACAAATCTTTCCAGGTTTAGATAATACAATTTGCTGGTGACTGCAGATTTGTTCTTCTTGGTCATCCATTAAAAACACCAAAGTCTAAGCCAGAAATGGCACCGTAGGAGCAGTCAGTAGGCCTGAAGAGTATTATGAATTTTGATATCTACAGCATAGAAAAAGAGACTTTTCCCTTACGGCTAGAGATTTTCTGGTCCTCCTGGATCAAACTGGGTAACAATTTAAACGTTTTTGTTAGACTAGGCTATGTTTGTTCTCATTGTACTTTAAGCCAATAATTATGTAGTCCTGTTCTTTTCACATCCCTTTTAAATTACTGTTCTGAAAAAAGTTCACCATTGTCATTAATCATAGAAATTACCAATCCTAAGAAAAATTAATTTTAAAATCATTTGTGCACATTTATATTTATGATAAAAATATCCCATGAAAACTGGAACTATTACATGAAATTATAATGTTGCCCCAGGACAAAATAGCACTGGTCTAAACAAACTGGCAGTAGACCTGACGAAATCAGAAAATCAGCAAATAGAAATGCAGTAAGATACACACTACTATTTTTGAACATTTAACTGCATAGCTTATGATTCACTTTTTAAAATCTCTTTAATCTTCCTAGCAACTCAATAAGAGGTACTATGGTCCTATTTTTTTATATGCTGAGACCAAGCTTAAAAGTGGGGCAACTGACCTTATTTATTAATTTTTGTCTGACCCTAAAGCCTGTCCTTCCGCTGTGCCAACATACTTCTGATCTCAAATATTTCCTTTTCATTTGACTTCCAGAGTTAATCTACGTTTGAGGATGAAAAGCTAATTCCACAGTGTGTAGCAGTAGGCAGTGAAGGATAGCGTAAAGTAAGGAGAAAAATAAGTTAAGTCCCAAAACACGAACAAGACTTATGCGTATTTTGTAGTGAATTGAAACACAAAAAGCAAAGAAATGGGCTTTTGAATGATTTTTATTCCTCTACTAAGGTGAAGGTAGGCAGAAATCCTAGTCTTTCCATAAATTATTCTTTTCTTCTTATTTTGAAAGATGTTTGCATTCTGGTAAGCCTATCAAATTTAAATATTTGTTAATTTTAACATGTTTAATATAATCAAGGAGAATTTAGTGAACTGCAGTGGATTTTATGTGGTTCCTGAGATTTTGGGACATTTTTTTTTCCTGTTTTATTTATAAATACAGATAAATTGTGCCTTCGAAAATACATAAAGTGTTTTTTTTAAAAAAACGTGTTTGTGCTTATGAAAGAGTGCTATAAAAGAGTCTAATATTCTGTGAATTAATTTAATTCACAGGTGATCTGTAGGAATATGAAGTCTGTGGAATATTTTCTTTACTTCAAACAAAACCCCCTTTCATGAAAAGCTCCCTGCATAGTGAGTATCTGACTTTTTCTTCCAAGACTGAAAGTGCTGAGTGTCTGGACATCACCTGGGGCTCTCTCTGGCTGTGGAGCAGTCTGCGTGCCCATATTGGAACTGCCAATTCTTTTGATGGCCTCGCCCATTTCACTGCTATTGGACCACAACTCTTAATCAAAGTCACTTCAAAGACCCCAAACAGATTAATTCACATGTGAATGTTACCCAAACTGTCTTCAAAAGGAGGAGGGACTCTAGTCTTATGTTCCTTTGAACCTACTGTTGCTCATTTACTAGTATTTACTTTGCATGGCCTATGGCTGAACCATGGAAATTGGAAAACAAACTCCTATTCAGCAAGTCATGTCAAAGGTGACTGCAGAGCCAGAGAGTCGACTGTGGGACAGACATTCTTTCTGATCAAGAGGCCTCTTCTGCAGCGCTGCTGTCTCCACAGTTACATACCTGTCCGCGGAAGACTTTTCGTTTATCTTGTCTATGTGGGAAGTCCTAGACGATGCCATCGATCTGGGAGATGAGAGAGATGCCCATATGACACGCCGACAATAGTTGTGGGGCAGAAAAAAAAAAAAAAGAAAGAAAGAAAATTAGCTGGACCCTGAACGAAGTTCTTTTGAGCTGTGCTATGATTATAGAGAAGATCCAACAGGCACTATGTTCAGAAACATACTTCATACTCTTTCAGACACACCGTGAAGCAAGCATTTTCACTAAGACAGGAAATAACTACATCTGTGAGTTTTCTTAAAGCGGAAACTCAAACTCTCCCCAGAAGAATGAAGCTGCTGCATGCATCACTGCCTCGTGGTCATTCACGGGGAATGTATTTCCTGTTGACTATTTCCTCTGGCAGAATCAGGAAAAGGGTATGAAATGTGCCTGATGTGAATGGTTTCTGAGTTCTGTGGTCCCCAAACCAGAGTTGCTGATATTATTATTAGTCTGTGTTGAACGCTGAAAAATGTTAATATTTTATTCCTCAGAGACATATTCGAGTACATTTTAAAGTTCATTTAGATGTGAAAAATGTAAGAACCCAGATTGAGTTACATGTGTTTGCTTTTCCTGGAAAAAAAAAATACTTTGCATATATGCATTTCTTATTTGATTGTGTTTTAAGGTTAAATGGTGAGAACTTTTCACAAGGCCTGTGAGAGAGCACCAGAAAAGTATAAAGGGCTTTGCACCATCTCAACCGTCATCATCATCATTGCTAATAGAATCCTCTGGAAGCCTCACTGACTGCCATGTTTGTGATGGAAGCCAAGTCCCATTCATATCACAAAAAGTGAAATAAAGACGAAGTTTTTCTTAGGGGAAGGTCCTTCTTTGACTAAGGGATTTGCTGCCAAACTCACAGAGCTGTCGCCAGCTGACATTTAGGGCAAGGTGCAAAGTCTATCTGTTTCCCCAGACTTTTACTCCGTAGGGGCTAATTTGAGATGAAATTTCTCAGACATGATACAGAAGCAATGTGAATGTGAATGTTTATTTAGTGCTGGCTTTTCTGTCTAACACCATAGTTTATAGATATTCCAAATGCCTCACAAAAATAGACCAATATATTTGTTTAAAGCACTATAAAATGTTATTAACAAGTCTAATTGAATAAGTTAAGTTAAATAAAAGGGTAATAATTTTAAATACATACTGAGAATACAAATTCAAATACGTTGTGGCAGAAATAGCACATAATGTTTTTAAACTGTTGCACTTTAACCACCATTTGGATCTCAATATAGCTGAAATAAAAGCAGGTGAAGAGAAAAATATAGGAAAGTGTCTATTAAAAAGTCTTTTGGAGACCAGGCCTGGTGGCTCACACCTGCAATCCCAGCACTTTGGGCAGGTGGATCGCTTGTGCCCAGGAGTTTGAGACCAGCCTGGACAACGTAGCAAAACTCCATCTCTACAAAAAACACAAAGCATTAGCTGAGTATCATGGTGCATGCCAGTAGTCCCAGCTACTCGGGAGGCTGAACTGGGAGGATCACCAGAGCCTGGGAGGCAGAGGTTGCAGTGAGTCATGATCATGTACCATGCCTTGCTGACAAGAGTGAGACCTTGCCTCAAGAAAACAAAAAACAAGCCGGGCGCAGTGGCTCAAGCCTGTAATCCCAGCACTTTGGGAGGCTGAGGCAGGTGGATCACGGAGTCAAGAGATCGAGACCATCCTGGTCAACATGGTGAAACCCCGTCTCTACTAAAAATACAAAAAATTAGCTGGGCATGGTGGCGCGTGCCTGTAATCCCAGCTACTCAGGAGGCTGAGGCAGGAGAATTGCCTGAGCCCAGGAGGCGGAGGTTGCGGTGAGCCGAGATCGCGCCATTGCACTCCAGCCTGGGTAACAAGAGTGAAACTCCGTCTCAAAAAAAAAAAAAAGAAAACAAAAAACAAAATAAAAAGTCCTATGGAGAGGGCAATGCCAATGACAGTAATTTAATGCATCTACTGCACAGAATACTACTCCACCCTTGGAGTTGTTGCTATTGCAGAAGCCCTCTGCAAGGTTAGCTCCATACGCAGCATCCCTAGATCCCACAACTCCAGTTAAAATCACAACTACATCACATCCTGACCTCATCAGCCTTGGTTATGTCACTCTGGGGTGGTGTTTGCAGACACGAAGAAAGGAGACACAAGAAGCAGGCGGCTGGAGACACACCCGACAGAGGAGCTGGCTGTCTCAGCCTCCATTCATTGCCTGTTTCCCACTCCGTCCTTCCCCTCAAAGATCTGCTTTCTAGAATTTTCTATTATACTATGAGTGAGAGACACTGGATATGAAATACTTCCTTGTTATCATAGCATTATCTCAAAGTAAGCGGTAGTGACTATGTATGTTTTTGCAGAATTAGTGGGAAATCTAGCTAAGAATACAACTTTCCTCTGTCTGTCAACCTAAGTTTTAATTCAACCTAATCAGCCCATGGACATATAATGGAACAGGTAATGGAAGTGATAAAGTGACTAGTGGTATATAGAACTGAGGTAAATAAAATTATAATATATAATATTATAGGTCTTTAATTAGGCCTATTCAGCCTCAGGTTTACTTTTCAATCTAGATGTTTCTCCTTTTTAAGACAAATGTGTGCACTGAACTGCAGTTGATATCTGTTGGAGATTGCTTGTTCAGTAATAATGAATAAAAATATCTGACATTTGGCTGGACATAGTAGCTCATACCTGTCATTCCAGTACTTTGGGAGGTTGAGGCAGGAGGATTGCTTGAGGCCAGGAGTTCAAGACCAGCCTAGGCTACATAGCAAGACTCCATCTCTACAAAAACTTAAAAATTAGCTGAGTATGGTGGCACATGTCTGTAGTCCTAGCTACTTGGGAAGCTGAGGCAGGAGTATTGCCTGTTCCTGGGAGTTCAAGACTGCAGTGGGGTATAATATTTATTTTTTTTTTTATTTTTTTTTTTGAGACGGAGTTTTGCTCTTGTTACCCAGGCTGGAGTGCAATGGCGCGATCTCGGCTCACCGCAACCTCCGCCTCCTGGGTTCAGGCAATTCTCCTGCCTCAGCCTCCTGAGTAGCTGGGATTACAGGCACACGCCACCATGCCCAGCTAATTTTTTATATTTTTAGTAGAGACGGGGTTTCACCATGTTGACCAGGATGGTCTCGATCTCTCGACCTCGTGATCCACCCGCCTCGGCCTCCCAAAGTGCTGGGATTACAGGCTTGAGCCACCGCGCCCGGCCTGCAGTGGGGTATAATAAAGAGAACTATAAGAAATAAGTAACAACACAAGTGAAGAAAGGGTCTAAAATGTGGTATGTGCCCACTCTGCTTCCCTTTCCTTATGATCATGCCCTTGTACTCCAGCCTGGGCAACAAAGCAAGATCCCATCTCAGAAAAGAAATCTGACATTGACAGGCATTTCCACTGTGCCAAGTACAACTCTAAGCACTTGATAAAACTTGTTTTATTTAACGGGCACAAGAACCCTGTGAGGTGGTGCCACTGTTATCGCTACCTTACAGATGAGGAAACTGAGGCCTAAAGAACTGAGTAGCTAACTAGTAAACAAGGAGCTAGGATGACTCCAGATACTGCATTATGTATCTCTGTGCCCGGCTACTTCCTCAATGCCATCTGTATTCACTGAAAACCCAATACCCACTAAATTGGGTGGAACATCAGTACCCACTAAATTGGGAAGACCTAATTAGTGAGGAGACAAATCAACGGAACAACTTGGGACATAGCTACACACAAATTAAGGACTGACCCATTGTGAGATAACCAAGGGAACATCTGCCGAAAACGGCCTGTTCAGATTACAAAGATCATTTGTTATTTGCACAATAGATATGTGTATACAAATGGAGGCTGACATGAACCTAAACATCTTGCTCTGTGTTTGTCTTTGCCTAGCGTTAAGACAGCGTTTAACCATTAAATGCTGTCAGAAATGCACACACACACACACACACACACACACACACACAATTTTACAGAGATACCAAATTATGGAGCTCAGAGCAATTTTTAAAAATGTACTTTGGTTGGAATTTGGTGCTAGTTATAACTTAGAAGTTGTGAAAATAAACTAGAGTTGACTGGAAATTTACGTGCTCATTGGATAATCAGCATCGAGACAAGAGACTATGGAGGAAATTGGATGAGTAGGCAGGTCATATTGCAGCGGTTAATTGTTGGAGGTATTTAATTTTTACAGTTGGATATTGCTTGGGGCATGGAGATTTTCTTCTGTAACTAAAACAAACAAAACAAAACAAAACAAAACAAAACAAAACACAAAGCCTTTGTCTAGGTCCAAAGACACCAGTTAAATGCTATCTTTGAAATCTGATTCACAGTGTTGGTTTCTAAAATCTACTCCAACCAGAGGTCTACTGTCTCAGTCAGAATTGTGAGGAACTCAGGAGAGGTGGATTGGAGAATGGTGAGGTCTCAGTGTATCTGCTCTGTCTGTATTTGAGTCCCGAGTGTGGCTCTCTCATACTGCTGATGTGCTTGTCTGTAAGTGAAGCTGATTGGAGCCTCGAATTTCTTTCCGCCCTAGAACCTTTTTGACATTACGCGTGATAGAATGGAAAAGTCTATCCCTGCTAGAAACAGGTGCAGCTTAGGGAAGAACACTGTTCCACAGATAACAGGCATGCATATGTCCAGTGGATTTAATTAGACACAGTACCCATTAGCAATTTCTGCAGATGTTCACATCAAATCACCTGAGCTAATTCTCTCACACTCTTCTGTTTAGCCTATTTTCTCGTTCCCAAGTGTATGTACTCTCTCCTCAATCTTATGATGCCTGCATGCAGACATGTTTCCTTCTGCTCCTAGAATCCAGGTGCTTGATGCATTGTGTGTTATTGAAGAGATTCCGATGCTGGTGGTTGTTTAGTCTTCATTAAGAAATGCATATTATTTACGGTGAAGGGCCCTATCTGGAAGTAAGGGAAATAGTGGTTGTGTCTAGCTTGGCGGTCCAGTTTCTGATACAAAGAATGTGCACTGTGGGTTCTCTGAGACATAGTCAGAAAGAACAGTGGCTGCATTTAACTGTCCTGCAGAAGCACTTTGCTAAATCCAGTGCTTGTGGTCCCAGAAGTAAAAGCCTCTTCTAAAGAATGCAACTTATTTCCCAGGGGTGTCTTACAGTATATGTACAGAGCTAAATATACTGAATTTAAAAAAACATAAGCATTTTCTAACAGAGTGAAGGGAGACTCGAACTAGTAAAGAGGCGATTTGGGAGCTTATCTCATTCTCATCCCTGTTTAGCTGGGTTATCTTCCTCTCCTTTGGCTTTAGTTTCTTTAGCTACGAAACAGTAGAGTGTTTTATTTTAAGATACCTTCTAACTTAAAAGCTGTGTTTTAAATAGAGCCAACTTACATTGTTTCTCTCTGCCTACAAGTGCAGCTCATGACTCCACAGTAACATCAGAGTAACAGACAGGCACTGAGCTTTACATAAATCCTTTAACTCACGGCAGCTTTGTTGGACGTATTTATTATCCCCATTTTACAAAGATTGTTCCCATGGGGAGATTTAAAATTACTATCTCTAAAATAATAAAGAGAACTATAAGAAATCAGTAATGACACAAACGAAGAAACTGTCCAAAATGTGGTATGTGCTCACTCTGCTTCCCTTTCCTTTCTGTCTCCCCGAGCCTCAACTAAATGCATAAAATGGTTACATATGACCTCTGAGCAAAAAGAGGCAGCTGAAAACAGATGAATTCCTCAGAGTGTCTCCAGATCTAAAATCAGTGCTCATGCCCACATGGTCTCTTTTAACAGGCTGTGCAGGGGTTGGTTATTAGGAAGCGCAGGAAAATTTTTAAAGAGCATTCATAAACCATGTAAAAATAAGATTACAGCTGCATAGAAAAACATCTGACCCTGAGTACAGACATCCTTTGGAATCCATGGGGAATTGGATCTATGCTTGCCCTTCCCATAGATACCAAAATGTGAGGATGCTCAAGTCCCTGATATAAAACGATGTACTCTTTGCATATAACCTACGTACATTCTCTTGTGTATTTTCAATCAACTGTAGATTACTTATAATACCTAATGCAATGTAAATGCTATGTAAATAGTTCTTGTTTTACGCTGTATTGATTTTTAAATTTGTTACTTTTATTGCTGTATTGTCGTCATTTTAAGTCCCCCTCCCCAGACTAAATCTTGCTCTGTCATCCAGGGTGGAGTGCAGTGGTGTGATCTCAGCTCACTGCAACCTCTGCCTCCTGGATTCGAGCGATCCTCCTGCCTCAGCCACCCAAGTAGCTGAGATTACAGGTAAACACCACCACGCCGGGCTAATTTTTGTATTTTTGTATTTTGTATTGTAATTTTGTATGTTGTATTTTTAGTAGAGACCATGTTGGCCAGGCTGGTCTCAAACTTGTGGAGTCAAGTGATCCACCTGCCTCAGCCCCTCAAAGTGCTGGGATTACAAGCATAATCCCACCATGCCCAGCCCTTAAATTGTTTTTTTCCCAAACATTTTTGATCTGGGATTGGTTCAGTTCCTCGATGCAGAATCCTCAAATACAGAGGAACTGTACCACGCAGGTAAGGAGTAAGTCAGAGGACCTGCCTTGATGACTGACGTGAAGCAGAGGAGGATGAGGGAAGACCTGATAAAGATGCAAACCAATAAGGTTACTAACATGGATTTGGAGCAAACCTACGGATTTGATATGGTCTCCATGTTAAATATCACATAGATTTATATTTTAGTTTATTTCTTCACTTTGCCTGCTTGTTTATATGCTAGCTTGTCGCTTTCATGTTGCTACTATTTTCAAGATGATATGTTTCTAGTAACTGTAAGTCAGAGTTTTTGATGTCTCAAATTTGGGTCACTCCTAGATGCAACTGATGCCCTTATTTCCCCTTACATTGTCTAGGATCGTGCATGACAGACTTCACATTCCAAACCGAGGGCTGGAATCAGTGGATGATTTTGACAGATGTAACACATTGACAGGACAAATGTGTCTTTATGTTGTGTGAATAAATGTGCACATTGCACACTCAGTCTAGTAAATGGATTCCCAAAGTTCCATGGAAATCATCAGAATGAGAAGAGTAAACGTATGTTAAATGAACCCACATAGGCTGATAAGCTCTACTAGGTGAACAGTATTTATGCAGTACAAGAACTTCCATATCAAGTTCCAGGCCATAAATAATGTGACTTGACTTAAAAAACAAAAAACACCGCACACCCTTAAAGTCTCTGTCATGTGTAAAACATAGCTGTCAAGAGATTTATGAGGGAATTTCATCTTCCCTTCATACACATTAGCCACTGCTGATAACAAGATTAATAGAATAGTGATTTATATCAACATTTATTTCTCTAACCATTTTATTTTAAAATAATGTGCTTTGAATGGTCTTTTTCAAGTTTTGAGAACTAAACATTGAAATTAGCCTTGGTGGTGGGTGCTTTTCATCCTGAAAAGTATTTTCTATTTTTTTTTTTTTTTTTTTTTTTTCAGATGGAGTCTTGCTCTGTCACCCAGGCTGGAGTTCAGTGGGGCGATCTTGGCTCACTGCAATCTCCGTCTCCAGGGTTCAAGCGATTCTCTTGTCTCAGCCTCTCGAGTAGCTAGGACTACAGGTGCCCATCACCACTTCCAGCTAATTTTTGTATTGTTAGTAGAGACAGGGTTTCACATATTGGTCAAGCTGGTCTTGAACTCCTGACCTTAGGTGATCCACCTGCCTCGGCCTCCCAAAGTGCTGGGATTATAGGAGTGAACCACTGCACCCAGCCAGAAGCCTTTCTATTTGAGGCAGAATTTGTACAGGGCTCCCATAGGCCCTTCAGTGAATAAGAAAGCCTAGCTCACTATCACCTTCAGAAGATAAGCATTTGTTCTCATAGAAGGGGATAGATTCTCTCTGCTGCCTCATAAGAACAGAGTTATCTGCATACTATTTAGTAGGCTGATGACTACCATTTTTAGTAACTTTATATATAATTTACTAAATTTGCTATTTACTATAAGTTAGTAACATTATATAATTCATTCTGAAAATAAGTGTGTAAACATAATAAGCAATGAAAAATTCCCAAGCATGTATACCAAGTAAAATGTTTTATTATCCATCTTTAGAGTTTTATATATTCTACACAAGCACACTGTATAATAATGTAAATTTCACCACTTACGCAGAAAGCTGATTTTCCCCCTTTTCATGGACATTTGCTTTAAATATCTGTTTTACATTTCTACCCTGTTAAACAGAGGATCTTGGGCATAATGATATTTTTTAAACATATCCTGGTGACTTGGAAACTTGTATTTTGTAATGTAGGATTATAATTCTGTCCTGAATTTCCCCTTCTTTCTAACAGAATGCCAGCTGTCACATCACCTGTCCTTTAATAATTTTCCAAGAAAGATCTCTTTCTTGGCTGTTGCTTGTGACCAGGAAAATGCGCCCAAACTAAGAGGCAGTAAGGCTTAGGTGTAGTTTTTCAGGAGCTACATAGCTCTAGGGCAAGGCATTTGTAAAAATCACTTTGGGAACAAGCGGTCTCTCACTTTGCTGTTGTCCTGGAGCACAAGATTTCCTTAAATCTGACCCCAGAAGAGTGATATATTAATGTCATGGTTTGCCTGTCCGTTAAGGATTCGAATCCAGTGTATGCCAAATGGTTGAAATATAAAAGACCACAATGTGGATGAGCAGTATGTGTGGTCCAGGGATCCTTTTCACGGGATGCGTAAAGAAGGTGTCCTTTATCTCAAGCCCCTCCAGTAGGAATCCTAATTCCCATCAACGCTGTACCAGAGAGGAGGCCTGCCTTTTCCAGGCTTCTCGATGATTTGACAGTCTCCGCCCCAGCCTCCACTCCCCAGTCATTTTTTGTTTTTATGTTCCCCAGTATGATGCTACAAAGCAAGCCACAAAATGGGGCTGGGAACGCTTTTGGCGAAGAATGCCCTTCTTCTGTGGGATATCCCAGAGGTGCCCCAGAATGAGACCACAGGCGTCCTTAGGATGCTGACCTGACCCTGGGAACTCTAGAGGTTGACACAGGGGTCGAAAACCGATGTCCCTTGGATGCCTGCAGTGCTGTTATATGACCCCATCCCACTGAGCAGCTGTCAGCAGCACAGCGGACAAACGTTTTGACTAGAAATCGTGCCTTATTGTGAGAGGTTGCACTGGTATGAAAGGAACATTTTCATAAAAGGAGCCAATAGAAAACAGCTTGGGAAATTACAGACTTGCTTAATTAGTATGCTCCAGGTTATTCTCATCAAATTTATTTTTCCCACCTTTCTATAAACTGGAATTAAAAGATAATAAATCACTTTCTCTTTCTGCTGCAGATGAGGGACATCACAGGCGATTCATCTTCCATTTCTTTCCCCCTATATAACATACAGAAGGTATTTTCAAGGACCTTTTGGCACAGCTAGCGTTCACCTCCACACTACAAAAGCAGAATTGCTTCCTCTTTGCATATGGGCCAGAAATTATATCTTAAGCTCGTGTACACCACAGAGTTACATATCTAAGAGGAAATAAATTGTACCTTGCAAGTTCCTTTGGCAGCTTTCTTTTCTACCCTACGAGACTCCTTTATCTGTCTCCTTTTGACTTTCTGTCTATCAGATGTTGTATGTGCAGGCATCCTCAAAGTAGGTACTTCCAGCCTTCCTTGGCAATTCAGAAGAGAAAAGGCGTGTGCCCAAAAGGACAGAGAGAAGTTCCCTGACAGGGGATTGCTTCCTGGTTGTGTTCTCGGGTTGGCCCAGTTAACCACCACCTGTGCAATCCCATCCCACAGAGAATACATAGGAATATAGGTATGGATCTCCTTTGAAACCCCAAGAAGGGTCTCAGGGAAGTGAGATTCCTTCCTGTAAGTTGCAAGAAGATTCTGCCTGCTATATGGGACACTGCAGGAGAGGAGGATGCTCAGGAAGGACTAATCAGAAAAAGCAAGGTACTCACCCTGGACCTGAGCTGCCTCGATTTTAATCTTGGACCACAGCCCTAGACGTGCCAGGAAGAAGACCGCCCAGTCTCACAGGTTCTGAGGGTTCCACAGAGCTGAACTGGATGCTGATAAGACCACTGCTGCACAACCAACATACCCCCGCCCCAGTGGGCTCTGCTACCCCAAGCCCTGATTCCTCCACTCAGTAAACCTCAACCATGCTGTTGGTATCTGCTCTCTGCTTAGCCTGCTCAGTGGAAAGAAGGTTTCTGTCCTTGTTGTATCTGGGTGGGCTTTGTCCGAGGTTTGAGAAATCTCAAGAAATCTGGGGAATACAAGTTGTGGTGAAAATAAGCAGCAAAGGCAATAACACAGGAATCTGATTCCCTTTATTAAAGCTAAGATTAAATAAGTCTATATCAAAATAAGTATCTTTCACTGGTAATAAGGAAGTAATAGGAAGAAAACTATTTTTATACACACATAAATTCATGATTCTCGTGGCTTTAGATTTACTCTTTTAATGTTTCCATTCATTCCCTTATACATATTTTATACAAATTATTACCAGCTCAGATGTAAAAAAAAGTATAATCATTTAGTATCATCTTTGACAGGTTAAAAGCTAATATTTGAGGTCATATATATTAATCTCCATAGAGATGTGTCAAAAAATCTAATGCACCTCCTACTGTATTTTTTATAGCTGAGACTTTACCAGTGAAAAGATGAACAGAAAACAGCAATCTCAACTTAACGAAATTAACAACTGGCTAATGCTGTCCTTTTTATAATTAATTTTTCTTGATACATATTAGTTGTACCTATTTTTAGGGTAAAATTCACTTTTTAAAATAGTCTTAAAAGTACGATCATTTCTTCAGTGACTTCATACATTTGTGTTCTTGGGTCAAGATTAAGTTTTCAGAGCTTCTTTGGGGTAAACAGCTCTCAGCCTGCATAGCCATCCTAGTAAAAATGATATAATAATAATATCAATTTAAAAATTATGTGCACATTTCTTCTTCCCTTCACCGTTTTCACCACAATTTTCTTAATAATTTCTTTAATTTTCTCTGTAATTATCTACGAGAAACCTGGATAAAGGTAATGAAAAGAGGATCTATTCTCAGAGAGGACACAGAAGTTATAAATTATTAAAGTAGAGATCTAAGGACCATTTTTTGGTCATGTGTTGTTACTCAGATCAAAGTATATAACAAAGCACCTTTAAATAAGAAAATATCATATTAACTTCAGATATGTGTAACTTTGTTATCTGAAAAGATAGTCCAGCAGACAGTAATTCTACAGTTTGAAAGAAGCACATAAAACATTTTACGAATACATGAGAGATTCAGAGACAGCATACCATGTGGCATAAATACATTTCTTAGTAAAATACCTATTTTTACATTGGCATTGGAGTAGTGTTCTTGACCTTAAGAGAGATTCGAATATATGGACACTAGATGCATGTTCTCACCCTATTGTCTTCCCAAACTCTTTGTGTTTTCGGAGAGATGAAAATAAGAGCAGCGGGGAGAGGAGTTAAATAAAGTAGTAAAATATAAGGGGAGCTTTCAAAAATAGTAGATCTTTTTTATTCTCTTTATTTTCTTCCCTTCTTGAATGATGTCAAGGCTTGGTGGGCTTCCTTCAGTGGACGCTCAGCCAGGGATCATTCTGCTCTGCTAGGAGCGCTTCACACTTTCCCCGCCTCCGTCAACCCCTTCTCAGCACCCCTCCCCCAGGCTCCTTCCCAAAGCCAGTGTGCTCCCAAGTGTGACTCCAGTCTGCCTCGGCTCTGCCTCCAGAGCTGGGCAAGTGTGTAAAGTGGCCAGCTTCCGTCAAGACCAAGCCGCTCCTTAAAGCAGATATGTACATCTTTAAATGTAAGATGACATAAAATTATAAACATAAAACACGATTATCAGTTACCAAAATGGAAGTAACCTACGGCAAAGGATTTCATTTACTTTAATGAGGAACTGTTTTCTGGAGGGCCATACTCATATCCTGTATCTGCGTAACTCAGTCAGGCTGATCTTACCTAACCAGAAGAAAGTTTCACAGATAAGGTGAAACTATCATTATGTAATGGAAAGGGAATTTTTCAGAATCCAAAAAGCGAGAAACCAATCATGAACAGGAGAATCTTGCACATGAATTACACTCTTCCAAGCCTGCATTGATGCAAAAGACTCTAGTGCCTTACTTCTCTGCATTATTAAAGATGTAGACAGTATTTTGCAGCCTTTTACAAATGGAAAAGAGAATGTTATCATTCCAGTTCCCAGTTCAGAACTTGCAGATGCAGAATCTAAGCTCAGCCTGGAACCCAGGAAGTGCATCACTCTGTTAGCCATTAAGAAACTCAACAGTTTACAATCACAATCATTTTTTTAGACGGTGTGTTCCATGACAGATGGGTGTCCAGTGTCTGTTATTACTAATTCATAGCCAGTTCTATCCAAGGCACTTGAGCCAGAGAGAAAGCAATGCTATTTGCCATTCTCCTCACTGCTGTTTTTGTGTATTAAAAGAATCAACTTCATTAAAGTGTGAATTATTTCATGCAAATGGTTTTTCTGTCTTCACCCTCATCTACCCTCACAGCACATCACCTCCAAAGATTAGTCCAGGGCCTCTGTCTGAAGTTGGCACCAATGATGCCACCTTGTGGGCATAAATCTCTCTCCTGAAAATACCAGCTCTTTCCAGCAGGCTGCCTGCCAGTCTTCCAGGGGCTCTGGAAAACCTGCTCCTGCGCCTTGAAAGGTTATTGTTAGCTGCCCACCCTGCAGCCACATCGCACTCCCTCTGCACCGCCCGGCCTGTTGGCCTCTGGAAGGTGGCACGCAGCTCAGTGTGGTAGCTTGGAGCTGAGCAATGCAGCGTCGTTCCAGGCTCTGCTCGGCTTCAGCCGCGAGAGGCACAAATCGCTTCCAGGAGGCCTCGCATATGATTAGCGGGAGCCAATGAGCAGCCTCGAAAAAGGGAGCAGTTGCCAAAACAGCAGATGTGTCTGAAGGCTGCATTGGTTCGTCTGGTGACCTCCAGAAATCAGTGGAAGATTTATATTCCTAATTATAGACTTTTCCCTAATTTAGTCACCCTTCTCTTCATTAAAAAAAATGAAGTTACGATTGCAATTTAAAATCCAATATTACTTTAGAAAGAGTGTCATCATTTTTGAGTTTTTGCAAACCGCAATTTAGATGGTCTTGAGATAGGTTGGCAATACACGCGCGCGCGCACGCGCACACACATACACACACACACACACAATTTTACAGAGATACCAAATGGTGGAGCTCAGAACAATTTTTTTTTTCGTGTACTTTGATTGGAATTTGGTGCTCGTTGTAACTTAGAAGTTGTGAAAATAAACTAGAGTTGACTGGAAATTTATGTGCTCATTGAATAGTCAGCATCGAGACAAGAGACCATGGAAGAAATTGGATGAGTAGGCAGGTCATGTTGCAGAGGTTAATTGTTGGAAGTATTTGGTTTTTACAATTGGATATTGTTTGGGGCATGGGAATTTTCTTCTGCGACTTAAAAAATTCCACAAAGCTTTCTGAAACGCTGTAGTAAAGGAACAGGTGGTTCTCTCTTTTCTGTAACAATTCCCTGGCTTGCCTGTGGCACCCCCTTACATGGGTTCAAGATTTCTGTAGATGCTTTCATCAGCCCCATCAAAATGAAAACAATTCCTGTCAATTTGCCTTGACAAATGAAAACATCGGTTTCCTGTGTCTCAGATGGGTTTAGCCACAGCAATACATGCAAATAAGAACGAGTGTCATTCTCTCTCAGCCAGGACATTTGCTCTTGCATTTAAATAACTTAAGATGGGCCCTAGATATACCTTCCCATGTTCACTGCAGGGCTCTACGTCCAGAGAATAGCAGGTGGTACACGTGCATTTGTGCAAGAAGTCCGTGTTGAATTAGGAATATTTTAAGGTATGATGACAAATATTTTCTTGCTGTGTCATTCCAGGAATTAAATCTGAGTTGTTTCTTTGGAACTTTAAAAAAGAAAGTTTACTGAGAAGCAAATGAACTAAGTGGAGTGAGATTGTTTTTGACGTTAGCACTTAAGTTCCTTTGATGTTCTGACATTACTACAAAGTTCAATAGATTTTAATCAGAAAGCCCACTAGCCCTTATGCAAGAAAAGCAGTATCTTCTTGCTGGGGAAAGGAAATAAACTCAAATGCATTTGGTAAGAATTTCCCTACTCACGCCATATATGACTGTGGGTCTCAACACAAACCTAGATGTAAAAGAACACCAACCAAAATGTCCACGGAGATAGCTCCAAACCAGGTATTTTCTGATCCAGAGAAAAATTTGTTGTCAGGGACATGATTGTGTATGAAAGGAATGTTGTTTGGTTTCAGAACCAAAAATTTCCGACAAGATAGAGCATGAGCCTTCTGAAAAGAGAGAGCTTTTTGTTTTTTGCTCACAAACATGGTCAGACATAGCTTTCCTTTCAGCTAATTAAGCTGTTTTAAAGCAAACTGGTCAAACAGTGACATCTTAGTGGGGAGCCTTGGAGTCAATTGCATGACATAGAAGGCAGGACACTTAAAGGGTGACTTCTGCTATTGTGTTCTCTAGCTGAATATTTTCTACTTGGTCAGTGCTGCCAGAGTGACCCCATACAATTGGGAGAATTCAAAGCCACTGACCTCAAGAGATGCCATTAAGAAGGCAACCACAGAATGAAATTTCATGGTCAGGAGCCAAACTTACTCTCTCTTACCAAGTCCTGATGCTTACAATATTTTATATGTATGTTTTCTTCCTGTCATTAGCATACTGTTAAAACAGCTAAATACAAAGACAACATAGCCATGGAGAATTGCTATAAATAATTATTCTTGTGTTAATGCAAAACTCTCAGCCTTTTCCGTAAGAATACTGTTCAGAAAAAAGTCAACATCTAGGTTAACAACGGTTGCTTTAAGAGAATGTAGTGCAATACCTAGAACACATTTCTCTTAGTTAAATACACAGTAAGGAGGATGGACTCCCTCCGCTGTCAAATGTTATCTAAATGATGTATGACACCCATTGTCTTTTGAAACCAATAGACATAAAGTTGGTAAGTTGGTGTTTTTGGCATCTGTCATTTCCTCACGCTGAAGCGAAAAAAAAATTAAATTTTCTATAAATAATTACAAGATTATTGAAAATACTTGTCCTTCTTATTTCTTATATTAAACCCCAGCACATTGAATCAGTCAGTAGACTAAACACGGGTATTTTTAAACACTGACAATGTTAATGGGCATTTTGTTTTCCCCATTAATGACAAACGACTCATTCTTTTTTGCCATGTAACATGGTGATTTTACTTTAGTAAAACTAATTGCAATGAAAATATGTTAAGTGCCTTCCCATAGAGATCAGATGCTACCTATTTATATGGGAGACTTGTGCAGAAGGAATTAAAGAAAATTATTAAAAACAGAAGGAAGAATAATTAATTACTTTTCAACTCTTCTTCACTAGAGATGTCACACTCAAGCCAATTTTTTTAAAGGAGATTCTGTGTTTTTCTTTGACTTTTAAATACTAACTATGCCAAAAATGAGTGATCCACAGAAACAGATCATCTGGCTAATAAGGAAAGAGGGTCGTGAATACCAGCACTCACTAGGTATCTCTGACTGAGAGGAATATTAGTGAGAACATTATCATTGAGAGCATCGTTGCATTGTGATAAGAGAGAAACTTTGGGGGCCAAATGGTCTCTGTTCTGTTCCCATTCCACCACCTCTTACTGCTTAGGTACCACCAGTGACCTCTTAGCTCCTTGGCTTCCAAACCTGAGGGAGGAGGCTGACGATGATTCCCTGTAAGACAGGGACTCTTGTGTTGTAAGTGAGCATTGAATGAGTTAAGTGTCTGGTACACAGGAACCACTCTGTAAACACTAGGTATTATGGTTAGTGTGCGGCAGGCATTATGCTAAGAACTTTACACACACTCTCACATTCAATCTTCACAAAAATCTTATAAAGACTAGATCATTCTCTTCTTTTTAAGGCTGAGAAAGCTAAAGTTCATAGAATCTAATGAATTACTCTACTGTCACAGAGCTCAGATTTTAACCCAATTTGCCTGACTAAAGTGTCTGTATTACTCCATTCTATTTTACTACTTCTCAAATATATATCGAAACAGGTACTTTTATGTGATTGTGAAAACATAAAAGAGCAGGAAGAAGAAATAAACACTCAAAATTCTGTCTTCATTGAACAGCACTGAACATTTTGACAGATTGCCTTTTATATAAATATAAAATGCATCATTTGCATATAGCACAACCATCTTTTATGTATAGTGGAATAACTTGGCCATATTTATACAGCATTGCTGCAGAAAGATGGAATCCAGTGATTAGACTACCGTACAACTGACATAAAGTTGAAGAAAATGAAGGCCTTTGACTAACTATTGACACTTCCCAGTGGTTTGAGTCAACATCAGGTGCAGAAGGACACAGCCCTGGTGAGATGCAGCCCCCGGCCCATGTGCCCTGGCTCCAGAGCTCCATCTCGGTCCTGGGCTCACACTGCAGATACAATGGCAAAGAGCAAAGGAGAATGTGCCAGACCCTCACACTGCCCAGAAACAGTGACCACACATCACTGTGGAAGAAGGGCTGCTCAGATGAGTTGAACAATGGAAAGAGCACAGTCCTTAGAAGCAAGCAGGCGTAAGGACAGGCTCCAGTTCTACCATTGGCTAGCCATGCATGTGACTTACTTGTCTGAGTCAGTTTTCCTATCAAAAAATGGAAATCATTTATGTCTTATAGGATGGTTAGGAGAATCAGAAAAAAAAAAATGACACAGAGTTGGCCTCAGGGAAAATGCTCTGTAAGTAGCAATAATAACAATAATTTGTAACAACCATTTAAAACATGTTGACTGTCTACTTCCTGCCTACCCTATTCCAGGTGTTCCAGATGTTTTCACCCACTGTTCAGATGACCATGCTGACCTATCTGTCTCTGGCGAATGGTGTCATCTCCAAGTACAGAGGCAAAGTCTCTTCTTTTTTTATTATTTTACTTTAAGTTCCAGGATACATGTGCAGAATGTTCAGGTTTGTTTCATAGGTATACATGTGCCATGGTGGTTTGCTGCACCCATTATCCCATCATCTAGATTTTAAGCTAAGGGCAAAGTCTCTCAGTTCTTCTATAGTTGCCCCACATTAACAAGTAGCTCAAATACACAGAGAAGGTTAAAGTGAAACACACAAAATTAAAATATAAAAAAATTGCTGTGAAGATAATGATGTGTGGGCCAAAGAGTGAAACAAAGGATACTGTGACTTTAGAAAAGTAAACACAGAAGACTTATATGCATGGAAGCCACCAAATCACTCAAGGAATCTGAGTGATTTTTGTAAGTTACCATACATTTGTATGCTTGAGTCAGGGAAGATATAAGGTAAGAAGTATCCCACTGTGAAGGTATAGGAAGGTTGAATATTTCAACATAATTCTTCCATATGCTCAAGAATACTTAAGTCTGACTTAAGGCATATGGTCAGTAAAATGTAGAAGACATTCATATGCAAAGGTCCGCAAACTTTAATGCTCTAAACACAATCAAGGACAACCTTCCTCGCAGTTCATTTCACCAGTATTTGAAAATCATAAGAAAGAAACTGAGAATCTGATAGAAGCAAAATTTTTAAGTGCAAGGAGTGGTCCATGAAGTCCCTATGGCTTTCACGTTAAACAGTCTGTGCCTGAATGTTTATAGCAGCTTTATGCATAATTGCCAAAACATATTTGAAGGGCGTCAACCAAGATGTCCTTCAAGAGGTGAATAGATAAACTGTGGTACATCGTGAAATGAGCTATGGCGGCACAAAAACACATGGAAACGCATATGACTAGGCAAAAGAAGCCGATCTGAAAAGGCCGCCTACTATACGATTTCAACCTCCTCATATAACATTCTGGAAAAGGCAAAACTGTGGAGGCAGTAAAAAGATCAGTGGTTGCCAGGGGTTCGTGGAGGATGAGGGATGAACAGGTTTAGCACAGGACATTTTTAAGACAGTGAAATTATTTTTTCTGTATGATCCTGTAATGGTGATCTATGTCATCCTACATGTGTCAAGATTCATAGAATGCACAACACAAAGAGTAGGGGCTGATGTAAACCACGGGCTTAATAACACGCATAATGAAACGTTTCTTAAACAAATCTGTGCTTCAAAAAGCTATCCGGGAAGCTGACAGCACAGCTGAAGAAACTGAAGAATTTCCATCTGTGTTTAAAAAATGTTTTGGTTCATGAACAAATATACATTTTGAATCTGATTATTAATTTTGATGAGGTATCTCAAAGGAGGAAGCAGCAGCCTAGAGCGTAAGGCCGCCGAGGATCAGCTCACTGTGATGCGGTGTGGCCAGTGGACACTTAACTCTACTGGTGTTCTTGTTGGAACTGTTACTGCGCGTGCTAATGCTCTGATTACAATTTTTATGGCTTTTGAGAAATCTGCCCCACACCTGTTTTTCCCATGAGCCATGTTATTTTTAGCATGTGTCTTGTAATTTTATAGCACATGGGGCTCTTCAGGAACACATACATTGCATTTGAGCAGAAATAGTTTTGTTTCTTTGCTCCAGTTTCAATGCTAGAACCTTTCCTTCTGGTCTGCTGACTAAATCTCTTTCTCTACTGTCTGATCTTCTGGATAGCTTAATGTTCTGAAAATATTAAATTGATATATTTTTACCTCTGTCTCATCATTCTCTATCAGGAATTATGTTGTTACAGCCCCAGGAAAATGGAAGAAGAGAAAAATGGAAAAAGAAGAAAGGATATGATGCTGGGCAAAATCCCACCAAAGTCAGACATAGGGAGGAACCCAGCCTCTTTGCCCAGTAGAATTCTGGGAAGAAAGGAGAAGCAAATGGTGGGACACTTGAATTCCAAGCTCCCCTCTTGAAGCAGAAGCCCTAGAGAAAGGAGGCGTATTAGGTTGAAGAAAGATGTTGAAGTGCCCAGAGACTTGCCACTTTAGGAAGCTCTTCTTACCTTTGAAGATAAAGGGAGCAGAGAAGGAGAAAGCAGAGTCCATGGAATCATGGGGACACACAGCAAGGCCAGAGACTTGGTGCCAAAGCAGGGAGCGAGCAGAGAAAGAAAGCCCCCACCTCCCACCTTCCAAACGTCAGGCTCCTGCTGGTGCTCCCATTAGCCAAAGCTACAGAAGTCAACCAGCAAAGTAGCCAGGGACATAGAGTCTATAGGGATCGATAGATAGAGCCTTCCAAGACACAGAGAAGGGCAGGCAAAGGCAGAGATGGGTGCAGGCAGGGACAGCAGGGGAGAATAGCCAGACACCTCCTTCCGTTCCAGCACGAGCGCCACCATTACCTTCTTCAGGTAGGCCCCTCTTTCTTGCACATGCACACACCATGCTGGGGAGGAGCAATGGGAGTTCTGAACATTTACTGAGAGACTGAATCATCTGAAGGAACTCTTTCCATTATTGAGACTGAGTTTTCTAATCTAGACTAAAATATAGTATATTTTTCTCTCCACCCACCAGTCCATTGTAATGAAAATTAAATCAATTACTTAAAGGAATAAAAGAAATCACATTTTTATTGTACAACTTACTAAAGTGTGAGGAAATAGGTGGATCGTTCCCACTTTGTACCCTCTCTACGCTTCTCTACTTCCAAGGTAACTAAGGTGACTTAACAATGAAACAAAACAGAAATGTCCTGATAGAGATAGAAGAAAGACAATATTTCAGACTCCTCTGGTGAGTACAGCAATCTTAAGCAATAGTTGGATATTAAATTATTTGACATCTAAAATGGCAATAAAAGACATTATGTTAAATCCTTGTTTACTTAAAACAGATTTATTTAAAAAATTAAGTATTTCTTAAATTCAGTATCAATGATTGTTTATCACAAGGGTGTTTCCGTAAAATACGTTGAGTGATATGCAGAAAAGTCTATCCAATTTTCTGAGACGGTGACATGGCGTTCAAGAGTGACATAAAGTATGGTGTGACTTCACATTTCCTAGCTTTCTGCTTCTATCTCCTCCAAAATGTTGTAGCACATCCTTATCTTGTGCCGAACACTGCTCATCAGTATTTTTTGTTTGTTTCTTCTAGAAAGAACGATTATTTTTAGCAATGATCTGCAAGTCTTTTCAAGAATACTTAGACCAGCTTGCCAGAATGTCTTGCTTCATGCACAGACCTAGATTCTATTCTCACCAGGCTTCTCTCTGTATATTTTCAAACATTCAAATGCAACTTTAGAATTGTGTTCAACCCTTCCTTTCCTAAATCTGATTATCTACCAAGAATTCTTCCACAATGGTGGTGTCAAACATGTTCCAATCTATCATCATATTTCACTAAGCTCTTCCATCAAATCTATTTTACATCTGCCATTTTCTCCATATATGTCCGTACAACTTTTATGTTTGTCCATCAATTCCCTATGTCATTATAAATAAAAATATATGAGGATAGAGGCTATGTCTAATTTTCATTGCATGTTTCTAAGATAGCAAATATTAACCCTTTGGGAGATGACCAAAAACTTTATTAAAATGGAGAAGAATGTAACATTAACAACTCTATTTGGAGGAGAATGTGTCTTTTCTTACCACATTAAAATCATTTTTTTGAAATTCAAAGAAAATATCTGAATTTCAAAGAGTGGTCTGATTAAGGCATGATTTTGTACCTATGTTTCTTTCATTTTTAACTATTCGCCCCAAGTCTCAACTCAGTATTAAACACTCTGTCTCTCTCTCTTTCTCTTTCTCTCTCTCTCTCAAAACAATGGCTTTTCTTGAGAAGTCATCTTAAACCAGTGGGCTTGGGAATCTGACTCAAATGAGCCTGTAGTGAGAAGTGGCATTTTTGGAGACTTTAGGCTTAATCGTTTTTGATTTGACAAAAGCACGTCTAAGGGTGGCTCCTGGTACTGCTTCCTGGCCACTTGCTTCTTTTCCTGTGTAGTTGCATGTTAAACATGATGACTTGCTGTATAGAAGCCATGTGTTGTCATAATGTAACATCATTAAACAAAGTGTTTAGAGCAGTTTTAGCTGAGCCAGAACATGAACAACAAAACCCGCCAATTACAGTGTCATTTTGTGTCGTTGTTAAGGTTTCAAATGTCTCCAACTTTTTCTGGTAGGCCATATTGAGCATGTCACAGTGAACATCTGAGATAACGATTTGCTGGGCAATGTGTAATTCTCGCTCCTTTTTTTAATATCAGAGAAGAAAGAGTTCTTTATAATAATTTGGCTCAAACGTCTACACACATTGCTCCAGCGTCTGTAGCAGCATGTGTTTCTAGGATTGTTCTGGAAGAGAAAATGCAGAAACAGCAGGGAGCAGAAGATAAACAGGCAATCCGTGACTCATTAAAACAAGCATTGGTCGCCAACATTGTGGAGTGTGTGAAGACCCCAGATCCAACTCGCCTATAAACTTTTTTTACCAGCTGGACCTAGCATCTGTCAGAGTTTGGAAGGAGAGATAATCTGGTACAAATGATTTCAGTGTGTCGCATTTATTAACCTGCCACCTTACATAACTCTGCTGATTGGGAACTCAGGGAAATGTTTGAGCAATGACACAGCTTATTGTTAGAATGTTACAACTTCACTAATAAAGACACAAGTTACTGTTTTTTTAAAAAATACAAAGACCACAGAGCAATTGGAAAATGAAAATGAGGCAAAGCTAAAAAGCATCACAGTCTTGAGAAATGCACGTGCCAGGAGAATAATTGAAATTCAGTTTGGATTTTGATCATTTTCAGTGCTTCACATCAATTAGGCAGGAAAAGTATTTTATTTTTAAATAGTTGTCACATTAGTTGATCTTAACAGCTTTGATGTAAACAAATGCCGAACTGGGAACATGACCATGTCCCTTCCAAGCTACTTACTGTTCTAAATGAATGATTCGCTTCTGTTGTTAAATCTCTGACAATTGCTAGAAGGGCATTTTCACAGTAGAACTGAAGGAAAAGGAAAATAGTGCCCATTTTTGTCTCTATATAAAACCATGTCCATTTTTGTCTTAAACAGCTTGCCTGGCTTCACAGTTTATTAAAGACAAAGAACATTATCCCAGAAATCAAAACAGTACCGATAACCTGCACACGTTTCATTCCTGGCCTTCGATTTCCTTCCTTTCTGCCTTAAAGTTTGCTTGGGAGTCTTTGGTCAAAGGTAGAAACACCACAGAGCAATTTTCTTTATTCTATTTCTTATCCAGATCGCATGCCGGTAATTTCAAATTAACGAGGATGTTTACTCTCTGGTACAAAATTTGCACATACTAGCTTATAAAATATGAATAAGCTGGTTTCCTATAACAAAATATAGCCCTACCATTTCAAAAATGAAAATTGCAGGGACTTTGGAAAAAAATCAGCTGAAGGAATGCTTCACGTTTCACAATGGTTGGCCTATTATTTGTAGTTTTGAAACTTTATTGGTCCCCAATCTAATCTTTTCTGAGTATAAAAACATTAACATATGGTTTAACACAGCACAGGGCTGGAAAGTCCATATCCCAAATGCACATTGTATGCAGGGTGACATTCACACTAAATACCATCCCTCAGGGTCTGTACTCCATTTTACCTGGGATTGGAGAGCCATGAAATCCCTGGAAAAGTTGTTCGTGAGTCTGAACCAAATGGTGCACAGTGTACTGAGATACTAACAGTCTATGCTTCTGCCAAAGGTTGTGGCTCAAATGTCTCTCTAAGTAACATTAAAAATCTGCTGCTTCATGCCTATGAATTTCAATATTTATAGCATTCAATAAAATGGTCCACTGTCGGAGAGAGATGTGCCACTGTGCACTCTCTGAGCAGATGGGCAGCAATATGGCACATTTACATGGACCAGCTGTGGAGCACAGAAATGGATGCTGGTCAGAGGCAAGGTGCAGGCCCCACATCTGGAATTGTAACTGACTGGCCTCGGTACCCATTGTAAACTTTCCTTCCACAGGGCGAGCTCTGATTTAGAGCTGCTCACTAGTGTGCCTTAAACTGCATCAAGAGTCCTCATTAACACAAGAGACTAGAGGGAGGTTAGGGCCTGGAACCCTCTGTTGGGCATCTGTTAGAGTCTGTGGATGGCACTCTGTAGTCGTTATAGATGCACCCAGGGGAAGATTCTCTCATGCATGATGCAATGTTCTTTATTTAACTGATTTTATACCCCCCAAAAAAGAGATTTTCATTATAAACAGAGCTACTTTTTCCACATCCCCTTTTCTACATGGGTCAGAATATACCCTCAGAGAAAGGACACTCACTAGAATATTTAAAAATCTGGTAGAAATATCGAATTCTTTTTTCAAGTCTCAAACGGAATGTTGTCTTATTATGAATATAATCAGAATGGCTCAAATGCAGTTAGAAGTTTCTAAAATAAATGAAATTCTTAGACTAGCTGTTTTCATTGTGGTGTCACTATTCTGACAATCAAAACAGCTTAATTTTGTGTCATTTAAATAATTCAACTAACTTGATAGAAAGATAAGTTGCTTTCAACATTTTAAATATCAACAAGAAACGGTTTGTTACAAATACTCAAAGAAATAACATTCCTGTTTCGGGAATAAATAAATTCCTGATAAATTTATTTTATCAGGAATTTATTCTGATAAATTCTACACATTCTTTCATCTTGTAAAAGAATCTTTCCACATTTTGCAATTATTGACTAAGATGTATTTGGTCTTCAATGGCCCCATCTCTCGAAAAGTTGTTTATATCCTTATGTTACTGAGTATTCATTTTCTATGACAATCTCTCAACATCTTTTCCAATCTCCCTTTGCCCCCAAGAGAAATGCAGGTATTTTAAGCAAGCAAGACAAGTACAACTCATTATCAGCTGGCTTATGCCAACTCAATCATATAATTTATGGATATTTTAGGGCCTCATCATTCAATACTCAACTTAAAAATCTACTCTGAAATCTTAACATAAATACATACTATGCTATTTGTCCTTAATCTTTAAAAAGGAAAATTTTGGTTAGAACTGCAGAGAAGGCTTAAGGCATGGCTAATTTCTACCTAATGAAAAGCTAAAAGGTGGCCGGGCATGGTGGCTCACACCTGTAATCCTTGCACTCTGGAAGGCTGAGGCAGGTGAATTGCCTGAGCTCAGGAGTTCAAGAACAACCTGGGTAACATGGCGAAACCCTGTCTCTATTAAAAACACAAAAAACTAGCCAGGCATGGTAGCGTATGCCTATAGTCTCAGCTACTCAGAAGGCTGAAGCATGGCGTAAGACCCGTTTGAACCCAGGAGACAGAGATTGCAGTGAATCAAGAGTGTGCCACTTCCCTGTAGCCTGGGTGACAGAGTGAGATTCTGTGTCCATAGAAAAAGAAGAGCTAAAGGGTTAAAAAATACTCTAATTGATTAATAGACTGATTGATTGAATGGAATAGTAGGTTAGTAATTAACGCATGACTGAATGCCCAGCCAGGACATGGTGGCTAAAGAAATACTTCTTTATATAAGATGGTATTGACTATGTGGCATCAACTGTCCACAACAAAAGAGATTGAAGGGAGAAGACAGAAATGAACCACACTGGACACTTGGAATTGTTACACTAAGTGGTATGGAATTATTAAAGGTAAAGAGTGTTTAGTTAAAAAGAATACAGCATAATTGGCATCCAGGAAAATGTGCCTGACTGTAACAGTTTCAAAGAATTCCATGAAAGAGAATTTTATTTTCAACCACAATTGTATTTTTCATTAGCAGTTCAGTATTCCAAAGATATCGTGTACTTACATCAACAAAAAAGGTCAATATTTAGATCATCCTAGACTGCCTTCTAACTATGTGGATCATGAATATATTGTGAATAAAATATGTGATACCTCTGTATGAAAATACAGTCTTCTGGCCAAAAAGGAAGATAGAAAACACGAAGGACATGTGAAACAAAGTGCAACTAACATGATACAAGCATTTCCAAATGGCTCTCATGATCCACAGCAGCTGCCTCCTCTCAAATGTGACTGATACAAGCTTTACCAACACAAACAACCCCATCTCTGGGTGTCCATCAGGCGAGCAGTGTTCCAGCACAGCGTTGTCTGGCTTAACACGTGCTCGTCATGGATTGCTGAATGCACAGCTCTTCCCATCTTGTTGAGGGACTTCTACTCCCCTGATCCTGACGCAAGACAAATCTATTTATGTATCCGGTTTCGGGTTTTAAAATACAGAAAGATCATTATTCCTATGATATTTTTAAAAATTTCTCTATTAAGGCAACACTTTAATTATAATTGGATGGCTCTGAAGGATGACACAGTGCCGTAAACATGTATAAAAGCAATATTAAAATCTCTTAGCTTTCAAAAGGTATGTAGGTGTGAGTTTGAGCACAAGTATATGTTTTTAAAGAATCTTCATATGATAGAGCTTCAAAAAAGAGGGACATCTCATTTAATAATATGTGATTTTTTAGCTTCGTGGGTGATGAAAGTGAAGAAAATCTCCACAGGATTTTTCTTGTTGGTGTTTGTTTCAAATTGCAAAACTCCTAAAGATGAGAAGCAGTTATAAATACTGAAAGGGAGAAAATTAGAATATTCATCAAAGTATTAGACTGGGATTGGAATTAGTGTGAACTCGAGGTTTCAAAAATATATCGTAACAAACATGGATATAAAAGTGGTGTATACACATATCAATATTCACATATTTCTTAAACCGATTCACTGAGAGGGCCAAAAAGTCATGATAAGCCAACAGTGCTGAACACATCTAGTATGTGCTTCCCCTCACCTACCATTCTCAGTGGGAGCTAGGGACCTTTGGAGAGATCACCAATTCCAAGGTTGGGGCAGAAAAAGTACCAGAGGGTCCTGCGATACCTTGTGGTGCTAGAAAGCAGGATGTACTCAAAGGATGATCAGGGCATGTGACAAGGATACGGGAGCCAGCCTGATGGGATTCCCACTGGCCAAACTGGGCACCATTTGAGCACCAAAATAAATATTGATAGTAATGGAACAAAACTCATAGAATAACATGGAAAATAAGAAAACATACAGATACAAATTAATACATTTGACAGTTTGATAAGGCACAAGGTATTTACACGGTTCAAAGTATTTCCCCATAAGATATTAATTAATTGCAAAGAGGGAACAGATAAACTTTCCAGTTGAGAAGACTGGCAGACACTGCCCTTGTCGAGCCATCCAGGTAAACCTCATCAGTAATGGAACACACTTCCTGGATGGGAGGCGCCAGCATCGCCTCTGTGATATTCTTGTCAATCATGAAACCTGAATCTAATTATGAGGAGGCATCAGACAAACCTACAATGAAGGACAGTCTACCAAATAAGTGGCCTGTGATCTTCAAAAGCATCAAGATCATGAAAACTGAGGAAATACTGAGGAACCATCTAGTCCAAAGGTAGCAAAAGAGACATAGCAACGTAACATAAGGTGTGGTTCTGAAGAAGTTCCGTTTCCAAGAGGCAACTGGTGAAACCTGAATAGGATCTTGAGTGTATCTGTGTTAATCATCTGATTTCAATGGTTATGTTGTATATCTGTAGGATAATGTCCTTGTTTACAGGAAATTCACACTAAAGTATTCAGGGTAATATGTTATTAGGTGGGTAACTTACTCTAACTGGTTCAAAAAAAGTCTTTGTTCTGTATTTCCAACTTTTCTGTAAGTTTGTAGTTGCTTTGAAATTAAAAACAAAGAAGTTTAATACCTAGGCAGGAGCCTCACTCTCAGAAAATCTGGATTGAAGCCGGACTCAGGTGTGTGCATTTTTTTTTAAAAGCTCCCTTGGTGTTTCCAGTGTACAACCAGGGTTGAGACTCACTGGTCTAACCCGAGGACAAGCCTTCTCACTTTACAAAAAAACTCAGCATAACTCAGATGTCAGGCCAAAGGTCACACAGCTGGCAGAACACACAACAGCATCCAGGTCTTCACATTCCTAGATAGTTCACGTATTCATTTCATTGATAGTGTATTTAGGGCACTGTGCTGGGTGTTTTAGAAGAAACAGTAAAACATATGTGCTTGTAACAAAACTAATGCCTTCTCCTCTATAGCATTTTATTGCTTGTGAAGTGTTTTAACATTTCTTTTGGTTGTCAAAGCAGACCACTTGAGTATTATTACTTTGGTTTTACACACAAGGAAACGAAGGTTACAGTGAGCAAGTGATATCCTGCTGTCAGGCCCAGGACTCAGGTCTGCTGACACCTATGCCAGAGTGTTTCTGCCACACTCTACTAGTGTAATAGAAGACAGCAAATGTGAAATGCCAAATGAGTAATAAAGAGAATAAGCATTCTGGGAGCACACAGGAACTTGAGGTCATTCCAGGTGCAGTATCAGGGAGAACTTCATAAAGGAAGAAAGACGTGAGTTGCAAATTGAAGGACAATTCGGAAAGATTATTTAAGCAGAGAGAGTTGTGGTCATTCTAAACAGACCGTGTATATGAGAAAAAAACAAGGAGAGAATGAAAGTGCAATGACTTGTGGGAGACAGTGGGTATAGGAAAGGCTTCACATCAATAAAAAATTCCTATCAGAAAGATCATGAGAATACACGATCCTGGAGTCTCTCATGGAACCACATGCTGGCTGAATAGCATGGGTTAGACATCAGGGAAAACTGGACTGTGAATGTGAGTCTTTAATCTTCTTTATCATTGATTATATAATGAAAAAAACGGAAGCTTCTAGTACTCAGTGCTTCCAACCATGAAAAGAGAAGGCCAAAGACAACCGATCTTAAAGGATTCTACGGAGTGGCCAGACGCTGTGGCTCATGCCTGTAATCCCAGCACTTTGGGAGGCTGAGGCGAGTGGATCACAAGGTCAGGAGATTGAAACCATCCCGGCCCACATGATGAAACTCCATCTCTACTAAAAATACAAACAATTAGCTGGGTGTGGTGGCACCTGCCTGTAGTCCCAGCTACTTGGGAGGCTGAGGCAAGAGAATTGTTTGAACCCGGGAGTCAGAGGCGGCTGTGAGCCGAGATCACACCATTGCACTGGTGACATAGGGGAGGAAAGTATTTCCTTTTTCCCCCCGTTACTAGATTCATAATAGAGGCTCATGTAACAAAAGAATGCAACCTGGTATTTACCTTTAATCATGGTGACTGTTGTAGGGAAGGGAAGTTTATTAACTGGGGATTTCTTCTTCATTTAATTTTTCTATTTTTTAACTTTTTTATAATCTTTACTGATATTATCTCTACTAAGTATTGAGTTGTCAATTAGATTAAAACCTAGATTCGTTGAAACCGGTACTTCTCATCAATATTTAAGGTGATAGCTGTATCCATTGTAGTGTAACATCAAAATAAACAGGTCAAGGCACAAATCTGGAAAATTTGCTCAAGCAGAATACTATTTGAGCAAAAATACACTCTAAAACCAGAGGCAAATGATTCATGGCATTTAAGTCTTGTTGGCCTCTCCATTATAGATCAGAATCAATTAGAAAAAAAAAAATCATCATCATGTTCTTATAAGAATAGATATGTATACCTAAATAATCATTCTGAGCGTTATTATTGGAAAACTAGAATCAGGTTTTTAAGATGACTCAAATTCAGCATAATTAGGAGAGTTGGTAAGAACAAATTATGTATCTGGTTAACTCAGTGTCATTAACTTAAAGAAATCTTCAGCAGTATGGGTAAAACACTGAGAAGAATGGAAGAGTAACACACATTACCTGAAAATACATCTTAAAATATTTTTGCTGTTAGAAAAATTCAAGAAAGTTTTTTTAAAAATAAATTCACTTGCCGGGTGCGGTGGCGCACACCTGTAGTCCCAGAACTTTGGGAAGCCAAGGTGGGCGGATCCCGAAGACAAGACTTCCAGACCATCCTGGCCAAGATGGTGAAACCCCGTCTCCACTAAAATTACAAAAATTAGCTGGGCATGGTGGGATGGGCCTATAGTCCCCACTACTGGGGAGGCTGAGGCAGGAGAATCGCTTGAACCTGGGAGACGGAGGTTGCAGTAAGCCGAGATTGCGCCACTGTACTCCAGCCTGGTGACAGAGCGAGACTCTGTCTCGAAAAATAATAAGAATTTTAAAAATTCACTGAAAAATTAATGATGAATTTGAAAATTCAGGGTGAAACTTGGATAGAAAAATAATTGGAAATCTAGCAATAAGAATAAATATTGGACAGGAGGGAACCAGACTGCATGCCTTAGAAGATAAGCTTTTTCTTTTCTTTTCTGTTTATTTTCTTTGCTGTCATTTTCTGTGAATACTTTATCTAATTTTCTTCTGAGTGAAGTGACAAGCTGGACTGTAACCTAAATCAATCAGCTGGTCAAAAAGTAGCATTAGAAGCCAAATCCTTGGAAAATGTACCATATGCATTAATTCTCTAGAGCTCAGTTCAAATCTCATTGGTTAGAAATTATGTTAGGGCATTGATTGGTTGGTCTCTCTAGACTCTCAGAACCCATGCTTTGTACTTATAAATTTAAGCTGGTGTCTGATTTTGTTTGGGAAGAGAAATAAATAATATAACAAAACACACATGGGGGAAATCCAACGAGGCCATCATTAATGTGCTAAATTATTTCTAATATCTATCACCCTTCTAACTCCCGGACTGCAAATGTTTTGCATAGCAGTAAAGCTCTCTTTCCCTACCAAAATGGAGCAGAGGAAGGAACATTTGCATTTAACTTCTGCTGATAAAAATGAAACATTAAAATGCTATTTGGCAAGTAAGCAAAAGCACAGAGGAGCAAAGCCTGATTCTTTTTCAGACGTAGTTCTTTGCAGAGTCTCCTTAAGAGTGCTCAGTAGGGTGTGACCATATTGCTCCCTGTGGTCATCATATGGTTTGCCCATGCAGACGCTGAATTGTTTTGTGGATGTGAAATATTGTATGTTACCCCGAGAGCTGTGGAGCCAGAGGATCCAGGAGCTGTTGTTGAGACTGACAGTTACATTGTGTTACTGAATAGTGAAACGGCAGAATCAAAAACACAAATGGGCCCAGACAGAATGTCCTGACCTTTCAGAAAAAGGCTGATTGGATATGGTGTAAGCTTGCCTTCATTTCCCTCCGCAATCCATTACACCTTTCTCAGACCACTTTCTCAGAGTAGGCGGCTCATAGATGAGCTTCTCTTAGATTCTTTATGTGAAAATATTTTGTGGGGGGGGGAACCCAGGAGCACTACAGCAAACAGCCACCTCCCCACATATAATTTATTCTTGATAGTTGCTTTATATTAACACAGTCCAAGGACAACATTAATTACAAATAGTGTTATCATTGTTAATCTAAGCATATTTGTATTAATGCTTGTATTTAAAGTAAAAAATGAAGACAGATGACCAGATATGGGAATAAATGTGCAATCAATGCTTGCAAGCAAATGCCATTTAGATGTCTTTAAACTCATAAATTACTGTTTGCAATTACTATTTACCATATTGCTAATTTCTTCAAGCAATCTAAATATAAAATATGAAATGCACAGAAGGGGTAGAAGTAGTTAGTGTCTCATTTCTCTTTACAGATTTTTCTATTGAAGAAGATTTTTTTTTGAAGTAATGGTTTTCTTTATAATAGAATTCATTCGTTTGTAAATTTATAATTAAAATATAGCTTTTATTTTCATAAGCTCATATTTCAGACCGAGTTTCTATCACTTTATATGTGAGACTATTAAATATCACATATAAAGATTGCTGCTGTTCATGTATGAAGATATATGTGATATATTATTAAATCCAGCATCCTACACTGTCTGACACAAGCACCATTATGGTAAGTTAGAACAAGACCATAAAATAGCAACTAAGATCATTAACATGACATAAAATTATAGCTTAAACTACATATTTATTTCTGGAACATAAGAGGTAGATAGTGAAGTGAAATTTTCAGTGGAAATTTTGACAGGAAAACTTGAATTTCAATAATCAAATAAAAGAGTCAAGATGCATGTTTGTGGCTTAAAACAAAAAACCTCTTCTTTATTCTTACTAAGATAGATTTCTCCTTCGCATTTCATTTCTAATAATTTTTTCCCCTTAGAACAAACCTGTGGACACACCGTAGCCTTTTTAAAGGGTCTGTCTGCCTTTCTCTTCCTCTCTTTCCTGTTTAGAATTTCTAGGCTGCCTTTCTGCCTGACAAAATCTCCTCCATAAGTTAATACATTTGATTTCAACAGCTTCGTATTCTACAAACACTAGACTTGTGGTCTGTGATTTAAAAATGTTTATAAGATTATATTTATTTGAATATGTAATTTGTCTAATCAGATAGAGGGACTTAACTTCCTGTCATATGTTTAAACTCTGAACTTCTGCTGCAAATGTCTGATGATTCTACTGGTATTTCTTGCATCTCTCTTAAAGGAGAGGAAAGCATCTTCTAGCTCAATTAGCATGCTAAAGAATGGGTTTGGTTTTGTGCTCCATTAAAGTCAACTAAATGGAGGCGCTGCATGTCTTTATTTCAAAAATAAAGCTAAACAATTAAATCCCGTGTCTCTTTGCTCAGCTTTTGATCCCACACAAAGCTTTCCCACTTGCTGCCATTGGATGTAATGTTTACAAAGTCAGTTAACATCAAGCGCTGCAGTAACAGGCATGGCAGAATTCCTTGTTTTTGCTCAATCAGTCTGTGTTCAAACTATCAGTTTGATTTATTTGTCCACATTGACCCTTATTCACCACTTAATTATCCTCGTATAATGTTTCAAGAGGCTCCTGACACAAGGAGAAAGACAATTGCCGATGTTCTGTAAAACAACGGTTGACCTGATGGGCCCAGATGAAGACTGTGGGTCGAAGGTTGTTTGCTTTTGGAAGAACCCACTTCTCCTGCCGGAGAGCTGCGGCCAGAGCCACTCGCTGTGGGTGCCACAGGCTGGCCGGTCAGGCTGTTAATCAGGTTCTCGAACTGTGAGCTATCACCACGGGATATTCAAGGCGTTTTGCTCTATCGGGCTCTCCAAATCCCCTGGTATGTTGGGTATATTAGAGTTTAGAAAAAAAAACAAAATCCATCCACCAACTAACACACCCACACACACACACACACACAGAGCACTTCAATTTCAGCAATGTCTTTATTAGTATATGGCTACTGCTGTGATTCAAGATACATCTTCTCACTTTGTATATGAACAGGATAGGTTTTAAATCACAGATATGACATGAAAAATGAGAAATAATACTTAAACATTGAACTGCTTCATATTGTGGTTGATCTCTAAGCTCCTGCTCATAAATCAGATGAATTATTACGTTATTGGAAAACAAACCAATGTCTTTTATACCTAGCCAGAAATACTATTTATTGCAATAGGTTTCATGTGAAATTAAGGCAATTCTTTTAGAACTTTTGAAATCTGACAACTATTCTACATTCATAGCCTTTAAAATTCAAACATAAATAACTGATAGTTAAAAACAGATAACAAATATCAACATTTCTAAAACAACAGAACATATAAATATAAAATTATAATTTTATATTTTCAAGCGATTTTCTATACAAATTTAAATTCTTTTCTGGTACATTGATCCCCAAATGAAATATCATTTGGCTACATCTTTGTACAAATAAATGGTTTTTACACCACCCTACTAACCTTGGCTTGTTGTTTTACCTTTTTACACATTTTCCTCTCTTGTTTGGTATATTTTCCATCTTATTAAATTTTTCTCTGAATAGTTACCAATGCAAATGACAGAATAATTGTTTTTCATCCATTAAAAACGTTCATCAGTGTTCTTTGAGCTTAAAATTAGAAGCTCATACTCTGACATGGTCTCCACGTCTTGGTGATGTTTATTCTTTTGGATCTTAGCCTTTTTCTGTGATGGGCATATGATTATGAATGTTGCTGCATAGAAACAATATCACAAGAATTAGATAAATGACAGGTGGCAATTTCAAAATGAAAAATATCAAACGTTCCTAAAAGCTACTTGGTAGGATTTTTTTACTGCTGTCACTGTAACCAAAACCGTGGGAAGCATTTTTGGAATCCCTGGTTACCAGTATGAAAGCCACCAGAATAGAGTCTTGTGCACACCACAACCCGGAACTCTCATTCTGTCCCCCTGGGGAGGTCTGAAATCCCAGCAGAGATGGTCTGGTGGCCAGTGACCTTCTACTTGACTTGATGCAGAGGGACTGAGCATGTGGAGGCCAACCACGTGGCCTGGGCGTCCCACTCAAACTAGCTAGCTGCCATTTCCTCATTCTCCAGGGCCTTCTATCCTCTGAGGTTGGATACAGAGTCCCCAGGAGCAGAGATGGTGTTCGAGGCCATGCGTGTCTGAGAGGACAGAAGCCGGGCCCGGCACACCAGGGACCTGCAGCCCTGCACACCCAGCTTCGACCAGGGTGGAGCCACTTTTTCAGTTCTTTTCTGCGTAAGATTTTTTTCCAGAATGAAGTTGAAGTGTCTCATGGCCTTTAAAGAGTTTTGTTTTGTTTTGTTGGTTTTGTTTTAAGCCCTGAATGTAGAGGCCTTCCACCTCTGGGATTATGTAACTCTAGAAATAAAATCATAGTTCTCAGAGCTGGAAGAATGCAATAAGACAAAGTCGAATAGGCGAAAAGCCCCAGGTGGAAAATTTGGCCTCCGCGTTGTCCCTTAAACAGGCCCAATAGATTCAATTATTTGCTACTGGAGAAATCATTCCATACGTTCCCCTGTCTGCAAACACATGGGCCTGAGATCCCCTAAGGGTTCCAGCCCAGCATGAACGCCGGTGGCAAGGTGAAGATGCAGACATCCAGGCCTTGTTCCAACATAGGCTCCTGCTCTAAGAAAGCCCACAGAGCTGCTTTCTCTGCTCTGGCCTTGGTCTCTAATATCAAGGATTTTTTTTAATGATATGCTCCAATAGAAACGATCAAACTAAAAATCTCTCTGAGAAAAATTCAGCCCTCTTCTAAAAATTATTGTTGTTGCTTTATCTCATTTTTCTGCTTAATGTTTCTTTCTACCTGAAAAAAAATTTTTTTTTTAATCTGAAAAAGTAATTTGCTTTCAATTCTTATTCCTACCTATACCTGTTTCCTTCCAAACCAGGTCTGTGTCAAAATTTCGTTACCAGCAGCCCAAAGAACTGTAGGACTCCCTCACAGGCCCGCTTTTGCTCTGCCAGGGATTAAAAACAAAGCACAGACGTAAAAGCAACCCAGGTGAGCAAAGGTTACCAGGAGCCACAGAAATAAGCACATTTTAGCAAATACGATTAACTAACTCTCATCATTGTAAACCGCAAAACTAATTAAATTAAGGTTAACATGAATCTTAACAAGAAGATATGAAGGAATTGGACTCTGAATAAAATTCTAAATTTACTGGAGTATTTTGGATTATTATAATGGGTAGGGTTAATGCATCACTAGATTTGATTTTTGATGGAGTAAAACTTCAGCAAACGAGACCTTGGTCCTCCTGAAGACAAGTGGTTAATTAATACTTGAGAACTTTCCTTGTTTCAGGAACTGTGAGAAGTCTTTAGGTACCTTGAAAGCACAGATGACTTTCCTACTTGACACCAGTATGCCCTTGAAAAATTTCTTCTGTCTTTCAGCATCACGATTTCTCTATATGTAAAACATTGGGAGTAAGTAGTGTAGTGAGGTAAATGAACTACATCATCTACCTTATGCCTGTCACAAAGAAAGCAATCTAGAAATTAGTTTTCTTTCAGTTCAGTTCCTTACATAATCCCACAACACCTATGAAACAGGTGTAACTATCCTTTTAAGGATGCACTGGCTGGGTGTGGTGGCTCACGCCTGTAATCCCAGCACTTTGGGAGGCCAAGGTGGGTGGATCACCAGAGGTCAGGAGTTCAGGACCAGCCTGGCCAATATGGCGAAACCCCATCTATTAAAAATACAAAAATTAGCCAGGCGTGGTGGTAGGCACCTGTAAACCCAACTACAATGGAGGCTGAGCCAGGAGAATCACTTGAACCGAGGGGGTGGAGGTTGCAGTGAGCTGAGATCATGCCACTTCACTCCAGCCTCCAGCCTGGACGAAAGAGCGAGACTCCATCTCAAAAAAATAAATAAATAAATAAATAAATAAATAAATAAATAAATAGGGGGTTGCACTAACTTAGGCTTAGAAGAGTGATCAGAATGCAAACAAAGATCTTCTGGACTCTTCAGCTTGTGATGGCCAACATAACAAATGCAAATTTAGTCTAAACATGTCCATATTTGGGGGAAACATGCTATAGGTTGAAGGGAGGGAGATGGAAAAGAAGTAGAAAAATATGGAGACGTATATCTACATATATGCGACCATATATCCTATATCTGATCTTGGAAGCCATGCAAAATGGCCAAGTCCTGACTGGAGATGCTGCAAGAGAAGCAACGTGGCACACAGTTTCTTGGTTTAAAACAGTGGTTCTGGGAGGAGGTAGTGTTATAAGTAAAATTTCGATGCCACAAAAGAAAAAGTACTTCAAGATAAATCCTCTCAGCAAGGCATTTTATTTCTATAGAAGGGTGCGGCTCACGGATGGAGCAGTGGCAGCTGCACGCTGGAGAAGTCGGGGAAGTGGTACTTACCCCTGATTGGTGTTGTCCCTACGGCTGTGTCATTCCTGATTGGCTAGGGTTAGACTTCACAAGCTAGACTAATCCTGATTGGCTATTTGAAAGAGAGCAGGGGTCCCAGCTGGAGTGGCCGAGTGGGTGTTTTGGCAGGAAGGACAGTTACAAGCAGGTCAGAGCAGGTAGGCAGGAGTGACCTAGGTCAAAGAAGGTGACTGGAGCAGGTGACTGGGATGAGTCAGGATGGAGTCCGCGGCCAGGAGAACAGATGTGAACTGCTGATTAGAACCGGTGGAGAAGGTTGTTTATTGAATTACAAGGAAGTTAAACTTTAAAATAGAGAATTAAAGAATAAGAGAGCTGAACATACTGACATAATGATGCTTTGAAGAGAAACTTAGGGTTCGCTGTAACAGTAGGAATTAAGTTCCTCAGAGGACATTAGACATGTCTGAAAACATTTTGGTTATTACAACGGTGGAGGGAGCGTTCCTGGCACCCGGTGGGTAGAGGCCAGGGATGCTGCTAAATATCTAGAAGGCCCAAGACAGCCCCCTACGACAAAGAATTATGCAGCCGAAAATGTCAGTAGCACCAAGATTGAGACACTGGTTTAAAATGAAAACTTCAATAAGAACAATAAAATCGTCCTTTCATGGATTCATTCCTTTTCAGTAACAGTCTTTAAAAATTCTGGCAGTAATGTCAAATGGAGGTTTGCTTAGTACACTAATTCTGTGAGAAGGTTACAATGGTTCCGGGTGAGAAAATTATGTGTTTAGATGCATGCATTGTTTCTAATACTGGAATAATGATAGCCCTGAGATAATTAATATTTAAAGTATTTCTAAGTTTTAAATCACAAAAGGTACTAAAAAATATCAATCATTAAATGTTGGTCTAAAATAAAAGTAAAATCTTCTCATGAAAGTTTCTGCTCTCAGTTGGAAAAATCTGAATTCCTTGCCTTCAATTATTTGAATTCTGGAGATTTGGAATAAACAACATCTAAAATCGATCATACATCGCAGAAAAAGATGTAGGAAAGATAAAGACACAAGTTTAAGATCATTTTAAAGATGTGTGCTGCTTTAAATGTCTCTATTTTGCTCAAACGGGTACCTTCCCTGTAAAACTGACACGGAATCCAAGCAAGATGACACAATAATATTCTTCGAAGAACAAAGAGTAGATTCAATAGGTAGTTTACCTGTGTGTCAAAAAACAAAACTAGCTTGCTCATGAAAACCAACTATTTGTGGAGCAAAGAAATAAAGGCAATTCATTTTCTTATCTTACATGAGTCTTTCTAATACAGAAAAGCATGGAGACCGAGTGCTCAGCAGCATCTATAATGCTGACCCCAAAGTTCAGGATTGCATTCTTATGTTTGACTCTCTGTCTGATGGCAGAAGGGCTTCTGTCTCTCAGTATCTAATAAGGAAAATCAAGTTGTGTTTTCCATGTGGTGACTCCTATCAGCAGAATTTTAAATATACTTTTAATAAAAGCACATGAACATTTGAAATTTTATGGTTAGTATGGGTAGATGGAAAATCATTAAAAATGTTTTTAATATGGACGGCTTATGACCACAAATTCCGTATATATCAAAGACTTTGGCCAAGGCATACCAATAAGCATTCACCTACTGGGTTATGTTAAAACAGGGCAAGATAAAAGTAAAGTTAGTTCATTTCTTCCCATCACAACAAAAAGGTTGATAAAGAACATACTTGATATCAAACAGAGCTTCCTGCTGGCTTCAGTTACCTGGGAGTTTGGAGCCTGTGGTTTGAATAATGTTCCGCCTACAATAGGAAAGACAGCAGAAGTGTGGAGAGACTGATGGGGCTTCCTGCAGACTGAGCTTTTAGAGTTCAAACTCATTCTTTATTCTCGAGTAGAAACGATAACAAATGTGTAAATAAATAGTCACGGATCTTCTGATGTTCCTCTCTTGGTGCTGGGAATTGCATAATGGTTCACCCAGCAGAGGTGAGCTGCCTGCCTCAAACTGCACTCCAGAGTTATGTAAGTTATCAAAAGAATTGGCAAGAAGAATTTTTCACAATTTCACTTGAAAGTAAATGTCTATATATGAGATTCCTGAGGAAACAGGGTTTAGGCAGTTGGGGCATTGACTAAAGAAAATTTAATCATGAAAAACATAAAATCTGTAATATTAATAGACTTGCTGCACATGCGTAAGTCATGTTAATGACTATAATTTTTGTCTCTTTAATTCTGGAAAATATTTTGCCAAGGTAATAAAATCGTAATATAAAAATCTAAATTTTAATATGAAACATATTTTCTAAAACGAATGTTTAAATTGCTATCAAAGAGATCTCCTTTTGATCCTCATGAACTTAGCTATTATTTATCTCATTTTCAAACATGTCATTAAAAAGACTTAAGGCAATACATTTTGTAATTTCATACATCATTTTCTAATCATTCCTAGTCATTCAAATAGCAATTATATTTGTCATTCAAATTTTTGAAATCCACATTTGTTTCTGTTATTAGCAGATACGCTTTGAGTAGTGCACAGAGAGAAATGCTTTAACTTCTGACAAATGAACCTTTAAGTTAAAGAAAGGTGGAGTCAAAGAAATTTCCGATGTAATTCAAACTGGTTGAGTTACAGACGCCGTTCTGAGTGACCACGAGAGGGCAGCATCCTCAAATAGTTGTGAGGGGGAGGGGCGGGGCGCCAGGGATGAAATTGATGGTGGTTCTATTTAGAACGTCAAAGCCTTGTACTGTTTTCTAATTCATCCAATCGAAACCCAAAAGAGCCAGAACAAGCATTTTTTTTCCTCCAAAAAAAAAAAAATGGAAGAAATTCTAAAGCAGAAATAACTACACGGTACTTAACCATGTGTGCAGCATTGTTCTAAGGGCTTTACAAATATTAACTCCCTTAGTTCTCCTAAGAACCCCGTGATGTAGACACTGTTATTACTCCCAATCTTACAAATAAGGAAACTGAGGGAGGGGGAGGTGATTACTTGCTCCAGTCACGTAGCTGCCAAGCAATGGAGCCGGGAGGCCGACCACAGGGGAGGCTCCGAGTCAAAGCGTAACACTTCTGTAGCGGAACTGAGAATTCCCAACACTTCTAGTGAGCCGTTAAGCTTTTCTGATGAACTGGAAGTCAGATGGTAATTTTCTCCTCTCATCCAGTTTTCTTAGAAGATACAATATGATTTTTTGTCTTATTTTCCATAATAATGACCCATTGCACTTAAAAAGAAATCCATTCTGTATTTTTTTTGAAACGCACGCTATGACAGGGATATGTGTCATACTAAGACTCGTCAAAGAGACTAGTGCCCATTTTAGGCTTTGAGTCTTAAGACGGTAGAAACCTAAATGTACACAAAAAGAAATAAAGACTCAAGCCTCGGCCAGCACTGGGCTTATAAACTGTTTAAACCAACAGTCTACATATGGGGGGAAATGAAGAATATCTACAAAATAATGTATTATTATATCCTCATCATGATATTTAAAAAAATTGACTCAAGAATTACTGAAGGGGATCCCAAGCTAGAATAGGAAAAAGATAAATCAAATTAATTAATCAGTAGTATCAAATCAAAACGAGTTTTAAAAACAGAGTTATAGAAAAGAGGTAGCAAATTCATGTGGAACAATTCTGAACTGTCAAGTAAATCATTCATTCATTCATTCATTCATCTGGCAATTATGAAGAGTTAGAGACAGAAGTAGGGACCTCTTCATAAAGTAGAGCCTTGAAAGAGGAGTAGAATTTTGCTAGAAGAGGCAAAGAAGGGGAGCACTTTCTAGTAAAGTGATCAACAAAAACCAAGTTCAGAGATGAGGAAGAGCAGAGGTGTCTGAAGAATGGCAAAAAGCCATAGGTAGCTAAAATCTGTGATCTTTGCAGAAAGGTGAGGGAAAGGGTCCAGGAAATGTAAAGTGTGGACAGGAGGAAAAATATCTGTCTTTCCTTCTACTTATTCTAGGTTCATGGCTGAGGCCCTATAACAAAATAAAGATTAACAAAAGAGGCTGGGCACAGTGGCTCACACCTGTAATCCCAACATTTTGGGAGGCCAAAGTGGGAGGATTCCTTCAGCCCAGGAGTTTGAGACCAGCCTGGGCAACACAGGAATACACTATCTCTGCAAAAAATAAGCTGTCATATGATGTCATGTACCTGTTCTCCAAGCTACTCAGGAGGCTGAGGTAGGAGGATTGCTTGATCCTGGGAAGTCAAGGCTGCAGTAAGCCATGATTGCCCCACTGCACCCCAGCCTAGATGATAGAGAAAGACACTGTTTCAAAAAAAAAAAAAAAAAAAGAAAGAAAAAGAAAGAAAGAAAGAAAGAAAAGTAATGAAAGAAAAGCAGAGAAATGTGTTTAATATAAATTTTGTATGACATGGGAGCCTTCATAAGGAAATGAAGACCTGAAGAAACAGGTCAACTTGAATTTTTTTGTGGTAGGTTTGATGAAGTAGGGACAGTCATCAAGAAATATGACAGGGCAAAAGGAGTAACATCTGATGGTAATAAACTGGAAGAAGTTTGTTACCATTAACTGGGAAAAGGCCTGTTTGTTCAGAGTCTTCTCTGTGACCCTTCAACTTCAGAGAGCAGGATATTCCTGTCCTCTGGGTGTAAAGAGTGCACCTCTCACATGAGAGTCTTACGACCTTCTTTAGCGGAGGGCCAGAATATCCTCCCCAGGTTTTATGACAGGAAGAAGGGCAGAGGCAGCGGGGGAAGAATGTGAGAGTGAATTTCCCACTTCTGTGGTTTTCTCAAATTACTTCAGTTTAAAATACCCAATATGCCAGGCTGGACGTGATGGCTCACGCCTGTAATCTCAGTGCTTTGGGAGGCTGAGGCAGGTGGATTGCCTGAGGTCAGGAGTTCGAGACCAAGCTAGCCAACAAGGTGAAACCCCGTCTCTACTAAAAATACAAAAAATTAGCTGGGTGTGGTGATGAACGCCTGTAATCCCAGCTACTTGGGAGAAGGAGACAGGAGAATTGCTTGAACCAGGGAGGCAGAGGTTACAGTGAGCCAAGATTGCGTTATTGTACTCCAGCCTGGGCAACAGAGCAAGACTTTGTCTCAAAAAAAAAAAAATACCCAATATGTAAGGTTCTATATTTTGGGATAGTGAGTCCTGAACCCCATTAGGGGAAATGGAATCTGAGGTGTCTGAAATGAAAGTCTTGGTAAGGGACTTGACTTTTATATTGGAGGAAATGGAGAAGATAAGATTAAATTCTGGTGCATATCTAGTGAGCAAGTAAAAGGTTATCCTCAACTGTGTTATTAAGTATTCATATGAAGGATTGAATCATGAGTTCCTTTAGGGTCACAGATGCTGCCCAATCAGGAAAGCAAGCTCACATTTTCAAATGGCTTAATTAATAGGAGCAGCAACAGTTAAAAAGAAGTACAGAAAAAGAGGTGAGGAGAGGAAGTGAGTAAGGGAAGTAAAGAACAGCTGATAGAAGTAGTGTCTCCAGAATGCACAAGAGAGGAGATTCAAGCAATGATGATCTGTTTACCAGTTAATGTCCATCAGTCTCAGACCTGCGAAGTGACCCTGTTATCTAAATCAGCCATTTTAAAACATAGGCACGTGCCTCTCGAGCATTTTGAGTGCCTGCTATGTTCAAGGCACTGTGCTAGGTGCTAGGTAATCCAAGTTGAAAGAGAGATAATTTCCGCTGCCCAGAAATTTATAGTCCGTATAGGAGCAGGCTGAAGATGGCCAATAATAAAAATCATTGTACTGACGTCGAGACCTTCTCATGAAGAGCTGTCTGCATAGTTCTATGATATTAGAGAAATAAGAATCATTCAGAAGGATGCTTAGGTTATTTATTATTATTATTATTTATTTTTTTTTTTTTTGAGATGGAGTTTCGCTCTCGTTACCCAGGCTGGAGTGCAATGGCGCGATCTCGGCTCACCGCAACCTCCGCCTCCTGGGTTCAGGCAATTCTCCTGCCTCAGCCTCCTGAGTAGCTGGGATTACAGGCACGCGCCACCATGCCCAGCTAATTTTTTGTATTTTTAGTAGAGACGGGGTTTCACCATGTTGACCAGGATGGTCTCAATCTCTCGACCTCGTGATCCACCCGCCTCGGCCTCCCAAAGTGCTGGGATTACAGGCTGAGCCACCGCGCCCGGCCTATTATTATTATTATTTTAAAGACAGGCCCACACTATGTTGCTTAGGCTGGACTCAACTCCTGGACTTAAGCTATCCTCCCTTATGCCATCCCAGCTACTTGGGAGGCTGGGATTACATGCAGGAGCCACCACGCACGGCAATGCTCAGGTCGCTGTTTCCTAGGACTGTCTGGGCCAAAGATGCTGTTCTTTCTTCTCCTCTTCTAGAAGATTCTCTTTCTTTCTCAAGGTTTATTTCTCTGAAGAGGTTACTAAATCCTCTTTCACCCCAGCTCTTAATAAAGTCCTAATGAATGAATGAGGAATTGAATGTTTATTTGACAATTCAGGCCACAAATATTTTGCATCATTAAATATAAGAAAAATTCTGCCTTGCAAAGAAAGCCTTTGTGTCTCTTCTGCATGTATCAAAAAATAAAAATAAATTAACAACGTGCTTTTTTTTACAAATAGTAAATTTACTTAGAAATTTCCTTGAAAGAGAACTGAGTGATATCTATGCAGGCAAAAAAAAAAAAAAAAAAAAAAAAAAAAAAAAAAAAAAAAGAAAGAAAAGAAAAGAAAAAGACAGAGAAAAGTGGACAGTACACTGGATAGCAAATTAAAAGACTAGTTTTTATCCTACCTTGCCACAATCTAACTGGATAAACTTAGACAATTTGAACTAATATTTTCTCCCTGTTTCAACTAACAGAAAATGTATTAATTAGCAACTTTTTTTCCTTGGGCATGGTAGAGGAAAAAAAGTTAAAAGTCAATTCACAATGATCAGAAATGAAAAAAATAATGAAACTTTTTTTAAAAACCTATTTGTAGGCACTTCATTACATGTACAGCTATAGTGTACCTAGCATATGCAATATTACTTCATTTTTTAAATCATTCCAACATGCGTTGTTCCTGTACTGCAGATGAGGAGTCTGAAATCCAAAGCTGTTACATAGTCCCCCAAAGTGGCAAAATTAGTAGAGCTATGACATATACACTGGAATATAGTCACATAAGAATAAAACGCAAAATCCCTAAATGCAATTTTCTCATTGCATGAGAAAATGATTGAAAGTTTTTGAGAAAATACTATGATCGGGTTAACTTTACATATACAGCAACAACGTGATGCAGAAAAAAATCATTTTTTCATGAATTTAACAATTGCTACGTAAGTTATTGTGCCAAAGACTGGGGTGCAATACAGTAGAAATCATGTCCATCCCAGGGAGCTTTCAGTGTTTGTAATACATAATCAGCCAATTAAAATTCAGTGGGGTAAGTATTGATGGAAGGGCAGAGGATACTCCGGGAAAACATAAAATGAGTTCTGAACTCTGTTTGAAGAGTCAGGAAAGCATTGATGGACCCACCGAAGTGAGCCAGGTGAAATGCAGGTAGGAGTGTTCCCAAGAGGGGAAAGAATATGAGCCAAGACCCTACTCATGGAAAGATATGACTTGTGGCATATCGTGGGGAATTAACACAGGTTTCCTTGCCTAGAGGATAGGGCTTCAGATGGGGAATGGAGAGGGATGAGAGTAGCATTAGCTATAAATGAGCCAGACTAACATGAGCCTTGAAGCCGTGGTTAGGAGATTGGACTTGATTCTGAGGCTGTTGAGTATCACCTGATCCTGTTTGTGAGTTAGTGTGGAGGCTGAATTGGAGAGAAACACAATGGTAGGGGGGCAGCCAGCTGTGATAGACTCCATTATTTGTTCATGATTGGCTACTCCCTCCTGACTCTGAGCACACTCTCCTGTGAGTATAACATACTGTTGTATCCTAACAACTATGAGCTCGGCCACAGAACTGACTTTGGCCAACAGACTCTTAGTGGACTTGACATATGCCAACCTCCCAGCAGAAGCTTTAAGCGTATGTGATGTGGCTCTGCCCTTCTTGAGCTTCTGCCCTTGGCCATGAGGCTAGTTAGCCTCAAACAGGAACTGCTCCTTCAGCCTGAGTCTCAGAATGAGAAAGGATGTGGAGCTCAGCCAGAGTCAGGCAAGCCTGGTTAGACTCAGACAAGCCCTGCCCAGCCCAGCCCAGCCTGCGGTTAACCTGCTGTCTTCATGTAACACAAACAGGAAATAAATGTTCGTTAAACAAATAAGATTTTAGAATTGCCGGTTGTCACAATAATTGCTGACTAATCAACCAGCAATTATCATGAAATGTGATAATCCAGGTGAGAAATGATTGTGGCATAAATTAAGAGTAGTGACGTTGAGGTTGGGAGATTTGAGGGCTACGGAAGAAATAAAACCAAACAGGCCTTAGTAATTTACTAGAGGTAAAAGTGAAAAATACAGAGGAGCCAACCACGATATCAAGATTTCTGTCTCAGTAACTGGGGATGGGGAGCAAAGACTTATGTTAGAAAATGCTAAATGTTGAATTCTTTCACAAGTACAAAGAAATAATGGAGCCTAAGTTAACACTGACAAATATTTTAATACATATGTGTGTGATTATAATTACTAAAGTGACTATCATCCATCTCTATTAAGCATCTAACAAGTGGAAATAAGCTTGATTTGCATGAAAAGAGATTATTACACTCAAGAATGACACTTCTGACTTAAAAAGGTTGTTAGATATTAGAATGCATTATCCATGGTATTCAAGGAATTTTCTTTTACAGCATATACTTAGTTCCAGATTAGACATGGAATTTTCAAAATTAATTATGAAGGAAGATTTTTTTCTAGCGGCGTGATTTGACACTACCCTTTCCTATTCCTCAATGACTTGGCTTCGGTTCATTTTATCCCTCTGGGCCTTCATTTCACCATCTGTAAAACAAAGAAATGCGATTGGATGGTTTTCAAAGCACCTCACAGTTTGGAAACATCAAACCAGACCCCACCAGGACTGCAGAACATTAAGAGGTAAACACATAGCCTGGGTTATAGAAGGGGCTTTGGGAGCCTTGGGAGAGGTGCCTGTGTATGGTGTCTTTTTATATATAAATATTGGTATTGACGGAGATAGAGAGAAGACTCTCTTTTTAAACTAGACTTTTTTCCTGATAAGGAAAAATATTTAGTTAAAATTAGTTTTCGCCTAATTAAAACGTGCAAAAAAAGGGTCAAGAAATGTAATTTTCTGTGACTTTTTAAATATAAATAGAAATCCCAAATATTTAATGCCTTAATCCTTGCTCTATGTAACAACATAATTAAACTTTACAGTTTGGCCTAAGCGGCTACACTTTGCCTTGGAAAAAAATACTCGGATAAGCAATATCTACATAGGCCTTTTGACCTAACCCAGCATAAAATATGATAAGTAGTGCTCATAATTATTGGATTTGACAAGTGGGCTATTTTTAAAGCTATGTTACTCCTAAATAACTAGATGCTTTAAGTACGGTTTAACATTATTAAATGAGATTTTGCTTACAAAATGTCTGGCACATAATGAACATTCAGAAAAGCAATGTGTCGTTAGCACTGTCACACCTGGCCCATCGTGGAGGGTCTCTAAATGCACGTGGTGCTAAGTTTGATTGCAAAATAACTGAAATCATAGATTACCAATCAGTTACCCACATTTATTGGGTACAGAGTCCTGCAAATTCAGACACTGTCATGCAGAAAGGGAGGAAGTTCATGTTAGAAAATAATCTAAGCTATATGAGACCTAAGAGGAAGTTAGGCTGCAAAATGAAAAAAAAAAAATAGTGTCTGATCACAGCATTCCTCAAACTCAAATTCTAAAAATAAATGAGAACATGCTGACCCTTCATCTACCCACTAAAGATAAAGCTAAAATAGGTAAAGACGGGTAGTCTAAAATGCAAGGGGTACAGGAGAAAAGGTGTGTACCCATGCAGTACGGAATAATTGCTCCCACTATCAACCCAACACTCTACGCCCTTGCAGAGCAGAATGATGTGACACCTTTCCTCACCCAGCACAGTCGACATTTCTCTAACGAAAGACCGGTTAGCAAGAGAAAAGTATATCGAATTTATTTAGCGAAACTTTTATGTGACGTGGGAAACTTCAGAGATGAAGACCCGAAGACCCTGTGAAAACCGTCTAGTTTTATGCTTAGGATCAGTGAAGCATGCGTAGCCATGTAGAAGCATGATTGGACCAAAGGGTGTGAGCTACAGGCTGAGGGCAGAACCCAGCGAGGTCTGACTGTTCAGATTCTTTTTGGCCTTTCTGTGTAGCCTTCTTTACTTCTGGGTATGAAGCAGGACCCCTCTAGAGTGAGAGTTTTCAAGGGAGAGAGTGACCTTTATCGGTTTTATGATTTGCTTTGGAAAAAATAGGTTTTAGTTTCTATGACCCACCTCGGGACAGAGGAATTCTGGTTTCTATAACTTACTTTGTGGGAGAAAGAGGGGCGACAGACAGGAGGACGGGAGAGGAGCAGAGAGACCTTGCTTCTCAGATCTTTCAGTCTCCCTTAGTTCAAAATACTCAGCATGCCAAGGTGACATACTTTGGGGTACCATGTTGTGAGCCCTAATGCCCCCATGACTAACAACGATTTTTACAGAGGACTTTTACTAGTCTTGGAATTAGTAGGAAACAATCTTTTTGAACTAAAAGATGGCCAATATGTAACTTTGCACATAATAAGCACTCAGATGTTTGGAATGATAAACTGTTCGAGTTAAAAACCATTACCTCTGTAAAGGAAAATTAAGTATTTGCTGTATCGATTTGGCCCAACATATCCTGCAAGAACTAATTAGAGTAAAATCTAATTTGCAGACAAATCCATACAGGTAATTATTTATAAGCAAAAGAAAAAAGAATATCAAAAAGAATATAAAAGAAGAGCATATCAAATTTATTTAGCGAAACTTTTATGTGACATGGGAAACTTCAGAGATGAAGACCCAAAGACCCTGTGAAAACCGACTAGTTTTATGTAACTTTGCACATAATAGGCACTCAGATGTTTGGAATGATAAATTTGGAATGAAAAATTAACATTTTTTTAGAAGGGAGGGAAAAATTCAAATAGTGGTTCTTTCAGATCTCATTCTCAGTTTTATGATATGAAATATTAGTCTTAATTTATGTGTATATGTATATATATGTATATGTATATAAAAATACCAAACACAGTACATATATGTGCCAGGTACCGTAGAATTCTACGCACAACTATACATGTGTATATACTCATTTACTTCTCACAAAAACTCTGTCAGATAGGTCCTATTATCCCCATCTTACAAAAGAGAACACTGAGGCTTAGAAAAGTTAAGTAACTTACTTAAGATCACACAGCTAGTAAATGATAAAGCCAGAATTCGGATGAGATCAGGCAGATTCAGGGTGGTACGGCCATAGACATACAGCCAGAATTCAAACATGGGCAGTTTATCTTCGCATCTGTGCTCTTAACCAAAATGTTCCGGTGTCCCTCCAGTAAACGAAGATGTATTTCATTCCAGGGTCTCTCATAAGACTGGAATTTCCACCAAGGCAAAGTGTAGCAACTCAAGCCACGTCTCATAAATCCCAGTGTTTTATATTCTCCTTAGTATATTTTAAATGACTGTTGATGATAAAGGAAAATCTACTTTCAACAAATCTCAAGCCCAGGCTGAATTCAACCTATCATGTCACTTTCTAGTATGAAAAATAAGATGGAAAATCCACATGTACATTAATGATCACCTTATTTTTCTCATCATCCAAACTTTGAATGAAAGTGGATGAAAAGTGGTCAAAAAGAATTAAAACAGAATTGAATTAGATATGTTGTTTATGTCCCTATGTTTTTCAACTTTTATGTACTGTAAATAAAATTATAGTCCCCTGTGTAATTATTTCCATTAACATTGACTTTCTGAATTAGTCGTGTGATAGAAACTTGTCAAATTCATTGTCAGCATGGATCAAGCAGAAACTATTAGCTCTGTTCTACCTGGATAATGCCTAACTCCAAGTGCATTGTTCAAAGTCAACCTTATCAGGATGCTGATGCAATCTGGAGTCTCGCCCCAGTGTCCTGCCTGTCAAGAACTGTGAAGGCCCTAAGCTATTTACCAACATGCAAGCTAACAATTTATCCTGCCACAATTTCATGGATGATTGCAAAAGCCACAAGACTCTGGGTTGGACACAAAGGACTTTGTTACTCCCAACACAATGAGTAGCATGAGTTTTCGTGTTTACATTAATTCCTTGTTCTGCTAAGTCTCACTGGGGTAATGAAGGTGGACTGGGCCAATACGTGAAGGAGTTTTGCATCATAGTGTAACTAATATCGGCAGCTTGCTAGCTTACTCTAAAATAACCTTCCCTCCGTTTGTTCTTTGTTCCACATAATCGCTTGCTTGAGAATTCCAGAAACCAATATTGAAATAATCTAGGCACAACTTGGAGATAGCAGTTGCAATTTTCTCCCTTCCAAAAAGAAACTCGTGTGCAGTTAAGCCACAACCTGACCCCCGCAAAGATGATGCCAGCAAGGCCTCTGGGTGGTTCCTTACCGAAAAACATCACCAGAAAATGACAAGCAGACTTGTCATTTCCTTTCATTCCTGCTCTAAAGCTTTTTAATAAACTTTCACTCCTGCTCTAAAACTTGCCTCCGTCTCTTCTTCTGCCTTATGCCCCTCAGTCAAATTCTCTCTTCTGCGGAAGCAAGAATTGAGGTTGCTGCAGACCCTATAGATTTGCCAAAGGTAGCAAGATCATCACTAAGAACGTTTTTTAAAATCTGGTGATAGGATTCAGGACACACTACCCCAAAATGCGGCAGCTTGGCACTGGAGGAAACAACAGAAGCAGAAAGGTGAGTCTCACGTTCCCTTTGCCCCTCTTCCAATTGAAGCAGGTCATAAAACCTCATTCCAGAGGTACGCTTCCTTTCCCCAGAGGAAACGAACATGCTTATTCTTGAAGATACAGGGACTCCAACAGGAAGCTGAACAAGCAGTCCTTGCTAATTTTCCCCAGTGGATTGCCATTCAATCGTATTCCCTCGTGCAATCCAACTCCTGCACACTGACTGTCCACTCCAGCAAGCCTGAGCATAAACGTACACAGGTTTCTCTGGTTCTTTTGAGTCCTCATTTCTGAAGGCTCTCATGTGATGTAAAACTTACCTGAAATAAATTTGTATACTAACCTAGTCTTTTGTCATAGGGGTCTCAGCCATGAACCTAGAAATGGGTGGAGGAAAGATATTTCTTTTCCTTTACACAAACAACGCATTGCAGAGGCTTAAACTAACCGAGGTTGATTTTGTGCCTATATGGAGTCGATAGCTCAGGAGATTCTCCAGGATTTCTGTGCGCTCAGTGATGGCTCAGCATCTACATAACGGTATGTGCTGCCATGATCATTTCCAGGGAGACAGTGCTCAGAGAGTCTTGCCCTACCAATGAAATATTTTGAAGAGATTAACATTACTTTAAACTAGCAACATGTGAACAATCATCAGTCACAGAAGGAAACATTATCTAAACTTAAGCAGATACACCCAAGAAAATACAGCTGAAATAGCAGAAATTGTCACCCCTGTCCATTGAGGGAGTTATCTATTTGGCAGAAGACTGACCTTTAAGTATCAGGAAGTATGAATTCAGCTTCCCAGTCACATGAAAAAGCCCAGCAGAAACTTCCATGCTTTCTCACTGAGGTCCTAAACTCCCCTCTCCTTTGCTATTAAATAAATAGGTGTATAACCCCTTACCTTTGCCTACTCAAAATATGAGAAAAACCCTACAAATAAATAGACATCTTTCATAAATCCCTGAAGAAAACGAGTCATGTTATTTACATGATAATAACATTTCTTTTGAAAAATGAATATTTTAGCATGAGAAAGATATATAATCAAGAAAAGCATTCATCATATTTACACATGACTAAAGAGGATTTACTCGTTACTAACGTACTCCCCAGTGTACACAGACAAGGCTAATTGTTGAAAAAAGCGCCCTTTGAATGAAGAGACCTTCCAAACAGGCTTTGTGTGAGCAACCTGACTGTTTACTCACCTGGGTGCTGGTGGGATAAGGCCAGAAAGGTCATTAGCAAAGGGCAGTGGGATAGGAGTTGATTTTATAGGTTTGGGTGGTTTTTGGAGGGGTGGGGGTGTTGCAGAGTAAGTTCAGTTACAGCAGTGGGGGGTAGGGCAAGGAGTATACATGACCGCAAGTTCAGTTACAATAGCAGGGTTGGGCAAGAGGTATTTATATCATAGGAACAATTAAGATGGCAAATTTGCGTGAGGAACTTGTCCGGGGAAGCTCCACTGGGCAGTCAGGGACAATGGCCAACGCAGGCAGGGAGTGGGAGACATCAGCAGAGGCAAGCAGGCCTTCAGACTCTCAGGCTCCAGGCTTGCATATGGAGACCTAACATTAATAAACCATGTCTTTTCTCCTGTTCATTTCTCTACCATCTGTTAACTCACAGGGCCCCAACAATCCAAACCTAAAATGGTAGTGGAAAAGTTTCCTCTCAACATTTTCTACAAGTGTTACTTCCATTCACATTTCATTGGCCTAAGAAAATTATGTGGCCAAGCCTAAATTCAAGGGGGCGTGAAAGTGTATCACTCCATAAGCCCAGAATTAGAAAATAGCCAGAGATGGATGAACACTTGTAATGTCTACCTCAGTGGGGCTTGAAAAAGAAATGAGCTTCACTTACAACTAGGTTAAAAACAAACTAGATTTAGAATAAGCACAAAAAGTTACTCTTCTGGGGATCAACTGTGTTGTAAAAGATGTATCCACTAGCATGATGGGAGACAGATTTCTCTCTTTTTTTATTTTGGGATGGACTTTCACTCTTTCGTCCAGGCTGGAGTGCAGTGGCACGATCTCCGCTCACTGCAGCCTCTGCCTCCCAGGTTCAAAAGATTCTCCTGCCTCAGCCTCCTGAATAGCTGGGACTCCAGATGTCTGCCAACACATCTGGCTAATTTTCATATTTTTGGCAGAGACAGGGTTTCACCATGTTGGCCGGGCTGGTCTTGAACTCCTGATCTTGTGTACGCCTGCCTCGTTCTCCCAAAGTGCTGTGATTACAGGCGTGAGTCACCACGCCTGGCCTATCTCTTTTCCATAATTATGCTTCCTAAGCTTTTAGACAGAGGCAAGCACATAGATGAAAAAACTTGATAGAAAAAGTCTGTAATTCCTAGTCATTCTGAATACAAGTAAAAAGAATAGTATAGGGCAAGAGAAGTATCTTTTCTTCCTATCTTAGGTTCATGGCTGAGGCCCCTGTAACAAAAGACAGATTAACAAGAGAAAAGTGTACAAATTGATTTAATAGAAGCTTTACGTGACACAGGAGCCTTTGGAAATGAAGATCAAAGAAGCAGGTAAACTTGTGTATTTTTATTCTTAGGTTTAACGAAAAGTGAACAGTCATGAGGAAGTATGATTAGAGTAAACAATGGGTATAATCATAGCAAAGCCTATGGTTGAAATTCTTCCCAGAGTCCCTGTGTCTTCACAGATACAGATGTTCCTTTCCTCTGGGTACAGAAAAGATACATCTCGAATGAGGGTCTTACGACCTGCTTCAGAGGATGGTAAGACAACTCTTTCCTAGCCTGCTTCAGAAAAGAAGGGTGGGAGAAGTTTTCGGAGGCATTCCTGCTTCTGCAGTGTTCTGTTTCCCTCAGCTTAACACATTCAGTATTCCAAGGTGCGCTGACTTGCAATACTGAGTTCAGCATGTCCAGAACCCTCTCATTAGTTTTGATTTGATGACTTTCCACAGGGATTTAAAGAAAACCAGGAAAGAGAAATAAAAGTTGGATGGTAACAGTGACGGAGGTAAAAGGATCAGAAACTCATTCATTCCCTGAAAAACTCAGGCTTCAAACCTGGTCCAAGGTCTGTGTTTTCCCTTGGCTGTTTGAGCAGCAGGTTTGCAGGAAAGCATGTAGAACAAGTTATTATTTGTATCTGGAGAAAGAATTGGTTAAACACTGAATGTTCGTGTTTGATATTGTCTGAAAAGTCACTCATCAAGTTCCTGTTTGGGTAGTCAGGGATGACACACTCCGGCTTCCCTATCAGGCCTCCTGTGGTTCAAGAACAAAGGGAGCTGCAGGCTTCCCACCAAGCACATACATTTGCAAACTGTCGCCAGTCAGTTCCCAAGGCCAGGGGCTGGCCCTTGACAAACGGCTGCACTGCAGACTTAATCTATTTCACTCTCCCTGCTGGGCAGACCCAGCATCTCAGGAAAAGCTACAGGATTCCTTCCTCAGAGAGCTACAGAGCTCATAGTTAGGGGGGAATGACAGGAATAACTCAATATTTCCTTTCCATGATAAAAGAAACACTTACATTAAAGAAATACTTTCATCAGCACCTCTCACCCCTGTCTCTCAGAAACAGAGAAAATGGAAAAAGAGCTATTTCTCACAAATTGGATTTTTAAAACATACTTGTTTCTTGATGAATTTGGTTGGTTACATAGGAATCAGAAGTTTGTGGGCAAGGCTTTTAAATACATTCAATTCTCAAATCTATTCACAATATGGTAAGGTATGATTTCATCAAGGACTTAGTGTCTAATTAATTCCAGCTAGACCTATTAAAATCTGCCTAGATCAGTGAATTTTACCCCCATGTGAAATAGTAAAATATGTACCCTGAATACATGTTACACAATAAAACTTCCCTTCACAAGTGTGCTTTTCTAGGTTTCAGCCTTAGATAATATCAAAAGTTACTTGTTTATTCCTCTCCAAAACTCTCAGTGAAACTGGCAAGGCCTAATATTTATAAAATGCTTGCTATGCTGAAGGCTCTGCTGCACACATAACAAGGTTGAAATTATTTAATCTTCATCTTCTCTCAAACTCATGAACAGGCCCTATTATTACAGTCATTTTTCAAATGACAAACCCCTACGTCACACAGCTAAATTTGGCAGAGGACTCAACCTGAGAAACCTGACTTTAGAGCCCATAGCTTTAATCAGTACATTCTATACTTCTACTTAAAGCAAGATGTTCATTTTCCGTAGGATTCGCCACCATGCCACAGAGGTCTTTGCATACTCCTTGAATATTAGAGATATTTGATTCATAGTGTCCATGAAAAGAGTCAAACTCTGTAAAATGTTTGAGAAAATTTATTGTGAGCTAAACATGGCAGACTATGGCCCATGACACAGCCCTCAGGAGGTCCTGAGAATGATTGCCCAAGGCAGTCGGGTTGCATCTTGATTTTACACACTGTAGGAAGACATGAAACTTCAATCAAATACATTTAAGATGTTCATTGGTTCAGTCCAGACCAGGCAGGACAACTCAAAAGGGAGGGGTGCTTTCAGGTGATACGTAGATTTAAAATTTTTCGGTTGACAGTTGGTTGCATTTATCTAAATGCCAGGAATCAATAGAAAGGAAATGCCTGCATTGCAATAGAGGTTGTGGAGATCAGTTTTATCATAAAGATGAAGTGTAGCAGAGAGAATAGATTGCAAATGTTTCATATCAGACTTAAGGTCTATGTTGTAGTAAATGCCAGCGAGGTATAATGAGGATTGTCTGACTCCCACTTCTTATCATGGCCTGAACCAATTTCTCAGGTTACTTTTTTTTTTTTTTTTTTTGAGAAGGTGTTTCACTCTTTTTACCCAGGCTGGAGTGCAGTGGCGCGATCTCGGCTTACCACAACCTCCGCCTCCTGGGTTCAAGCAATTCACCTGACTCAGCCTCCCGAGTAGCTGGAACTACAGGCGCGCGCCACCATGCCCAGCTAATTTTTGTATTTTTAGTAGAGACGGGGTTTCACCATGTTGACCACGATGGTCTCGATCTCTTGACCTCATGATCCACCCGCCTCGGCCTCCCAAAGTGCTGTGCGTGAGCCACCGCGCCTGGCCCTCAGGTTACATTTTAAGAGTACCCTGGCCAAGGAGGAAGTCCATTCAGATGGCTGGGGAGCCTTAGAATTTTATTTTTGGTTTACAACAGATATTTATCCAGTTTTAACTGATTTGAATAATTACCTAATAGGGATAAAAGATAAACTTAGAAGGCATATAAGAAAAAAAAAAAAAAAAAGCCGGGTGGCACGGTGGCTCAAACCTGTAATCCCAGCACTTTGGGAGGCTGAGGCGGGTGGATCACGAGGTCAATAGATCAAGACCATCCTGGTCAACTTAGTGAAACCCCGTCTCTACTAAAAATACAAAAAAAAATTAGCTGGGCATGATGGCTCGTGCCTGTAATCCCAGCTACTCAGGAAGCTGAGGCAGGAGAATTGCCTGAACCCAGGAGGCGGAGGTTGCAGTGAGCCGAGATCGTGCCACTGCACTCCAGCCCGGGTAACAAGAGCGAAACTCCGTCTCAAGAAAAAAAAAATGTATTATGATTGTTAAAAGCTCAGGCTTGTCCAATATGCATGTGTTTGTCAGAAGACCTAGATGCACGGGCACCTTTGGCCACCTTAAGGATAGACAGCAGCAAGGGGAGAGTAACATTTGAATGTTTGCACATCAGAAGTTTATGTGTTACCTGACTTAATATTCATAGTATCTTAAGAGAGAGAGTTGTGTTACCTTCATTTTTCAGGTATAGAAACAGATATCCAGAGGCATTTAGTAACATTTCAAATAGTCCTTAAGTGACATAGGTAGGATCTGAGCCTGGGCATGGTCTCCATGCTTCCTACCTCCCCACTGTCTTCTGATAGCACAAATGGATGGGGCTTAGTTACCCCCAAACAAGGGGAGGTGAGCTTAATCCCTCTACAGCTTCCCAGGATTTTCCAATATTCCTCACAATTATAGATTACTATCATGGAACAGAGAAAGATACACTTAGTGCAAATTGGCTTGGACCGAGCACTGGTGCATAAAGAGGAAAGAGACAAGTAAGAAGAAAGATTGACACAGCCTGACAGTCCATATGTAATGCACTCATGTGGAGAAGGAGTAGTGAGGGTGATCAGTGTCACATCACCAGGCTGAGGATTACAAATGTTCAGCTCGGCCACTCTGTACTACCCAACCCTAGTCACTTACTGTCTCTGAGCCACATTTGTCTGGTCTTAAAGTGGAGATAAGACTAGCCCCTGCCATATCACAGAGTCTATTGCTACAAAACAAATGAGTCTAAAACAACACACATTTATCACATCACAGTTTTTACTGGATTTCAGGGCCCTCGTCTAAATCTTCTGCTTTAAGCTCTCTCACAGGTGGCAATCAAGACAATCCGAAGGGTCAGCTGGGGAAAGATTCACTTTCAAGTTCACATATGTAGAGGTGAAGGGAAAACTTCCCCTTTGCTGTGTTAGCAAAAGGAGTCACACTCTGTAAAATATTTGAAGGGATTTATTCTGAGCTGAATATGAGGACCATGACCCATGACACAGCTCTAGGAGGTCCTGAGAATATGCACCCAAGGTGGCTGGGTTATAGCTTGGTTTTGCTAATTTCAGGGGGACAGCAGCTATAGGCAGACATCAATCAATACATGTAAGTTGTACATTAGCTCAGTCCAGAAAGGTGAAACAACTTGAAGCAGGGACTTCCAGGTCATAGGTGGAGTCATAGCTTTTCTGATTGGCAATTTGTTGAAAAAGTTAGGTTATTATCTAAAGACCAAGGTTTTTATTATGCAGATGAAGCCCCCAGGTTCAGAGCTCTTATCAGACCTAAAAGAGTGCCAGACACTTTGTTAACAACTGTCTTCTGGATCAGGGAAAAGATCCAGGAAAGGAAGAGGGTTCTCTACAGAATGGAGATTTTCCCCATGAGAAACAGCTTTTCCCCGTAAGAAACAGCCATATCAAGACATGTCAAAGAAATATATTTTGGGGTAAAATGCTTTGATTTCCTTCAGAGTATGCTGAATGTCATGTGATACTACACTAGAGCAAGACTGGCATTTTGTCTCTTTCTACAAATTGTCAGTTGTACCTGAATTCCAAGAGGAGGACAGTATCATGGGGTGTGTCCAACCCCCACTTTCCATCATGGCCTGAACTAGTTTTTCAGGTTAACTTTGAAATGCCCTTGGCCAAGAGAGAGGTCCATCAGTCAGTTGTGGGGCTTTTATCTTTGATTTACAGCTCTCAGAAGGCTGCTGAAAAAAAATCAACTGATAATGGCAGATTAATAGGAGAAATGGCACTCAAATTTATTAACATACATATGAGAGAGAATCAAGAATGATTACTCAATATCCCAGTGGGGTCAAAATACTTATATAGCCTTATTTCAGAGAGGGGAGGAGAGTGATGAGAATATAGGTAATTCTGTTGAGGGGCAATAAATGATTATTAGGGAGAATGAATGAATACTTGGGAGGATGAATAGATGGGGAAGCTGAGATTAACTTATGACTGGTTCTCTTTGGAAATGGAATGAACCTGAGGAACAGATATTTCATGAAGGGGTATAATCAGTTCTGGTTAATTCTTGGTTTTCTTCTCTGCAATAGATACAGTGATAACAGGGAGAGGAAGGAAAAATAATTGTTCTTCTTGGTGGGTCTGTTCAGTCTTTATGTAGATAGAGAAAAAGTCATTCCCAGCATCTGTTGATCTCTAAGAACTTTTAATTCAAAATACTAATTATGCCAGGGAGCCATATTTTGGGATGAAATTCCCTGCAGTCCTTCACTTACATGGCTCTTGGAAGGATTCAGTTCCTCTCCAGTTACAGTACTGAGGATCCCTCAGCTTCTCTCTGACTGTTGGTCAGAGGTTACCTTCAGTTCCTTGCCACATGGCCCTGTCCAACCGGACAATTAACTTCATCAACACCAATAAGAAACTGCTGGGAAGACAAAAGTCAGAATCTTTTGTAATCTAGTCACAGAAGTGACATACATCTCATTATTTTTGCCATATGTTTTTGGTTAGAGGCAAGTCTCTAGATCCAGCCCACACTCAACAAGAGGGGATCACATAAGATGTGAATATCAGGAGGCAGAAATCAACTGTGGCTATCTTAGAAGTCTGCCTCCCTACCACTGGTAGGCAGTGAATGGAAACACAAGATTATATATTTGAAAGCACTTAGAAGCCTGGTAAGATTCAAACATGGCTCTTCCCCTACAGCTTAAATTTTCACAATGCCATTGATTATTGCATTAATATCATTCTATGCCTGTTAGTTAGAATGTGAGTGAGTTATTGGCACTGTGCACCTGAAAAATAGCTGTCCAGGAACACACAGCTACTTTGTTTGGGTGCCTAGGGGACTAGTTAAGGCATGGAAGCTATGCTACATGAGGTTGACCATCCCTAATCCAAAAATCTGAAAGTCTCCAAAATCAGAAATTTTTTGAGCAGCAACAATGATACTACAAATAGAAATTTCCCACATCTAGCCTCATGTGACAGGTTGTAGTCAGAATGCAATCAAAACTTTGTTTGGGCCAGGAGTGGCACCTCACACCTGTAATTCCACCAAGGCAGGCTGATCACTTGAGCTCAGGGGTTCAAGACCAGCCTGGGTAACATAGTGAAATCATGTCTCTACAAAAAATACAAAAGTTAGCCAGGCATGGTGGGCTGGGAGTGGCAACATGTGCCTGTAGTTCCAGCTATTCAGGAGGCTGAGGTGGGAAGCTCACTTGAGCCCAGGAAATCAAGGCAGCAGTGAGCTGAGATCATGCCACTGCACTACAGTCTGGGCAACAGAGTGAGATGCTCTCTGAAAAAAAAACAAGGTTGGTTTCATGCTCTAAATTATTACAAATATTGTATAACATCACCTTTAGGCTATGTGTATAACATGTTGTATTTGTCCGTTTTCATGCTACTGATAGAGACATACCTGATACTGGGCAATCTACAGAAGAAAGAGGTTTAATTGGACTTACAGCTCCACATGGCTGGGGAGGCCTCACAATCACGGCAGAAGGCAAGGAGGAGCAAGTCACATCTTATGTGGATGGCAGCAGGCAAAGAGAGAGAGCTTGTGCAGGGAAACTCCTATTTTTAAAACCATCAGATCTTGTGAGACTCACTATCATGAGAACAGCACAGAAAAGACCTGCCCCCATAATTCAATCACCTCCCACAGGTTCTTCCCAAGACACATGGGAAATGTGGGAGTTACAATTCAAGATGAGATTTGAGTGGGGACACAGCAAAACCATATCAGATGTATATGAAACAAAAGTGAATTTTGTGTTTAGACTTGGGTCCCATCCCAAGATATCGCATTTGAAGTATATTAAAATATTCCAAAATTCAAAGCAATCTAAAACACTTCTATTCCTCGGCTTCCTGAGTAGCTGGGGCTACAGGCATGTGCCACTGCTCCTGACTTGACAAATAAGTTTTTTAATGAGCTTCTGAAACTCTCTACTTTCTGGTCCCCTTCTACTCAACCCCTAATAAATAGTTTATAAGACATTTGAGAATACACAAGGCTTCTTAAGAACATGGTTGTCACATGATCGCAGAAATGACTTTATGTAATCATAATGCTGGTGGATCAACGACCTCCCGGGATACTCCGCACTCTGTAAGCTCTCACTTTCTTCGGACCCTCCTCAAGTCCTACTCCTCCTTGACGTCTTTAATTACTCAAGCCTATATCAATTTTTTTTCTTTGTAAATGAAAATCTATTATACCTAGTGCTGCTATCCTATAAGAAAACACTTTAAATTTAAATTTAATATTTGTTTCATGGGGTCAATTCTTTTCTCCACAATATGCTTACAAACTCCTTAAAAGCAGAAACCCTGTCATACGGGTGTGTGTTCCACATGCTGTTCTGGAACTCATTAGCCATGGGTTCAACAAACAGCTGAAAGGAAAGGGCTTAGAACTCCGCAAATGTAGCAGTTGGAAATTGGCTCAATCCCACACTCGGCCCACACAAACCACTTCCCACACCAGTGTGGACATGCCCATCTTTTCCTGGACTATAACTAACGTTGAAGATAACAACTGTTTTTTACTCGTCTTAGACTTCTCTCAACTTCACTTTGTACCAACCCCCACATCCCCTGGAATACAAAACCCACCCAAGTGGTTTGCAATTACATTGATCTGGCCTGGAAATTATCCCTAAGAGCCACTAACTAAGAAATGAATCCAGTCCTAGAAAGATAAATGGTGGATCCAACACCAAGAGTACATTCTGCCATGGCTACCTGGAGCCTCTGATTCGGGACCCCCCTTTATTTACTAACCAAAGAAGATCAGCGGACCTCTGTGATGCTATGCATTTCCTACTCTTGCTCTCCCTCCCAACAAATAAAAGCAGAATCAAAAGGAGCGTATTTCCCCTATTCCAAGCAGAGAGACTGGAATTCTTGCAGATGGGGTCTATTCTGTATGGTAGGTACTTTCAGGTAGTATTGGACATATGCAGGAAAGCCATGTGCGGGCCTCTCCAATCAAATGGTCCCATCCTATGACATGAGCAGCCTGCCAGCCTCCACCCCTACCTGGGCCAGGAGTCATAGACATGTGACTAACTGAGAAGGTAAATTAACTTTGTTTATTTACTGGGCAGAATTAATCAATTCTACCACATTTTTATGTTATTTGGTGTTTTGCCAATGTCAATTCCATCTGTAATAGCTCCTTTCCAAGACCCAGACGATCTGTGTGTTTTATCTCGTCTTCTTTCTGCAATCTGTGGGTTTTAATCACTATTAGCTGAGTTTCCCAGGAATTGAGGCAGTTGAAGTGTTGCAGGAGCCAGCACAATTGGCATGTGTCAGAGGACAGGTAAATGTACCCCCACAAACGAGTGTTAGGCATTCACTTTATGCAAGGTGTTGTGTCAATTGTTTGAATAGAAAAACGAGTCAGATACAAGTCCTACCCTCAAAGAACTCAAAATCATTTGTGGGAGATATATTTGCTCCCCTGACACATACACAGACACACACCTAGTACAAGTGAGAGTGTGCCAAGTGAGTCAGTAGTGGGATAAAACAAGTGCTGAGAGAAGACAAATGAAAAAGTGCATTCTGACTGGAATATTAGGAACTTCATAGGTAAGTTAACATTTCAAATACAAACTAAGACACAGTTATAATAGGCAAAGAAGATGTGGTTGTTACATTGAAGAAAAATTGGCAATTGGTGGATTTGGTTTCAGAATCAAAAATTAGTTTGACTTTTCATGTCATGAAGTTTCAGTAATAATAATAAAATTTTTATTGAGGTATTTCAATAATATATTGGATTATGAGGCATTCTATTATAAGTAGAATAATGCTTTTTATGGTTTTTCTGTTGATAAGCATCGGCAAAGACGTGAGATAAGGTCTAGGAAATGTATGCACACAAAATGGAATATTTCTGCTTCTAGTGGGCTACACAGCCCTAAAGAGTTGAGAGAGACCTGAGAGATTATGAAATTGAACTCATATTACACGCCAGTAAACTGTCAGCAATGGAATTTACACTAGAACCCAAGTCTTCTGATATTGACTCTCAAGTACGTTCCACTAAAACCACCTTGTGAAGCTCTTGGGAGGAGAGGACTTTCTCTGCTTATGGTTTTTTGGGGATGGAAGGACAGAGATAATGATGGGAAACCTGTCTCATCCCCCACCCTCATGGGTAGTTCCTTTGGCTTAGTCAGGAAGTTCACTCTTACCAGGTGGCCAGCTCAGGACCACCCTCCAGTCTGTCCTGGGGTCCTGCCCTGCCTGGTCCCCTTCCCTCTCCCTCCGAGTCTCACGGCCCTTTCTTCATGGGTCTGCGATGGCTGCTTCAGATGTGCTGCTTCCCTACCCTTCACTCTATTTCCTCCTCCATAGTTTCTAGCAATAATTGGGTAGGAGAAGGGAGCGTGCCAGCATGAAGACGCCAGGGGAACAGGACTTTCATCTGTTTAGTTCACTGCTGAGCAATGCTTGGCACACAGTAGGCCTTCAGTGTTTTCTGAATGAATGGAAATGTTTTTTCTTTCCACCATTCAATTAGACATTCCTATCCAGTGGAAATGTCTTCATGGCTTCAGTCACTTCATCCAGGCTCTGGGGAACCAGGCCCGCCCTGTCACTGCCCTCCCCAGTATTAACAGTCTTTGTGGGGGAAGACAGATTAACACAGGTGCTTTCAATTCATTCAGACTATTCTGATCATGTAGTTGTGGCAGGACATCTTATCTCAGACTGTTGACCCCTGACATCACGAATTGACACATGACCAGGCTGAGTCTATAATGCTGTCTATGAGATTCTAGAAAAGCTGGTGACCAGCTCGCCCACCATCAGAGAAAGCTGAAAAAACTAAACCACCATGTACAGAGAAACATTGAGTCGTGAAGGTGGTCTAGCCTGTGATTTGCATAGACCCTGATCTTTCCAAGGCCCGATTGTTCAGTTCTTCATTCAGTCCTATGAGTCACCCCCAGTATCCTTCCAGCAAGTTCCTATTCATGCTTACAGTGACACAAGTTTCTGTTATTTTCATTGGAAAGAAACCTAACTAATACAATAATTTTCTAAATTTAAATGAATGACAAAATAACTCTACTCAATCAGATAAATTGACAATTTTATGATTCGTTTAGCAGTCTTTCTACAAAATGCTAACTTTTGACACTTTATCTTAAACTTTTTGATAGGCTACATTTCCTCTTAATTTAAAAAAAACAAATGGTGACTTCATACTTTCTGGCACTTCAGACTGGATGAATACTAGCTTTCCAATATTTAAGTAGATGAAAGATTCTTGCACAAAATATTGGCCCTCTTATGGACACCTTTGAGCCAGTCCAACACTATAAGAGGCGATGACCCTGAATGCATATGAATAGTTTCATAGTAGAATAGTTCAGATAGTTCCTCCAATGTACTACATTGAAGGTCTTTGTGAATGAATTAAACTATGAACTGACTATGACCCAGTGCGTTAGGCAGCACATGAATATTTGAGGGTGAAAGGGTACACTGTAGTGGGTGAGAGTGCAGGACCAGGGAACAGCCTCTCTGGGATCAAATTCTGACTCTGTTCCTTAATAACTATACCTTATGACAGTTTCTGACCCCTTGTAATTATGTTTTTTTAAACAGGAAATTAAGGTGAAATTAATAGTATTTCCACTATATGGTTGATTTGATTATTACATGAAATAAGACATGTAAAATGCTAATTACATATGGCTGATGCATAAGGGCTACGAGAGTGATGGCCATTAATAATAATAATTATTCTAGATCTTCCATGATTCTAGGATCTCACACTCTATTCTTATTTCCAAAGATAGTGCTTCACAAAACAATATACAAAAATCATTTTACTCTAATATTGTAAAAAAATTCATTTAAAGACTTAAGACTGGCTATTTAAACAGTTTCTGCCCTGGAGAGAAAAAGTAAAGACAAAAAAAAAAGTATTGTCTTAATACCCATTTATAAAGACATAAATATATTCCTTTCTAAAGTTAGGATTTAGTTTCATGTTACTCTGCAAAAGATTATAAGTACTTCTTATCATCATGAAAAATATATTTAAATGACTGCTAGAAAACTCACAGCTACATTAAATTTCCAACAGCTCTGAATGCTAGATCTGTGACGCCAGTTATGCATTTGCCGCTTTTAATCAATTGTGTGTTTTTAAAATTGTGGCCTGAATTCTAGCTAAATAGGATAGATGAGAGAGAGAGAGAGAGAGAGAGAGAGAGAGAGAGAGAGAGAGAGAGAAGTACCCAAACATAGTCTGATCCTATAGAGAAAGTTAGCAGTGTGTTTTCTGCTAGTGTAGATTATAGAACACCAGTGCAGATGGAAAAGTATATTATGACACAATTGAGGGGTATGGCAAATCTTTTGTGTCGTTTTTTTTTTTTCTTTTTTAGACTTGGGAGTCTCACTCTGTTACCCAGGCTGGAGTACACTGGCATGATCGTGGCTCACTGCTGCCTTGAACTCGTGGGCTCAAGCAATCCTCCCACCTCAACCTCTGGAGTAGCTAGGACTTACAGGCATGTGTGACCACACCCAGAACAATTTTTTATTTTTTGCAGATGAGGTCTTGCTATGTTGCCCAGGCTGGTCTCAAACTCCCGACCTCAAGCATTCTTTCTGCTTCAGCCTCCCACGTCACTGGGATTACAAGCATGAGCCATCACACCCGGCTAATGGCAAATTTTTAAAATTAAAAGTATGATCTATTTTTTGCATTCTTAGTCATGTTTAGCTTGTCTTCCAATTCAGGATTAGCTACTGTAAGCCAGAGCACATTACTGCCAGGGCACAAAATTCCTTCTCGCTGAAGCTCATCACCCTGCCTCCCCTGGCATTTGTTTACACAGTCAGTCTCTTTTTTTCCATCACCTTGTCATAGTCAGCAGGTGCCCTTGTGGCCTCATACGGTACCACTGTCATTCTTCATGAAACTACTTGCAGCTGATACCCATACTGAAGGATAAGAAGTTAAGGCACAACTCTTTTTTTTTTTTTTTTTTTTTTTTTTTGAGACAGAGTCCCTCACTGTCACCTGGGCAGTAGGTATCTCCTAGGTTCAAGCAATTCTCCTGCCTCAGCCTCCCAAGTAGATGGGATTACAGGTGCCCGACACCATGCCCAGCTAATTTTTTTGTATTTTTAGTAGAGACAGTGTTTTACCATGTTGATCAGGCTGGTCTCAAACTCCTGACCTCAGGTGATCCACTCACCCTGGCCTCCCAAAGTGCTGGAATTCCAGGCATGAAGCACTGCGCCCGGCCAGTTAAAGTGCAATTCTAACAAACAGTCTATCAAGGTTGATTTAATGTTCTCTCTGAAACTGATGATGGAAAGAAATTTACATTTATTGCTCACGTTCAGTTTTCCATTATCACATGTTGCATAGAAAGGACGTTCCTCTTTAAAATGAGAGAAAAGGATCCAGAGATCACTGCTGGCTTCTTCCAGAGTCAGGACTGGGTGCTCAGTCACCCAAAAGTTCTGCTTACTTGTAAAGAACAGAAATATATGCGTATTTTCAGCTGAACGAGAAAATCATAAGCTTGTCAAAAGCCTCCATTTCCTTTCCCATTACCATACTTCTCCATTGGAACTGCCCAGCAAAGCTTTGACCCCGAATCAAATTTGGATCTGACTTCTCGGCTCCCATTCCCAGGTGGCATGTGCAACTGGGGGAAATGTCATCACTGAGGCACTAGAATATCTAGATGTGGCTTTCAGTTCTTCCAAAGATCTTTCTGCATCCTGCGCCTGCAACTACTACACAGAAAACATAAAAACACCTCTACCCAAAACATCACATCATTTCCCCTCGAAGCTTTTCTGAGCATCTCCATTTCCATCTTCCCTCCTTTTCCAGGCTTGGCGGAAGAGCGGAAGAAGGCCGACCATCTCCCAGTGCTCTAAACCCAAGTCCCTTGGAGACCTCCCTTCCGCCCTAATTACCTTCTTCCATGTCTCCTCCTAAGCCCACCCGGCATAAGCACTTGTCCCTCAATCTATCTACGAAATTGTGTGTCTCTCTGGATAGTTTAAGAAATCCTTCTTTAGGCCTGGTACAGTGACTCACTCCTGTAATCCCAGCACTTTGGGAGGCCGAGGCAGGTGGATTTCAAGGTCAGGAGTTTGAGACCAGCCTGGCCAACATGACAAACCCCGTCTCTACTAAAAATACAAAAATTAGCAGCGTGTAGTGGCACGTGCCTGTAATCCCAGCCTCCTTGGGAGGCTGAGGCAGGAAAATCACTTGAACCCAGAAGGCGGAGGTTATAGTGAGCCAAGATTATGCCATTACACTCCAGCTTGAGTGACAAGAGCAAGACTCCATCTCAAAAAAAAAACCTTCTTTAATGATGACTATGACTCTCTCCTTTCTGTCACAGTCAGTGAAACTGTGACAAATAGTAGTCAAAACTCAGTGTTTCTCTTTTCTCAACACCTATTTCCACTCCAATCCTTTGAAAACTCTCCTTTGCCAAGCAAGTCCTCTGAAACTTCTCTCAACAGAAAATCTCATGATTTCTTGTGACTAAATACAACAGATACTTGGATATGTTTACTCTGCTGACCACAAGGCAGCATTGTATCTATTCAACAAATACTCCTTCAGGCCTTGTTATGTGCCAAGAAGAAAAATAAACCATGAAAGGAAGTTAGAGAATGGTGGCGTGGAGATGAGGGTAGGGGGCTTCAATTTTTTTTTCTTGAGATGGAGTTTCACTCTTGCTGCCCAGGCTGGAGTGCAGTGGCACAATTGCAACTCACTGCAACCTCTACCTCCTAGGTTCAAGCAATTCTCCTGCCGCAGCCTCCTGAGTGGCTGGGATTACAGGAGTACCACCATGCCCGCTGATATTTCGTATTTTTAGTAGAGATGGGGTTTCACCATGTTGGCCAGGCTGGTCTCGATCTCCTGACCTCAGGTGATTTACCCGCCTCAGCTTCCCAAAGTGCTGGGATTATAGACATGAGTCACCACATGTTTAGGGAAGATGACATGTGTGCAAAATCTTGAAGGAGTGGAGGATACAGGTCATAACGATCTATGGAGGCAGTAAATCCTAAGCAGAGGACGTGCAAGGGTAAAGGCCCTGAGGCAGGAACAGGTCTGGCACACTCCAGCCACAGAAGGAAGCCAATGCAACGAGAGTGAATGCCGAGGAGAGGAGAGACAGGAGGGCAGGGAGGGGCGGGGTGGGGAGGGGCAGGTCATAGAAAACCATGTGTGCCATTAGGCAGCTTTGGTTACTTACAGAGAAGTGAACATCATCTGTTTTGCATTTTTCACTCTGGCAGACGTAGGAAAAATACTCCATAGGGAACAAATGTGAGTTCTGTGATGAGGTTAAGTGACACCAGAGAAAGGAGTGGCACAGGTCAGAAGGATGATGGTAGAAGCAGTGAAAGCGGCCAAATTTAACAGTGTTAACCATTTCCCAAATGCATGTATATACATATACACTACACATATATATACACACACACATATACACACACACACATATATATACACACATATATACACTACACATATATATGCACTACACATATATATACACTACACATATATATACACTCACACATATATACACTACACATATATACACTACTTATATATGCACTACACATATATATATACACTACACATATATATACACACACACATATATACACACATATATACATTACACATATATATGCACTATACACAAATATACACACACATATATACACACACATATATATACTACACATATATATGCACTATACACATATATACACTACACATATATACACACACACATATATATGCATACATATATACACATGCATATACACACATATATATACATATATACCTACACACATATACACACATATATATACAAGCACATATATATACATACACATAATACACTACATATATATGCACTACACACATATATACACACACATATACACACATATATACACATGCATATACACACACATATACACACATTTACACATACACACACATATATACATTACACATATATATACACACACTACATATGTAGTGTATATATATATATACACACACTACATAGGTAGTGTGTGTATATATACACACACTACCTATGTAGTGTATATATATACACACACACACACACACACACACATACACACACTATAGAGAGAGAGAGAGTATTTTTTTTAGATATGGGGTCTCACTGTTTCCCAGGCTGTTCCCCCACCCAAAAAATAACAATCAAATGATGACATTTTTGGAAAGAAGTCTTACAGAGAAAAGATAAAAGGAAGTGGTTTGTTTCATCTGCCAAAAAATGCCACAATAATAATTGCATATCCTACATTTCTTTTTTTTTTTCCACATTCCAAATTGTTTTATTCTTGAAATATAGCTTGAGGCTCTCTAAACCACTGCAATGACTTCCCCAACTGCTTCATCACTTCAACACATTTCCCATCTGAATACTTCTGGTATTTGATTTGGTTCTGCCTCACGTTGTACTGGCCTTAGAGTCTAGAGCAGCTGAAGACATTTTTGAAGCTAGAACAAAAATCAGGATTGAGACAGAAAAATCTGGCTGCAGACAATGAGGACGTGTGCTTGGGGGTTAAGATTCAATGTGAATGTCCAATCACATGGTTACCAGCCTGTTTATCCTGTAGGCTTTTCTTTTTTTTTTCTTTTTTCTTTTTTTTTTTTTTGCATTTTTTAAATTGCATTTTAGGTTTTGGGGTACATGTGAAGGACATGCAAGATTGTTGCATAGGTACACACATGGCAGTGTGGTTTGCTGCCTTCCTTCCCCTCACCTGTATCTGTCATTTCTCCCCATGCTATCTCTTCCCACCTCCCCACCCTCCCATACCTCCCCCATTTCCCCCTAACGGACCCCATTCATTGCAGCACTGTTTACAATAGCAAAGACCTGGAACCAACCCAAATGCCCATCGGTAATAGACTGGATAGGGAAAATGTGGTACATATACACCATGGAATATTACACAGCCATCAAAAATGATGAGCTCGTGTCCTTTGTAGGGACATGGATGAACCTGGAAACCATCATTCTCAGCAAACTGACACAAGAGCAGAAAATCAAACACCGCATGTTCTCTCTCATAGGTGGGTGTTGAACAATGAGAACACATGGACACAGGGAGGGGAGCACTATCCTGCATTTCATTTATTCCCAGTGCTGCTTCATTGAGTTAGCTTAAAGGTGCCTTTCTTTCTTATTACCTCATGGAAGAAATCACGTATCCTCTGGCTTTTGAGATTCAAATTCTCAGGTCCTGAAAAGACTCTGGGAAGAACCCTGGGTCTAGAAAAGGGGAGGACATCAGGGAGCGTGAGTGATCTGAGATGGGGATAGGCCCCACCATTCCAACCTTGGGGAGATTTGGAAACTGAAATCATAGAGGACCTGTGCCTTCCCTCAGCAAAGCCCAGGACTGGAGCCTCAGGCCCTAGGATTCCTGTAACCAGAAAGATTCAGGAACAGAAAGGTCAGGTGGGTGTGTCTAGAAAGTATCCCTGAACGTTTCCCCCAGGACCAGCATGGCACTGGTGTGAAAAGAATATCCTACTGCCCAGAATGGCGTCAGAATGGGGAAGGTTTTCCGTGCATGGGAGAAAAACAAAATGTGACACAATGCTAAAGGAAGTAGGGGATACCTGTAATTGACCGAATTTAATTTCTACTACCGAAAGGAACAGGGCATTCTCATGAAATCCACTGTATTTACAGATAAGCTTCCTGCACGCTTGTTATGGACTGAGATTCATACCTCCCCCTGCCCCTTTACATGCAAAGTGAGATTCCCTTTAATACAACTTGATCTAGATTTGTCCTTGATCTTTTTTATGGACAGGCCAGAAGAAACGGGTTTAAAATGAGGTAGAAAGCATTCTAGTTGGATTTAAGGAAGATTTTCTGTATAATAAGATAATATGGTTAGACTTTACATTTCTGCCCAAATCTCCTCTTGAACTGTAATTCCCATAATCCCCACATGTCAAGGGTGGGACCAGGTGGAGGTGATTGAATCATGGGGGCAGATTCCCTCATGCTGTTCTCGTGATAGTGAGTTCTCATGAGATCTGATGGTCTTATAAGCACCTGGGATTTTCCTCCTTGTAGTCACTGTTTTGCTGCCCTGTGAAGAAGGTGCCTGCTTCTCCTTTGCCTTCCACTGTGATTGTAAGTTTCATGAGGCCTCCCCAGCAATGTGGAACTGTGAGTCAATTAAACCTCTTTCCTTATAAATTACCCAGTCTCGGGCAGTTGTTTATAGCAGCATGAGAACGGACTAATAAATACCCCCCAAAAAGGATATGATTATGTTTGTTTTAAAAGAGGACATTGGCTTACAATCTTCCTAATGTTGTAGTTCATATTTTGGTTCATGATAGATCAGAATGAATAAATCAAGCTAGCACACGGTGTGTACTGCACCTGGGGGAAAGAAGTTTGTACCAACCCCAACCTGAGTCAACCCTAACGTGAGTCACCCCCACCCTCATCCCTGACTCGGCTGCTCTAAAGACACAATGAGCCAGCAGACAACACTCACCTCCTGAACAGCAGCACCTCCAGTGCCGAGGCCTCTGGATGCCCAGGATGCAAAGATTCTCTGCAAGTTCAAGTCTGTGTACGTGTCAGAATCACAGACTTGATGTACAGGAATGTCTTTTTTAAAGCGAGAAAGGAGGTATGGAATCATAACCTTGTGTAGTCAAACTGAGCAAAGGTTTTAGGGTCTTCTCAAATTATCACCTCTTCAGTTTCGGAAAATATTTGACCAATAGAATTTTTTAAATGATTTAAAGTCTGGTCTGTCTATCAAGCATTTTACAAATATTCTAGAGCGGCAACGATGATTTAAAAAAATATGTTTCAGTTCAGTTGTGTATGCTTCTGTTGAACAGCACAGAACAAAAATCATCTGTTTTTCAACTTCCAGAGATGTTACATTGCAACACTTTTATTGTGGAATGATGACAGTTTCCAAACGGAGTGAGCTCCATGCCATAGTTAACACAGAATCACAGTTTGTTTACAACAATTCTAAATCTTTTCCTTTCCATTTAAATTACCACTGTTTTAACTGCTAGATTTCAGAATGCTAAAGACCGAAGAGTTATAAGATACAGTGAGTGGGGAGAAAATCCAAACGACATTTCACGCTTGCATGTGCACAAACACACACAGATTTTATGGTGTTTACCAGAAGGCAGTATTTATAGCTCTGAGTAATTTATAGCTTTTAAATGTAATGTGATAATGCAAATAATTTTTTTTTTTTTTTTTTTTGCCCTGAGTGATGAGCTCATGAATAAACGTGAAAAGGATGCTAGGCTGGAGACAGGGATGGGAAGAGTAGACTGAGAATGAATCAGCATGGGCCTGCTTTCTCCAGAAACTGTCACGATGACCATGGGATCGGTTCACCGCTCAGCATGATGACTCGGGGCACAGCTATGTGTGACATGATATTGAACAATTCCCATCCGAGGCAACAGACCAGGAATGCTGCTCAGCCCACCGTACAACAAAAATGTATGAAATCGCATTAGCAAAAAAACAAGATTTCTGGGTCTTATCACAGAAAGGCTTTTTTCCTCTCCTAGATGAATGTTCACCTCTAATTGAACAACTGTTACCCTCTTTATTTCTACCTGAAAGTGGCTTTTACAACTCATAATTAAGGGCAGGATCTTTATAATCCCATCATGATGAAATGTCTTTTAGTGCTTGAATGCAGTTCATTAACAGGATATTTAGGGCTGTTTTTTCAGTGCATAATTGGACTACAATTCATTTGCATGTCCTGAACATGCATTTTAAGTCTATACAAAAACTCCATTTAGTGATTCTCCAAAACAGGTTCTGGAAGGCTCAAGACCCCGATCATTGTAAAACAAACACTATGTGAGACTCGATTTGTAGTTGAGAAGGAAATTGTAGCAGGGAAAATAGCTAAAACTCAACCAGGAGTTCTCTAAATTAATATCATAAAATCATTTTTAACAGAGAGAAATTATCCAGCATAATAATTTCCAAGAGTTGATGCCACTTAATTAAAATGACAGTGCAATGAAGGTTCTGTAGGAGTTCAAATTTAGACTTTTTTCCCAGGGAACTGTGCATTTCACAGAAGTAGTGATGGACAATACTCTTTAGTATACACAATGGACTTTGGGGGATGTCAGGAAGTTTAAGGGTTAATTTGTTTAAAATTCATGGCTGATTTTATGAGGAAACATTATACATTCTACTCACAAGCTGTTAGATTTGGAAGACTTTAGATAGAAAAATTAATTTAATGGATCCAAATCCTAGCTCTTCAGCATACTAAAACAACCAGGAAGTTATTAAATGATAAAAAGTTGAAATATAAACAGATCTTTCCATCTAAACAAACATTTGAGTCCTGCATTTCTTGCTTTTTTTTTTTTTTTTTTTTTAGCTTATTATCCACTTACACCGCCAGGCTCAGGTCAGCCTTCCAGATGGAATTAGCCTTATTTTTCCCACAAAGATTCTAAAAGTCTCTTCAATCAGTCCTTGTTCATGTAGACACGAACCAGGAAAATTAGTTCTGAGACTAAGCTAGCACTGTCAGTCCTTCCCTCTCTACCTCTCTTCAAAGTAACTCTCAAGCATCTGAAAAACCCTCCAAACCATGGACAATTCCAGGACTCCAAAATCCTTTAGTGAAGAGGTTGATAAACTGTGCTTACGGCAGGCCTTCCCACTGAAAAATCCATCCAGTCTCTCCTAAGAATGAAAGTGCAGATGTTCAGCTAAGGGTACACTCATTAATTGGCCATTTATTTCAAAATTTTCAAGAAAAGACAAAATGACCGTATTAGCGTAATATTATGCTTTTGTTCAAGGACAATAAAAGGTCAGTAATTCACCTGGAAGTAGAGGCTCCAACAGATTAAGTGACTGGTCCAAAGTCTCTCAACCCATCCAGAACTCAGATCTCTGTTCCAAAGGACTGAGCTCTTTCCACAGTACTACTCTGCACTGGGTGCGTTCCACTTAATTTATTAACAGCCATGTGTTGTTAAAATTAATTGGCAAGTAAAGTTCACTACCTTTCTAATAACCCTTTGGAATAAAAATTGCTTACAAATAAATGAATGAAAACACAACAAAAAAGCAAGCAAACAAAACCTTGTCAGATTCTTTTAAAGTCAATATAGAAAAATAAATTTTTTATTTATTTTTAAACTCGAATATGTTGAAATTCTTCAGCCATAGATTAAATGAAGAGCAGGTTGTGTTAAAAATAATTTATTTTTACAACTCCATGAACATAACTGACTACAAAAACCTTTCTCAGTAATTAAAACATTTCGAAAATAAATCTTAAACATAGTGACACATGTTTAAATGGACGATATTGAATTTAAATGTAATTGGAGTTTTGGTTTTGGTTTTCCTCATCTAATGTATTTTAATTAAAATAAGAACTCTGGCTTTTTCTCTATATAGTAAAATCAGAGGATTTTTTAGATATTTAAATGTTAAGATAAATTTTAACTCAGTGTATCTCATATGTTATTATATGTGGCATGTTATATGTAAACTATAGATGACCATGTAGTTGCTATTCAAAATGAAAATCACTTAAAATTACCTACTATACGTTGTTAATAATTGCTAAAACTAAATGTAACACCAGTATGGTTTTATCTATGAGATTTACAGTTTTGTGAAGTATCTCCAAGCAGAAGTAAAATCAATTGGCTCTGTGTCTTTGTGAAAATAAGCTCCTAATTTTGTTTTATTTAGAGGATGACAAATGCAGTTTTGTTTTTTTAAATTATTAGCCCTAGTGAATTAGTAGTGATATTAGTGACCAAAACCCCAATGATCAAGAGAAAGGAAATCCCTTAAGATACTTTACCAGAAATATTAAAAAATATATTTTGTATCTGACAATACACCCACATAAAAATATTTTCTGTTTTAAGTAAACAACAATGCATTTTACTGACACTGTTTAAGACGACAAAATATGATAATAATGTGCATAAAAACATTTTTGCTGCATGAAGTGTAAGGATGAAGCAACGAGAAGAATAAGAATAAAGCCTTATCATTTTCACATTGTTGAAGGATACAGATATTTTAATTGTTAAATTATATTCATGAATCAATTTCAGTTTATTCTAGCATAAATACATCTAGGAAATTATTTTTATTATGTTATTAGAAATCTCTATCTCATGTTGTTCTTTAAGAAATAAAATTATTTCTGAATGTGTATTCTTTTGCATCAATTAATTTAATCTCTCTGAATGTTGTTCATGTTTTTCATGTTTTAAAAGCTTAGCAAATTTATTCTCAGTCAATGAATTTCATTATTTGTCCTTAGGATAATATTAATTAAATACAAAATTCAGTATTTTATATTTTGGTCAGAAAATGTCAATTCTGCATAATAATACAAACCCTAGTTATGAATATATATTAAAAGAAAAATTAAAATAGTTAATGTTCTATGATTAGATATACTAAACTACTATTTTTAAATACAAGTTACAAGCTAAAAACATATTTCATTTCAATCGTAAATTTCCGAGCATGTATTTTCCCCACGTATGTCTAAAGTAAATGTAACCACACTGTAAAGCAGAGGTGATTTGTTTTATTTCAGATAGCGTTTTTTAATTAGATTATTTTAGTTCAAAATGAAATAATAATGTTTGTACTGGTGCAGGGTTAAGTTCGTGTTAACACTATTAAGAACCTTTCTGCCAAAGTAAAGTATGTGGGCTATGTTGCCAAAGGTTTCAAATGAAGAAAAATTGTTTCTTAAAAAATTATCTAGTTAGCAAAGATTTTCTTAACTAAATGCAGAACTAATTTGTATTTTATTTATGCAAGATCATGATAATGCAGCATACAAATGTGATTTATTTTATGTGAATTTTAACGTTATTTTATTAGATATAACATTTTATTTCTAGTGCTTTGGGTATTGCGACATCAAAAACATATGTAGGTACATTTTACTGTTTAAAATTTTCAGATTTATTAATCTACTTTAATGATATTCAAATAAAAATATTTTATATAAGAATAAAATCATTTTATTAACTCTTAGATCTAACAATAAAATGTAAATTCATAAATAAAAAACTAGTGGGTATTCCTGCTTAGTGAGAAAATTAAATCATGTTTTGAGTATATTATCAAAATATACCTTCAACAGGCCTTAATAATTTACATCAGCAATTCTCATTATCTGCATATGGTACTATATATCCCAGATCATCCCCCAAAATTAACAACCTTAAAGTTCATTGGAGTGAATGGATACAAAATAAACATACAAAAACCAATAGCCATGGGATGACATAAATTACCTGGAAATAACCCTGTAAGATATGGAGCAGGTCCTGTTTCTAGAAAACTATACACTTTGAGAGAGGAATAATAAACGATAAGTTAAAAAAAATTCCTGGCTCAAACAAAACTGTAATTCCTCCTAAATTAACTCTCATGTGTTAATGAAAAACAAATAAAAATAACATGTCAATGAGATTTTATCTGAGATCAGAGACACTTCCCAAACTTATTCTGGAAGCATTAACAAGCAAGAATAGCTCAGTAATACTTGAAACCAAGCAAGAAAGGAATGATGTGTTTAAAAATGTTATAACTATTACAATATAAATTGTATGATATTGATGAAAAAATTAAGAGACAGATTAATAGAACAAAGCAGTTTGAAAAAAATCCTAAAATATGAGAAATTGGTATACTGTAAAAAAAAAATACAAAAAGAAGATGATTTATTTACTCAACAAAACTTTAAAAAATTATCTATTTCAAAAACAATTAAGATAAGCATTCAACTTATACTGTACTAAAGAATTCATTAAAGACTTTAGTATAAAAAATGAAATTCTAAAATACTGGATGAAAACAGATACGTATTTTTAACTGATATGAAGGGGAGAAAGGATTTTCTAAGATGAAGGCAATGAAAGAGATTACATGATTAATAAAATTTAAAAGTAAACCTTTAATTGGATAGAAATAATTTTGACAAGAATTTGCATTCTTAATTTCTAATAAAAAGCTCTAAAAATTACCAATATTCTAATAAAGAAGAACATAAACAGACAATTCTTAATTGGGAAAATATTAATTGCAATAAATATATTTTTAAATGACCAGACTCACTAATAAAGAAAAATGCAATAAAAATACAATAATGTATGATTTATAATTTGTACAATTGACAAAATATGCTTTCAATATTAATTCTCAACTGAAACAGGCTTTTATCCATTATTTGTAAGAATGTAAATTGATCTTAATTTTAGGGAAGAAAATTGACAATTATCTCAAAAAATTTTATAGTTCTTAAGTAATTCTGCTTCTAAAGAAATATCAGAATTAGACATAGGTTGACAGATGTATATGCAAAGATGTTCACTACAGTATTGGTGAAACATCTGCAGTAATCATATCCAATGGTAGGTAGTTACATAATTTGTATATTTGACAGAATATTACACAGTCATTATAAAGATGCTTCCAAAGCATATTTAATACCTTGGAAATTTGTCATGATATAATGTTAAATGAAAATTCAAGACTCTGACTTATATTTGTATAATTATCAAAATAAATAAATATTAAACAAACAGGAATAACCCAAAATGCTGTTAGGCTTAAATTTAATTTAATTTTAATTTATTTTCCAAATGTCCTGAAACAAAAATGTATTCCTTTCATAATTATAAAATTTATTTTCATTTGTAAAAAAGATATAACAACTTCTAAATTATTGAGATAACAAGGTGATATAGCTTTATAAAGAATAAGTTGATACAGACATTGATGTAGATATTTTGCTGTTGTATATACATTCATGCATAGGTATAGATGTAATATCAAGGTAAACACATCAAATCAGGTTTAAACAGCACTCTCCCATATGTTTACATTAACTCTTTGTGCTAAGGTAATTTGGTAGCTGAGGCTGCCAAATGGATAGCCATTACTTTTCCTCCTTGTATTAAAAGAATTTTCATGAAGCTTAATATTGATGTAATGTTTCCCTGTCTATTGACTTCTTTCCCACCGTTCATTTTTCTTCATCTTTTGATACCTCACATTCTTTGATTGATTGATTGATTGATTGATTGATCGAGATGGAGTCTCACTCTGTTGCCAGGCTGGAGTGCAGTGGTGTGATCTTGGATCACTGTAATCTTCCCCACCCGGGTTTAAGCTACTCTCCTGCCTCAGCCTCCCGAGTAGCTGGGACTACAGATGTGCGCCACCACACCTAGCTAATTTTCATATTTTTAGTAGAGATGGGGTTTCACCATGTCAGCCAGGATGGTCTCCATCTCTTGACTTTGTGATCTACTTGCCTCCATCTCCCCAAGTGCTGGGATTACAGGCATGAGCCACCACGTCTGGCCTGACACCTCAAATTCTTTGCAGACAAGTAAGGTATAAATGCAAGCATCAATGTCATTTTACGTAGAATTGGTACTACTCCGGGATTTTATTGTCGTTTTCATTTTAAACGAATTTTTATTAGGCTGCTGCTTGGGTCCTGCACAGAGACCCTGGCCACCTGCCCTGGGACGGTCTCTACCCGGCTCGGCCACCCTCTCTCCACTTCCACTCTTTGGAAGGCATGCTGCTCAGGATGATGCCAAAAAGGCTTTCCCCAGTGAAGGAATTCACTGCAGAAGGAAATCACTAAAGAATATATATCTTTCTTTCCTGTATTAGTGCTGGAGGTTGTCAGTATCACACCTTTAGCTTGTTTATCACATCAAAAATAAATTTAAAAGAAAACTGTGTAGCGATCACATGCTTTTAAGAAAAAGCTTACACCTCCGAATCTTTCTGTGACCTCCTAGAAACCCCTTATAAGCTAATTGACAGAAAATGAAGCAAAATTCCCAGGAGTATTGTATATTATGTCTTCCATGAGGAAGGATAAAGTGTTCTACAACATTATTGCTAGGTAAAAGCCATGTCTATACACTAAAGTTCAAGCAACAGTGTAATTCTAGAGTAGAACATGTCATTTTGTTAAATTGGTGGCAGTTTAGTAATGATTTCACAAAGAAAAAATGTAAAATACAGACTTCAATTTGTTGAAGCAGAAACTAATCTTACTGGGTATACTATCCTGACTTTGATGGAAATAAATAATTTTAAACTGAAAACTTTTTTATCAGCAGTCTACTTTTGAGATTACAACATAAACTCAAACAGTTCAGGTAATTAATGCAACATGAATCTTTCATTTGAATTATCAACAGTTATTTCAATTTATTTGCCTCACCTTTGATTGCAACCCTGATCACTGCTGATTTAGGAAACTAAAAAAGACTCACATTATTCCTCCTACTGTTGTGTATTTCCTAGTTTTCGCCATCTCTGGATAGGAAAAGCTTCATGCTGAGGGATAAAGAATGCACTTGAGGCCGGGCGCGGTGGCTCAAGCTTGTAATCCCAGCACTTTGGGAGGCCGAGGCGGGTGGATCACAAGGTCGAGAGATCGAGACCATCCTGGTCAACTTGGTGAAACCCCGTCTCTACTAAAAATACAAAAAATTAGCTGGGCATGGTGGCACATGCCTGTAATCCCAGCTACTCAGGAGGCTGAGGCAGGAGAATTGCCTGAACCCAGGAGGCGGAGGTTGCGGTGAGCCGAGATCGCGCCATTGCACTTCAGCCTGGGTAACAAGAGCGAAACTCCGTCTCAAAAAAAAAAAAAAAAAAAAAAAAAAAAGAATGCACTTGAAATCCAAACACGTTAAGCATGTTATTCATAATGGTACATAAGCAAAAGGTGGAATTTAAAAAAACAAGAAAACTTTGCAACACCAGTAATTTCCTCTCCCTGATACGTTTGAAGTTTTAATGAAAAAATAAACCACCCTTTCCAATTTTGTGATTTACACATAACATCATTTCATATTAAAATTTATTTATTTCATTCCTTTTTTTCAAGAAGGAGAAATAATGTCATTTTTATTTGCAGATTAATTATAAATTTTTCATGAGGGATTGAAAAATCAAGACGATTATTAAATTAATAATTTAATAAATGATTTCATACTAAAGAAACAATTTAGCTCTAAACGTCATACTATTTTGGCAATGATCACCATCTGGGACTATATTAAACACATTTTGTTTCTCTCTCCTAAATATACCAAATCTTACAATATTATTAGTGACTGAACAATTTACCTTCAATTTTGTATATCACTACTGTTATAGGGAATAATCAATACATGTTGATTTGAAAACTGAATTTTTAAATTTAGGGACTAGAAAAATGATACTTATGAAAAATATTGATTCTATTGAAGTTGTTTATATTCTTTTAGGTAAAACAGGATTATGTATTGTCTTTTTGAAGAGAGTATTTTACTTTTAACTTTAAAAAAAATAAATAACAGATCGATAAAATTTTCTAATTTTCTCCTGGTTTTAAATGTAGGATGCCGAGGTTTAAATGGCCCAAAATAGGTTGCTATGTTGCACTGACATCTAGTGGATTACAGCAGCTATTACAAGGGTGAAGACGGCTCTCTTAGAACCATGTTAAAGCTGAAAGACAACTTAAAAGGTCACCTGTAGTCCAATCCATCATTTGGAAACGGAGGTCAAGAGAAAGTAAATTTGTCTAAAACATTTCAAGAATTATAAAAACATGTGAAGTAAATATAGTATTGGTTACGGTAAATAGAAACTCAATTTTAGGAGCAGAAAACAGAAATATAGATTGCAACACAAATTCAAATAATTCAGGTAATTAATGCAGGATGAATCTTTTGTTTGAATTAACAACAGTTACTTCAACTTATTTGCTTCACCTTCTATTGCAACCCTGATCATTGCTGATTTAGGGAACTTAGAAATGAGTAGCATTATTCATTTTGGTCATAGAGAATACAGTATTTCCCTCTTTTCTTACATGAAAGTTAGCATTATAGCATGCTACAAAACTCACCTTGCTTTTTTCATTTAAGAATATGCATAAGCACACACATACATGTTTATATTTTCAAAATGAGACGCCGGAAAGTTAAATATATTTTAAAATGATTACATATAGGAGGAGATTAAATACATATAGGAGGAGAAAATAGAGGGAAGAGTTAGTGACAGAAGCAAGACTTTTCTGAACTGCATGTTGCATAGGATTTCAGAAGCATACAAGCCTTTTACATTTGGAATCTTATAAATGTTCTACATTTTCTTTTTTTAACTTTTATTTTTAAGTTCAAGGGTACACGTGCAGGTTTGTTACATAAGTAAACTTGTGTTACGAGGTTTTGTTGGACAGATTATTTCCTCATCCCGATGTTGAGGCTAATACCCATTATTTTCCTGATCCACTTTCTCCTCTCACCTTCCCCACTCTGATAGGCCCCAGTGTGTGCTATTCCCTTCTATGTGCCTGTTTTACATTTTCAAAAAATAAAATTAATCTAAAAAGAAAACCATCAAGCCCCAACATAAAAATAAACTGAAGTTAACACATTAACGAAATATCATCAAGTTGGTAACATGACCATACAGAAAAAAGAATTATCTCAGGTTATTTTAAAAGCATGTTAACTGTAAAATCTCAATAGGATAAATTTTGGAGGACAAAAAGAGCTGTAACATTGTTTTAACTTGGCTGAGCAATTTTTATTTGGTTTTTATATTTTTTAACTAGTGCATATATGTCATAAGACAAAGCAAGTAGGTAACTATCTTGATGTTGGTAGGAACCAAGATTTTCTATGTAAGAGAAAAGAAAAACAAGAAAATAAATTAAAGAAGTTAAGTAGAAACCTTGTAATGTTAATCTGAATTTAAAATGTTACTATGTCCAACCCCACTAGAAACAAGAAAAAAATTACTAAACTCTGAAAAGATTTTTTTTATTTTAAAAACATATATTTCTTAGTTCTGTCAGCTGAAATGTTTAGAAGCACTGGCAGACAATGCAATACTGATAAGCACCCATATCAAGTAGATTATGTCTCTAAAAATCACTTCTCATTAAAAAGAATGAGAAATTCTGACTTTAAGAGAAATAGCTGATTTTAAGTCAAGGGCAAAGCATGAGCCTGGGACAAATTACCATTGGGCCACTGGAGATTTTAGCACTCCAGCATTTTTCAGTATCTGAAATAATGAGAATTCTGATTAGGCCCTTGCTTGCTTGCACAAGTTAACTGCTTCCTTTTTGCCCAGGATTCCTTATTCCCATGACATAATTATAAACTGTAGATGTACTGTTTCTGTGCCAAGCAGGAGGAGATCACTTTAGTGTCACGAAAACGTTTGCAGAAAGAATGAATGCCTTGAGGGATGGTGCGACCAGCTGCTGATGTCCAGAGGTCTGGTTGTTGAAGGTGTTATCTCAGACTGAAGAAATACAGACTTTTTCCCTGGATTCCCTAAAATTCCCCATCCTTTACTCTCCAGCCAAATAAAAACTCCCTGCCTCTTCTTTTTGTTAAGGTAGATTTGAGAGATTTTTGCCCTCTCATCTCATTTTGGGCAAATCAAATAAACCCTTCTCTATCTCTAAGCACCTTTGTGTCAGTGTTTGGCCTCAGCTGCACGCTAGGTACATGGGCCTGAATCTGGGGTTCTGTGACATGCTTATGCCAGAAAGCAAGGAAAATATCAGCAGAATATACAAATCCACTTGAAGGGTGTTCCACTGTCAAATGATGTGACATCTGAGGATGTGAAAACAATGACTACAGCTGGTTGAAAAACATTGAATAAAGGTATATTTTATTTTACTATGCTTCACTTTATGATTCTTTGCAGACATTATGTTTTTATGAAGTGAGGTTTTGTGGCAACTCTGTGTCAAGCAAGTCTTTTGGTGCCAATTTTCCAACAACAGGGGCTTACTTCAAGTCTCTGTGTCATATTTTGGCAATTTTCACAATATTTCAAACTTTTTCATATTTTATCTATTATGGTGATCTGTGATCAGTGATCTTTGATGTTATTACTGCAATTTTTGGGGGGTGCAATAAATCACATTCATGGATGATGATGAACTTAATAATTGTATGTTTTATCATGACTGCTCTACCAACCAGCCATTCCCATCTCCCTCCTGCTCCTCGGGTCTCCCTATTCTCTGAGACACAATAATAATGAAATGTAGTCAGTTAGTAACTCTGCAATGGCCTCTATGTGTTCCAGTGAAAACAGAAGTCACACATCTCTCACTTTAAATCAAATGCTAGAAATGATTACATTTAGCATGGAAGGCATGTAGAAAACCAAGATAGCAAAGCTGCACTTTTAATTTCCAAGAGCTTTTCCTTTGTGCCAAACTTAACCTTTGTACAAAACAGCCAAGTTGTGAATGCAAACGAAAAGTTCTTGAAGGAAAGTAAAAGTGCTACTCAGGCGAATGCACAAATGATAAATAAAACAGCCTCATTGCTGGTATTGAAAAAGTTTGAGTGGCCTGAATAGAAGATCAAGCCAGGCACCACATTCCTTTAAGCAAAAGCCTAATCCAGAGCAAGGCCCCAACTTTCTTCAATTCTATGAAGGCTGAGAGAGATGAGGAAGTGGAAGAAGAAAAGTCGGAACTAACAGAGGTTGGCTCATGAGACTTAAGGAAGGAAGCCATCTCCACAACATAAAAGTACAAGGTGAAAAAGTAAGTGCTGACGGAGAAGCTACAGCATCATCCAGAAAAGCTAGCTAGGATCATTGATGAAGGCAGCTACAAGAAACACATTGTCTGTGGACCAAAAACAGCTTTATATTAGGAAAAGATGCTCTCCAGAACTTTCACAGCTGGAGAAGAAAAGTCAGTGCCCGACTTCAAAGCTTCAAGCAATAGCGGACTCTCTTGATAGGGGTTATTGCAGCTAGTGACCTAACATTGTAGCGAATGCTCATTTGTCATTTTGAAAACTCGAGGAAGAATTATGCCAAATCTGCTCTTCCTGCACTCTTTAAGTGAAACAACAAAACCTGGATGATAACACATCTGTGTATAGCATGGTTTGCTGAATATTTTAAGTCCACTATTGAGACTTACTGCTCAGGAAAAAAAAAAAGATTCCTTTCCAAATATTACTGCTCGGTGACAGTGCACCTAGTCACTCAAGAGCACTGACAGAGATGTACAATGAGACGAATGTTGTTCAACACAACATCTATTCTGTAGCCCATGAATTAAGGAGTAATTTCAACTTCCAAATCTTATTACTTAAGAAATACATTTCATAAGGCTATGGCTGCCATAAATAGTGACTCCTCTGATGGATCTGGGCAAAGTCCTTTGAAAACCTAGAAAGGATTCCCCATTTCTGATGTCGTTAAGGACATTTATGGTTCATAGAAAAAGTCAAAATATCACATTAACAGGAGTTTGGAAGAAGTTGATGTCAACTGTCATGGATGATTTTGAGGAGTTCAAGACTTCAGTGGAAGAAGTAACTGGAGATGTGATGGAAATGGCAAGAGAACTAGCATTAGAAATAGCTTGTAGATGTGACCAAATCGCTGCAATCTCATGATAAAACTTGAATGAATGAGGAGTTGCTTCTCACAAATGGGCAAAGTATTTTCTTGAGATGAATCTACTCTTGGCGAAGACACTGCATATTGTTGAAAGGTCAACAAAGAATTTAGAATATTGCATATACTTGCTTGATAAAGCAGCAGCAGGGTTTGAGAGGATTGACTCCAATTTTGAAAGAAGTTCTACTGTTGGTAAAAATGCTACCACACAGCATCACGTACTGCAGAGAAATCTTTTGTGAAAAGAAGAATCTATTGATGTAGAAAACTTCGTTGTGTTTTATTTTAAGAAATTGCCACAGCCACCCCAAACTCCAGCAACCACCACCCTGATCAGTTAGCAGCCATCAACACTGAGGCAAGACCCTCCATAGCAAAAGGATTACAACTCAGTAAACGCTCAGATGCTGGGGAGCATTTTTTAGAAATAAAGTATTTTTTAACGAAAGTATGTACACTGCTGTTTTAGACATAATACTTGCATACTTAATAGACTACAATATCATGTAAATATAACTTTTATATGTACCCAGAAACCAAAAAAATTGTATAACTCACTCTATCGCCATATTTGTTTTATTGTGGTGACCTAGAACTGGACTGGTAATATCTCCAGGATATGTCTATTTATAAAATATTTTACTGGTCACCACTGGGGCTATAGTAGAAACTAATTATTTTGAAAACCGGCAACACAGAAGAGTAAGTATTTATCTCAGTTTTCCTGTATGAACCACATTTCAAGGTAACCCAACAGCCATAATTTACAAGGGAAAGGATTTTATAAGTGATTATTTACAGAAGAATCCCAGATAATAAATCTAAAAAGAATGACATAATTAGAAAATAGCCATTTAGCAACTCCTAGTGAAATAATTGATTCTGACAACAAACCACAAGTTCTGAAACCATCGAATGGCAGTTTGATGGAGTTACGGAAATTTACTGCATGTTGAAGTAAAAGCCATGGTTTATTTTATAGTTCTAAAGGTGGGAAATGCTACTTGCTAATGAAGAGATCAGGCTGTCACCTGAACTCAGTGATCAATTTTAGAACCAATCAAAATAGGACATTAAGTGGTTCTTGATGTTACATAATACGAGTTCACGGAACTTACTTTTGCCAAAAATTGACCCTGAATTTCATTAAATAAATTATGGTGATAAGTTAGCTTTTAGTACTAACTTCTAATTTAGGTGCAAGATGGGGGAAGAAGAGCTGGCTAAATGACACTGTCATCATGAGGAAGTAATCAGACAAACCTAGAATGTGGAACAATCTATGGGACAATTATATCAGTTTTTTTCAGTAAGTCAACAGCAAGGGAAAAGAAGATGGGAGAGGGGCTTGCTACAGATGTAAGAAGACGAGGGGACGCAACAACCGAATGTGACATGTGAGTCTCATTTGGATCTTGGGAAAAATCATGTTAAAAAGATTTAACAGTCAGTGAACTTTGAATACGAACTGGGAATTAGATGATATTAATGAATTATTGTATTGAATGTAGGTGTGATAGAGGTAACTGGTTATATTTCCCTCTTTTAGGGACACATTGAAATACTAGGTGGGAAATGCCATTTTGCCTGGGACTTGCTTTAAAATTCTTCAACTAAAAAGGGGGCAAATAGGTGATTCAAGTGGGCAAAATGTTGATTATTTTTAAGCTGGGTGCCTGCTGCTATGGATTGGACATGACTTGTATGTCTCCCACCAATATTATTTTGAAATTTGGTCCTCAGGTGATGTTGGGATGCGGGGTGTAGTGGGAGGAGTTTGGGTCATGGAGTAGAGCCCTTATGAATGGTTTGGTACTGTTCCCAGGGTAGTGAGTAAGTTCTCGTGCTGTCCTGCGACTGAATTGGCTTTGAGGGGATGGATTCGTTCCCAAAGGAGAGGGTTGTTCTAAAGCCAGGGGGTTCCTCAGGTTTGATCCCTCTTTGCACCTGCCTGCCTGCCATGTGACCTTCTGCACCATCTTTTGGTGCAGCACAAAGGCCCTCACCAGCAACAGAGCAGATGCCAGCACCATGCTGCTTGCACAGCCTGCAGAACATGATCGAACTGAACCTCTTTCTTTACAAATCACCCAGCCACAGGTACGCCTTCATAGCAACACAAAACAGACTAACATAGAAGGAATGTGGGGTTTTATCACACTTCTCTCTCCATTTATGTGTATTTGAAATAAATGGTTTTTAAAGAAAATGTAAACTTTTATGTGAGGTTAAAAAAAGAAGTGCTGCTCCTATGATGATGAATTTTGGTTTAACTTACCTGATGTGAAGAAATGAAAAAAAAAAAAAAAAGAAAAGATGAAGACTCCCTTTGCTTCTCCTCTACATTTTTAGCAATCTCTGGAGACTATACTTCCTAGGAAAGAAACTGCACTAAGTCAAAGGCATTTCCTTCTCAAGCTCTAATATGTTACCTCTTACATAGTTCCTTCCTCAAAGAAACAGACATAGGATAACAGAAGAGAATAGCCTTTTGTGTGGTTTTTCAGACATTGGCTCTCCTTGTCCCCTGAGGTTTTCTTCTTTCTGAGTGCACATCCCGGACGGCTGTGCTTTGAAGTCCCGCACGTGCCCCAGCCCTGATTCCTAGAAACTCCTCTGAGGGGGCATCTCTGGTCTCCCAGCCAGGTTGGCCAACTCTTCTCTCTGTCCCTTTGTTTCCGAGCATACTCTCCCCGTAGCACTTAACCTGTGATATGAAATGCATTTGTGTCTCTTCCCTAGACCATAAGCTCCCTTAGGCAAGGGACTCAGCTTTTTAAACATTTCTTTCCAGCGTCTAACACCTTCTGGCAAATAGCAGACTCTCAGTATCTGCCAAATCTGGTGCTGTCTCCTGCAAGCCTTGGTAACCTTAACAAGGTTTCCACTATGGGAAAAAAAAAAAAAAAAAAAAAAAACCTCTCTCTCTCTCTTCTTAATTTCCTTTACTAAGCATTAAGCTTTAGATATTTCTGTCTAGCAAAAAGCCTGTACTTCTGAACCATAATTACTTCCTCCACCAGTTTTGTTTATTAAAATGCAGTACTTGTCTCTTGGGGTTTCTAAAGCTCCCCACCCAGCCAAGGGTTTTTACCCCTGACATGTGTCCAGGAAATTCCTAGTTAAGAATAGGCTTATGATCGTCTGACCTAGGATCTAGAAAATTTACAAGTCATAGGAGTTTTAATTTATGGGATTCTGGAAAGTGAACTAGTAGCATAATTTGTATGTATGTCCATTTTCCTGAAGTATTTTAAAAAACATCTTTCTTGAGATATGCCACATACCATAAAATTTAATTAACATATACAATTCAATGTTTTTAAATATATTAATATATTTGTGCAAACATCTCTATAATCTAACTTTAGACTATTTTCATCACCACTCCTCCTAAAATCCAACAGCTGTCACTGCCCGTTCTCAATGAGGTTTTGATTTGCATTTCCCTAATGGCGAAAAGATGTTGAGCATCTTTTCATGTGCTATTGGCCACTTACATATCTTCTTTGGAGAAATGTCTATTCGACTGCTTTTGCCCTTTTAAAATTGTGTTACTTATCTTTTCATTGTTAAGTTATAAGAGTTCTTAATATATTCTGGATTAAAGTCTCTTATCTGATATATGATTGTCATAGTTAACAAATCATTGATTAGCCCAAGGTCACAAAGATTTAATCTTGTCTTAGTCTATTTTCTGCTGTTATAACAGAATATCACGGACTAGGAAATTTATACATGAAAGAGATTGATTTGGCTAGGAAGTCCAGTTTTGGAGGCTAGGAAGTCCAAAGACATGGTGTAGCATCTGCTTAGCCAGCTGGTGAGGGCCTTCCTGTTGCATCATGTCATGGTGGAAAGCAGAAAGGCAGGTAAACACATGAAACAGGAAGAAAATGGAGGTCAAACTTATCCTGGAGTCCACTCCTTCAGTAACTAACCCACTACTCTGATAACAGCATTAATCCATTCTCGAGGGCAGAACCCTAATGATCTAATCACCTCTTGAAGGTTCACACCTGTAATCCCAGCACTTTGGGAGTCTGAGGTGGGTGGATCATGAGATCAAGAGATTGAGACCATCCTGGCCAACCTGGTGAAACCCCATCTCTACTAAAAAATACAAAAATTAGCTGGGTGTGGTTGGCACACGCCTGTAGTCCCAGCTACTTGGGAGGCTGAGGCAGGAGAAACAGTTGAACCCAGGGGGCAGAGGTTGTTGTGGGCTGAGATCACACCACTGCACTTCAGCCTGGCAGCAAAGCAAGACTCCATCTGAAGAAAAAAAAAAAAAAAAAAAGACTTACCTCTAGTACCACCCCAGTGGCATTCACCATGAGTTTTGGAGGAACATTCAAACCACAGCAAATCTTAAGTTTTCTTTTAGGAGTTCTATAATTTTAGCTCTTTCATTTCAATTGTCAGGGAAACTGAAGATTACCTGTCCCTGTGTAAGTTCCTAGTTGAAAGGAGCCCCTGTAACAAAGTAGATTAACAAGAGAAAAACAAACAAGTATATTAACACATACAGTGAACACCATGCAGGAGAAACCTAAATGAAAAGTAACGAAAGCAGTTGCTTAGAACTCTGGTTTATATAGCATCTTCAACAAAGAACAATAAATTTAGAGAGAAATGACAGGACAAAGAAAGGCAGTTTCCTTTTGGGGTAGGAAACAGTGGGAAAATAAATGTGTGGGAGTAAAGTAATGAAGTCACGTTTGTTTGTGATTCCTCTGGTGCCTTCTCTGAGCCAAGAAAGAGTTTAGAGTTGTCTCCAGTAAAGGAGAACTTATATTCCAGCTTTAGGCAGAAAATGGGAAGAACAGGGAGCGCTTTTTCTGCTTGCTGCTTCTTAATTGCTTTCAGTCCCAAAATAATTGATAATTGTTTTAATGTAGTGTGAAATAATAGTTCAAGTGAATTCTTTTGCATGTAGAGATCCAGTTGTCCCAGCAGCAAGTTTGGAATGTTTGGAAAGACTTCTTTTCCCCGTTGGAATTATTGGCAATCTTCTCTAAAATAAATTTATATGCATATATACACACACATATATGTGTGTGTGTGTGTGTGTGTGCACAGGTTTTTTTAAAAAAACTTTTATTGGGGTATGACTGACCTACAAAAATCTGTACATACTTAATATATGCAACTTGATGAGTTTGAAGCTAAATATACATCTGTAAAATCATTATAACATCATCTAGCTCCAAAAACAGTTTCCTCCCACCCTCTATATTTATAATTCTTTGTGCATGTGTGTGTATATGTACAATGTGATAAAACATAGTATCTACTCCCTTAGCAAATGTTTAAGTATATAATACAGTGTTATACCTATAGGTATTATGCTGTACAGTAGCTCTCTAGGACTTAATCATCTTTTATAACTGAAACTTTGTAACTTTTGGCTAATATCTCCCTATAGCCCCTTCTCCCCATCTTCTGACAACCACCATTCCACTCTCTTCTTCTACAGGTTTAGCTATTTTAGATTCCTCATATAAGTGGCATCAAATAGTACTTGTCTCTCTGTGTCTAGCTTATTTCACTTAGCATAAAGTCGTCTAGGTTTATGCATGTTGTCATAAATGGTTCCTTCTTAAGGCTAAATGATATTCCATTGTATACACATAACACATTTTCTTTACCCATTTATCGATGGTGAATATTTAGGTTAATTTATTATCTTGGTTATTGTGAATAATGCTGCAACGAATGGAAGTACCAATGCTCTGAAATTCCAATTTCAATTTCTTTAGATATATACCTAGTAGTGGGATTGCTGGATCACATGGTTGTTCTATTTTTAATTTTCTTGAATACCGTCCATACTGTCTTGCATATATAGGTTGGCTCCTGGACCCTCACTGTATTCCATTGATCTATGTATCTATCATTACATCAGTACCATGCTGTTTTGACTACTGTAACTTTGTAGTAAGTTTTGAAGTAAATGTGAGTCCTCCAACTTTGTCCTTCTTTTTAAGGATTCTTTGGATTATTCTGGGTACCTTGCATTTCCATACTATTTAAAAAATGCATATATTTTGTTCTTCTGAAATTCTTTCATTTATGTGCTATTTCTTGTTATATCACCCAAGTTAGTTTAATTTTTTTTTCACTCATGATTTCCTAGTCTTCAATTCTCTCTCTTTAAGATTTTAAAAAATCTTTCACACTTTGGGAAGCTGAGGCAGGCAGATCACGAGGTCAAGAGATTGAGACCATCCTGGCCAACATAGAGAAACCTTGTCTTTACTAAAAATACAAAAATTAGCTGGGCATGGTGGTACGCACCTGTAGTCCCAGCTACTCGGGAGTCTGAGGCAAGAGAATTGCTTGAACCCAGGAGGTGGAGGTTGCAGTGAGCCGAGATCACAACGCACTGCACTCCAGCCTGGCAACAAAGCTAGACTCCATCTCAAAAAAAAAAAAAAAAAAAAAAACAAAAACAAAAAAAAAACCTTTCAGACAACAAATTTGGGTTCCAAAGTGATTTGTTTGTCTTTTAATATTTTAGCTAAAAGCATTTCTAAAAGCATTTCAAATTTGTGTGGTATATGTGTGTATTTTGTGACTAAATCTTCTTACATCCTCTTATTACAATTTCATTTAATAAGTGCTTTACCAAAAAATAATGAACATAACATAAAATTCACCCTGTTAAAGTGCAAAATTCAGCATTTTTTAGTAAATTCACTGAGTAGTTGAACCATCTAATTCTAGACTGTCTAACTTCAGAACTTTTCATAACCCTCCAAAGAAAATCTTGCCGTCTTAGTTTTTGATAATTTTTTGGCAAGCCTCATTCTTGACAACTTCTTCCCTTTTTTCACTTTAGTAAAACCACCACCTTTCCTTGAGCTATTTGCTTATTCAAAACCAAAGTGTATTCAGGCCACTTGATATGATTCACCTTGTCTCTAGAGAAATCTTAAAACTTTTTCAAGGAAGTGGTCAATTATTTACATAGACTTGAAAAGGCTTTGCTTCTCATCACTGAAAACACAAGGCTTTGAGAATTATCCCTTTGATTTGCTACACTGCAAAACTCATAAGTAGCTCTATATTTGAGCATTTAAATTGTCTGAAGTGTTTGAGGGAAATAATTGATTTCCTGGCTCTATATCCTTTCAGCTATCTCTTCCTTTTATATAAGAACTGCATTAATAGATGACTTCCAAGAATATTGTGAGAAAAAACAGTGAAAATAATTTAAGCAAAGCATATCTGTACTCAATTCTCTGTCAACAATGAATGAATCTCTTGTCCACACCCATATGGAAACACTATGTTGAACTCAGCTGTAAAAGTTTACTGAGTTAGGTCAGTGGAAACTTTGCCAAGAACAAACAAAACAATGAGGCCATAACTGGAGAATGTTCTGTTCTCTATTTCCTTTTGTTTTGTTTTGTTTTGTTTTGTCTTGTTTTTTATACAGAGTTTCACTCTGCTGCCCAGGCTGGAGGGCAGTGGTGCAATCTTGGTTCACTGCAGACTCTGCCTCCTGGGTTCAAATGATTCTCCTGCCTCAGCCTCCCAAGTAGCTGGGACTACAGGCACCCACCATCACGCCCAACTGATTTTTTTGTGTGTTTTTAATAGAGATGGGGTTTCACCATGTTGACCAGGCTGGTCTCAAACTCCTGACCTCAGGTGATCCATCCACCTAGGCCTCCCAAAGTGCTGGGATTACAGGTGTGAGCCACCGCACCTGGCCTCTCCAACAATTATCAAAGCCATCAGAAAAGTTTGATATCCATTCACTAGAATGCAGCAAAACCTCACATTTTGAAGTTAAGCACACCTGGGTTTGAATGCCACTGAAGAGCTGAGTTACCTTAGACAACATATAACAACTGTAAACCAAAAAGTATCTGAGGCAAGTCAATCAATTTAGTAGTTGATTTTGCCAAGGTTGAGGACGCAGCCCGGAGACAGGTCTGTGCCTTTCTTCAAAGATGATTTTGAGGGCTTCAATAATTTAAAGGGGAAACGCAAACTGGAGGAGGAATAGGAAGGTTATGGTCACATGACCGAATCCACATACTGCAAAACAAAAGGATCAGGTAGTGGAATAATCAATTATGTATTTGTCTTGCACTCAGTGAATCCACACTTTACACAAGATAAGGTGAACATGTTACCAGTGGAGGGTGTCCAGGAGCAAAGAACTGGACAAAATGCACCCATAAAGCAAGGAAAGAATGAAGCATCAAAAGCAGAGGTTTACTGAAAATGAAAGTACACTCCGCAGTGTGGGAGCAGGCCTGAGCATAGGGGCTCAAGAGCCCCATTACAGAATATTCTGGGGTTTAAATGCCCTCTAGAGGTTTCCACTCGCTACTTGGTTTACACCCTATGTAAATGAAGAGGATGAAGTAAAGGTACAAAGTCATTTACTCAGTGTACACCCTATGCAAATGAAGAGAACATTTTCTGTCATAGCTGAAGCATTTCCATTTGATGGAAGTGCTTAGTTCTAGGAAGTCATTAGGTTCCCTGCATCCAGACCCTATTACCCTGTCTCAAACACAGAGTGAAGATATTTAAGCTTTTATCTGTAGCTATCTGCTTAGGAACAAAAGGAATGGCAGGTGCTTACATGAGTCGGTTTTCAGCTTGATTTTTTCTCTTGGCATAGTGAATTGAGGTCCCAAGTTTTTATTTTCCTTTCATACAATAGACATATAGTCTCTGACCCTCAGCTTTCTCATCGATATGTGTAACCTGACTTCTTCCAGACCTCACCAGCTGGAGATGTAGATGAAGTCAGCTAGAGTTTGAATATCTGTGTCTCTCCAAATTCAATGTTGCAATTTAATCTCCAATGAAACAGTGTTAGAAGGTGGGGCAGTTAGGTGATGATTAAGGCATGAGGACTCCACTTCAGCAAGATGGTACAAGCCTCACCGGACATCAAATTTGCTGGCACTTTGATCTTGGACTTCCCAGTCTCCAGAACTGTGAGAAATCCATTTCTATTGATTATAAGTTACCCAATCTAGGGTTTGTTTTTGTTTTTGTTCTGCTGAGACAGTGTCACTCTGTTGCCCAGACTGGAGCACAGTGGTGCCATTTTGGCTCACTGCAGCCACCGCCTCCTAGGTTCAAGCAATTCTCCTGCTTCAGCCTCACAAGTAGCTGGGATTACAGGTGTGCACCACCACGTCCAGCTAATTTTTTTTTTCTATTTTGACTAGAGATGGGGTTTCACCATGTTGGCCAGGCTGGTCTCAAACTCCCGCCCTTGAGTGACCTATCTGCCTTGGCCTCCCAGAGTGCTGGGATTACAGGCATGAGCCACCACACCCAGCCTAAGGTATTTTATTATAGCAGCAGGAATGGACTAAGATAAAGACACACTAACAATCATGACACATACTTCCTTGGCAACTTTCCACCCCAGCCTTTGCAGGATTTCTGCTTCCCTGTCAAGTTCATCACCCCTGAGTGCTTCTAGGGCTCTTACTCATGTGCTTACCAGCAGACAAGTTGGTTTCACTCCCACCATCAAGGGCAGTGCCCTTATTCCACACTCCACAAGGGGATCAAATCTGTTCTCCTACTTCTCTGGGCTCAGAGCAAGTCCTGCTGCTGCTTCTCCACTGAATGCAGGAGTGTCCACGAGGTTGAGGATGACCAGGCATCTGAAATCATTTTGGTTCTTAGAGTCACAAAACCTCTACTCTGATCTAAGTTTTTGGCTTATCATGTTGGCTGCAGTTTGTGCAAAAAAATCTTGAGATACATGGGTTTCCAATTCCAGGGCACAAAAGAATAAGTTGGTGGATTGTTAAAAATGCAGACTCACGAGCCCTACCCAGGACTCTGGATCGGATTTCTCATGTTGAGAGTCTGCAGGCTGCTCTCTGGTGTACTGATGATTTGGATAGCCAACAGTCTGTTGTCGAGACTGTTAAGACAGACTCTCACTTCTTTTCTCTGTCTCTCCAGTCTCTTCCTTACAGTTTTGAGCTGACCTCTAGCCAGAATGACCTATTGGAAACGCAAATCTCTATCATTCTATTTCTTGCCATCCTCCAACATGGTCGTTTTCCTTCAATAATACCATACAACAAAAGCCCAGCATATTAAACTGATGTCGTGGGAGTGTTCAGCTGAAGGGAACTCATGAGATGAGTTGATGGGGAGCGGGGAGCAGACCTCCCCCCAGCTACTCAGTCTTCCTGATCTTTTCCCATCCCCCTGCCAGCCTCAGCAGCAGCCCTGGGTAACCTGTACAGAACCAATGACCATGGAACACAGCCTGAAAATCACATCTCCAGGAGACAAATGCACAACTCCCTGCATAGCAAACAAACAAACAAAAGCCTGGTATAATCCAACCCTCACTCACCCCTCCAGCTTCATCTCTCCCATCACCCCCTCAGCTGTGCTGACAACCCCCACTCACCTCTCCAGCTTCGTCTCTCCCATCACCTGCTCAGAGGTACTCTATGTTCTACAGCTGTGCTGATAATACTGCAGTCACTAGCCACATGTGGCTATTTAGATTCAAATTAATCACAATAAAACAAAAGAAAACATTCAGTCCTGTTCTCAACTACCCACATCTCGAGTGTTCAATAGCCACATGTGGCATGTGCTCAGTGGCAATGGTGATAGACAGCACAGACACAGAATAGTCCCATCATCACAGGAAGTACCACCGGACAGCAGCGCTCTAGTGACACCAAGTTAACCACAGCTCCCAAAGCGCACATACTTTCTCACAGTCCAGGGCTTTCGCATTTGCTATTCTATCTAGCGTCTTCTCTTCCCCGTCGTCTATTTGGCAAATTCTCAGACATTCTTCAAGGCTGTCTCCAAGCTCCCTCTGCCAGGAGCCTTCCAGTCAATTTCCAATCTCCAGTCTCATTCAGAGACCACTTGAACAGTGTTTCCTCTCTGATCTCTTTATACCCTGAAATTCTTTTCAGATAGCACATTTCACGTGGTTTTACAACTGTTTGCTTGGCTGTGTATATTTATATTAGATGTAAACAGAGATATTTTAACTCATCTTTATAGCCAAAGGAATCTATAAATATCTACTAAATTAATGACTTCATTGGAGAATAATCAAGTTGCTGTATATATCTGAGTGAAAATGGCAATAATCATAGAAACGGTGGATGTGGTGGGCAGAATAATGCCCATCTTCCCCATAAAGATGTCTGTATCTTAAACACCAGACTCTGTAAATATGTTACCTTAGCAAAAGGGACTTCACGGATGTTAAGTAAAGGACCTTGAGATGAGTAGATTATGATGAATTATTTAGGTGGGCCACATGTAATCACAATGCGATCCTTAAAAGTAGAAAAGGAGGGCAGAGTAAAGCAATGTGAGAGCGATCCAACATGTAGTTTCTGGCTTTGAAGATGGAGGAAGAGGCCATGAGCCAAAGAATGTGGGCAGCCCCTAGAAGCTGGAAAGGCAGGGAAACTGATGGTCCCCTATGACCTCCAGAAGGGAACACAGTCCTGCCTGCCCTTGGATGTTAGCCCAGTGAGACTCATTTCAGACTTCTAACCTCCAGAACTGTAAGATAATAAACTTATACTCTTTTAAGTAATTTAATAGAATACCAAAAGGAAACTGATACAGTGGAGTTAGAGAGGGAAGGGCGTTAGTGCAGAAAGGCATGTGTTTCACTGGGGAACTGCTCAGCCCTGGGATCTCAGAGTCCAGTGGAGGAGGAGGCCACACTGCAGCAGGGCAGGAACATTATTGGTGGCCCCAGGGCACAGAGGATGTGTCCTGGGCTCTTGCTTTAGTTTGAGGAGCTCTGTCAGGTGTGAGGAGGGCTTCTCTGTGCCCCTGGAGGTGGTGATTTGGGTACAGGTAGGAAGATAAGTTTTCTGTATAAATATAATTGTGCTAACACCTAGTTTAAACTTTTGAGAGCACAGAAAATGACCAAACACCTCCACAAGTATCTAGCCCATTGTATGACTTAAGCAAATATTTACAATATGACATTTAAAAGACACTGCATAGCTTCACAAACACAGTGGGAATTTTGTTTGTATAGCGTAAACAGAGTAAGTTGCATTATAACTATAATATATCCCCATATGCAATGAAAAAATTTCTGTTGAGATAAACTGTAAATATTTACTATCTAGTTCCAAATGAGGGTTTCTGTATGAATTGGGTAATTTTCAGTCATCTATTTTTTTTTTTTTTTTTTTTTTTTGGAAAAAGCATTTCTTTAACAAATATCTTTTACTTCCAGAACCATTCAAACCCCTTTGGATGCAGCGATGAAAAACCTGGTCACATTCTAGCAACGAGGACAGAGAGAGAAAGCAGCGAACTCGACAAAGTGCCAGCAGCATCATGATAAGAGCTCCGAGGTCATGGCAGTCATCGTGGCCACCCCCACCCTTGGGGAAAGGTAATGATTAAACTACGTCTTAAGGACAAGTTGATGTCTGCCAGGTGAAAAAGGTGGAGGAAGGATGGCTCCACAAATATAAATTGGGAAGGTGTCATTGCCAGCAGATGTCAGCTTCAGCCATGATCCTGGGTACTGGTTGAGGAAACTGCAGTCATTCTACACTGCAGGCTCAGAGTGTAAGTGGAGCCAATGAATTCTAGGAAGACATCCCTGAAGAAGTGATGCTCTGAGCTGAGATCTGAAGGAAGAATAACAATTAACCAGGTGAGAAGAGTGGGGGGAATCATACCAGGCAGATGGAATAGCACATGCAAATGGTTCTGGCGCAGAATGAAAAAGGAAAGAAGGAATGATTGGTGTCCTCTCCTAGAGCAGGTCAGCCTCTAGAAAAGAAGGTCAAGGTCTTCACCTTCTTCACACTCCATCGCCACCTCACCCCTCTTCACAATATCAGTATCGATACTAGGTGGCAAATATTCTTACATTAAGACTGTTTCCAAAGTTTGGGTGTTTTTCAACTTTCATTTAAAATTTTTTCATTCATACTTCTCAAATTTTAAATTTCAGATTTGCATGCATAAACCATCAGTGGCCCAAAGATCATAAGATCTAAGTTCTAATTACTATGTGATCTTGGGTAATCACTTAACTTCTCTGGGCTTCAGTTTGTTCACTTATAAGATCAGGAGGTTAGACCATAGACTTCTATGGAAGCCCTAAAAATTCTATAATTTGCCTGTAATCCCAGCACTTTGGGAGGCTGAGGTGGGCGGATCATGAGGTCAAGAGATCGAGACCATACTGGCCAACATGGTGAAACCCTGTCTCTACTAAAAACACAAAAATTAGCTGGGTGTAGTGGCATGCGCCTGTAGGCCCAGCTACTTGGGAGGCTGAGGCAGGAGAATTGCTTGAACCTGGGAGGCAGAGGTTGCAGTGAGCCAAGATCGTGCCACTGCACTCCAGACTGGTACCTGGCAACAGAGCAAGACTCTGTCTCAAAAAAAAAAGGATTCTATAATTTTGTGGTTTTAGGGATTGAAGGGGTCTTGGCATGGTATAATTTTAAAACTAGAGCAAATTATAACATGGCTTATATCCCAGCCCTGTACTGTATAGCTGTGTGACTTTGGGCAAATACTGAATATCTTTTCTGATCCATAACTTCTGAATATAATAATATCTACCCTGAAGAGTTACAAGAAACACGTATCTATATATATGAGAAACCCACATATACAGAAGCTATTTTTATTGTAACAGAAGTGCACCATTGTAACAAACCTGCACATTCTGCACATTCTCCGGAACTTAAAGTATAATAATAAAAAAGAGAATAAAGCCACAAAAAGAAAAGGCAATAAAAATAAGTATTCATTAAACCAATAATATTGAATATTAATATATGTAACATATATATGTATATGTGCATATATCTTAAAAAAGTATGCTATTTTAATACTCTGATAAATTTTATAACCTTTTAAAAAATGTAAAACAATATATAATAGTCTCAAGAAAAATTAATCTTTGTCAGTTTTTCCAAGGAGAGTAACAATTTATCTTCCACAGATGTGAGGTGTTATTATTACCAACTCAGACACACATAGATAGAAAATTATATTTACTAGCATCTACCCTTCTGCTGAAAAGGCCACTGAACTGGAGAACTTGAGAGGCCTTTTCTCATCAAATAAGACATTGAAGAAGAGAAAATAATTAGTATCAACAGGGAACTAACATCTACAACCTGACAATTTTTGTTCGTTTCAGCTTCCATTCTCAGAGGCATTGTCACTAAGATTTAAGGAACAAAATGTAGGAAGTGAACCCATGAAAATGGCAGGCTGTGAGAATGCTCACTGGGGAATTTGCTATTAGGTTATTTCAGTGCAGTTTTAGAAAAACTGAATAAGAGAAATAATTTTCACCTATATTTTACTTACATAGGCCTTAGTCCTGAGATCCCATTCATGTTTTCTTTTCTTTTTTCTTTTCTCCTCCTTTCTTTTTTTTTTTCTATTCTATTCTTTTCTGACATAGTCTTGCTTTGTCACCCAGGCTGGAATGCAATGGTGTGATCTCGGCTCACTGCAACCTCCGTCTCCCAGGTTCAAGGGATTCTCGTGCCTCAGCCTCCCTAGTAGCTGGGACAACAGGCACAGGCCACCACACCCAGCTAATTTTTGTATTTTTACTAGAGATGGGGTTTCATCATGTTGGCCAGGCTAGTCTCAAACTACTGACCTCAAGTGATCTGCCCACCTAGGCCTCCTAAAGTGCCAGGATTACAGGCATGAGCCACCGCACCTGGCCTTATCCTTCTCTTTTTAAATAACTATGACAGAAACAGGGCTATGTGCTTTTTGAAGCTACATTCTTCATTAGATACAAAAAAAAAAAATGATTTCAATGATTCAAGTTTTGAAATCTCCCCAAACTTGCTTTGCTTTACTAAACCCTTAAAACATCACATTATTTATTCCATTTCTTCCATTTATGGCCAAATGACATATTGCCCATGTAGAAAAACACCTCCCAGTGCAGAACACCTATATTAAAATTACATTTCAAAAACATTTTTAAATGCAGGGCTGACATTATGAAGCAGTAAGGCACATCCTTAGAGGTCCCGAAGAACAGCATTAAAGTGGTATTTATGCTGAGGGCATCGCTTAATCCTGGTGGCCCAGGGCATGCAGTCTAGGATTCAAATCAGTCAGACTAAAACCCCCTGCACAAAACATAAAGAGAGAATAACCGGGGACGTGGAGACCCATTCTGCAGAGATAGATGCCAGCACCAGTTGGCAATTGCAACCCCGGAGCAGGAAGAAAAAGGAAAGAGGAAAAGAAAAAAAGGTAAGAGAAGAAGGAATGGAGGGAGGGAGGAACGGAGGGAGGAAGAGCTAAAGAATACAGTCATTTGTGACACTTGTTCAAGATGGTAAGGCCAAGTTCATTCAGGGAAGCCATGGTCACAGGTATGGGAGCACTGTGACAGGATCTTCCAGTTGGGGAGAGATTAGGTTTAACTCTTACTCCAACAAGAATAAGTGGAGATTTTTAACCAAGGAGCAGAGTGGGGATCAGTGAATAGAAATTACTCAGCGGAAACATCAAGCATAAGGGTTTCTAGTTAGACTGATCTACCAGGATTATTGCTGAAGGCAGGCCAGGGGGATCAGATATGGAGGAGGCTCAGACAGGAAAGGTAGGGGTTTTTCTGCAGCTGAGCCGACTTAGCAGGATCCTTGCTCACACTGAATTCTGCAAGGACAGGGAGGCAAGCCCAAGGTTGGACCTAGTAAGAAAGTGCTCAGGAGCCTGACTAAAGTTTTGGTCAAAGGAGAGAGTCTTTGTTGGAAGGAGCGGAGGGAGGGAGGAAAGGAAGAAAGGAAGGGAAGAAGGAAGGGAGGGTGGGAGGGAGGGGAAAGGAGGGAGGTTAAGGATTTAGGGAAAGAATGAGAGAGAGAAGAAAGAGAGAGAAAAAGAAGAAAAGAAGACAGGAAGGGAAAAGGGATGGAAGGAGAAAGAGTCGCTTCAAAGAATTCCTTCCATAACGGATCCTCATGCTGGTTTACAACAAAATTCACATAATCTGTGTTCCCGAATTGAAGCCCCAACCTGAAAATTCAGTTTTAAATCTCCAGATTGATAGTATACCAACATGTTTAGCAGAAGTAAGTACGGTGAGTCCTCCACATCCACAGGTTCCACATCAGTGGTTTCAAACAACTGCAGATGGAAAATATTTAGAAAAAGAATGGATGGTAGTATGCGTACTGAGCATGTGCAGACTTTTTTTCTTGTCACTATTCCCTAAGCAATACAGTAAAACAATTATTCATATTGCATTTACATTGTATTAGGCACTATAAGTAATCTGGGAAGATGATTTAAAGTATACAGGGGAGCCGGGTGCGGTGGCTCAAGCGTGTAATCCCAACACTTTGGGAGGCCGAGGCGGGTGGATCACGAGGTCAAGAGATCGAGACCATCCTGGTCAATATGGTGAAACCCTGTCTCTACTAAAAATACAAAAAGTTAGCTGGGCATGGTGGCACGTGACTGTAATCCCAGCTACTCAGGAGGCTGAGGCAAGAGAATTGCCTGAACGCAGGAGGCGGAGGTTGCGGTGAGCTGAGATGGCGCCATTGCACTCCAGCCTGGGTAACAAGAGCGAAACTCCGTCTCAAAAAAAAAAAAAAAAAAAAAAAAAAAAAAAAAAAAAAAGTATACAGGGGAATGTGCGTGTAGGTTATATGCAAATATTACATCATTTTACAATAAGGACTTGAGTATCTCTGTGAATTTTGGTATCTGCAGGACATCCTGGAACCAACCCCCCACGAATACTGAGGGATGACTGTATACACACACACACACACACACACACACACACACTCACACACACATGTACTCTGGGAGAATGTACTTTAAATTCAAACATCAAGGAATTCCCACAAAAAATTTTCCAAAAACATGAATTGAAAGTTATAACCTTAGGCCATCAAGTAATCAATCTACCACAAAGAGTCAATAGGAGTGAAAAACAGCAGAATGAAACACATGATGTCTACTGATAATGAACTTAACAGATACAGGATGTTTCATAAATGTGTTTAATATGTTTAAAGAAATATAGAAGGAATTGAAAATGACCTAGAGAAATAAGAGGCTATTAAAATGGTCAAGCAGATTTTAAACACTGAAATAGAAAATGCAAAATTCATATTTGAAGTTAGAAACTCAATGATGTATTGAATAGCAGATTAGACACAACCAAAGAGATGATTACCCAAACACAACCAGAAAGGTGGTAAGATAAAAATTGGGAAAGAGAAAGTTTTAGGACATAGAATGAGAAAATATAAAATATATCTAATCAGTTTTTCAGAGTGAGCCAGCAGAATGAAAGAGAAACGTTTTTGAAGAGAGAAATTGGCTGAGAAATTTTTGCAGCTGACCAAAGATAATTCTCAGATTTACTGAGTCCAAGGAAAATTAACAAGATTTAAAAAAAGACCTATATCTCTAGACAGTATATTAAAACAAGCAAACCAAAGAGACACACCAAAAAGAGAAAATCCAAAAGTAGTTAGAAGGAAAAGATATTTACCTCAAAGAATCAATGATTAACAGCTCCCTTCTCAAAAGCAAGAATGGAAGTCAAAAGATTGTGATATGTTATCTCCAAAATACTAAGAAAAATTCAGCACAACTGTCTTTCAAGAACAAGAGTAAAATAAAGACATTTGCAGTCAAAGACAGATTTTGCTAGCAGCAGACTTCACTGAAGAACCTCTGAAGAAAAAGGAAAATGATCCCAGAGAAGTATCTCAGACACAAAACGGAATGGCAAGTGAAGAAAACTATGATACCTGGCGATATCTAAGGAACCCCTGCTTGCATGAAACAATAATGTCAACAGTGACTGACTACTTTTTGCAAGTTTAAAAATTAGGCAGAACCAAAATACTGAATAAAAATAGCACTGCGGTTGGGTGAGGGGCAATCAGGGTTGAAGCATTCTAAGATCTTAATGTTTAAAGGGAAAATAAAGGTTTAAGTTGAGACTTATTAAATTAAATGTAAACACTAAAGTTTCTAAAATAACTATTAAATAAACGGAAATAGCATGTATAATTTCCAAATTAGCAGAGGGAAAGAAATGAAACACCAGGAGGGAGACTTTAAATGAACCATTTACATAAGTCAAAAAAGACAAAACTAAACAATACACATTTTGACAGACTTATATGATGACGTTAGTTTTTTTTTTTTTGTAAGCAAAGGAATGATTAACGCAAAGTTTAAATTGGTATATACCTCTCCCAAGAATAATGGAGAGCCTTCCTCGGCCCAGCCCAGGGGGAGCTGGTTGGATCCCTAAAGGACGTAAGTACAAACCTCAAGTTAATTTGAGGAGAAGTTAAGACGGGATTGTGTACAAAAGTAGGGGCAACATGTAGAACAACAAGTTTAATGCAATACCCCATTGACCAAAACCAACTGGAAGCTGAAAGGCAAAGGAGGCTGCAGATGGTGTCCATAGACATCTGCTCCTAAAGCCGGTGAGGCAGGGAAGCAGGAGCCAGGTGAACGGCAAACCCAAGATTACACTCGGTGAGGCTCATTTCATCCTCCGCTTTAAGACAGTGAATGTATGTTATTTATACCATTTTGTATGCGTGATATAATTTACTGGGAAAAAATACAATAAAATAAATAACGTTTGGGCTTTTCTTTTCTCTTTGAAAATTTTTAAAATGTTTCAAAAGTAGGAATGAGCAAGGAAAGTAAAAATAAAAAAACCAAAACATTAAAATGCCATTATTTTCCTTTGTCGTTATCTTTTTTTTACCTCTGTTTAGCCTCTGTTATGGTCTAAGGGTTTGTGTCCCACTGAAACTCACATGTTGAATTCCTAACCCCCAGGGTGATGATATTAAGAGATGGGGCCTCAGGAAGGCCACTAGATCACGAGGTTGGAGTGCTCATGGATGGGATTGGCTCCCTTATAAATAGGCCCACAGGAAGAGTGAACCAGGAGGAGAGCACCCAATCTGCCTGTGCCTTGATCTGGGACTTCACTCCAGTACTGTGAGAAACAAATTTCTAATGTTTATAAGCAACCCAGTTTATTGTATTTTGTTATAGCAGCCTGAATAGACTAATATACCCTCATCTGCAAAGAGCACAGCAAAATATTTTAAATGGTAGCATAGAGCACCTGAGGTAGTGGAGCCAGAAGAAAAGTGAGGGACAAAAAACTTAAATCAAGTTCGGCCTAAAGTTGCCTCCTTACATATTTTAAGTTCAGCTTAAAGGCTTCTCTGTACATAGGGAACTATACTTCAATGGATTCGTAAACAGGCTGTAACCTACTTTTGTGTCAATCACTGAGTTTTAGCCAATCAAAGAGGGCCAACTCTTTCAACCAAGTTCAAATAAGGCAGGTGCCACGCTGTACTTCCCTGTTCTCTTTCTGTTCATAAATCTTCTTCCACCATGTGGCTCTGCTGGTGTCTCTCTGAGCATGCCCTGGCTTGGGAGGATACTTCATTCGCAAATCATTCTTTGCTCAGTTAAATTCTGTTAAATTTACTTTGGCTAAAGTTTTCCTTTTAACACTCATTTATCAGATCTGTCAGCCAAGAAATAAAGGCAATTTCCAAGTTTCTCACTGGCAAGTCAGGGATGACACGGACCATTGATGAGGAGGTAGTTTGCTAGATCAAAAATGGCACACGGGGAATGAATTACATCCCATTTACTGTGAAAATAACATATAACATAAATAAAAGTTAAACCGAAAAGAAACAATTTAAAAATAAATGGATCTAAAGATCATAAAGCGGTTTTCCTTTTTTCTTTTTAGTTTTAGTGTTCTTGATTATAAAAACATGGTGTTTCAAAGCACAGTCAAGCAATAACAGTGACTAACAACTCCTGAGTGCTTGCTCTTTGTCAGGCAGTGTCATACATGTATTTAATCCTTTCGCCATGACTGAAACCTACAAGTTAGGACTATTAGTAGCTTTTTGTAGATGAGGTCACTGCAGCAAAAAGAAATCAAATCACTAGGCGGCGGTGGAGCTGGCTAATGTCCTCCATGCCTGTGGCCTTGAATCTGCTCCAGCTAAGGGGCAGGATGCCTGTCCCCAGCTCCATCTCTTCCATCTTCTCCCCAAGCAATGGGGCACCCTAAAACTGTGGAACTCAAAGAACTATGTGGCACACAGTTTGAAGTCTACTTACTTAGAGGGCAGGAAGAACATAATAACATTTAAGAAAATATTGAAATTAAGTATTTCATTTGATACAGGGCTTCCAAGAATCCAAGAAAAACTGGGAACTAGCATGACTTAGAGAAGGATTTCCTAACCCATGGCTCACTGAAGGCCCTGAAGTCAAATGTAAGCTTTTATGGGTCACCTAAGTGTCCCAGATATCCTTTCCCGTGGAACTGTTTCCCTTTCATGTTCAAGTCAGGAATAATCTGAGTCACCAGCAGGGTTGGGTGACCAAAGTCCAGTCTTTATCTAGATAAATGGAATCTGGGAATTTCTAGGCAAGCCCACAGGTGCCAAAGATCATCCTGACTGTAGATTGCCACCCCAATCAGGCTTCCAGCTGTACAATGTGGCTTCTTTCTGCAGGTAATTTCTTACCATTTTATATGAGTAAATGATTACAGGAATCCTTCTTTTAGGGAAACATAGCACAATTACACATACAGCATATTAACAATATAAAACATTGGTTAAGGTCACAAACTTCAGAGATCTAACAGACCTGGGTTTGAATCTTGTGTCAAGCACTTTTAGCTGTGAGCAAATTGTTTAACATGGCTTCTGTTTCTTCATATGTAAAGTAGGGATTATAATATACACCTAGAATATTAGAGTGAGAATTAAATTTAGTAAAGCATGTGCCTGGGACATCCGAGGTACTCTGAATGGTAGCTCTAGAAGGATTATTAATTTTTGCAACAGAGACTTCTAAAAAGATGCAGACATCTTATCCCATAGGACCATTTCTCATATCAACATTCAAGAAAGCCAAAGACAGCAATATTAAGTTACATTAGTAAAGACAACTTTACAAAGAGTTACACTAATGCAGACCACATATTTAATTCTGGTGTCCTAATCTGATCACTCTGGTGATCTAATTTGATTAATTTGGTGATTTAATTCGAAACAAGCTACAACCTGAAATCGTACTAGGAGTGAATGGTTAATATTTGACATAAACCATCATCAATATCCTTTACCTTAATCGAACTTTTCACATGAATTAATTAAGTTAACTCAAAATTGAGCTTTTTGGTGAATTCATAGAAGACAAATATCATTTGTTGTAAACGGAGATTCCAGACAGGGATATGGCAAGCTTTCCCCCTTATTTGGAAATTATGGAATGTGTTTTGCTTCTTAAATAAATGGGAATTTGTTCCAATCTTGTAAGGGGCAGAAAAACAAGGGTAGTGAAATTCATCTCCCAGAGAGCACTTCTCCTTCTGCTTCCTAGAATATCACCAAGAAGGGCATGTAGATCTTCTTTAAAACAGGATGAGAGAGTTTTCGCCTCATGATCAAAACTTCTGCATTCAGTTTAACAAAGCTCACTCACAAACAATTGACGGTGTTTGGGTCAAAATTGAGAAGTTAAAATATTTTTGAATTAACAAATCCCAAACTCCAACCAAATGTATTACAGGATTTGTTGAAATCAACCTCCAGTAATCTTTTCTCCTCGTTAAGCAGAGCTTAACTGCTGCAGCACTTAGAAATAACGCTGTCACAGTGGCGTGCAGCTTCAACTGCTCATCCAAAAGTACTCACACACTCACTCTCATTTATTTAGTGGTCATTTACTTCGCAGTTACTATGCATTAAATTATACTAACTTGAGTATAGCATATTATATTTTTATATTTACATTTTTCAAACATAGTTTTTCCTCACCATGAAAGACTTGTCCTTCATACAAAACTTGGTGAGGCAGTCTAGGTCAGCATCCTAGGACAGGGATCCCCAGACTCCAGGCTGTGGACCAGTACCAGTCCATGGCTTGCTGAAAACCAGCCTGCACAGCAGGAGGTGAGCAGCAGGGAGCATTACTACCTGAGCTCCACCTCCTGTTAGATCAGCAGGCAGCATTCCGTTCTCATAGGTGTGCGAATCCTATTGTGAACTGAATGCGTGAGGGATCTAGGTTGCATGCTCCTTATGAAAATCTGATGTCTGATGATCTGAGGTGGAACAGTTTCATCTCCAAGCCATCCTGCACCGTCATCTGTGGAAAAACCATCTTCTGCAGAACTGGTCCCTGGTCCCAAAATGGATGGGGGCTGCTGTTCTAGGACATACGATATGCATCTTTAGGAAGGAAATATAAAGATGCATGAAGGATTCTAGTTCCTCACCAGATGGGGAACTAATAATGTTCAGTGCCATCCTTCCTCCCCAAACTGAGCCCAAAAATGTCATGGTGAAAAGATAGTGGATGATGGATCAGGACATAAAGACTCTGAGAAACCCTAGACAAAATTTTAAAAAGCCTGGATCCCAGAGTTGGAGCCAAAGAGACCACAGGTGCAGTAGGTGTGAACAGGCTGTGGAAATCTTCCCAGTAGTGGCCAGTTCTCCATCTCATGTGTCCTGCCGGATCATCACCAGCCAGGGTCTATGGCACTTGTCAGAGGCTGTGACATCACATCAGGATCGCCCTGGAACCAGGTCACTGAGAAGAGTAACAGCAGGCAAGGCAGACCAACTGCTTCCTGACCATTCCTTCCCAAGTCTCACCCAGGCCACCCCTTGGGGCTGGGAGATGATAGCCCAAGAGGCAGCTTTGAGGAAGGCCTATGCTAGGTGAGATTCAGAAAGGTCCCCTGAGAAAAAGGATAACCAGTGTTGGGGGCATAATAAATGGACCTCACCTCACATCAGAACTCTCCAAGCTGAAAAAGTACTCACACTCACTCCTTAAATGTACTTGGAAAAGTAAAAACTAGAACACAAACTTCTATCTCTTCTCCCAGGTACGCAGAACAGCCAAAAACAATGTGTTAGCTTCCTGGGAAAATGACAGGATGGTTGATGAGCCATGAGCACTTCTCCTGAATTTATCAGTTGTTGTTTTATATATCTTGACTCTAGATTGATTGGTGCATGAATGGGTAGGGAAAAATAAAACCCCAATAGGCAGTTGAAACAGACCCCCTATTTAAAAGCACAGACTAACAAGAGAAAAACAACAGACATTTACTAACATGTGTATTTCATATATACATGGAAGACGCCCAGAGAATGAGTAATTCTCAAAGAGGTGTTTTGGATTTCTGCTTCTACGGTGAAGGCATGAAGGAAACGCCATCCCCAAATATAACAAATGTTGAGCTAAAAACATTGGAGAAATTACAGTTTCAGAAAGTCTAGTTGCCCTGTCTTTTCCTGCATATAGCAGGAAATCCAAAAAGATTCTTTTGGAAGGGCTGCCTTCTCCTTACCCGAGTGAAAGAATATTCCTTATCTCTGGAGACAGATTTGGCGCTGCAACAGGCCTAGGTAAAAAACTTCTGGAAGCAACCCTTACCCTCTGTTAGTTTTACATACTCCAAATATCTCCTAGTGACTCCCCTAGAATTTACTGTCCCTCGCCAGACCCCCTTTGTCTAAAAATCGTCTTACTTTGGTTGTTTCTTGAGACGTTCCTCTCTTGTGAACATTCTCTGTGAATGTAAAATTAATAAAACTTGAATGCTTTTCTCTTTTTATTCTTCCTGTGTCAATCTGTTTGGGGGCAGGGAATGTATGTCAAGGCTTGGTATTGAGTGATAAATTTTGTAGAACAGAACAATCCAAAAGATAGATCCCCTAAGGGTTCAAACACTTCAGGAACGAAGGTTTGAAAACAATTGAGAGCCAGGAGCGGTGGCTCATGTAATTCCAGCACTTGGGGGGCCAAGGCAGGTGGATCGCTTGAGGTCAGGAGTTTGAGACCAGCTTGGCCAACATGGCAAAACCCTGTCTCTACTAAAAATGCAAAAATTAGTGGGTGTGGTGGTGCTCACTTGTAATCCCAGCTACTCGGAAGGCTAAGGCAAGAGAATCCCTTGGACCCAGGAGGCAGAGGTTGCCATGAATGGAGATCATGCCAATGCACTCCAGCCTGGGCGACAGAGCAAGACATTGTCTCAAAAAAGAAAAAAGAAAAAGAAAAACAATCAAGTAAAAAAAGGATTCAATCATATAAAGAATCCCAAGTAGCTAAGGTGCTGACTAAATGTAAAGGGAACATGAATGGGTAGGGGGTGAAGGTTCGTATAAATATCAACTAGTTTTGTGATAATTTGCAGCAAGAAGTACCAGACTACCCCACAAGTATAGTTGTATGGCTGAGGAGGAGATGAATTGTCATCTTTGAGCATCAATTGCCTGGCCTATAGTAAGTGAGCTGAGAATAATCATGTCTACTGTGGGAGGTTATTTTCAGGATTATAATCAAGATCTAAACATTTGGCACTTAGTAGATGTCCAGGACATGATCGTCATCCTGTACGGAGGAAGTAAGATATAGTGTAGAGGGTTAAGAGCAGAGACTTTGGGATCAGAGTAGAGACTGGAATCTCATAAGTGTACGGGCCTGGTGCATGTTAAGTTCTCAAAATCTTAAATTTTCACTTCTTCAAAATTGACTTAGATATACTTATTTAATTGTGTTCATAACTTAAATATACTTATTTAATGGTGTTCATAAGTAACATAACAATAGGTAGAATATAGCACTTGATAATATTAAAAAATAGGAGCCTTTATTTTTTAATGGGGTAGAGTCCCAGTTTCTCAAATCGAGTAGGGAAACACACACACAGGCAGATGTGTTCAATGGAATGCCATAGGTGGAGAGAGATGGATAGGTGACCAGGAGGCCATGGGAACAAGGTAGAGTGCAGACAGTGAGGAGCATCTAGCCTAACCTGGCAATGCTATTAATAGGACTCCATCCACAAAGGTAAAAATAACTGTGCTCATGGACCCAGACATAATAAAAGAGAGAGCTAGGACTGGGATCCAGAACTTCCAACCCTTGTACCAATTCATTTTTTGTAACAAAATGTTATATTTGTATGAGATTAAAAATAAATACAGATTACTTAGTTATCCTATGCAGAAGATAAGACATAACCATCATGTAATCGTATCTTTCAGAGAGTAATAGCTAAAATATACGATTTTCTTGTTTGGAACCTCCTATCTCTCATTCAATCCCATCTTTTAAACACAATACCACATGGTAGGATCCCTAATAGTCACATGAGCTACAATGGAAGAAAAAGACACTAATTAACTTATTGAACAGACATTTCAGTGTCTTTTATGTACTAAGTATTATTCTAGGTGCTAAGCATACAGAAATTATAAAAACGCAAAGAATTACAGAGAGAGACAATAATAAATAAGTAAACTATATCATAGTGTCTCTGCTTTTATGGTATTTATGGTAAAATGGGCCAGTATAGTGATAGCACTTATTTCTCTATTTCTAAATCTTACTGCTTAAAAAATAATTCCTTAAATATACATTTTAAAGTTAGAGTTTGTCACAACTGGGTTTTCTATAGATCCACCCTCAGAGAAGCGACTGTGAAGGAACTCTTTAGTATACATTAGGGAAATGATAAAGCTGGAGCTATGGATGAGCAAAGACAGAGGATTTTCTAATTAAACTGTATATATATTAGTTTTAACAGGGAAATTGTAAAGTTTTTCACAGGCAGATACAATTGTCTCCTTCACTTCCCTGTGGAAGAAAGAATAAAGACATTCCAATCTTCAAATTTCAAAGGGAATGCGAACCTCCAGGAATTGCCTGAGAACTAAGACTTGAGGGAGGCTTGGAAAGAGTGGCAAGAATTTCAACGTTCAAGAATCTGAAAGTGACAAGAAAAATATTAGGAATTCTGCTCTCATGAATTGGGTAGAATCCTCAAAGCCCTGAATCTGTGCATAGCATGGGAGAATTTGAGGCATCAAGCACTGAGATTTAAGAGTATAGCTAAGCAAGTATTTTTCTAAGAAAGAAATGAAGAATGAATGGAGCACCAGGAGCTGTGAAATGGGGATGAGAATGTTAATTATATTTAAGTTTTTGTGTTTCTTTGATTCTTCTTCTAATTATATTTTTCAATCACAATCCCTGTGCTTAAAGCTTTATGATTTCCTTAGAAGCACATGACAAAAGAAAAAAGCAGAGCTGTCATCTGAATCTTAGCTTTAATACGGCCGGTGGTGACTCCTCATCTGGATCAAGGCAAAGTTGATCCAGATTTTGAGTCACCACTGTCCTCATTTCAAAACACAGATATTCCCAGAAAGAGCTGGCATATTTGATTTGGCTTTAATCTTTTTTTTTTTTTTTTTTCTATTTTGTTCCCTTGTGTTAACTGGTAAATTCTAGCAAATACAGATCAATAGCAATTGTCACAGCCAATCGGGATAATCTACAAGCAAAAAGAACTTCCAGGAAGCCAACGTAATTCTCTATATAAACCCTCAAATATTTGACTAATGTACCCTAGACACTGTACAAATAAGCACAATCCCACATTGCCATCTCCAGCTAGATACAGAACTCTTCATTGCTAGTTAGCAATGAAAACTAAAAGTGCATATAACGCAATGTGTGTCCCACATCCTGATCAGCCATTTCTCATAGGCAGTCAGTATCACATGGAGTACTAAAAGAAAGACTAGGTTAATGAGCATTCTTTTCCAGTTTTGAAAAATAACCAGAAAAGCAACCCATGTCCTAGGGATAATGAGTCAATCGTAAAGACTTTTTCAGTGGTAAATAGAACACTTATTTGGAGCATATTTCCAAAATCTAAAGTTCATATCCTCTGGAATGTCAAAGTTAACGGAATTTGAATAAGAGCCTTTGTTGCCTCTTTCTTGATAACTATGGCTAATGTTTTTAAAAAGTTATCCCTAAATATATCCTTGTATGAAATAATAGAGAATAAAGTCATTCTCCGATTTTTGACAGAGAAACAATCAGTATAAGGATTAAAGCATTCACTTTAGAGGCAAAGTGAAGGAAATAAGACATGTTGCATGTTCTAGTCTCTATCATAAGAATAAGCTGCCAATCTGAAGCATTTTTTGTTCTAAACAGAAAGTACAGCCAAACAACAATTCAGAAACATGCTAGTTTTTCTCAATACCCATACATTACCCTTTTAAATCATACTTTAAACCATGCTTTTGCTCCAGCTGGGCTCAGTGGCTTATGCCTGTAATCCCAACATTTTGGGAGACTGAGGTGGAGGAATCATTTGAGGCTAGGGGTTCAAGATCAGCCTGGACAAGAAAGTGAGATCTACTCTCTACCAAAATTTTTTTTTTTTAATTAGCGAGGCATGGTAATTCCTGCCTGTAGAACCAGTTACTCAAGAAGCTGAGGCAGGAGGATTGCTTGAGCCCAGAAATTTGAGCCTGCAGCAAGCTATGATTGCACCACTGCACTCCAGCCTGGGCAACAGAAGACCCTGTCTCAAAAGAAAAAATAATGTGTTCCTTAGAACAACAGGGAAAATTTCTTGTAAGGTCAGCATAAAATAAAGTACATGGTGTAACTTCCCCTCAACCAAACCACAAACAATTACAGCATAAACAACCATGTCTTTATAAAGCAACAACCCGAAATGTTACATTCAAAGTTAGGACTATAGAAAAAGGGACAATTTTTTTTAAATGCAGCTTGATGTATTTTCTGGCATGGAATATCTTTTCCTGCAAGTCATCAAAATATGAAATACCATTTATCTAGTGGTTGGTTGCTATGTGCAAACTGCAATACTGCATGACATAAGTCAGCTCATTCATTCTTTCCCAAATCCTATGAAAAAATTATTATTATTATCCACATTTTACAGGTGAGGAAAATAAGACTTAGAGAATCAGTTTGATGGTTGATAAATGATTAAGCCAAAATTCAAAACCTATCTATCTGACTCCAGAATTAAAGCTCTATGTTTTTTTAGCAAGTTCTCTTTCCCTATAGCTATGGATGTTTCCAAAAGAACTGGCTTAAACATCTTTGCTCTTTTCTCTATATATTCATTCATTTAACTATTCCTTTTAAAAACATTTCCCCAAAATGAGTATGTTAGAATTAGAATGCTGCCTACCTGTAAGACTTTACGACTGTTGCTCTTTCATGCATCCTACACTACTTCTGCATGTATGCATCATGTATCCTTAATTTCCTCCTCTCTCTTTTTTTTTTTTTAAGTCTCACTCTGTTGCCCAGGCTAGAGTGCAGTGGCATGATCTCAGCTCACTGCTGCAACCTCTGCCTCCTGGGCTCAAGTGATCCTCTCACCTCAGTCTCCCAAGTAGCTGGAACAACAGGCATGCCCAGTTGTATTTTGTAGAGACAAAGTTTCACCATGTTACCCTGGTCTTGAACTCCTGAGCTCAAGTAATATGCTTGCCTTGGCTTTCCAAAGTGCTGAGATTACAGGCATGAGCCATATCTCCTTAAATTCTAACTGAGAATTTCGCTTTTGAATACCATGCTCTGAATTCATAACAGGTAGTACATAAGTTTAGGCAGTCATTTATTTTGGCCTCAATTTTTTTAAATCCTAGAAATAAGTACATTTAAACGCTCTCTGGTCTACACTGTACAATTCCATGAGTCTACAAATAGGCCTAAATGCCATCATATTATCTATTATGCCCCAAAGAGCTCCTTCCCAATGTCCCTGTTTGTCAATGGATATTTAAGCAGAGATTCCTGATGGAAGTGAGGAAACGAATTTCACGAGTAGCTAGCCAAAAGCAGGTCAAGCAGAGGAAACAGAATGTGAGGTTGGAGCCTGACTGATATGTTCAAGAAACCCACTAAAGGCCTTACTACTGAAGCAGAGAAAGCAAAATAAAATGAGGTGCAAGCAGGGCTAACTGTGCAGATGTGCAGTCACAGAAGGCCATGGGCATTAAAGGGAACCGCACTTTGTTTAATGCTCTGCCATCAGCACCTTGAGATGCTTCATAGTATTTTTAATAAGAAGCCCCATATTTCATTTTGTACTGGAAAATGCAAATTATGTAGCCAGTCCTGGGCTTGAGCAGTAGCAGAAAGTCAATTGCTGTAGAGTCTTTTAGTCATTGACTATTGTAAGGACTTTAACCCTGAATAAGAAGAGAAACCATTGAAGGGTTCTGAACAGCAGAATGACAAGTTCAGACTGTTTTTTTCTTTTAAATTACTCTGGTTCCTGCCATTAGGATGGATTTAAGAGGACAAGAGCAAAAACAGAGTTTCAGCAAGAAAGCAATTAGGAGAAAAAGATAATTCGGTCCACGACGTGCAGTAGAATTGGAAAGAAGTGGTCAGAATCCAGGCATATTTTGGAGATGAAGCCAAAAACATATGCTGATGGATATAATTTAAGCTGCGAAAGAAAAAGAGAAGTCAAAGGTGATCTCAAAGTTTTGCACCTGAGCATTTGGAAGAAGAGAGGAAGACTGAAAGAGGCATGCTTGGTGTTACGGGAATCAGAAGTTTGGTCATAGATATGTTAAGTTGGAGATGTTTATTAGGCATTCAAAGGGAAGTATTGAGTAGGTAGGTAGATATGCAAGTTTGGAGTCCAAGAAAAAGGTTTGGCCTAGAGATTTAAATATTTAGAGCTGGGGAAGATGAAGAGGAACCAGCAAAGAAGAATGAGAAGGAGCAGCCATTGAAACAAAGGAATCAAGAGAAAGTATAACAGTACCCTAAGATTCAGAGAGGAAAGAAGAAGGGAGCTTCTTGTGCATCAGTTAGCCTGTTTGTCAATATGCTGATAGGTCAAGTAAACTGCAGCTGGGGAAGTGCCTGACCACTGGATTTCACAAGACAGGGACTTGTAAAACGTTGTTTCACTGTACTATTGAGATCCTTCTCCTTAGCGTTTAAATATGAAACTTTAAGCATGTCAACTCCCTATTTACCATCATGTCAATATTCAGCTATTAATTTTGGTAATCCACCCTCTTTATACATTTTTAAAATTTTTATTATATCCAGCCTTTACCAATATTACAATCTAGTTCAGACCCCTGTTATTTCAGGACTGGATTCCTGAGTACCCCTGCAAGCTGTCTCCTAGTTTAAGCTCATTAGCAACCTATCCTGCTTAGTCATCTGGAAACAAAGCTTTCCTCGGGAATTTCCCAGGTTCTTTGGCTCTTAAAAGAAACGTATTACTGAGAGGCTTTTCTCACCCACTTCTCTACCCCAGTGCACAAACACACCCTCATAATGTACAGCACACCCCTAATACTTGTCAACAGCAAAAGTCTGCCTGAACTCCAAAGAACCCACAGTTAGAATTGCCACTTAGAGGAAATCCAAGAGACCCCTTCGATTCATCAGAATTTGATGGACTGATCCAGTCTCTGCTAATCTATAAGGAAGTGTGAGAGATTGAAACATGTCAACAACACTGATTAAGTTGAGCAAAGAACAGATGCTTTTCAAAAAAAATATAAACTCATATACCTATTAGAATAAAGTAAAACTTTTTAAAAAACTGACGATATTTTACTGCGAGGACAAGGAACAAATGGAACTCTCATTTACTGCTGGCAGGAATTCAAAATGGTTCAGCTGCTTTGGAAAATAGTTTGGCAGTTTCTCATAAAGTTAAATTCTTAGCATAAGACCCAGCAGTCCCACTCCTAGGTATTTAGCCCCAAAAAACTAAAATATATGTCCATACACAAAAAAAAATTTAAAAGGGAATCTTTACAGCAGCTTTATTCATAATCACCAACAACTGGAAACAACCCAAATGACCACCAGCTGGTGAACAGATCAATCCTTCAAAAATGTTGTATGTCCACAAAATGGAATCCTGCTCTAGAATAAAAAAGAACCAAGTGTTGTTCTTTTAACGATGTGGATACTTCTCAAAAGCAGTATGCTAAGTGAAGGGGACAGAGACAAAAGGCTACATCCTGAATGATTCTATTTCTATGGCATTCAGGAAAAGGCTAAACCTGTACAAATTGAAAACAGATCAGCGTTCATTAGGGGCTGGTGGTGGGTGGAGGTGGGTGAGTCCAAAGGAACCTAAGGGAACTTTTTGTGAATTAACTTGATTGTGGTTGTAGTTCCATGGCTGCATAGGTTGTCAACATCATAAAATGTATGTTGAAAGTGATGCTTTTCACTGCGTACAAATACAAATAATACCTTCATAAACCTGATTTTAGAAATAAGTTACAATAGTGAAAGAAAACGAGGGCAAGTCCTTTGGTTTACTCACTGCTTTCTCCCTAGTACCTATAACGGTAACTGACACATGATAAGTATTTATAGAAAGGAAGGAAGATAGAAAATAGAGAAAGAAAGAGAAAAAGTGAAGGAAGGAAGTGGGGGAGGGAAAGAGGGAAGCAAACAAAAGAGAGAAAGAAGTAAAAAGAGAAAGAGAGGGGGATAAAGGAAGATCTAATTCTGGGTTTTACATTCTTTAGATTCTCTAATACATAAATTCTGAAAACGGTATGTAGAATGGGCCACATAATATTTCTAGGATTAATTTATTAAGCATTTGATTTAGATTTATTTTAAAGTCTGAAGTAGAGCATAAAGGTTATGTTTTAGATTTTTATGGGGGTGCACATAGCCTTCTTTCCAAATTGTAAAACACAAATAAGGATTATTAAGATCATGTACATTTCTACTTGCAATAATACAGATGTAAAACAGAAGAGGAAAACATGCCACACAATACAGTTTTGTTTGTTTGTTTGTTTTGATTAAGAGGCTACAAGATAAGGACAAGTTTACCTTTATGTCTAACTGTAGAATTTTCTATCTAAATTGCTTAAACTGGAAGTTCAAAACCTGTCATTCAAAGATACATTTCTCCACAAAGAATCATGAAAGCAAACATTGGAAAGTTCCAGTAGCAAAAATGAAAATCTTAAAGATAATTGCCTCTACTTCGCTTTTAAAACTTAACTATTTTAAGTTGAAGTGCAAAATCAGTATGTGATTCCAACATACTGGATGTCTCCATTAGGAGCACACTTCAAGAATAACAGCAGCCACGCACAACTGAGACAATGAGAAGAAGAGTACACTAAAAGGTGCACGAAGCTTAATTGTCTAAACATCAATAAATGAGATAGAATTGGCATCTTACAAGATTTGGAAGATTATGTCATAGATTAAATCTTTGGTTTAAAATTAGGTTTTCTTCTTTTGCTTAAATTATCGTCCAGGCACTTGGGCCTCGTGGAATTTCTGAGTGTTCCCGCTCTTCTAATCACTTGTTATTATCAGCTTCAGTTTTTCAATGTCAACTAAGACTGTCCCTATGAAGTCGAGTCACCCCCACTTTCTGGCAGATACTCGACTATCTCTTATGCCAGATCTCTCCCTCAATCTCTGGATGGAAATAGCATTTCCTTTCTGGAAAATGTAGTAAGAAATAATACAAACATATAAATCATGGTTAACAAATTGTACAGTGGAACAAATGAATTGATTTTCTGCAGGAGAAAAAAACACAAATGGTAAGCAAATGTGAGAAAATATTGAAACCTCACTTGGAGGTTGAATGGATTTCTATTGAACCAGAAGCTTTTTTAAGTGACGTAAAATCAGCTGGGCATGGGGGTTTATATCTGTAGTCCCAGGTACTTGGGAGGCTGAGGCAGAGGATTGATTGGTTGAGCACAGGAGTTTGAGGCTGCGGTGAGCTATGATCGCACCACTGCACTGCAGTCTGGGTGACAGAGGCAGATCCGTCTCTAAAAATAATAACAGTAACAATAATTTAAAAAAAAATAAATGCTGAAATACAATAAAAGTTAAATATACAACACACTTAGCTATGTAAATTTTTTAAACATTTAATATAAAAAGTATTAGACACAGCCAAAAATTGTAATAGGAGGTCTCTATAGGTGATGAGATTATGTTTATTGGCTTTCAGGTTTTTCTCACACTTCCCTGTACATTCTAGGCTTTCTACATGAGAATAAATTGAAGACAGTATAGAAAATAATTTTTTAAAAAATCAATGTTTAGTAAAAGAATCTAGACACTAGAGTACATAAAGTAAGATTCCACTTATATAAGGCACAAAACAGCCAAAACCAAGCTTTGCTATTAGAAGTGAAGACAGGGGGTCCCTTTAGGCTAAAGAGAAAAGAGTAGCAGGGAGTGTAAGGAGGACTGGAAGGTGCTGGTTACTTAGATATACTCAGTTTTTGAGAATGAATAATTATTTTCACATACGCTCACTCTTCTGCATGTATATTATAATTCACTCAAAGTGATTTTAAGAAAAAGTATCATGGTTCCCATACCAGAAAGAGGCAGCAGTGGATATTTTAAAGCTCCTAGAAGTCTTCCTAAAACTATGCCCAAACATGACATTACCCAATTAATTAATCTATTTTCTTGTTTGAGAACTTAATTCATTCCAACGGAGCAAGCAACCAAGTTTCCTTTACAAAGTTCAGGATTTGGTATACTAACCAGTCCTCCAGATTCTCACGGATCATACTAAATACCCATCAAAGCATTGATAGGCTGGCAATAAAATGTCTACCAAACAGGTGTAAACAGGTTAAAGAATTGGGCAATAGAGAGTGTGCCACTGCACTCCAGCCTGGGCAAGAGAGTGAGACTGTCTCAAAAAAAAAAAAAAAAAAAAAAAAAATTAGGCTCATCTACATGTTTCTACTGGTAAAAAAAAAAAAAGCCCATTGCCATTTCCTTCTTGTCAAGAAAGTGAGGACGCCTTTCATAACCCTTTCTCACAGGTGGATGGATGGCTGGAGGAGAAAGAGGACGGTGAAGCAGAAAGAAAAAGAAGAGTGAGGAACCTCAGTGGGGTTTGTCCAATTAAAGCCACATCTGAGCATAAGTTCTTAAGAAAGGATTCCTGAAAAAAATACATTCTGAAGCATGGGCACCAGCTACTTATACAGAGGTAGTCAATTAAGGACATGGTATAGAAAGCAAACTATAACGTTAAGAAATAAAAAATAATTTTTTAGCCAGAGGCATTTTTAGCAAAAAGTTATTAAAATTTGTAAGAGATGTGGCAAATGGAAAATAGGAAGAACGTGCATTCAAAGAGAGAAGGGATAATAAATTCTTGGGTGTGCTTTCTTCCCCTCCTCCATGTCCTTGTTTTTACCATCAAGAAACACAGATCCTCCTCCTGAAAAGTCCCTGAGATACAAATCCTTGCTTCCTCCATCATGCAGCAATGACTCATCTTGCTAGTACAGCTCTCCCCTTTCCTTTTCCCACGATTCAAAGTACCTTCAATTGAAAGCAGACCAGATTATTTGGCAACTTTAGAAGACAAGCTTTCTTTCAGGAGTCAGAGCCAAAGGGATTTCCCTGAGGAAAACACCAACAGGAAATGTGCACCAGTAGAAGGAGACTCGGAGACCCGGCTGAGTCCTTTCTGCAGGACAGGCCAACTGAGTCACCTGGCTTTGGACTTTGGGAAGCTCACTTAGTTGGTCTGTCCCTCTATGACCACATCTATAAAATGATAATAAACAACATTGGTGTTGCCTACCGCTTACAGTTGTGGGAATCCAATAATGCAATGGTTGTTTAAAAGTACTCCCTACATCGTACAGCAAACAATGAGTTCCTGTTACTATTGTTACATCAGAAGTCAGCATTGAGAGATGGCCCATAGGCTCAGGTCAGCTGCAGTGTGAAAGATTCAAAGAAAGATTAGATACAGTTCCTAGACTCGGGCCCCCCAGCTGGACACCTCTGATTTAAAATCAGGTTGTCTCCAAACCTTTTGCCCGGCACTGTGGCTCATGCCTGTAATCCCAGCACTTTGGGAAGCTGAGACAGGGGGATGACTTGATCTCAGGAGTTTGAGACAAGCCCAGGCAACATGATGAAACCCCAGCTCTACAAAAAAATAGAAAAATTAGCTGAGAGTGGTGGTGCACACCTGTAGTCCCTACTAGGGAGGCCGTGGTGGGAGTATCGCTTGAAGCCAGGAGGCGGAAGTTGCAGTGAGCCGAGATCGCACCACTGTATACCAGCCTGGGCAACAGAGTGAGATCCTGTCTCACAAAAAAAAAAAAAAAAAAAGAAAGAAAAGGAAAAGAAAAAATCAAATCAAATCAGGCTGTGACAAGTATCACTCTCTACATGTAGCAGAAACTGATTCATGGGTAAAAATCAGAAGCTATACAGTGACTTCTTTAACCATGGACATGACAGCAGAAAATAATAAAAGAATTGCTCAATAATAAAGTGGTGCTCTAGTTTCTGCTTCCTTCCCAAGGCCCAACCTTCGGAGTCCCTGTTATAAACTGAAATGAGAATGAATTAAAAACAATATCCAAACTCCTTTTAAAAGCATGGATGTTTAGCAAAAGAATCTAGACGTGAAATAATCTAGACACAAAAGAATGCATACAGTAAGATTCCACTTATCTCTGCCCCCGCATCCTTCCAAAAAATTTCATTTTTGGACTAAAATAATTTACAATTTCGAAGCCTCATAGTGGTGCAAAAGAGGGCCAGACAGAAGACCCGAAACCTCACACTTCCCAATGCAGTCGTTGTCAGCGTGAGGCGCTGCAGTGACCTGTTCACTGAGGAAGCCTTGGCCAAAAAGAACAGATGATGGAGCCGAGGTGAGGATGGAGGGTCAGAAGGCAGGCTGCTGCAGTGACCACAGATACAAGGACAAAATGACAAAGATGAAGGATAGCACGTGGTAGTCCCACAGAGTTTAATGCAAGCCACATATATAATTTTACATTTTCTATTAGCCACATTAAAAAAAGTATAAAGGTGTAAAGAAATAAGTGAAAATAATTTGGTCATGTATTTTATTTAACTCAATATATTCAAAATATGATCATTCAATGTATAATCAATATTCTTTAAATATTAATGAAATGTTTTACTTTCATCTTTTGTACGAAGTCTTCCAGATTCATTATGTATTTAACACTTACAGTTCAACACTGTGAGGACTGGCCACCTCTCAAGTGCTCAGAAGACACATGTGGCTAGTTGGTCATCATCGCGGACAAGGAAAGTCTAGAGTCTTAAAACACCTTTAGATGTTTTAGTCTCTCTCCTTTCACAACCTACAAACTGGACCAGATTTACTGATTTTTAAACCCAAATCTTTGACTCGTAAAAATGGATTGTATGTCCAATCCATTTTGTATTCCAAAATCTTCCACTTCAAAGAGTGCTCACATAAACTAAAAGCAATGAGTGTTCTAGCTAAAATAACCACAGCTAGAGCTCAATAAAATCTCTAACTCCTCTTCACTGCTGAGACATTAACACCCTTCTAACCACAGAGCTGAAAAAGCAAATCTTTTGAAGTGATAATGAAACAATGATTAGAACTTAACACCTTCTAAAAAGGAAGCTCATTGTGACAGCTGCTTAAACCTCTAAGCCCGAATTCAAAACCTCTCAATTTTGTTTATGACAGGGAAAATGAGACTGATTTTTACCATCTAAAAAAATTATTATTTTTGTAATTTCATTCTCTTTTCCTAGAGGAAACATAAAAATAACTGAAATTTAATACAATCATCATCACAATAACCATTTAATAATAAAACTACTCATTAGTGGATAGTTTTAAGACGACAATGAAATATAAACAAAGAATCTGTTTCCCATGAGGTTGGGCATAGCTGACCATGGCTTCAGGAATGGGGGCTTTCTGTTTGCCCTCACCAAGTCAGAAATGGTGTTCATGTCCTGCAAGGCAAGACTGGGGCTCAATTCACCGCCCTAACTTCTCTTCTATCTCAGATGCCCTATCTTCCTAAGGTACCAAGCCTAGAGAACATATGAAAACTATAATGGACACCATTTTTCTTCTTCCTGAGGCAGATTCCAACTAATCTGCCTTTTTCTGGATGTTTTGCCACTCAGAGGCAGCTGGGACCAAGTTCAACCATGTGGCTAGGTAGTCAGGCCTTCTCTTGTGCGACCAGGCATGTCTCTGGGAACTTGGTTCTATGACAGTCCTTACCTCCTTCTCGGAGACAGGTGCCCCACTCAGAAACAAGGGCTCTAAAACTGCAGTACGACAGAAGACATTCTGCCAGCAGAAGGCCTTGAGACTCGAACTGCAACATCAGCTTTTCCCTGGTCTCCAGCCTGGCAGCCCATTCTACAGGTTTTGAACTTACCAGCCTCCATAATCATGTAGGCCAGTTCCTCAAAATAAATCTTTCTCTCTGCAGATACACATCCTACTGACTCTGTTTCTCTGGAGAATCTTGACTTACACCATCATGCGCCATGCTTCACAAGTTTAGTTGGTGATTTAATGGACGATGCTGCTGGTGATTTCTGACCAAGCCTAGGAGAGTTTGAAGATTCCTCTTGAACACAAGGTTGTCTCTTAAAACATCCATCCCAGCCCTCCCTAACTTCTCTGTGAGGTGGGAAAACAATCTCTGACCAAGCAGCATCTCTCTCCCAGGGTCCTCATCTGACATACCATCAGGTGGGTGGTAATGCCATGGCATGGGCTCACAGCCCATGGGGTTCAGGTAGAGCGAACCTCACCCCTCACTCCAGGTGGGACCACATTGAAAATCCAGGCCTAAGCCATTCCTGCCCCTCATTCCCTGCCCATGGGAAGTGGTCAGAGATAGTCTGTTTGAAATTTGTAGCAAATGCCCTTTCTCCCTCAGAGGGGAAAGGAGGAGTATCTTGGCTCTGTGGTTTCTGCAATTCACCTTGTGACCAGAGGGAAAGTCATCCTTAAGATGAGGAAGGGACAAAAGAAGCATAGAAAAGTGGAGCCATGTGAATCACGCCTAAAACCATCCCTACTTCTAGCGTGTTTGTGCATTTGAACCAGTGTCACACCTGACTGAATGGCAGCCTCATCTAATGGATCGAAGCCATATTCCCACTGGATGGTGGCTCAGAATATGGACGTGATGTCCTACGTGTGGTCTCTCGTTTACCCAACTCTAGCACTGCGGTGTTTGCAGAGCTTCGGCCTCTCTGGAATTCTCCATGGTGAGGGTACCTGACTCTTACAATTTCAGTCTGCCCAGCTTCGTTCGCTCTCTCATATCTCACCAGAACTGGAGCACTGCCCAATAAGGCAGCCACCTGGTAGAGGTTCTGAAACCCTGCCTTATCTTTATGTATATATGACTTCCTGAACAACTGTAACAAACAAGAGCAGAAGCCCTCCACTCACCACCCCCCACCCAACCCATGCCATGGCATTACCACCCACCTGATGGGATGTCAGATGAGGACCCTCGGAGAGAGATGATGCTTGGTCCGAGATTGTTTTCCCACCTTCTGGAAAATTTCCTACCTGCCTCAAAGGCCAACTTTAGAGCCCAATTCTCCCCAGCCCCACCTGTAGCATTTCAATTCTCAGCTAAAGACCCAGTACATTCTGTTAGCACATTTTCTTAGTCTGTAAACTGTGAGAACATGAGGAGCCATTTGTGGCTGTCTCCCTTGAAAATGGGCTGAGAATGGCCTAACTGGAGGAGGATGAATGGAATGGGGATGTGGTGATCTCTGCCACTGTCTCACACACCAGCATGCAGCCGCACGAGCTCCCTTCTAACTGAAGTCTTGCTATGTGTGTTTAAAGAAATGCAGGCACTTGCCCATGCCCGAGATATAAGGGGAGTCTAGGAAATATAGTGTTTGTTTGTTTGAATTATTCTTTGAGCAAGCAAAACTTAAGGAATCATCACAAAGAGAGGAAGTATCAAAATGCATTGAAAGGTTTTAGATCGCAAATGGGACCTGTTATCTACACTTGTCCTTACTAAGTGCACAGACACTTGGGATGGGAATAAAAGTACAATCAATGGAAACTCAAGCTCAAGTTTACATTTTACCAGAACCACTGGCCCTCATTCATGCCTGGTGCTGCTGCCCAGAATAGGTCACCCTGCCAGACTTCATTCCCACGGTGGCTTTCTTCCAGAGGCTGACTGTCCTTTCTGCTATCCTTCATATCTATTTTTAAATGTCCCTGAGTCTCATTTGCAGGTGGAGTTCAAGGTCATCTCAAGAGATTCCCAGTCCAGTTCAAATCAGGGGATGTGCCTCAGCACCTATGTAAGACTCCCATCCATTTCATGGCCATGAGGAAGTCCCCCAATATTTTCTAACCATTACCAGATTTGCTTTTCCTGGGCCCTCTGAGGAGTTCTAGCTGGTGATTGCAGCAAACACCAGCTGTCTGAGTCTCACCTTTAGCCCCATGAAGTAACCAGAGTGAAAGTCAGGAATGTCAAAGTGGAGTAGGCTTGTGTATGAAGCGTGCTGGGATTCGGGGCCAGAGGAAAGAGAATGAAACTGTGCAAGGACAATACTGACCAAAAAGAAACGCTAGCCGTGATTTATTTATCCAGCACTTTCTCTGTCTCAGGTGCTGAACAACTCGTATGCATTCACTGAACCATCACATCCACTCTATTGAGGTGAATATCACTGTGGCTCCCAATTTACAGATGGGGAAAATGAGGCACACAGAGATATAATACTTACCCAAAGTTCTAAAGCTATTAAATGATGGGGCTGGGATCTGAACCCAGTGAGTCTGGTTTCCCATACTTCTTCTTCTTTTTAGAGATAGGGGTCTCACTCTGTTGCCCAGGCTGGAGTGCCGTGGTGCCGTCATGGCACAATGTAACCTTGAACTCCTGGCCTCAAAAATTCATCCCACCTCAGCCTCCAGAGTAGCTAGAACTACAGGTGCATGCCACCATACCTCGCCCCTTTTTCTTTTTTCTTTTTTTTTTTTTTTTTTTTTTTTGTAGAGACGTGGTCTCCCTATGTTGCTCAGACTAGTCTTAAACTCCGAACCTAAAGTGAACCTCCTGCCTCGAGAGCCAGCACACCCAGCCAGGCTTCTCATACTCTTAATTAACTCCTGCATTCCCTGACAAAGGGACTAGATATGTGCCTTATCAGGAAAAGATATCCTTTCTGTTGGATGCTGCTGGGAACACGCTCAACAATTTTGCTTCCCTGAACTCCACATTTTTGCCACGTTTGCATCCTAACTATTCCTTTTTGGTTCAGTTTTCTAAAAAATATGGTTATGTCCTCAGGCAGGTCCCAGTTAAATTGTTCCTCCCTGCTTTGGCCTAAGGAATAGTGTTGCCCTCATTCTATCTTGATCTTAATAAGTAAGCTCTTCTAGTCTTCTGTCAGACTGCTCATATATTTAACTTGCCACAAATGACTAAGGAATGGGGTGAAGGTATAGTAGCTATGGTTGGCAAGTGCAGGAGCTAATAAAAGGCAAAGCCAGGAGAAGCACAAGCTGACCGTGCTTAGATTTGTCATGTGCAATGATTGGAATCTAAAGCTGTCAACACATTTTTCAAAAACACAGTCATTTCTTATGAGTCCACAGGAAAATACACACTTTCTAAAATTCCTATTGTATTTTCTCTACCGCTATTTTGTGGTTGCTAGAAGCCCTAAGTGAGAGTAGAAAGTGGTTTCAAGACTCACTTCAAAGGTCTTCTCCTACTGTAAAAAATTTCCTAACCACTCCCCACCACTTTGAGTAGAATTCACTGTTCCCTGCGGTGTTCTTGCCGCAGCTGGCCACACTTCCATTACAAGATAAATGTGTGATGCCCTTTTTAGATTATGAATCCCTCCCTCTCTCTTTCTCTCATTTGCCATTAGAAAATAAGCTCTCCTTAAATCACTGAGGAGCAGGGAGGTGATATAGCAAATAATAACACAGCTAACGTATTGGGACAGGTCCGACAGTGTATGACAGATTATACTGTTTGCTGAGAATGATGGCAAGGAAAACCTGGCCGGCCCCCACAAGTGGAAAACTGCTTGGGGCATTCTAAAATAGCAAAATAGTATATGTGCATCATACACCTGTTAAAACAAGTTTTTAAGCACAGATTATGTACATCATATACTGGTTAAAACAATTTTTTAAGCACAGGTTATGTGGCCCTGCCCCCGTGGCTCCTTCATGGAGAATACTTTCTGGTTTGTCTTTGATCAGGGGTAAGCAGGCACCAGCTGCCTGCCTAGTTTATTTTTGTTCTGTGAGAAAACACAGAATGCCCACTTGTTAATAATAATCACCTGTTTAGAGAGAATAAATACATGGGTCAGAGTCTGCTCAAGGCCCTCAGCCTGGACTGCTGTCAGCTTCCTGAGGCTCTCAGCTCAGAGGGCTGTTGGCCCTCAGATAGTCTCACTTTGCCGTACTATCTGGGTGTCTGCTTCTTAATTCCTTCAGCGCCGCCTGGGCAGGGGTTCTCTATGGCTGAGCTGGTCTCGGTACTAACATTTATCTAATAACACAGCTAATGTTACTTGTCAGGCAGGGGACTACAGATTTTTCATAACTATCTCATTTCACCTTCATGAAGATCTGATGCTGTAACATTATTCTATCTCCACTTTACAAGTAAGGAAACTGAGGTACAGAGAAGACAAGTCCCTTTCCCTAGATCACATGATGAGCCAGTGGTGATGGGAGCCCTGAATGCAGGCAGTCCAGCCTCAGGGCTTCGTGCTCGATCATGGCGCTGCACAGTCTCACCCACAAAATGCCTGACCGGGCCTGGCACGGCGGCTCACCCCTATTATCCCAGCACTTTGGGAGGCTGAGGCCAAGGCTGGCAGATCATGAAGTCAGGAGTTCAAGACCAGCCTGACTAACACGGTGAAATCCCATCTCTACTAAAAACACAAAAATTAGCCAGTCATGGTGGTACGTGCCTATAATCTCAGCTACTCAGGAGGCTGAGGCAGGAGAATCAAATGAACCCAGGAGGCAGAAGTTGAAGTGAGTTGAGATCGCCCTATTGCCCTCCAGCCTGGGGGACAGAACGAGCCTCCGTCTCAAAAAAAAAAAAAAAAAAAAAAGAAAGAAAGCCTGCCTAAAGACTGTTTTGCTGACTCCCAACCAGCAACTAGGATTTCTGTGACAAAATGAACACGTTTTTCAGATGGTACATTCCCATGCAGAAAAAATTATTCTCTATATACTTAGGAGTATTAAGAAATTACATTTTCATTTTTGTTTGCTTTCTTGTCCGAAAAGTCATAGTATAAATTTTCAATCACACAAACTGAGCGTATTTCAATTCTCTTTTTAAAGGTCTATATGTTAGCAAATATACATTCTCTGACCAAAGTACTGGTTGTTCCAACTTGATTCTTTTCTCACCCATTGTTAGGTTCATGGCCAAGGCACCTAGAACAGAAGACAGATTAACAAGAAAGTGCATACAAGTGTATTTAATATAAGTTTTTTTATGCTTAGGTTTGTTGAAGAGTGGGCAGCCATACAGAAGGATGCTTGGAGGACAAGGCTGTGATCTAATGTGGTGATAAACTGAGGGGAATTTAGCAAGGCCTGCTTGTCAGCTACTTTACTCTGTCCCTATCATGGACCGCTGGATCAACCTGCACCCTTGAAAGACTCCCCTCTGGAGGAAACCTCAACTGCAGGGCCCCATCTGTGCCCCAATCCAGCAGGAAGTAGTTAAAAAGCAATTGACGCTCATGTCCCAACAGCAGTTGGACTTTGCGGTTCAGAGGGCGGACGGAGGGGCTGTGTTAACTTCTCTTCCCAAGTTAACACAGTCAAAGGCAAGAACTTCCCAGTGCCATACCTCCATCCGCCGCCCCCATCTGGGAGCCTAGAGTTCTTTGACTAACTTTCGTGGGTGGGAAAGGTAGACTGCCCAGGTGAGCTCCCTTTGTTTAGAAAGCCCACCAAAAGCTATCGGAGGACTGTGGGTCGGGCAACAATCCAGCATCAGAGTAAAAAATCAGTCACTTCCAAACTTCCAGACTAAGTTTGGTTGGAAGAACTCTTTTCACTGGATGAGGACTTGAATGGAGCAGGAGTAACTCCCAGGTTAAAAGTCCCCTTACCCCTTACCTGTGTGGACTCCATCTCTGGATCTCCTCCCAGGACAGCATGGGAGTCTTCCCCGCTCTCCAACACTTCTCTTTCTCTCTCTCTCTCTCTGCCTAATAAATCATTTTTCTGTAAAACACTTTGGGTCCAATATTTACTTGAACGAGCCCACCACACCTCCAGGGTCTCTTCCCCAATTCCTGGTCCAGGGGGGCCAAGAACCTGGAATACCCAGTTACAATCAGAGATTAAAAAAAATTTTCTTCCTTCCTGATATAGAAAGGGCACTCTGGAATGTGGCCTTATAACCTCCTTCAGACAAAGGCCCAATAATTCTTCTTTTTTTTTTTTTTTTTTTTTTTTTTTTTTTTTTTTAGAAGGAATCTCTCTCCCCTCATGCAGGCTGGAGTGCAGTGGCGTGATCTCAGCTCACTGCAACCTTCTTCTCCCAGGTTTAAGCAATTCTCCTCCCTCAGCCTTCTGAGAAGCTGGGATTATAGGTATGTGCCACCATATCCAGCTGATTTTTGTATTTGTAGTAGAGACGGGGTTTCACTATGTTGGCCAGACTGGTCTTGGACTCCTGACCTCAGGTGATCCACTTGCCTCGGCCTTCCAAAGTACTGGGATTACAAGGATGAGCCACCTTGTCTGGCCCTGAGAATTCTTTTATAACCTGCTTCAGGGCAGAAGTGTGGGAAAAAGTCAGAGAGTAACCTTCTCACTTCTGCTGTTTCTCCAAATGCCTGAGTACCATATTTTTGGTTGGTATATTCTAATCCCCATCATTGGCAAATGCCTACATGTAAGAACCAAGAAGGTAACAAAAATCAAGCTGCAGAGTGTAAGACAGTTGAGATGGTGGGCAGGTGGTTCAGCTGTGGAATTGTGGGCCATAGAGATAATATTTTTTTTCTAAGCAGTTAGGATTTTCTGAGCTCAGTTTACTGACTCTTGGAATCTGTGCTCAAAGAACAGGACTGGAGTTAACTTCGAAGTGATTAACTAGTGAGAATGCCAGAGAAATTTACCTCCCCAAAGATAGCTGTGTTTTCACTTCAAGGAAGAATTAAACCCCCAGGACCACGGATGTCTTGGGATGTAAATACCTGTGTTTTCATTTCAAGAAAGAATTAAATCCCCAGGACATGTCTTGGGATGTAAAGCCAGAGACACTAGTCTCATCTTTTCAGTGAGGAAATTTATTTACATTCCAAAAGCTAAGCGCCCAGGATCCTTCTTTCTTAACCCAAGAAGAATGTGTTTATACCAGGGAGCAAGGGATTTCCCTTCATTTCTCAGAGCGGAAGGGGAAAGTTGGTCCTTTCTCCTATATAAATGCCCAGATTCATTTGGGAGGGTATCCTCACTTACAGTAGACACCATTGCATGTAGGACGACATGTGCAGTCTACATGTACATCTGGGTCTCATTGCATAACCCTAGAGATAAGAACTGGGACAAAAGATAGCTGGCAAAATGATTTGCTGTAAGTAAAAAAAAAAAAAAAAAAAAAAAAAAAAAAAAAAAAAGTGTCCTGCTCTAGAAATCTAGTATTGGCATTCAAGATAAGCATTAAATACAGATATTTAAAACTTAACAGGGCTACATGCCCTGCCTAGAACCAATGAAAATGGAATTCTCTCTTTTGGCTAAACAAAACTTATCTGTTGGCTGAATTTAGGCTGTGAGCTGCTAGTTTGTGGTAACTAGCATAAGGTATGCCCTGCCTTTTGAAAAATGAGCAAGCATACCATGACTGGAAAGTCACCTAAAATACCCCTTTGCCCAGGGCCAAGTATCTTATTGTGTCCTTTCTTGTCAAGACCTCCAGCGTCACCATTGGACACATTGGTTTTGCAAGTTAAGAACTGTTCAAGCTGGGCGCGGTGGCTCATGCCTGTAATCTAGCACTTTGGGAGGCCAAGACAGGCAGATCACCTGAGGTTGAGAGTTCTAGACCAACCTGACCAACATGGAGAAACCCCGTCTCTACTAAAAATACAAAAATTGGCCAGGTGTGTTGGCCCATGCCTATAATCCCAGCTACTCAGGAGGCTGAGGCAGGAGAATTGCTTGAACCCAGGAGGCAGAGGTTGAGATGATCCGAGATTGCACCATTGCACTCCAGCCTGGGCAACAAGAGCAAGAATCCATCTCAAAAAAAAAAAAAAAAAAAAAGTGTTCAAATGCTAAAATATCTAGGAGTGTCCACCCCAAAATGGTTATCAAATACTGATGTCAATAAACTAATTTGTTCAATTTGTTCATCTGTCATTACCTGGGGCCATCTAAGAGCACCTGCCTATGGAATACGAAACCATTGACCTGGATGTTGATGAAAGATCAGGATGGAGAGACACCTTCAGCAGAAGCTTTGTGAGCTATGGGAGTTTTTGGTATTCTCCAAGTAGGAGGACTCTGGGCTTCTGAGAAGCAGCAAGAAGTCATTGGGCTTTGGTGTATGGTGAAGGAAGTATGAAAACTGGAGGGGAAGACGCACCGAAAGAGGAAGGGTGAGGCTCTGAAGACAAACTGCATGCTTCTTTAGATTACTCAGTTCTTTTTAGCAACAGTTTTTTCAGCCTAGTGTTTAGTATGATATTGAGAAATGTTTTCTAAAAGAATCGGGTAGCTGCCCTTTGTGATGCTGAAATGGCTAAAAATTTCATGGCTAGAAATGAAATTCATTGCTTTCTTTTTTTTTGGACAAGTCTTGCTCTGTCACCCAGGCTGGAGTGCAATGGCACAATCTCGGCTCACTGCAACATCCACCTCCAGGGTTCAAATAACTATCTTGCCTGAGCCTCCTGAGTAGCTGGGACCACAGGTGTGTGCCACCACGCCCAGCCAATTTTTACATTTTTGTAGAGACAGGGTTTCACCATGTTGGCCAGGCTGGTCTTGAACTCCTGGCCTTGTGATTCACCTCCCAAAGTGCTGGGACTACAGGTGTGAGTCACAGTGCCTGGCCCATTAGTTGCAAAGGAGCAGAGATTTGTAGGTTACCTTTAGTGACAAGGGATATTGGTAAAGATGTGTGAGAATGTTGGAAGAGGAAAGCCTCGCCAATGAGCTCTTCCCCAGGGAGCACAGTGAGGAGCTCTGTTGGGGGCACATAGTGGTTCTGCTAAGCCTCTGGCTACTGGGCCTCTTGTTCTCCCCTCAACAAGTGATCTTCTTTGCTTATTATTCTAGTCTTCTATATTATGTACTTGAGTTTGTTGATTCTCATTTTCTCTTTCCTCCCTTCTGCTCAGTCATCCTCTTTTCCATCACTGATTGCTTTCCAACTCTCTGAAAGAGTATCTATTTAGGTTGGCCTGACATTGAGTAACAAAAAAAATTTCAGCGCAATTAACAGAAAATCAAACGGATAGCGACTTAAATCAATAGGGGTTTATTTTTTCTCCCATAAGAAGCCAAAGGCAGGTGGTCACAGACACTAGTTCAGAAGCTCACTGCTGATAATGATTCAGGCTTTCCATCTTCCTGTTCTTCCACTGGTAGCTGTTGACTTTTCATCTTCAATCTTGTTACCTGATGGTTGCAAGATGCCAAGATCTGCTGCAGATCTAGGCATCACTGGATCTACTTTCAAGGTAAGAAGTTTGGAAAAGGGCCAAGGCCAGCAAACCCTCCTGTTGCATCTGCCCCTTCTATGAGAAAGCAAAGGTTCTCCCAGAATGCTTTCCAATCCTCTCCCCCATTACACCTGACACCCGCCATGCGTACACATACCTTACAGACCTCTGCTGGTGTTTCATTGACCAAAACTACATCATATGCCTATACTTAGATGCGAAAAAGACTGGGAAAGTGAGTAATGAGCCTGTCTAGCCTCTGTAGTAGGGAGGCAGCAAGGTAGAAGGGGACTTGAGAAGAGTGTTAGCAGTCAGCTAATGATCATCTGCCACAGTCACCATGCAGCATGTGGCATCTATCCTACGCAGTGCACTAAGACAAGCCATCTACTGGAAGACTTGACTGTCTATGGATAACCATCTTCAAGCCAGGGGTTGGTCTGCTATGATCAGATGTCAGCATGAGAGCTAAGAAGGGGGTTGAGTGCAGGGCAAGAGGCAAGTACTTTCTGAGTACCAGTATGATATCCAAATATCTCGCTAAATTCTTATCAGTGACCCAATTATAGCTTAGTCAGTCATAAATTCAACTATGCCTGCTTCAGTCCCACACCTCTTTACAAGTTTGTTTTGTACATCATATATTTATTTGATAGGTGGTCACAGACATTGGTTCAGCTGTTCAATGCTGACATTGATGATTCAGGATTATAAACATAATCATCATGTTGATGATTCAGGATTATCAATATTCCATAAATATTAATGTAGTAATAGGCACTTGTCTAGGTGCTCGGGATCTGACAGTGAAGAAACAAATTTTTTAGCGAAAGGAGACTACTGAAACAAAATTTTATATGTGTGTGTGTATATACACGTGTATTTATGTATGCACACACATGCACACAGATGCATTTCCTTAAATCTCAGATTAAGTCCCTGTTTATGCACCTATAATTGTATTATGCTCCTTGGTAACAACTACTGCAATTTCAGTAATTATTTGTGAAATATATATGTCTATATGAATATATTCAACATATACAATATATTCGTATTTAATTCATATTTAAAAGCCATGTTAAATTTCCAGTAGACTCTCCAGATGGTAACAAACAAAGTTACTCCCTTATTTAACTATGGAATAAACAAAGTTAAATAAGGGACAGTGTAAAGGCATGGGTAGCGTGTGACTATAACTGACAGACTAATCAGGGGAATTTAGAGCTATATGCTTCAGCCACAAACCTTTACATTGTCTCCTTTAAAGGGAAGCTGACAGACATTTCTGCTCTGGAGAAAAGAGGAAGGAAATGCACTGTGCTCAGAGCCAAAATGCAGTTTGTGCTGCACACCCAGGCTCTGTTCTCATTGGATCGTATTTCTAGCTTCTTCAGTTATTTTATTTGGCCTATTAACTTGAAAGCCATGTGAGTGTGGTCTTCGAAATGTAGCCTTGTTTCTGAGCAGCACTTCAGTATACACCTGGCTTTGGAATGATCTACAATCCTCTCCAACTTGTTTTCTTGATTTAAAAAACTAATCTGAGGCTCTAGCGGGAACCAATGCATGGTTGGACATTCTCCAGCCCTTAGGCACTAGAAATTTACCAGGGAAAGCTGGCAGTGCTCATCTGTTTCTGAGTTAGCTGTATGGTATTTTTATATGGGATTTTAAAACACAGTTTATTGATCTTCTTCCTACCTCTCTCATTAGTCTGTGGCCACCCCCATCTCTTAACTTTATTCAGGCTAATTTTCCCTTATCCTTCAGGTCACAACATAATGGTAATTTCCTTAAGAAAGAATTTCCCTAAGTCCAGACACAGTGGCTCACACTTGTAATCCCAGAATTTTGAGAGCCTGAAGAAGGAGAATCATTTGAGCCCAAGAGTTTGAGACCAGCCTGAGCAACACAGCAACAAGATCCCAGCTCTACAAAAAATTTAAAAATTAGCCAGGCATAGGGCCAGGTGTGGTGGCTCATGCCTGTAATCCCAGCACGTTGGGAGGCCAAGGCAGGCAGATTGCTTGAGCTCAGGAGTTTGAGATCAGCCTGGGCAACATGGCAAACCCCATCTCTACAAAAGACATACAAAAAATGCCTGTGGTCCCAGTTACATGGGAGGCTGAGGTGGAAGGATGGCTTGAGCCCGGGAGGTAGAGGTCGCAGTCAGCTGAGTTTGTGCCACTGTACCCCAGCCTGGGTGATACAGCCAGACCCTGTCTCAAAAACAACAACAACAATTAGCCAGGCATGGTGATGTACACCTGTAGTCCCAGCCATTTGGGAGACTGAGGCAAGAGGCTTACCTGAGCCCAGGAGTTCGAGGCTGCAGTAAGCTATGATCATGCCACTGCACTGCAGCCTAGGTGACAGAGTGAGATCCTGTCTCGAAAGAAAGAAAAAAGAAAAAAACAAATTTCCTTAAAATGTAGACTAAGTTAAATTCCTGTTTATGCTCCTTTAATCTCTTCCCATTGCCCTCCTTGGGAATGACGACCACATTTTCAGTACTTGTGTAATTCCTTATTTAAGAGCTATCTCTCTCAGTAGACAGTAAGCTCCATGAGGGCAGGGGCCATGTCTGTCTTGCTCAGGTCTTTATCTCAGTGCCTCACCATGTCCATCACACAGTATCCCTCGATAATATTCAGCCAATTAATAAATATCTTCAGTCTCCAAATGAATAACACAGTCTTCAGAAGAATAAGTAGGGTGGTGGGCGCTGTGATGTGAAGCTTGCACAGATTCCTCTCAGGACTGAGTTCTGTCCCCTTCCTGATGCTCAGAGTGCTGCTAGTAGACACCCTCAGTTGTCAGCCTTCTTCTGGGGAATGCCTCCGTGGAAGAAATGGACAGCCCCAGAATCATGTGCCATTTCAAGGACAGTTTGTATTCAATGACTAATCAGTGCTGGGCTTTAAGGCCCAGCCCCTCATACCAACTTGAGACACTTTGACAAGGCCATTCCAGCTCCAGAGCTCCCTTTGGGAGCCTCTATTGGGATGGCATCACAGATCAACTTCTTCCTCTGCTCTGCTTCTTCCACATCCCCTTCACAGAGGTTTATTCCAAAAACACTCCCTAATCAATGCCTTATACCTTAATCTCGGCCTCAGAGTTTACCACCAGGATAACCGAACCTGTGATGAATACTACAGAAATGTTTACAAACTGGATATATTTTGTCCTACTCCATAAACTCCTAAACAGTAAAGATCACTTATTTATCGTTGCATCCTTACAGCGACTAGAAGGTATCTTCCATATAGCGGACATCAGAAATGCATCAAAGGAAATATTCTCCCTAAACTTAGTCTAGATTGAGCTAAATTCTTCTGATTCAAAGTCTGGAAAGTGCCCCTATTGAAAGGGGCACTGGCATCCCCTGCGTATTTTGTCTAAAATACAAAATCTCAAGACCCAACCTGATTTAGAACTACTGAATCCAAATCTGCATTTTATCAGATGGCTCACGCGTACATCAATGTTTGAGAAATGCCGAGCTAAGGGATTTCTTTCTTTTTTCTTTCTCTTTTAGAAATGCTTGTGATTTCTGCACATTGATTTTGTATCCTGAGACTTTGCTGAAGTTGCTTATCAGTTTAAGATTTTGGGCTGAGATGATAGGGTCTTCTAAACATACAATCATGACCTGGCTGATAATCCCTCTAGTTTATATAATGTCTTTATAAAAGTTTTCCCTCTTTAAAATTTTCCTTAACACTAGTAATCATGCACTCTTTCACTCAACAAATACTAATTCAGTGCCAAGTAAAGATGTCAGCTCTACGGACACTTTAGAAGGAGAAGAAAAAAATAAATATCAAGGTGTATATTATAGTGTGCAGCAAGGTGAAAGGTGCCAGGAAAAAAACAGTAGGCTGAGGTAAGGAGGAGGAGAGGGTGAGTTGCGATTTAAAATTTTTAGTCAGGATGCTCAGCTGGTGAGATCACTAGACATAACCGTATTTGAGCACAGGCGCTGAATGACTTAGCAACATGGCTGCAGTGGCATGGGAGAGATGCAAAATAACAAAGTCAGGGAGGTAAGAGAGCAGACTTCTTCATGTGAGGCTGCCTAATAAACTGTGATTTGACACTGAATTGCTGAGAAGGTAATGCAAGTAGTTTTTTTCTCCAAGAACAAAGCAGTTCTTGGCCAAGCCGATTTGATTTAGGCCGTAGGAATCTGCACCAACCATGTCACTGGCTAGGCCTTAGATTCCCCAAATGAAAAGGCAGGGATTGGAAATGGCCTTTGAAGCCGCTTTCTCTTTTAAAAATGTCCGGCTCTAAGACACATATGTGAAGTCTAAGACGGTAAAACAAAGACTGTGGTTCGGCTGTGGCCTGATACAAACTTTCGCAACCCCAAGATACTGAAAAAAACTGGAAGAATTGCGGAATGGGGTGCCAGGCTGAAAGGTCTTAACCTTTCCACTCCATTCCTCCCACACCGAGAAACCCAAGTCCGGACAGCTGGGCGCCTTGCTCTCTGCGAGGTGCAGCGCCCGAGCCCGCCTCCCGCAGCTTCCCGGACCTCACCCCGCCCCGCCCCCGCCCCGGTCCCGCCCCGGTCCCGCCCCGGTCCCGCCTCCCGCGTCCGGCGGCCTAGACCCGGCTGCGGAAGTGACGCTAGGCCGAGGCTGGAGGGCCTCGCCGGGCCCGCCGTCGCTCCGGGTGGGACCCGGCGTCCGTCGGTAGCAGCATGGCTCTTCTCGTTCTCCTGACCCTTGCCATGCAGGGTGTGAGCAGGGCTGAGATGGGCACCGCGGATCCAGGGCCGTCCTCAGGTACCATCGCTGGCGGCGGGGCTGCGGCCGGGTCGGGACGGGAGGGACGGCGGGATCCGCCCCAGTCGGGAAGCCCCGCCCCGGCTCTCCGCGCTCGCCCTCGCCCGGGACCCCCCGCGTCGGTCCTGAGCTGGTGGCTGGGACGCGAGGCGGGATCGCGGGACCGGGTCCCCGTGGCTTGCACTCGTCGGTGACCTTTCTCCTGCCTCTCCCCTGGCTGCCGCCACCACCACAAATCACGGCTCTTGTTTTTGCGGCTCTTGTGATCCACTTTTAAATACGATTGTGCGCTGCAGAAGGATGTTGCCGGTCTACGCGGGCCGGCGTGGTCTCCTAAGATGATCCTACCGTCTTCTTGCTGTACCGTTTCGCTGTTTAGATACGCAGATACTCACTAGCGTGCTGCAGTTAGTTACCTGCAGTGTTCGGTGCAGTAGTAACAGGTTGTACAGGTTCGTGGCCTCAGAGTCCTAGGCCGTGTCGTCTGGGTTTGTGTAAGTGCACTACTGCCCGAAGGAATTGCCTAAGGGGCCATTTCTCCATTTCTCAGAACGGATCTCCGTCGTTAAGTGACGCATGACAGTGAGCGTCGTGGTCAGCAGTGACTTCGCGCTCTCCGTTCGTGGCTTAAGCAGTTGATACTTAGCGTAGAAGTGTATCCATTCCATCGCCAGCTGAGAAGTAAGTGGCAGGAACTTGTTTGTCTTAAACGTCTCAGTCGCGAAGTGGTGGATTACGAGCACTCACTAGTAGGTTTGTCTCGCAGGAGGACTTCGTAGAGATTTGTTCTTCGGAGCGTTTTATTTCCACCTGCTTATTGACATTCTCTAGGAAACATGTGGAGGATGGCTTTTCTGAAACGCAGAGTAATTGTGATTAGGAGCTCCAGTGAAATCAGTAAACCTTTTCCATTAAGTTTTTTATTATATCATGATTCATGATTCATACGAACTTTGAAAGGTCCACGTTTTGCTTCTGTTTTCACAACAGTCCTCTAGAGTAGGTGTGATTTGTTTCTCTCATTATGGATGAGAAATTGGGTTACGGAGAAGTCTGCCCAACTGGCAGAGAGGTCATGGCCACTCAGCGGGGAGCTGCTCAATTTGGCACCAGAGTCCAAGTTCTTAACTGCTCTGCCAGGATCAAGTCAGTTATCTATACGGGCAATTGCTGTACTTTGCGGTAAGAGCTTGAACTTAGGAAAGCAAGGTGGGGTGCTTGTCTCTTCCAGGGAAGTCAGTGAAGACTTCACAAAGGCGACTCCAGGAACCAGAGGTGCAGAGACTGAGGTGCAGAGGTGTGATAGAGTATGTTAAATTCGTGGAATATTAAGCGTTTTATTGTAAACTGTGTGAGGGAGAGGTTACAAGGGGAGATAGGTTAGGTGGAGAGGCAGGAACCGAATAATGAATTGCCATTTATGTGTACCAGCAAGAAACCTAGCTTTACTAACAACTTAAGCAAAAGAGGAATTTATTGTTTCAGAGTAGCTAGAGTTAAACAGAAAATTAGAGATGCCAGCTGCGTCTCAAGAAGCTAGAAGCCAGGAACCCCCTGCTAGGACTCTCCATTTCTTATTTCTAACTATTTCTAACTGTCTGGATATTGACTGCTTTCCACATTTGGCAGGAATCATAGATGCTGACAGCTTCTGGACTTTGACATCTTGCTGCCTCCCCCAGGGAAAAGCTCAGATTTGCTCACCTAGGTTAAGGTGTCAGCTTGCATAGGAAGGACATTCTCATAGAGGGTGGGGTTAGGGAGTTACCAGAAGAAGCAAAACAGTGTGCCTGGAAGCAGCACAGGTGTTGAGCCAACAAAATAATACACCCACTCTGCCTCCCAGAAGTCAGTCATTACTAATGCTGACATCACTGGATTATCTTACAAAGGGAAATGATTTTATGCAGGATCGATACGCCATTTAGAAAGACCAGTCATCTTATTAAATAGTTTTAGGGTAGACACAAGGCCCATTAGGAGTCTGCTGCTTACGTTGGAGTCAATTAGAAGTAGTTTAAATGGAGAAGAGAACATTTAGAAGGAACATTTAGAAGGAAGAGTCAGTAGGCCTCTGACTGGATGTCAGCAGAGAAGGAGATCATGCTAGCTCAGGCATAGTGTTACAGCAAGTACCAGGCTCTTCCTTCTGAGTACAGGGCCCTCCTGAGCATGTGACCCCTGTGAGTGCACAATTTGCACATCCCTGTAGCCTGCCCTGGGAGGAGGATTGCCTGTCTGCCTCCCATGAGAAGATCAACTGCGGCCTTCCATATTCTGCAGAAACTTTAAAATTTGTCTCTGCACCTCTGGCTCTAAAACTGGGGTCACGTTTGTGAAGCCTTTACTGACTCCCCTAGAAGAGATAAGCACCCCTGCCTTGCTTTCCATTCATTTCAGGGAGCCCTCTTTTTAAAGCGCATTTCTAACACATTTCTCTAGATTTTTCAGTGCATTTCTCTAGATGGTATTGTGCCCCCTGTTCTCTTAAAGTTAATTTAAAACACAAAATCTCAAAATAATCCCACAATGCTGTGGCTCTTGCTTAGCTTCCCAGCTTTATTCTTACTGTTGCTAAGCTTGACTATATAGTCGAAGTTAGTCTTAGGTGAGAGGACCTGGTAAGAACAGGGACGCAGACAAGAGAATATGGTGATGCAGTCAGTCTCCAGGAAGTCCAAGTGTTTAGGAATGTATTGTTTTACATTCATGGGCTTTCATTGATATTTAAGTGAAAATAAAATCTGTGTGTGCCACTTAATAATCAGTAGTATTTCATTCTTCATGCACTTTTACACTTAAAAGTAGTATATATATTTTTAAGTGAATCAGAGTAAACCGGCTTTCTTCATCCAGTTTGGTGTCCCACGCTGAGGAATAGCTGCAGAGCCAGACTGGACTTTACACCAACTGGAAGGCTCTTCACTGACCTTATACAGTTTATCAGCTATGCTTCCTACTAATTATCTGACTTTAGTATCCTAATGCTCTGGGTACTGTTTAAATTTTTCATTTTTTTTTTTTTGATTCCGTAGTTATTTCAAAGATTCAAAATAAACAGGATAATATATTTTAATTATATTTATTGAATGGGGTATTAAATTTTTTTTTTCATTTTATTCTGATTCGTGATTCTTACAGACTTTGAAAGGACATTTTAGTTCTATATAAAAGAAAATAGACTGGAGGCAGTGGCTCACGCCTGTAATTTTAGCACATTGGCAGAAGGATCACTTGAGCCCAGGAGTTCACGATCAGCCTGGGCAACGTGGCAAAACCCTATCTCTACAAAAAAATACAAAGATTAACCCTGTATGGTGGCATGTGCCAGTAGTTATAGCTACTGGGGAGGCTGAGATCGGAGGATCACTTGAGCCCAGGAGGTCAAGGCTGCAGTGAGCCGTGATTGCACCACTGCACTCCAGCTTGGGCAACAGAGCAAGACTTTGTCTCGTGCGCATGCGCGCGCGCGCGTGTGTGTGTGTGTGTGTGTGTGTGTGTGTGTGTAAACCTAAAGAAGAGAAAAGTAATAGTTTTAAACAGCTATCTTACAAAATTTGGTAGCGTACCAATAGTGCAGCTGCTTTACAAACTAGATGAGTAATTAATGGTTTAATTTTGATTGAACAAAGAATCAAAAATGAGGTTTGAGCCAGAATGAATTCCTAACAAAAAGGAATCGGTTTACTTGTAATTTTCTTATTAAAGGGATGTCTTTATTTTAGATTATCCTGATGCACAGTAATCAAAATACTAGGTATCTATTTTAGTCTTGTGCATTCTTAAGAAATTATTCATTTTAATACATTGTTCAACTTTTGCAGTGGCCATAATGTAATTGAGATAATATAATAAAATCAGGAAACATTACTTGAAGCAGGTGCTTGTGAAGTCACAGAAAATAATCCTCTCCAATTCCAATTTAAATGTGGAGGTTATTTACCCCTTACTTTATTAAGTGATCACAAAGAGGCTGGAAGCATTTTTCTTAATTAAAACCAAGAAATATTTGCATATTGTCAAGTCATTATATAACTTTTCTAAGGCTTTGTTTTCTCATTGGTAAAATATGTATAATAATATTGTCTCTCGCATGGAATGGATGTGATGATTACCTAAGAAAATGCATTAAAAAGGTGAGCACAGGCCGGGCGCGGTGGCTCACGCCTGTAATCCCAGCACTTTGGGAAGCCGAGGCGGGTGGATCACGAGGTCGAGAGATTGAGACCATCCTGGTCAACATGGTGAAACCCTGTCTCTACTAAAAATACAAAAAATTAGCTGGGCATGGTGGCGCATGCCTGTAATCCAAGCTACTCAGGAGGCTGAGGCAGGAGAATTGCCTGAACCCAGGAGGCGGAGGTTGTGGTGAGCCAAGACCGCGCCATTACACTCCAGCCTGGGTAACAAGAGTGAAACTCTGTCTCAAAAAAAAAAAAAAAAAAAGGTGAGCACATTGTGTATCTTATACTAAATATTTAATACATTAAGGATTATCATTCAATAATATGCATCACTATTTTAACAAATATATCTTTAAATATTAAATTGCCTTAGTCATATGTGAGAAATTGTGTTGGCTTTTATAAAAACAAACATAACTAGATTAATATGAGAAATTTAAAATAGGCTCAGCAGCAAACTCATTCTTCCATCTCTTAAAATAGACAAAAATGTTTGTTTTTCATAGACCTGCACTTTTTTTTTTATTTTCTAAACTATTTCTCAATTCAGAACGAGTTAGTCCAAAAGAGAATTTGTGTTGAGAAATGATGTCTCTCAGGGACTCGATTGGTCTGGTCCAGTCAGAATTAATGCCAAGCCAAACCCAACTAGATGAAATTGGATAAATAGGAGTAAGAATAAAGGCCTAGATTTTAAGTCAGAAAAATGGCTCAGCAGCTATTTATTGGATAAGCCCCAAGTTGGTGATGGTGTGAGGGAAAAATATAGGGGAGGTTAGTTACTTACAAGTTTGTTGCAGGCCACTATGTGTTATGCTTGGCTCTTTAAAAAGAAAAATTCCGATTAGATGATTTCTGTGAACACTTGAAACATCATGTGCAAGAATTCTCAAAACATCCTTATGCAGCTTAAATCTGACGGGTGCGGCTCCTTGCTAAGGAGAAAGTTGGAAAGCATTAAGAAAAATTGCCATTTTATCAGCACTGGAAGCCATTGTGGAGTTAGACTGTAATCAAATATATCCTGACAGAAATACAAAGGCCTTGATTTGGTACTTTTCATTTATTCAGTTTGGATTTCTTATGCTGGTTCTGTTTGCCATGCAGACAAAACTTTTCTGACAGTCTCCATTCGTGTCCCTGTATCTTTAACATGGTGAAGATGTTAGATCTTTTCTGAGAGTTGTTCTTTTGGAAAAGATCCAGATCCTTTAATTGGGAACATTTGTTTTTGAGTTGTAGTGTCAGAGGACTTAGATGCAGAGCAACAGTTTTCTTCATCCTCACTTTCTTATGCTTCTCAGTATGCTCTTCCCATGGAAGAGGTTGGTGAGCAGGCTGTCCGTTGATTTCTGCAGAATCTATAGCCCTGTTGCGCCACAGGTGTACATACCTTTCATACAGTCTTTGTATACTTGTATGTTAAGATGGGTGATGAATTCTTCGGGCTGGTTTTGTGTGTGTGTGTGTGTTTTTTTTTAAGAGGCACAGATGCTTTTGGTGGTTACAGGGTGGAGCACAGATAGCTGCCCTGGTTCCTGTCACCCATCTATGCAAAGGAAATGGCCAGTGTCCTTAGACTATACTCTGCAGGTATCTATAGTTTGCCATCCACCCTACATTCACCAACACTTGTTGCGTAGCTGTCACAACGGCTATTTTTTGGTCCTTTGTGACATTCCCATCATCCCGTCGATAGCACTGCCCTATCACCTGCTGATCTTCTCTGGTCTTTTCTGTGTCTCTTTCTCTCTCTCCTTTGGTATCCTGTCGCTTCTGGCTTATCAGCTTTCTGAGGAAACAGTTGGCTTTAACCAGGGCCCTCCTTTGTTTCTGCATTGTGATTAAAGTGTTAGGAAAAATAAATTCTTCTCTCCTGTATTTGGTTTTCTTAAATTCTCAGCTGCGAGTTTTAGAGTGGTTCTGGGAATTAGATCTTAAAATAGCTAAAGTTTACTCCGGATAGTATGCAGCTGTAATACACTAAATAATTCTGAGCCTGTTTCCAAAAGCAACATGAGTTACACAAAACTGTTTATCCCGGCACTTTCAAGAGATGAAAAAATCTGTAAGATGATCTTATTTCATGAAATCACTCCAGTAGGATCTTTTCTTAAGCCCCAGAGATAATAATACTCTTTTGCTCTTTCTACATATATTTTTACCTACATAGTGTAAATGTCTTAGAAGTTTATTGTGAGCCTTAATTAATTTAATCTGAATATATAGCAATTTAAACCTCACATTACAAAATTCTGAAGCTTAAGAAAACTGCTTATGTCTGTCATATGATTTTGGCCATGACAACAAAGGCAGATGTCTAATAACCACATAGTTTCTCTTCTGGTAGCATTAAAAACCACAGGTTACATCTTTTGGTGTAAATTTATGTTTTTCCTTTAACCTAGTAGTAATTTCTTTTTGCTCTAAACCATTGAAATCTCTCCCTCCTACCACCTGTCTGTCTTGCTTTGAAAGCTATGATTTAAGTCCTAGTCTAACCATATCAGGCTTTTACTTAAATTATGGTAAACATACTTAGATTCACATTAAAAACTAATCTAATGCTGCACAAGCCTACTCTTGTTGGTAGTTTTCCATTGTGTGATTCAGTAGCCCCTTCCTAAGTACAAATGCATTTTGTTTGATATTCTAGTATGCAGATTGACTTTTACATGCCTTTTTCTCAAATACAGGCATTTCAGGTTGAGTACATACTGTTATAAAGCCATTCCTATTGGAAATAACAAAAAGAGGGGCTTAAAAGGAAGTATTTCCTTAAAAGGATTTCCAGTCTTGGAAACCAGAGGAAGGGGGGTCCTTACTACGTAGTGGCAGAAAGCTTAGTGACATTGTAGCCTTCAGTGACACCAAAAATAGAGAATGTGTCTGAGGAGTTGTGTGATGTAGCTCAGGAGGTTTCCAAGCGAAGTACTGAAAGTACCACCTAGTTTCTTCTTGCTTCTTATAGTAACATGTGAGACTTCGCTCAATCACGGGAAGAACTGTTCAAAAGAAACCAGGACCTCCTGGTTTGAAAATTCTCAGCCTCTCAAGAGGCAAAAAATGCTATAATGAAGAAATGGCCTCTGAAGGAAGGCTCAGATTAAGTATGAGTTTTCTTAGCCTCAAGTACCTCTCTTATCTGGTTGCAAAGGTATGTTTATATGTATGATTGTTATTTGATATTAATGTTGATTCATTCCAGGTGAAGAGGAGTGAATTATTTCTACCTTAAGCATGGATTGTAAAGTATTTGGGTTGTTTCAGGAGGTTGAGATGCAAACATGCAACATGCGATAGAAAAAGGACCCTCTTAAGCCTCAGTAACCCCTGCTGTGAATGGCCATGGGAACTCTACCAAAACCAGAGAGCCAGGGCTGCCAATGGCAAGAACAGTGCTTTTGGGTTCATCTTACAAGAAGTTGCTTAGAGAACCAGAGATGACAGGTACCAGCAGCCTTCAGTGGCGCTTCTGGAAGCAGGAGGAGAAAAACTGTAGGTGTCCAGTCACTGGCCACAAAAAGGTCAGGTTAGTAGTGTGAAGTATTTGAATCTTGAGACCCTCCCAGCTTCATAATCTCTACCTTTTGGCCCAAATTATTACACCATTTTGGTAAATGATACAGAAGTTAGTTCTTTTGGCAATAACCAAATCCAGTCCTTTGTTTGAGGGGAGCCATGAAATATGCTGGTTGACTAAAAAGCATTCTGTTGTTAAGTTAGTTTTTCTTCCTAAACTTTTTTTTTTTTTTTTTTTTAAAAAAACACTAAAATTGTAATCATATAAAGCAGGGTTCGTCAGCCTTGGCTCTGCTGGCATTTTGGTGTATATTATTTTTTGTTGGGGAGGCTGTCCTGTGCGTTGTAGGGTATTTAGCACCCTTGGCCTCTGCCCTCTAGATGCCAGTAGTACCTCCCCCACCTACTTCCTCTCCAGGTTCTGAGAACCAAAAATGCCTGCAGACATTGATGCCTCATGTCTCCTGGGCCACAAAATCACTTCCTGCAGAGAACCACTGTGATAAAGGAAAAAATAATCAAAAAGAAAAAAGAAATGATGATCGCATTTAATTGTCCATGAGTTCATATTATTTACCTAAATAACTATTGATCCATGTTCTGCTTTGAAAACATAATATATGTGTTAAGGAATTGTAAGTTAAGGCAATATACCAGTTTGGTCTTGAATGTTGGAATTTTTGTTTCAGAGAAAATATGGTAGATTTTCCTCACTTGACAGATGAGGAAATCTGAAATAATTTTGCATTGTAGCCAAGAAAGAACCCAAGTTTATTAATGTTTGACCCAGGGAGTACTTTTCTTATTTAAGCAGTCTGCTTGATGTAAATATAAATCATTATCATCATTATTATCATCCAAGGCACTTTGAAAAAATATAAACTTCTGGCTCACAATTTTTGAGGATGCTTATAAAGTATGTTTGGAAGCCACTGTTCTTGTCCACATTGCCATTCATTTATTTGTTTTAATTATATAAGTAAATCATGTTTAATAGAGTCTTCCAGCTAGATAAGATTGAATAACCATAAATTTGAGGTTACATCGCTAACTGTATGCATTCATGTTTATCTATAAAGAAGCGAAGGGAGAAAGGAGAGGTGTGTGTGTTCAGTTTTCCCAGGGGTATTGGACAACTTTTTACACTAAACAGTGGGGAAAAATGACTACTTTTTTTTTTTCTTTTTTTAAGAGAATGGAATGCAGTGGCACAATCACAGCTCACTGCAGCCTTGACCTCCTAGGCTCAAGCGATCTTCCTCAGCCTCCCAAATAGCTGGAGCTACAGGCACAGGCTTCCTCACCCGGCTTATTTTTTAATTATTTGCAGAGACAGGGTCTCCAGCTCGTGAGCTCAAGAGATCCTCCCACCTCAGCCTCCTGAAGTGCTGGGATTACAGTTGTGAGCCACCGCACCTGACTACTTTTAATAACTAGATTTTGGTAGTGTCTGATTAGATGTTAAAATGACTTCTGTCCGTTATCTTACGTGACTCTTTCAAGTCTTACCAACAGATGTTTTCTGAAAGGTTTAAAAGAGTAACGACAAGAAGAAATGTTGGGTATGTTTTGTAAAAAGCTCTGTATGCCCCAGAGAGCAGGATGTTGATGAAACTGGAATGTGTGGCTTCTTTGTTCAATCTTTAGGTATCTAGTCCTATACTATAGAAAAAGTGTTGAAGGCGTAATAGTATTATATGTAGAACTGAGAGGTTGGTGGTATTCTAGAGTGAAATTGGCCATCCTTAGTGTAGCCATTTCCTCTGCAGATGATTGTATTCGTCTGTTTTCATTCTGCTGATAAAGACATACTCAAGACTGGGAAGAAAAAGATGTTTAATTGGACTTACAGTTCCACTTGGCTAGGGAGGCCTCAGAATCATGGCAAGGGCAAAGGGCACTTCTTACATGACAGTAGCAAGAGAAAAATGAGGAAGAAGCAAAAGCAGAAACCCCTGATAAACCCATCAGATCTCGTGAGACTTATTCACTATCACAAGACTTGCACGGAAAAGACCAGCCCCCATGATTCAGTTACCTCCCCCTGCATCCCTCCCACAACACATGGGAATTCTGGGAGATACAATTCAAGTTGAGCTTTGAGTGGGAACACAAAACCAAACCATATCATGCCGTCCCTGGCCCTTCCAAATCTCATGTCCTCACATTTCAAAACCAATCATGGCTTTCCAACAGTCCCCCAAAGTCTTATTTCAGCATTAACCCAAAAGTCCACAGTCCAGAGTCTCAGCCGAGACAAGGCAAGTTCCCTCTGCCTATGAGCCTGTAAAAGCAAAAGCAAGCTGGTTAACTCCTAGATACAATAGGGGTACAGCTATTGGGTAAAACACAGCCATTCTAAATGGGAGAAATTGGCCAAAACAAAGGTGTTATAGGGCCCATGCAAATCCAAAATCCAGTGGGGCAGTCAGATCTTAAAGTTTCAAAGTGATCTCCTTTGACTCCAAGTCTCACATCCAGGTTATACAGATAGAAGAGGTGGGTGCCCATGATCTTGGGCAGCTCTGCCCCTGTGGCTTTGCAGGGTACAGCTGCCCTCTCAGCTGCTTTGATGGGCTTCTGTTGAATATCTGTGGCTTCTCCAGGAAAGCTGTCAGTGGATCTCTGATTCTGGAGTCTGAAGGATGGTGGCCCTCTTCTCACAGCTCCACTAGGCAGTGCTGCAGTGGGTACTCTGTGTGGGAGCTCCAACCCCACATTTCCCTTCCATACTGGCCTAGCAGAGGGTCTCCGTGAGGGCCCTGCCCCTGCAGTAAACTTTTGCCTGGGCATCCAGGTGTTTCCACACCTCATCTGAAATCTAAGCAGAGGTTTCCAAACCCCAGTTCCTGACTTCTGTGTACCCACAGGCTCAACACCACATGGAAACTGCCAATGCTTGGGGCTTCCACCCTCAGAAGCCACAGCTGGAGCAGCTGGGCCACAGGATACCAAGTCCCTAGGCTGCACACAGCCCGGGGACCCTGGGCTTGGCCCAGGAAACCACTTTTTCCTCCTAGGCCTCTGGGCTTGTGATGGGAGGGGCTGCCATGAAGGTCTTTGACATGGCCTGGAGACATTTTCTCCATGGCCTTGGGAATTGACATTAGGCTCCTTGCTACTTATGTACACTTCTGCAGCCAGCTTGAATTTCTCCCCAGAAAATGTGTTTTTCTTTTCTAATTCATAGTCTGGCTGCAAATTTTCCATTATGCTCTGCTTCCTCTATAAAACTGAATGCCGTTAACAGCACCAAAGTCACCTCTTGAATGCTTTGCTGCTTAGTAATTTCTTCCACCAGATACCCTAAATCATCTCTCTCAAGTTCAGTGTTCCACAAATCTCTAGGGCAGGGGCAAAATTCCACCAGTCTCTTTGCTAAAACATAACAAGAGTCACGTTTGTCCCAGTTCCTAACAGGTTCCTAATCTCCATCTGATACCACCTCAGCCTGGATTTCATTGTCCACATCACTATCAACATTTTGTATAAAGCCATTCAAGAAGTCTCGAGGAAGTTCCAAACTTTCTCACATTTTTCTGTGTTCTTCTGAGCCCTCCAAACTGTTCCAGTCTCTGCCTGTTACCCCATTCCAAAGTTGCTTTTCATTTTCAGATATCTTTTTAGCAACACCCCACTCTCCTGGTACAATTTATTTTATTAGTCTGTTTTCACGCTGCTGATAAAGACATACCCAAGACTGGGAAGAAAAAGATGTGTAATCGTGCTTACAGTTCCACGTGGTTGGGGAGGCTTCAGAATCATGTTGGGAGACTAAAGGCACTTCTCACATGGCAGCGGCAAGAGAAAATGAGGAAGAAGCAAAGTGGAAACCTCAATAAACCCATCAGCTCTCGTGAGACTTATTCACTATCACGAGAATAGGACAGGAAAGACCAGCCCTTGGTTCAATTACCTCCCCCTGGGTCCATCCCACAACACACGGGAATTGTGAGAGATACAGTTCAAGTTGAGATTTGGTTGAGGACACAGCCAAACCATGTTAATGTTGAATACAATCTGTATTATCAAATATTGAAAATTCTAGTGATGAAATGAATTGAGGATTATTGTTACAGTAGTCAGTGTGTTTGATCATAAAATTTCTATTATGGGAACGTATTGTTTCATGCTGTATTTGTGTTTCCTTTATATTGCAATAATATTTCCATAATTTAAAATGAATCAGAACTCTTCTATAGATTTTTCAATAAAATTAATTTCTAGATAACTATTTTTGATTTAAATAATCTTGATATCCTGGTGAATTCTACTGTTCTTCAAATATGCATATCTGATTAATGTGGCCTCTTATAGTAAGGTTTTCCAATGTGAATGTAACTTGCTTACAATTGTCCATTTTACTTTTTGAATCTCTTACAGTACCTATACCAACTAATGTTACAATTGAGTCCTATAACATGAAACCTGTCGTGTATTGGGAGTACCAGATCATGCCACAGGTTCCTGTTTTTACCGTAGAGGTAAAGACCTATGGGTGAGTGTCACTCTTTTATTTATCCATTTTATTCCATTTTTGTCTAGGTCCCTGCAAGTTCGACAACAGTCTGTGTTACTGTTTTATCATCCTTCCCACATGGCAAAACATCCTGAACTGCTGGTAGATGTCCAAAAGTGCTGAAGATGCAAATTCTTTGCAAAATATTTCTTGCCTCTTACTTCCTCTTCCTATCAGTGTTGAAGTAGAGAAATATCACTACTTCTGAGATTAGCGTGACAAATAAAGCTAAGAGTTACCATGTCATCTTCCTATAGGGTATGTACTTTTTAATAGAACAATATACATTTCAAAAAAAAAATTGACAACTGTTAGTTTTTGTAATGTGCTTAATCCCATAATTAACGTGTATACTGAGGGAATCCAGAGTTATTTAAAAAGTATTGGTAGTACTTCTAACTAAAGAGTAAGGGCTTCCTACTTTCTCTAGTGTCTCCATCCTATTCTTACTCTGCTCTTTCTACCGCTCTGTGCTGTGAATGAAAAGCAAAGCACAGACAGAAATGGTTTGAGTTTATTTGATAACAATAAAAGTTATCTTTGTGTTTTTTTATTCTTTTTAGTTACGGAGACTGGATTGTTGCCTGCACCAATATTTCTCATCGTTATTGTAAGATTTCTGACCACGTTAATGATCCATTAAATTCACTTTGGGTCAGAGTTAAAGCTAGAGTTGGACAAAAAGAATCTGCCTATGCAAAGTCAGAAGAATTTACTGTATGCCAACATGGTGAGTAGAATGTGTACACATGTAAATTTTAAAGAGGAAAATATTTATACATGTCTTCTGTATATGTTTGCTTTTATTAGCAGTCGCTGAAAATTATCACAGCAATGCTTAAGAAAGATTTGGAGGAATGTAGGGAGTCAGTACAGGTTGAGCATCCCAAGTCTGCAAACCCAGAATGCTCCAAAATCTGAAACTTTATGAATGCCAGCATGGCACTCAAAGGAAATACTCATTGGAGCATTTTGGATGTTCAGATTTGGAAAGTTCAGCTGGTACGTATAATTCAGATATTCCCGAATCCAGAAAAAGACTCAGAAACTGAAAACACTGCTGATCTCAAAGATTTCAGATAAGGGATACTCAACCTGTATGCTCCCCTTCTTTCAAGACCCACAAAAAAGGGCTAACACTTGGCAATCGCTTTGCTGCTTCTAAGCCAAATATATGACATTTCTGTTTCTTACAGATAAGGGTCTGTGCTGCTCAGCTGTCCTCTCCGCCACCCTTTCCCTTCCCATCTTTTGTCATTCATTTCTAAGTTATATTCACTGAGGACTTTGGCAGCTAACTCTTATTCTTTTTTTTTTTTTTTTTTTTTTTTTTTTTGAGATGGAGTTTCGCTCTTGTTACCCAGGCTGGAGTGCAATGGCATGATCTCGGCTAACGGCAACCTCCGCCTCCTGGGTTCAGGCAATTCTCCTGCCTCAGCCTCCTGGGTAGCTGGGACTACAGGCTACGCCACTATGCCCAGCTAATTCTTTGTGTTTTTAGTAGAGACGGGGTTTCACCATGTTGACCAGGATGGTCTCGATCTCTTGACCTCGTGATCCACCTGCCTAGGCCTCCCAAAGTGCTGGGATTATAGGTGTGAGCCACCGCGCCCGGCCTCAGCCACCGTGATTTTTAGGTCTTCACTCTACCAGCATCCCACTCACATAGTGCACCTGATGTCTGCTGTCACCTCAAACTCCAGAATCTTTAGTGCCAGTTCCTATTTTCTGACTTTGACATCCTACCTTAGCTCTCAGACCCTCACTCCTGGGTAAAAGAAACCTTTAGTCACTTGACTCCTTCCTGGTCTTGTAGCTCTTGGGTACCTTCTCTTCTAGCTTCACTTCCTTGCTCTGCTGCTGCCTTTCAGATTGTGCCTCCTTGATCTCTTCTACAGGCTCTTCCTCTCCTTTGTCTTTAAATACTTTTCTTCCCCAGAGTCCACACTTTTGTCATCTGATTACCACACCACCTGCATGTTAAGATTTTTTTTCCATACAGATTTATCAAGGGCCTACTATGTGCCAGAAAGTATACTGGGCCCTGAGAATATGTTGATGTGTAAAAACAGACCTGCCTGACACACAGTAAATATGTCAAGACTAGATAAGTGGTTCACCAACAAACTCAAACGTCAAAGACCTAATAAAGATGTATTGAATAAGTTCTGATTTTTCACAGTGAAAAGAGTTTTGGCGGGGGATGATAACGAATGCCATTTCTGAAATGTTTTTTAGAAACTGGGGTCCTTAATCCACAAAAGCAAAGATAAAGGAAAAATTACTTAATAGAGTTTATATTATGTGAAGTCTTTTTTTAACCAAAATCTATAATTATTTGTGTTTACAACTAGAAATGAAGTTAAACTGCTAAAGAGGCAGTTTAGATTAAACAACAGTACTTCTTGCCTGAGATTTATGAAACATTTGTTTGTTAAGGATGCTTAGTCTATCTTCTAGATACCTGTGGAGTGGTTTAAATGTGGTTCTGCTTTAGAACAACCAGAACAAAAAAAGAGTAGGTTGATTTATAGATTCTGGTAATTTTATGAAATGTACCGTGAAGTTCCAAGGCCAGGACTCATTATACTTTCTCCTCCTCCTCCTTTCCCAGGAAAAATTGAACCACCTAAACTGAGTATCAGAAAGGAAGAGAAGCAAATCACAATTGACATATTTCACCCTTCAGTTTTTGTAAATGGAGAAGAGCAGGAAGTGGATTATTATGATGAAATTACCTGTTACATTATTGTGTACAATGTCTATGTGAGAGTGAACGGAAGTGAGGTATGTGTTTCTGTTTCAGATTTTTCATAAAGGGAATTCTTGTGTAGCTAGTAAAAGTTGTTTCTTTCTGTAGTGTAATGAAAATAGAACGCTGATAAATATTCAAGCAAGACTCACAGAGCATAGATTTTGATAAGAAAAAAATATGTGGGTGCTATCAAAGGAAAAATAATCGGGAGTTAGTCACTAACACTGACCACCTGAATACATTTAAGTTTTTATTTGCTTCATTAAGTGGAATGGCCCGAATCTAGGATTTTTCCCAGTACACCTCCGTTGCTCTACCGGTTAGATGAGGATTTTCCTCCTCATTGGCGGTGATGTAAAGTAATATTAGCACTTCTGTCTCTCACCAGCTAAATTCCTGGTACTCTAGGAATAGGACAGATGAACATTTGTTAGTTTAAGAACTAACAATAAACATTCCTGCAATTTGAGTTTGTAAATTTACAGTCTTTATAAGGAATATTTGAACAGATGCATTTATCATGCTATGCTGAAGTAACAAGTTGACTTATTTGGTATCAAAGCTATTTTTAGACATGTTCAACATCAGTCATATATGTTTTCTTCAGTTGTTGGTCAGGACTAATAGGGTGATTTTTTTTTTTTTTTTTTTTTTTTTTGCAGATTAAAAGAAGTTATGCATTTTCACTGTTTTCTTTTTCCATCCAGATCCCGTATAAAGTATCCACAAAGATGGAAGACGATTGCAACGAGATTCAGTGCCAGTTAACAGTTCCAGTGCCCTCACTGAATTCCCAGTACTGTGTTTCGGCAGAAGGAGTCTTAAATGTATGGGGTGTTACAACTGAAAAGTCAAAAGAAGTTTGTGTTACCATTTCCAATAGCAGCATAAAAGGTAAGTTCTTGCCATTTTTTTTCTTAATATGGAAGGAGAAGTAACTAAAATAGGCTCATGTGGAAAACAAATTTATTTGCAGCTTCAAAAGATCTGTTTTAACAATATTCAGTTCCATTAGTTCCATTCCTTAGAGAAGTTCAAGATTAAAAATAAGGCAGTTTCTCACCATTAAAAGATGTGGAACAACCAATTTGGAAAGCCATGTGATGGCCCCTTAACCCATGAAAGAAAAAAATCATAATAAGTACATAAAACTGTGCAAATGTTTACATTTCAGGATTATGGATTATAAGTCAGTTTGTTACTTCAGCATAGCAAGATGTTGTGAATCCACTAAAATGTTCTCTATGGGGATTGTAATTTAAAGACTGAAGAGCAGGAACCTTCATTGGTTACAACTGTATGGCATGAACTGGACAGAGACTTGCAATTAATATCCAAAAAAGTTTATAGATGGGTTTGAATAATGGATAATGGATCATTTTTATAACATTTTACAATAATTATTTCCATCTTTTAATGTGGGATTGGGGAGATATATATATATATATATATATATATATATACATACACACACATACACACTAGAGCTTGAACTTGAGAACTGACTTACTCTCAGCTGTCAGTTACCTTAAAAAAGTTTGGATTTTTCTTTGCAGTTATGAAATGTAACTGTTCATTATAGATAATTTATAAAGTATGAAAAGCCGGAAGAAAACAAAATAATCTGTAGTTCTATCATGCAAAAATACTCCATTATTCACAGTTTGATATTTTCTTTAGTTTTTCTACATAGACATGATCATATTGTATAGTGCATATGATTTTGTGTATTTTGTGTATTGCTTTAAGCATGTATTATAAATATTTTTTCATTTTATTTCAGATACTTCATTAATATTAATGTCTGTAGAATATTTCATTATGTAAATTATATTTTTATTTAATGTTTTATCATTTTTGAACTTTTAAGATTATAGGAGTTTTCACTATGATAAATCATACTTTGATGATTATCTTTGTGTCTATGGTGTATATATATATATTTTTTTTTCTTATTAGGTTTTTTTAGACTATATTTCATAGGTTTAAAACTTTACTAAAATTTTATGTTATGAGTATATTTTTGAAGAATGGAAATACAGGCTGCAGAGTCAGAACAAACACCTAAAATTTAATACTAATAACTTCACGCCATTACATGAAGGTTTCAAATAGGTGACTTAAAGCAGTGCAATGCATTTTATGCTAATTTTCATTATGCTATTGGAAAAATAAAACCCTTCATAATGCTCGAGCTTTGAAATAATGCAAATGCCCCAGATTTGTTTGAAGCCTGAATTCTAAACTGCACTGATGCTCTGGCCACACGGTGGCATCGCGGTGGCTCCTGAGCGGCAGCCCCAGTGCCTTGCAGCCAGCGCTTGCTCAGCCCGTGGGACTGCTAACACAGCACGAGTGTTGGTTTTGTAGTTGTTTTCTTTTTTACCATTATAATGATTTAACTTTTTTCACATCCTGTAGTAGGCGTATTAGAAGCATTCATTAACTAGTAACTTCCACAGTTAGAAAATTCGAGATAATAAAATGCCCTAAAGGATGCCAGACATTGCCACAATATGTAGAGTGTTGTTAATTTGGAAGAGAGGACTGTAGAAAAAAAAAAAACAAAAACAAAAACAAAAAAAACCTAAAGATTGTGCTGCAGAAATAAAAGCAGCATTCAAGCAAAATACACAATGGTGATTCTAGACGTATGTGCTTGGAAACAAATCTTTCCTATTTTATATTATTTATGTCTGATTTATAATTAAGAGAGCTTTATTCTTGTGCAGCATTCCTGTGTGTATGTACATCTGTGAAGCTTTATAAGTATTTGCAATTGTGAAATAAATAAATGTAATAGAAAATTCTGAGGAGTGGGGCTAACTCACTTTAAGAGCTGTAAACATTGCCAGAGCTTATTTCTAAGGAGAAATTTTTTTAAATTCTTTTTTTTCATTTTTAACTAAAAGAAATGCATAACCCTGGAAACACACTGTATGTAGGGCTGTAAGGAAATTACTGTAGAAAAGCTATTTTAACTATATTGTGTCATAGCAGAATAGTCCCAGAGAGTTCTAGAATTGCACAGCTGGAAGAATCATATTGCTGTCTAAGACAGATACCTAATTTTTTACTTAAATTTCCTAACTTCTGCTTTCTTCAGTGTTCTTTAAAACTCTAGCCATATTAACTAATGTGTAAATCTATTCAAGAATGGCACTAAGACTTTCTGATAGATAATAACAGTATTCCATCTTAATTGTAATTTGTGATTTTTGCCTTTTTTGAAGGTTCTCTTTGGATTCCGGCTGTGGCTGTTTTACTATTTCTAGTAGTTGCTGCGGTATTGATCTATTTTTATATTAAGAAGATTAATCCATTGAAGGAAAAAAGCATAATATTACCCAAGTCCTTGGTAATGTATTTAATGTTTTTATTATATACACTAAAAGGTTCACTTGAACCTTTTTTTGATAGTTTCTTAAAGTATGCTTTTAAAGTCGAATGATGATTGCAGTATGTCACCTGCCATTAATCAGTCAGTCTACCACACATCCAGAACCACATACTGTGTCTTTTGCTCTGCAGCAGTATTTTTAATTCTCAGGGCAAAAACACAGCGAGACATTTCTCTCAAAGATCTTAAAGTCTAGTGGAAAGAAAATATAATTATACAATGGATAGATAGTGTGATAGGTTCAAAGGTAAAGGTTTATACACAAGCCAGTGAAGACTTTGTCCAGCTTTGGTGGTGGGGTTAGTCGTGGTTTTTCCAGAGGCAATGTCTGAGCAGTCTTGAGTGACATACAGGAGGAGTTTATTCAGGCAGTAAGGGACAGAATGTGCCAAGGTCCAGAGCCAAAGATAACAGAATAGAATCTATTTGAATGAAATATGACAGGAATAATATCTGTGATGCTCAAAGGGCACATTAAAATTTGCTATAAAAAAAACTGTGTAAAGTGGATAAGAACTATCAACAGTTGGTGGTCAACTCACAAATGAATTGTAATATTTTATCCTTAAGCACAAAGCACCCTTGCAGTATGCTATTTTGCAGGTACTAGAAAAGGAAAAAGAAAACTTGTATATTCAGTAGTACCAGCAGTAATGGGTAAATGTGGTAAAAAAAAAATAATCTAGCCATGGTAAAAGGAAAAGCACACAGTGGGTATTCAGTGGAATAGTGCCCTAAACATGCCATTGCTTTGATGTAGTTACTCCACTCTTAAAAATGCACGATAAGGAAAGAATTTCATAAATAAAAAGATGTGCAGGATATTTAACATGTTCTATAGTTAGAAAGAACTGGAAACATTTCAACATATGCTATTAGAGAAATTATCAGTATGAAGAAATATGAGCCACTCAAAATTATAATGATGAAGGCAATGAATGAGAATATTACTTAAGTAGATGTGCTCACTTTGCAAAAATGATATGCATACATGTGGAAGGTAATTGTATTAGGGTTTTCTAGACGGACAGAACTAATGGAATATATATGTATATATATTTAAAGGGGAGTTCAGTTAGTATTAACTCACACAATCAAAGGTCCCACAATAGGCTATCTGCAGGCTGAGGAGCAAGGAGAGCCAGTCCGAGCTCCAAAACTGAAGAACTTGGAGTCTGATGTTGGAGGGCAGGAAGCATCCCACATGGAAGAAAGATGAAGGCTGGGAGGTCGGGCCAGTCTCTCCTTTCACATTTTTCTGCCTGCTTATATTCTAGCCATGCTGGCAGCTGATTAGATTGTGCCACCCATATTAAGGGTGGGTCTGCCTTTCCCAGCCCACTGACTCTAGTGTTAATCTCCTTTGGCAACACCCTAACAGACACACCCAGGATCAGTATTCTGTACACTTCAGTCCAATCAAGTTGACACGCAGTATTAACCATCATGGTAATGTACAGAAAGCAACATATATTAATAAGTTGTCAGGTGGCTTTTTAAAAATCTGAAAACCTTGTTTTTAATCTTACTGTAGTATCTTTCCTTAAAAAGAAAAGGCAACCATCTGTTCACCTGTTACCCTACATGTGCCATTTAGTGGTCCATTACCTTTAGACCTTTGTGTTTTTGAGGGTAGGCACTTAAGCTTAACAATGTTTTATCTTTAATCAATCCATCTTTCTCCCCATAGATCTCTGTGGTAAGAAGTGCCACTACAGAGACAAAACCTGAATCAAAATACATGTCACGCATTACATCATACCAGCCATTTTTCTTAGAAAAGGAGGTGGACTGTGAAGAGGCATTGTCTCCAGTTCCAGACATGCATACCGAAGACAATCCAGAAAAAGGAGAACATACAGAAGAACTTTCTAGCATAACCGAAGTGGTGACTACTGAAGAAGACATTCCTGACATGGTCCCGGGCAGCCATCTGACTCCAATAGAGAGAGAGAGTTCTTCACTTTTAAGTAGTAACCAATCTGAACCCGGCAGCGTCACTTTAAACTCATATCACTCCAGAAATTGTTCTGATGGTGAGCACTCCAGAAATGGTTGTGATACTGAATCCAGCTGTCTGGAATCTCATAGCTCCTTATCTGACTCAGAATTTCCCCCAAATAATAAAGCTCAAATAAAAACAGAAGAACAAGAGCTCATAACAGTAATAAAAGCCCCCACTTCCTTCGGTTATGATAAACCACATGTGCTGGTGGATCTACTTGTCGATGATGATGGTAAAGAGTCCTTGATTGGATATAGACCAACAAAAGATTCCAGAGAATTTTCATGAGATCAGCTAAGATGCGCCAACTTTGAAGTCTGATTTTCCTGGACAGTTTTTCTACTTTAATTTCATGAAAAGTTTATGATCTCAGATATTGTATCTTAGTTGCTATCAACCAAATGGAGTGACTTACTTTAGATAAAAGTCTAAAGAGGACGTTTGGCAGTCTCACTTTTAGCAAGACTTTTTTTTTTTTTTTTTTTTTTTTTTTTTTTTTGGACAAAAAAAGCATTGTAACTTATGAACCTTTACATTGAGATAGCTAGCAGGATCCGGGAACAGTATCTTGTACTGCTGGTTCTTAGGTGAGCAAGTGATGTCCCAGGGACCTTTGTAGCCACTTTACTCTTTTTCTTTTCTCTGCCTTGGTATACGATTTGTTTTTGTAAGTTTTATGTATGCAGTAATTTTAAGTGCTTAATTTCAGAAGAAATTCTGCAGGCCTTTCAAAATTGGACTTAAAATCTAATTCAAACTAATAGAATTGATGAACTATGTAAATAGAAACACTTTTTTTATGAAACATTACAGTTAGAGATTTTTAAATAAAGAATTTTAAAAACTTATTTTTATATTCATTTATTCAAGCACTTAGGCAATCTCTCATAGTTAAGCAGAATATTTTTATATCCACTGCTTGTTTTCATGCATTAATGCTATAGAATTATTTGATAATTGTTCATATTTAATATTTAAAACAACACTAAAAATAATATTTTAAAATTGTCCTTATAGGTCTGTATTTCAGTGTTTAACACCCAGCGTGCAGAACACTGTTCCAAGTGGTTTGAAAAGAAAAGATTTAGCTGTAGAGCATGTGGATCGAGGAGTCCTTAGTATAAAAGTGGGGAGCAGAACCATGGAAATAGATGAAGGAACCTTGAGAATTACATGGTGTGGAAAGAAATCCCCAGTGAAAGGCAAACCAAGAGTTAATATATATGTTACACAAGGATTTCTTGGAATTACTATGAGGATAGAAATATTCAGAAATACGAATCTGTGAATTAATGGACAAAAAATTGAAATACAATTTACATGAGTAAATTAGCAAAGAAACCATATTTCTGGAAAGATTTCTGGTTTCTGGAAAGATTTCTCTTCATTTAAAAATGCAAGTTACAAATGAGATATTAGTGAGAAAAGTAGTGGTGTGGTTTGCAGTGAAACTGTTATACTCACTTATTTTGGGGGTAATGTCTTATGAATTGCTTTTTAAACTGATGTCCCAGTACATACCACATTCCACAAAAGTAAATATCCTTCAACAGACTTTGATCTCTCTTGTGGGAAAATTACCAAAAAAAAAAAAAAAAAAAATGAAACTTTACTTAAACAATGCACACATTAGAATGGGAAAAGCAAAAATGTGAAAATAATTGAAATAGCCAAGGAAGAGGTGACACTTACTGCTTCCCAAAGGATTATACCAGTGTGTACTCCCATCAAATGTGAATGAAGTACCTGTTTTTATACCCTAGCTAATTGACTTAGATCAATCTTTAATCTCGATAGTCTGTAAGTAAAATACTTTATACATTAAATGCATTTCATTTCTTTAATAAGTAAAGGAGCATGTTTTCATATATTTTCAAATTTTCGTGCCAACTCGTTCTTTGTTCATTTTTTTTATGGGCTGTTTATATATTTCTTACTGACTACCCTTTATTTGCCATGAGTTACAGATTTCTTTTATAATTTCTTGCCTTTTGAATTACCAGACAGATGTTTAAGATGTTTATAAAGTCAAATTTATTCATTTCCTTCCATTTTTAAAAAGCCCTTCCCCATTTCCCAAAAGATACACATTTTCAGCCATGTTTCCTTCTGGTCTTTGGTGGTAATTGTTTTACATTTAATTCTTTTAACCATCTAGATTTTTTTTTTTTTTTTTTTTTTTTTTCGTATAAGAACAGAGATAGGGATCCAGGTTTACTATTTGTTTTAGTTTCCTACAGCTGCCATAATAAACCACCATAAACTTGGGTGGCTTAAAACAATACAGAAATTTGTTATCTCTCAGTTCAGAGGCTAGAGGTCTGAAATCAAAGTTTCAACAGGGCCAGATTCTATCTGAAAGCTCTAGGGGCAGAGCATCCCTTCCTAGTTTCTAGTGATTGTTGCCAATCCTTGATATTCCCGGACTTAACAGCTGCATTATTCCAATTTCTGCCTCTTCTCACCTGGCACTTTTCCCTGTATGTTTCTGTGTCCAGATCTTTATACAGACCTGCACGAGTCAATTGCATTGATTAGACCCACTCTAATCCAGTATGAACCCCTCTTAACTTGATTATGTCTGTAAAGACACTGTTTCCAGTTAAGATCACATTCATAGGTACCAGGGATTAAGACTTCAATACATCTTTTTGAGGACACAGCTCATGTATTTCCCCTAACAAATTAGTGATCCCAAATACTATTTATTAAGTTATCTAACTTTTCTATGCTGATTTCAAATATCACATGCCAAATTCTCAGCACTCCTGGAGCAGTTTTATTCAGTCTTTTCCTGTCTATGTATCACACTATTTTAATACACCATGCACTGGGATATATTTTATTTTTTATTTTATTTTATTTTATTTTATTTTATTTTATTTTAGATACAGTCTCGCTTTGCCACCCATGCTGGAGTGCAGTGGCACAAACATGGCTCACTGCAGCTTCGACCTCCTGTGCTCAAGCAATCCTCCCGCCTCAGCCCCCCAGGTAGCTAGTACTGCAGGCGCCCGTGATCACGCCTGCCTAATTCTCTGTATTGTTTTATAGGGACGGGATTTTCCCACATTGCTCAAGGTGGCTTCAAACTCCTGTGCTCAAGCAGTCCGCCCACCTCAGCCTCCCAAAGTGCTGGAATTGCAGGCTATTTTGACTTTTGAGGCTTTACTGAATACTTTCAGCCAATGTTCATCGCTCAAGTTTCTAATATTTTTCAGGTGAACTATAACCTGAATTTTTTTGGCCAGTTTCCCCCCAAATTTTAAACTCCTTTGGGATTCATGTTGGCATTGTGTTGACTTTATAAAATGTTTAGGAATAACTAATATTTTCAAGGGTTGAATGTTCTGCAAGAATGGAGACTATTTCTCGCCTCAAGTCTTATATCCCTCATTAGACTTTTACTTCATACAGGTGTAGGGCATTTCTTGAACCTTAATGTTTTGTGTTGCTGATGAGAATGTCATCTCGCGTTGTGGCTCCTGAATGGCCGTCTATATGTACATGCACACAAACTTGTTACAAATTATTTTTTGTCTCGCCAACATGTAAACTGTTTTTATTTTCATGATTTTCATTTGATTGAGTTTTCCAGTATACAAATGTACTATCTACAAATGTACCCTATAAATAAGGGTAATCCTGCCTTCTCATTGCCAATATTATACTTTGCTTTTTATTCCCTTGTCCTCAAACTTTGATGAATTGGCGTAGCCTATTTCCTAAGAGTGACTGACCAAACCTAGTGACTGTGGGAAAATCACTTAGCCTCATGAGAGAGTTGGATTACACTCTACCTTTTGGCTCTTGGGTCATTGCTTCCATTTGTGTTAATTGGTAAGGGCATCATCTTTCCAACACAGTTTTGTGTCTAAACTTAACTTTTTCCCCTATATTATTTCTGGTTACCAGAAATTCCTGTTATTGAACCATTACCCATGCCAAGTTACATTCTCTTAATTTAAGGTACCGTTTATTTTGCCTGATAATATAAGTGGATGATTTAAATAATAAATGCCAACTTTGTTTGTATAGTCATTAGCTTCTTTTATGAGATGTAATACTTAATCTACCTTCCACCCCCCCGCAAATAATAATTTGTCTCTCCATTGATACGTTTACAGGGCTTTAAGGTTTAGTCACATACCTCAAGCTCTCTTTGCTCCAGTTGCTCCTCTGCTCAGGAGATAAGTGTCAGATATTTAACTGAGAGGAAAGAGTGACAGAGATAAGTTCTAACTGCCACATTTCCAGAGTATCCTTTCTACAGCTAATAATAAAATACTATAATACAACATATCTCCAAAATTAAATATTGAGCAGATATCTATCAATAAAAGGTGGATGGTGGAGACCACTCACAGACTGGCTTCTCAGATAGCCTTTTTAAGGAAAATTCATAGAACTGAACAACACAGGTATGTAGTTAGACTGGATGTCAGACCCCAGTCCTTGGGCTATGGAAAATTTATGCTGCATAACCAGAGATGTGCCAGTCCCTTTCCTGCTATAAAAAGAGGTGGGGGTCAAAGGGATCAGTAGGTACCACACTCAATTTGAGGGGCCACTGATTCATCTGAGGTGAGGCCACTTTTATTCCACTTCTGACACCATTTTGTGAACCTAAATAACAGCAAGAGTCTCGCTGAAAGATAATAGTATTTCGGAATGGGTATTGCAATGGGAAAATGTAAACTGTGTGTATTCAGGGAGATAAAGGAAGACAAAGGTTTTTAAAAGAAAAATGAGGATTACCTAATTGCTTTGAGATAATTAACCTTGACTATGTAAGCCAAAAATAAAATTGTAAACACCCCCACCCAAACCATCTGAATGGACCCCTCCTCTTGGCCAAGTGCATTCTAAAGTTAACCTAAAAACTAGTTCAGGCCATGATGGGAAGGGAGACTTGGACATAACTCATCATACCCTCCTCCCTTTTGGAATTCAGGAAAAACTGACCAGCATTAAACTTAAGTCTGATAAGGAACATTTACAATCTATTATCTCTGAAGTCTGCTACCTGGAGGCTTGATCTGCTTGATGAACTTTAGTCTCCACAACCCCTTATCATCATAACCCAGGCATTTCTATTGATTCTGGGTCTTTAGATAATTTTTTCAACCAATTGCCAGTCAGAAAATTTTTTAATCTACCTACAACCTGGAAGCCCTACTTCGATTCGTCCTTCCTTTCCACATTGAACCAGTGTGCATCTTACAGTTATTGATCAATATGTCGCCCTAAAAATATATAAAAGCAAGTTGTATCCTGACCACCTTGGGTACATGTCAGCAGGCCCTCCTGAGGCTGTGTCAGGGGCACATCCTTAACTTTGGCAAAATAACCTTTCTACATTTATTGAAAGTTTATTCATTACCATGAATTGGTAATGATGAAGGGATTCTTCTTTTTTCTTTTGAGGTGGAGTCTCGCTCTGTTGCCCAGGCTGGAGTGCAGTGGTGCAATCTTGGCTCACTGCAACCTCCACCTCTTGGGTTCAAGCAATTCTCTGCCTCAGCCTCCCAAGTAGCTGGGATTACAAGTCCCTGCCACCATGCCTGGCTAATTTTTATTTGTGTTAGTAGAGACAGGGTTTCACCATACTGGCCAGGCTGGTCATGAACTCCTGAGCACATGATCCACTCAACTTAGCCTGCCAAAGTGCTTGGATTACAGATGTGAGCCACCATGCCCAGCCTGATGAAGGGATTCTGAGTAAAGGTGCCCCTGACCTTTGATAAATCTATTGATAAATCTGTTGGTGCTTGGGACTAGCTTGAGCTATCCTTATGGCTCAAATCAAGAGGACAATTTGCTGAGGCCTGGGAACTCCCCCTCCAGGAAATCCCTGATCTCTCAAAATTTGGTTGAGATCTAAGGCTTATTTTGCCGTACAACTCCTTTTTTAGAGTTTTACTTGCCTCCAACAGGGAAAGCAAGTTTTCCTGTTTTCATGATGATGGATAGCAGTTAACTCCTTTCTAGAGTTTCAGCTAGTTTCCGACAGGGAGGGCAAGAACATTAGGTCTGTTCTTTTGCACATTTCCAGGTTTTTTTTCCCTGCTTCTAAGACGGTAAAGAGCAATCTTATGCCTGGGCTCTATTCCTAAGTAAATAGCAGAATTGGGATTTTTTTTTTTTTTTTTTGTCTTGGAAATTCTCCTTAATGACTAAAAGTTGAAATTGACAAGCAGCTGATTTTAATTTCTTCTTACCATTAGAGCACTCAGTAATCATATTGTTGGGATTTTTTGTTGTTCTGCCCTTTCTCCCACAGGATTTGATCAACTATAACAGACTTGGTCAAATTCGAATGAGAATTCCAAATTAGAAGAAACAATGCCTCTGAATTGGCTAAAATTTCTGACAGCTGCAAAAACAAAAACAAAACCTGGTGCTTGGTTTCTGTGTTCACTTCCTTTCTTAAAAAAAAAAAAAAAAAAAATATATATATATATATATATATATATATATATATATATATATATATATTTTCTTTTGCTTACTTTTGTTCCGTGCTATTCTTCCTTCCCCCTTCACCACCTCTGGTACCAAGAAAAATCTAGAGGAGGGTTCTAATGACTCAGACCCCTTACAGAACTCAGAACAAAGCCGCCACTCAAACCCCCTTTTGGGATATTCTGTTTTCTTCATAGAATTTCAAGAGTCATGGGCAGATTCTTCTTAGATCTAAAGCTCTGCTTTCCTGCATTGCATACCTGATCTTTTAGGCTTTTGGGGTCACCAGAGATTACTTTGTGTTGTGAGAAGATTTGACCTTGGAGTGTGTAAGGGCAGATAATAGATACAACGTTAGGAGTGGCTGAGGACAGTTTACAGCTTATCTTAGCTGTTTTGTTTTTCCTTCTTCTCTCCAAGAAGTTGTTGTTTAAGATCCTAGTTCTAGTTCAGAAGTGCATTCCAAAGAGCTTTCGCCATTGCCTTTTCTCCCAAAATTAATCTCGATTGGCTTATCTGGTGTGTTTACGAGGGCAACTGAACTGTTGTTTTTGTAGATAAATGTCAGACTGAGAGTATCCTAAGCTCTGAAAAGAAAGGGCATTTTGCTCCTTCCCCTCAAAAGTCATCCCCGAGTGACTGAGGTGGAGCCTGATGTGTTGACAACCACCCCCATGAGATGCAGCTGCCCTACAGGAAATCCCCAGCAAAATTAGTTTAAAAAAGCTCATCCAGGATGCACATATAGGAACTCCATGTTTTGAGCCCTCGGAGGAGTAGACCTCTAGAGAGAGAAACTGAGACACGTAAGAGGGCAGCAACAATTCAGTGTGACACACTGTAGAGCCCCACCCAGAATCAGCACGTTTTGATCCACTGCACTAAACCCTAGGCCACAGCTCATTTCCTCCTTTTAGGAAAAAGTGTTGGGAAGAAATTTTCTAAGAATATGGGAAAACCAGAACGATGCCTCTCATGCATCTCCTTTGGTTTTATGGTGCCTCTACTTGCAAGTGGTTGTGTAAATGGAAGGGCACACCAAGTTTTCTAGTACTGCAGCCGATTACACATTAGGTCTGTTCTTGTGCACATTTTAAAGTGATGGGCAAATTACATCAGGGAAAATTGAGAACCTAAAGTTCAACCTGCAACTCTAAAGATCCTAAAGATCCTCTAAAGATCTCTACTTTCTTTTCCATCTGCTTTGTCTGCTATTATTAACACATTTCTACTGAGATAAAACCCACTGTTTGCATCCAACCATTTCTTTTTGTTATTGCTTTTGCAAACTAGTAAGTTTGTATTAATATCTCATGGATAAAATTTTGTAGTGAAAGCTATGTGATCTTTATATGACTGTGTGTGTGTTTATGTGTACAAACATGTATTTTTTCATGTGCTTTTGGCCAAAAGGTACTAAATTGGCTTAAAGCTGAATGGGTACTCATACATTAAATAATAAGCTCAAATGCTTTTCAAGTTCATGTGACAAATAAAATCTTTTACAAATAAGCTGGCTTTAAAATTATTGGTAAAGCAATATTAGAAATGTCTTATGAATTGTCAGCATACATTTTTGTTTGCATTTATTGATCAGCAATTTCATACTTATTCCTGCCAAATACTGTAAGGCGTCAAAATTTGGCATAAGAGTTACAAAACTAAACCCAAGCGTTATGGTTGAATCTGTATCCCTGCCAAATCTCATGTCAAATTGTAATCCCCAGTGTTGGAAGAGGAGCCTGGTGGAAAGTGATTGGATCATGGGGTACTTTCTCATGGATTTACACCATCCCCCTTGGTGTCATGGTGATAGTAAGTTCTTGTGAAATCTGATTGTTTAAAAGTGTGTGGTACCTCCCTGACAACCTTCTCTTCCTCCTTCTCTGGCCATGTACGACATGCTTGCTTCCCCCTCACCTTCCACCATGATTGTAAGTTTCCAAGCAGAAGCCACTGTGCTTCCTATACAGTCAGCAGAACCATGAGCCAGTTAAACCTCTTTTCTTTATAGATTACCCAACTTTAAGGTATTTTTTATAGCAATGTGAGAACAGACAAATACAGCAACCCAAAATAGAATGATCTTTGCTTGTGTGGTTTTTGATAAAGAAGAGATTAAATATTGTTGATTTAATAAAAACAGCTAAATTTGCAATTATTGGTAAAATAACCATATTTTTCATCTTAAGGTTCTTAGGTAAACACCTGAACTTCACAGGTTATAATAATGGTTGACAGAGAAATAACTTTAAATGATAACTACCACAGTTTTAATAAATAATCTAGGTAAAATATTAAAATAATTAGGTAAATATGAAGGAATAAATACTTGTAAACAAACATCATAATTTAGACCATAAAGTTATATTAAATTCAATAATAGTTCATTAAATATCTGAGTATTTTCTAATTTAAAAATTATATTTATTGTTTCTAAGAAATGTGTTCTTATTAAAAGGCAAATAATTTTTGTCTTGAAAATTCAAAGCTTATTTAAAGGTCATGTGTAAAACAACAAAAAGAATCAGGAAATAGAGCAATATAAAAAATTATAGATATAAAGAGATATTTTTGGTAAGAAAGCTTAAAAGAAAAGTAATTTTATATGAGAAAATTATTGTTTGGTGAAATTTTGTCCTAAGATAAAATGACTGGGTTGTTCAAGAAAGAGTGATACTTAGATCAAAGCAGAAAGTCCAAGCATGTTTTGAATGGTCTAAGTCATAATAAGGTTAATAAAGGAATTTATAAAAATGTTATATGATTAAGTTGGCTATAATTACAGAAAACTTTAATATTTAAAAAAATTGAACTTTCATGATAAAAATACACTAGATTAGGCATGGTGGCTCATGCCTGTAATCCCAGCACTTTGAGAGGCCAATCTGGCATATCATCTGAGGTCAGGAGTTCAAGACCAGCCTGGCAACATGATGAAGCCCCATGTCTACTAAAAATACAAAAACTAACTGGGTGTGGTGGCAGGTGCCTGTAATCCTGAATACTTGGGAGGCTGAGGCAGGAGAATCACTTGAACCTAAGAGGCAGAGGTTGCAGTGAGCCAAGATCGTGCCATTGCACTCCAGCCTGGGCAACAAGAGTAAGACTCTGTCTCAAAAAAAGACACACTAATACAAAACTAAAGAATGGGTTAGAACAATATTTTATTTAAAATATTGAGTTACTCTTAATGCACAAACTTTTTAATATTTAAATTCTGTAATGTTTCTTTTTTAAATTATTCAGATCGATATCTCAGTCCTTTTCTCTCTTTTGAGAAGGCCTAGTGTGGTAACTCTCCTTCAACTTCTATTTGGTATTATAACTTTTTTTTTTAAATTAATAATCTAAAGTAGGGGAGAGAATTTTTGAAAATAGGCAAATGAAAAATCTTTTGGACCTGCCTTTGTCTATATATCTGTTATATCTATATGTTTACATGTGTCATCTGGAAGTGATATTTTGCTAACAGGCTGTATGAAAGAGCTCTAATCAACTGGCTTAAAGAATGTTAATGTTATTACTTCTCGGCCTTTTGGCCAAGAACATGTATAGTATCTGTTCTTATCAGTTTAATCGACTGATACGTCCTCTACCAGAGGACCAGATATTAAATGGATTTTTGGAGCAGGGAGATGGAATAGGAGCTTACTCCGTCTTCCACGCATTGACCTGGTATTGCAGTGCTTCCAGGAACAGTGCACCCCCTTGGGGGAAAAAAGAATGTTAATGCTTATCAGACTGATAGAAGCTGACTCAGAAGCCTTTTAGCTCACATCACTAGTAATCTTTGGTAAGATTAATTTGGTGAATTTAATCTCAATTATTTTCAGTAATTTAAAATCTTAAAGTCATGTTAGGTTTAAAGGAAGTAAGCCTAGGGTTTTTTTGTTTTTTGTTTTTTGTTTTATTGTTTTTTTGTTTTTTGTTTTTTGTTTTATTGTTTTTTTGCAGGGGAACATCTGTATTTATTTGAGGCACCAAAGCAGTAGGACTCCAATGTGGGGCTGGGCTGGGTCAGGGCTGGCTAGATTTGGGGCATGGGCCTAGAATGGGGTGGAATCACCAGGAATTTGTGCCTTATGCCAGGAAGGAGCCTGGCCTCTTCAACTTGTGTGTGGTGACCTGATATTCAATTTTGTGACATGGAAAACCTCTGTGCAGGACCCCTCTTTTAGTTAAGAACTTTCCTTTTTCTTAATAAGTTCTACCTCCTCACCATTCAATGTGTCTGCATACCTAATTTTTCCTGGTTATGAGACAAGAACCCAGCATTAAGCTCAACTAAGGAGCAAAAAATCTTTCATCATTTTGGTGGCCCATATCAGGACACATGGAAGGGTGAGTAAAATGTGGTCCCAAAATATCTCTTTTTCTTTTGTTTCTGAGATTTCTTGTCCTCAGGTGTTTTCTAAGGACAAGGAAAATTGCACCCTACCATCACCCCCCACCCCCTCATTGCCCTCAGGGATCAGGAATGTTGGCCTCAGTCCAACCCAGTCTTTTGTGGCATTTTCCTTCTTTTCTGGGGAACAATAATGGCACCTATCTTTTCTTTTATCATATTGGAGGTGTCCCACGTCCACCCCAGTGGCCACAGGCACATGTGTGGGATGGATGGGCAAACAGCATCTCCCCTTCTCCCTTCCATCCTGGCTGAGGCGCAAGACTCTGTCTGCTGCCTGTGGTTTTTGTCCAACAGCCGTGCAGAGCAGGACTGAGCCACAGCTGCTGCAGAGGCTCCAGGGCGGTCTCAGGGCCCAGGCCCCACGCAGCCAACTGGCCAGTGTCCCCTGCCACATGTCCACAGAGTCTTCCCCACCCCCAGCCAAGGGGTCTAACTTGGTCCAACAGCAATTAAAAGTTTCTTTCCCTGTTGGAGAAATCCATTTGCATAAGAATAAGAGGTTTCTTACCCAGGCATCTTCTTCTTTTTTTCCACCTTGTCACCAGTTGACACAGCCCTGCATTTAAGCTGCTTTCTTTTTCTTTTGTCCACCAGATCAGGAGTTAGTAGGTTGGTGCAAAAGTAGTTGTGGTTTTTGCCATTACTTAGAATGGTGGGGACCACGATTACTTTTGCACCGACCTAATAACACAGCCCTGTGAGTAGAGGGGGCTTCTTTATGCCAGAGGTGCTTTTCCTTTTGGAAGTCATCTTATTAGACCAGGACCCTAATTCACAGAACTGCCTGCACCAAGCAGTTATTTTGTCCCAAACTCAATTCCAAGCTTCAGGCTGAAGCCCTCAGAAAGAAAAACTGGATCTGAGGGATCCAGAGACAGACAACAACAAAAACTAAAAAGCACAGCACAGGTGAGCATGACTAATTCCTGCTAATTAAGCCAAGCCTCCTGTTTCACAGATAAAGGTCATGCTAGTATCAATGGCATAAATGAGGTCTAGAGCACTTGAAAGCTACTGACAGCAGGGGTAGAGGCAGTTTGTGGGTAATAGTGGATAATTCCACCCCCTAAGCCCCCGTTAGTATGGGTGAAAGCCACATTGACGCCCATGGGTGGCATCCTGTTGAGGTTGCCAGGACTTGGGACATAAAGATGGAAGAAGAAAAAAGGATGCTTTTTCTTTCTCTCCCTCATGTACGCCAGCTATTTCCTGGAAAGTGAAAGAAACCAGGGGTGCCTAGCTCCCTGCTTTCTAGACAAGTAGCCATTCATCTTTAGTCTTTCCCCCTTTCAAATGCATCCTGAACCCCTCAGGAGCCTTCTTCTTTGTCCTGTCTTCACAAATGGGTAATTGTGTTCCCACATGAAAGGGCACTCCCCTAGGATGCATCCTCCAAACTGAGAAAAGTTAATGTCCCAAACCTTAAACTGGTTGGCTTAGAATTGAGCTCAGGCGAAGGAAATCCAGAAGCCTGACATGCCAGCAAAAGGATACGTTTTTTTAAGCAGTTAGACTTTTGGCATCTCTCTCCTTGTGCAAACTGGCAAAAAGAATGACAAGAATTAGTGTTTATATTCCCTGTAAAGTTTTGATAAGTGAAAAAGGATTTATGAGGTTGGTCTTAAGCTATAGCCAATCTGGTGTGCTTTGTGTGTCTTAATTGAGGCTTATTGGTTTCACCTGTGAGGTTGGCTCCCTGCCTCACCCAACTCAGACCACTGCTCACATGTCCCTGGCCAGTGAAGCTATTCCTCACCCCCTACCTGTGATGGTGTCTTCCCATTATTCTCTATCACTGCACCTACTGTGTCTCCATGGCGCTTAACGTCCCTAAAAAAATAGTGATGTGTCAGTTTATTATCTGCGTCCCCTTGACAGGCCCTAGGATATCAGCTCTATGAGAATAAGAACTTGTCTAATCCCTGAATATTCCCAGCACTTCATATGGTGCCTGGCACAGGACAAGTGCTCAATAAATATTTGTCAACTAAATGTATTGTCTATACAACCCTCTCGATTTCACTTATGTTTGTGTCAGTTTTACTCCTTTATTATGGTTTTACAGCTTATAAATAAATGTGTACTTATAAAAATAATATATATTTCTATATTTACTTATAAAATATAATTTATTATATTTATTTATTATAACCAATAATAATATAATTTATTTTATGTATTAGAGAGAGAGAAACATGTCTGTTTTCTGTGATTCCAGAAATTCTGAAAGCTTCTACAGAACAATTACAGAAATTTTTGCAAGCAAGAACTGACTGAAAGTCAATAAATTTATGAATAAAACCACAGGATTATAGTCAGATTGCAAAAAAACTAGATAAAATCAAAAACAAAAAGCCAGCTATAACAACTTGCCAAATTCGGTGAATTGACTTTACCTCAAAAATTCTACCTATGTTACAGCATCTGTAGAGCTGCTCATGTCCCATTATTTTAATTTCCCCTCTATAGGACTCAGAATCAGGTATGACTCCCTCCTGGGAACTATGGAGACTCCTCTCTCTCTGCACACCTTGATTCCTGCTTTCAAGTTTGGGAAACATTAAAGCAGCTATGAGTAGCCTGCAATTTAGCCATGTAACCAAAAACCACTTGCACTATTGCATAGCTATTAAAATAAAAGCTCCGGCTTTTTGGAAAGAAATGGAAGGGAGAACTAATGTTCATGAGCCTCTGCTATAGGCAGATGTTTGGCAAAGTTTCTTGCACTGGCCTTCCTAACTATCTGGTAAGGCTAGTATTCTGTTTTTTTCAAGTCAGGAAACTGAGACACAGTCTTTTCTCATACTGCTAATAAAGACATATCCGAGACTGGGTAATTTATAAAGAAAAAGAGATTTAATCGATTCACAGTTACACATGACTGGAAAGGCCTCACAATCATGGTAGAAGGTGAAGGAGGAGCAAAGGCACTTCTTACATGGTGGCAGGCAAGAGAGCATGTGCAGGGGAACTGCCCTTTATAAAATCATCAGATCTTGTGAAACGTATTCACTATCATGAGAACAGCATGGGAAAAAACCACCCCCATGATTCAGCTACCTCCCACCAGGTCCCTTTCACAATACATGAGCATTATAGGAGTTACAATGCAAGATGAGATTTGGGTAGGGACAGTCAAATGATATCACACATGAAATTTAGAAGTTGTTTTACTCTAATTTAGAAATTTAGAAGAGATATGTCTTGGGAATAGAACATAGTAGGAACTCAGAAAGCAAATAAAACATTAAGGAGGCAGGGCTTGGGCTTTGTGAATGAGGGAGGGATGCCTCAGGCTGGAACAAGTACAGCTCAGAAGCCAAGGAGTCAGCTAAGGGCTGACAGGGGAGCCCAAGGCACAGCATGGCCCTTGGGCAGGAGCCTCTGCCGGGATCTTGTTGGGCTAAGTGGGGAACATGAATGTGGAAGAAGGTTGGAATTTTTCCTATAGCTGAGGTAGAGCCCCTATTTTAAGGCATATGGGATGTTAAGAGGGTTCAGTTAAAGAGCCTAGAGACCCCAGAAATCAAATGAAGTTAGTGAGTACTCTGGATTTGTGTGGGAGCTTTAGAAGGGAATGAGAAATGGCATCCTACATGCCTTTAAGTACCAGGATGGGGACCCCATTGCAAATGGATGAAACTCGAAGAAGTACATTTTGAGAGAATTAAACTCAGGTTTCATCTTTCTCCAAAGTCCATGCTTTTCCACTGTAACCTGATGTCTCCAGTTTCCTGTATTTCAAAAAGAAACATTAGACCTTCCACTCGTCTTTGAACAATTATGTGTCATGCTTTATTTAACTTTGGCAAACCAGAAGACACATCTAGAAATAGCCTTAAGTAAAGCTGGAAATACAAAATAAGTTATTTAAGGTTGCTGCTTATATGCTACAGTAAAAAATAATAACAAGTCACAATTTTAAAATATAAAAGGTATTTTTCTAATTCTAAGGCTCATGAAGATTTTTAAATTTTGTTTAGAAGCTCAGTGTACATCTTGTTGGACTGATACACCCCTACGCCATTGTCTGGCTACATTTTATCTTTGTTCTTAAAGAGTAAATTAAACAGTGAATCTAATAATGAATGCTAATCCACCTCCCAGAAATCAGATCAATAAAAGAGGATATTTCCAAATTGAGCATGGTTACGTAAGTCAAGCATCTTTTTTCTTCTCTGGAAATCATGAAAAAGCAAAAATGAGAATTAAAGTTAAATAGCCCTTCACTTTGAAATTTTTGTTTTTTATTCTTTCCTTAAAAACTTTTGGGTTAGAAAAATAAATCTAAATTGCAGAATTGCTAAAACAAACAAACAAACAAAAAGAAAAAACAAAGAAACAGAAAAGAAAGAAAGAAAGAAAACATCACATTTTAGAGCCAATGAGGGAAATTACACATTTCAGGGAAATTACTAGTGTAAATATTGTATTGGTATAAAAGAAAGAATAAAACAAATGAAATAAATGTCTGACTCAGGAGTTTTTATTTTTTAAAAATCCAACAAATTAACAGAAAAACAAAAGGAATGAATTTTTAAAGATAAAGGAGGTAAAAATAAGACATGACTGTTTTTAAGTAGAATACGTAACTACAAAATCTGGTTCCTTGAAAAGAAATTTAAAGATAAATAACCAGCCAACTTACTAAGAAAAAAAAATAAGAAAACAAGGGGAGAAATCATTCCTCAAAACAGGAAATTATAAAAGGGGAAGCACAGAAACAGGAGAATTGAATAAATCATAAAGGAATAACTTGTACAACTCTGTACCAATAAATTTAAAGGCCTGAATAAAAAGGATGGTCTTCTAAAGAAAATGCACTTTGTAGAAACTGAACCTACATGAGATAAAAATATAAACACACTAATTACCATAGAAGAATTAGAATTAGAAAATTGTGGAAGACATACTACCCTGTATTTTCCGCCCCCAACTTCCAAAAGCACCCAGATGATTTCTCAGGGAGATCTATCCATCCTTAAGAATCAGGTAATTCCCAGGTCACACAGATTAATTTATTCAGCTGACAAGTTGACTGCAACATTGCATGATTTTGCAAATGTCAGTGTTCCCCTTGAGTGTCTGAGCTTGTGAGAATCTGACCACAGTAACCTCATGGTCCAGAGAATTTCAACCCCTTCCCCTCAGGACTCCCACTTCAGACGATAAAAAGCAAAAAGCCCCTTCTGGTTCCTTTAGCTCAAAGCTTGTAAATTCATGGCAGTTGCTCAAATCGCATTCCTTTTTGTTGATTCACTAGACCTGTGAAAAGTGCTTACTGTGTCCCCAGCCTTGTCCCAAGTTCTGGAGTTAAAACAGTGAACAAAACGCATAGCATCCCTGACGTTATGGAGCTTATATTCTAGTTGGGGAGATAGACAGCAACAATAAAATAAAACATAGACTACCAAGTGATGATAAATGTTTTGGGAAACAAGCAAATAAAGGTGCTAGGGACAGCTGAAGGGGAGAAGTGATGCTATTTTGGGTGTCATAGAATTGATAAGGTAATATTTGAACAGAGATATGAAGGAGGTGAGAGAGTGAGCCTGTATGTCTCAGGGAGAGCATCAGAGCAGAGGGGACCTTGCTAGTGTGGAGATGCGCCTGGTATGTTCGAGAAACAGCAACATACCAGGCACATCTCCACACTAGCAAGGAGGGAGGGAGCACCACGGGTTGGGAGGAGAGTTGTAGGAAACAAATTGAGAGGCAATGGGGCCTGATTATATAGGGCTGGTTATATAGTAAGGGACTGTAAAAATGTTGACTTTCAACCTGAGTGAGATGGGAAGACAATGCAGGGTTCTAAGTAAAAGGTTCTATTCTGGCATTTAATCGGAATACTCCATCCGATACAGAGGACAGTGACACAGGCAGGGGGACCAGTTAGGAGGCTGTGCACAGGCCACACGAGAGGTGACAATAGCAGGTTACCCAAGTGAGTGCCGTGGAGGTGACAACCAGTTGGATTCTGGTTATGCCGTGAAGATCTTTTCAGGATCAAACAATACACACGAACTTACTGGTGCATGGGCATAATGATTGATGATATCTGGTAGGGGTTTCAAGGTGACCTTGGGTGAAGAATAATCAAAGCTACACACTGGGTACAATGTACATTACTCAAGTAAGAGGTGCGCTAATATCTCAGACTTCACCACTGTACAATTCATCCATGTAACCAAAAACCACTTGCATTATTGAACAGCTATTGAAATAAAAAATATAAATATATTTCAAAAGTTACCACTCCTTTATGTTTTGGTTTTCGGAAATAAATTTAATTTTGTTTGTTTGTTTTGTTTCTTTTGAGACGGAGTCTTGCTCTGTCGCCCAGGCTAGAGTGCAGTGGCACAATCTCAGCTCACTGCAAACTCTGCTTCCCGGGTTCTAGTGGTTCTAGTCCCTCAGCCTCCTGAGTAGCTGGGATTACAGGCACACACCCCCATATTTGGCTAATTTTTGTATTTTTAGTAGAGATGGGGTTTCGCCATGTTGGCCAGGATAGTCTCAATCTCCTAACCTTGTGATCCGCCCACCTTGGCCTTCCAAAGGGCTGGGATTACAAGGGTGAGCCACTGCACCTGGCCAAAAAAAATTTTTTTTAAAGAATAGTCAAAGCAAAATCAATAGCATCTTTTATCCAGAAAAATAAGAGTGAAGAGCAGAAAAGGTTAACCTCATGAAGCCCTGTGTCCTATGAGTGGAGATTTTAAATAACGTATTAGTGTTCACAGTCCAAAAATTAATCCTAATTAAATTTACTCAGATTAGTCATTGTGCTTAGCACCTGTGTTTGAATAACAATGATCCTTTTTCTTTTCTGAATTCAAGTTCGAAAATTATTTTGAATTTTTGCATGCCAATCATTTCCAGAATGCAGAATTGCTTGCAGGACACAGGTATTACTCAGTGGAGTTACAGAGGGCCCAGCAAATAAGAAAGAACAAGCTGTTCCCCTGTTGTTGACTCTACAGCTCTATAGTTTTCCAGAGAGGGAGAAGGGTGGTGTTCAGATTATCATTCATGCTGAAGCTTTTCAAAGATGTCAGCTGCCCACCAAATCATAGGATGAAGGAAAGGGCCTAGGAGAAATACAGTTGCTCTGACTTCCCTTCAATCAACAGCACCAAAGTCATACTGAACACCAGTTTTTAAACACTTTTCTGAAAAAGAATAAGAAACATTTAGCCCTTTGCTACAAAGACCTGGTTGAAGAAAATGCTGTCAGCTCCCCGAGGGCTGGCTCTCTCATCTTGTTCATTTCTGCATCCCTGACGTCCAGCACAGTGCCTGACATACAGCAGGTGCTCAATAAACATTCGTTTGAGTGAATAAACGTTTCAAGAAGCAAATCTTTGACATCACTCTATCCCTTTATGGAATGTCTACTACAAGCGAAGAATAACACAATAGTGGTTTTATAATACTCCTCAGGCCCTGAGGCTAGGCCGATCTAATTTCAGCTCTCACTTTATCACTACTCGCTATAGAGCCCGGGTCAAGTGCGCTCCATCTCTCTATGTCTCAGTTTCTTCATCTGTAACTTCAAATGAATAATGACACCAACCTCCCAGGCTTCTTAAGAGGATTAACAAAGACAACATATGGGAAAAATGTAACATGGTGTCGCATAATTATTAGATCTTATTATTGACACTAAAATTGCATTAAAGTTAGCAAAAGAAAAACAGCATTTTGTAGGCAAACTTTATTTATTTTTTCATTTATTTATTTATTTATTTTTGAGATGGACTCTCTTGTTGTATAGCTGCCCAGGCTGGAGTGCAATGATGGGATCTTGGCTCACTGCAAACTTCGTCTCCCCAGTTCAAGCGATTCTCCTGCCTCAGCCTCCCGAGTAGTTGGGATTATAGGTGTGTGCTGCCACACCCGGTTAATTTTTGTACTTTTAGTACAGATAGGGTTTCACCATGTTGGCAGGACTGGTCTGGAACTCCTGACCTCAAAAGATCCATGCACCTCCGCTTCCAAAGCGCCGGGATTACAGGTATGCGCCACTGCGCCCGGCCACATCTTGCAGATAAACTTTTAAAATCTTTTTTCTTTCTTATGAACCATTTTAAATATATGCAAAAGTAGAGTATAATAAACCTGACATGCAGTTTCAACAATTATCAGCTTGTAGACGATCATCCCCTTTCCCAGCCCTTTGTATTATTTTGAAGCCAATCCCAGACATTATGCCGTTTCATCTGTAATACTCGGATAGGTAGCTCTAAAAAATAATAAAAATAATAGCCAACATTCCATATCACACCTACAAATAATGAATAACGATTCCTTCATTAGGTAAATGGCTGGTCTGCTGGAAGCCACAAGAAGAAAGGAAGAAGAGAATCAAGTCTGTTGAAGGCAGGGGCTTAGGCAAGTTCTCTCCAGACCCAACACGATGGAAATGCCCGCTGTCACTGTCAAGGTGGACTCTCCCTGCTGCGGGGTGGGGCTGAGCTGGGGAAGGGCAGGGAATGAAGCCAACTTTTCGCCCCTAAAAGGAGGCAGAACGGAAATCCCCTGGTGATTAAAACTTTCTTCTTTCCCAAACCAAATGATATTTCATCTGAAACAGTTCTGTACAAATTCCTCTGCTTCCAGAGTGATGGGAAATTAGAATTTACTTTTATCTTTTCATCTACCTTGAGGCCTTGTTGACAGCGTTGGCTTTTATGCAGGTTCTATTACACAATTAGAGCTAATCGAACAGTGACAGGACTGGCTTGGTTTCTGAAATTTAACAGAGCACAAAAGCTCACATTTTGGGGAGAACTCGGTTCTTAAATATGTGGTGCTTATCCCCCTTCCCCCTAATTTCCCCTCATTTGTTTGACAAAGTCAGCAACCCAGTGGAAACCTCAGTTTCATTCTCTGCTGCTCTCATCATAAAACCTGGAATTTAAATATTTTCCTTTTATTCTTTGCTGGAACTTGGAGCAATTTGGTTGAGGCAAAATGAGATCTATTGGTATTGAAGCTATTGAACATCAATAGGTCAGACCCAGATTATCACCCCTCATTAAAATGCCAAAGTCAAGTCCAGAAGTCTAGAGCTCAGTGGCATTAGCAGGGAAGTGAATCACAGTGCTGAGAAGGTTGCAAGCTAAGGAGCATGAGGAGGTAAAAAGGGAGCATAAAATGCACTGCATGTCTCTCCTTTCAAAGCAGAAACTACCTTATAAGCACCAAAAACTTCACCTGGAGGCGACACAAGCCTGGCTTCAGAAGTCTGACATAGAACGGAGGCTCTGGGAAACCCGATGTTAGCCTCACAAACATTTCCATGTAGGGCTGGCCTCAGAAAGCATGCGTCGCAACTGCCCTCCAATAACTGAACTTTGTTAAATGACAAATGGTGGTGGCCAGGCCCACTGGGATCTGGTTTCTCAGGAACTCTCTAGATGATAAGCTCTCTTCCAAGACGCTTTGATCAGGAATGAGGTTTTCCCTGCAGGGCCCCAGCTCCACCCAAGGCCAGTCTCAGGTACCCGAGTGTCTAGAAATGTTCACAGGTGCTGAGTCACGGGGTGGGGAGGGAGGGTCTACACTTGAGAACAACTCCTCTGCCCCGTCTGTATGCGGAAGGCCCACCCTTCCCTCTCTCTTTGAAGACTCTGCCTCCTCCACATCAGCAGCACCCAGCCCTCTCCTTTTAGCGCTTTTATTTCCCCCCACTTCCCCTTTTACATTCTCGTCTTGGTTAATGGTGTGGTGGAGGGTGGGAGGTAAAGTGGCTTTGCAACGCGGCTTCTGAAATTTTTTGTCTCCCATTTAAGAAGGAGAAGAAAGAGACAGAGAAGGTTAGATGGAGAGAAGTCGTAATCCTGCCATAGCTCCTTATTGTCTACTTCCCTTTAGAAGCGAGCATCAAGGCCGGGCGCGGTGGCTCAAGCCTGTAATCCCAGCACTTTGGGAGGCCGAGGCGGGTGGATCACGAGGTCAAGAGATCGAGACCATCCTGGTCAACACGGCGAAACCCCGTCTCTACTAAAATACAAAAAATTAGTTGGGCGTGGTGGCACGTGCCTGTAATCCCAGCTACTCAGGAGGCTGAGGCAGGAGAATTGCCTGAACCCAGGAGGCGGAGGTTGCGGTGAGCCGAGATCGCGCCATTGCACTCCAGCCTGGGTAACAAGAGTGAAACTCCGTCTCAAAAAAAAAAAAAAAAGAAGCGAGCATCAGAAGGCAGGGCCATGTCTGTCTTACCTGCTGCGGCATCCTTGCTGCTGAGACAATTCCTAGTTACGGTGGGACAACAAATATTTGTTAAATGTTATTGGCTGGGTAGACAGATGGATACTGCTTAGCAGCCATCATTATTTCCTACTAAAGGAGCTATTCTACCAAGAACTTGAAAGAGACTATACAAGAGAAAATAGAAGCCAGTATACATTTCCCCTTTTGATTTAAAGAGCCTTTCTTTTTAACAACAACAACAAAACCTTTATGACTTGTGGAAGCCAAAGCAACTCCCTCTTAGATGTTAATCTGCCATGCTGACTTCTGATTAATCCCTGTTCCAGGAGACTTCTAAGATTTTTTATCTATTCTTCCTGCATGGTCATAAGTTCTGCCTGCAGTTCAAAACGACCTCGATGTTATTGTACTTCATTTGTCACCCACATCCCTTCTGGATCACGCATGCCCTTTCCCCGTAGTATATCAGCCCTGGCTCTACAGGGTATTGGGGTGAAGATCCATCGTCTTGTCTGGCCACTGTCCAGGACACACACATGGCTGTTCATGAGTCCCTGTTGCTTTCTGAGAAACTGGATATGTCAGCCTCTTTCTTTGGCCTCTCAGCTTCCTTGGATTTTAAGAGTAGGTTTGCACAGACCAGCTCACCATGGAACATGACTTTTTTGTGCTTTCATGTGTCATTTTAGAACCTCTAAACACATGTAGTAAGAAACAAATGGTAAGAAGAATGATACAGATGACCCGGTTCAATCAGATTTCAAAGACAATGTGAAAAAGATCTAATGTAGTTCAAAAGGAGTGTCTTCCCCACTCATCTTTTTAAGGAATCATGTGGTTTGACAGGCTCAAAATCTTTTTCCAGCTCACTGGAGACTGGGTGTGAAAATGGAAGAGGAAGAGGGATTAGCTAAACAGAGCCCAGGACCACCATGGAGTGGGGAAGGCTGAAGAGTACGGCAGGGAGCCCCAGGGAGAGCCAGAGGCAGCCGGAGGGTATAGGGCATAGCAGGGAGATTAACTGGGGAGCTACCAAAACGCGAGGAAAAGGAAGAATCAATGAGAGACCCCTCTTGCATTGAATCACTGCCAGGGGGCCCTGATAGCTGCAACTGCCAAGCATATTACTCAAAATCACCCTGGCAACCAATTCCTCGTCCTTGGCAGCCTCTCCGCTTCCTGGGGCCAGATTCCCTTAAGGCCCCATGAGTCTTTTCATTCACCCACCTGCTTGCCTTGCACAATCCCTGCACTGCCCTGCCCTTCGGGTCTGCCCATCCTCAGTGTCTTGCCTTTCCACAGCTAATGAAGTCCCAACAAAAAACAAGCTTCCCAATAAAAACGAGCTTCCGCATAAAAGTGACAGCAAATGTTTTTCGAAGTGGTTTTTATACTTTCATAATTCTCCTAAAATAAAATAATATAATGTAGTATTGAAATAAAACTGTAGTTGCTTCACGGAACCATCTGCCTTTGGTTAAACCAGGAGCGATGGTCTGCTTGTGGATTTATAGTTTCCTCTTTGGTCCCGAGCTGCCTCTCGTTAAAGGGAACACTGGTTGCCTGAACAGTCGTACTTGCAACCATGATGCCTAAACATTGCTTTCTAGGCTTCCTCGTCAGTTTCTTCCTGACTGGTGTAGCAGGTAAGTGCTTTGTTTCTTTTTAACTGCTCATAGCTTTGTCATCTGAGTCCGATCAAGGATCTGTTAGAAATGGCACTCGTGCTTTTTTGGACTTTATAAAGGCTGCAGCTTTTGATGTCACAAAATGACCAGAACAGGCATGGAGTTAGTGTCTATCTGCAGCTTGAAAGATCCCACATGTGCTTAGTGGGTACCCACTAAAGAAAAGGCACTCTAGAGGGTGCAGAGACTTCATACAGAACAAATGTATATGTCTCTCTCTCTCTCTCTCTCTCTCTCTCTTTATGGCTCTCACTCACTTTAGAACATCTTTTACCTTGAAGGAACACTATATCATGGTGGCTCCTAAGCCAAATTGTCATAGTCTGGACTTCAGCTCTGCCATTTTACCATATAGGAGAACTTGGGAAATTTACTTAACACCCCTGTGCCTCAATTTCCTCAACAGCAGAATGGGGATTCTAGGTCACTGTGAAGGTTAAATGAATTAATATATGCCAAGTGCTTAAAGAAGTGCTTAGCCCAGAATAGGGACCACAAACAACATGTGAGAATTCACTTCTGGTATTCTTGGAGGAAACTTCAGGCGTGTAGAGCATCTTATCACCACCGCATACTTCTAAGCAAGCATAAGAATCCAAATTCATAATCGGGTACCTCTCAGTGTAAGCTACTCAAGTAACTTGCCAAGATGGTACAGTTGGCCGGTGACTAATACATAAAAGCAATTCCAGCCTTCATCTTCCAGAAATGTTTGGAATTGAGAAGACTATGCCTCTGGTCCTTGGTAACAGCAAGGACTCATTTAGCAAAATATGGCAAGAATTCAAATGCTACCGAAATGCTCCCGGCTCTGTGTCTTACCAAGCCTGTAACCTTGAGTAAGAGATGCAATTTTTTAAAGCCTCCGCTTCCTCATCTGTAAAATGCAATAATAAAAATACCTTGCTTGGCGGCTGTAGGAATTAAGTTGTAAAGCTTTGAACATGGTACTTAATATAAGTTAATGTTCATATATGTTTGATGTTTGATGAATGTCAGCAAGAACAAGGAGGAGGAGGGAAGAAGGAAGAAGATAAAGTATACCCTCAGCTTCTAATTGGTCAGCCTCTTTCATTGGCTCCTCTCTCCCATGGCTTTGCTCTTGGTTTTCTGTTGGAGGAGAGAGGCAGGCTCTGCAGCCAGACTGTCTGGGGGACAAGATTGGCTTCACCATTGGCGGCCTGGAAAGCTCCTTCAGGTCTCCCAGGCTTGGTTTTTTCAGTCTGTAAGAGGAAGACCATGATGCACAGCATATTCCTCGTAGAAGAGCTAGGCAAATTAAATGCACTGATGCAGATAAAGTCACTCAGTGCCTGGTGAAGAGCGAATTGTTTTTGCTGTTAGTGGTAGCAGTGATGTTACAAAAATGAGAGAAGCAATCCATAGACAGAGAGATAAAGGGCATTAAGCCATCTTTCTTCATGTGAGCACATCAATGCTAGGCAGGCCTTCAGGAAATGGTGCCTGTCATCTCCTGAAAATTCCTGGAATTTTTAGGTTCTAAAGATCATCAGTCAGGTAGTGATTTTTGTGAGCAAAATCAATTGTGGTTGTAGACTCTTTCCAAGTACACAACACCGTCTGATGCACTGAAGGTGGTCCAAAAAATACAAGTGAAAACCAATTTAAAAACAAATAACAGGATTCACACTGTTTGGTTGGTAAGAATAAAGGCCCAAGGAAATAGCCTTGTTCATTTCAAAATAACAAATCTTGAAAGTTCAGAGATGAGACCATGGGTTTGGGAGTATTTTTTCACCATGTCAATAAGGTGATACATTTAAGCAAAGACTTGAAGGAGGTGGAGAAATGAGCCACATGAAATCCAGGGGGAGAGTAGACCAGGAAAAGGGAAGGGCCAGTGTGGAGGCGGGGTCACCGGGGGCATGCTGGAGCCAGTGAAGGAGTCAATGCTGCAAACACAAGGGGTCGGGGTGACAGAAGATGAGGTCAGGGAGGAAACACAAGATACGCCTCCTGACTCCTCCTTCTGCCCAACTTCCTATCCCTTCGAAGAAACCTTGAACCCTAAATCAAATTTTCCTCGAAGTTCTCTTGCCTCTGTGTAAAAAAAGGCAAGTGAGGTTGTCCCATCTATGTCGCATGATTTGAGGAAGAAAGCACAAGTCATGCCAGTGCCAAATTATCCCGTCTCCTGCCACAAGTAGTCTCAGAAACACTAGGTCCCCAGCAGGGTCTTGGGCAGTTTTCCTCATTAGCATAGCTATTTCATCTGAGGATTATGCTTGGAGACTCGGAGCCAGGACGCAGGCAGGTAAATACAGCCATTCAGGAGTGGGGCAGTGAGGGCAGACCTGCCTGGAAGCAGGACCCAGAGACTGAGCAAGAACCTGAGAAAGGAGGGACTGAGGGCTGGGCTGAGGGCCCGGAGCCAGAATTGGTCCCTAGCAAATTTTGCTTGCGTAATGCTAATACAGAGGTTCCTAAGAAGGTGATTGGTGGTCTTAGTGTGGGTCCTTCCTCTCAGTCATTATATTCCATCACTATTTGGGAATCAAATAAGAACGATATTTTTTCACTGCAATTTACTTTCCCTACAGCTTGGGAAATAGGGTGGGAAGATATCATGTACATGTTTAGGATCTGGAACTCATCATTCTGAGACTTTAGCGTGCCTCAAAATCATTGCATTGGAGATTCAAAATGTTGATTTCTGGGCTCCACCTCCGCTCTCTGTGCTTAGAGCAACTACTTTAGGGAACCCTGCTGCGGATATTCCATTGGAAACTACCCGCTGGGAACAACGGTACTCCAAACAATGTTCAATGTTCTTCCTTCTGTTATCTTAGGCACTCAGCCAGCCCATGAGTCTCTGAAGCCTCAGAGGGTACGATTTCAGTCCCGAAATTTTCACAACATTTTGCAATGGCAGCCCGGGAGGGCACTTACCGGCAACAGCAGTGTGTATTTTGTGCAGTACAAAATGTAAGTAAATTGAGCTTCCCTCAGCTGATAGAGACAGCACTGGGATAACATGTTCTAGAATGCAATGGAGTGTTAGGATCCGAGCTTTTTCTCAGTTTCAGAGAGGTTAAGAAGCCAAGGTTGGGATAGCAATGACTTGTCTCCCCTGAAGGTTGCCTGGGGACTCAAAACGCATGATGGTGTGCGGTGCATTGGGCAGTTACTTCAGCCCTAGACCTGCACCAAGACCTCACAGGTTCAGCCTTTGCCTCCATAGTGGAGCCTGGCACATGGTGGGTTCTCAATAGATTTGTCAAGCAAATGTTGGAAGCAGTTTATTTAGCACGTACCAAGTACTCAATGAGTGAAACTATCACTAGTTGAGAAAGAAGCTAAGTTGTGGCAAACGTGGAGGGGAATGTGTAAAACAAGTTTTTAATTTAAAAGTCACTTTCAGAGTGGATTTACTGTTTAGAAAATTGTTATCCAACACTAATGACTCCTGTAAGCATGAGCACAAACCGGAGCACGCTGCTGCATGTTCCTGGCGCGTCGTCTTCAGGCTACTCCTGCTGGATCGTTGCCAAAGCTCAGATACAATCTACTCCTTCCCTGGCTCAGGGCCTGGAAACAAACACATCTGATTTGAAAGTGGCAGGTTTTCCCACTCTTAGGTTTCTGGGGGGTGAGAGGAGTTGAGGCTCTTCCTTCTCTGACGGTGAGACAGGAGATATTACAGTTTAGCTTTCATGTTTTTTCACAAGAAATTCAGAAAATCAAATGCAGCTATGGGCCAAAATAGCATTTTTTTTTTTGCCCCGTAAATTTATCCATGTCTCTCCAATATGGAGCAGGTCCTGGGTCGGATTCTTTGCTAATTAATTGCAGAAGGACTATCCCCAGAAGCATCTCCATCTTTAACTGCTGCTACTTCTCTCTACATAAATCCCTCACATTTATTTTATGTGGGGATTGCAAAATTATCAGATCTTTACAGTGAACATTTCTCCATTACAAAAGTAGATTTGTGCATCGCTGGAGATACTTTCAGCATGTCAGAAGTAGAGATTAGTACCCTTTTTATAATTCCCCTGAAGCAGTATAAATAGGTCAAAAGTGGACCTATTTGCGGTCTTAAGTACTGAGAAGATTAGAAACTGTATTACCAGGAATCTAATGAAGATTAAACTTCAGGACTCCATGGAGGATTTTATATTTATAAGTCTTTTCTTAAAGAGGACTCCAAAGCTGCTATGGTTTGAGTTTGTCTCCACCAAGACTCACGTTGAAATTTAATCCCAGTGTGGTGGTGTCGGAAGTGGGTCATGGGGATGGAGCCCTCATGAAAGGCTTGGTATCATTCTTGCTGAAGTTGAGTGAGTTGTCACTCTTGCAAGACTGAATTAGTTCTCATGCAATGCTTCTATGAGAAAGGGCTGTGGCAAAGCCAAGATGCCCCTTGAGTGTTGCCTCTGCCAAGATCTGTTTTTCCCAGTGACCTTCTCCACCATGTTCTCATGCAGCATGAGAAGCTCTCACCAGAAGCCAGGTGGATGCTGGCACCACACTTCTTGTAACTTCCTAGGCTGCAGAACCTGAGCTAAGTAAACCTCTCTTCCTTATACATTACCTAGCCTCAGGTGTTCTGTTATGGAAACACTTAATGGACTAAGATTATATAAATTTCAGACTTCAGAATACCTGAATCCATTCCTGTCTCTAAGGGATTTTCAACAGCAGAAGGTAAATTTAGAATTTTGAAAACTTTCACTTTAGGGTACCCGGTTCATAAGTTATACTGTTATATCCCTCACATTTAGAATAGGACGAACAATGAGATGTTATATTAAAAAGAAGCCAGTCATTACGGCTAAGTTAAAGACTTATTATAAATAAATAAATAATACTTTTAAAACATCAAATTATGTTCGGTACATGTTGTGGTTCTGCTTTGTGATAGAATGAAACTGCTGTCAACATGTAGATGACTGAGGACAGATACTGTCAGTCTTCCTTATTATTTGTGGAGAAAGTTAGATTTCAAGTCTTTCCCTAAATATTTTGAAAAATCTTTCTCCCCAGCCTCCAATTCCCTCTTCGTTCCCCACCACTTTTTGCAGTGGTCTGATTCACTGCTGGTAAGGAAGCGAAGAGTGAATCTTCTCTTTGGCTGTTACAACACCTGGTGGCCTCAGGCTGTGTCAACCTCTCTGCCTTTTGCCTCATTACCTTTTTTCAGGGGTTTCCCTCCCCCTCTCCCAACCCCTGATTACAGGGCTCCACATATAGTCCTCACTACAAGTTCCCATCAGTTTTCAATAAACAGATTAATCGTATATTTGGGTAGGCAACACCTGGGATGGAAAGTGGTAGCAGCTTCTCAGAAGCAGCCACATTATTCAACAGCATGCTGAGGAGAAGTGGAGAAAAACCACAAACAGCCAAAACCTCAGAAGCGTTAAGGATGTGGAGAGTGAGTATTCGAAAATGGCAGTCAGCCCACATTCCAGAAAGAACATTTTGCCGAGTATTAACAAATAAAATAAAACCCTATGTTAGTGATACAGGAGGTGTCCGGGATGTTTATCTTCCAGCAAGACAGCACTTTAGTTAATGCTGTGGTTTCTATGTGTCCCTCAAAAGTTTATGTGTTAGAGACTTGATCCCCAATGCAGCAATGTTGAGAGGTGGGACTTTGAGGAGATGATTGGGTCATGAGGATCCTGCCCCCATGAATGGATTCATCCATTGATGGATTAACGAATTAATGTGTAATTGAGGAAGTGGGCTAGTTATCACAAAAATGAGTCTGTTATTTAAAAAAAAAAAGCCATCTCTCTTGAACCCTTGTGATGTCCTGTGCCACCTTAAGTCTCCACAGAGAGGCCCCATCAGGAAGAAGGTCCTCACCAGATATGGCTCTTAAACATTAGACTTCCTAGCCTCCAAAACTCTAAGAAATAAATTCCTTTTCTTTATAAATTACCCAGTCTCAGATATTCAGTTATTGCAACAGACAATGGACTGAGACAGTTAATAAGAAGGAATATTTTTAAAGATTCTGAAGAGCAGCCATATGCTTTCATGGTGGTATTGATACGAGAATCAGGTATAAAGAATAATTCGTCTGAAAATACTGAAGACTCCTTGAGTGGAGAAAAGAAACTCAGATCTTTGCCTTTTCCCTGCTACAGGTATGGACAGAGACAATGGAAAAATAAAGAGGACTGTTGGGGTATTCAAGAACTCTTTTGTGACCTTACCAATGAAACCTCAGACATACAGGAACCTTATTACGGGAGAGTGAAGGCGGCCTCAGCTGGGAGCTACTCAGACTGGAGCCTGACGCCACGGTTCACTCCCTGGTGGGAAAGTGAGTTCCATGGAGTTTCTTTGCCCTTGTTCTTCCTGCTTTTGGACAGCCCTCCCGGAGCATGGCTAGAGACCACCTGGCCTTGTGCTTTGCTGAGGTCTACATCATTATCTCCATTTGGTCTAATTCTCAGAACAACTCTAGGAGATAGCTTTTATTATCCTAATTTTCCAGTCCAGAACATCAAGATCAAATCTCATGGCCAGTATTATCCAAGTCGGGTTCAGAGTTGCTGCTCTGAATGCAGAGCCTCCACTCCATCAATTTGTTGGTCTCTCTCTCTCTCTCTCTCTCTGTGTGTGTGTGTGTGTGTGTGTGTGTGTGTGTGTGTGTGTCTCCTTTTGTCATTCAGGCTGGAGTGCAGTGACACAATCTCGGCTTACAACCTCCACCTCCAGGGTTCAAGCGATTCTCCAGCCTCAACCTCCCGAGTACCTAGGATTACAAGCGTGTGCCACCACGCCTGGCTAATTTGTGTATTTTTAGTAGAGATGGGGTTTCACCATGTTGGCCAGGCTGGTCTCAAACTCCTGACCTCATGCGATCCACCCTCCTTGGCCTCCCAAAGTGCTGGGACTACAGGTGTGAGCCACCACACCCAGCCCTCCAAAAAGTATTTTTAAACAGCAGAATTCGTCATAGTGCCCTAGTCCTTTCCCAAATATGAGGGTTAAGTTCTTGAAAATACTCATATTAGAAGAATTTTCTGTTGAGGAAATTAAAACTTTTAGTCACTTCCCCAAAAAGGCAGAGCAAAAGTGCTCTCGGTATCCATCCTGAATGATAGTTATTCCTCATCTGATTTAGTCCCAGTCATAGAATAATATAATCTAAGATGTAGGTGATAAAATTAACCATTACCAACAGACCCTGTATAAAATAGTAGAGAAAAGAAAGAGAGAGAAGGAGTTTTTTTTTTTTTTTTTTTTTTGAGAGACAGTGTTTTGCTCTTGTTACCCAGGCTGGAGTGCAATGGCGCGATCTCGGCTCACCGCAACCTCCGCCTCCTGAGTTCAGGCAATTCTCCTGCCTCAGCCTCTCGAGTAGCTGGAATTACAGGCACGCGCCACCATGCCCAGCTAATTTTTTGTATTTTTAGTAGAGACGGGGTTTCACCATGTTGACCAGGATGGTCTCGATCTCTTGACCTCGTGATCCACCCGCCTCAGCCTCCCAAAGTGCTGGGATTACAGGCTTGAGCCACCGCGCCTGGCGGGTTTAATGTATAGGTATAAAGATGTGCATAAACAGAACAGGAAAGAAAATTAAGATATTTACCACAGTCCTCATAACTGCAACCCGTCACAAAGCCGTAATTAATATTTATAACTTCTTCCCTCATTATAAACTCAACATTCACTTTCTTTTCAGCCAGCACGTCAGCTCTTTATCCATGAGGAGTCTGAGTCCTTTTGGTGTTTTGTGTCACAGCTTGACCTAACCTTACATTAATTTTTATCACCGAATAGAGAAGCTCTAAGAGGGGCACCTGAGGCTTCCAAGAATTCTTCCACCTGAGCCCATTGTATTTATAACTGTATTGTGCCTTGCTAATCAGAATGAATCACCCCAGACAATATAAGAATCTCATTTTCTTTTTGCTGGTTAAATGGCACGAGGAGCTCCCAAGGATCAGGAGAGACCCTCAACTTCCAGTTTTTGGAAACCACTTCTGTTATAAACCAGAATTCAAGGCCAAGTACATGGGAAACAAAAACATGTCATGAGTTGTTCACTATGAGTAACAGTGACAGTTGCTCCTCTCGCTTCCAATTCTGATATCCTAGGCCAGTAAATTCTGTCCGTGGGAGAAACCACACCATGTATTGGCCACAGGCTTAGTGAAGCATTTACCAATTGGAGCATTTACCAATTCATACACCACTTCACAAGATGTCTCTCAAGCTGAGTTTTCAATTATCCATTTCACCTTCCTATAAAGTCATGGATTTCTGCATGACAAACATATGATAAGGCCCAATATTCCTGTGGGTCTGAGAGCTTTCTTCACTCCTTTCACATTAAGTTCTGTTTCATAAACAATGTATGGTGCAGTACTATGCTCACGAATAAGGCATTGACTACATCTGTGGGCGGGTGTGGTCCCAGGAGTGGTCAGGGTCTGCTGATAAAAGCATTGAAACAGTACATACAAATCTATAAACAGAATCTGTAACCAGAATCTACACCCAGCAGTAAAAAAAAAAAAAAAAAAAAAAAAAAAAAAACAACTATAACCCATGTCTCTTGTTCCCTTCCTCCCTTTTGGAAGGGAACGAAAATAAACCTACCTGCCATGAGATGGCAGACGAGGGCCCCTAAAATATGGCACTATACTAGGGGTTCGACATTGATCTTCACTATTGGAAAGTTAGACACTTGGCAGTGTCAGACCAACCTTGGTAAGAGGAGCTCCGTACTGTTAAGTCTATATATAACCTCCATCGTGCAACTGACTTGTTGAGGAGTCCACAGAGCAACTATAGGACACTGGGGCAATAGACTGTCACTGCATCCACTGAAATTTTTTTTTAACTGCCTTATTGAGGTATAATTCACACAGCTTATACTTTAAACAGATAGCATACCGTTTAATGATTTTTACTATATTCACAAATATGCGTAACCATTCCTCACAATTTTAGAACATTTTTATCACCTCAAAAAGCAAGTCCATACCCTTTGCCTATCACCTTCTAGTCCTGCCATTCCCCTAGCCCGCAGCCCTGGTAACTGCTAATCTTTCTGTCTCTACAGTGTTCCCTGTTCTAAATAGACTTATGTAATACATGATGTTTTGTGTCTGGCTTCTTTCACTTAACATGTTTTCAAGGTTCATTCAGGTTTTAGTACATATCAGTACTTTATTCCTTTTTGTGGCCAAATAAGAATCCATTATATGGATATACCACATATTATTTATCTATTTCCCAGTTGATAGACATTTAGAAGTTCCCACCTTTTGGCTACTATGAATAATGCTGCTATAAATAATCATGTAAAAATTTTTATGTTTTTCTTTGTTTGTTTTTTGAGAGACAAGATCCTGCTCTGTCACCTAGGCGGTAGTATAGTGGCACAATCATAGCTCACTTCAGTCTTGATCTCCTGGGCTCCAGCAATCCCTCCACCTCAGCCTCCCAAGTAGCAAGGACTATTGAGCATGTGCCACCATGCATGACTGGAAATGCATTTTTATTTCTCTTTGATATATATACCTAGGAATGGAATGGCTGAGTCTCGTGGTAACTCTATGTTTAGTCATTTGTGGAAATGCCAGACTGCTTTCAAAGCATCTGCACTATTTTACATTAAGGAGTATATAAGGGTTCTTATTTTTCCACGTTTTTACCAATCTTTTTTTTTATTATAGCTATCCTAATGGGTATAAAGTGGTATCTCATGTGTTTTTTATTTGCATTTCCCTGCTAATGAATGATGTTGAGCTTCTTTTTTATGCTTATTGGCTATTTTGTACCTTCCTTTGGAGAGTTGTCCATTGAGATCCTTTGCCCATTTGAAAAATTTAATTATATCTTTTAATTTTTGAGTTGTAAGAGTTCTTTATATATTCTGCAGACTGATGCCTTATCAGATATATGATTTTCAAATAGTTTCTCCTGTTCTGTGGATTGTCTTTTTACTTTCTTGATGGTATCATTTGATACCAAGTTTTAAACTTTGATAAAATCCATTTTATCTATTTCTTCTTTTGGTGCTTGTGCTTTTGGTGTCATATCTAAGAATCCTTTGCCAAGTCCCAAATCATGAAGATTTACCCTGTATTTTCTTCTAAGAGTTTAAAGCTTTTATCTCTTACATTTAAGTCTGATTCATTTTGAGTTAATTTTTGTATCTGGTATGAGGTAAGGGTCCGGTATTATTTTTTGACATATGACTGTCCAGTTGCCCCAGCACCGTTTGTTGAAAATCAATAGACCATAGAAGTGTGATTTATTCCAGACTTTCAATTCTATTTCATTGATCTATACATTTATTATTGTGCCCATACCACACTGTTTTGATTATTGTTGCTTTGTAGTAAGTTTTGAAATTGGAAAGGGTGAGCACTCCTCTTTGTTCATCTTTTCCGAGGTTGTTTTGACTATTATGGGTTCCTTGCAATTCTCTAACCACCTAGATTTTTTAAGATCTCCTTTCAAAGCAAAGTGTGAGCCCTTTGCTCCCTTTGCTTTGCATTCATATGACCACAGAAATATTCACATTCAGTATCTTAATACTTAAGAATCCATCCATAGACCTCTTCTAACTGGTGCAAAGTCCAATTAGATCCAAGTTAATTAGAGCATGTACAAAATGCCATTGAACTCAGAAAAAGGCATTGTCCCCCAACTCTCTAATTAGCAGGAGGTGGAACACACTTGAGGAAACTAATTCATGGTAACTCTCAACATTGTTTGTTGGATAAATTGAAATTCAAGGTCAATGCACTCAACTAGCAATTCTCTAGCTGAGGAAAAGGAAATTTCATGACTAAACTGATGAACACCAGTGGGGGAATTTCACAGATCCGTTTGATTCTTATCTTCAAGCTTAGAAATAGGGTCACATTCCGATTTACTTGTCAAACGAAGCCCTCTCCAGTCCGTGCCATTAAGCCAGCCAGGTATGAATAGCCAAAGACATTGGCTGACGCTGCTTTAGCTCAATTCCATTTAAATTGGGATAGTGTTAAGAAGGGTTTGTGCGTTCTCTGTATGACCGTTCTCCCTAAAAAAGAATCAGAAAAGAGAAGAAAAAGCTTTAGACCAGGTCCTTTATAAAGCCATTTTATTTTATTGCAGGGCCTCTTAGTAGAAGAAGAAGAAACCCAGTCTATAAATAGCTGCTACTCTTGTTGATGCAATAGTGAGGGGACCCATCCACTCAGCTGCCTCATCATCCCCAGCTTTGCATCCTCTTACCACAGCTCCTAAGGCTTTCTGAAGAACATATTTCAAACAACATGTTTCTACTCCTCAGGACAGCATGTTCCTGGCATCTGTGATAATAGACTAATGAGCCAGCTGCATGCATTGGCTTCCCTGACACCCAATTTTGAGCAGCATGATGTTATCTCAGATTAAGAAGTTCTGATTTATGGTGTCTATCTAGAGACAAAGCAGATTTTAAAGATAAAATAAAATAAGCCTTCTTGAGTCAAAAGCAGCATCTGATACTTAGTGCGATTTCCGTATTATTTGACCATAGAATTGCTTGGATTAAAAATAGATGTGAAGGCCAGGTGCAGTGACTCCATGCCTGTAATCCCAGCACTTTGGGAGGCCGAGGCGGGAGGATCACTTGAGGCAAAGAATGGAGCATTCCAAGCAAAGGGAACAGCATTTGCAAAGGCCCTCTGGCATAGCAAACGTCAGGGACTGAAAGCAACGGTATAGTGAATAAGAGCATAGAGGAAGGAGTCCACAATGAGCTGGGATTGGAAAGGTAGGCCAGGTACAAGAAATGTTTAAGAAGTGTGACTTCCTCCAGAAAAATGTAATATTACTCAGGAGCCACATGATCAGACTTGTGTATAGAAAAGATCATTTTGACTATATTTGGGGAACAGGTTGGGTGCGGAGAAGTGAAGTCGTGGGTTACTAATAATCATCTGCAGGAGACAGAATTTGGTTGATGAAAAGGTCTAGAAAAAATTTATTCCTGGAGGGACATTTAGCAAGAAAAATTTGCAGGACCAGGTGCTAGATCAGATATAATGGTGAAGAGAACATGTCAAAGAAGACCTCTTAAGTTCCTTGCGTGCATAAATAGGTGAATCGCTGAGATGTTTTTGATGGGGTTTTAGGAAAAAGACCAGTTTGGTGGGATGCAAGGTAATAGAGATTATAAGTTTGGTTTTGAGTATGTTAAGTTTAAGATGCTTTTTTGGACATATCTCTTCAGATCCAAGACCCAAAGGTAAAGTCTCTATTAGAGACAAACTTTGTGAGTCATTTCATGCACATAGCACAGTGGGCATTGATAGGACTGCTTAGGGAGAGAGTATTGAGTGAGAGATAGTTTTGAATAAGACCAGATATTGAGGGACTCTCACCCAAAGATGCCTGAGTAAGAAAAACCTTAAAAGAAGGCTGAGAAGGAATAGCCAAAGATGTAGGAGGAAATCTGTGGGCTGATATGTTCATGGATAGTGTGAAAAGGTAGTATTTCAAGGAGAGCGCTGTTAAAGAGGAAAGTGCTATGAGGTCAAATCATTTTGACTTGGTCTTGTAACAAAATCACAATCCGGTGAATGAGTCAAGAAATTTGCAACTGATTGCGAAACTGATTTTGCAATCAGTTGCAAAATCTAGCATCACAGATCACAAATCAGGAACCCTGTGATGTCCACAGGCTGACTCACTGATAGGTCAATGTCTAAAATGTGTGCCTCACTACAAAAGGGATGTGTACTTAAAGTAAACTATCACATTTAAACAATTGAAATGTAAGATCATGAATTCATACCTTCAAAAGACAGGTTCCATATGCACATGATTAAAAGAATATTCTTGGAAACAACATGGCAGGCTTGCAGTGAGGAGTTGTCAAGGAATGGAAATTGGTATGCCTAGAAGCAAATTTTAAAAGCAGTTTCTCTTGAGAATATCTTTTTTCATACTACTTGATAAACATCTTGAAAGACTGTGGCTGTGCCTGCAGTAAAATTGGCGACATTAAAAAGATCTTGAAACGTTTATTTCCAATCCAAAAGATGATCTCTCACCGTGTTGCCCTGGGTGGTCTTGAACTCCCGGGCTCAAGCAATCCTCCTCCCTCAGCCTCCCACAGTGCTGGAATTATAGGAGTGAGCCGCCATACCCTGCCAATTATCATTTTTTTAGAAACAGGGTCTCATTCTATTGCACAAGCTAGAGTGCAGTGACATGGTCATAGTTCACTGCAGCCTCAGCCTCCTAGGCTCAAGTGATCCTCTAGCTTCAGCCTCCCAAGTAGCTGGGATTACAGGTACATACCATTTTGCCCAGCTAATTTTCAAAATTTTTTTGTAGAGATGATGTCTTGCCCGGGCCTCACCCAGATTGGTCTCAAACTCCTGGCCTTGAGCAATTCTATTTCTGCCTTGGCCTCCCAAAGCGTTTGGATTACAGGTATGAGCCACCATGCCTGGTCTTTAAAAACTTTTTTTAATATTAACCTAATCCATGCATAATTAGGAAGATCCCCAGTGATGTCAAACAAGAAAATAAAATATGTGTAAATGATTTTTTAAAAAAATTAATAAAAGAAAAATTTTCAGTAATTATAGTTTGGGCCAGAAGGGGAAGATGCTATCTGGCTTAAATATAAACATTTGAGAAAAAAAATACACAGTAGTGTTTAATCCTGTCATATTTATCTTCAACGAATTTCTACCAATTGAATTCTAAACACCTGTGTCACACACAAGAAAGGCAGTTTTTTGGGTGCTAAACATGTGACAGGAATGTTAGAAGTATGTTTCTATCTGGGAGAAAATTGATCACACATCATATTCTCCTATGAAACTGAGCAGTGATTCATTCTCACCTCACAAGTGGTAGGTAAGTGTTCTATGGTGGTCAGCTGAATTTGGAGCATGGGAAGCATAAATGAGATTAAATATCCACCGGTTCAGAGGATTCGAGTGCAAACAAAGGGAAAATTCCTTTTCCTTCGCGCAATTAGGAAAATGTCCAATATAGTTGGAAAGTGATTTTAAAAGCTATGGTTCTAAATTAAATAGCCTGGGAGTAGGAAACTCTCCTCTTCTAAAACACTAAGAAATTCTGGATAAAATAAAACACATTTTCCAAACTCCGCAGAGAAGCAAGAATGAAAATAAAGGGAATTCTCAGGGGCCAAAACAAAGTGAATAGAAATAAAGGGGAAGCAGAGAATAAACATAGTGAAGCCCGAGCTGCCCTGAGGGCATGTGCTGGACGTGGGAACTAGACCCTGAGTGGTAACAATCACTCCTAGGACAAAAAACAAGGTTTTAGGCCAGCACAAGGCAGGGAGTCAGTTCCAACAAATACCCCAACAAAAATCTTAGAACCTCCAAGGGTTACACTGTCAATAAAAAGGCTGACTAGCCTGGGTTTGGTGGCATGCACCTGTAATCTCAGCTACTCAGGAAGCTGAGGGAGAACCACTTGAGTACGGGAGTTCGAGACCAACCTGGGCTACCTAATGATAGCCTGTCTTTAAAAAAAACTCAAAACCAAACAAACAAACCAAAAAAGGAGACTAAGAGAAGCCCTTCCAATAAAGAGAGAAAAGTAATTTGTGTGTTTCCATCTTTACTCTGCTAAGAATCTAACGCCCTTCTAAATTCATAAAGGTTTGAGATTCAAATTCATGTGCAATTTTCTTTTTTTATGTTTTTTTGGTTTTTTTTTTTTTTTTTTTTTGAGACAGAGTTTCGCCCTTGTTACCCAGGCTGGAGTGCAATGGCGCGATCTCGGCTCACCGCAACCTCCGCCTCCTGGGCTCAGGCAATTCTCCTGCCTCAGCCTCCTGAGTAGCTGGGATTACAGGCACGTGCCACCATGCCCAGCTAATTTTTTGCACTCTTAGTAGAGACGGGGTTTCACCATGTTGACCAGGATGGTCTCGATCTCTCGACCTCGTGATCCACCCGCCTCGGCCTCCCAAAGTGCTGGGATTACAGGCTTGAGCCACCGCGCCCGGCTCTTTTTTTATGTTTTATGTTTGTTTTTGTTTTTTAACATGGGGCCTCACTATGCTGCCCAGGCTGCAGTACAGTGGCATGATTATTGCTCACTGTAGCCTCAGCCTCCCTGGGCTCTAGTAAGCCTCCCACTGCAGCCACCCGAATAACTGGGACTACAGGCGTACATGCCACCATGCCAGCTAATTTTTGTGTTTTTTGTTTTTGTTTTGGTAGATATGCAGCTTCACCATGTTGCCCAGGCTGCTCTCAAACTCCTGAGCTCAAGCAGTCTGCCCACGTTGGCCTCCCAAAGTGCCAGGATTACAGGCATAAGCCACCACATCCAGCCTACATACACAATTTTCATGTTTCAGAAAACATCAACTTAAGATTGTTCCAGGTTGATGGTGACACAGAACACCCTGCGGAAGCAAAGCCAAATTCTCAAACCAGAGTTCAGAGCAACCTAACACATATGTGGTCATTTGATTGACACCCACGGTGCAGTTCAGTGGAGTAACTATGGTTACTTTCCTGGAGTTGAGTAATTGAAGAAAACATAAAGGAGGCTTCTGGCTGTTTGTAATGTTCTTTCTTGATCCTGGTGTTTCCTATACAGGAGTATTTGTTTGTAAAGATTTTTGAGTCAAATCCATATTTGTCTGTATCCATCTTATAGGTCAACAAAAATTATTTAAAATTTAAAAATTCAAACCAAAACTACAAAAAAGAAAGTATCAACTTTTAACCTGTGCTTACAAGAAAACACAAAGACCACATGCAAGTTTGTAAGAAACAAGCACTAACCTGAACAACACTTCAAGTATTTGCAAACTTAGAATCAGATAATGAAATGAATATGTTTAAACTTATAGCAGAGGGAATAAAATCATCATCAAAGGACAAAATATTATTGGTTTCAAGACCAGGCTGACTGAAAGAGATCCAAATAAATCCTACAGAAATGAAAAATACATAATCATTAAAATTTTTTAAAAAATATTTATTTCCATAACAGGAATAAATTGGTGGGCTGGAAGACAGGTCTGAAGAAATCAGTCAAAATGCAACAACTAGACAGATGAAACAAATTTTAAAGAGGTTAAGACACATGGAAAACAGAATAAGAAATTCTAACAGATGATGAATTGAAATTCCAAAAGAAAAGCATGTATCTATGTATGTGTGTATGTGTGTGTGTGTGTGTTCATGTGTGCACACACACATGCACATAGAGAGAGAGAGAAAGAGGCAGAGGTGCAGAGAGAGAGAAAGAATGGTTAATTTTAAAGAATTCTAAAAGATGTGAATCTATAAATGGAAAGTACAATAAATACCATACGAGAAAACCACAGATTCATACTTAGGAGTACTATAATGAATCTGGGACAATTAAAGTGACTATCTAATTCTCTTTCTTATTTTATAATGATTTTGATTATTGGTAATAAAATACATGAGCGAAAGATTCTCTCTTTTGCTTCTTCCAACACTATTCCAGAGTATGAGACATAATCCTGTTGAATTTTATAGTTACAAGTCTTCAAACAGTTTTAGAGCTGCTTTGAAATTTTACATGCTTGAAGACCTATATAATATTTGCCTTAGTCTATGACCTCTCCTCAAATAGGTTTTCATATTTCACTTTCCGAAACAATAACTGAGAGCTATGGAAACTGTTGATAAATGTCCTTTGAAAGCTGAAACAGAAAGCGTTAGTCTTTGCAAATAAAAAATTATCTTCAAAGAAACTTCTCAGATATTTGTGTTTTAGATGTCAGGAGTATCTCTTTATAATAATTTTTTGTCAGATTTCTGGATTAATGCTGATTTGTCATTATACATAATGTGTCTGTATGTAATACATTCCTTTGATGATTTGTCAAAATTTTGGTTTTTTTTCTCCAGCAAAAATAGATCCTCCAGTTATGAATATAACCCAAGTCAATGGATCGTTGTTGGTAATTCTCCATGCTCCAAATTTACCATATAGATATCAAAAGGAAAAAACTGTATCTATAGAAGATTACTATGCATTAGTATACCGAGTTTTTATAATAAACAATTCACTAGAAAAGGTAAGTTCAGATAAATGGATTTGTTTAGTGTTTTTGTCTTGTTTCTTTAACCAATATTTTGGTCATAGTAGATGTCCTCTTCCGCTACTCTGCCTCCTCTTATTTCTTCTTATCTTTAATTCCTTCTTGCTCTCAACCAGCGTTAATCCATGGCTGGTGCTGGCATCACCATCAGAATGCATGCGTGCCCTTTCAGTCCTTCTGTGTGTCTCCACAGTCTTCCCTGCACATCTAAAGGCTGGTATTAACAGTATTGAATTCCATGTGACTGCCACAAATATTTATTTATATGGACTTGGCCCACCTTATTTATTTATTTTTAGACTGGGTTTTACTCTGTCACCCAGGATGGAGTACAGCGGTGATCATAGCTCACTGTAGCTTCTAACTTACGGGCTCAAGTGATCCTCCTGATTCAACCTCCTGAGTAGCTGGGACTACAGACTTGCACCATCATATCCAACTTTTTTTTTTTTTTTTTTTTTTTTTTTGGAGATGCAAGGTCTCACCATGCTGCCCAGGCTGGTGTCAAACTCCTGCCCTCAATCAATACCCCTGTCTCGGCCTCCCAAAGTACTGGGATTACAGGCATGAACCATCATGCCCAGGCTCACACCTTACTTTTTGAATCACATGATTATATATTTGTGTGTTTTGCTGTGATTTTTTATTTTTATTTTTATTTTTTTTGAGACGGGGTCCGGCTTTGTTACCCAGGCTGGAGTGCAGTGGTGCAATCATGGCTCACTGCCGCCTTGACATCCTGGGCTCAAATGATCCTCCCACCTCAGCTTTACAAGTAGCACACCAACTACAGGTGTGCGCCACCATCCCCAGCTATGTTTTTTGTACTTTTAGTAGAGACAAGATCTGGCCATGTTGCCAAGCTGATCTTGAACTCCTGGGCTCAACTGATCCACCTGCCTTGGCCTCTCAAACTGCTGGCATCACAAACATGAGCCACCATGCCTGGCCTTGCTGTGGTATTCTAATCCACCATCAGTGCTTCCATCTGGATTTGGTGGATAATTGAATTTGTTCCTTTTTTGGCATCATCTAAGATGAGGGTTTTTTTTAATTGTAAGGAAACCCCAGTTCAACTTGTTTAGAAACAAAAGAGGAGGAAAAGAGGAGGGGAGGGATTATTAGGAGATGGGCAAACAATCTCAGGGACAGAAGCAGGACATGGAGTGCCCGCAGGCTTAGCGGTGACTGAGAAGGGAAACGGAAGTAGTCCGAAGGGATGCTGCTCTGTCTCAGACTTTCTGTCTCTCTGCGGCCACAGGTGCATGCTTACAGTCAGCTCTGCTCATCTACACCATTCTCATTTCACACTTTAGATTCTTAAAAAGATGGCCAAGCAGGGTAGCTCATGCCTGTAATCCCAGCACTTTGGGAGGCCGTGGCAGGCAGATCATTTGAGGTCAGGAGTTCAAGACTTGCCTGGCCAACATGGTGAAACCCCATCCCTACTGCAGATACAAAGATTAGCCAGGCATGGTAGCACATGTCTGCAATCCCAGCTACTCGGGAAGCTGAGGCATGAGAATCCCTTGTACCTGAGAGGCGGAGGTAGTAGTCAGCCGAAATAGTGCCACTGCACTCCAGGCTGGGTGACGGACTGAAGTTGTGTCTCAAAAAAACAAACAAAATTCTTAAAAAGAAGACTCTAACCACAGGGTCAACCAACTCCCAGCCGTCAAAGAGAAGTCAAGTTCACCTACACGGCCATTTGCCCTGTCCTTTTACCAAGCTATGGCCTAGGACTCTAGGGAAGAAGGGTGTGTCTAGGAAGAAATCCCACAACCCAGCCACAACTGTGACCATGTACAACTTGTTAATTTACACAAAAATACAGCTCTGATTTAATGGCAACAACTTGTCATCTGATTTTTTTCTCTCTTGTGTGTAGGAGAAAAAGGTTTATGAAGGGACTCACAGAGTTGTTGAAATTGAAGCTCTAACACCACACTCCAGCTACTGTGTCGTGGCTGAAATATATCAGCCCATGTTAAACAGAAGTCAGAGAAGTGAAGAGAGATGTGTGGAAACTCCATGACTTGTGGGCATTCAACAATGTGGAAATGCTCAAACTCCCTGAGAATGGGATGACTCATGTTTGAAGGATCTTATTTAAAGTTGTTTTTGTGTTTTCTTAAAGCAATATTCACTGTTAACACCTTTGGGACTTCTTTGTTTATCCATTCTTTCATCCTTTCTATTTCATTTATAAACTATATTTGAGTAACAGTCTCTCCAAAAATCAAAATTTAAAAGACGCGGCAGAGAATAAAGGGTTCTATGAAATTCAGAACTTTATTTCTGAATGTAACATCCCTAATAACAACTTTCATTCTTCTAAGACAGTAAAATAAAAATTTAACAACCAAGGAATAGTATTTAAGAAAATGTTGAAATAATTTTTTGAAAATAGCATTACAGACTGAGGCAGTCCTGAAGCAATCGTTTTTCACTCTCTTATTGAGCCAGTTAAATTGGCATTGTTAAACCAATTTAAAATTTCTATATGGATGAATATTTTTCATATCTTTCTATTTTCTATGAATATACTTTTTATATATGTATTTATTATTATTAAATATTTCTACTTAATAAATCAAAAATTTTTTAACCTGTTTTTTTTTTCACGTGTAGTATAGGAAACTTTTTTTTTTTATTGCATTTTAGGTTTGGGAGTACATGTGATGAACATGCAAGATTGTTGCATAAATGAATCAAAATTTTGTTTCAAATTCTATTCTCTTTAAATAAGAACAGGTTTTGGGCTAAAAAAATCTCCTGATTTCTGGATTGACAGCTGAATTAAGACTATCAACAATAAGGAAGTCTACTCAACACAATTGTCCCTCATTTAAAACATACGTTAAGATTTTCTTTTCTATTTTTGCTTTGTTTAGTTTTTAATCCTGTCTTAGAAGAATTTATCTTTATTCTCAAAATTAAATGTAATACTTTTTAGCAACAAAAAAGAAAAGAAACCACATTACTCAACCCTTCTGGCCAAGACTATCTTGCTTGTGGTGCCTTCCTCATCTCTACATAGGAGGACCCCATGAATGGTGGTTTATTGGGAAATGCTGGAGTCTAAGCAGAGAACTCAGCTTGAAGCTGGAAGCACACGGGGTAGCAGGAGAAGAACTGGTGTTGGTAGGTGCCTACGGAGACTATAGAGCTAGACAAAGCCCTCCAAACTGGCCCCTCCTGCCCATCTGCCTCTCCTGAGTAGCAACCTGGTGGCCTAAGACTCAGTGTGATCAACAGAAAGCCACTTTCTTCACTTGAGACTTAGTCCTATATGTTTAAGGTTGTCTTTCTAGTGCAGAGATACCTATCAGACAGCATTTATACAATTTCCCATGAAAATTGCTCTAAAGTGTGATAACAATATAGTCAGTGCTTCCAGTTATATACAAGTACTCAGTGATGAATGGATTAAAAAATATTCAGAAATGTATTGGGGAGTGGGGGAGAATAATAGGCAGAGGAGCAAGAGCTAGAGAGGTGGTGTCCTTGCTTCCCTGTACGGTCAGAAAACATTGATTTGAGCATAGATGCAGAGACTGAAAAAAAATTTTTACTTTGATCTCTGTTTTTGAATTCTTATTTTTTATGTTTTACTTACTACCTTTTTTGCCTTTTGCGGAGAGGGTGATGAATCGAGAGCAGTGGGGTGGGTGGAGAGAAAGTAAAATTTCAAACAGCATTTTAGTGAATGCAATTCAGGAGTCCTGAAGCCTGACATAAAAAAAAAAAATTCATGTACAGTTTTTTGATGACAGTGATTAGATAACATCAGGTTTTGTTGGTATGTTGTTTGCCTTGCTCTGGTTTTGCTTTTGCGCTTAGGCAAGTACAAAATACTCTGTGAAAATCATAACTGTCATCTTCTTCATTGTGTTGGGGATATATTTTCATACTATTTCAATAAATCCTTTACTTTTTTGCTTTGCATTTTGGAATGTGTGTTATTTGAGCTTTTAAAAGAAGGATACAATGTTTAAGTCCACCAGATGAAATTCCAAGTAAACACCTCAGGTCCACGTGAAGTTCCGATCAGGAAGAAGCAGTGTTGAGCCGGAATGAGCTTGCCCCGTGATAGAATGCAATCCCAGTCTTACAGCTGCTCAGGCCAAAAGCTTTGAGGTCATCTTTGCCTCCCTCCTTTCATTCACGTCATATATATTCAATGCACCAATACATCCTATTGATCTACCTCCAAAACACAACACTTCTCAGAACTACCTTTTCCAGGCCACCATCGTTTCTCCCCTGGATGGTGGCTGTGGCCGCCTCACTGATGTGTCCTTCTTCTACATGCCTCTTTCCAGTCTAGGCTTACCAGGGTGGCCAGCATGAGCCTTGGAACGTAAATGAGATCATGTCGCTTTTCTGCTCTAAAACTTCCAATGGCTTCCCATCTCATAAGAGTAAAAGAAAACAAAGTCTTTATAATGCCTCCAAGGCCCTGTATGATCTTTTTTCTTTCCTCATAATCTCCCAGACCTCACTCCCTAATTCTCACCTTGCTCACTCTGCTCCAGCACACAGAGCCCCTGCTTGCCCTCAGATACAAATGCCCTAGGCTTCCAGGCCTTTGCACCTGCTGTTTGCTGGAAGGCTGTACCCCCATGTTTCCATAGATTCACTTCTTCACCTCTGTCAGATCTTTCCTCTGTCAGATCTTGCCTTATCAGTGAGGCTACCTTCACTATTCAATCTAAAATTGCAACCTACTCTCTGCAATGATCTATATCCCTCAGTTTCCTTCTCAGAACTTAAATCATCTGACACGCTGTAGTTTACTTGTTGACCTTGTTTATTATCTTCCTCCTCTTCCACTAGAATGCAAAGGCAGGTTTCTGGTTCTTTTTCCACAGCCATATCTGCATTATCTATACCAGAACTTGGTACCTAGCAGACAATTAGTATTTGTTGAATAAATTAATGAAGAGTAGAAGGACTGAGTTCATGAGAGAGGTGGGTCAGGAGACCCGGAGAGGGGCTTTTCTTGTAATTTCTTACAACTTGCTGCCTCATCTTCTTCCGTGGGTAAGTGTGAGAAAGAGGCATTTTTTACCAGGATGCAGAAACCAAGACGTGCAGAGACCAGATTTTGTGCAGTCCTGGTGCCACAGCAGAGGGCTATTCTAGAATCATCATTCTTCCTCCAACAGAGTGTCACTCCCGAGGTATTATTTCTTCTCCCTGGCTGGTGGTCAAGCCCAAAAGTCCTGTCCCAGATTTTCTTCAAAAGGAGAGAGAGAGTAAAATTGGGTCTGGAAAAAAGACATATCCGTATTGACAAAAAAAAGAATTTTAGAGTCTCCTCTAAAAAGGTTGAGGCAAGTAGATAAAACCATGAAAAACCAGGATGCCTTATGTGATGGTTAATATTGAGTGTCAATTTGATTGGATTGAAGGATGCAAAGTATTATTCCTGGATGTGTCTGTGAGGGTGTTGCCAAAAGAGATTAACATTTAAGTCAGACTGGGCGAGGCAGACCCACTCTCAATCTGGGTGGGCATCGTCTAAGCAGATGTCAGTGCAGCTAGAGTAAAGCACGCAGAAGACGGTGGAAAGAACAGACTTGCTGACTAGGGTAGTGGTTAGTATTGCTTTTGAGTGTGTTGGTTTTGGACGCATTTTAGCTTGAGTCAAAGGAACAAACAGTGTACCCGCAACATTCTTTCTTCACCAATTTTTTTTTCTTTTGAAACGAAAACAAAATTCTCATTCCTTAAGAATTAGCAAAACACAAGCCCTCATGACCACTGCCTCACAAGTCAGAGAAAAAGTTAGAGGGCAGCTATGACGAGACTAGTTTAAGTGGTAATGAAGTTACTTACATACATTCAGAAATTTATACAAGGAGCGCTTTGTGCACGGGGGTAGGTGGGCCAGGCACATCCTAGCAGTGCAACAAGCCCTGGAAATCCAGGCACACCTTGTCTTTCCACTCTGACATTCTCCGGCATGTAGGGGCTTTTGTCCTTATTCTTTTTGCCTCAGGGTTAAAAGATGCTTTCTGCACCTCACAAGATGCTTTCGGTCCACTCTTCTATTAGGAACTAGGGGGAAGAGGTGAGGGTGAAAGTTGTGGCAGTACCTACTTAAACACGTAACTAAAATCTTCTTGAAAGTTCTACCCAGGATAAATGGTGGAAATAGAGAGAACTGGATGGATCTAAGAAATATTTAGAAGGGAAAGTTAATAGGACTTGGAAACAAATTCGATATGAAGGATGAGAGGGAGGTGCTAAGGATGATGTCAAGATTTCTGGTCTGGGTGCCTGGATAGGCGATGGTGCCACTCACTTAGGGGACTGGGTTTTGGGAGAAGATCATGGGTTTAGTTATGTTGAGCGTGAGGTGCCTCCAAAACATCCAAAAGATGTCCAGTAGACAATTAGATATATTACTCTCCTTCCTTGTGTTGCGTGGTAAAGCATGGTGGCCAGTAAGTCACTCAGTAAGTCCACAGGACCTGGCCCAGACAGAAACATGATGAGCTAGGCTGGTGAACCCAAATCTCGATGCGTCTGTCCCACCGGGGACAGATCACTGCCACCTCCAAGATATGCTAACATCCAAGGTATTCACAGGCCACTTCCTGACGGGACACTCAGGCCTGCAGCAGCCAGGTCAGCCTCAGCGAGAGGAGGCCCAGTTTCCAAGCCATGTGGGACCCCTGTTCCTACTGCACTGATACTTGTTCTCGAGCACATTGAGAAAACACCAGGGTGTCTGGGAAAGAGACTGAGTAGGTCACAGGTCCACAGAGCAGGTCACCTTGTCCACTGATCCTGACATCCTACAGTCTTATTTGTGCTGCAAGGTTGGATCGAGTCTTGCTGTGCTCTTCCTGCCTCATGGCTTGATGGTCCAGAGAAGACCCATTCATGATGAGAAGTGCAGGCCACATGGTCACAGAGAACCCCGGGTCAGGCTTTCAGCCTCCCTCAGGGTGAGTAATAAGCCAACAGACGTTTTCCAGAATGAGTCTAGTTATTTGCTGAAGAGGGTAGGATTTTAGTCTAGAACCCTGGAAGCCATGGCTGTGTGTCTGCTGGTCAGGGCTCGCCACCCACTTCCTGCTTGGTCTCTCCCATAGTGTCACCTCCTCCACCAGGCTTTCATAGTCCAGCCAGAGTGGTTTTTCTAAAACTGAAATCTGGCCCTGGCTAAAATCTGAACTTTAATTTGTTCGATCACAATCCTTCAACACATATTTAATAAGCACAATTACGTGCTGGTTTCAGGTCTGGAGGATTCAGCAGAGACCAAGATAAAAAGTAACAGCAAAAACCACAATTACTTTTGCACGAACCTTATATTACACATATATGTGTATGTAAACATATATATTTTTAAGCATAAAAAAATGAATTAAAAATTAATTACAGGAATCTATATGAAATATATATAAATATATATAAAACATTATATATGTGTGACTATATAAGATATAGATACTTAATTTTCTTTTCTATTTCTTACCTCAACATTTTATAGGGTGTGTTGGCGGTTGCTAATTTTTAACTTGTCCACAGAATACAGTGAATTAGTTCTTCTGGGCCTAAGAACCAACTGACTGAGCTGCTTGTTGGCAGCATGAACTAGAAAAGCCATCTCTTTTTGTAGGCTGAATTCAAATACGAAACATTTCAATACATCTAGTAAATGAGAGCAGCAGTAAATCAAATATTGCCTCCAAACCTTGAAGAAGTTCCACCAAGTGACCTCTTTTAATGGTAGACAGTAAAAAGGATAGAACATGTCACTTAATTCAGTGGGTATCTCAAATGTGCTGAATGCCCCAGGACTTGACTGATTGGGTAGTTTCCTGAATTTTATGAGGTTTATTTCCTACACTCTGGCACACACGTATCCTACTAAATCGTAGCAGATGAGGGTTAATTCTGGCTCTCCTCCTCTGTCAGCTCAGTCTCCTCCAAGCAGTAGACGGTGCCGTGTCCTGCGGATGGTAGAACATTCCAGTTTCCTGCTGAAGGTGTGTTCTGGTGTTCCATATTGATGAAAATAGAGAAAAATAGATTTGCCTGATGAAAAGCTGCATGCTGGTTTCCAGGAGCTGCGTTGGCTTTCTCCAGCCGATGAGTGTTTTTTCAACAGCAGCTGTAACATTCAATTACTCTGTCATTTTCTAAAACCCACCTGCATTTTGCAGACCAAGAAAAGCTAGTGAATGGATATGCAGGCACATAGTTGTATGAAGGCTTTTAAATCTTCTAGAGGCAATACCTCTCTTCATTCCCCTAGAGCCTTGACTTCAAGGGAGATTTTATTCTAGGTATGATAGAGGAAAGTTGATTAAAGGCGAGCATTAGCTTCTAGTATCCCATCTCTTAGCTATATTTTCACTGCTCTCATCTCTAACAAGGCTAAAAAATACACACAAATTTTCTTCTCTCAAGGTCTGTTATTTGGAACCAGTGATGGTACTAATTTATGTAGTAGGCTGGTTTCTTAGGTGAAAGCAACAGAAACCAAATCTGGATAATTTAAACAGAAAAGGGAAGGTATTAAAAGGATGTTGATTAGAGAAAAGCAATTTAAAACCGTAAGCCGGAAAGAAACGAGCTTTATCTTTCTGCTGATTCCTTCATTAATAATGAATTTAACTTTTTTTTTTTTTTTTTTTTGAGACGGAGTTTCACTCTTGTGACCCAGGCTGGAGTGCAATGGCGTGATCTCGGCTCACCGCAACCTCCACCTCCTGGGTTCAGGCAATTCTCCTGCCTCAGCCTCCTGAGTAGCTGGGATTACAGGCACGCGCTACCATGCCCAGCTAATTTTTTTGTATTTTTAGTAGAGACGGGGTTTCACTATGTTGACCAGGATGGTCTCGATCTCTTGACCTCATGATCCACCCGCCTCGGCCTCCCAAAGTGCTGGGATTACAGGCTTGAGCCACCGTGCCCGGCCTAACATGTCTTTAATGTGTTAAATTTATGAGGTTGGGAGATCTGTTTTGACTGAATGTTGTACTTTGACAATTTTTGGAGAGTCCACATAGATGTCTTAGTAAACCCCCTTCTAAAATTAATTAGGCTGCACTGAATTTTGCACCAATGGATGCCAGGTATTTCTTGGGCTCTTGGAGACAGTCTCAAACAGCAATACACACTTACCACTGCTGGTTCTGTTTCTCTGCTCTTTTCCCTTCTTGGAGTCTGTTTTTGTTTTTGCTTCTGGTTCTGGCCTACATCTATTTGTCCAAGTATACTTTGTCTAATTTAAATTTGGTCCATATTTATTTTTTCACAGAAGTTCAGGGACTAGTATTAATACATACCTGGCCTGTCTCTACTGAGATCGCCACCCTGTGTACATGTGAGTTTGGCTGGTGCACAGCTACTATGTTACTCTCCTTTCCTGGCAGCAGTGAATGGAGATCTGATTCTATGCACCAACTTTTGTCACCACTGTTGGGATGACAAGAATCTATTCTTTTTAGGCATGTCTATACATTGTGAGCTTTGCTGGTCTGTTAAAATGCCAGTGTACGAAAGACAGTTTTCAATGTCCTATCTTCTAGCGTTTTCCATGAAAGAGGAATTAATTACTTTGTTCAAAAAGTTATAATTACTCTGTGTGGTCAAGACTATCCTGAGTATAATGGAGACAGAAAAGTATGAATGTTGAAGCTAGGTAATAATGGGATGAGTTATTATTTAGCAAGAAAGAGAAAGACTAGATTTTCTTAAAGGAGAGCATCTTGTTAAAGAAGCAATACAGAAAAAACCTGATATGATATTTAAAGTTTGTAGAAGGTTTGCAGAAAGAGAATTTTATTTGTCTTGGATTAATACCTAAAGATAAATGAATCTGAAAAGAAGCAATAAAATTGCAAACAGTTTTGGCAATGTTGGCTCAATTTTGACGGTTTTATTTGTCAGATTTTTTTTAAAAAAAGAAAACTCACGAATACTGTGTTAATGCCTGACTATAATTATTTTTCCTCTGTTAAAAATGACAAGCTGGACTTTTAGTTCTCAATCTGTGCTTAATAAGTGATAATAAATTATCCTTTACCTTTGTGTTATCTCAAATGGCAGAGATTATAGAGCTAATCAAAATAACTTTCTATGCTTTATGCTGACTTCGATTTGTTTGTTTGTTTTTTAAAGACAGGTTCTTGCTCTGTCACCAAGACTGGAGTGCAGTGGCATGATCATAGCTCACTGTAACCGTGAACTCCCGGCCTCAAACAATCCTCTTGCCTCAGCCTCCTCAAGTGTTTAGATTATAGGCATGAGTCATTGTACCCGTCCTGTTCTTGATTATTAAACAAAGAAGTAAGCAAGCAAACAAAGAATAAAAGTTACTTCTGAATAAGCTAAGTTTTCCTACAATGGTGTTACCTTCTGCTGGGTTTATTTTTAAATGCTACAGGATCCCCTTATTAATAGGTGACCACACCACCTACTATGACTATTCACTGATCACTAGCCCCTGTGTTGTGCTTTGAACCAAGAAACCATGTACCCGTGTTAATTCTTTCAGTATTCTTTCCGAAGATCAGGTCTTAGATTCATAATTTTCTTTTCTTAAAATGTTTTGCACTTAAACAAACTGGGTGGTTCTTCTGAAGTTCTTCCCAGATTAAAAATTGATTTGTTTGTTTCTTTAACTTTATAAAAAGATGGAGGCTAAAAATAATTAGCTTCGGGTTGATCTATTTTTCTTAATTCGTTCAAACTATTGTAAGAGCTACATGGGAAAAGGTCAAATAAATGAGGCTCCGTTTTTCCTAGGTTAGTTCTGTGCTGGTAAAGTCTTACTGATAAGTGTGTTTCCGAGCTTGTTACAATTTGGCAGGAGGGATTGGAAAGCCCTGGATATTAGTTAAAAACTCTAACTGTTCATAGACTATTCTTACCTTCAGGGGAAACATTGATCAAATCCTCAGAAAGTAATTATATACTGTACCCTAGTGGAAATTTTTACTTTCCTTCATTCCGATTTTGTTAGTTATTACAATAACTGCAGCCAGTCTGTCTTCTCATAAACCAGCGGTCTCAGTCCTTGTCTTATGCTTGCCTGAAGGCTCTGCTGTAAGCTACAATTCTAGAAATGGATCTTTATCAAACAAAGATAGTTTCAGAAATTTACTGGAAAAGACAGTCCCAGAAACTTCTATACCTGTTGTTACTTCCAAAACTAGACTCACGTATACATGGCTTCTGAGTGGACATTGCTAGGCAACTGTCAGAGTGTCCCATGGGACAAGATGTCCAGAAAGACATGAACTCTTGAAAACCAGACTGCTCCCCAATATCTAGTGAAGCAAAACTTAATTCAGAGAAATGATGAACTGATGAGAATACGAAACTGTAATTTTTTTATTGAAATGTTAGCATTAGTTTTGATATTGTATCTTTTTCTTTTTTAGTTCCCTGCAAGTGTTGCATGCCAATGTTTTATATATCTATATCTATATCTATATCTATATCTATATCTATATCTGTATCTATATATCTATATCTATAGATATATAGATATTTTGAGATGGAGTTTCACTCTTGTTGCTCAGGCTGGAGTGCAATAGCACCATCTTGGCTCACCGGAACCTCTGCCTTCCGGGTTCAAGTGATTATTCTGCCTCAACCTCCCGAGTAGCTGGGATTACAGGTATACACCATCACCCCTGAGCTATTTGTGTGTGTGTGTGTGTCTGTGTATTTCTAGTAGAAACAGGGTTTCTCGATGTTGGTCAGGCTGGTCTTGAACTCCGGACCTCAGGTGATCTGCCCCCCTCGGTCTCCCAAAGTGTTGGGATTAAGGCACGAGACACCGTGCCCAATCAATGTTATATTTTTGATAGATATATAATCGATATTGCTACTTAATCTATTCTGAACTCTTTTATCTCTAATCTTGTTTTAGTAGGAAATTTTAAAAAGGCTATCTTATTCTCATTGATCCTTCAGTAATCAGCAACAATTATTTTTACCGAATCTCTTTTCTTTTAGTTCCAAAGTAGTTACTGACATAGATTCAACAAAGCCTTCTTAACAAACAATCAATTTTACAAATTAATTGACAAATATCAAATTATTTTATTTTTTAGAGTGCCAATAAATTTATTTAAATATGTATGACTAATCCACCATTAAAAAAACGAGAGTTGTACTTCACATGTGAAACCAATGTCTAAAAAGCCTCCTAGGAAGCTGGTCTTGTGTCTATTCCATGGTTTATAGAGACCCAGCCTTACAGGAAGTAAGGTCACTTTCTTGCAGGCCCATGGTTTCAGAAGATTTTTGAGACCTTGAAAACAAAGGAACATACCCGCATTTATACGTTCTGCAGGTAATACCTAATGGGGATGAATTTATTGGGTTTGGTTTTCTAATATTAGACTGGAATAGTAACTAAACATATCTTGGAGTAATGAAGACTGTTGAAAAACTGTTCCTACAACATCTTTAAATAGAAGTTAATCTTCTGGTCTTAAGTAGGTACAGCTCTGAATTTCCTGGTTATACACCACAAGTTGTTTCCTAAATGTTAAATAATGCTTCTTGCTGCATCTATGTAAGTGTACACGGCTAAACCACCAAGAGATTCTTGATAATAGCAATGAAAGAATGATTAATGAAAAATGTCTATAACTTGTAAAGAGAAAAAGATGACTGCATGTCCTTTCATTGTCAAATAGGTCCATCCTTGACTCAGTAGCTGCTGTTTATCAAGATATTAGTCAGTTTGGGCTGCTATAGCAGGAAAACGTAAATTGGGTGGCTTAACCAATAAATATTTGTTTTTCACAATTCTGGAGGCTGGGAAGTCCAAGATCAAGGTGCTGGCAGATCCAGTGTCTGGTGACAGCTCACTTCCAGGTTCATAGATGGCTGTCTTCTCATTGTAGTCTTACATGGCTGGGAGGAAGATAATCTCTTTCATGTCTTTTCTTATAAGGGCACTAATCTTATTCATGAGGGCTCCACCTTCATCATGTATTTGCCTCTGAAAGGCCCCATGTCCTAATACTGTCACAATGGGTAGTAGGGTTCCAACATACAACTTCTGCAGGGATAAAATAATTAAGTTTGTACATCCAGATCGATGTTAGTTTTTAGTAAACTGAATGGCCTGTAAATTATTCTCTAGAACAATGCAATTGATTTCTTTCTGTAGACATGTAAATGAGTCTCAGTAAAAAAGATAACACTAAAGATTATGGTTTCATTTACCTGTTGGACATCAAGCAAGTTTTCACCTAAAGTAACTTTTTTTCTTTTAATGACTATAAGTATTTCTGTCTTTCCTTTAGTCCTTTGAACAAGCTTTATCTTTTGATTCCTCATTCATGAGTTTCTTTAACATGTGGTCAAAAACACATGCACACACACACGCAAATGTATCACAATGAACCATGGCTTAATACCTACCAAAATGTCTAAAGTTAAAATGTTAACAATGCCAGCTATTTACAAGAACATAGAACAACTGAAATTCTCTCATATTGCTGGTCAGAATATAAATCAATCGTTCTGGGAAAATGTGAGTAGCCATTAAATTTAAACATACTTAAACCCAATGACCTAGTCCTGGGTATACCTAACAGAAATCTGGACTTTTGTCTACCAAAAATCATACATAATAAGCTATGTGGAAGCTTTAATTGTAATAACCCAAAATTGGGGGCAACCAAACGTTTGTCAAACAAACTATATAAATTGTTTTTGTAAATACACAATGGAAATCTAGACATCAATTTAAAAACTGATCTACTGATACATGCCTCAGTAGAGGCATGAATGGATGGATTTTACAGACACAATGTTGAGTGAAGGAAGCTAGGCACGGAAGACCACATACTGTGTAATTCCGTTTATATGAAGTTCAATAACAGGAGAAACTTGGCTCTGGGAGAGAAGTCAGGATTGCCGTTCCTGAGGAAATACTGAAAGCGCTCTATGAACAAGCTTTCTGCATGTTGGAAATACTCTATATCTTGATCTAGGCAGTGGTTACAGAGGGAAGTAGATATGTAAGATATTATTGACCTACATTCTTAAGACTTGTGCTCTTTTCTGCGTGTGAATTATAACTTAATTTTGTAAAAACAATTTCAGGTAATTTGCAGGATTTCTGGAGGATGAGGGGCACAGAAGACCAGAACCCGAGGCTGCATAGTCAGGAAAAACATTGTTGTGTTACAGAGTAGGCTGTGGATGACCCTCTTGCTGCCACTGGCCACAGCACTACAACTTATGTCCCGTAGAGCGCTGACACTAGAAGTCAGAATCTACCACTTAAACTACAGCCACAGCTGTCTCTGAGCCGCCCCCGCTCCCTGACCCCTGCCAGAATGGATTCTGCAGAGAACAGCTCACTTGTGACCCAGCTTGCAATTTAAAGTCTGGGCCAGGAGTATCTGATTGGCAAGTACTTGTCCTTAGTTGCAAGAAAGGTTGGGAGGAAGAGAGAGCACTTGCTACTATTTCATAAACCAGGGCGATGACTCAATCATCAAACAGATGTTGTAATATGAAGCATCCTTCAAGAATAGCAAATGTCTGTAGAGGTGAGGTAATTCAACAAGTAACCAATACTTAAAGCATGCCCATAGTGTACTGGCCACTGTAGTAGTGAAGAAAATTCTTAGAGTTGCTTTCCTGTCAGATCAGTTGTATTTCCTCACTCAGTTGGGGGAGGGCAAAGGAATTGATGCTCATTCCAAGTGTAGTTGCTGAGAGAATAGGTTCAGATCTTAGCATTTGACTAATTATTTTCCTTGCAGAATGATGTGGATTTACTTTTTCTTTTACTAAAAAGCAGGAGTCACAATCACATCTACCTTTTCCTTAAATGAATAATATTTATTACTTTTTTAAATTTTTATTTTTTATTTCAATAGGTTTTTGGAGAACAGGCAGTGTTTGGTTACATGACTAAGTTCTTTAGAGGTGATTTCTGAGATTTCGGTACACCATCACCCGAGCAGTGTACACTGTACCCAATGTGTAGTCGTTTATCCCTCACCCCCGTTCCATCCTTTCTCCCGAGTGCCCAGAGTCCACTGTACCATTCCTATGGTCTTTGTGTCACCACAGCTTAGCTCCCACTTATGAGTGGGAACACATGATGTTTGGTTTTCCATTCCTGAGTTACTTCACTTGGAATAATGGTCTTCATTTCATCCAGGTTGCTGCAAATGCCATTTTGTTCCTTTTCATGGCTGTATAGTATTCTATGGTATATGTATTCCACATTTTTAAAATCCACTCATTGATTGACAGGCATGTGGGCTGGTTCCATATTTTTGCAATTGCAAATCGTGCTGCTGTAAACATGCGTGTGCAAGTGTCTTTTTCGTATAATGACTTCTTTTCCTCTGGGTAGATACCCAGGAGTAGGATTGCTGGATCAAATGGTAGATCTTCTTTTAGTTCCTTATGGATCTCTACACTGTTTTCCAGAGTGGTTGTACTAGTTTACATTCTCACTAGCAGTGTAAAAGTGTTCCCTTTTCACCACACCCATGCCAACATCTATTATTTTTTTATTATGGACATTCTTGTAGGAATAAGGTAGTATCAAATTATGGTTTTGATTTGCATTTATATTTCTAGTATTGTCTGTGTGGTGTTAAGTCTCCCACCATTATTATATGAGAGTCTAAGTCTCTTTGAAAGTCTTTAAGAACTTGCTTTACGAATCTGGGTGCTCCTGTATTGGGTACATGTATATTTAGGATAGTACACTTCAGTTGCTGCTCTATCTTGGCTGTTGTAAATAATGCTGCAGTAAACAGGAGAGTGCAGATATCTTGATGAGGTAGTTATTTAATTTCCTTTGGGAATATACCCAGTAGTGAGATGGCTGGGTTGTATGGTATTGTATTTTTAATTTCTTTAGTAACCTCTATACCAAACTTGTCCAATGCACAGCCCACAGACCATATGTGGCCCAGGATGGCTTTAAATGCAGCCCAACACATATTCATAAACTTTCTTAAAACATTATGAGTTTTTTTTACGATGTATTTTTTTATATGTGTGTTGTCCATTTGTATATCTTCTTTTGAGAATTGTCCATTCATGTCATTAGCCCACTCTTTGATGGGATTATTTGTTTTTTCCTTGCTAATTTGTTTGAGTTCCTTGTAGATTTTGGACATTAGCCCTTTGTTGGATGCATAGTTTGCAAATGTTTTCTCCCACTCTGTGGGTTGTCTGCCTACTCTGCTGATTATTTCTTTTGCTGTACAGAAGCTTTTTAGTTTAACTAAGTGCCATCTGTTTTTCTTTGCTTTTGTTGCATTTCCTTTGGGGTTCTTGGTCATGAACTCCTTAAGAAGACAATGTCTAGAGAAATTTTTCTGATGTTGTCTTCTAAAGTGTTTATGGTTTCAGGTCTTAGACTTAAGTCTTTGATTCATCTTGAGTTGATTTTTTTTATAAGGTGAGAGATGAGGATCCAGTTTCTTCTACATGCAGCATGACAATTATCCCAGCACCGTTTGTTGAATAGGGTGTCTTTCCCCACTTTATGTTTTCTTTTCTTTGTCAAAGGTCAGTTGGCTGTAAGCATTTGACTTTATTTCTGATCTCTATTCTGTTCCATTAGTCTACGTGCCTGTTTTTATACCAGCACCATGCTGTTTTGGTAACTATAGCTTTGTAGTATAGTTTGAAGTTGGATAATGTGATGCCTCCATATTTGCTCCTTTTGCTAAGTCTGGCTTTGGCTATGCAAGCTCTTTTTTGCTTCCATATGAGTTTTAGGATTGTTTTTCTAGTTCTGTGAAGAATGATGATGGTATTTTGATGGAAATCCTAAATACTACATTTTGGTAATATGGCTATTTTTACAATATTGATTCCACCCATCCAAGAGCATGGGATGTGTTTTTTTGTTTGTTTGTGTTATCTGTGAGTTCTTTCAGCAGTGTTTTATAGTTTTCCTTGTAGAGATCTTTCACCTCTTTGATTAGGTATATTCCTAAGTATTTTATATATATATATTAAATACATATAGCTAATACATATATATATATAATATATATTATATATATATTATATATGCATTATAATAATGTATATATATGTATTATATATGTATTATATATGTATTATTATATATGTATTATAAATACATATATAATATGTATTATATATATTTTATATATATGTATTTTATATATATATATATATGTATGCATGTATTTTTTGGTAGCTGCTGAAAAAAGTTGAGTTCTTGATTTGGATCTCAGCTTGGTTGCTGTTGGTGTATAGCTGTGCTACTGATTTGTATACATTGATTTTGTATCCTGAATTCATTGATTAGATCTAGGAGCTTTGGGGATGAGTCTTTATGATTTTCTAGATATACAATCACATCCTTGGTGAACAGAGACAAGTTGACTTCCTCTTTACTGATTTCGATATCCTTTATTTCTTTCTTTTGTCTGACTGCGCTGGCTTGGACTTACAAAACTATGTTTAATAGTAGGGGTGAAAGTGAACATCCTTGTCTTATTCCAGTTCTCAGGGGGAATGCTTTCGACTTTTCCATTCAATGTAATGTTGGCTGGGGATTTGGCATCGATGGCTTTTATTACCTTAAGGTATGTCCCTTCTATGCCGATTTTTCTGAGGGTTTTAATCATAAAAGAATACTGGATTTTGTCATATGTTTTTTCTGTGTCTATAGAGACTATCATATGACTTTTGTTTTTAATTTTATTTATATGGTATATCACATTTATTAACTTGCAAATGTTAAACCATCCCTGTATCCCTAGCATGAAAGCCACTTATTTTGAGAGAAAAAATAAGAAAAACAGAAAACAAAACCAGATTACTTTTAAATGATGTAAAATGTTGTTCTTGGCACAAATATAAAGGGAAATGATTAATCAGGTATTGGCCTGGCTAGGTAGAAAAGAAAGCCTGTTCTTAGTGGGCATTTGGATTAAGGTGTCAACTAAAGAAGCAGTCTCCCTTATTATTCTACATTTAGAGGCAGGGCTATTTTATTTTATTTTAACAAAACCCTGTTCTCAAAACAGTAGAGATGGCATGCTAGGAGACTACAATGGTAGATGCTAATTGTGTGTGTATGGGGTGGGTGTGTGTGTGTGTGTGTGTGTGTGTGTGTGTGTAACAGAGAGAAAGAAATAGAAAGGGAGAGAGAGCAAGAGCAGCAAGCATTTGAAACAAGTACCGAAAACATTGTAGTTGCAGCGCATTTAATAGAGTTTTGGTCACTAGCATTGCACTGGCCATGTATTAGGCTGTCAGTAAATATTCCTGGCCTGAACTTGGAGAGTTCTAAAGTTGCCTTTGTCCTTGAAGTTTATATTAATAGGACAAAAGGGAGATATTGGTGCTTTGGTAAGAGTATTCATACAGTCATATGACTTCTGAAGAATATCAGATGGGACCTTGATTTGCTGCTGTAAAAATGAGTAGAAATAAAAACTATCTTGTATTTAGTACCAAGAAAGCTGTGAATTGAACCATGTGATAGAAGCAAAATGAGAATTTGCTGACAACAGTAGATGTTGGCTGACATAGTCTCTGATAAAACCTCATCCAGAATAACCAAGCATATTGCTGTAGAGCTTTTCTGTGCTCGGTTTGCAGTAATTGTATTACCTGGAGAAAGATGCTCTTTCCAGCAATGTTCTTAATATTTAAAGGTCAGAATTTCAAAGTTTTTTTAAAAAGTTTAAACTGTAACTTGGGCTTCATAACTCACATTGGTGTCATTCTCTACTGGGCTTTCTTCATCTGCCGGGAAAGTTGTTTAAAAAGTCTAAGCTGTAACTTTTAAATATTGAGAAGAACATTGCTGGAAAGTGTATCTTTCTGCAGATGATGCAATTAGTGCAAATGGAACACAGAAAACTCACTTTTGTTAATACACTACATAATTCATGCCACACACAGTGGTTGTTTTTGCTGTTGTTGTTCCATTAGTCAAGGATTTTTTGGTTGAAAGTGATAGAAATTCAAGTCAAAGTAAAGTAAGGGGAAAAAGTAATTTATATGTTCATTTAAAGTCAAAGTTCGGAAGGTGGGCTGGTTTTCAGCACAGCTGATTTAATTGAATATTGTCAGGAACCTGTCTCTTCCTGACTTTATTCTGCTTTCCTTCATGTTGGCTTTATCCTCTGCTGGGTTCTCTCTATTTGCTGGGAAAGTTGCCTGCAGCAGCTCTGAGCCTAACAGATTCTTACAGTGCATGACTCCAGAGGAGAGAGCCAGTTGGCTGCTCTTCTCAACGTTTATATTTGAAATGGCTCTAATTGACCCACCTGAGTCAAGTCCCATCAGATGATTGCCCTGCATGTGTGGTGGGCTGGGAAGTGAGAAGACCCCTTTGACAAGGTGGCAAATGGGGCCAGGGAAGGGAAAGAGTCAGCAGAGCTCTGCGGGCTATCATGTTGCAATCTTGGGGCTGTGAATGAATAATGAGGGATGTGTATGGAAACAGGGTAGATCTACCATCTGCCTCTTCTCACCCAGCTCTCTCCTTCTCAGACCCCTAAAAAGAATAAGCAGACTCAACTCCAGGACCATCCTCTTTGGGCACAGTATCATTTCAGCTGAAGGGTGAAGGGCCTTTCTGCTTAAAACGTGTATTTCCAGTTACACAGCATTGCCTGGAATCGGTTTCCCTCAGGGCAAAGCAATTCATTCCAAATTAATCTTTTACACCTAAAAAGCCCCAAATGCAAAAATCTGGCAGGATGGGCTCATTTGTGAGAATGTCAGTCAAGTGTAACTGGCTACCTTCTGTATGTGACTGAGAGTCAGAAAGAAGAAAGGCAAATGGTTCCCCAGAGGGAAGAATGTCAGTGGGCCAGCCCCTGCCCCACATCCGGCCAAGGGACCATGGGTAAAGAGAGGCTAGCTATTGTCGAAGAACTACTAGAAGAGATTGAGGTCCCAGCTGGAAAAAAAAAAAAATGATACCTTTGAAGCATCAGAGGCGAGGTTTTTCTATTTGGCATCCCTCATTTTATAGATATCAATTTTTGTCATTCAGCTTAAGCAACATCTAGCAATTGACTATGTAGTGGTTTTTGTCGTTGTTTAGACACAAAGGTCTAATTTCCTTTCTAGGCAATATAATCCCAACCAGCAGGATAAAATAAAAGGAAATCCACAGGAACAACAATAAGAAAAGTTCTATTCACCTAGTTCACTTATGTCTCTGGTAAATGGCCTAAGTTAAGGAAATCATATAGTTTAATGCAAGAATTTCAAGACGGTTATGATTTTAAAAGGCTTGGATAGAGTTTATTCTAAATCAGATTTCATCTTATCAAGCTGTTTTTTTTTTTTCTTTTTGCCATGGAAGCATTGGAAATTAATTTACAAAACAAATTTTTGATTTTTTTTTATTGTAGGTCAAAATACCATAAAAATTATTAACACTAGCCTTAAAAGTAGCTGAGAGTGATGTTAGCAAGATGGCCAATTAGAAGCCCCTCCCATTCATTCCCCCAACAAAGACAGCCAAAACAACAAATAAACAACTACATTTTGATAAAAATAACTAAAGAAGAAGGCCAGAGTACATCAAAGGAGTAGCAGAAACCCCGTGGAACACAGAAACCCAGGATGGCCACACAGGAAAAGGCAAGAAATGCCTCGCCTCCACCATCCCATGCCCTAGTCAGATCAGCAAGGAACCAGGATCAGCAAGGAACTAGGCAATCAACATCAAAAGATAGGAGAAAATAAAACTTTATACATACATGCTGTACTCACACCACACACATACCACATCCACACACATACACCACACACACATCACACTACACGCACACCACACACACACCACATCCACACACACACCACACACATCACACTACACGCACACCACACACACCACATCCACACACATACACCACACACACATCACACTACACTCACACCACACACATACCACATCCACACACATACACCACACACACATCACACTACACACGCACCACACACACACCACATCCACACACATACACCACACACACATCACACTACACTCACACCACACACATACCACATCCACACACATACACCACACACACATCACACTACACACGCACCACACACACACCACATCCACACACATACACCACACACACATCACACTACATGCACACCACACACACACCACATCCACACACACACCACACACGCATCACACTACATACACCCCACACACACCACATCCACACACATACACCACACACATCAACACACTATGCACACACACCACACACACACCACATCCACACACATCACACTACACTCACACCACACACACACCACATCCACACACATACACCACACACACATCACACTATATGCACACCACACACACACCACATCCACACACATACACCACACACACATCACACTACACACGCACCACACACACACCACATCCACACACATACACCACACACATCAACACACTATGCACACACACCACACACACACCACATCCACACACACATCACACTACACACACACCACACACACACACCACATCCACACACATACACCACACACACATCACACTACACACGCACCACACACACACCACATCCACACACATACACCACACACACATCACACTACACGCACACCACACACACACCACATCCACACACATACACCACACACATCAACATACTTTGCACACACCACACACATACACCCTATGTACCATATCCATACACCACACCCTCACTACATACACATACATAAGCATCCATGACACACAATGCACTGCACACACACACAGACACCATGCTACACACACATGACATATACCATACATATATACCCATCACACACAATGCACTACACACACACACATGCAGACACCATGCTACACACACACCACATATACCATACATATATACCCACCACACACAATGGCACTACACATACACATACCACATCCACACACCACACACAGAAAACACACTACACACACACATACCACATACGGACCATATTCATGCACATACACTGCACACACAACACACTACACACATAATACACACATACATTATACACACATCACACCCCACACTACACAAAACATACATATACACCCACCACAAACAACACACTACACCACACACAAACACACACACACCACATACATACCATACACATACACCCACCACACACAATGCACTACACCATATACTCACATACCATATAACACACACACACACACACACACATACTACACACTACACACAGACCACATGACACACACGTATCACATACAAACAGCATACATATGTAAATCTTTTCCTCTGGATGAACCAGATAGAGGATCTCACCAATCCCCTAAAGAAAAGCACACTCTTCACTGAGCTCTGCTTTGTCACTGTTGAAGGATTTTTTCTTTTTCTTTTTCTTTTTCTTTTTTTTTTAAGATGGAGTCTCACTCTGTTGCCCAGCTTGGAGTGCAGTAGCGCAATCTCAGCTCACCACAACCTCCACTTCCCGAGTTCAAGGGATGCTCCTGCCTCAGCCTCCTGAGTAGCTGGGACTGCAAGCGTGCACCACCATGCTGGCTAATTTTTCGTTTTTTCTTTTTCCTTTTTTTTTTTTGTTTTTTGTTTTTTGTTTTTAGACAGCGACTCGCTCTGTTGTCCAGGCTGCAATGCAATGGCGAGATCTCAGCCCACTACAACCTCCGCCTCCCGGGTTGAAGCGATTTTCCTGCCTCAGCCTCCCAAGCAGCTGGGATACAGGCGCACGTGCCACCATGCCCAGCTAATTTTTGTATTTTTAGCAGAGATGGGGTTTCTCCTTGTTGGCCAGGCTGGTCTCAAACTCCTGACCTCTGGTGATCTGCCCACCTCGGCCTTCCAAAGTGCTGGAATTACAGGTGTGAGCCACTGTGCCCGGCCTATTAAAGGATATTTTGGTGGGTCATTAAACCGTTTACTATAATGAAAATGAGGTATGCCATTATGATAAATTTGGAAGATTAATGTGGAGCCATAACCTTAAAAATATCTTTACCTCTTTTTCAATCCATAGTAGCAGTGACAGCTCTCACCCTTCACAATTCTCAGATGCATCCTCACCCTCAGATTTAGTCTCTAACACTAACCTCCAATTCAAAGATTCAAAGATACAGGACTCTCCAAAGAGTCCATATGGAAGAAAAAACCTAGATGAATCTGGAGCACACGATTTTTGTCATAAGAAAATCAGGGGCAGAGCTTAAAAGGATGAAGTAGAAGCCAGCTTCCCATCAGTCAAGTTATGCCAATTTGAGAATGAGTTCAAAACAAAGCTCCAAAGAGAAGAGTCAAGATAACATGCACAAAAAATTGGTTGTAATAATAAAAATGAAAAGAATTGTTTTAATTTTTAATGACTTTTAAATATATAACATATAAAATATAAACATATTTATTAAATATATATTTAAATACAAACATAAAATATTAAAGAAATCTCAATGAATGTTTGAAAATGTGATATTCATGGAGACTTTGTTCTTCAGTTAAGCATCTATATATATTTCAAACTGTATATATGGATTTGTTTCTGTCTACGTAAACGGAAAGCGTGAACAAAAACATGTGAGTGAACCAAACAATCCCAGGAAAAGTAGGAGCTGTGCCAAGGACAGGAAGGTCTGATCGGCTCTGCTGATTTTCTACAACAGACAGGAGAGGAAGGCCCAGCACCTGTGAGTTCTCATAGTAAGATCAGTTACAAAGACAGGCAGCAGGAGGCTTCCGAAAGGACACAGTCACCAAACGTTCTAAAGAAGGAAACTACCCAGACAAACTCAATCTCCCATTTTCTAGGAAAGGAAAATTTCTGCCAATTACAGCTACTAATTTTAAGAAAATATTAATAATAAATATTTATTTTAAAAAAATATTAGCAATCTATGTCTGTATACCAAAATGTACCGTTATTCTCACAAAACTTAAAGAATATCCCATATGAAGAAAGGCGCATCTCAAAAACTGAGAATCTAAATAAAAGGCAAGGACCTGAGAATCCCATAATAAAATGAGAGCAAATAGTTTCACAAAACAGACTCAGCCTGTTACCAACACTTGGGTTTGAATTGTCTTGGATTTTGCCACCCAAGAACTTGTGATTTCTACCCAAGAAGCTGCAATATCAGCAGTAACCTTCATTTTTCTTTAGGTCTGGTAGGGTTACAAAAATCACAAGCTAGTAATAAAACAATGGCTGGCAGGATTATTGAAACTCCTAGAAAATGTAAAAAATAAAACCCCAGAAACATGCAGGATAAGAACAAAATGTAATATTTTATCTCTTCTGTTTATCATCATTTTGGTATAACAGCTTTCATTAGTTTTGTAAAGTTTGCAATATTTTACACATTGTGTTTCTTATGGGATTTAAAGTACTTATACATCTTCATTTTAATTAAAATGTAAAAAGTCTTTAATTAAATTTTTAATAAACCTTTAAATGTTTGGAGAAATCTAATTGCTAACTCTCATAAGACTTTTTTATTTCTTGCATAAGTGCCATGAAATCTTTAGGGAAATGCCACCTTTTTAAACATGGCAATTGATTCGCTGGGCAAGGTGGCTCATGCCTATAATTCCTGCACTTTGGGAGGCCGAGGCGGGTGGATTACCTGAGGTCAGGAGTTCAAGACCTGTATACTTGTATTTCTATATACCTGCATTTAAGACTAGTCTAGCCAAAATGGTGAAACCCCGTCTCTACTAAAAATACAAAAAGTTAGCCCAACATGGTGGCGTGTGCCTGTAGTCCCAGCCACTCGAGAGGCTGAGACAGGAGAATCACTTGAACCTGGGAGGCAGAGGTTGCAGGGAGCCGAGATAGCACCATTGCACTCCAGTCTGGGCTACAAGAGCAAGAAACTCTGTCTCAAAAAAGTGGGGGCAATTGATTAATAAATTAAAATTATTTATTAATTGAACATTAAACAATTGACAACCATTAAGAACATAGTTTCTTCAAACATTAAAGCTCCTAGGACATTAAAGAGTCTATCAACCTCCTTCTGCTCTGAATCTCATGGCCTCAGCAGCACTAGATCCAGTCTCGGTTAAAATGACCTAATTCCTATAGATTATTTGACTCAGTAAAAATACATTGAACATAGATTGTACATCACATCCGGTGTGCTGGCATGTGTAACCCATAACTCAAAACACCTGCTTTCTTGACCAATACCCGTTATACCACAGTAATAACTGTGGTTCACACCTCTTGCCCTATGTCTGGGAATAAAGTAGGGGTTAGAGTGATGGGTTCCGTTACGGAGTATGCCAGAGAGACAGCTTCAGACATCAAGGAGGACTTGAGAGGTAGAAGTGCTTAAAAACAGAAAAGAAAAATCTATTTCCAAATCGTTCCTTCCTCACAGCATTAAACTAATAAATGTTTGCATCACGAAGCACCATGTTCTAGAAATTCCATTTACTTGCTTCTGTTCACACTCCAAAACATGTTTTAGAGGCTCTCACAAATTATCGTGAGATGTGCAGCAGTTGCACGTAGTAGTAGCTAAGAATAGTTTTCTATATTGAACAATTCATTTTTTTCTTAAAATTGTATCTAATAGGTGTAGATGTAATATCTCAATTACTTACCCAGACAACTAAAGCAAGAAGGAACACTGGAATTGTAAATTGTGTTTTTATTAAAATTGTGGTAAAATTTAATTAAAATTACAAAATGTTGTTTCAGTTTACATCATCTTGATTCTAAAATCTCATCAACTGTAGGTATAACTTATTAGTTATAGTTTTATTTTACCAGTTACTTTAACAATATATCCCAAATATGTTAGTGAAAAAAAAACTTTTTGAAAATGATATTATAATTTTTATATTTCATTTATTTTAATTATTAGTAGATATACATAAATTTAAATTCCCCTGAACACAATTATATTGTTTAATACTAAATCATTGAGAATAACTACAAGTCAAGAATATGGTAGGAATTGGTCATCTGGATTTCATAATATAAAACAAATCTAACATAATTTTTTCATCTGCCTAATGCTGAAACTTGATCAAACATATATCAAAGGGGTGGTGGATGGGAGCTGAACAATGAAAACACATGGACACAGGGAGGGGAACAACACACACTGGGGCCTGTTGGGGTGGGTGGGTTAGTGGGAGGGAGAGTATTAGGAAGAACAGCTAATGCATGCTGGGCTTAATACCTAGGGGATAGGTTGATAGGTACAGCAAACCGCCATGGCACACATTTACCTATGCCGACAAACCTGCACCTCCTGCACATGTACCACAGAACTTAAAAGTTAAATTGTAAAAAAGGAGATGAGGGAGGTAAAAAGGAAAAGATACATAAGAACATCTTTAAATAAATGGTTTGATTATGTCTAAAGATTATGTCTAAAGAACATCAATTCAAAATCTGAAAACAATGAGAGAAACTGGATCTTAAAATCTTTCATAAAAAATTAATTACTGGTGAAAACAAGCAAAAGATTATTATCAAATGCACGGCTTAGTCAGTTCAGACAGAATCTCTGCAACTTCACATTCTGTATTAAATGAAGAAGTAATTACTGATCATGACACATCACTTGCACACGTAAAATTATTAAACTGAAAAAGCTGAATAAATGGCAGTCAATTAATAGCATTAAACAAAGGCAAGTAAACGCCAACAGAAAACACCGATATGTTCTTAAAAGAGTAATATTATATGTCTACTTAGGCAAGTATAATACTTATCTGGAAATAACAGCAAAATAGCCAAAGAAAATAGACAGTGGGAATTTTGTAGACTCTGCTAAAGCAGCCGGTGATGGCAGCACAAGGGCTGAATTGAGGCAGGAGCACAAGTCTGCTTCTACCACTCAATCAATATGGCGAAGACAGCGATTTTCTCATGAGATGAGTTAGGTGGTGGGATATGAACTGTCTTGGAGGAACTCAACACAAGAGGGCTACTGGAGCTGGAGGACTCCAGGAGAAAATTGCTGTAGGGGTTAGGCTGCTGAGGGCTGAAACTTGAGGGATCACAAAGCGTTAGTACGTGTGGTAGCCAGATTCCAAAACTGTCCCCCAAATCCCTGCCTCCTGCTATTCACACCCTGTGTAGTCCCCTCCCCTATTACACAAGACCTGACCATTACAGCAGAAGTGAGAGCATGTCACTTTTGAGATTGAGTTACAGAAGGCACTGTATGCAGTATTCCCCACCCCTGTTTATCCACCGAGTATCTGTTCCCCCACTGGAAAACCCTCGGTGGATGCCTGAAACTGCCGATAGTACGGAACCCTATATACACTATGTTTTATCTGTCTGATAATTGACCCAGCTACTAGGTGAATCACGGCCGGGCAGCACATGCAGCATGAATACACTGGACAAAGGAATGATTCATGTTCTAGGCAGGATGACAGGACAGTGCAAGATTTCCACACACTAAGCAAAATGGCATGCAATTGAAAACTGATGAATGGTTTATTCCTGAAATTTTTCATTTAAGAGTTTTGGTCTGCCATTGGCAATGGTAACTGAAATCACAGAAAGGGAAATCCAGGAGGGTACTACTGTATATCTATACTTCTGTCTCTATCTATCTCTATCTCTATCTCTCAGATCACTCCTCTAAGGAAAACCAGTTGCCATGTCATGAGTAACCCCGTGAAGAAATCCATAATGTGATGGACTGAAGCCTCCTGCCAACAACCATCTGAATGAGCTTGGGTTTCTGTTTATATCCGCCTGCTTCAGTTAAACCTTAAGAAGGCTGTATCCCCAGCTCAACTTGAATGCAACTTCATGAACCAAAACCACCCAACAAATTCTGTTCCAAAATCCTAACTCTCAATTATACAAGAAAACAAATCTTTGTTGTCTTAAATTGCTGCCTTTAGGGATCATTTGCTATGCAGCAATAGATAAGTAGGTTAGATAGATAATTCCTCAAGGAATTGTGCAGGATAGATAGCCTTATAGGAGCAAAGAAACAAATGACTAACATGCTTTACAAATGATTCACCTGTTGATGGACACTTGAGTTGCTTCCATTTTTTGGCTATTACAAATAATGCTGCTATGCACATGGGTGAACAAATCTCTCTTCAAGTCCCTGCTTTAAATTCTTTTGAGTGTACACCCAGAAATGGCATTGCTGAATCATATGGTAAATCTATGTTTAATTTTTTCAGAAACCACCAGGCTGTTTTCCATAGAGGCTTCACCGTTCTACATTCCCATTAACAGTGCTTCATTCCAATTTCTCACATTCTCACCAGTATTTGTTATTTTTGGTTTTTTCTAAGAGTAGCCATCCTAATGGATATAAGATGGATATTACATGGTTTTGATTGACATTTCTCTAAAGATTACTGATGTTGAGTATATTTTCATGTGCTGATTGGTTACTTATGTATCTTCTTTGGAGACATGTCTATTCAGATCTTTTGCCCACTTTTTAATCAAGTTTTTTCGTTTTCTTGTTTTTGAGTTGTAGTTCTCTATATATTTGGAATATTAACCATTTATCATTTGTAGGATTTGCAAACATTTTCTCCCATTCTGTGGACTGACTTTTCACTTTGTTGATAGTGTTCTTTGATGCACAGAAGTTTTTAATTTTGATGTAGACTAATGTATTTATTTTTTCTTTTGCTGCCTTATACTTTCCCTATGTTTTCTTCTAATATCATTTTAGCTCTGATAGTTGGGTCTGAAATCTACTCCATGTTTTGGCACGTGGATACCCAGTTTCCCAAAAATCATTTGTTGTAAACATTGTTTTTTCCCTGATTGAATGTCTTGGCACCTTTGTCAAAAGACAACTGACATATATGAGAGAATAAATTAGAGTTTTTAATACCTGAAGTTTTCTGGAAAGCTATGGGATTTGCCTAAGATATTGTCAAAGATTGGGGAAGGAAGATCCAACATAGCTTAAATAAAACTGTAATGGGATACAACTAAAGCCTTTTCTTCTTTTGTTTGTATCCCTATCAGTTTCAGTCCATTCAATAAAATAGGAATATGCCTCATGTGTAATTGTGTGTGTGTGTGTGTGTGTGTGTGTGTGTGTGTGTTTACTGTGATATAGCAAAGATGTAGGCCAATTTTTCTGTAAAGAGCCAGACAGAAACTATCTTAGGCTTTGTGAATGACATATAGGCTCTCTTGCATATTCTTCTCTTTTTTAAAAAACCTTTAAAAAATATAAAAATCACTCTTGGTTCATGGGTTGCACAAAAACAACTGAAGGCTGTATTTGGCCCCTGGGCAAGAGTTAGCAACCTTTGACTTGCATAATCTACGTGAGTGAAGAGAGACACTAGGAAAAAGGTATTATCAGTGATGAAATAAATGTTATAAGGATGAAATGAACAGGTAAACTAAATTTGCATTGAATGGAATAAGGAATATGCATCTTGAAACCTGGAAGATTTTAAAATGTTAACTGTATTAGTCCTAGTTCTTCAGAGAAACAAATCCAATAAGATATATATAGATATATAAAAGGAGATTCATTATGAGAATTGGCTCACATAATTATGGAGGCTGAGAAGTCCCACAAAATATGCTGTATGCTAGCTGGAGAACCAGGAGAGCTGATGATGTAATTCAGTGTGACTCTGAAGGCCAGAAAAGCCAGTGGTGTAACTCAGTCAAAGGCGGCTAGTCTAGGTCCCAGAGTGTGAAGCTCCAATGTCCAAGGGCAGGAGGAAATGGGTGCCCCAGCTCAAAAAAGAGCTAACCTCTCCTTCTTTCACTTTTTGGTTTTATCTTGGCCCTCAATGAATTGGATGACGCCTGCCGACATTGGTTAGGGTGGATCTTCTTTATTCAGCCCACTGATTTAAATGTAAATCTCTTCCAGAAACACCCTCACTGACAAACCTAGAAATAATGTTTTTCCAGTTATCTGGGTATTCCTTAGCCCTTTCAGGTTGATGTCTAAAACTAACCATCACATTAATTAATATTCAATTTATTAAGTCAAAACATCTCAGTGTGTACATTGTTTTTAAAGGACATCTTAATACAGGATCATCTGTAGCTCTGAGTACAGATCAAACTGGGCATGAGCATAGACTTCCCACACAGTGAACTTACATAACATATTCAGAAATTGGGGGCCATGGCCAGCCCATTAAATCCCACAGCTCATGTGCTAAGAGCCTAGAAATCTTATGAAGCACCTAATTTCTATTTCTGAATAATAATTCCATTTCTAGAAAAATCTATTAATTCTGTGATCCAGGGTACTGTTTCTAACATAATGCACCTGTTAAATGAAACATAGTCCCTTGAACCTTTGACACTAAATACACCATTTGAAAGGAAATAACAATTCTAAACTCCAGCTGAAGGAACATAGGCAATGCTTACATTGTTTTTGGTATGCTTCAATTCTACTTTTTCAGTTATGAAGCTGTTTGAAATTCTAATTCACACATAAGATTCTAGGCCATCAGTGCAGCATGTAAAGATTTTCCTCCTCATTTAGGAAATCAAATCTATTTACATTTAGGGAAAAATCCTTTTATTTATATAAGCATTTGCCTGAAATTCAGGTGGTATTGAAACATTTTCTGCAATGAGAGAGAAAATAACACAAAAAAATAGATGCTGCTTTAGGGGCTTGTGTAATAATTGTGCGGCATCGCCTGGAGTGTTTTCTGTCTTTAGGAACAGAACCCTATTGCACTTTCTTGAGGTGGAGTGAGAGTAGGGAAAATATATAAGTACCTTTTAAAGAGGATCTAATAAAGTCATGAATAGCAGAGTCAAACGGAGTACTAAGGAAAAGTAGCATTGTTCAGACTCATCCTGTAACTTTGAGATTGACATCGAGATGAAAGCTTCAGATGTTTAAGTGGTTATTTCCTTGTTCATGAAGGGTTTGAGGGTGGCTCAGGACACGAACTAAAGACAAAATACTGGACTGCCTAAATCATGGGTTTGATCCAAAGTGGCGGCGATTCCAATGTATATGTGTCTATGTGTGCTATGCAAAAACATACACATCATTATGCTAATGTATGCATGTCTAGGCACACACATGTACAACTGTGCATGAAAAAATTATTTCCTAAAGAGAAGAACTGTGTTTTCTTTTTTAACATGCAAGAAATGTCCATTTTTTGCTTTTGTCCCAAATTTTTACTGTTTATAAAGTTTTACTACAGCTAAGAAATTTTGCAGTGCCTGAGTAATAAAACAAATTATTACTAGCCATACTAACTTGGAAACCCCCTAAATGTTTCTCTTAAAACTTTGGTTTTGGGGTGGCCAGATGTGGAAAGAAAAGGGGAAGAAATGCAGAAGAGGTGAAAAGAAGTCTGATGAGAGAGTATGCGTTTCTGTGTTCTACTACTAACTAAATCATGTTTCTCAAACTTTGGAAACTTGGGAAGCTTTTTTCAAAATATATGTGTGTAGCCCACAACACTGGAGATTCTTTCAGTGAGTCTGGGGCAAGAATCACAAAACTTTTTTCTATGTAAAGATTAGACAGTAAATATTTTAGGCTCATGGCCTTATAATGTTTGTCAAAACTACTCAATTCAGCCATTGTAGGGCAAGAGCAGTCATAGACCATATGTCAACAAATGAGCATGACTGTGTTCCAATAAAATGTCATTTACAGGGCAGATTTGCCCTCCAAGCCATAGTTTTCCCACTCCTGGTATTGAGTGACACCCAGGAATATATATTTGGAGAAACATTATGCATCTATAAAATGCTTATTAAAATTTATTTTTGAAACTTACCAAAACCTCAACAGGAAGGTAGTGAAGGCTAGAATAGGCAGTTTCAAAATAATAAAAAGAGAGAGATAAGAAGGAAGGAAGGAAGGGAGGGAGGGAGGGAGGGAGGCAATTATTTTATAAAGAAAGATAAACATGTTAAACATAATTTTTTAAATGCAAGCTAAACAAGACACCATCTTTTACCAAATAAATTGACAAAACTAAAAAGTCAGATAAGACACACTTTTGTGAAGCCATGGGGAAGCCAGCATACTCAATACCCTTAGTATGAGGATAGGATAATAGAACTTCAGAGGGCAGTTTGAACACAAATTATAAAATTAGAGGGCATAAATATTTATGTATAAAGAGGGATTATAATAGCAATACATTGGAAACAATCTAAAAATCCTCCAAGGGAGACATGGTTGAAAAATTACAGTACATCTGTTAAGTGGTATACTACATAAGCATTATAAAGAATAATGTAGACCAGTATGCTGACTACATTGTTGGTTATCCCCCAAAAATTGTCCTCACTTTTTCTTCGGTGGGGCTGCCCCACTTGAAATGACTTTTTTCAAACTTTTTGCGGCTAAATGTAGCCAAGTACCTGAGTTCTCACCAAATGAAAATGAATGAAATTGGTATGTTCACCTACCAGTTCCTTTTCTGAAAGATGTTTACTTTCAAATCACCCTTCCTTTTTCTATGTCTTCAGCAGCTGTGGAAGCTATGATTTGAAGACAATTGCTTAACTTCACTCATAGTGTCTCTGAATCCTTTCCTGGAACAGAACCTGCACTGTACTGCACTGTAATACGTGATAGGCATAAATGTCTATCATATTTAAGGCCGGGGATTCTGGCTTCTCTTTACAGCAGCTTAGCACTCGCCCTAAATAATACAGAAACTTGCATGGTGCTGCCGTAACAGAAACCTAAGATGTGGCGTTGATACAGCGAGAGAGTCGCAGGTGACGGGGACGTGAGTATTTCAGGCTAAAATGTTGACCATCCTTGTTCTGTTGTCACAAAGCATCTGGCAAAACTATTACCTACGATAACTGGAGAAGCAGATTACTTCTATTACTTCAAACAAAGCTATTGGAAGGAATCGGAATGTCAATCTGTGTTGGCTACTCTTTGCTGTCTACTAAGAGGTTTGTTTTTTTTTAAAAAAAGTGATCAACTCAGACAAGAATTGGTAAGTTTACAAGCAGAGCTGGAAGAAAGTAGAAAGCATCCAGAAAGATGAGACTTGTAAGTCTTGAAAAGCCAACTGATAATGGAAAGAGGGCTTATAACAGCACTTAAATCAACCCTAGCATCAGGAGATAAAACCATTACTCACAGCCTTTCTCAAAGGCCTGTTAAGCTTCCTCAGCCAAACAGAGAGGAAGCCTAAGGCAAAGAACAAATTCAGGGTGTTACCTTCCTACTCAAGCCAGTTTCTTTTTTCAGGTGACTTCAAAGTACCTGCCATTCAAACACAGGAAAGAAAAGTGTGTCAAGCCTACAAGCCAGGAAATAGGTCAGCCTAAAGATTCATGCGCAGAAAAGCACTTTAAGACTGCTCAGTGGCCCAGGTAACTGACCGGAAGTAAGCAGACTCAAAGCTAACTAAGTTTGAGTTCTTAGTCAGAAGCAGCGTAAAACACTGCTGTGAGTAAGACATTGAATAAGTCATATGTGCTGGGTCACACATAAGCATGCTGGGCTCAGAAGGTAAACCCAAATCTGGATGTGTCTACCCCATGGAGGACAAATCATTGCTCCCTCCAAGATGTTCATAGGCTGCTTCTTGCCATTGGCTGATGGGACACTCAGGCTGGTAGCAGCCAGGTCAGCCAGCCTTAGTGAAAGGGGGCCCATGCTTCCGAGCCATGTGGGACTCCTCATCCCAACTGCATGGACATTTGCTCACAAGCACATTGAGGAAACACCACGGTGTCTGGGAAAGAGACTGAGTAGGTCACAGGTCCACAGAGCAGGTCACCTTGTCCACTGATCCTGACATCCTGCAGTCGTATTTGTGCTGTAAGGTTGGATCGAGTCTTGCTATGCTCCTCCTGCCTCATGGCTCAATGGTCCAGAAAAGACCCATTCATGATGAGAAGTGCAGGCCACATGGTCACAGAGAACCCTGGGTCAGGCTTTCAGCCTCCCTCAGGGCCCACTAATAAGCCAATAGATGTTTTCCAGAATGAGTCTAGCTATTTGCTGAAGAGGGTAGGATTTTAGTCCAAAACCCTGGAAGCCATGGCTGTGTGTCTGCTGTCAGGCCTTGCCACCAACTTCCTGCTTGGTCTCCTCTCTTATGTTACCTCCTCCACCAAACTTTCGTACTACAGCCAGAGTGATGTTTCTAAAACTGAAATCTGGCCCTGGCTAAAATCTGAACATTAATTTGCATGTCTTCAATAGACATCAATTATGTACCTGTTCTAGGTCTTAAGGAATCAGCAGAGACAAAGTAGAGGACCCCATTTCGTCCTTTGAATCTGCAAAAGAAGCTAACCTCATAATGTGACACAAGGGGCACTAGCCCCGCACTGTGCCAAATTTTCACCATTAGACATTCATTCTTTGAACAAAGCTGTTTATCTTATGCTAAAATGCAAATGTGCTTGAGCACAGTAAAGCTTTGTCATTTTTGGTCATAAACAGTTGTGGGTAAATTTATTTATATGATGAGTTCCAACATGACAACCCAAGCTTATCTAGATGAGTTTCATGGCATCCTTGATAGTGGCTTCTATACACAAGAACAATTTCTTAGGGGATACTATAATTTTTTAAATTAATACTTTATTAAAAGTACAAATTCGAATTCCTTGTTATTCCTTGAATTTTTAAGTTCAACTCATAAACCTTATTACTTTGTTTATGAATCTGGCAACTTTCAACCATCACTATTAAGAAGGTTTTTATAATGTAATTGAATTAGTTTGAATATTTATGAATTTGATTTTTTAAATTCTTCTGGAATACTTTAATTGTACAATAAAAAAGTTGTCAAGAACTAGAAGAGATCTGATCCTTTACCCTATTTGGAAACTAATTAATTGGCTTGTCAGTGTTTCTTAGATGCTGCCAGAAGACATGAGACTTTTGGATCAGAGACAAAGGGCTTTAATACTCACAGCAACAGCTGTAACCAGAGTGTCCTTCTTTTGTATCAGTTCACTCTTTATTAGATCTGAAATAGGACCCAAATACAATGCAATGACTAAATTTAATGTGTTACCCTAAATCGGATGCAGGTACAGTAAAAAAGGACATTAAGTAAAAACTAAATAAAGCACAGACTTTAGTTAAAAATAATGTATCAATTAATTTAGTTATTTATTTGTGACAAATGTACCACACTAATATAATATTTTAACAATAGGGGAAACCAGGTGTGAGGTATATATAAGAGAAATCTCTGTACCTTCTTCACAATCATTTTGAAAATTTGAAACTATTCTTAGTTTTTTTTAAGTTGAATTAATGAAAAATATTGGATAAATGACAGTACATATTGTACCAGAATTTAGAAACATTGTGAAAATCATAGCCAAATGACTGAAGTTTGGGAACACTGGTTTTGAGAATAACAGGGGTGACGAAACTATGCTGAACCCTTGATCCTTCCCATCAGTGTGACAGGAAGATGTGTGATTAAACCACAGTACTATCTACCCATAGCTTACAATTTCAGATGGTTCTTCCATAGCACTAATTAGAAGAGTCTTTCATGAACCACCCTGAGAATGAACAGGCACTAACCACCAAAAGCAGAGCTGAAACTTCTCTGAGAGTGAGACATGTCTATCTCTAGAGGAACCGGGGCTTCTTGGTGGCTGGGTTCTCAGGGGATTTCTTAATGGTGAGTTACTATAAACATCTAAACTGTGGTTTACCACAAAGGTTTTGGCCCTTCCGACACCTGGTGTCTGAAGTCCTTGTCTACAGATGAGACATCTGGCTCAGGGAATTAGGGAGAGGAAGTTGAGGATCACGCCACTGACGCCCCCTTCTCAGGAGCCCTCTACCATCTCTCTTCTCCCCCTGTTCACAATCACCTAGGAATTATAGCACTTGTCCTCCTCCCCAACCTCAATTCCCAAGGTCCCAAAGTGATAGACAGTGCTAACATTCTTTGTCTGTAAAATAGAGGACAATAGGAGAGGGCTGGTCCACCTCAGCAAGTCTGGCATTTTAGCCTCTGCAAGAATTATCTGGAAGGCTTGTGAAAACACAGGGCACTGGGCCCCACCGCCAGAGTTCCTATTTTACAGGGTCATAAATTGGCATTTCTAACAATTGCCAGGTGACACTGACGCTCTGGTTGAGAGCTGCACTTTGAGAACCACTAGTTTAAATGATCTCGGGGGCATCTTTCAACTCTCATAGTCATTAAATCCATGTGTCTCAGACTCATGTGATCATGAGACTCACCTGGAATCTTGCTTAAATGCACAGAACAGCAGGCTCCACCCCAAATTTTCTGACTCAGAATTATAAGGTGAGCATCCCAGGTGATTCTTATGATCAGAGGACTTTGGAAATCTTTATACCAAAAGTGAGTGCACCATCAGTGAATACGGTCTTTGAGCAGGACGTGGTGAGAAATCGAGGGCGTTCAAACATGGCACACAGGTCCAGGAAAAATGGGTAAAGCTGAAGGAGGGGGTGAGAAGGGATCAATAGGGTCAAAGTTTTGCCCAGACCCTTGCCCATGGAATGCGCATCACTGCAAAAATCATCTCAACCACTTGACATGAGCCTTTGCCACTCCACTGTCCATTGGATGAGGTGGGCAGGAGGCTCCAGGGAGTACAAATGGCCAAGGGGATGCTGGATCAAAGGGCAACTGCAGAAGGTCATACATGTAACATTCATTGAGTGTATAGGCCATAAACACTTTGGGGTAAATTCCTTTATATGATGAGTTCCAATGTAACAGCAACCCAAGCTTGTCTATGAGTTTTATAGTATCCTTGCCAGTGGCTTTTGTACATAAGCAGGTCAACCCACTAGCATGATGTACTGGGAGGGCTGGAAGAGCTAGCATGGCAGTGCCAGTCAAAATACAGCTCAAAGACCCCAGTCATTCACACAACAGAAGAGGACTGAATCAAGCTAGAAGCAAGATAGGGCATAGTGTCTGTAGTTAAGGAATTGCTTGCCCATGGACTTGTAAAACCCTGTAATTCTCCCTGCAATACCCCCATTTTACCCATTTTAAAGCCTTTGGGGGGATACCGTATGGTACAGGATCTCAGAGCAATGATTGAGGTTGTGATCCCAGACCACCCATTAGTGGCAGATCCACATACTCTTCTGACTCAGGTCCTGGGGAATGCAAAATGGTTTTATGCTTTCTTGGTCAGATGGCTCCTGGGTTGGACTACACACAAGAACGTCATCTACACATTGGAGTATACTCCCACTTTCTAATTGAAGATTCCTCAGATCCCTTTCTAGGGCTTGGGCAAAAAAAAAAAAAAAAAAAAAAAAAAGGCAGGGGGGCTGTCCCAAAAGCCCTGAGGAAGTAATGTCCAAGTGTACTGTTTTGTTTTTCTCTGCTATTCAAAAGCAAAAAGATATTAAGACTCCAAGCTCAGAGGGGTTAAGTGGTATACCAACATCAGAGGCTGTAATAGTGGTGGCAGAATAAGGACTAAAACCTCTTCTAATCCCTAGACCAGTGGGTTTCTTCCAAAAGAGTATTATTTGAAGGTAACGTCATCCATTTCTTTAAACTATTTTACCTAAGAGTCCCAGAAAATGAAATTCCATCATTAAGATATTCATTCCTTTGAGGCTTTTAACATCAGTCTCAGATGTTTCTTTCAAAATAAAACTATTTTAAGCCTCTACCAACTAATACATCAATGGGGCTAAGCAGAGATGTAGCAGAAAGCTGGGCATAATGTAGTAGGTAATGAAAGGCATGCCACCGCCATAACCCCAATCTGCCTGGCAGGAAGTAGAAAGAGAAATGGTAAGAAGAGCAAGAATTGTGAGCAGAGAGACAGGCCTGCTCAATGGGCGTTTGGGAAGCTCTAGGGCCAGGAGGGCATCATAACTCCTGCTTCTCAATTTTGCCTGTGTAGTCCCCCAAAAACACTAATTGACTTGAATTAAATAGAAACAACATTATCTCTAACTAAAAGCAATCTGAGGCTTTAGTTTGGCCTAGATTCTCCTCTTAAAGATTTTTGGGGCCGGGCGCGGTGGCTCAAGCCTGTAATCCCAGCACTTTGGGAGGCCGAGGCGGGTGGATCACGAGGTCGAGAGATCGAGACCATCCTGGTCAACATGGTGAAACCCCGTCTCTACTAAAAGTGCAAAAAATTAGCTGGGCATGGTGGCACGTGCCTGTAACCCCAGCTACTCAGGAGGCTGAGGCAGGAGAATTGCCTGACCCCAGGAGGCGAAGGTTGCGGTGAGCCGAGATCGCGCCATTGCACTCCAGCCTGGGTAACAAGGGCGAAACTCCGTCTCAAAAAAAAAAAAAAAAAAAAGATTTTTGGGGATTTTTTTGCTTTTTGTTTTTTGGGTTTTTTTTTTTTTTTTTTTTTTTGAGACAGTCTTGCTCTGTCACCAGGCTGAAGTGCAGTGGCACCATCTCGGCTCACCACAGCCTCCCGCCACCGCCCCTCCCACACCCCCACATCCCGTTCAAGCTATTCTTCTGCCTCAGCCTCCTGAGTAGCTGGGACTACAGGCACATGCCACCTCGCCTGGCTAATTTTTGTATTTTTAGTAGAGATGGGGTTTCACCATGTTGGCCAGCATAGTCTCAATCTCTTGACCTTGTGATTTGCCCACTTTGGGCTCCCAAAGTGCTGGGATTACATTTTTTTTCTTAAGAGAGAGTCTTGCTCTGTCAATCACCCAGGCTGGAATGCAATGGCAAGATCTTAGCTCACTGGAACCTCCACCTCCCTGGTTCAAGTGATTCTCCTGCTTCAGCCTCCCCAGTAGCAGCGATTACAGGCATAAGCCACCATCCTTGGCTAAATTTTGTATCTTTGTTATAGATGGGGATTTCACCATGTTGGCCACACTGGTCTTGAACTCCTGAACTCAAGTGATCCATCCACCTTGGCCTCCCAAAGTGCTGGAATTACAGGCAAAAACCATGGCATGTGGCCTCCTCTAGTAGATTAAGGAGCAGAAAAAAGCTGCTTCTTATAGAGAAAGACAACATGCAGTGGACAACCCAAGATGCCCTATTTAAAAGAAAGATTTTAAAGTGACACTATCCCAGAAAGAAGGCTTAGTCAGGATGAGATCAAGAATCAAGGACTTTCTCTCTTTTTTCTCTGAAAGACAGGATTCCGGGCGGTGTTCATTTTTCCCTGATGGTAACTCTCCTTTCTTTCCTGAAACATCATGGGGTTTCTCTATTAAACCAGAGACCTAAGGATAAGGTTGTTAGAAAATTGGAGAGTGGCAGCAAAAGAGCAGATGCTCCTGCCTTATAAATTAGCAGAAGATTATGCATGGCCAGCTGTACCATGGAACTGCCCGGGTTTTATACCACACCGTGATCCTCTGTGTTTATCATATGGTCCGGCATCTGGTCAATTCTGTCCCCAGCTCCCATATATCTATTCAAATCAAGCATTGGCTGGGGTTTATTTATGTATGTGCTTCATTCTCAATCAGGATCCCTCCTGAGGTCTTAGCTTGCAACATGACAACAACTTAACCCAGCAAGTCCTTTGTATCACAACTCTAAGTTACTCATTCGCCTGAAGGTGACCTTTTTTTTTTTTTTTTTTTTTTTTGCAAGGTTTAGGAAGTAAGAGGATGGTCAAATGAGAAAGATAAGTATGTGTGACGAGAGAGACAGAAACAGAGAGAGACAAGCCTCAAAGGGTTTACACATCAACAAAATCAGACATGAATACTCTGAAATAAGGTAAAAGGAATGTACTGTATGCATTAAATAACTAAGAAAAAAAGAAAAGAGATTTTCCTGCGTTTAAAAAATCTTGGGCTAAATCTGAAGTTACATAAAAGTTTCCTAAAGTTTTTTTTCTTTGTAACAAGATAGTGTTTCCAAGAAGAAAATCCATTAATTGATTTCTTGGCATTGGGTATTTGCCTTGGGTGTCTTTTTTCATTTATTTTAGCAGGTAGATATATGGACCTGTCATTGTGGTTAGGCCAAAAGAAAGTTCTTATTCTCCTCTCACACTGTGCATCAAAACAAATTCTAGATTAACCAAAGAATTAAACTGAAAAAAAACTCAAACCAAAAATAACCTAGCAAGAGAGCACTTTAACTGTTTTTCTGATCCCTTGAAGGTAAATAGCTTTTAGAGTATAAAAACAATGGAAAAAGTCACAATGAAAAAAGATTGATAGATTTCATAACCCCATAAACCTGTAAATTTTATGAATCTTAAAATTTAGCATAAACCAAGTTAAAAGACAAAAAGAGGTGTAAATTTCTTCCCACAGTTAATGAATAAAAAGTTAATATTCTTAGCATATGAAGAACTCTTATGGATCAATAAAAACATGAAAACAATAAATAAATAGGAAAAGATATAGCTTTCTAAAAGAAAATAAAAATTTTGTAATTTTTTATTGTTCAAGTAATTAGTAATTTTAAAACTTAAAGCAAAATACCATTCACACCTATCAACAGAAAAGGGATTAAATTAAAATACTCATTTTGCAACACAAACAAAAAATAGAAAAGTCTCAAGCCTCTTCAACTCTAGGGAAATGATAAGGTATATAACTGTGTTTTTTAAGCTATTATATTCTCATTAAAAATCATTATTGGCCACTTAGCTCAGTGGTTCATGCCTGTAATCCCAGCACTTTGGGAGGCCAAGGCGGGTGGATCACCTGAGGTCAAGAATTTGAGACTAGCCTAGCCAACATGGCGAAACCCCATCTCAACTAAAAATACAAAAATTAGCTGGGCGTGGTGGCAGGTGCCTGTAATCCCAGCTACTCAGGAGGCTGAGGCAAGAGGATCACTTGAACCTGGGAGGCAGAGGTTGTAATCAGCTGAGATCATGGCATTCCACTCCAGCCTAGGTGACAGAGCAAGACTCCATCTCAAAAAAAAAAAAGAAAGAAAGAAAAAGAAAAAATAATTCTTAGCTAGGTGCAGTGGCTCAGGCCTGCAATCCCAGCACTTTGGGAGGCCAGGACAGGAGGATAGGAGGCAGGAGTCTCAGACCAGCCTGGGAGGCATAGCAAGCTCCCTACAAACATTTTTTTTAACTAGCTAGGCATAATGGCACACGCCTGTAATCCTAGCTACTCAGTAGGCTGAGACAGAAGGATCACTTGAGCCTAGGAATTGGAGGCTGCTTTGAGCTGTGATCGTGCCTCTGCACTCCAGCCTCTGAAACAGAGTGAGACCCTGTCTCAAAAAAAAAAAAAAAAAAAAAAAAGTCTCTCTTATGAAAATTTGAAATGACAAAGGAAGGAGAAATAAATTCATATTTCTGTGGCCTAATTCATGAAGTACCATTTCCATATAGACTTGATCTATGTGAACTGACAAGTCTATTTCAAGCTTCCAGCCGTGTCTGGCAAACAGAAATTGTTTCAAGAATCTTAGCTATTATTATAATTCTCGTGTAGTCTTTGAAACAGCTCTGTAAAGTTGACATTGATGTTCCCGTTTCATCAGAGTGAGCCAAAGTTCAGAAAGTTCAAGCCCAAGGACCCCTAACTGAGCTGCTGAGGTCAAGCCACACAGTCCATGCTCTTTCCCAGCCACATTTAGCTGTCAAAGGCTGAAGAATCCAGCAAGATTCATCACAAAAGTCGACAGTATGCCTCATGAAAAATCTGTCTTCAACTGTTTGGAGGGTTGGCATTTTGTGCGTTAGGATAAATACGGAAAGAGGTTTCTAGATATGACTCTGGTATGAAGGGGCTATTTTAGGATTTTAGTATGATTTCTTATAAGAAAGAGCTAGTATACAAACAGCAATTAATGTTTTACTTGCCAGAGGAAAACAATAAGCTATGACTTCTTCACCATTATTTTTTCCTATTTAAGAGTTTTCCCATGTCTGAAGGCAAGGATGCCTATCAATTGCAAATCACAAATTCTCAACCTGGACTCTGAGGCATGGTATTGAGTAGAATGCTATAAATGTGACCCAGCTGTTATCTCTGCATGCTACAAACAGAGATATCTCATAAATGGCTCATCAAGTGACTTGTAAACATCAATGATGCAAGAAAGAATAACTTGATTTTTTTCTGCTATACCATGATGTTAAATGCATCTTCTGTATTAGATTTTGTTACCTACATTCTCCCTTTATTCTTGAAAACTAAAATCCTTTTTATGGTACTGCAGGCATATGTTTGCATATTAGAGAGTTGGTATAAAGAAAAAAGTTGGTAAAAAGAAAAAAAGTTGTTTGGCATTAAAAAAATGAGTCATTAAAGATTTTAATGTTAATTTGGAAATATTCAAGAATTAAGTGGGGAGACTATTATGTAAAAAGCACTAAGTTCAAAGTAAGAGTTTAAAAAGCAAAGGAGATTGTGGAAAATGAGCTGCTACCTTTTTTTCCCCAGATTTTTATCTCATTTTAACTTTTTTTAGGTACAATGGATGCAGACATGTCTGTAAACATTGTTAATTTGAAATTACACATCTTGAATTTGAAGCATATTATTCGATGGAATGCTGTAAATGTGCTCACAGATGTTTCATCACGTGCTTCAAAACATAGGTGTCTCAACCTGGTCAGCCAAGAGGCTTTTAAATATTGATGATGCAAGAAAAATTACCTTGGTTTTATATAATTGGGCACCATTGAGATTTTGCAAGGCTTTGGATTTTACTGGTAATAAAAGCTATAAATTAAGCCTTCCCTTACTACCAATCTCTTCATCTCAGACCTGCCCCCAAACCCTACTTATCTGACATAATAAACAGTTGAACCCCAGCATAATTAACCAATTTTATAAGATGGTTTTATGATCAACCTAGAATATAGATGATACAAATGTCTTCCCACACTGCAGGGTGCCAAGCCCATTTCAATCAAAGATTTAAGAGGGGATCATTTTCTCTGACCACTTCATTCCTAAGGCCAGGGCTGATGGGAGTAGGGCAGGGATCGGGGGAGGGGACAGTGAGGAAATGGAGTTCCTGTCACCGAGAAAATTGTCCTGGTGAGTGTGATGTCAGGCAGTGAGAGAGTTTGAGAAGCGAATAACCGTGGTTTGCTTTTCTGTTTTGGTTTTTGTTTCGCAGTGATGGTGTGGGGTTTGGTTTTAGTTACAGGCTTTAAAGCACAATGAAACATTTCAAAAGTAGATGACATTTAACCTGAGTAACTGAACAAATGATTCTTCTAACATCATCTGGAGAGAAGCTATTTACCTTCCGATGCAATGGTGAGTGGCCATATGGTGTTACTATGCGACTTATGCATAGGAATTCCCGTTTTGATACTGAAGTATGTTCACACACCGCCCCCAACACACACGTATATATTGTGTTAGTTCTACTGCTGTCTCATCAGCGGATTTCAGAGGTATTTCCATTTAGTCTCATTGAAGGTCTGATGTGGGGGGATATGAGAGAGGAAGTCACTGGTCCCATGGGAAACCGAGCTTGGGTGTAAGCTCTGAAGTTAGGAAGAAGGTGAAGCCACGTGGGACCTAGTTACCTCATCCAGGCACCCAGTGGTCATTTACACGCACTGTGTGGCTGACAATCACAGGATGGTTGAAACCCTGCTCTCTGTGCCTAGTAAATATTATTTCTGTTGTCATGTCAAAACATTAGGCCTTTCCTCAATTGCTCAGTTTTTCTTCTACAATCATCGATTGTACTGTGGAAAAAAAATTCAGGAGAAACTTTGTTATCCACCAACCAGAATCCTTTAACCAGTAATTTTGCACATTGACCATAAAGTTAAACATGAAGCTTGCACTCTTCAGTGTTTTGGGTTGCAAACAACAGTAGATTTTCTGACCAATATAAATATTACCTGAATTTGTTAGAAGGATATAAATTAGCTCCCAGAGTTGTTGGGAAAACTCAGCGTACTAAGGCAGAAGCAAAGGTAGACAAAACCTTGCCAGCATCCTGCGGGGTCCTGCTGATCCCAGGTGTTAAAATGCACCCTCTGAATGAAGAGGTCTCCCCAAACAGGCTTTGTGTGAGCAACATGGCTGTTTATTCACCCCAGTGCAGGCGGGCTGAGTCTGAAAACAAAGTCAGCAGAGGGTGGAGGAATTGGAGATGGTTTTATAGGTTTGGAGTAGGCAGAGGAAAGTTAGAGAAGTCACAGTTTACGGTGGTTTTTGCAAGTTGGGAGGGTGCTATAAGGTCTGGAGTCACGAGGTGTACAAAGGTCAGTTACAAAGTCCAATTGCCTTATCAATGGAGGCAGAAATCAGGAACGGAGAATGTCTCAAAGTTAATTAGGCATTGCTGGGGTTGATCACTCTTTCTTTCTTCATGGTCTTCCAGTTACTTCAGATTTTCTCATTCCGGGATGCCATCCAGAGGTGTATGTGTGGGTCATGGGGGTTGCCTCTGCCACCATGGTGCTGCCAGTCAGCAAAAAAGACCAAACACCAGGTACTTGCTATTATGCCACTAGCCTACACCTGCCATCACAAATAATATGCAAGTGGCTGAGCATTTGAGATGCCCAGCCACGCTTTGGTCACATGACCACGCTCCAGGAGCCAGGGGTCAAAGAGTAGAAGAAAATTCATCCCCTTTTGACTTCCACTGCGGTAGAGGCAAGCCCTGTCCCTCACTCATCTTTGCATTCTCCCCAAATAGTAAGGATACTGGGCAGCCAGAACCACAAAATGTTTAGGGCTTGGTGACTGGCACTTTAACTACATTTTCTCACTTAATTATGAGAATAGCCGTATTATTTCTGTCTTGAAGATGAGAAATCAAGGCTAGAAAAAAACAAGCAATTGCCCATCACAATGAGATCTAAGATATTGAAGCCCCATTGCAAACATTAGAGAAATCGTACTTTATGATCAAACTCATTCTAATGTTAAATGTCTTTGAGTGTATTTCCTAAGAAAAGTTGTGATATAAATGTGGTAACACTCTTGACCAAAACATAGGTTTCATTAAAAAAAAAAAAAAAAAAAAAAAAAAAAAACATGGCCAGTGCCATGGCTCACACCTTTAACCCCAGTACTTCGAGAGGCTGAATTGGATAGATCACGAGGTCAAGAGTTCGAGACCAGCCTGACCAATATGACCCGTCTACTAAAAATACAAAATTAGCCGGGTGTGATGGCACATGCTTGTAATCCCAGCTACTCAGGAGGCTGAGGCAGGAGCATTGCTTGAACTCAGGAGGCAGAGGTTTAAGTGAGTCAAGATTGCACCACTGCACTCCGGCCTGGGCAACACAGAGAGCCTGTATCAAAACAAAACAAAATAAAACAAAACAAAACAAAAACATTTCTTCAAAACAGCAGTGTCATAATACGATTCTTTAAGAATAAGTTAGTGCCTGCCTATTCCATTGTATAAGCTGAAAGCATACTGTCTGCAAGGTAACCTGTCAATTTATCTGAAAATATGGAAGGAATAACATATTCTTAGTTTACAACAAGGAATTTATGGCTTAAAGATGCTCAGAGTGGGCTCAGTTTTTTGCTTCCGTGTAGAATCACAGAACGTTACTGACCTCCTGTGGCCATATTTCAAGGTACGGTCTTCAGCATAAAAGCAGCTTCTTCGAAGAGAACAGCAATTGCTGGAGAGGTCCCCTGGGTGTTTGATCCTGATGTGTCATCACTGAGAAACTAGTAGTCGTTGTTCTTGATTGTGGAATTACTAAGCCAACAAGTCCAACTGTGCTCTGCCCAAAAGCCACAGTCTTGTTCCTAATAATTTGTCCGAGTCTTTGCCCACAACACGACTTCTACAGTTTTAGAAAATATTCACTGAGCACAGATTATGCTTGGGGCATCTGACGGCACTTTATCTTGCCTCATTTAATCATTGCAACAACTATATTATTGCTATTTTATAGACGAGAAATTGAAGCTCAAGGAAGAACTGTGATTTTCCACAAAATCAGAAGCACAAAATGGGATTTCTGAAAAAAGGATTCAATCCCCTCCCCCATCTTGTAGGTCTGTAATATGGTTTGGATACACGTCTCCACCCATGTCAAATTGTAAATCTCATGTCAAATTGTAATCCCCAGTGTTGGAGGTGGGGCCTGGTGGGAGGTGATTGGATTATTGGAGCCGTTTCTTGTCAATGGTTTCGCTCCATCCCCTTGGTGCTGTTCTCGAGATAGTGAGGGAGTTCTCACGAGATCTGGATGTTTAAAAGTGGGCAGCACAGGGGGTGGGAAGCGTGGGGAGGGATAACATGGGGAGAAATGCTGGATATAATATGCACCTATGCAACAACCCTGCATGACCTGCACATGTACCCCAGAACCTAAAGTAAAATAAAAATAAAAATAAAGAAATACTGTGGGCTCATATGTGAGCCAGGAAAAATGAGAGGAAAGTGCATTTTATCTTAAATATAGAACTTCTAATAAAACATAGTTGTTTTAAACATATAGGGATATTAAAATATATGAAAATAAACCTTGATTATTTGATTCAGCATTAAAAAAAAACAAGTGGGCAGCACCTCCCCTTTCCTCGCTCTTGCTCCTGCTCCAGCCATGTAAGACTCCTGCTCTTCCTTTGCTTTTCACCATGACTGGAAGCTTCCTGAGGCCTCCCCAGAAGCAGAAGCCACCATGCTTTCTGCACAGCCTTGCAGAACCATGAGCCAATTAAACCTCTTTTTTTTTTTTTTGTAAATTACCCAGTTTCAGGTATTTCTTGATAGCAGTGGGAGCACGGACTAATACAGTCTGCGCAGATCTCCCATGAAGACTTCCTTGACTTCTTGGCACACAGAAATATCACCTCCTCAGGACTTTAGTACTTAGCTCATACTGCTTTATATTATTGTTTTTATATGTGTAGTAAAGACCTTGGTCAAAGGTCAGATGGGAGGGGTGTTAGTTTGTAAATCCAGAACAAAAAAAAATCCTCTCAGGGTCAAACTCTGCATGTGTGGTTGTGAACAATAGTGATGGCTCACATTTACCGACTGCTGGCTGTGAGCGAGAGATGTTGCAACGTGCTTGACATGTTCTAAATGAGTGTGAGGCTTCGTGGCTTAGCTGGCCACAGCCTGTCTAGTAAATGACTGAATCTTTTCTACACCAACTCTGCAACGTGGATGTTACTAAGATCCCTGGTTTATAGATGAGAAAACTGGGACGTTACATCTGCTGTTGCATCTTCAAAAATTTGTATGTTGAAGTTCTAACTCCTAGTACCCCAAATGTGGCCTTATTTGAAAATATGATGGTTGCAGATATAATTAGTTAAGATGGGGTCTTACTGGAGTCGAGTGGGCCCCTAATCCAGTATGACTGGCATCCTTCCAAAAGAATGCTATGTGAAAACACAGACACACACGTAGTGATTACACCATGTAGTGGCCAGACACAGTGGCTCACACCTATAATTCTAGCATTTTGGGAGGCCGAGGCAGGTGGGTTACTTGAGGTCAGGAGTTCGAGACAAGCCTGACCAACATGGTAAAACACTGTCTCTACTAGAAATACAAATATTAGCCGGGCACGGTGGCACGCGCCTGTATTCCCAGCTACTCAGGAGGCTGAGGCAGGAGAATCGCTTGTACTTGGGAGGTGGAAGTTGCAGTGAGCCGAGACTGCACCACTGCCCTCTAGCCTGGGCAACAGAGAGAGACTTAGTCTTAATAAATGTATTTCCATAATTAATGGAATTATGCTGCTTCAAGCCAAGGGATGCCAAAGATTGCTGGCAAACCACCAGAAGCTGAGAGTATGGCCTGGAACAGAGTCTCCTTAGTGGCCCTCAGAAGGAATCAACCCTATTAACACCATGGTCTGACTTGCAGCCTGCAGAACTGTGAGACAACACATTTCCGCTGTTCTAAGCCACCGAACTTGTGGAGCTTTGCTATAGCAGCCCCAGGAAGATAAGGCCTCGCAGACACCAGGTGGGGAAGCGCTAAAGCACACCTCAGCAGTGTGGCGTGAGAGCCGGTGCTCCTCCCCCATGCTTCACAGGCTGGAGAAAAGCGGGAGGAGGAAGGAGGTAAGTGATGACAGAAGTACCTCACATCCCTTGGGAGGGTGGCCGTACCCAGAACCAGGGGGAAGGGATTTTTACACAGAATCCCCACACTGCAGAAGCAGTCACTGTGTGTGGCCCAGTCACCCACTTGTACTTCTTATTACCCAGGATTCCATGAAGTCATGATATTGATATGATATTGAGCAACATACCATCTGCAGCAACAACCGGGGCAAGGGGAATGAGTGCCTACGCCTCCTTTGACCTTGCCATGAGCCCTGTCTACCAGCTGTCACACACCCACAGCAAGAAACAGGGTGCCCCAAAAAGGTTAGTGAGGTTTTTTTAAGATTAATTGTTTTACTGGCATTTAATTGTTGCATTAGTTCATTTGCATTGTTCTAAAGGAATACCCGAGGCTGGGTAATTTACAAAGAAAGAAAAAAGGTTTATTTGGTTCACAGTTCTGCAGGCTGTACAAGCATGGCACCAGCCTCTGCTCCTGGTGAGGCCTCGGGGAGGTTCCAATCATGCTGGAAGGCAAAGGAGGAGCATGCGTGTCACATGGTGAGAGGGGGAGCCGGAGAGCCTGGGGAGGAGGTCCCAGGCTGTTTCTAAACAACCCGATCTCATGTGAACCAACAAAGTGAGAACACACTCATCACCATGAGGATGGCACCAAGCCATTCGTGAGGGATCCGCCCCCATGAAACAAACACCTCCCACCAGGCCCCACCTCCAGCATCGGGGATCACATTTCAATATGAGAGAAAAAACCTTTGGTGGAGAAAAACGTCCAAATTACATCCATTGCCATAAAATTGTACATATTTACAGTGCACAATTTGATAAGTTATAACATCAGGATACATCCGTGAAACTATTACCACAGCTAAGACACTGAATGCATCTCATCCACAGAAGTCTCCTCACACCCCTGTATACTCGGTCCCACCACGCTATCCTACCCACCTCTCTGTCCCCAGGCAATCTTTCACTGTCTGCTCTCTTTGACTATGGATAGTTTGCATTTTATAGACTCTCATGTCAACAGAATCATGTAGAATATTCTATTTTTGTCGGGCTCCTTTCACTTGGCATAACTATCTTGAGATTCATTCGTGTGTTGTGTTATACCAATAGTTTGCTCCTTTCTATTTCTGAGTAGAATTCCACCATATGAATATATCACAATGTGTTTATCCATTCATCTGTTGATAGGCAATTGAATTGTTTCCACTTCAGAGATACTACAAATAGTCTCATCCATATACTGTGAGGGAGTCTTTCTGTGGATGGTTGCTTTCATTTCCCTTGGGTAAATACTTAGGAGTGAAAGGCTGGGACCTATGGTAGGTGTATTGTCACTTTTTAAGGAACTGCCAAACTATTCTCCATCGTGATCATACTGTTGCACATTCCAACCAAGAGTGTGGCAGTGTTCTGGTTCCTCCATCTCCTCCTCACCAATATTTGATATTGTCCATGTTTTTAGATTTGTGCCACTATAATAGAGAGGTATCTCATTGTGGTTTTAATCTGCATCACCCTAATGATTAAGGGTGTTCGTGGAACATCTTTCTGCTTGCTTTTTGCTATACCTTCTTCAATATATGTAACTCTATCTCTCATCTATGAGACATTTAATTTTGGTGACTCTCTGAACATTTCTTCTTAGTTTTTGCCCCCTCCCACCCCCAATTCTTGCCTTCTTCTATGCAGATTTAAACTCTGCTTATTACCTTGATGTTGTCCATCCTATATGATATTGAGAAGGTGCTGGTGGAGGCGGTGAGACTAGGAGAGATGTTTCAGGTTCTTTCTTGCTTTCCCCACATTGCCCCATGACAATCCCTGCCTGGCCTACAGTTCAGGAGAGTCTTAGTCTGTTTGGGTAGCCATAACAAAGTATTATAAACTGGGCAGCTTATAAACAACAGCAAGTATTTCTATAAGTTCTGGAGGCTGGGAAGTTCAAGATCAAGGCACTGGAAGATTCAGTGTGCAGTGAACACCGTCTTCCTGGTTCACAGATGGTGCCTACTTGCTATGTCCTCACATAGCAGAAGCGGGAGGGAGCTTTCTTGGGTCCCTTTTATAAGGGCAGTAATCTCATGCATAAGGGCTTCACCCTCGTATTTCATCATCCCTCCAAAGGCCCTGTCTCCTAATGTCATCACACTGGTGATTAGGTTTCAACAGGTGCATTTGGGACTGGCACAAATATTCATTCCACAGCAAAGAGGTTCTATGTAAACAGCACAAAAGTACAGCTCAGGTGAAAAGCTGATGAAAACAGGTGCAGATCACTCCCCCATCTAAACCACGAGGTTGCTGAGGAGTCTGGAGGAGCTTGCCTCCCTCCAAGGCACCTCCCGACCAAGGGTTAGAGATGGAGATCGGGCCTGGCCTAGAGCTGCCTGGTGCACAGGCAGCAGTTGGGAGTGGACCACACTGTGCCCTTCTGCCTGGGCATGAGGCCTCCTGCATCTCATCTGCTTCCCTTTCCTTAAACTCACGAGGTGCCCACGCTTAGCCTGGCAGTTCACAGCACCAAGTGGTGTATACAGAAACAAACTACTAACTCATGATTCAAACTTTAGGGGGCACTCTAGAATAAAAGAAGAAAGGTATTTATAGGAAAGCAAAAAAAAAAAAAAAATAGTAAATAACTTTTGAAAAAGACAATTCCATCACTGACATTAATGGGAACTACTTCTTGGGTCCTCGAGATGTTTACTTCTATAAGGTGTCATAACTCTTGGCCACCCTCCAGTCCTTTCACTACCTAGTTAGTCAATTTAGGAAGACTAACTAGGCATTCTCAGCTTTGCTCAGCCCTTCTTCCTGTTGAGAGTGAGGCAGCCTGAGAGTGCAGGAGCTCTGCTCTGCTTTTCTGGAACAGGGGTCTGGTCTGCTGCAGGCCAGTGTTGCTTGGGCATTGTTGGTAAAAGGGCCCAGCCGCCAGTCAGAGAGTTAGCCCATTTGACTCTCGTACGAAGCTGCATCCTCCACCTTAGACTCCTGTTAGTAATAAAGGTGAGACTTTAGCTTCAATATTTACCTTTTTCTTTCATTTTTCAACCAGTTTAGAACTTATGCCAAAAAAAAAAAAAAAAAAAAGGCATTATCTCCTGAGGACCTCAGCAACTGGGAGCCAGAATACAATTTTCAGTCAGTCAGCAGAAGCTCAAAAAATCCTTCTCTTCTACCAACTGTTGCAGAGCCTCCACCTGCTACTTAAAGTGTGGTCTGCAGAAGAGCAGCCTGGGTATTACCTGGGTGCTTGGGAGAAAATGCACAATATTGGGCCCCACCCCACATAGCAGTGGAATCTGCATTCAAACCACATGCCAAGGAGCTTCATATGCACCGGGGAGCTAATAGCAAATATTAACAAGAGTAAGTGTTGCTGTCTCCCAGCTCACTCTTAACAGTTGTTTTATTAAACGTGTATCATTTCATTTAACTTTTTGTTTTTAAATAGTATTTTACAACGAATTTCTTCACGAACTTGTGCAATAGTGATAAAATACATCAATATCAAACCATTTTTGCAAATACATAGCACAACTTATATTTTAAAAAAGAAGGTAGAATAAAAAAATAAAAATTGTATTTTATATAATAGAAAAATAGATAAGCTATATTGAGCACATTTGTGTTCATTTCTTTCTTTCTTCTTTTTTTGAGATAAAGTCTTGCTTTGTTGCCCAGGTCTGGAGTGTAGTGGTGTGATCTTGGCTCACTTCAACGTCCACTTCCCAGGCTCAAACAATCCTACCACCTCAGCCTCACCAATAGCTAGGATTACAGGCATGCACCACCATGCCCAACTAATTTTTGTTTTGTTTTGCTTTGCTTTGTTTTGTTGAGATGGGGTTTCACCATGTTGCCCAGGCTGGTCTCAAACTCCTGAGCTCAAGCCATCTATCGGCTTACAGGGGTGAACCACCACACCCAGCCTCATGTTAGTTTCTATAGTACTAAAGTTCAGTATCTTGGTTTCCAGTCAATAGCTTAGTTTTGCTATAATACATAGGGCCATCAGAGCTCATCTAAGTAGATTAAAACTTTCATATGAGCCTTTCTGACAGCCTTGTTTTCATTTTTGGCCAATGAGTCACTCCTTTTGACAGAAAAGGGTGAAAGGCAGAGGAAGATATGACTCATTTATTTCTTCTTTTCAACAGAATGTCAGCCAGAGTCTTACTGCATACATTTCAAGATCATATTGTTGTGAGATAATAATACCTTAGGCTTGTGTGGTATGCTGCCATTAGCAAAGCAGCTTCCCAGGTATTATCTTGTCTATCCTCCCACTAACTGGCAAGGTGGGTGACATTAAGCTTTGCCTACTGATGAAAAGAGTCAGGCATACTGAGTTTGACTTGCCTGAGAATACATGGAAACGGTGAAGCAAAGATAGACAGCCCGTTCCCCCAAATCCAAGCCCAGGATCAGCTCCAGACTCAGCCTAGATGGCATTAGTCTGAATGCGCTTATATTCCACAGAACTAGAGTACGGATATGGAAATAACAGAAACAATATTGCACTGCTTTAAATGCTTTACCTTAGAAAATTTACATCTATTAACGCACTTAATTCTCACAACAACCCAATAATCTGGTTATTTTTATTATTCTCCTTATATAGATCATATATATCTATATATGCCCTCAGTTTCAGTTTCTAAGAAAATTTATCAATGATCAGCTCAAAAAATGGCTTCTACTAAATTTCAAAACACAAGTATCCTTATTACTAGGATAAATACGAGTCTGGGTTACAAATGACTTCAGATATCAAATGACATACATTTTGTAGTATAATGGTAAATGACTCAAAACCAGCTTTCTGTGGAGGAAAGTTCCCAGTCTGTAGATTTTGCCAGTTTCTGAAGTGCAAATATTTCCATTTTGGTCAATTTCAAGCCATCCACTTGACATCACTGGATTTGGAGATGGGAAGAGATGTACATAATCCACTCCTACAAGCTGGTACTACCACATCACTGGTGCAGAGCCACGGACAGTCTACTTTTAGGTTGGTATTCTTTTTAAAAATATATATCTATTTTATTGCATTTTAGGTTTGGGGGTACATGTGAAGAACGTGCAGGATTGTTGCATAGGTACATACATAGAAATGTGGTTTGCTGCCTTCCTCCCATCACCTATATCTGGCATTCTTCACATTCTTCAGTAGCCCTAACAGTTTTGCCTTTGCCTTTTAAAATATTTTTGCAAGAATTGTGAACACATTTCTGAGTTACTGTTAATTTTTCCAAATGTTTTTCTAGACTGGATTATACTAACAGTCCCTACACAGCGGGAAGACCTGTATATAAGCCTCTAAGCCCCGGTTGGCAAACTCTTATAATGGGCCACACATAAATATTTTAGATTTTTGTGTCACGTATCCTTTGTTTTTATAATCCTTTTAAAATACAAGGTCAGGGGCTTTTTAAAAACAGTTGGGTTTGTCCCACAGGCTGTAGTTTGCTGATCCCTGCTCTAAGCCCTGGGAATACAGATCAGGGAGAGAAACGAGACTGGTCATGTGGTCAGAAACTCCTGATTTTACTGTCTATGTGATATTGGCAGGTCAAAGCCTTCTACCTTACAGGACTATAAGGGTTAAATTAATTAATTCCTAAGAAAATTCTTTGTAAAGTATAACGTTTCAAAAACCATGAGGTATCATTGGTAGCATTATCCTGAATTGCTCACAAACTACTGCAGTTACAATCCCAGTTTAATTAAAACCTCCACTCAGAGCAGAAAGTACCAGCTCTTTAAATACCTAGAAGGTCCAACAGCGGGGGAGGACTGAAACAAACTCATTATTATAAATCCCTCTATCTGTTCTAAGCCATTCCTGGGAAAAACCCAGGCCTTCTGGCGATGGATAACAATTTCAACCTTTGCTCTACTTCACATTGTTCAGGTCTCTGAAACTGCAAATACATTGTCTGACATAGAGTAGGTGCTCAATCTGTACTGAATGAATGAATGATCATTTTCAATTACCTGAGTGCTCACCTTCTATGAACCACAGCTCCCCCAAGTCATAATCCCAAACCATGTGCTCAACCACCTGCCCATCCCAACACCAAAAGGACACCCTCCCCACTTACGGACATGTTTCCCTCACTCAGTGGGCAGGAGATAAATGAAGAGAATACTATGTTGGTACCTAATCTACCCCTCCATAATTATTGAAAAGATGTCTGAATTGCTTTACCTCTGAAAAATCAACCTATTAAGATCAGAATTATGTCCTAATGAAATTTAAAAAGAAAAGGAAGAAATTCTTGAACTGACTAAGAAACCTCATTTGACAATTAAAGGAGGAGTAGTCCAAGAGCTGGGTTGAAAGAAGGAAGAGGTGATCTTAAGCTTCACTTCCACTCCGTTCTTATAATACATAATGTTTAGACAAGGCCTCCTTATTTACAAATACTTGACAATAATTTATTAATTTGGTACACTTTATGACCTAGAATTTTAGAGTACTTTAAAAACAAAGATTAATTACTCTAGGGCTTAGCAAAAAGGTGGAGGCACAATAAGTGATTCATTAAACTTTGTGGGGTTGAGAAAGGCTTTATCCATTTCACAGACGAGACTTTTCCTATGGCCAGGCAATACAGGGGGACCCAGGAAAGGTCATGTAACAATTCAAAAGCAGAACTGAATTAGAACAAATGCATTTTCATTTCTTTACAAAAATACTATAACTGTGAAAGCTACCTTTTAATTATACAGCTTTTAAACATGATTTCTATTTGAGCACACTTGGTAGAATTTTGAATTCTAATGTTAAAATCAAAACTCATTTCTCTAACTTTGACTTCCTCATTCATCTCTCACCTTCAATCTGCTGTGTGAGCTGGGACCCCCATTTTAACTTCAAGTGGAAACAGTTCCATCTTTCTGAAATGCGTTTACACTTTGTGTTTTAAGTAAATTTTCTAAAGATATGACCAATGTGTTAAGAGATGATAAAGAAAGATAGATTTACAAATCTAGTTTCAGAAAGAGAATGCAAACTGTATTTTCGAATGCCAGAGAGGAAAAAGTACAACTCTACTTGTTACTTCTGTCAGTACATTAGGAAAAAGAAGTTGGCAATGAATTACATTTGTTAGAATCCAGAGACGTCATAAAGTCCCACTGAACACAGAAGTGAGAGTAATTAGGAAAGCTGGTATCGAAATAAACAAAAAGAGATCTTCACAGAGCAATTCAAACTGGTCGATATGTTTTTACAGAGTTGGGAAATCATGCAGCATTTAGTTGTATTTCACTTTTATTCATCTCTAGTGAGGCCATATCCTAACCAGGACATTCATTTCCAGTAAAAGAAGGATGGGAACACTACAAACTTGTGATATTGAAACCAAATGAGTGAATAAGGAATTTTTTAAAAATCAACTCTGGTGGATTAAAAGAATTAAGTCAAAATGTTTCTAACTTTACATAATGGATCCTACAAGAACTAACAATGAATTGCTATCATCAAATCTCACAGAATATGTATAAAATCTACGCTGGTGCTCATCTTCACCATGCCATTGTGAAATTAAGTAACAGTAACTGTCAACTCTTTCAATGACTTTGTTCCCTGTGAATGAACCATTCTGTGGATTATCTGTAACAACACTTTCATCCCAAACCCATTTTCTTCTCTGCTATTCTACATGTTATGAAACATCTTCCCTGACATCCATTGGTATTTTCAAAAGAATAAATTTATTTAGAAAGAAATCTAAGCTTAATGTTTTCCAGACTTCATTCCAAGCAATACTAGTCCTAGGAGATGTTCTATAAAAAAAGAGGTTCATCATCAAATAGATCTGCGCATAACTGCTAATTATTCCTCTCTTGATGATTCACAATGCATTTTTGGATTTTAAAATTTCTGAAAATTCTTGCAGTAAAGAAACGCATTGGAGCTGAGCATGGGGGCCATGCCTTTAGGCCCAGCTATCTGGGAGACTGAAGTGGGAGGTTCCCTCCAGCCTGGGAGTTTCAGTGCAGCCTGGGCAAGACCCCATCCTAAAAAAAGAAAAGAAAAAGAAACTTATTTGATCATAGATAATTTTTTTTCATCTTACACTTGTTAACATCCCACAGAAATACTGGTCACAGGCACACTTTGGAAGACTTTCTATAAGTAAACAAAGAGGAAGTTAAACCAGCTGAAAAAAAAATTTCATAGCTATCCCTACTTTAAAAGACTTACTATGAAGAAATAATGTAAAATATCTCATTCATAGTTTTTTAAATTTTCCTTACATATTGAAATAGTGTCTTTGATATATTAAATTAAATTAAATATCAAAAATTAAAAAAAAAAATTATAGCCACATTTCGAAGCCAAGCCTTAGAGTACCAGAATCACCCACACAATGCTAGGCCCAGGGATTTGCACCAACTCATTCTCTGCTTTCCCATGCCTCGTCCCAGCACCAAAATGGCCGAATCCCTCTTTGTTTCATCTCTGTGGCATGCCCTACTTACCTGCTAAGATCAGCACTGTGTTTTTGGATAAAACTCTTGGACGTTCTTTGAGCTTAGGTGGAAATTAGACTTGTGTCTTTGGTTGAAAGCTGTCGGTATTTGAAAAGTACATGCACCTAAACCAGACAATATTAGAAGTATGTCTAAGAAAAATAGAATAAAAACATAAAAACTAATTTTTAACATGTCAGCTTCAGGGGGTAGGGTGCACAGTGGTTTTTAGGCTAATGCATTGGAACAACAACTGTTTTCCCATAAAATTGTATTGTCTCAAAACACCCACAGGTAATTGTTGAGAATGGCCAATAAGTAGCAAAGAAAGTAGAAAAAAAAAGCCATGAGAGATGGCCTGTCGAATTCTGTAATGTTTCTTTCTGACAACAAAATAACAAGAAAAATAATCTCACGTAAGAAAATGCTAATAAGTTACTCTCCGCATTTCCCCTCCACTGTTCTCACAACATCTAGGAATTTTCAAACATAGCAGGCACGATAATTGTAATCCCAAGGTTCTCAGTGAAATTATGCTCAATGTCTGTCTCACCCACTAGAATGTGCTGCTTATAAGGGCAAGTGCTGTGACTGCTTGTTTGCTTCTTTATCCTGCAGACTAGCACAGTGCCAGCACTTTACAGGTGTCAATACAATATCTGTGGAAGGGAGGGAGGGAGAGAGGAAGGGAGGGAGGGAGGGAAGGAGGGAGGGAAGGAAGAAGGAAGGGAAAGAAAAAGGGAGGGAAGGAAGAAGGAAGGGAAGGAAGGGGTGGATTGATTGTTGTTTTGGGGGTTTTTATTTTTGGGGGTTTTGTTTTTGTTTTTGTTTTTTTTATTTTGAGACAAGGTCTCACTCTGTTGCCCAGGCTGGAGCGTAGTGGCACAATCACAGCTCACTGCAGCCTTGACCTCCTGGGTTCAAGCAATCCTCGCACCTCAACCTCCCAAGGAGCTGGGACAACAGGTGCATATCACCACATCTGGCGAATTTTTTAGTTTTTTTTTTTTTTGTAAAGACGGGGTCTCGTTTTATTGTCCAGGCTGGTCTCAAATCCTGGGCTCAAGCAATCCTTTTGCCTCAATATCTCAAAGTATTGGAATTACAGGTGTGAGCCACCATGTCTGGCTTTTTATTTTGTGAAGTTTAATTGTTTTTCTAGAGTAATGATGGATTTACACTCTTTTGCCTGGTCTTCCAGTGGCCCCATGGCTTAAGAGTATAATCTATGTCCATGAAATAGTAGATAACTAACTAAATAGGCCTTAAATTGGGACATTACTTTCATCTGCATGCATTTTAACCAGTCTTTACAATAAAACACTCATATTTTCAGAGAAGAAAAAAAAAAAGTAGCTTTTGTACTGTGGAATCTGTTTGGATTTTATACCTAGATAAAGTCAATATGGTCAAATGAAGTCATGCGAAGAATGGAATGGGATGAGAAGAGTTTAAATGTGGTATTTTTATACTGTTTACTGCAGCTAAGTAATTCATACTCCATTATCAGGGGAGGAGGAACGTTATGGGAATCTGGTCATTCTGCCTCACACTTTCCCTTTCTTCTTCCATTAAAACCCTGACCAGATGACCTACTTAAGCTGCTGTATATTTTTCTCTGTGATTTTGCTAAATCTGCAAAGTGAAATTAAGTAGAAGCCGTGACAGATACACATCAGCGAGCATTTAAATACCCTTAACTTACTGGCATGCTACATGAGATGATCAATATATTCTCATAGAACAAAAAGAGGAAAAAAAATATATAACTATTTAAGTATTTTCCTATTCTGATCCATTTGAAGCAAGAAAAGTCACAAATTAACACATTTTTCATTATTATGCTGAGCAGGGTGTAAAAAAATAGTGCTGCTTCAACAAAACAGAAAAAGACTCAGGTATTCCCATATTTCTTTTCTGAGCCTAGATTTGAGCAGGGCCATTACATGTGATTGTAATTCCTGTAGGTAAGCAGATGGTCAGGCAGCACACCAAGAATTATAATAATCTATGTGGGATGTTTCTAAGACATGAGTTAATGCTTTCAAACCCATAAAGCTTGGGATTTTATGGAGATGAACCACATTATAGACCCACATGCAAGCATGTGCTCATCAAAATGATCTCAACTGAATCAACAGCTCAGCTCATTTGCACCTCCCGACCTTCTGGAACTGACCTGAAAGATGTATCCTCAAACCCATTTCTTCCTACTAAGGATTGCAATTAGACATAGAAAAATATGTGTAATTAGCAGTGCTGACATGCATAGGAGGGTTCAGATCCCTTGATCCAGAATAAACATGGGCAACAAGGTAAACTGGGTTGCTGTAAGCAAAAATTCTTAAATTACAATCCAATGCCTCACTAAGATTTCAAGGAGCACACCAGAGGTATTATGAAAGCAGTGTGTTGGGGGGTATAAATTGAAAGATTCCCAAGAGTAAACTGAATTCCACTGATTATCCACAATTAATTGAAAGTCAGTTTTGGTGCAGTGGAAAGAAGGCAAGGCTTGGAATCCAAAGACCTAGATGTGAATTGGGAGTCAGATGCTATCACCAGTGAATGGCATCAAGTGGTTATTGAGGCTCTCTCAGCCTCAGCATCCTCATCCATAAAATGGGGATAAACAATATCCACCTCGCAGCCAGGCTGTGAAATAACCTGCGTGAAGTGCCTGGAACACAGGCCACTGCCAGTGAACATATTTTGCTTTTCTTTCTTCTTCTATTTTGCTATTTTGGTAATAATTCTTCCATTTTTTAGAATATCTTACTGTTTTCAAAGCTCTTCTCCATAGTTTTTCTTAACTGATATCACTGCAACATATGATATGAACAACAATTCTGTTTCACATGTGAGAAAACCGAGGATATTCTAAAACCCAGGATATTTTACTTCTAGTACCATGCTAAGCCCACTAGACTGAAAATTGAGATAGCTAAACCCATATGAGGAAATAGATCAAAACAGTGAGCAGATTCTAAGATAAAAATATAATAATCCAAGTTTTTAAAAGATGATATTAGGTCATACAGACAAAATAATATTATGGCAATCTAGGTGACATCATTTCATTATTACTACCTGGTTGGGGCTATAAAAGACTAGAAATAAGTATCTCATTAAAAATTATAGAGTGCACGATGTAGGATTTAGTAGGCTTATGGAGAGCTGTGGAATGATTCATTTAAAAATTCATTCTTATTGCAATTACTGTTTGCAGAAATCTGCTAATAACATACACACATATAAATATATTACTTTTATTAATAGTTCTTGCCATTGCAAAGTTACAGTTAAATAGGAAATATGTATCAATTTTAGTAACTTAATAAAATAATGAAGAAATTTATAATATAGTTAAATGCTGTTGAGGAAATATCTTTTTGGTTCTTATCTATTTTCATTTCATTCCTGCAATGAGTGTACATGCCGTCACCAGACGTCTTCATTTAAAAATGAAGTTTACAACAATTTTATGAAAATCTCAGAAATAAAAAGATGGAACAGAGGTAAAATTAATGGTTTTCACACATTTTGGAAGACAAAAGGAATGAACGTTAGTATTTGGGAAAAGGGCATATGTGACGTGCCCAGCATGCTGCCTGGTGGACAGTAAGCTTTCTAGTCCAATTTTCCCTTTCTGCCAGGTGAAGATATTCAGAAGAATAAAAGGTAGAGATGATGAGTCAACAAAGATTAAATCTGAGAGCAGAGACAGAAGCAAAGAAGGGTCAAGGTAATGAGAAAGCCAGGTGGGACCGGATCCCCGGAAAAACTCCAGGTGGCCTGCGCCCTGGGAGGGATGAGCACGTGGCTGGAGCCACAGAGGTTCAGCTGTTTGCAGCAGGGAGGATCCCGGCCCCGTCTCTTCCTGTGTGGAACCTGGGATTCAGACAGCGAGGTGGGAAGCGCACCAGCAGGAACTCTGGCCTTGCGGGAAGTCCCTGTACCCCCTTTTTTTCCTTTTTGCCCAATAAATTCCATTATTCTCGCCCTTCAGTTGGCTGCGAGCCTGAATTTTCCTGGCCGTGTGATAAGAACCCTGTCTTTAGCTGAACTGGGGGAAAAGTCCTGCAACAGTAACAGGTTCATATGTTATAGAACCAAAAGAATCCGTCAGTAATTTCTTGAAACCCCACTGTGTGAAGTCTAGCTGGATCTCTGTAGTGGGTGTTCAGCTGTACCACCAAGATCCCAGCCACAGACCGAAGTATTGGTTTCCCAGATGCCAGAGGTGTTGGCTGTTCACAGCTGGGTCTCTCTTACGGAACTGTCCCTGGCTGAAGAGAGTTGCTTTATTCAAAGTATGCTGCCCTCTTCAGAAGCAGTCAGCACCCAGGGACTAATGGCTGCAGATTCCAAGGCCCAGTAGCCCCTTGCCTTAAAGGGAACAACTCTGGGCTTGGTCAAAGCATCTGTTGAAACGACAACAATAACGCAGTTCAGCCTCTCTAAGAATAACACTTCCCTTGCCCCTTCTCAGCGTTGATCCTCGGAGCACTCACCAATAAACTGCTCCCCATACACCTCCATGTCAGAGCTGTTTTCACGGGACCCAACTGAAGACAGCTGGTTACAGAGCATAAAGATTCTAGAAGATAACATTGGAAAAACCCTTCTAGACATTGGCCTAGGCAAAGCTTTCAGGAACCCAAAAGCAAATGCAACAAAAACAAAGATAAATAGATGGAGTTTAAACTAAAACGCTTCAGCACAGCAAAAGAAACAATCAGCAGAGTAAACAGATAACCCACAGAGTGGGAGAAAATCTTCCCAATCTATACATCTGACAAAAGACTAATATCCTGAATCTTCAAGGAACTCAAACAAATCAGCAAGAAAAAAATAGACAATCCCATCAAAAACTGCACTAAGGACATGAATAACAATTCTCAAAAGATGATATATAAATGCCCAACAAACATGAAAAAATGCTCAACATCACTAATGATCAGGGAAATATAAATCAAAACCACAATGCAATACCACCTCACTCCTGCAAGAATGGCCATAATGAAAACAACTAAAAAAAAAAAAAAAGATGTTGGCATGGATGTGGTGAAAGGGAACACTTACACTGGTGGGAATGTAAACTAGTACAACCACTCTGGAAAACAGTGTGGAGATCCACAGGAAACTAACAGTAGTTCTAGCATTTGATCCAGCAATCCCATTCCTGGGTATCTACCCAGGGGAAAAGAAGTCATTATACGACAAAGACACTTGCACACGCATGTTTACAGCAGCACAATCTGCAATCGCAAAAATATCGAACCAGCCCACATGCCCGTCAATCAATGAGTGGATAAAAAAATTGCTCTCTCTCTCTCTCTCTCTCTCTCTCTCTCTCTCTCTCTCTCTATATATATATATATATATATATATATATATATATATATAATAAAAAGGAGTGAAATAATGGCATACACAGCAACCTGGATGAAATTGGAGACCATTATTCTAAGTGAAGTAACTCAGGAATGGAAAGCCAAACATCATGTGTTCTCATTCGTAAGTGGGAGCTAAGCTATGAGGATGCAAAGGCATAAGAATGATACAATGGACTGTGAGGAGTCAGGGGACAGTGTAGGAGGCAGGTAAGGTATTAAAGACGATACACTGCGTATAGTGCCCACTGCTCAGGTAATGGGTGCACCAAAATTTCAGAAATCACCACTAGAAAACTAAGTCATGTAACCAAACACCACCTGTTCCCCAAAAACCTATTGAAATATAAATAAACGAACAAACAGTTGGTTACAGAAGTGGTCCCAGGAGGCAGACTCTATTATGAGATTTGGGAAATAGATTGCCCCTTTGGCTAGGCTGAGATAAGGACCTCCCACCCAAAGGGTGGCAGGTAGAGAACTGATACCCTAACACATTGTAGAGGTCAGTTGTCAAACTGTTCAGTGACTGGAATGAGATGGCACTGGGAAAGGATGTGCTGGCTCAGGTGTTTGAGAGGTATGATGGCATCAATATTAGAAAAGCTATGGAACAAGGGAAACCTCACTGACCCAGGGGGACTGGCTTCCCTGCAGAAGTGGCTGCAGCTCAAGCTGACATTAAAGGGTGAGTTTGCATGTCAGGGGAGGGACGAATGATCAGAAAAAAAGCTTTCCAGTCAAAGGAAACGGCATATGCAGAAGCTCTGATGCAGGAAAGTGCCTGGCAATTAGAGGAAGTGCAAAATGGACAACGAATCTCTAGAGAGTGGAAATGAACTAAGAGGAAGCATGGTTGTCAGAGGAGGCTGGGGAAATAGGAAGGGGCCAACTCGCAGCCATGGCAGGATTCGTCCTGTCATTTTAGGAGGAGTGATAAACCATTGAAGGATTTGAAACAAGGAAGCTACAAGATAAAATCTGACTTTAAAAAATCTCGGCCGGGCGCGGTGGCTCAAGCCTGTAATCCCAGCACTTTGGGAGGCCGAGGCGGGTGGATCACGAGGTCAAGAGATCGAGACCATCCTGGTCAACAAGGTGAAACCCCGTCTCTACTAAAAATACTAAAAAAAACTAGCTGGGCATGGTGGCGCTTGCCTGTAATCCCAGCTACTCAGGAGGCGGAGGCAGGAGAATTGCTTGAACCCAGGAGGCGGAGGTTGCGGTGAGCCGAGATCGCGCCATTGCACTCCAGCCTGGGTAACAAGAGTGAAACTCCGTCTCAAAAAAAAAAAAAAAAAAAAAAAAAAAACAATCTCTTTGGCTATTTGTGAACTGATTGGAGGGAGCAAAAATGAAAATGAAGAAAGCAGCTGCTCAAGGCTGCTGTTGTGCCTATACTGGGATGTGACAGCTTTCACTAGAGCCTCATCGACTCATTGAGCTACTAAACCACCTTCTTGGTGATGGAAGCCAGATCTGCCTCCACTCACTGGCTGACACCTACAGAAATGATCTGGGCAAGTTTTCCTCAGTTTAATATTTGAATCTCTATTAAACACTAGAATGTGGGCTCTGCAGTAATAGACACTTTGTTTGTTCTATCACTGCTGTCCCCAGCCCCTAAAACAGTGCTCAGGGCTTAGAAGATGGTACTCAACAAATGTCTGGTGAGTCATTGAATAAAGACATTTTAAAATTGTATATATATATATATATATATATAGAGAGAGAGAGAGAGAGAGAGAGAGAGAGAGAGAGAGAGACAGAGTCTCATTCTGTCACCCAGGCTGGAGTGCAATGGTGCCATCTCGGTTCACCGCAACCTCCACCTCCTGGGTTCAAGAGATCCTCCTGCCTCAACCTCCCGAGTAGCTGGGATTACAGGTGCCCGCCACCACACCCAGCTACTTTCTGTATTTTTAGTAGAGCTGGGGTTTCACCATGTTGATCAGGCTGGTCTTGAACTCTGACCTCATGATCCACCCACCTCGGTCTCCAAAAGTGGGATAACAGGCATAAGCCACTACGCCCAGCATATATATATTAATAATATATATAGAGAGAGACAGGAGCTCACTCTGTGACCCAGACTGGAGTGCTGTGGTACAATCACAACTCCTTGCAGCCTCAAACTCCTGGGCTCAATCAAGCCTTCTACCTCAGCCTCCTGAGTAGCTGGGATCACAGGCACATGCCACCATGCCCAGCTATTTTTTGTACTTTTTGTAGAAAAAAAAAAAAAATTCACCATGTTGCTCCAGGCTGGTCTCAAACTCCTTGACTCAAGTAACCCTCCTGCCTTGTCCTCCTAATGTGCTGGGATTACAGGTATGAGCCACAGGGTCTGGCCTGAATAAATGAATTTTAAAGGAAATACTCCTAATGGATGTGGAGCAAGTTTCTGTGGATCATTCATACCTTGATATCAATAAGTGTGAGCAAAGGCTCCAAGGGGAGAGGGCAGACCACAATTAAGCAATCCACAGCAACTCATCTATTATATTTATATGGTGGGTAAGAAATGCAGACAAACAGGTGTTGCCTGCAGGTTGAGAGATCTTAATGAGACTGGCTGAAGATAAACTTCCCAGACGAGTTATAACCTCGTGCTGCAAATGACTTCATTCAAAGTTAAGGGCAGCTGACATATTTCAACACAAACTGGCCAAGACCCTTGTCTTTCAATTCCTATTTTTTTGTTTTGTTCTTCAGTGGAAGAATGTTGGTGTTACTGTCGAATATCATCTAAACCAGCTGTGAAACCCAAATGATTTCCAGTTCTTGCCTATAGGTCTGGACCTGAAGAAAAGCCCATCAGCTCTTGAGTGACAGGGAAATGTCCTGGCAGCTGTGTTCCTACTCCTGAGCACCGTTATAGGGCTGAGACTAAAGCTGAGAGCCGTACTTGAGACCACTCATCTCTTCAAACCTTTCTGTGCTGCTCAGAATCGAAAATCAATTTTATGTAGGAACAGTATGTGATTCCATATTGAGGAGACCTGTACAGGTGAGTCTGTGCCCTCTGTCACGGTCGTAAACCAAGACATTGCATATTCATGAATAAGAAGACCTGGCAGGACACCCAGACTGAGGAGCATAAGAGAACAGTGACATCCAGTGGCTAACTGGCTGCATCTCCGATGTGCAGAGCACGCAGATGGCGGAGGGTGGAGCCCACTCTGCTCCAGATTCCAGCTTGTGCTTTTTGTCCTTTCAAGCCGGAGAACCCTGTGAAACTCCAGGAAAATTCCAATGGCAGACCAGGTTTTACCAATAATATTTATCCTTCCATATTCTCTGCTACACTTTTTACTTTCAGGATAAGCACCTATCTCTTGCTAGAGTTACCATGTTTTAAATTGCACTATAAATTTAATAAATGTTCATGATCAACAATTGATAAAACGTAAAATTCCAAAATTACTTTTTTTTCTAGTTTTTCAAAATAAGGTTTGTTATTCAGACAACAAATGTGTACTGTGTACCGACGAGGTGCCAAGCAATTAATAAAACAGAAATTCTTTTATTATTATTATTATACTTCAAGTTCTGGGATACATGTACAGAACGTGCGGGTTTGTTACATAGGTATACACGTGCCATGGTGGTTTGCTGCACCCATCAACTTGTCATCTACATTAGGTGTCTCTCCAAATGTTATCTCTCCTCTAGCCTCCTCACCCCACAACTGGCCCCAGTGTGTGATGTTCCCCTCCCTGTGTCCATGTATTCTCATTGTTCAACTCCCACTTATTAGTGAGAACACGCAGTGTTTGGTTTCTGTTCCTGTGTTAGTTCCTGAGAATGATGGTTTTCAGCTTCATCCATGTCCCTGCAAAGCACTCATTCTTTTTTATGACTGCATAGTATACCATGGTGTATATGTGCCACATTTTCTTTATCCAGTCTATCACTGATGGGCATTTGGGTTGGTTACAAGTCTTTACTATTGTAAATAGTGCTGCAATAAACATACACGTGCATGTGTCTTTATAGCAGAACGAGTTTATAATCCTTTGGGCATATACCCAGTAATGGGATTGCTGGCTCAAATGGTATATCTATTTCTAGATCCTTGAGGAATTGTCACACTGTCTTCCACAATGGTTGAACTAATTTATACTCCCACTAACAGTGTAAACGCGTTCCTATTTCTCCACCTCCTCTCTAGCATCTGTTGTTCCCTGATTTTTTAATGACCGCCATTCTCACTAGTGTGAGATGGTGTCTCATTGTGGTTTTGATTTGCATTTCTCTAATGACCAGTGATGAGATTTTTTTTCATATGTTTGTTGGCCATATAAATGTCTCCTTTTGAAAAGTGCCTGTTCATATCCTTTGCCCACATTTTGATGGAGTTGTTTTTTTTTTCTTTTTTTTAAAATTGCATTTTAGGTTTGGGGGTACATGTGAAGAACATGCAAGATTGTTGCATAGGTACACACGTGGCAGTGTGATTTGCTGCCTTCCTTCCCATCACCTATATCTGGCATTTCTCCCCATGCTATCTCTCCCCAACTCCCCAGCCCCCACTGCCCCTCCCCTATTTCCCCCCAACAGACCCCAGTGTGTAGTGCTCCCCTCTTGTAAACTGTTTTTATACTGTTGATGAACTTTGTGTTATTTCTTGTTTGGGGTTATTATGAATCAATCTTGGTTTTATTAACTTTTTTTGCATGTCTTTTGGTGAAAACAAGCATTTATTTTTGTTGAGTGTATTTCTAGGATTAAAATTACTGAGTCATTAACTGGGCCAGTTATCTAATTTGCAAAGCTCAATGCAAAATGAAACTGTAAGGTCACTCATTTAAAAAGTGGGGGAAAAATTGTCATTAAAAATATGAAAACCTAAAACGTTTTCCTTTTTTCTACTTTCTCTCTCTCTCTCTCAACTTGTTATGGCATCCTTTTATCTGCAATTTAATGTCATTCTATGTAGAAAAAAATAAAATGTTTAAACATTAGCTTGAAATTTACCATTCATTTTGTATAGTACAGTGACAGTTTTAAATACAGATATGAGAGCATTTAACCTGTATGCAGAATCACTAAATTATGTAATTTGTATTCATTAGCTTGTACATGCATCTGCATTTCATTCTTGAAGATGCCACACATAGCTAAGTTAAATATTTCTATTCCACTTCTTTAAACATGCACGTTATGCTAATACTTTCTACTTGCATTTTATTGGCAAAAAAAGAAAAACTAAAAGAAAAAAGAACTCTAGGTTGCCCTATCTTTCCTTTTCCATCTCTATTGCTCTTTCTAGCACATGTGGCTAATACAGGAAAGTAATGGGAGTAAGAAAGGCTGGGATAGGATTCACTGGGTTTGTGTGTGTGTGTGTTTCCTAAAATGGCGTTGTCTTCTCTCTGCATTCAAAGCAAATTCTGGTTCAAACGGAAACGAGACCTCTCCTGGCTTTCAGAGCCCCCCATTTACCATGTACTCCTCTGAGTTCTTATTGAACTCCCAGACACCAGGCTCCAGCTAAAATTCTAGGCTCATGGAGCACGGTGAATGCTACACCTGAATGTAGCAAGGAACAGCAGCAGACATGCTAACTGACCTTAACTCTGCTGCTTCGGCATGCTCCACATTCTCATAATACTTCACTTATAAAAACAAGTTTAAATATAAATGTATTAAGAGTTTCAAGACATGGATAGCCAAGCATTAAACCACACATAAATCTCTTCGGAGTTTGGGATACTGAACAACCGTACAGATTGCCTGTCCATGATGCTGGCTCCGTCTGGAAAACCATTTGTTTTCTGATTTAGCCAGTTTAACCAAATTAACACTTCCACCAGCAATGTAAAAATGTTCTAGATATTCCAGTGTCTCACCAGCACTTGGTATTTTTTAACCATCAAAACGGGAGTGTACTAATATCTCACTGTGGTTTTAACTTACATTTCCCTGATGACTAGTGATGTTGAGAGGCCTATTTTCTATTTTGATATCTTCTTTTGTAAACTATCTGTTCGAAGTTTTGCCCATTTTTATACTGGGTTGGTCTATCTTTTCTCTTGCCGATTTGTAAGAGGTATGTTATCTGCTTTCTTTTGATATGTGTGTGTGTGTGTGTGTGTGTGTGTGTGTGTGTGTGTACTGCAAGTATCTTCTGCCCTCTACTCTTTCATTCTCTTCATGGTGTCTTTTGTAATCAATAGTTGTTAATTCTAATGAAATCTAATTTACTAATCTGTAGCTTTATAGTAAACCTTGATATCTTGGTGTAAGTTGCCCATCTTATTTTTATTTATTTATTTTTGAGACAGGGTCTCCCTCTGTCACCCAGGCTGGAGTACAGTGGCATGATCTTGGCTCACTGCAACCTCTGCCTTCTAGGCTCAGATGATTCTCCCACCTCAGCCTCCTGAGTAGCTAAGATTACAGCCACACACCGCCACACAGGTGGCCCATTTTTTAATTTTTAGTAGAGATTGGGTTTCACCGTGTTGCCCAGGCTGATCCAAACTTGCTTTTCTTCTTCAAGATTATCTTGGTTATTCTAGGCTCCATTTTAAAATAAAAAGCTCCTAAATAACCTGCGGGCTAACCTAGCATTTTCAAAACTCTTTAGATCTTAATTCCTTAAATTATCCAGAAAAGAGAACTATGTTATGTCTGAGGTGAAACCAGACTACCTCTGGATTTGAATTAAAGCAAACTGTTAATATTGTGGTTTGTTTTTCCATACCAGAAAAGAGGAATTTTTAGTTTCTTTTCACATACTCTAGCTAATTAGCATCCCTGGCAGGTACAACCACCAGCTGAATTATTATCAACAGTTGTTGCATTGAGAATTTTTTTCAGTGATCATGAATGCCAAGGTCATTCAACACTTGTAAGGATTTTCATCTTCTTTATGACCACCATTTTTTATGGTACTGTCTAAAGTAACTTCTGCAACTATTTATAAACCCTTCTAGAAGCCATTGTTTCTGTTATCAACAGTAATGTTTCCATAGTAGTTCTCAACCTCAAAATAGAAAAGAAATGACCAAACAACATTACAAATCCTGAGTTAAAAAGAATTCTTTGAAATTAAGTGAAAATTACCTAATATCCACAATATATGTATATATAGCATAGTGTTCTGCATAATATATGTTACACATGATGCATAGATATTCTTCCAGTTTCCAGTTGGTCTCTTAACTCTATTTTAGTGTCTTTTATAAGCAGACTTTCTTTATGTTAATGTAGTCAGACTGTCAATCTTCTGATTTATGGCTAGTCCTTTTACGTTTAAGTAATACTTTCTGACCCCAGGGTCATACAGATATTCTATTATCTGTTCTTTGAAAAACTTCCCTTACATTTAGGTCTTATATTGGCTTGTTAGGGCTGCAATAACCAAGTACCACAAACTGAGTAGCTTAAATAACAGAAAGCGTCTGACATTGTGAGGGGCTGGAAATCCAAAATCAAGATGTCAGCAGGATTGTTTCCTTCTGAGGCCTAGGAGGAAACTTCTGTTCCATGTGTCTCTCTCCTAGCTTCTGGTGGTTTACCAGGAGTCTCTGGTGTTCCCTTGCTTACAGACACATCACTCCTATCTCTGCTTCTATGATCATGTGACATTGTTCCTGTGCATGTGTCTGTGTCCAAATTTCCCCTGATTATAAGAACACAGTCCTTTGGATGCAAGACCCACCCTACTCCAGTACGACCTCATCCTAACTTAACCGATGACATCTGCAATAACCTTATTTCTGAATAAGGTCATATTCTGAGGTACTGGGGTTAGGACTTCAACATTTGAATTTAATGTGACATCATTCAACTTACAACAGCTCTTTAAGTTACTGAAATTATTTTTGTAGGTGATGTAAAATAAAGTACATTTCCAATTTTCCCAGAAGCACTCACTGAAAATCCCATCCTTTCCCCACTAATTTGAAATGTCCCTTTCACTTATCAATTGTCCCTAAATGTGGGACTTTATATACTGTTTCACAGATCTTTTTGTCTACCACAATGTCTGAAGGTAATTTTATAAACATTGTTATGTGGAAGGGAAAGTCTCCCTCCCTAAACTTTTTCAAAAATGTCTTGATTATTTTTAGGCCTTTGCAACTCCACTCAAGTTTTATAATCACTTTGTCAAGTTTCATAAAAACCTGTTACAAGGTTGTTGGAATTGTATTACATCTGTAACCTAATTTTGAGAGATATTGAGTCCTCGGCCCATAACCTCAATCCATATCCTTCCATTTAAAGAGGTCTTCTTCAAAGTCATTCAATGAAATTTCATACATTTTCCTATAAAGAACTTGTATGTCTTAGACATTTTTCATGTGATTATAAAATTGTACTTTTATTTCATTTTAACTATGTATTATTGATGTGCAATTGCCTTGAGGATATTGAATGCATGAATAGAAACCTGTAAATTCTCACGTTCATATTTTTAAATTACCCAGAGATACTTTTCCACTGTCTGTGCATACAATCATATTATCTATGAATAATAACAGTTCTGATTCTTGTAACTTTATTGTAATTCTTGTAATTCATTTCTAATTCTTGTAACTTTATTTCTTTTTCTTGCCCTGCCATAATGGCTAGGACATCCAACATAATATTGAATTCAGAAGCAATGATAGGAGACACACCAGCTTTATTCCTGACCTTAAAGAGATATTTTCAGTATGTCATCATTAATTATATGCTCATGAAGCACTAAGATCTTCATTATTAGATGAAAGAAGTTGACTTCTATTTAGAAGGTGCCAGATTTATTTTGTCCTGTTTAAGTAGACATCTGAGTTTTCTCCTTTATTTTTATTTGTACCAAATTACAACTATTCATTATTCTAATGTTAAGCAACTTTACATTTTCTGAATAAACCCAGCTTCATTTTGATGGATTAGCAATCCATTTTATTAGTGTAATTTTTTGACAATAGCTTTATAGAGCTATAATTCACATACCATGCAATGTATTCATGTGAAGTGTGTAGCTCAATGGTTTTTAGCATGTTTGCAAAATGGAGAAAACCATCATCACAATCAATTTGGGAATATTTTCATTACCACAGAAAAAACTCTGTATTGTTTAGCCATCCCCCCCAAACCACTCTCAGCCACCACCTGCCCTAGTGTCTGAAAATAACTAATCTAGTTTCTGTCTCTATAAATTTGCCTATTATGGATATTACATATAAATAGAATTTATTCCACATAAATAGAATGTGCGGCCTTTTGTGACCAGCTTCTTTCATTTAGCATATGGTTTCAAGGCTAACCCATCCATATATCCATACTCCATTTTTTTTTTTTTTTGCCAAATAATGTTTTATTGCATTGATACTCATCATTTTATTTACCCATGCATCAGTTGATGGACATTTGAGTTGTTTACAATTTGGGGCTACTATAAATAATGTTGCTATGAATATTTGTATGCAAGTATTTGTGAGGACATATGCTTTCATTTCTCTTTGTTAGATACCTAGGATTGGAAGTGCTGGGTCATATCATAGCTCTTTGTTAAGTAATTGACGCACTGTTTTCCAAAGTGGCTGCCTCATTGTGTAGGCTCACCAGCAATGCATGAAGGCTTTGATTTTTCTACGTTCTTCACAATTCTGTTATCTTTGTAATTATAATACGGCACTTATACACTAGTGGGTATAAAGTGTATCTCATTGTGGTTTTGAACTGCATTTTCCTGATGAGTAATGATGTCAAGCTGCTTCTCCTGTGCTTACTAGCCATTTGTAGATCTCTGGAGAAATATCTTGTCAAGCCCTGGGCCCATTTTTTTACTTATTTGTGTTATTATTATTGAGCTGTAAGAGTTATTCATATATTCTAGAATCAAGTCTCTTATTGGATATACAATTTCCAAATATATTATGTCATTCATGTGGTGTCTTTTCACTGTTTTGGTGGTGTTCTTTGAAGTGCAATAATTTTTTAATTTTAATAAGTACAATTTACCTACGTTTTCTTTAGTTGCTTCTATTTTTTCTGTCATAGTTAAGAAACCATTTTCTCATGCGAGGTCATGAAATTTACCTTATATTTTCTTCTAGGGGTTTTATAACTTCAGCTCTTACACTAGGTCTTTGATCTATTTTGAGTTAATTTTTGCATATGGTATGAGGCAAAGTCCAAAGAACTTTATTCTTTGGCTATGGATATACAGTGCTCTGCATTATTTGTTGAAAAGACTATTTTTTTCCATTGAATCATGCTGACACCCTTGTCAAAAGTCAATTGACCATAAATTATTATTATTTTGAAACCCTCATTATATGTCACTGATGTATATGTCTGTCCTTATGTCACTGCAACATTGTCTTAACTACTACAGCTTTATAGTAAGTTTTGAATCAAGAAATTTTAGTCCTCCAGCTTTGCTCTTCAAGATTGTTTTGACTATTCTGGCTCCCTTAAATTTCTGTATGAACTTTAAGATTAACTTGTCAATGTCTGCAAAAAAAAAAAAAAACCAGCTAGTATTTTGTTAATGATTGCATTGAATCTGTTTATCAATTTGGGGAGTATTACCATATTATCAATATTAAATCTTCCAACTTATAAGCATTGAATTCTTTTCATTTATTTAGATCTTCTTTAATTGCCTTCCCCAATGTTTTTTAGTTTTTGTAGTATAAGTTTGTATTTCTTTTACTAAATTTATTCCACAGAATTTTATAGTTTTTGATACTATATTTTAAGTGGAATTATATTGATTTTCTGATTGCTTGTTGCAACCACGTAAAAGTACAATTGATTTTTGTATAATAACCTTGCATCTTTCAACTTTGCTGAACTCATTCATTAGTTCTAATAGTTTTTTAATGGGTCACTCAGGATTTTTCATATACATGACCTGTATCTAAGAGTAAGTCATCTGTGAATAGAGATAGTTTTACTTCTTCCTTTTCAATCTGTATGCCTTTTATTTCTTTTTATGCCTTTTTTTCTTGTTGAATTGCCCTATCTGAAACCTCCAGCACAATACTAAACAGAAGAGGTGAGTGTGGACATCTAATCTTGATCCTCATTTTATAGGGAAAGCATTTAGTCTTTCACTAGTAATTGTGATCTTAGCTGTTTCTTCATACATGCCATTTATCAGGGTGAGGAATCCCTTCTATTTTTCATTTCTTGAGTATTATGAAGGGGTGCTAGACTTTTTCAAATGCTTTTTCTGAGTCTATGGAGACAATCATGTGGGTGATTTTTGTCCTTCATTCTATTGATATGGTATATTACACCAATTGATTTTAAGGTATTAAACTAACTTTGCATTCCTCAGCAAAATCCCACTTAGTCATGATATATCATCTTTTCTGTATGTTGCTGGATTCAGTTTGCTAGTATTTTGTTAAGGATGTTTGTGTCTATATTCATAAGAGATACTGATGTATAGTTTCATTTTATTATTATATCTATGTCTGGTTTTGGAATTAGAGTAACACTGACCACATAGAATGAGTTGAGAAGTGTTCCCTTCATTTTTGGAAGTGTCTGTGAAAGACTCATAGTCATTCCTCTTTAAATGTTTGGTAGAATTCACCAGTAAAGTCATCTGGGCCCAGGACATTTTTTTGATGCCTTTTCACATACATTTTATGAATAAGTTCACCTATATATAAAAAATAATCTTACTAGGATTTTGACAGGAATGGAATCAAACCTAGACTTTCCTTGGAAAGAATTGACAGCCTTGTAAATTTTTTTTTTAATGAAAATGAAAACAAAGAATTTACAGCCTTGATTTTTAAATGTATCAATTCATTGAGTACTTACTGTGTGGTGGTATAGTTATACATGATTGATATATTTGAATATTTGAATAATCATGCCTTGGTATACTAAAGTAAATAAAGAAGTACTTAAGTGAATTATCAAAACTAACACCAAAATGTTACATTTCACTTAAATGTATACATACATTTTATGCAAATCTCTTTTGTTTACCTCATATTAATTCAATACACAGGCTAAGAAAACAACTGATGAAAGAAGAAGAAAAGTCAGAATTTTTGAATGATAAACAAGATATGATTCTGACTTTTGAATAATAGCTAATTTGTTCCTTTCCAGGTTACTTCATATCTTGTACAGGATAATTGAACACTGAAATGGAGATGTGAGGATTTCAGAAAGGGAATGTGGCCACACATAGACGAGTGTGTATTTTCTATGTGGGTGCATATACATGCTGATTAAGAAACAGACCTGGCCAGACGCAGTGGCTCACGCTTGTAATCCCAGCACTTGGGAGCCAGTGACGGGCAGATCACCTGAGGTCAGGAGTTCAAGATTAGTCTGATCAACATGGAAAAACCCTGTCTCTACTAAAAACACAAAATTGGCCAGCTGTGGTGGTGCATGCCTGTAATCCCAGCTACTCAGGAGGCTGAGGCAGGAGAATCTCTTGAACCTGGGAGGTGGAGGTTGCAGTGAGCCAAGATCACACCATTGCACTCCAGCCTGTGTGACAAGATCAAGACTCTGTCGCAAAAAAAAAAAAAAAAAAAAAAAAAAAAAGAAAGAAAGAAAGAAAAGAGACGCTTTGGATTTGCTGTTTAAAATATATACAAAAAAAACTTCAGAGAAGTTTTATTTGTTTTAACAAAATTCGTTAAGAAGGTACTACATTCCCAGCATTACACTAGACACTAGAGATCTGAAAGAGAACAAGCCCGAGTACGGTGGCTCACGCCTGTAATCCCAGCACTTTGGGAGGCCAAGGAGGGTGGATCATCTGGGGTCGGGAGTTCAAGATCAGCCCGGCAAACATGGCAAAACCCCGTCTATATTAAAAGTACAAAAAAATTAGCTACCACACCTGGCTATCCAGCTACTGTCCACCTGTAATCCCAGCTAATCAGGAGGATGAGGCAGGAGAATCTCTTGAACCCAGGAGATGGAGGTTGCAGTGGTCCAAGATTACACCATTGCACTCCAGCCTGGGTGACAGCAGCAAGACTCCATCTCAAATAAAACAGAGAGAGAACAAGGTACAGTTCTTGCCCTCAAGAAGTTCACGGTCTAATAGTCACATACGTAATCACTTCGATATAGTGTTATAAATACATATATAACTGATAGGTATTTTTGACATTCTCAGAACTGTGTGATATATAAGGAATACATATAACAGTGGCACAAAGGAGCCATAAGAAACACTGGAAATAATGCAAGAGATATAGAAAGATGAAAATGGAAGGGTATGATGATTGAATAGGGGCAAGGATGAAGAAGTTTAGGAGAATTCCCAGACTTCTGACTTGGGTAACAGAAAATATAGACATTGTACAGATGAGTTCAGCTTGGGACAAGTTGATATTGAGGTATATGGGACTTACAAGTAGAGATGGGGAATTAAGAGAGGGATTTCTAGAGCTCAGCAAAGAGGGCTAGATTGGAGATTGAAAATTGAAATTGGCCTGGTGCAGTGTCTCACACCTGTAATCCCAACACTTTGGGAGCTGAGGCAGGAGGACCATTTGAGGCCAGGAATTCAAGACCAGCCTGGGCAACATAGCAAGACTCGTCCTACAAAAATAAAACTAAAATTTAAAAATTAGCCAGGCATGGTGGTTTGCTCACATAAACTTCATATTGGATGGCCCTCCCGGAGGGAGATCAAAGGGGAATTACCCATTAATGGGGTTTATTCTGGGCTCCAGAACCAAGACCTTTTATCATTCGTAAAACCACCCTTTTAACCACATTAATGATCTACAAACATGTTGATGTAGAACCTCTGTTACTAAATCTATACTGAATAAATATGAGGAGGAGCAGCGAGTGGTGGTCAGTTAGCTGCAGTCGCCCTCTGAAAGCAGCTGACGACCATCCCTAGCCCACTCGACACTATTCTGTGTGTGTGAGTGCATTCACTCATCCTTCAATGAGTCAGGGTCTGCAGGATAGACCTTTGAGAGTCATGATCAACATCTCAGGTGGTGACTCTGATGTGACACCCATCACAGCTGGTGCCTGAAGAGGAACACTGACATGATTGAGGTTCGGGTGGTGACCCCGATGTGATACCTGTCACAAAAGAGACCAAGATCACACTGTTTGGATAGAGTGGAATTGAGAATTAATCCATACATGACACCAGAGCTGTGCAGTTTCCTCAACATTAGGCCATCAGTTGGTCCATAACCCATCCTCCATTTGTTCATTAAAGGATGGAGAGATGAAGAGTCATGTCACTCTTTGAACTCTCATTTGGGGGCCAGATAAATGCTTATTTGGAATCTGGGTACACTGAAGGGGTCATTTATGTTGTTATTTGACTCTCTATTCTTTAGGCAACAAGAAAAGAGTAAGTTTCTTTGCTTTCAACCATATCTGTGTATATAAAAATGACCCATCTTTTAAGGAATTGTTTCTCCTTGGTTTCTTCCAGTTTAAAGCACACTCAAACTTTCTTTCTCTCTTTTTCTCTCTCTCTCTCTTTCTTTCTTTTTCGCTCTCTCTCCCTCCCACACACACACAGAGTACCTTTATATTCTACAATTTCCAAACAATGGAATACCATTCTCCAATAAAATAAACCAGGGTTCCATGGAAAAATGGCTGGTTTTAGAGCTAACAGAGATAAATATAAGACAAGGCTGGAGTCTCTTACATTACCAGAAAGTAAGGAAGTGCTCAGGACAAATCAAAACAGAACAGGATGTGGGTGTTTCAAGGGAACACAGGAGTCAACCTGGAAGAGCTCACAATGGCAAAAGCTGGAACAATTTGAGCAAGAAAATGAAGAATGCAGCATTGGAGTATAATCCAAAGTATGAACTAAATTCATTTGCATCTATATTAATTTAAATAAATGATTTAAATAAGCGAATAAGTCAATAGGGAGAAAGAACATATCTTTCTTGCAGAAGATTGCCAAATAACATACAAAGATACTTCCTCCCTTCAGGAGGGGGAGCTTAATTTTGGCCACCACCACTGTCCCTTCCAAGGATAGGTTAGACTTAATGACTGTCTTCTAAAATATAGAATAGGAAAACGTAAAACAATACCTTTACAGTAGAGAAACCCAGCAAATACTTCCTTTAAGCAAGTGATGAAGATTAACATCATTATCAATGTCATGTGGATGTCATATACTCATGATATGATACGATGTGATATGAAGAGCACTTCACCTCTATAGTACTTTTTCAATAAACCATTAACTCCAGTCTAATCATGAGAAAAAAACATCAAACAAACCCAGACTGAGGCACATTCTTTAGGATACCTGGCCAATAGTCCTTAAGACTGCCAAGGTCATTTAAAAAAAAAAAAAAGGAAAAACTGAGAAACTATCAGACCAAAGGCTGAGGAGACATGCCAACTAAATGTATCATTGTACCTTGGATTGGATCCTGGAACATAAATAGAAAAACTAGAGAACTCTAGGCCAGGTGTGGTGGTTCACACTTGTAATCCCAGAACTTTGGGAGGCTGAGGCAGGTGGATCACTTGAGGTCAGGAGTACAAGACCATCCTGGCCAACATGGTGAAACCCCATCCCTACTAAAATACAAAAATTAGGTGGACGTGGTGGTGAGCACCTGTAATCTCAGCTACTCGGAAGCCTGAGGCAAGAGAATCACTTGAACCATGGAGACAGAGGTTGCAGTGACCAGGAGATCATGCCACTGCACTCCAGCCTGGGTGACAGAGTGAGCAAGACTCCATCTCAAAACAAAACAAAACAAAAAGAAAAACTAGAGAAATCCAGATAAAATCTAAAGTTTGCTTAACAGTAATGTGGCAATGGAATGAAAGTTTCTTAGTTTTCCAAATTTACCAGGGTGATGCAACTGTGTGAGGAGTGTACAGAAACTCTGCACTGCTGCCTTTGCAACTTTTCAGTATACAAGTACAAAAATAAAAACTAAAAAGTTCCTTTTGTTAAAACATGGTATTGGTGCAAAAATGGACAATTAGACATCTAAAAATGACCAAATACACATATTTTCAATAAATTTTCAACAATAATGGCTAAAGCAATTTAATGTGGAATGAAAGTCTTTTTATTTTTAGGAGTAAAGGTCTTTTTAACAAATAGTATAAAAACCTCAAAAACCAATAAGACATCTGTATGGAAAAAAAATTGATCCCTACTCTTTTCTCATATATATAAAAAAACAGCTCAATATATTGTAGACCTAATTATAAAAGCTAAAACTATAATATTTCTAGGAAAAATTCTCTTCAACCTTGGGATACACAAAGACTTCTTAGATGAGACACCACAATCGTAAAGAAAAATATTTGAAAAACTTGACTGTATCAATATTAAAAACTTTTGCTCTTACAGACATCGTTGTAAAAACAAAAAGGCAAGCCATGAGGTGGGCAAAAATATTCGCAACACACATATCTGACAAAGAACTTGTACCCAGAATAAATGACACCTACAACTCAATAATGAAGCAACCCAAATGTCTATCAACAGAAGAATGGGCAATCAAATGGAGTATATTCCAATAATGAGATGTCAAATAGTTTCACATTTCCAGATGGTTTGTCTTCCTGAGTAGGGAAATTGACATGCCATAAACTCTCTCCTCTTCCACAGAGTCATTCGCTTCTCACATTGCAAGGGTGTTAGGCCTGGAGCCATCTAGTCTCATTCAAAGAGTAGTAAAATTTGTCTCCCTGCTATCGCCAAATGCTCATATTCCAGGGTAGGTACTTTCCCTTTTGCCTTCCTGGGAGAATTAATTTACTTTCCAAGAAATGTGTTGATTTTAGGGAGCCAGGGTTTGTCTTCATTTCTCAGAAGACATCAGTGGCAACTAAGTGGTGTGTAACCTGTATAAACTCAATATTAGATTGTCTTTTTCTTTTGTTTTTAATTTGTTTGAAGCAATTCATTAAGTATGCTGAATATTTGGCCTTTGGCAATTATATTCATGCTCTTTTACAGTTTAGACCTCAAAAATCATTAAGACATCCATATGAAAAAAAATAAACTCTACTCTTTTCTCATACCATAGACAAAAATTAGCTTAATGTATTGTAGACCTAATTATAGAGCGAAACCATAACATTTTTTCAAGTGTAAGAGGCATATAAGGAAGTCATTAAAAGCACAAACTTTGAAATTAGATGAACCAGCATTTAGTTTCCAGCTTCTGTCGATTATTAAAGGCACAACCTGTCCAGCTCTGCTTCCTTGTTTTGAAACTTGGGGTAATGTGACTAACTCTCAGAATTGTTGTAGTATTTGAAGGAGGTAGTTAGTAAATTTCTTAGCTAGGATCTGACCCAAAGAAAGAATTCAGTAACTTCATGTTATTAATATGTATTATCCTTGGAAACCATTCAGGAACTAAACTAGAATCGAAAATTTTTATTTTTTGTCTGTGATATTAGTGTTTGGGGTGGGGTGGGAGGTAAGGAGAAGTGGTTTATGGACTTTTTAATCAGGAAGCCTGGAAATCCTATACATCAGGCTCCACAAAAGTAAAATCTCAATACGGTAAATTATGGCAAGAGGAGTTGTAAAGTTGAGAAGTAGAAAAAAACATCAATTCAAAAACATCATTTCAAAAGTCTCTGAAGAACACACTTAAGGTTATATTGCCTGGGAAGGCTTAGATGGTAGGAACCAGGCCTGCTGCTTCCAAAAATTAACAGAGGTGGGTAAGAGGTTAGATTTAAAGGTACTAAGGAAACTCACTATGGTGAGTTCTGGGTCACAGGTGCAAAACAAAAGAAAAGCTGTGACTCCACTCTTTATTTCAAAGCATGGGAAACATCAGCTGAATACCTGGCAAGTTCTCAGGTCACACTCATCCTGTAGAACACCTAGGCATTCAGAGGACAGAATGGTGAGTTTGTTAACATATAAAAGACAAGCCTTACTGGTAAAATTTTGACTGCCTTCTGACAAGTACCAAGTGGAACTTGAAGAGGTAAGGAGAGAGGGGATGAGAGGCGTGCAGAAAACATGTCACATGTTCTCAAACAAGTGACACCCCACTTACAGGGGAAGAAACTCCAAGTCACAGTTACCCAATCCCCTACCCTGTTCCCACTTCCTGGCTGGAGGAAAACTTGGTGAAATAATGAAATGTCACTGTTCAAGTTAAAAACGCTTAGGAGACAAGGGAAGGCTTTGTATGGGTCTGCTTTAGCCTCTTGAAGGACCTAAACAGTTCATATTTGAACAGAAATGCATACAAAAGTTGATATATCCAAAAACGATTGGCCCCAAACACTTTTGTAGCAAAAATTTATGCTATTTACCTATTTAAATATACCCTTACCTCCCACCCCAAACACTAATACCACAGACAAAAATAAATCAATATTTTCTGCCCTAGTTTAACTCCTAAATGATTTTCAAGGATAATACACACTCATAATATGAAGTTACTGAATTCTTTCTTTGAGTCAGATCCTAGCTAAGAAACTTACGTTTACTAACCACCTCCTTCAATCCTTACAGCAATTCTGAGAGTTAGTCACACTACCCCGAGTTTCAAAACAAGGAGACAAACTTGGACAGGTCATTCTTTTAATAAGCAACAGAAACTGGAACCTCAATGGTTCATCTAATTTCAAAGTGTGTGCTTTTAATAATTTCCTTATTTGCCTCTTACACTTGAGAAAATGTTATGGTTTAGCTTTAGCTTTCATGATTAGGTCTACAATATATTGAGCTAATTTTTTATCCTATTTAACCCACAAGACTTAAGATCATAATGATGGAAGTAAACAAAAAAAATTATAATTTAAAAGGAAGAACAACAGCAACTCAAGGTATTATCGAGAAATGTACTGATCACACAGAGTCCTTCCTAAAATGTTCTGGAATTACAATTGAATCAATAAGAGTCCAGTTGGGAAAACAGAAACCACACTAGTTGTATCAACAGAAAGAATTTGCTATTGCTATAGGGAATTGGTTAAACAGATGTTGGAGTCCCAAAAAAGTTAAAAGGGGATACTGAGATTGAAACAGACAGAGTGACTACTAGAAGCAACTACCACCCTCAGGGCTAAAGGAACAAAGGGCAGACGTGGGGGTTAGATCCTGGAAGCAGAGCCTCCCAGTGCTGGTATTTCTCAGGAGATGCAGTGAGGCTGATTCTGGGAGTACGGGAAGAAGCTGGAAACTGGGAACAATTGCTACTGGAACTAGCTGTCCCTGCCAGGGTAAAGAGGCACTAGGACAAGAACAGCAAAGAAATAGGAAGCACGTTCCTTCTTTCCTCCTCCAGTGTTCAGGATTCCTTGACGGCCCCTTTTGGTGGAAAGGAGAGTCAGCTAACAAGGACAGAGGTTTGCAGAGGCCTCACGTGGGCACTACAAAGCTAATGTTCCAGCCTAAGGAGCCCTCTGACCTGAATTCCTCCTCTGTTTTCAAATCTTTTAGGAAGGGGAAAGTAGCATATTTAGGAGGCTCAGAAAACCCTGCCCCATGCCCTATCTCCTTACTCCCTCCTCACCAAAAAGATGCTTTGTTAATACTGAAGACTCCCCCTTTTTAAGAAAAAGAAAACAATAGTTGCTCTAATTTGAGTGCCGTTACCCTTTATTGGAGCATTTGAAAACAGGCATTTAAGGGCAAAAGAGACGGAACACAGCTGAAGTAAATGGTGTATCTCTCTATTTTCTGGCTGTGCCCAACCTTTAGAACCACCTAGAAAGGTACAAAGCTGAGAGCCTTTCTCAGATTTTTCATATAGTATTTCAAGACTTAGCTCTTAATTGCACTCTTCCCCACTCGGATTATGAAGAAGAGCGTGAAACTAGAACTCAGCCTTATGTGGAAGTCCACACACCACTGCTCACAGGCTGCTTACAGGTTTGGGGGCCTTCACGCTGATTGCTGGACTTTCTAAGTTTCCCTTGCCTCATCTGAAAAGTGGGCCAGGACCTAACTGCAGGCTGTGAGAGGTGAATGAAATCAAATAACGACTTTTCAGTCAACAACGGACCGCATATACAAAGATGGTCCCATAAGATTATAGTGGAGCTGAAAAGCTCCTGTTGTCTTGAAAGACTTTCCAAGAGGACCGGATGCAGAGGTGGCATCAGTGACACTGATGATCTTGACCCTGTGCAGGCCTAGGCCAATGTGTGTGTGTGTGGTTGTGCCTTAGTTGATAACAAAAAAGTTTAAAAAGTAAAATAAATAAGTGAAAAATTTAAAATTAGAAAAAGCTCATAGAAATAATACAAAGAAAAATATTTTCACACTGCTGCACAATGTGTTTGTGTTTTAAGTTAAATGTTATTACAAGTCAAAAAGTTTAGGCCAGGCACAGTGGCTCACGCCTATAATCCCAGCACTTGGGGAGGCCAAGGTGGGCAGATCACCTGGTTAGGAGTTCAGGACCAGCCTGGCCAGCACTGTGAAACCTTGTCTCTATGAAAAATACAAAAAAATTAGCTGGATGTGATAGCACGCGCTTATAGTCCCAGCTACTCAGGAGGCTGAGGCAGGAGAATCGCTTGAACCCTGAAGGCAGAGGTTGCAGTGAGCCGAGATCAAGCCACTGCTCTCCAGCCTGGGTGACGGAGCAAGACTCTGCCTCAAAAAAAAAAAAAAAAAAAAAAAAAGAGAGAAAGAAAAACAGTTAAAAAAATTTAAAAGTAGAAAGTAAACACTCATAGTAAGCTAAGGTTAATTTTTTATTTTTTATTTTTTATTTTTATTTTTTTTTTGAGACAGATTTTCGCTCTTGTTACCCAGGCTGGAATGCAATGGCACGATCTCGGCTCACTGCAACCTCCACCTCCTGGGTTCAGGCAATTCTCCTGCCTCAGCCTTCTGAGTAGCTGGGATTACAGGCACATGCCACCATGCCCAGCTAATGTTTTGTATTTTTAGTAGAGATGGTGTTTCACCATGTTGGCCAGGATGGTCTCGATTTGTTGACCTCGTGATCCACCCGCCTCGGCCTCCCAAAGTGCTGGGATTACAGGCTTGAGCCACTGTGCCCCGCCGGTTAATTTATTATTATTGAAGAAAGTTTTTTCATAAATTTAGCATAGCCTAAGTGTACTGCAGTGCTTATAAATCCTATAGCAGTGCACGGTGATGTCCTGGGCCTTCACATTCACTCACCACTCACGGACTCAGCAACTTCCAGTCCTGCAAGCTCCATTCATGGAAAGTGCCCTATACAGGTGCACTATTTTTAAAATTTTTCATACGGTACTTTTACTGTACGTTTTCTATGTTTAGATATGTTTAGATACACAGATATTTGCCATTGTGTTACAGTTGCCTGCAGTATTCAGCACGGTCACATGCTGTACCAGTTTGTAGACTAGGAGCAACAGCCTATACCATATAGCCTAGGCGTGTAAGAGGCTATACCATATAGGTGTGTCTAAGATATTCACACAAATTCGCCTAAGACGCATTTCTCTGGAGGTAATCCTGTCATCTCAAATGATGCATGACTGTAAGATCTACGGCTGAGTGCCTAACAGTATATTGAGAAATAACTCTCCATTTCACCCTTCTTCCAGTATGGAACTTTAAGTGACCATCAGACAGGCTTGACTACCAGAATCTCTTTGCAATGCCCTCCCCTCGCTCATTACCAGAGGGAGGTTTTACGTGCGGAGTGACCGGGTTGGTCTGGGCATGTACCCCGAGAGATGGAAACTCTCAGACTCTCCGGACTGACAGCCGAATGGCTGGGGACTATAAATCCACGAGAACTGCCCTCACGCTGCCATCCAGCCGGGTAGGCGGAAGTGCGCGCGTGGGGGCTCCGCGAGTCGTTCGCCCTCGGTTCCCGCGGAAGCCCGGGGGGGCGTGGCCGCGGCGCCTCCGCCCTGGGCCTCGGGTCGCCAGGAGCGCGGCGCGCGGAGCCCCGGGCGCAGAGGGGAGGCCGCGCTGCCGCGGTTGTCCTCAGCAGGCGTGGGACGGAGCCGTCGGCTGCGCCCCGAAATGTGACCAGGCCCCGCGGCCCATGCGGGCTCCCGGCCGCCCGGCCCTGCGGCCGCTGCTGCTGCCGCCGCTGCTGCTGCTGGTGGCGGCGCCGTGGGGACTGGCAGGTAGGTGGGTCCTGCCGCCAGGTGCGGGTCGGGGACGTCCCCGGGCCGGGGCCCCGCCAGGCTGCGCGCGCGGCCGAGCTCTGCCCTCCCGCCCGCCGGCCGGGTTTCGCTTTCCGGCGGGCGGAGGGCGAGGTGCGCGGAGGCCGGAGTTTACCGCCCAGGGGCTTCGGGAAGCAGCGGGGACAGTCGCCGCCGCCTCGCGCATCTGGCCTCGGGGTCAAGTTTGCAGGACTCCGCGCCCCGCACTTTCGGTCCCGAGGATTGTGGTGAAGGAGTTCGGCGGGGGGCGCTCTGCGGGGTGCCCACAGCCTGTGACTAGCGGTCGGGGAGGGTAACCGCGCGGGGCCCCTCGTGTGCACGTCGCAGGCTCCCGCTACCGCCGCCGCGGCCGCGCCGAGGGACCCCTGGGCATTCCGCGTCTCGGCCGCTGGGCCCCGCAGTCCTGGAAGCCGCGCGCCACGAGGCCCGCGCTTTAAAAACCAAACTCCGCGAAAGCCCCGAAGGAACGGGATCTAGAAAGACTGGAAAAACGCAGCTTCTAAAGTAAGTTCTCCTGCCCTGGCCACGCCGTGGTTTCCTTTGCAATTATGACCGTGTACAGATCGCGCTCTTTGATTTTTCAGAAATAAGACAACTTTTAATTCGTTTAAAAGTTTTTAAATTTTTTAAAGTTCAAAAGTTAACTGAAGAGCTCTTCCTTTGGTTTGGTTGTTTAAACTCTCTACCAACTGGAATTCAGTAAACCAGAATGATTCATTAATATGATTACTTTTTCACCCCTGTATTTCTCGTATATGAGAAAAAGATTTTTTTAAAAAGATATCCAGGATCCCTCTTTTAAAAAATTATTTTTAAAAACAGCAACAAAGCTTCTCTAAATACTGTACTTTGTAGACGCTTGATTCAGGCCCTGCTCTTTTAATCCAGAACTGAACAATAAGAGTGAATGCAGGAAGAAAGTTGACGGTGAAACTGGAGTCCTTGGTGGTTAAAGAAAAAGTTAAGTTCAAATGTTGCAACGGCAGGAAAAGTATGCACACAGATCTTGGAAAGATTTTGAATAATAACTATTACACATAAAATATTTTATCTTCTAAATTAATAAGAAATTATAGTTATTTTCACTTTTAATATCCCCAGGTAAGCTGAATGGAAAGAGGTGACTGACGTGCAAGTATTGAACCTGCGACTAGCAGACAGAAATTTGTTTTTGTTTTTAACCGGAGAAGGCTCCGTGCTGTGGCTCGCACCTGTAATCCTAACGCTTTGGGAGACAGAGGCATAGGTGGGAGGATCGCTTGAGGCCGGGAGTTTGAGACCAGCCTGGGCAACATAGTGAGACCCCTGTCTATACTAAAAATTAAAAAAATTAAAAACCAGCCAGATGTGGTGGCAAGCACCTATTTTCCTAGTTACTCCCTGTGCCCAGGAGTTCCAGGCTGCACTGAGCTATGATCACACCATTGAACTCCAGCCTGGGCAAAGATGAGACCCTGTCTCTGAAAAAAAAGAGAGAGAGAAATAAAATTGTTGGGTGCTGACATTAGCAGGTAGTAATATTCTTGACTTCAAAAAAAATTTGCAGAACAAACAATAAGAACTCTTTTCTGACCCAAGAGACATGGGTATTTTGTTACCTCTTCTCGGGGTATTCCTGTCCTCTCCTGGGTCTTTGGGCTAAGGTCTAAGGACTGCTGGGAGGACCACCTTAGAAGATGTATGTACTTACCTGGATACTACCTGTTCTTACCTGAAGGATTATCTGCAATGTCTACTGTACAACATGGACTTTCTAAGGCTTCTGTGACTTTGCCACTCTCAAGTAGATTAATGTTCTAATGCTTTCATTTTTTGAACTTTTAAAAATTTTCATCTCTCAGCTCAGTGCCAGATCAGGCTGTAAAATAACCAAACATCCAAAGGGGGGGCGGGGAACTCACCATGTCGTGAACCTTGTAGGGAAATCTTGGTATTTCATTTCAGATAAACTTGTAATGGAATTCAGAAGGTCTATGCAGCTCCCTCAAGGCAGGTCCAATACACTGTCATTCTTTCTCGGACCCCTCCAGGGACAGAATTTCACAGGGAGGTTTATCCCTGTGGCTTATCAAACGCTGCCCTGTTGGCCATTCCCATATCTTGTCCTCAGGGAAAATAAAGAACCATGGTTAGCATAATATAAACAAGCGTTTAAAGTCACCAAGGGAGAGTGGGAGACAGTAACTTCTCAGGTCATGTGTCTCCTCTGCTCAAAGCCCTTCAGAGGTTTCTACTTTTCTTGGAATCATTCTCAGTTCTTCTACAAGATCCTGTGTGGCCAACTCCTGCCTGTCTCTTCAGCCTTATCTCAGACCACCTAATTCCTGCTCTTCTGGCCTTTTTCTACTTCCCAGAGCAAGCCAAAGTGTTTTCCATTTCACTCAGACTGGCAGTTCCTCTGGAAGTTCCTACTGGAGATTCATAGCGGCAGCCCATCTGCTAAAATGCCACTGTCCCACTCTGTCCCCAGCTGATTCCTGCTCAGACTTTGGCCTCTCACTGCCAATGTGCTTTCCTCAAGAAGGTCTTCCCGAGGAGTTGAATGATGAGAACACAGAGACACAGGGCGGTGAACATCACACACTGAAGCCTGTCAGAGGGTTTGGTGGGGGGAGGGAGTAGCATTAGGAGAAATAGCTAGTGTAGATGACAGGTTGATGGGTGCAGCAAACTGCCATGACATGTGTATACCTGTGTAACAAACCTACACATTCTGCCCAGAACTTAAAGTATAATTTAAAAAAAAAAAAATCCCAGCACTTTGGGAGGCCGAGGCGGGTGGATCACGAGGTCGAGAGATCGAGACCATCCTGGTCAACATGGTGAAACCCCGTCTCTACTAAAAATACAAAAAATTAGCTGGGCCTGGTGGCTCGTGCCTGTAATCCCAGCTACTCAGGAGGCTGAGGCAGGAGAATTGCCTGAACCCAGGAGGCGGAGGTTGCGGTGAGCCGAGATCGCGCCATTGCACTCCAGCCTGGGTAACAAGAGCGAAACTCCGTCTCGAAAAAAAAAAAAAAAAAAACAGATTTCCTAAATCCCCAAGGAGGAAAAAAGTACAGCTTATTATGTCTACAAATAAACCTAACTTTAGTTTTGGAGCTTTAGAATGCAGTCTAAGTATCAAAACAACAACTAAGCTTATTAGAACAATATAATATAATTAATGGAGTAAGGGTATTTGTCAAAATACCTGATATAAACATGGCAGTCTTCGATATTTTATTTCACTGAGAAGTTATTCGAGGACATACTTCACTCACACGTGCACACACAGAGACGTAAATGATTCTAGTGAACTAATTAAACTTGCAGAATTATTTTCTTTTTTTAACTTTTTATTTTGATCCAATTTAATTTGGGACTTGCAGAAAAGTTTCAGAAATAGCACAGAGTTCCCATATCCCCCTCACCTAGTTTTCCCCAATTAGAACATCTTATATAACCAAGACACAATGTTCGGAACCAGTAAATTAACACTAATATAACACTGCTCACTGAACTGGAGCCCTTGCTGCAGTTTCACCCATTTTTCCACTAATGCCCTTGTTCTACTTCAGGATCCAACCCAGGATCTCCCATTACATTTAGTGGCTATGCCCCCTTAGTCTCCTCCAATTGGTGACAGTTCCTCGGCCTTTCTTTGTTTTCATGACCTTCATACTTTTGAAGAGTCCCAGTTACCTCTTCCTTAGTTAGAATATCCCTCAATTTAGGTTCATGTAAAGTTTCCTCAAGATTAGGATAAGGTTATTCAATTTTGGCAAAAATGCGACATGCATTATATTACCTTTCTCAATGCATCACTTTAAAGAATTTGTAATATCAACATGTCTTATTGGTGATGTTAACCTTGATCGCTTGGTTAAGGTGGTCTCTTCCAAGTTTCTTACTATAAAGTTACCATTTTTCACTTTATGACTAATAAACATTTTGCAGAGAGATACTTTGAGGTTATGCAAATTTCCTGCTGCTTCCCAAACTCACACCCACTAACTGTAGTATCCATCAGTGGATTTTGACTACAGCAACTGCTATGCTTAGTAGTGATTTTTTATTTTGCTCTTTTATTCCACGTTTATTCACTGGAATTCTGTTGCAAATAAGAGCCATCTTTTCTGCCTTTTTATGTATTTATTCAATTGGTTAAGTATATCAGTATGGACTCATGGGTGTATCTTGCTCTTTCATTTATAATCCAGTAGTATCATTATCAGTTTTGTTGCTCATGCTGTTCCAGCTTTGGCCATTAAGAGTTCCTTCAGTTTGGCTCTTGTGTCCCTCTAAGGAGACCCATCTTTTTTGAACACTTCATTAACTTTCTAGCATCAAAAAGATTCTAGACTCATCTTGTATTTTCCCTGCTACAGGCCTAGAATTGATGACTTCCTCAGGAAGCTCTGGTTCCTTCTATTGGAGAAAGGTGTTTAGAAACCAAAATCTGGGTGCCAGGCATGCTTATTGCTACTGGAATGAGGTGCTCTCGGTCGACAGAACTGGGGAATACATGTATGTAGACTAACCCAGTTATATACACACATCTATATTTCTGTATCTCTCTCTGTGTGTATATATATAATTGATACTGGGTGTTTATAATGGTGTCACTAATTTCAGTCTATCAGTCAAAGTTCATTCTAGCCTTCCTCTTTCATTTATAGCTTCTTTGCCTAACAGTGAGAAACCCAGATGTCATTATCTACAATCGACTTATTTGCCTGATCCTAATGTAAATAGTTTTAGGACTGCTAACTCATGCTCCTTTGAGAAAAACATGTACTAACTAAATTATAGCCTTTACATACAGTTTTCTGGTCTTAAGCTTTAAAATATTCAGTGAAGACACTATTGACCAAAGTTACCTAGGTTAGTCCTTTTTCCCCTTTACTCCTTTTGGTGTGCTTACACTGTCCATTTGTGATAAGTTCGGTTCATTTGTTAAACTGCTGTATTAAAATTTGGGTTCCCCCACATGCTAGTTGTTTTGTTTGTGGAGTTTGGGGTATTTGGCAGGTGGGTGAAATATTACTCTGCTTATAAAAGTCAGAGCTATAAAAAACGGTTTTCTCAGAGAAGTGTGGCTCCCTCCTGACCCCTACTACCTCATTTCTGTTCTTCACCATACCACCACCTCTTTCCTCTTTCCCATTACACTATAAATGTAATTGGAATGTTATGCTGACACTGTCATTGTGATATTCTGACAGCATTTCTGCTTTGTTCTCGGTCCACATTCCATGCCATCTCCTTAGTGTCTTGTGGTTTTTCTTCCGAATTTCTTTTGTACCAATGAGCAAATACATGTATGTTTTAAGATCCAGGTCTAAATCTGGATTTCTGTACTGCAGCTAATGCAGGATTTGCTCGCTAAAATGCTCTTTTCATCAAAAAAGCATGTCTTCTTTTCCAGCCTCTCTCCTATTGCCTTTCAAGCAAACTTGGGGTGATTTCTTATCTATAGATTTACAGGCCTCCCCATCCATCAGCTTGAGGCCCAGCCCCAGCATGCCCAGAGAGCATCATGTGCCTAAGATCCAAGCGTATGGCTGTAACTATCTCCAGCCTCACTCCTCACAACGGACACTCCTCCTGCCTGGAACTACTCAGCTTCCTACAGAACAAATTCAGGAAAGGCAGTATTCGTGACCTGGAGAGCATCCAGGAGATTGTTTACCTAGGGGAAGTGGCGTGGAATAGGAAAGAGGTAGTAGTGTGAGGAGAAAGCACCGCTTCCCTGATTATATCTTTTTGTTTAGCTCTGACTCTTAGAACCATAAGATAGGACATATATATTTCATTTACTTATAAACTATGGTCAAAGACAATAATGCTATGAAATTAAGATTTTAATATAAACATTTCAACATAAAACATATGCTGTTTTTATAATTTTTAAATAAAACTGTATATCTCTATGTTACCTTTTTTAGTGCTTGGCATAGTACTTTTCACAAAATGATTGTTCAGTCAAGTTGTCTGGTTTGGTTAAAAGCAACTTTCATTATATGCATGACATTTTAAAAATGACTTTCTATGTACATCATTTTCTTTAAAGTACAATTTTACCAAGTGTCACTGACATGTTGACTTCCATATTGGTTTTAAAAAATGATCATCGACCAGGCGCAGTGGCTCACACATGTAATCCCAGCACTTTGGGAGGCCAAGGTAGACAGATCACAAGGTTAGGAGTTCGAGACCAGCCTGGCCAATATGGTGAAGCCCCATCTCTACTAAAATACAAAAAATTAGCTGGGTGTGGTGGTGCACACCTGTAATCCCAGCTACTTAGGAGGCTGAGGCAGGACAATTGCTTGAACCTGGGAGGCAGAAGTTGCAGTGAGCCCAGGTTACGCCATTGCACTCCAGCCTAGGCAATAGAGTGAGACTCTGTCTCAAAAAAAAAAAAAAAAAAAAAAAAAAGTCTGAGGCTTAAGGCAGCATATATTTTATAGAGTAAAATCGTGTTTTCCATCTTAATTATTATATTATACTTTTGCCATCATCATGATATTCTGACAGCATTTTTACATTTTCTTAGTCTGCAGTTTATGACTACATGACACAAAATTTGGTACCAGAAACATGATTTAAATCACTTTAATCAATTCCAAGGTCTATCAATTTCATATAAAATTGGAGAACAAGGCCAAGGGCAATGATTCATGCCTGTAATCCCAGAGCTTCGGGAGGTCGAGGCGAGAGAATCACTTGAGGTCAGGAATTTGAGAGCAGCCTGGGAGACATTAGCAAGACCCTATTTCTACAAAAAATAAAATAAAATAAAATATCCAGGCTTGGTAATGCCTAGCTACTTGGGAAGCTGAGGCAGGAGGATCGCTTGAGCTCAGGAGTTTGAGGCTGCAGTGAGCTGTGATCAGCCTGGGTACTGCAACTCCAGCCTGGGAGCAAGACTCTGTCTCAAAAAAAAAAAAAAAAAAAAGAAGAACAAAAGAACTGTAGAAAGAAAGTATGCTGGTCAGAGACATTAAAATTAAATCCTTTCTCTGCTTTATCTTTCAGAATTCCTATTGATGTAGAAACCCAGAGTTGACAGGACCTTAGAGGTCACCCCACCCAGCTGCCACTCTCTTGATTGTTCTCTGCAGCATCACTTCCAAGCAATGACCTGTCTGCTATGTGAGCACCTCTCATCACAGGGTACTCACTACCCTGCACCCAGGCAGGCAGGATATCCTGTCACTGCAGATTTCAACTATTAAAAAGTTCTTTCATAAAATGAGCTGAACTTTGATCCTTCAGTTTTCACTCATTGCTAGTCCTCATTCTAAGCTGACGAAGTAATACTGAACAAGCTGTTCAGATCATTGCGTGCAACCATCGCATTTCCTCTGTATCTTCTTTCCTCTCCAGAAAACCACTTCCCCAGAAAACTGCCAGGTGCCCCCTCTCTCCCGGTACTTCTAGTGTATGTTCCAGTTTGTCTGCAAACTGGCCTCTCTCGGGCTGAATTCCTACAGATGGTGATGAAACAACTGGTCTGTGACATTCTAAACCTTCCATCTTGGAAGGTTCATTTACCCTCAGATGATTCAGCATCAGGTTCTTGATGAATGCAGGCTTCTGATGTCTAAAAGGCGCTCTCCTTTCTCATGTTTGTTGTCATCAATGAGACATATAGACCCTCATTCAGACTCTGAATTTCACATTAGTACAATTTTACTTTGCTCTGGAAGTGATTTTGTTTCTGTTTGCTTCTTACAGCACAGAGAATGAAAGTATGGTGTAGTGTTTTATCTAGAACTTGTGGTGATGGTGTTAAACGCAGCTAAGGCTACCCTTTCTGAAAGGACAATTTTTATTTACTATAAATATCATCTATACAAAATTGGGTCCGTTTTTTAAGGGTAGTGACCCTTGCACTGCACTTTGCACCACCAAAATGGATACTTGAATCACTATCCACTGTTCAAGCAAATGCCAGCTCTACCTACAACACAGAGGATGGGCATACTTGGTCCTGTACAGACTTGTGGGAAGCTTTTTATACTTCTTGATTTCAACATGTGTACTGTGTATACTTTTCACCCAGCTTCCTCACGGCTAGATAATCCAAAGTTCCATTCCATACAGCTACATTTGCATTTTGATGACGTTGGATATTTTGGCAACTGTATGCTCCTAGTTAAAGCATTTCTTTACATTAGCAATGCTATTTAAATTTCCTCACCAACTTTGCAGGGTTTTCTGTCGTTTTGGTTTTCTTGCCCAACATCAGTCCCCAAATCTTCACTTTCAGGTGACTCCAGCAGCTCTTAGAGCATTCATTTTTCTTTTCAATAAACATTGTGCTTATTGTTGAGGAAAGATACAAGCAAGCCACAGACACCTACTGTATGGGCTGCCATGGCAAAGTGCCACAAAGTGGGTGGCTTAAAATAATACAACTTTATTGCCTCACAGTCTTGGAGCCTGGAAGTGTGAAATCAAGGTGTCAGCAGGTTGGATTCTTTCTGGAGGCTGTGAGGGAGAATCCATTCTGTTGCTCCTCATGCTTCTGGTGATGCCACCTCTAGCCTTGTAGACACAACACAGTATCTCTCCCTGATCTTCACATGGCGTTCTTCCTGTTTTCCTTCACATACACAGAAGTCTCTGTGCATGTCGTTTGTGTTCAGATTTCCCCTTTTATGAGGACACCAGTCATACTGCATTTCAGCCCACCCTAACTACCTCGTTGTAACTTTTTCATCTCTCTGAAGACCTTATTTCTGAGTGAGGTCTCATTTTAATGTACTAGAAGTGAGGATGTCAACGTATTTGTTTTGGGCAACACAATTCAACTCATAACATCTTCCATGCTCTCAAAGACTTACAGAGTAGTAAGCGGGATCCATAGACTTGGCATCTGCGGTGAAAAAGAATCTGTTTTCTCAGCCACATGCAGCAGTTCCTCCTCTCTAAAATGTTTAGGAGTCTGTGTCCAGTGAAGGAAAACTTTTGCAGAAGGGTCAGAGCTGAAAGCCTTTACTGAGAATGTTGAGGGCTGGGACGAGGCTTCTCTTGTGCTTTCCATAACTTGACCATAAGGTAGAGCTGTCAATGGGTGCTTAAAAACTAAAGACATTTAAATTTATCCAGCAGAGGAGCTCACTCTTCTCAGACCTCTGCCTCCCATCTGGGCTGCTCTAGGGAGCGCTTGCCCTGGGAAATCCTCTCCCTTGCTCCAGCAAAGACTGTTTTCATAGGTAAGGCATAACTACCCATATTATTCCAGCCCAGCATCCCTCTCTGTTGCCAAAGAACATATCTGTGTTGCAAAATGTCTATAAATTATCTACTAAATGCTCAACTTGTTATTTTTAAAAATTAGCTTATGGATTTTAAGTGCCAAGTAGAATATCACATGCAGCCTGTAATTTAGGGGAATAGGGTATTTGAGGTGATCGGATTTAACAAAAAAGGATTACCTTAATACCCATGCATCCATTTTGTGTTTTCAGAAAGTTTAAATACATCCCGACTCAGTGTGATTTCTAAGTAATCCTTCTCTGAGTGCTTTTTCTTCACTCATTCATTCAGTGTCATCCTTTTATACATGTGAGGAGCTATTCTAGGTTCCACAGTAAGCAAGAAAACAAGGCCTCTTCATTCAGTCTTCAGAGAAATACAGACAATTAGTGATTACATTAAAATATAAATGCCAGAATTGAGGAAAACAGTTTCTTTAGAAGCATAGAATAACACAACTGATCTAATAAAGATGTCAGGCAGGGAGGGCTTCCTATAGGAAGGTCCTTTAAACTGAGACTTAGAAGACTTGTTGGTTAATTGATATTCATGTATACATATGTATATATCACCTCACGTTCTCCTTACTCAAGGATAAAAGATGAATCAGAAAAAAAAAAAAAACTCAATATCCAAGTAAATGTCTTTATATGAATAAATACCTTACATGCTTTTAGGAAGAATCATATTTAATCAGTAGTGATAGGTAGGTTGCCATCTGTATTATATAAAATATTTATAATTCAATACAAATTCAGGTATTTTTAAAATATGCTACATATACACCATGGAATACTATGCAGCCATAAAAAAGAATGAGATCATGTCCTTTTTCAGGGACATGGGTCAAGCGGGAAGCTGTTATCCTCAGCAAACTAACACAGGAGCAGAAAACCAAACACCACATGTTCTCACTCTTAATTTGGAACTGAACAATGAGAACACATGGACACAGGGAGGGAAACAACCCACATCAGGACCTGTCGGGGGTACTGGGGGAAGGAGAGTATTAGGATAAATAGCTAATGCATGTGGGGCTTATTACCTAGGTAATGGGTTGACAGGTACAGCAAACCACCATGGCGCATCTTTACCTATGTAACAAATCTGCACATTCTGCACATATATCCTGACACTTTAAATAAAATTAAATATAAAAAATAAAATAAAATAAATTCACGTCTTTTAAATGTAAATATTAGCAAACAAATAAAGCCAAGTCCTGCTATCAGCATGTTCTATCCATAAATTACCAAGTAGTTAATATTTCTTTTCACATACATTTCTTTCCTATAACACTAAAAATGAACAAATAAATAAAAAGGCAATAGTAGCAAAATCCCATGGAAAGGATGATTTTTCTGAGTGGTAATCATCTAGTGGGTAGGAGTCAGGAGCTTTGTGACTGTAGGACACTAATCTCGAGATCACTGGCAGCCTCAACAGGCCACTGTGGTCTGCGGCTCTTTGCAATATCTACTCAAACCGTAGTAATCAAAAGACACACATTATGCTGTGGCTTCTGACATAGGTATTATTTAACCACTTTCTGAGTCAACCCAGTCCTTTAAGGACTCTTAACTTTCGTGAACAAGATCAAAGGGACTGTCTTGATTGTTCCAGTCTTCAAGTTGTTTCTGGAGGTGTTCCAATAAAACAGTGAATTGAATAGTGTCCCCTCAAAAATAATCTCCATCTACAACCTCAGAATGTGACCTTATTTGGAAGTAGAGTTTTTGCAGATGTAGTTAAGAATTTTGTATTGGCCCATTCTTGCCTTGCTACAAAGAAATACCCGAGACTGAAAAATTTATAAAGAAAAGAAGCTTAATTGCTCTTGGTTCTGCAGGCTATACAGGAAGCATGGTGCTGGCATATGCTTGGCTTCTGGGGAGGCCTCAGGAAACTTACAATCATGGTGGAAGGAAGAAGGGAAGCAAGTATATCACATGGCCTGAGCAGAAATGAGAGAGCGAGTGTGGGAGGTGCTATACACTTTTAGACCACCAGATCTCATGAGAACTCACTACCACGAGAATAGCACCAAGGGAGTGATGCTAAACCATTCATGAGAAATCCACACCCATGGTCCAGTGACCTCCCACCAGTCCTGACCTCCAACATCAGGAATTTATAGTATTTAACATGAGATTTGGGCGAGGACACATATGCAAACTATGTTAGATTTCAAGGTGAAACCATCCCAGAATTAGGGTAGACTGGTTTCCTCGTAAGAAGAGGATATGACTCAGAAAAGCCACATGAAGGCCAAGGTGGGCAGAGACTGGAGTGATATTGCCGTGAGCCAGCAAACACCTGGAGCCACCAGGAGCTGAAAGAGGCAAAGAAGGATTGTTCCCTAGAACCGTCTGAGGGAAGTGGCCGTGCTAACACCTTGCTATCAGATATCCAGTCTCCAGAACAGTGAGATAATCAATGTCCATTGTTTTAAGCCACCCAGTTTGTGGTCCTTTGTTACGGCAGCCCTGGGAAACTAATACAAGAGACTTGGACTCTTCTCTGTGGGCATCTCATTATTATTGACCTGCTTTTATCCTGTCTACTCTTCCTTTATCTCTTGTGGCAAAATAATGTGTAAGTGCCTCAAAGAGCCAGTCTTCTACAAGGCCTATTCAGCATGTAGAACCCCTGTTCATTTTACTGCATTTAGTTACACAACTTTATCAAGGCATAATTCAGCCTTGAAGAGGTCTGATCCTAGTCCTGGTCACCCTCAAAACAATTCACCATTCTGATAGTGGTTTTGATGGTTACTGAACACTTACTTCCATCTTCCCAGTGTGTGATTGGACAGTCTGAGATTCCAGCTGAGATCATGCCATCAATCTCACTGCCTCCAAAAACCAGGCAACAATCAACAGAAGTAAATACTGTTTATTATTTTCTTGAGAATTAAAAGAAATGCAGCATGGAGATTACTGCACACAAATGCTTCTACTGAAACAGAAAGTAAGAACATGGAGCCAGGGTCTTAGGGCCACGGGGAAAGAATAGCAGTTGGGAAATCAGAGGATGGAAGCTCAACCCCTCCTTGTCCACTGCCCTCTGTGAGCAAGAATGGGCTTTGGTTTTCTCATCTATGAAGGAGTAGGGTTTCATGATTTATAAGGCCCAGAGATGGCCACTGCCTGGGCAGTACCACTCCATCACTTCACCCGCCTTGTGCCCTCTGCCTGGCTGAGAGAACCTGCCCTATCACTCTGTCCTTGGGGCTGGCCAGTCCCGGGGGGACATGAGCCTCTGTACCCTGGCTCCCACCAGCTCTCTCCTGCCACTGAGACCAGCCCCTGCCTAACATTCCACATTTCTTACATTTTCCCCAAGAAGCTCCCCACATTACCACCTATGCAAGAACAAAACAATCTTTCTCCTCTCCACAGAGCTCATCCTAAGTCATACCAAGTGGATACCATACTGCATTTCTTTTGTCTTTTTTTTTTCTTTTTCTTTTATTTATTTTTTTGAGATGGAATCTCACTCTGTCACCGAGGCTGGAATGCAGTGACATGATCTTGGCTCACTGCAACCTCTACCTGCAAGGTTCAAGTGATTCTTATGACTCAGCCTCCCAAGTAGCTGGGATTACAGGCGCATACACCACCATTCCTGGCTAATTTTTGTATTTTTAGTAGAGATGGGGTTTTCCATGTTAGCCAGGCTGGCCTAGAACTCCCAACCTTAAGTGATCTGCCCACCTCAGCCTCCCAAAGTGCTGTGACTACAGGCATGAGCCACCATGCCCAGTCTCATACTGGATTTCTAACCATCCTCTTTCATTTTCTTGATGACGTGATACAGGATTATATGAAGGACATAATTCTATATAGTGAAACACCACTTAATGATGGGGATACCTTCTCAGAAGTGTGTCCTTAGGAGATTTCATCCTTATGCAAACATCATAGAATGTACTTACCCAAACCTAAATGAAATAGCCTAGCACTACACACCTAGGATATATGGCATAGCCAGCTGCTCCTAGGTTACCAACCTGTACTGCATGCTACTGTACTGAATACTGTAGGCAGTTGTAACACAATGGTAAGTATTTGTGTATCTAAAAATAGAAAAGGTACAGCAAAAATACAGTGTTACCATCTTACAGGACCACCATCATGGAATGTCGTTATGCAGCACATGACTATATTTCTAAAGTGTGTACTAGTGGTTTAAGGTGATCTTTGAGCTAGCAGTCCAGTTACCCAGCTATACCCAGCTGTGCATTGTATCATCTGAGTGACAGCACTGATTGTTAATTTATTGTGGCTGCTATTGGCTGAAAGGCAACCTGTGCAGGAAGGGTGTATACACCATAGGGGAGTGAATTGGATGTGCCTGGAGGAAAATGGGCTGTTTTGTGTCTTTTGCTGTCCACTGTCATTTGCCTGCCATTTGCCTACCTGCGTCCTACAGATAAGTAGTTCATGGCAATGTTTATTACTGATAATAATGGCAGTTATTCATATAATAACAGTTACATTTAATATAATAACATAATAGTTAACAATAATAATAGTTATTATTAATGGTGAGGAACAATAACTATTTACAATGAATGGTAACTGTTTAGATGGGTGGCTGGGAGGAAATAAGTATAAAAGGTGAGAAGGGGTAAACAGTAGTGGAGGAGATAAGGGGAGATGATGTTAAAAGCATACTCCAGAGATGTCCAAGGAGTGTTTGAATCATCCCTGTACTGAACCATGGGCAAGTTGAAAAGTTACTGCATCTGAGTATGGGGAAACTTTTTTTGTTTCATTTTTTTCCCTTTCAAAGAGGAATAGAACCAACTCTTGGTTGGTTATAATAACTAACATTATTTTTGCTGCCTTTTCAAATGACTTGTTGAGATTAAATCATTTGAGAAAAGCAACAAAAATAATGTCAGTTATTGTTTCTTTTTCTTTACTCTTTCTATCCTTCCTAAGGACAATGTCACGTATGAAAGTGTAAATTAAATGCATAAATTTCAAACTTTGGGAAAGTTGATGATAGGGATGTGGTCTTTATGAATAAAGGAGGCTCCCAGAAGTGTGTGTCATGAGGGAAAAGAGTTACACTGTTTTTCATCTCATGAATCGTACGTACTCTTTGCCAAATAGTCTTGCTGTTGCTTTTCAGCTTATTGAAGTACTTACTGATGTATGCATTGAAAACCGGTGGCCGAGCATGGTGGCTCATGCCTGACATCCCAGTACTTTGGATGGCTGAAATAGGAGGATCACTGGATCCCAAAAGTTTGAGACCAGCTTGGACGACATTAGTGAGACCCCATCTCTACAAGACAATTTTTTAAAACTTAGCTAGGCATGGTGGCATGCAACTGTAGTCAGGAAGATGAGGAGGGAGGATCACTTGAGTCCAGGATTTTGAGGCTGCAGTGAGCTCTGATCATGCCATTGCACTCCAGCCTGGGCAACAGAGTAAGACCCTGTCTCTAAAAAAGAAAAGAAAAGAAAAAGAAAAGAAAATCACAAACTGCTGACATTTTCTACCATAATTCTTTAATGAAAGTGAAAAAGAATCTCCATTTTCCTCCCTTTCTCTACTACTCTTTTGTCCATCATTTACCATTTCATCATTTCTGCCTGATTCTTTAAATCTTTTCTATTAATTTTTTTCTCACACTTTTATCTTGTTGACTTTTATTCTGAAAATTTCAAGTCATGAAGATATGAATGGAAGAATTGCATTGCCTCTAGGTGGATAAAAAGAAGTACTAGTTTTGAAAATGATTTGAGGAATAAAGTGTTGATATTTAAGAAATACTTACTGATTGAGCTTGGAATTTCCAACAGCTATTCTTTTCAGTACTTTAGTGGTCCCAAATAGTTTGACTTTAATCTTGTTCTTTCTTTTTTATTTTCCCTTCTGAGGCATGATATCAAGTAGCAAAGGTTTCAACCCACATTAGAATCTACTTTTCCAGTTACTGTGATGATCATTCCCACCAACTGAGATGTTTCAGAGATTATATCATGTGAAGAACATTAGGTACCCACTCAAAAAGTTTAGTTAGTTTGTTTGTTTGTTTGTTTTGAGACAGAGTCTCGCTCTGTCACCCAGGCAGGAGCGCAATTGGTGCCATCTCAGCTCGCTGCAACCTCCGCCTTCTGGGTTCAGGAAATTCTCCTATCTAGCCTCCCAGCTAATTTTGTATTTTTAGTAGAGACGAGGTTTCACCATTTTGGTCAGGCTGGTCTTGAACTCCTGACCTCCCACTCAGCCTCCCAAAGTCCTAGGATTACAAGTGTAAGCCACCATGCCCGGCCCAAACAGTTTATTTTCCAAAAGGGAAGGGAAGAGCTTTATATAATCTACGAGATAGCATAGAAGTAGTAGTGGGACTGGTTTTCTAACAAACAATGGGACTGGCTTATCCAAATTAACAATAGTCATTATGGGAGGCTACACACAAATATCTCACAACAATGAATTTCACAAGCTCCCTTTTTTCAGTTGCGGGTACAGCCTGGCACACACTGGTCAGAATATTCCATTGAGTGGCAAACTTTCATCTTGGGGAAATGAATTTTATTTTTAAAAGCATTCAAATCCACTTTCTGCAGATTTGGGTGATCACGCTGGAAAATGCTATGTTGAACAAAAACAAGATGTCACTATTAAAAAGATGAGATTGAATTTTTTGTGTGTTTCTAAACTACCTCTGAAGGTACTTATAACTGAAAGAAAGCATCCCTCAAATGCCATGAGCTAAGGAGTATCATGAGGATAGTCATAAATCCTCCTATGTAAGTGACTTAAAGATGCATACTCTCTTTAATGGGTAAACTTCAATAGATTTTTTTTAATAGTCTCTATGTTAAAATCTTACTTGCTATAAATTACCAACAGCAAAATACTGAAAAACATGTTTAAGCACATAGATTTACTTACTGAGGTGTGGTGATAACACCAATTTTTCTGCATGACTTATGTATTGCTCATCCATATAAATGTGCAGGTACCTGGCAGAGAAAGTATATATTGAAGGGTTGGGCCCAGACTCAGAAAATATCAAATATCTCCTCCATCGTGAGAGCAGGGCCTTCTTTTCTTTTCTTTCTTTCTTTTTTTTTTTTTTTTTTTTTTTTTTTGAGATGGAGCCTCACTCGGTTACCCAGGCTGGAGTGCAGTGGAGTGATCTTGGCTCACTGCAGCCTAGGTCTCTCTGGTTCAAGCAATTCTTCTGCCTCAGCCTCCCAAGTAGCTGGGACTAGAGGTTCCTGCCACTACACCCGGCTAATTTTTATATTTTTAGTAGAGCTGGCATTTCACCATGTTTGCCAGGCTGGTCTCAAACTCCTGACCTCAGGTGATCTGCCCACTTCAGCCTCCCAGAATGCTAGGATTACAGGTGTGAACCACCTGTGCCCAGCCCGTCTGTCTATTTCTGTCCTCAGCTGTACCCCCATGCCTATCATAGATTCTACTTCTAGCCCATAGTAGGCACCAGTAACTATTTATCACATGAATATGACTGTGAACAGTTCCACCAGGAAAAGGTTAAAAGAAGAATAATACTTGAGTTTACCTCATTGACTTTCTTATATCTCCCCTTAGAAGCTCTAGTCTTTAATATGCAAAACTGATCATGATCATATAGTCCTTTCTTCCCACAACACTGTACTTAGGAGCATTTCCCACTCACCTAAAGGTAAGTAACCCAGGCAAGCACCCTGTCTCGGCCAGCACACTTGGGTCTGAGTGTCCATCAAATGGCTAAAACACAGTGGGCAAGTCATTCAACCTCCCTGGGCCTCTATCTACTCAGCTTTAAAATGAGGATAGTAACTTTGGAGGACAATACTGAGCGAATACTTATTGAGCTCTTTCTTTGTGCCAGGCACTGTTCCAGGAGTTCTAGTGAAGAGTCTTAATCATTGCAACAAGCCTAAGAGGCAGGTAGTACTGTTCCATTTTCCAAATGGGGAAATTGAGACACAGGTTAAGTAACTGGCTTGAGGGCACACAGCTGGTAAGACATAGATCATGGCGTGGCTCCAGTGTGACTCTAGAACTTTTGTTAGGGAATCTCTCCCTGAGCTGTTCACATAAACAGTTATTAGAAACCATTGGGTTAGGGCAGTTGGCAGTACCCTGTAAGAATGGACAGTATTATTATGGCGAAAACTGAGGCAATGCACTGGTCTAGCAATTAGTCAGAGAACTAATAGTGAGGTGGTGGTTAGGGGAAGAAAATCAAGTGCAGAGGAACTAATGCTAGCACCAAATCGTGCTCCGTCCTTTATAGAAGACAGTGTGCACCTTTTTTCTCAGGTAGATATTCACTGAATAATATTTTAAGTGCTGTTTAAAAGACTTACTTTTTGACTGGGCGTGGTAGCTCATAACTATAATCCCAGCACTTTGGGCAGCCAAGGTGGGTGGATCACCTGAGGTCAGGAGTTCAAAGCCAGCCTGGCCAACATGGTGAAACACCGTCTCTACTAAAAATACAAAAATTAGCTGGGCTTGGTGGGTGGTGCTTATATTCCCAGCTACTCGGGAGGCTGAGGCAGGAGAATGGCCTGAACCCAGGAGGCAGAGATTACAGTGAGCCCAGATCATGCCACTGCATTCCAGCCTGGGCAATTTAAAAAAAGAAGAAGACTAACTTTTTGTGGGAACTTGACATATAATTAGACAAAGAAGGAAGATCAATTAATATTTTTCAAGAAAAAGGGTTTGTGGCGGGGCACGGTGGCTCATGCCTGTAATCCCAACACTTTGGAAGGCTGAGGTGGGTGGATCACAAGGTCAGGAGTATGAGACCAGCCTGACCAACATGGTGAAACCTCATCTCTACTAAAAATACAAAAATTAGCTGGGCGTGGTGACACACACCTGTAATCCCAGCTATTCAGGAGGCTAAGGCAGGAGAATTGCCTGAACCTGGGAGGCAGAGGTTGCAGTGAGCCAAGCTCGTGCCACTGCACTCCAGCCTGGGTGACAGAGTGAGACTTCATCTCAAAAAAAAAAAAAAAAAAAAAAAGAGAAAGCGTTTGTAACTTGGGACAGAAGAAAACATGCCTTTCTTTTCAGCATGATGAAATTAAAACAATGCTCAAGATAATCTCTATGAAGGCAGTCATACCTGTTTTGCACTTTGGTGGTTAGCATGTCATTGTTTACAACATCTGCTTTCTGAAATTAGTCAATCATCCTCGGTTTTTTTTTTTTTTTGTACTGCCTTTTAACCTTTTTCCCATGGTAGAAAACTCACCTGGGCTGGGATTTCTTTTTCCCACAAGCCTATGAAGGTATTTTCCCATTTAAAAATACACTTAAAATATTTAGCAACCACTTGCCATGCCATGGGTTACTGTGCCTTCATTAAAACCCAGCTGTTTAGTATCTTCTGATGGTACAGATCCTGTGTGTAATGTAAGCTTATCAAGATGATTTCAAGCTACACAGATTTGGTAGGTCAAGTTGTTCCACTTCAATTCAATGCTCATGTGAATCTAGGATCTGCCATGACTTATGTCAGCCCCAAGGGTTCCTGGTCAGTTCAGTTCCAAAGCATTTCTTTGCCAGACACTGAGAATACAAAGACCATATAAGACCTGGTCAGTGTCAAACATCTCAGAGCCTCTGATTCCTTCACAGCTTCAGCTTTAGAAGGGTAAAGGCGGCAGGACATCTGGGCCTTCTCTGGACAAAGTTGAGTAGGGCTTCTGCAATGCTAAGGCTACCCCAGTTGGTCATAAGCTTCAGATATTTGAATGGTCCCAAAGGGGACTCTTCAGAATTGAACAAACTTGACTGTCCAGTCTCTTGCAACCTGTTTGCTTTCTATACTGGTTAATGAATGTGCTGGCCATAATGGAAATGTTGAAATGCCTCAGCCACGAAAGAGAGAGGTTGAGTTAACCACAGAGGCTCATTACCCGGGCTCTTTATGAGTTTGCCCTGGGAACCTTACCACTTTTAACTGGTGTTCATCGGGCACTAATCTATGCATAGGCTTTTCCTGCAGTACAACAAAAAAGAAATAACTTTTACTGTCAGGCATATAATGAAAACTGCAGCATACTTAGATGAAAACCCTAGTATTTACTTTGAGGCCATTAGGAAAATGTCACAAACCATTTTGCTGTACTTAACAGACCTGTATTTAAAGTAACTCTTAGAACCAATGTAGCAGCCACATTTTATAAAACTCCACTAATGATAAATTTACCCATTTAGATCTATCTTATTAATCCATTCTCTTCCTACTGGATCTATTTTATTAATTCATTGCTCTTCCTTCCTAAGAGCAAACAGAGGACTTTTTCCTTTGGTGCTAGAGCATAAATGAAGCTGGGCTAGAATAATTTCCCAAAGGCCAAATGCAGTAGTTCATTCCAGCTGCTAGAACAGAATATGATAGATTGAGTGGCTTATAAACAACAGAAGTTTATGTCTCACACTTCTGGAGGCTGGGAAGTCCAAGATCAAGGCAAATTTGGTGGATGGTGAGGGCCCACTTCGTGGTTCATACATAGATGGTCATCTTCTCACTGCGTCCTCACATGTTGGAAGGGGCGAGGGACCTCTCTGGGGTCTCTTTTATGGGGGCACTAATCCCACTCATGAGAACTGCGTTTATGACCTAATCACCTTACAAAGGCCCCACCCGCAGACACCATTACATTGGGTGTTAGGATTTAACCTGTGAATTTTTTGGTGGGGAGGAGGAACACAAACATTCCATTATGGCGCCAAGGTATAATATAACAAAAGGGAAATAAACACTGAGAGGGAACACAGATCTCGAGGTGGCTTACAAGCTACGGGCCATCAATCATTACCTCGAAGTTCATTAAGCAGATAGTTCCTTGCCTACTCCTCACAGCTTTGTAAAGGCAGAGACCATCTTTATACCCACAACTCAAAGGGGCATCCTCACATATCCTTCCTCATTCAAACCTCAAATGGAATCCGGAGTTGATACCCCTTCCCTCAGTCTTCTGAGTTCTGTTTCCTCTGGGAAAGATCAGCCTCCTACCCAGAAGTCTGTGGTCAGGAATGCTCACTTTAGTGGAGACCATACATACCCTGCACATCTCAGCACAATCATGTCATTAAAATAGCACAAGCCAATATTTATTCAGTGATGCACACGTAGAAGAACAAGGGGTCTGTCTCTTAGTTCCAAAAGATACCGTAGGCAGAAGGGACCTAAACTGTCAAGGTGTGAAACAACAGGGTAAGTTCAGGTATTGAAAGTATTTTGGTGTGGCTGGTGAACATGGTGCATTTGGCAGAATTGCAAAAGGAGAGGTTGGGCCCACCCATCTGAGGAATGTGTGTACCAAACCAAAGTCATGATGATCTGGCACTCCCGAAACAAAACTGTGCACCGATCCAAGGGCTTTTTAATTTGGGATGTGAAATCTCAAAAATTGCAGAGAAGCAGAGCCATGCTTCCAGACAGCAAATATATTTGTTAAAATGTATTTGTTACTCATTAATTGGGACCCATTTCCTGATAGCAATGTGGGTGTGACATGTTTTCACTTTGGTGTTGATTCGATGATCTTATCAGTACTAGCAGGTTAGAAAATTGATTTTTCTCCACTGAGATGTTTATTCAGGAATGTCTTTCTTCGTGTTTTTCAAACTTGAAGCAAACACAGTGCCTAAAAATTTTGCAAATTTTTTTAAACAAAAGAGAATACTAGTTATAAAATTGTATTTCTTTTTCAAATGTACTATTTCTTTTCCTTAAAAAAAAAAAAAACTCTGCTAATTCTGTTTTGTTTTGTTTTTAGACAGAGTCTCACTCTGTCACTCAGACTGGACTGCAGCAGTGGGATCTTAGCTTATTGTAACCTCCACCCCGTGGGTTCAAGCAATTCTCCTGCCTCAGCCTCCCAAGTAGCTGGGATTACAGATGCCTGCCACCAAATCTGGCTAATTTTTGTATTTTTAGTAGAGACAGTGTTTTACCATGTTGGCCAGGCTGGTCTCAAACTCCTGCCCTCAAGTGATCTGCCTGCCTTTGAGTGATCTGGCTTCCATAAGTGCTGGGATTAGGTGTGAGCCCAAGCATCCCACCTAATTCTATTTTTTATCACTCCTTTGCATCATCAAAATAGATGAAAACATGAGCATTCCTTGCTAGATCTTAATCTGTTAATTTTGCATTCACAGCACAGCCACTTTCTTCCTGATGGAACCCGTGTTTCATCGGCAGGTCCCACCACTAGTTTGAAACTTGAGTTCCAAGCTGTCCACGCATCTCCCTCTCCACAGCCTGCATCTTGGTGCATACTGGGGCTAATGCAGTTATGGCCTCGCTGCCTTTTCCCTTCTCCCCTTGGTCCATCCAGTCTTTTCTCCCTTCAGCAGTGAAGTGATCCGTTTGAAATATAAATCGGTTCATATTCTCCCCTGCTGCAGAGGCTTCAGTACTCTCCTATGAATTTCAAATATAGTCCAGATGTTTTCCCAGGGTTTAGAGAAATGGGGGATCTGGCTCCTTTGTACTCCTTAGATTCATCTTGGCCACTGTCCTCTTCGTCAGCTTTCCAAACTGATCTTTTGACAGTTCCAAAGACACTGGATTTTTGGATACGCCCTTTCCCATCTTGAGTTTCTCTGCCTAGAACCTGCCCTCTCATCCCACAGCTGACTCCTAAGGCCCCCTCTGCCACATTCTCTTTTCCATTTGAGAGCTGTTACATAGGACATGCATGCTGGAGGGCATGGTGTACTGGGGGCCATCTCTGGAGACTAACTACTACACTAATCATGTTTACCTTTTCTACCGCTAAGACCTCAATTCCTCTGTGCTCCTTTTTTAGTTCCCTGTGTCTCTGGTGGTTTGCCTAAACCTGCAAACATCACCTTCTTATCCATCAACATGAAGAATGTCCTGCAATGGAATCAACCAGAGGATCTTCAAGGAGTTAAAGTTACTTACACTGTGCAGTATTTCATGTAAGTTTCTTCTTTCCTTTTGGCTGGCTTACACACACAAGACTCAGACTCCTGTGAATTGTGCAAAGATAAACTATCTGTGGTATTAAATGTGTTTGAAAAAGAGAAAAGTTTTAGATGTTTCCGGTTAAGTTTTCTTGATGTTTTGTAAGGTTAAATTAGAAAACAGTTTCTTCATGGAGACAGAAGGGGGCTCAGGCAAGGAAATGCTATTTAGACAGAGAAAAGAAGTTAGTCAAAACATTATGAGGTAGCAGAGCAAATAAAGCAGCCCATCATCTCTGAAATTTCTAAGCTGTTTGGAATTATTGGCATCCTTAGACTCCCTGAAACTATGTGCATATTTTGTGCATTCAGCTGTTTTACTTAAAGATAGCAGTGAATAGGCGTTTCATCTGGCCCTCAAAACTCATTGCAAACAAGAAAGAATGCAAAACAGATTCAGAGAAACAAAGAAAATGGCCACAACTCCAACCACAAACTAGGAAGCACCTAAGCCGGATCCGATGGAATCTGAAAGAAAACAGCTGCAGAAGCGGAAAGCAAACCTATACCTTCCCAGCTCCAACCACAGGAAACGATTTCACGAAAATAAGTGTCACAGTACTAAGAGGCCCACTTCACAATCTGAGAGTATGGAAATCTAAGGATTGCCCCCACCAGAAATTAAGGAAATGTCCCCGTGGAGCCCCAGCTGGGTGGCACAGAATGTCAGAGATGGAGGAGCTGAAATAGAAATCAGGCACACAGGACATGTTCATTGCAGAGGCTCCGTCCCAGCCCAGGGAGAAGCTGGGAGTGAGCAGGGGACAGGAGGAAAGAGAGGTAGCACTGGCTGGGAGGCAGCCCAGAAAGGCTGCAACATCAGCCTCCTGCAGCCTAAAACCTGAGGGCAGGCAGCCTTCCCAGCAAAAACAATAAGAGATTTTATGAGCGGGTGTTTGATGGAAACAGAAGTTTAAAATTATGGAGATCACTGGCCAGATGCAGTAACTTTTACCTGTAATCCCAGCACTATAGGAGGCTGAGACTTATGAATCGCTTGAGCTCATGAGTTCGAGACCAACCCGGGAAATATAATGAAACCCTGTCTCTACAAAAAATACAAAAAATTAACCAGTTATGAGGGTACATGCCAGTAGTCCTATCTGCTTGGGAGGCTGAGGTAGGAGGATGGCTTGAGCCAGGAGGTGGAGGTTGCAGTAAGCTGAGATCATACCACTTTTCTCCAGTCTGGGTGATAAAGCCAGGTTTTATCTTAAAAAAAAAGAAATTGTGGAGAGCAAAAGCTCATTTTCTGAGCCCTATTCTTATATCCATTTGCCTGTTCAACAAACAGCTGGCCCCACTCAAAGAGCAATAGCCCCAAAGAAACTAGCATAGCACCTACTCATAATTACTTGGAGGGGTAAAGAGGAAAAAAGAATACAGGTTTCCAAAAAGCTTCGCTGTGGAAGTAAGAAAGAATTAAAACCAATAACAGTAATTTTGTCAGAGTACATAAACAACAGGATCTGTAAAGGTAAAGCTCAAAGAAAACAGTGAAAGGAGATTCTAAGACAACAGGGAGAACTTTTTTTTTTTGAGGAAGTGTGCAGAGCTTAGGAATATTGGAATATAAAAATACTGTATCAAGATGAAAAACCTGTTAGAGCTAAGTGATAGTAATGGTTGAACAGGTAATGAAGACTGTTTGGAACTGTGTATCATAAATGTGTGGTATGTCTAGAAAAAATTTGGTAAAAACAGTAGCAAGACATAGCCTGGTGAAGTGACTGGACTTTAAGAAAATTAAATGATTCATGCCCATTTTAGCAAAAGCAGAACTCAAGTTGGGAGAAAAGGGAAATTTCAGTCTGACAACACTCAACAGAATACGTCTTCTGAGGTAAAGACAGGTATGACCTGAGGCTCTCACTAAGTTCAATAGACTGGTGTTTGGAAGCAGGTGGAAACTCAGGAGATCACTTTCCTGAGACCTTCCTGAGGATGAGGTGGAGCACTAAGGATGACCTCCAGCTAACCGAGAGATAAAGACAACCCAAAAGAAGAGCTTAGTGATGACAAAAAAGAATGGTGGCATGCATTGAATTCATCTAAATGTAGAGCTAAGACTAAATAGTGATGGAAATGTCATTATAAAAGTTTCGATAAAATAATTTGAACTTAAACAATAATATAAGGTGGAATAGGTGGGGGAAAACCACGTGCTAATTTTCACAGCCAGAAGCCCTTAGAAGTGATCTAAAATGACAATATTTCATTATTGTAATAATTAACCTCAATATTTTTCACAAACCATTTTCTTAATTTAAAAGCTCTTTTAGGAACAAATATCTCTTGTGGTGACAAACATTTGCACTTTAGCCGTTCCTTTAATTTCACTTCAATATCTTTTCTCTATTAAAGTTCAAGGCACATTGAATTGACTACTTTTATTAAAACCATATGTATGGTACAATCTAATTTTTGTCCATCTATTCTGCTCTCTAATCGTCCTTCTGTTTATACAGAAGCACAATGAGATATCCAGAATCATACACACCAAATGTTCTGGAGTAATGGGTTTTAGGGTGATTTGTTTCTCTTTTGATTATGCTTTCTGAATTGTTTGATTGTTTGAATTGACAAACATTTACCATATTTTCAAAAACGAATCAAGTCAGTGTTGCCTTTGAAAAAAAAAATCAGACCACTAAAGCCAGTGAAAGACTTCAGCAGCGGTTCACAGTGACCTCATTTATCTAGAAACTCATTCTCATTTCCAAGGGGTTTCTCAGGAACCAGTGTTAGAGGAAAGAAGTCGCTTTGCAGAGAGAAGTAGTTCATGAGCATGTCCTTGCTTCCTTTTCCATTAGGTGGAGCAAAGAGCTTGCTCTGTCCTGTGTTTTATGGGATTCAAAAAGGGATTTTCAAAACAGGCGGAGTCATCACTGCTCTGTGTGAGCAGATACTTAGATTGTGCAACTTTTAAAAATAATGTACTTTAAAAGAAGCTTGCCACGTCAGAGTTCTTACATGCCTGTGCACGTGAAAGATGGAAAGGAGCAGAGAGAGGGCAGCGTGTTTCACTGCCAGAGGGCTCCAAGCTCAGCTCTGCAGTCAGAGAGTCCATAGTTCATAGCCAGGCTTTGAACCTAGCTGGGTAAGTTACAGATTATACTTTTATACTTTTGAGTGAAGTTTCTTTGCAAGGTGAAAATTTAACAAAAGTTTAAATTCTATCCACCAAAAGGGTTTAATGCAAAAAATAGAATGTAGCACTAAAAACAGAAGTTTTGGAGTCAGGGAGGAATAGTTCAAATCCCAGGTATGCCTTCTACTAGTCATGTGCATTTGAGTCGATCCCTTAATCTCCCTAAGCCTCAGCTTCCTCATCTGTAAAATGGGATGAAAATAAGAGTACCTACCCCCTAGGATTGTTATGATAATTAGATGAGATAAAGCTTGTAAATCAGAGACCACTGAAGGCCCCACATGAATGTTTGCCATGCATGAGTGTTATTACTGGAATATATGCTGAGTGATTCTGGTTATTATTCATCTATCTTGTTCAAAATCTTGTAAAGAGCCTTTTCTCCTGCATCAGCATCTGTCATGGGAAGCTACCCTGCCCTTGGCAGGGTGAGGAAGTCTGAGGAGGGAGGGGTCACATGGGCAATGGCAATAGTCTTCAAACCACAACTCAAGACTCTTTGATGAGTCGTGAAATGAATGTTGAGGGACATAACTAACATTACTTTTAATGGAAAGGAATGGAATGGTGTGGAATGGAGTGGACCAAAAAAATAACTGAATGCAAGGCATGTGGTAAAGTTTAAATATTTTCTTGTAAAATTTTTGTTTTAATATGTTAGATAGTTGTATATGTTGTGAGCTGAATCACAAAGTAAAATATATTTTTTTCCCCTGTGGATCATGGTCAAAAAAAATTGAAAGCCCCTAAGTAACAGTGATCACTTGGATGGAGAAGTTGGTCAGTAACATCTGGCTATGTTTCTGATGTCTTTGGTACGTATGATACTTAGGAAATGGGAAACATCTTTACTTTCAGAAATCTGTTGCCATATTCTGAAAAGAGATGACAGCCATAAGCTTGGCAATGCATGGATATATCCTCTTTCTCAAGGCACTCTTCCCTTGACCTTTATGATAATGTTTTTTTCTCATCTATAGCTGCAACTTCCAGGTCTTCTTTCTATCCAACCCTTAAATCTTGATGCTGCTGAAATTTTATCCTAGACTTTGTTTTGTCTCCACAGATAATTCATTCATGCCTGTGCCTTCAGTGAGCAGTTTGATGCCATTGACTCCAAAATCCCTACCTCCCCCTCACATGTCTCTCCTGAGCCGCTTTGCCCACTAGGCGTCTGCATTGGAATATTTCTTACATACTCAGGTTCAAGACATCAAAAGTAAATGTCTTATCTTTCCCTCCTGCTATGCCTCTCCATGCATTTCCCAAATCTGCTCTGTCTCAGTGCTCTTTATCTTGGCAACTGTCACCACCATTCCACCCATCTACTCTAGACAGAAAGAGACAGCATCCTTACCACTTTCATTTCCCTAATCTGTTACATGTTCTCTATCACCAAGTCCTTTCTCCTAATATTTTTTGGTTTTGTCCTGTCCTTATTTGTCCTACTGTCCCTATCCTTGTCCAAGTGACCTACGACTTCCCCTGGACCCCTGCAGTGTCCTCTCAGCTGTTACCTAGGCTGCCACTTGTAACCCATCAGCTTTCCCATGCTCCCTCCCCTGTTCCTTTCACTGGCTTATCATATGTCACCTGAACTCTACACTTTGGTTTCTCTCACCTGAAAAGGGCTAAAAATATTGCCCCCATCCCTATTTGCTGTGGGAGTTCTGTTTTTAGTAAAGAAAAGGAAAATCAATGTGACCAACCTAGTCAATATAATCATCACCATCATCACTGTCATTATTGAAAATGCAGATTTTTGTATGCATTCCAGCCACGTGTATTTTTCCTAGAATTCTTGATGCTTATATTTTTATATGCTATGGGACCGTCAAGGTAATTTTTCTTCCCCCCAAAAAATGACAAACTGTCCTTAAAACAATCCATCAAAGTGACCTTGTGTACATAGTAGACTAAAAACCTACATAGATAATTACTAGAAGAATTGATCATACAATATGTAAAAATTATACTGTAGCCAAAGAATAACAATAAAATACATGCTTTCAAAATGTACTATGCACATTATAATTCACAGAAAGAAAGGTGATTACAGAAACTCTGACTCATGTTCCTGACAGCTAATGAAAAAAATTGCCCACAGCAAAAGTGGATTCTTTTTTATCTCAATGACAGGCACTTTTGTTTTTCTGAAGAGAAGGTCTTTAGTTCCATTCAGTTTCATAAAATGACTGAGTTTTTTATTGTAAAGTATAGAGGGCACCTCATTATTAATTCAGCTTTTTTCTTAGCAGATATGGGCAAAAGAAATGGCTGAATAAATCAGAATGCAGAAATATCAGTAGGACCTACTGTGATCTTTCTGCTGAAACTTCTGACTACGAACACCAGTATTATGCCAAAGTTAAGGCCATGTGGGGGACAGAGTGTTCCAAATGGGCTGAGAGTGGACGGTTCTATCCTTTTTTAGAAAGTAAGTAATGCAATTATTGCAATTATCAGTTAAACATATATTACTATCAGGTTTAACAGTCTCAGCCCCATAGACAGCCTTGCCCAGAGGAAGGTGCTCTCCTTGTCTCTATTCTGGACCAGTGGGCTGAGTGACAGGCCAAGGTCCTTAACTTTGCTGGCTCTGAGTCTCACATTGATTGATTGATTGATTGACTGTAGAGGCGGGGCCTCATTATGTTACCAGGCTTGTCTGGAACTCCTGGGCTAATGCAGTCTTCCCACCTCAGCCTCTCAAAGTGTTAGGGTGACAGGCTTGAGCCACTACACCCAGCCTGAGTCTTCATCTTTGAGTCAAAGGTTTAGCCAAGTGGTCTGTAAGATCTCTCCCAGCTCCAAAGTTGATAGTAGAAGAAAATGATACCAAATTTTGACTTTGTCTTAGTACTTAATAGAAGCTATGTAATCTGAGGAACAAAACTGACTCTATTTAGTGTGGGTTTATGGACTGTTACTGTCTCCACAAGACTGATTAAAGATTGTCCTGATGATCCCAACTATGCCTTTTCTTATATGAACTTGGTAGTGTGATGATGCAATTTCCAAGTGTAACTCAGAACCAGGGCAACGTCTTCCTGGTATCTGCTTTTATAATGTTGCCATCCCCTGAGCTGTGGCTGACTCAGTCATGAAGCACCCACTCAGGGCTGCCGTAATGAACCCTACAGGCGCTCCGTAAGTCTGAGAGCCCTCCCGGATCAAAGGTCAGAAAACTACCCTTGGGACAAATCCAATAAGCCCCTTTCTGTTTTTCTACAGGCCAAGAGTTAAGAATGGTGTTTATATTTTTAAATAGTTTCTAAAAATCCAAGGAATATTTTGTGACATTGGAAAAGTACAGGAATTTGAAATGTTGGTGTCTAGTCATAAATAAAGTTTTATTGGGACACAAGCCACACTAATTTGTTTACATACTTAGACTGCTTTTGCATTACAAGAGTGGAGTAGTGCAACAGGGATCATATGGCCTGTAATACCTAAAATATTTACTGTCCAGACCTTTAGGATAAAAGTTTCCTAGTCTCGGGCCGGGCGCGGTGGCTCAAGCCTGTAATCCCAGCACTTTGGGAGGCCGAGGCGGGTGGATCACAAGGTCAAGAGATTGAGACCATCCTGGTCAACATGGTGAAACCCCATCTCCACTAAAAATACAAAAATTAGCTGGGTGTGGTGGCGCCTGCCTGTAATCCCAGCTCGGGAGGCTGAGGCAGGAGAATTGCTTGAACCCAGGAGGCGGAGGTTGCGGTGAGCCGAGATCGCGCCATTGCACTCCAGCCTGGGTAACAAGAGCGAAACTCCGTCTCAAAAAAAAAAAGTTTCCTAGTCTCTGTTCTAGATCATTCTAATCACATCTCTGATTTTCCACTTATCAAATCATGTTTTTGTCATTTATCACCAATTTTTCAAGTCAAAAAAATGTTAGAAACATTTTTGATGGCATTAACCATCACCAGATACTGTTTATGCATGGGAATAGGGAAATATAACACTTGAATTTGCTATTCTATCATTGTATCAGGCTGTGTGAAATGGTTTCAAGATTAAGCATAACTCAGGCCCACCTTAGTACATTTTGAGGCATCTCCTGTAAGAAGGTGTCTTTTAGAGCTTTGATCCGAGTAGCATTATATGGTAGCTTTATCTAAGGTAATTTTTACATCTGAACATGATAATAACCTCTCTCTTCTCCTTTAAGCACAAATTGGCCCACCGGAGGTGGCCCTGAAGGTGGGTGATAAGTCCATTTCTGTTGTCCTGACGGCTCCAGAGAAGTGGAAGAGAAATCCAGAAGACATTCCTATTTCCATGCAACAAATATACTCCAATCTGAAGTATAATGTGTCTGTGTCGAACACTAAATCAAATAGAACGGTAAGCCTGCAATGGAATGGGTCATATTATTCATGTATTACTCTGTAGCTAATGTGGGAGCCAACGGCCCTGATGCTTTGATTCTCTGCGTGTGACTCCGGGGAGACGTGATATTCAAAAGATATGCTGCACAAGACACAGCTGAAGCTGATACATAGAAATTTTACAGAACTAACTTCAGATCTGTACAGAAATTCTGTTAACAGGATATGGTGTTGCTATTGGAGTGCAGGAGATTGTGCACTCACTTTGATGGAGAGCTTTCATTTGCAGTCTTTCTCTGAGAAGAAAAAAAAAAACATGTGAGCAAGGACCCAGGACAATGAATAAGAACTCTATCCATGTGTTGTTTCGAATTGTTCCCAGCATTGGTCCAGTTCCTGACAATGCTCTGCTGAGCTAAAAAAAAAGAGCATATTGAAACTGCTGCTGGGGAAAAAAATAAAAATAAAAAAAGCTTATATTGATAGTAAAGGACTCAATGGTGGCTTGCTCTTTTATTTCCTTCTGGAATTCTTTGTCTGGGGTGGTCCAAGAAATGTCTGGCTCTAACCAGTGTCTGTAATTCCCTGTCCTAGTGGTCCCAGTGTGTGACCAACCACACGCTGGTGCTCACCTGGCTGGAGCCGAACACACTGTACTGCGTCCACGTGGAGTCCTTTGTCCCAGGGCCCCCTCGCCGTGCTCAGCCTTCTGAGAAGCAGTGTGCCAGGACTTTGAAAGGTAAGCTTTAAAAAAATCTCCACTGGTCTAGGAAGGAGATCTGCTAAAACTAGAAGGCAGTATGATGGTTTAAACAAGATTTTGGCAAACCCATATCTGAAGGAAACAGGTTGAGGCAAAGGCAGAAACAGCTGCCACCAGAAATGCATGGAACAGCCTAGGACTCTGCCATTGAGCTTGGCTGACATTCAGAAGTGTTCTCACCCCCTGGGGGAACTCATATAGTCCTGTGTCCACTGCCAGCAATCTTCCCATGGTTCCTCCATTACCTGTTTCATGAAATAACAATGAAAAACTTTTACATATGGCCTTTTTCTTCTTTAAAATCATAATCAGGCTGAACATGGTGGCCCACACCTGAAATCTCAGCACTTTGGGAGGCCAAGGACGGAGGATGACTTGAGCCCAGGAGTTTAAGACCAGCCTGGGCAACATAATGAGACCTCGTCTCTACAGAAAATCAAATAAACCAGGCACGGTAGTGCACACCTGTAGTCCTAGCTACTCAGGAGGCTGAGGTGGGAGGAACACCTGAACCCAGAAGAGGCTATAGTGAGCCCTGGTTGCACCACTGCACTCCAGCTTGGGCAACAGAGTGAGACCTTGTCTCAAAAAATTAAAAAATTAGGCCAGGCATGGTGGCTCACGCCTGTAATCCCAGCACTTTGGGAAGCCGAGGGGGCGGATCACCAGAGGTGGGGAGTCTGAGACCAGCCTGACCAACATAGAGAAACCCCAGAATTAAAAATACAGAATTAGCCAGGCATAGGGTCATATACCTGTAATCCCAGTTACTTGGGAGGCTGAGGCAGGAGAATCGCTTGAACCCAGGAGGCAGAGGTTGCAGTGAGCCGAGATTACACCTGGGCAACAAGAATGAAACTCTACCTCAAATAAAAATAAAAAATAAAATCAATATCAGTCTAATCAATAGAAGTTCTGTGATCTCCAAGAACATCAGACAATTTTATCACTGGAAACAAAGCATTATTCTAAAATCATTGTAAAGCAGAATTTATTTTTCACTTCCCCTGGGAAATACTAATTATAGGTGCTTCCGGTTGTGTTCAAGTGCCACTAGATTGACTGTGTGAGGATCTGGGATCAGCAAATCAGTGATCACTTCTTTATCCTTAACAGTTGCTTCTCTCTGTTTCCTTTTATTTATTTCCTTCTCACATTTTCTAAACTGGGCTGCCAGGGAACCATGGTTAGAGATGCCCATTCCTATGAGGAGATACAGAGTTGTGAGCTTGGCATTTGTTTAATTTTTCTGCCTTCAGAATGAGAGGAGCTTGAATTCAAAACTTGAAAATATAAAGAAAATGAATCCTAAAGTTTGCCTGCATCAAAGGGCTCTTCATCCATTATTCATCTGCTTCTTTTCAAAAAAGCTGGGCTAGAGACAGAGGCCCACGACCTCCATGGCATGCCTTGGCTCTATCACCAGCCATGAATAGGAATCCATAATCCCTGCTTTCCTCCTCCCTCACCCCTCCCACCTTTCAAGATGAAACCATCCCAAAGTAAAGAAAGGGAACTTGGTGAGTACATGCGAAAAGCGCAAGGCCTTGCTTTTGACTCTGTCTTTATCATAGCTTTTCATTTACACTGAAGGAGTCTCTACCATATATCAAATGAAACTAAAATGCCAAGCAAAACAAAGCATCTTGAAGAAATCATATTTGTATTTGGGAGAAGTGCTCTCTTTACTAACACCTTGATCAGTGCCGGCTGGTGGGAATGCATTTCCAGTGGAAATCATGAACACAACTGGAGCAAAAGCAACAAAATGCAGATTAAATTCAAAACTTCTCAGTAAGCAGATGAAGCCCACTTTCTCACTAATATGAAAAAAGGGACCAAGTGCAGTGGTTCATGCCTGTAATACCAGCACTTTGGGAGGCTGAGGTGGGAGGATCACTTGAGTCCAGGAGTTCAAGACCAAACTGGGCAACATGGTGAAACCCCATTGCCAAGTCTGACCTGCAGACTCTGGCCAAGCAACGGATGAAAGGAGTTCACAGACACAAGTGTTTTGCCTGTGAGAATGTGGCTAGGGGACCCCATGGCTTACAGACCCCAAAGAGGGCGTCCAGCCATGCAGTCCCGGTATGTCAGAGATGCTCATATTTATTTTAGAACTGATTTAATGACAAGGGTCGCAAACAAACACCATTTGTGGGTAATCAACATCACTGACCCCCCCAAGTAGAGAGCAGTCATGCCTGTGGATAATCAAAGGTTGGTTTATGGAGAAACAGATAAACAAACTTATCTAAATAAAGTCCTCTGCATTCATTCCCTTGTTATCTGCTCTTTGCTATTAGCTCAAGATAAGAGGATTAGGCTGCATTCAGCTATAACCCTTTCCCAAAGCTTTTGCAAAAGCTTCTGGCCTTCCAAGAAGGTTTGCATCTTTCCTATAATTTTTCCCACCACCCTGACCAATCTCCTATACCCCATCACTACTAAAAATACAAAAATTAACCAGATATGGTAGTATACACCTTTAATCCAAGCTACTTGGAAAACTGAGATGGGAGGATCACCTGAGCCTGGGGAAGTTGAGCCTACAGTGAGCCGAGATTGTGCCACTGCACTCCAGCCTGAGCAACAGAGTGAGACCTTGTCTCAAAAAAAAAAGAAAAGAAAAAGAAAGAACAATTAGCAGAATAACAGTTAATTGTTATTGGTAGGGGTCTTTATTATAATAGCCTACCTGCAGGAGGACAGAAGAAGAGGTTCTAGAACAGATACAGTTCTGAACTCCTGCTATCCCAGCTGTTATATCACCAGAGATATCTTTCCAGCACACTGTTGTGAGGACCTGCTTTCTGAATCATCAGTAGCACCTTTATTGGGACTATTCTTTGAAACACATTTCTGTTCCCTTGTCCCCCATGCCTAAAATACAGGTACAGTTTAATGGGTTTGTTGTAGTAAACATGGGCTAGTGTATATGGAATGCCATCAGTCATTGTTATGATTCTTTTCAATTAGGACAGGCTCAATCCAGGGACCAGGGATTGTATGAAGAGGGTTGGACTGAGTTGTAGCCTAAAAGCAGGGCAGGTGGTGTTCTGACATCTGCAACATCTGCACTGCAACACTGGCACGTCTCTGTGCAGAACCTGGTCATGAATGTGCTCCTTGGGAATTGTGCACGGCAACAGGCCTGCATGCTGGACTTTTCTCACTGGCTGTTGCTGACCACCCTCATCAGCCATGACACATCTCTTTCCAGGCTTTCAACTGGATAGTTAACCAGATAGTGATTTTGCTGCTTTCTCTTGGGCCCAAGCATCAAGAGCAGGAATCCGCAAACTTTTTACACAGGGGGCCAGTTCACTATCCCTCAGACCGTTGGAGGGCCGCCACATACTGTGCGCCTCTCACTGACCACCAATGAAAGAGATGCCCCTTCCTGAAGTGCAGCGAGAGGCCGGATAAATGGCCTCAGGGGGCCGCATGTGGCCCGTGGGCCATAGTTTGGGGATACCTGATCGAGAGCATCCAACATTCTCCTGGATTAGAATGCTCCGGTCATACTCCTGCTGGTTTTGTTAGTTTGTAAGGAGTACACTTGGACTTTTGTCATTTGTGCTAAAGCTGCTCTTTTTCCTACTGCTGTATCAGTCAGGATCCTCCAGAGAAACAGAAAGAATAGGATAGATATCGATGCAGATATTGATACATTTATTTGTTTAGAAATATTGATTTATTTTAAGGCATTGGCTCACAGGATTTTAGAGGCTGGCAAGTCCAAATTTGTAGAATAGGCAGGCTGGAAACCCATGGAAGAATTGATGTTCGCTGTTCGCACCCAAAGGTAGGCTGCTGGCAGAATTTCCTGTTCTTTGGAGTCGTCGATACATTTTTTATTAAAGTCTTCAGTTGATTGCATGAGGCCCACCCACATTATAAATAGTAATCTGGTTTACTGAAAAACCCACTGATTGAAATGTTAGTCTCGCATTTAAAAAAAAAAAAAAAAAAAACCTACAGAAAGCTCTAGAATAATGTTTACCCAAATATCTAGGTACTGTGGCCTAGCCAACTAGACATGTAAAATTAACCATCACAACTTCCAAGTACACCATAGTGGCTTAACAAGTATGAGTTAGTCACAGTGAGCTCTGGTCATCACCAATATGGCCAGTACTGCTTTTATTAAAACTATTTCCCAGGTCTTTTCATTCTTCTACAGGCTTTTACTCATCATAAACCTATGGCACAGCAGGCCTGGGAAGAGAGTCAACTGCCATTCACACTGTACCCTATCCAGCCACCTCCCTACACTCATCCCCAGGCTCCAGCCTACCCAGAAAGTCCAGCCAGCCAGTGCAAGAATGGTTCTGCTACTCACCTAAAAGGTGGCACCATGCCACCAGTGTCCTCCAGTGAACATGCAGAAACAGGGAGTGCAACAGGTGGCGTGAAAAGTGAGGCAATTTGATGGGATCTTCACAGGAGGGTTTTGTTGCTCGTTTGAAGTTCTGCAAGTTACCTGAATATCAAATAGAATTTCAAATATAGGAACCAGCATGAGTCTCATAGGCAGACATACGATGGTAGAATTATGTGCTGACTTGGATGATGGATGTATTCTTAGTGTAAACATTTGAGGAGAGTTCAGATGCCTTCAGACTATCTCTTGTCAGGGAGAGTAAGAATTCTGAGACCCCTTATAACATTTAGCTTAAGCTTGTCAACATAGAGGTGAGAAAACTGAGTTCCCAAATGTAATAATCTGCCCAGAAGCCACTTATCGATGCCAGTTTTTTCCCCACCACATCAAATCACAGCAATCTAACCCCTTCTCCGCACTTCCCACCTAATTTTTTTTTAACAGATCAATCATCAGAGTTCAAGGCTAAAATCATTTTCTGGTATGTTTTGCCCGTATCTGTTACCGTGTTTCTTTTTTCTGTGATGGGCTATTCCGTCTACCGATATATCCACGTTGGCGAAGAGAAACACCCAGCAAATTTGGTGAGTGCTTGGTGTGGCGGGGGTCTTTATTATAATAGCACGCCTCCAGGAGGACAGAAGAAGAGGTTCTAGAACAGATACAGTTTCCTTTAAGGGAAGAGTGAATTTAAAGTTACATAGCTAGTGAATTAAAAAACACTTTCTGAACTGGGCATGGTGGCTTACGCCTGTAATGCCAGCACTTTGGGAGGCTGAGGCAGGCAGATCACTTGAGGTCAGGAGTTCAAGACAAGCCTGGCCAACAGCATGAAACCCCATCTCCACTAAAAATGCAACAATTAGTTAAGTGTGGTGATGCATGCCTCTAATCCCAGCTACTCAGGAGGCTAAGGCAAAGAGAATCACTTGAACCCAGGAGGCAAAGATTGCGGCCAGCCAAGACTGCGCCACTGCACTCCAGCCTGGGTGACAGAATGAGACTCTGTCTCAAAAACAAACAAATGAACAAAAAGCCGTTCTGGATTAGCTCACTGACAGAATGAAAGATAAGGATTCCTTAGCTTTGAAAAGATTTTCTATTTAATGACCAGATTAAATAAGGTCCTGGGGTACACAGATAAGTTCAGTCATGATCCCTGCCCTTCTAGAAGTTCGAACCTAGTCAGGGACTAGAATTTCAAAATCATATGTGAAGACTAAGATGAGAGCAGGCACTGGGAACTCTGAGGGTACAAGGAGGGCCCCAAAACCCCACATGGGGGCTCAGTTCTCATGCCAGGGCTTGGTTATGAGAGGTGAGTAGGAGTTAGGATCCGTAGTGCAGGCAGAAGAAACAGCAAAAGGAATGGTGGGTGGATGTGTGGAAACTCCCGACATCGCTAAACCAGGAGGCTCTGGATGAGAAGCTAGAGAAGATGAGACTGGAGAGTGGGAGGTCGGTCCAAGAAAGGGGAGAACTGGGTTGCTGTTCTAAGGAGTTCGGCCTCGTTCTACCAGCAAAGAGAAATCTCCATAGGGTTTTAAGTCAGGAGCGTCAGAGTCCGTATCATGGTTTAGATCCAACCAGATATTAGTTCCGAGACAACTTGGAGGGAAGTAAGACTAGAAACAAGAGAAACACCCAGGGAGCTATGGCTTTGTCCCGGGGAGAGACGATTGAAGTCTAACAGACGAGAGCGGGATGTCAGGCTAGAGAGAAAGACGTGGAATAGAAACACACTTAGGAGGAACATGGCCAGGACTTAATCCTTCACAGTAAGAAGAAAGGATAAACCCAAGGAGGTGCAGCCATGTGCTGAAAGGTTCTGAAGGGCTGAGCATATTTTTGACAATCAAAACTATTTTCTTGGGAACTATTAAAAGATATATTCACATGTACCTGATAACATACCTTGGTTCCTGTTAGTTCCATTTCTAAGTTTTTCTATGATTCTCCCTGCATTCAGCTTTCAGAGTTGTCTTCTTAATGGCACTGGGAGACCTTTTCTGGAAGGAACATTCACAGGAGAATTGGCCGCCTGTGATTTTGTTGAAACTTAAAATGTAAAAGAATGAAGCTAAAGGTTCTGTTTTGTAAAGTTAAATGAAATCACATGCTAGAGCGACAGTGAGGATTGTAACTCATGCTCTCTTAGGTAACAGGCATCTTTTAGGATACCCACAGCAATATTTGAAGCTCATCTGAGCTTCCCTGACATGATTTAGAGTGTCTCTGTCGGCCATAAACTGGCAGGTGAATTTCCTTTTTTCGCCCTATTATAGCATGATAAGAATGGTGTAAGGGGTAAAAACCATCCCTGCTCGTGTATTTCCCTCCCTTTCTACCTCCAGTTCTCATGCCTGTCTGCATTTCAAACATATCCAAAAACAGGGCAGGCAGCCAAGGTAACCACAGCTTATTAACAAGTACATAGCAAACTATAAATAAAACAATGTCACAAACTCTGCTATACTCAGTCTTTGCTACTCTTCATGTGGCTGAGATTCTGACTTTACAGAATGTAAAAAAGGTCAAGAAATGAATTCGCTCTCCTGCCAGTTAGAAGAGGAGGCACCAATGCCCCAAGCCCCAGCTTTGGATTGGAGAAGTAACCACCCAGTGAACCACTTCCGGTTCCATGTGCCTTTTGTGTGTCTTTATATAGTCTCTTTAAGCTTCTACTCCCAGTGAGTGAGGTTTTCTGTATATTGCAAGCATAACTTTCATGTACATGAGTTGGTAAGAGTAGGTCTTTAAAACTATCTGGTGACAAGATATTCTACCTAACAGCTGTTTTTAATGTCTCTCTAAAGTGAAAAGGTGAAAACCATTCTCTTTTCTCTTTATAGATTTTGATTTATGGAAATGAATTTGACAAAAGATTCTTTGTGCCTGCTGAAAAAGTCGTGATTAACTTTATCACCCTCAGTATCTCGGAGGATTCTAAAATTTCTCATCAGGATACAAGTTTGCTGGGAAAAAGCAGTGATGCATCCAGCCTTAATAATCCTCAGCGTAGCAGGAACCTGGAGCCCCCTCAAGAGGAAGAGGAGGTGAAACATTTAGGATATGCTTCGCATTTGATGGAATTTTTTTGTGACTCTGAAGGAAACTCGGAAGGTACTTCCCTCACCCAGGAAGAGTCCATCAGCAGAACAATATCCCCAGATAAAACAGTCATCGAATATGAATATGATGTAAGAACCACTGACATCTGTGCAGGGCCTGAAGAGCAGGAGCTCAGTTTGCAAGAGGAGGTGTCCAGGCAAGGAAGATTATTTGACTCACAGGCAGCACTGGCAGTCTTGGGTCTGCAAACATTACAGTACTCATACAGCCCTCAGCTCCGAGACTTAGACCCTCTGGCATGGGGGCACACAGATTCGGAGGAGGGTCCAGAGGAAGAGCCATCGACAACCCTGGTTGACTGGGACCCCCAAACTGGCAGGCTGTGTATCCCTTCATTGTCTAGCTTTGACCAGGACTCAGAGGGCTGCGAGCCTTCAGAGGGGAATGGGCTCTGGGAGGAGGGCCTTCTATCTAGACTCTATGAGGCGCTGGCTCCAGACAGGCCGCCAGGAGAAAATGAAACCTATCTCATGCAATTCATGGAGGAATGGGGGTTATCTGTACAGATGGAAAGCTGATGCCACCACTTCCTTTTGCCAGGCTCCTTCTTTGCAAACAAGTGAGTTACCCCTTTGATCCCAGCAATAAAGTACCTGGGATAAAAGATGTTTTTTTGCAGTTTTTCAGTGTCTGTGAGAATTACTTATTTCTTTTCTCTATTCTCATAGTACATATTTGGTTGGTTCATGCATGTAGGTCTCTTAACAATGGTGGTGGGTGTCCAGAGTGCAGGAGCTAGCCTGTTTCTTTATGCAAAGGAAGCAGTCCATAAATGTTTGCCAGACTGGGTGCAGAATTTATTCAGGTGGGCATACTCTGGCCTCTTTGTTTATTATTTTCAAACAGACACACTTCTGCGATTATTTTCTGGGTTCGTCCCACGTATACATAGCACTGTAAAAAATATTTCCCAAAGATTATTCATTTTATAAATACTACTTTTTCAGAATTGGGTTTATTGGGAGCCAGAGGAGATACTTAAAACAGGCACATACCGGCCGGGCGCGGTGGCTCAAGCCTGTAATCCCAGCACTTTGGGAGGCCGAGGCGGGTGGATCACGAGGTCAAGCGATCGAGACCATCCTGGTCAACATGGTGAAACCCTGTCTCTACTAAAAATACAAAAAAATAGCTGGGCATGGTGGCGCATGCCTGTAATCCCAGCTACTTAGGAGGCTGAGGCAGGAGAATCGCCTGAACCCAGGAGGCGGAGGTTGCGGTGAGCCGAGATCGTGCCATTGCACTCCAGCCTGGATAACAAGAGTGAAACTGCCTAAAAAAAAAAAAAAAAAAAAAAAACAGGCACATACCACTAGGTCAGTGGTAAGTTGGTCACATGTAAAAACCTCAACTATCATCATGATTCATGTTTAGAATGAATAAATCAGGCACAGACCTTCATAATATCACACACTCGTGGCTACTTTAAGAGGCTTTAGTTAATACTTTATGAGTAGTTCTGGAATATAAACATAAATGAGTATTCTTTTGTAGTCAGAAAAGTGTCCTCTCAATAATTTAGTAGGGGCTTATTGTCTCTCAAAACTAGCCTAAAAGAAAATGGCACATATTATAATAGAATATTATATTTATTTCTGGAAATGTGTCAAAAAGATATTTACATAGTCTATAAATAGGAAGTGTTCAGTAAAGCACTGTGTAACTGTGTTACTATTAGAATATCAAACATTAGAATAGGCAGTGGTTCAAAGACTTTGGAATATCTGTGAATGAATATCCTCTATTCTTACGATATTAAAACTCATAAATACAGAACATACAAGCAAAATAAGTTAAATGACTATGTAAGGGAGAGTTTATTAAAACTTGACATAATTTGCTGTGGGAACTCAACCGTGCCATAAAACAATACCTTTCTAGTTCAATTCCAGTAACTGTTCCCATTTCCTTTACCACTTGTTAAGAAAATTAAATTCTTCAGTCATGCTGCTTTGAAATGGGACAATATCTATTAAGTTGAACCATATGTAATTGTTGATATTTGGCTGTTTTTAATCTGACAGACAGCAACTTCATATGGTTTGCCTTATTATGTACTTGTTGTAATCATGAACTCATAATCCATTGATGCTCTTTCAAGAAAACAGATATCACCCGCATTTCCTTATTGATATTTTTGGTACAAGCAGACAACTCTGGTAGGAGAGATGGATTCTGGGGTCATGACCATTTGTGATTGCCCACAGATGCAAACAGTTTCAGATCTAATGGTTTAATTTAGAGAGTAATTATATTAATCAGAGTGTTCTGTTCTTCTCAATCTTTATAGAAATGATCCTGCTGGTTTGGGAGAACAAATGTATTACGCTAACTGTAAAAGTAGTTCAAAAGTGAGAAAGAATGAATTATTATTAAGAGCAAAAGAAAAAATAAAATGATTGATATAGTCCTGCTTATTAATTCCATTCACAGAATATTTTCTAAGCACCTACCATGTCCTTCAGTGTCCTCATCTGTGAAATAGAAATAAGAGCTGCGTTAGGATTGTTTTGAGGATTGAAAGAGTTGAACTGTAGATGGTACTTAGACCTGTGCTGGGCACATAGTGAGTGCTCCCTAAGTGTTTGTCATTGTCATCATTAACTGCCAGGTCCCACTGTTAACTGCCAGAAAGAAAAGCCATTTAGACACACAACTATAGTGATTTCAAGACAGACCTTGTCTAACTCTGTTTTTCTTACCTGAGAGTAAATAGTAATTTTCTTCCTACTTTGTGCCCTCAGATTGAAATCCGTCAGTGGTTTAGCCACATTATCTGGCTTTGTAAAAGGGGAATCTAATTCTGAGTTGCTTTTACATCTCTTGTTATTCTAAGCATGTCAGAAATATGAGCATTTCTCTAATTTTGTTGTTTCAGTTCTTTGAAACATATGTATATATTGAATCTCTATGTATACACACACACATTCAAGCATGAGCATACAGTAGATATTTCTCGTGGGGGTGGTGACATCTCCTTAGATGCGGCATGTATGTGTGGGAGGCAGCTGTCATGCATCCTGTTCCTTCTGTGGCCAGGTCTCACCATCTCCAAGAAGCCACCCTCTGGTCCACTTGAGATTCCATCTCTGTGCCTGAGGTTCAGTTAGAGATGACAAGTTGAAGCTTCAGATTCTGACAAGTACAGTTGGCCTTCTGTATCTGTGGGTTCAGCATCCATGGATTCAACCAATAACAAATCAAACATTTATTAAAAAAAAAAGTCCACAAAGTTCCAAAAAGTGAACCTTGAATTTGCATCACACCGAGTACAACATTGAATGCATTTAAGTGAAGTTTAGTCTAGGCCTATTGGGCATTACAAGCAATCTAGAGATGATGTAAAGTATATGGGAGAATGTGTGTAGTTTATCTACACCACTTTAGATCATGGACTTGAGCATCCATGGATTTTGGTATCCTCAGATACCAGACCCCCAATGAATACCAAGGAACCAATCCCCAATGAATAACAAGGAGCAACTATACTATTCATCCTATCCCCAGTTATTCCCAGCATTTTATATACCACTTGCACATTAGTTAAGTTTTCCTTATTTAATAGAAATAAGAAACATCTATTAGGAGCTCCACTGGCACACCCCATAAATCCTAAACATCTGGTGAAGGAAAATACCACTGCTACAAAGCGAGTGAAACATAGTGCCACTCTTGCTTTCAAGAAGGAAGTGAGCAAAGCGAACTTGTCACTGGAGCCCATAACAGGAGAAAGATCTAGTGCCCTTCATGCTGAGTCCAACTGGAAGGAAATCAGTGCAGAGAAAAACTATTTGAACAGCCCAGACAGAGCACAAGACTGCCAGCTTGGTGAATCTAATGAGAACATTAAACATTGTCATGGATGGGTACCACTGGGTCATTAATCAAGTTATTTCCAGCCCACACATTACCACCCCCACATCTTGCAGATTAATTTTTGCTAAATTATCTTAGAAGAACTTTATTTTCTTTTTAATTCCCCACATGACATCTTCCATAAACCTTCTATCTACAGATTTTTTTCCAAGATTTGGCTCAAAAGCATGTACCTCTAATTTTTAAAATAAATAGTCCTATGGTTATGGGTAATTTAATAATAGCTCTTATTTTTATTGTAGAAGGCATATATTGAGATATATGTATACATGTTCATTGTAGAGTACCTAGAACTAAATGGGGAGAGAAAGGAAAATTACCTGTAATTCTCTCACCCAGATTTAACCACCATAAACATATTTGAATAGAGAAAGGAGGAAGTTTGGTTCCCCAGGTGATATGTGGCAATGTCTAGAGACATTTTTGATTGTCACCACTGAGGAGGAGGCTGCTGCTGGCATGTAGTGGGGCAGGGCCAGAAATAAATACTGCTAAACATCCTACCATAACAAAGAGTTATCCAGCCTAAAATGCCAATAATGCCTCAGTTAATAAACCTTGGTATAGGACTTCCTGGATACTTTCATTGCATGTATGCCAACATTTTTGCCAAAAGTGGGGATTATATTGGATTGTTTTATAACTTGCTCCTTTCACTCAAAAATATGTAGCTATGTGATTTTAACTACAGATTAAGTTTATGATGCACCAACCTTATTCAAACTAGAACATTTGAAACAGCAGATTGGGAATTATTTTTTCAAACATAATGCTTTAAAATAGTTTTAGGCTGGGCATGGTGGCTCACGCCTGTGATCTCAGCACTTTGGGAGGCCAAGGTGGGAAGATCACTTGAGCTCAGGAATTTGAGATCAACCTGGCCAACATGGCGAAACCCTGTCTCTACTAAAAATACAAAAATTAGCCAGGCTTGGTGGTGCATGCCTTAATCCCAGCTACTCAGGAGGCTGAGGCAGGAGAACCACTTGAACCCAGGAGGTGGAGGTTTCAGTGAGCCAAGATGGCGCCACTGCACTTCAGGTAGGGCAACAGAGTGGGACTCCATCTCAAAAATAAAAAAAAACAGAGTTAGCCAAGCAGCAACCAAAAATACTGTGAGTCCTTTAAAGATAACTATCCCTCTCAAAAACACTATTTCAAGGAGCCTCCACCCATCAACACAAGCACACCAAAAAGCACCGCCAAACACCCTAACACACTAGCCCTCACACCCTCCCTCAAGGGAGTCTTGCATGTAACAATGCTGAAAGGCTCCTGAAAACTACTACCTCTCCAAAGTGGCTGGATGACGATTATGGTCATGTATCATCCTTTATTGGAAGGCTTAGTTCCTACTTCCACTTCTCCCAAGCCCTCTGTCCTCAGTGACATGTGCTTGAAGGCAGCCTTGGTCATGCAGCCCATTACTGTGACCATTTCAGCAGGACTGATGTTCCTCCAGCCTCCCTGTCCTGTTTGGTGGCTGCAGAACTTCAGTCCTACTAGTTTTAATCTTTAACAGATTTTCCAGCTAGTTTTCACTTCCAGTTTTCATGCCGGTGAATTAAGGTTCTTCCAGCATTGTTACATGCAAGACTCCCTTGAGGGAGGGGGTGAGGGCTAGTGTGTTAGGGTGTTTGGCGGGGCTTTTTGGTGTGCTTGTGTTGATGGGTGGAGGCTCCTTCTGTCCCAAGGAACTGAAGCTCTGGCTCCTTGCTACAACTGAAAGCAGATGAGGCATTTTCTTCCTTACTCTCCTCAAGAGATTGCCTTAGATTTCTCAGTCTGTCATTTGCTGGATTAGATGGTACTAGGAGGCTTTCCACCAACTCAGAAGATGGACATATGGCTCATGTTTATGTTTTTATGCACAGGCCACTGAGACGGATGAACACTGATGGGGATAAATACCATTGGTTATTTACCTGTTTGTGGAACTCACTTTTAAGGGGCATATGAATTAGATTCTGCTCTTAAAGTTCTCATACAGTTAAAATTACTTACATATTATTCTTTCTACTCAGGCCAGCCCATTCTTTCCCATTCTGAAATTGGTTTGAAAAGCAAAAACATTAGGATATTTGATATGAGAGGGAAAAAATAATAGAGATTTTAACCTCAAGCCCCCAAAAAGGAGGTGTGGTGTATTGGATCTTTAATAAATTTGTTGACTTTGTGCTTTAAAAAGAATTTTCCAGCATTTGATTAACAAAAGGATAGATGGACAACTGGAAACTCACCTTAGAACTTTTCAAACTGACTGATGGAGGGATTGATTGGCCAACGAAGAATCAGTATGGGGTATTGATTGCAAAGATAGACTCTTGAAGCTGAGATGCTTGGTCTCTGTAGCTTCCTAGGTTTGTCACCTCAGGCAACTTAACCTCTTTGCAGCAAATTCCCTCATCAGTGAAATGAAGATGATAATTTTTCATGCCTCAGAGGGCTGCAGGAGATTTAAATAAATCAATATATTCGAAGCACTTAAAACAGTGCCTGACCCAAAATAAGTGCTCAGTAAGTGTCAGCAATAAAAACATCACCAGAAGCACATATAAGGACATTCCTAGAAGCATTGTTCATTTTTTTAAAAAAATCTGCAAAGAACACAAAGGCTTATCAGCAGGAGAAATCTTCAAAAATGAACTACAACTTCACAGAATAACATTAATGAATCTTACAAACATAATATTGAACAAAAAGAGTGATTGCTGAAAGAACACAGAGAGGATAATTCCACTTGTATAAAATTCCCAAACATAGAAAACTGAACACTATATTGTTTAGGGATACATATACATGCGGTAAGACAAGGCAATGACTAAAAGTCTAAGACTGTGGTTCCCCGTTGGGAACCAAAAACAGAGCTCACGTTGGAATTGGTAATGATCTCCTTAAATGGCGGTGAAAAGAAGAGTTTTCCTTTGGTTATTCTTGTTTAGACTGAGCATGTATAGTATACATGCCCTAATGTATGTATATTTAATTAAGCAAAAAACAATGGAATCCCCAAGCCCCTGAATTTTAGTGTCATACTCATGGCTTCCATAATCAATATTAGCTTTGTGACATTGGTCAAGGCACTTGAAATTATGAGGGCTGTCATACATTTTCCCTTGGAATTCAGAAACAAGTTTATTAATGGTTATATTCTGTTTCTAAAACTTCTTAGTTTGCAAACTTTTTACTAAGTCTAAAATTCTCAACAGGAAAGAGCTGTTGACAGATTATTTTAGATTCTGTGTAGAAGGGCATGAGCTTAAAACCTTAGCTTTAGGCTGGTGCGGGGGCTCACACCTGTAATCCCAGCACTTTGGGAGGCCGAAGCAGGCCAATCACCTGAGGTCTGGAGTTCGAGACCAGCCTGACCAAAATGGAGAAACCCCATCTCTGCTAAAAATACAAAATTAGCTGGGCGTGGTAGCACATGCCTGTAATCCCAGCTACTCGGGAGGCTGAGGCAGGAGAATCTCTTGAACCCAGGAGGTGGAGGTTGTGGTGAGTGGAGATCGCGCCATTGCACTCCAGCCCAAGCAACAAGAGCAAAACTCCATCTCAAAGAAAAAAAAAAAAATCTGAGTTTTACTGAGAACTGTCATTATTCAAAAGAAACAAATACCTGAACCCTGATAGGAAATGAGAAGGACAAGTGATTCCCACAAACGTCTGAAATGCAAGCACCTTTTTCTTACTCACAGGTAATAATACATTAATAAGTAATAAGATCTCAGGCAGGCAAACGGGCTGTCCCACTGATAAAAATTACATGGTGTAAACAAATCCATTTTTAAAGAAGCAGCTAATAGTTTATCTCTGTTAGCTGATTTTAGCATGCAGGGATGAAGGGTTAGGATTTTCAAACACTCCGCCTTTATACTTCAGCTGACTGTTCCTTTCTGTAATAACCTTGCCTTGGTTACGATCGCTTAGTGACCATTAGCAAATAGAGTGTGTTTGCCTTTCCTAAAGCCCATGTTTCCTGCCAGCTTGTTGCCACCAGCTTCCAAAATGAAATATTGTGAAATGACAAATTTAAACAACACCTTCACATAGAAACATTTTTAATCCGGGCATAATGAGGAACTTTAAACATTTAACTTCTGGGAGAAAAAATGGGCATAAACAGAACCATAGGTAAGATATTCATACAATCAGAATTATAATTAAGTAAAATTAAGGTGTTTCTTGGCTGGGCACGGGCTCATGCCTGTAATCCTAGCACTTTGGGAGGTCCAAGGTGGGAAGATCACTTGAGCCCAGGAGTTGGAGACCAGACTGGGCAACTAACAAGACCCTGTCTCTACTTAAAATTCAAAAACATTAACTGGGTATGGTGGCGAGTATCTGCGATCCCAGCTACTCAAAAGGCTGAGGTGGCAGGATGGCTTAAGCCCAGGGGCAAGGCTGCAGTGAGCCATGATCGTGCCATTGCCTTCCAACCTGGGCAGCAGAGCAAGACTCTGTTTTGGGAAAAAAAAAAAAAAAAAATGTTTCTTGTTAGCAATCCACATCAACTAAACCCTTAGCTCAAGCCAGTCGTGTTATGTTCATTTTGAGTGGCACATTTAACAAGCACTTTAGCCAACCAGAAAACAACTTTAAAAAGTCTAGAAGCCAAGACATAAGGGGAAGTACGGAGAGAAAGAATCCAGGACTTAGTGAACCCCTGATAACCATATGCAAAAGACTTTCTTACAAATGAGGACATTATGTATATATGTCTGTTGCTTCAGAGAATGAATTAGGGCACATATTTGGGAGTCTCTGGAAGGCAGAGTTCAGTTTGATAATTAAGTGGCAGTTCTGAGGTACTGGGTTTCCTATCACTGGAAAGGTTCAAGTACATGCTGGTTTCTGCTACAGCTTTTGTAGACAGATTCCCCCACAGTGTTGGGAGTCGGGTTAAGATGATCTCTGAAGTCCCTTTCACTTTTAAATGCCTAATATGAAGTATGAGAAAACAATGCTTGAAATCATTCTTCTTTCCTCCTTTTTCTTCCATGCAATTGACTAGCTTGCAACTCATTCTCTGGTTTTCATATACTGCCACAGACTTGCCCTTTGTGTATATCAAAGAGGAGCCAAGTAAATACTCATCTGACATGGTTTGGCTGTGTCACCTGTCCCCATTCAAATATCAACTTCAGTTTTATCTTCCAGAATTCCCATGCGTTGTGGGAGGGACCCAGGGGGTGGTCATTGAATTATTGGGGCTGGTCTTTTCCGTGCTATTCTTGTGATAGTGAATAAGTCTCCTGAGATCTGATGGGTTTACAAGAGTTTCTGCTTTTGCTTCTCCTCATTTGTCTCTTGCTGCCACCATGTGAGAAGTGTCCTTCACCTCCTGTCGTGATTCTGAGGCCTTCCCAGCCATGTGGAACCGTAAGTCCAATTAAACTTCTTTTTGTTCCCAGTTTCGGGTATGTCTTTACCAGCAGTGCTAAAATAGACAAATATACCATCCTTGAATGGGACACACAGGAACCCAGAAGTTCCCACCTGAGGACTCAGCACCAGACTGACAAGTCTGAGCTCTCATCCTTATAAAAAATGAGTTTGAGTCTAGAAATGTCATCTTCCCCTCTCCCTTTTTCATGGCCATAATGCTTAAGCAAGTCCCTTTTACTTCTTTTTTTTTCCTTAGTGAAGTTTTTGGGTTGCCAGAAAAGGAAATACTGTAAAAATAAGGCTCAAAAGCTAACTTGTTTCCACAAATCTCTTTCTGACTCCTAGACCAGGACTGAACATTATTAGAACAACTATGCATCAGAGAGGTGTAAATAAACATTAGGTTTACACTTTTAAAACATTGCCTGTTATCTCCTTTCAATCAAAATAAATGTTATCTGGTCATATCCCAGTTGCTCAGAAAACCCCAGAGGCAATTATCATTATAATAGAGGTTTCTTTGCTGGAAGTATCAAAGTACGTTCTGAAATATAACTTAGCCAATATCTCATTTCTTACTGCACTTAATTTCTCAGGTGTGCCTAAATCTAAGACTTATATTATTGCACTTTTTTGTTAAATAGAAAAAGTGAAAGTAAAGTCAAAAGACGTAGGAGGGAAAGGAAATGTCTTCATCTCCCCATCGCAGCCAGCTCAAAACTATGATGAGCAAACAAGTGCATGGAAAGCCTGAGAAAGACAGTGACGCATCGAAGTGCGTGCTGTCCTTAGCTGGGAAAGAAATGCGAATAACTCTGAAATTATTCACATAGTAATACATCACCTGACTTCTAGAATGTAAACTCCATGAAGGCAGAGATTTCGTTTTGTTTTTCACTGATGTTCTCATTACCTAAAACAGTACTGATGGTATAGTAGTTGCTCAATGAAATACTTGCTGGTAGAACGTCTGAATAAAGGAATCTTTAAAATTACGTTAATTAGTCCTCAAAAACAGATCCGCACAATAATCAACTATCTTTGACAAAGGCCCAAAGGTAATTTAATGGAGAAAGGGTTGAACATTCCACAAATGGTGCTGCAACAATTGGATAATGCAAAAAAAAAAAAAAAAAAAAAATCTAGACAAAGACTTACCTTTCATAAAAAATTAACTTAAAATGGATCATAGACTAAATGTGAAATTCAAAACTATAAAACTTCCAAAAGAAAAGCATATAGCAGAAAATTTAAGTGATCTTGGGTTGGCAATGAGTTATTAGTTACGACACCAAATACATAATTCAAAAAGGGGTTCTGGCCAAAGGAAGAGCAATGCTAAGTCTCTGAGATGCACATGCACTTGTAAGAGAAGGTCAGAAAGCAGGCAGCTGGTCAGAGAGAGGCAGGAGGAGCTGGGAGAAGATCGGGCAGGAGGCAGACAGAGGCCTGATCACAGAAGCCTGATGGAAGGAGATTGAGTCACACTTTAATGGCAATGGGGAGCCACTAGAGAATTTTAAGCAGGAGACTGATATGACTTGATATAGTCGATAAATGTCTATTCAACCTGAATCTGGATGATCAGTAGGCACCTTCAACTTTAAAAGAGAGAATATAGAAGAAGAAAATGAGTTAGTTTGTTTGGGAGGTGGGGTTGGTTTTGTTTTTTATTTTTATTTGTTCTTGTTTTGCTGGGAGTTTGGAATAAAGCACTGAGTCTGAGGAATACTAACTTTAAGATACTTGCGCTACTGTTGTGGGAAGATGCCAAGGACTATATGGGAATACAAATCAAAAAACCGGGGAAAAGGATAGAGTTTAAGAATGACTCATTCTCATAAATAGAATCAGAGGACAAACTAGCTAAGGGAGAGCATAGACTACAAAGGAGGGAAGTCAAGAACAGAGCCATGCCTAGATTTGTAGGCATTTAAAGAGAAGGCAGAGGAAGGATGTTGAAAGACAGGAGGAAATGGGGAAATTATAAAGGCAACTTTGGCTACGTTCCATATAGTCTCTAGTAAAGGAATCGAAAACCCAAAGTGAGAAATTTTCAGAGAGACTGTAAGAAGACTCAAGTCAGAGGAACTAATATGAAGAACCCAGTAGAGGCAATACTATCTTCTGTATCGGCAAAATCAGTTCCCATTGAAGCGGGCAGGTTGATGATTGAAGCCATGAGTTAAAGCTCTGGTCAAAATGAAAATGGGTCCCAGAAAATTTATTTCATAAAAATAATTGGGCATATGCACAAGAATATAATAAGTCCATCACTGTATTTCCAATAGCAAATATTTTCAGTGATTTGCATCTCCAACAACAAAGAATTAATTGAATTAATTTGATTACCTCTGTATGGGCAAAATGAAGTAGCCGTTAGAATAAAGAAAAACATTCATGCTCTATTAAGCAGAAAAATATTTTTAAAATGGAATGTATCACAGTTTTATAAATATACATACATTTTTATAAATTCATATTTATAAACATGTATGTATAAGTGCAACGCTTTTATTTCTGCTTACCTGTTTTCAGTTTTCATCATGGATATATATTACTTGTGACATTTTAAAAGTATTTTTTAAAGAAAAATGTGGAAATTTTATTATGAGCACATTTGCTCTGTTACTGGAACCACCCTCAGGATCAGAGAGGCCTCTGGGCTATTGTATCTTAAAGACCAAAGTCTCAAAGAAAAAGTAATTAGGATGGAATGGTGAGAATTCAATGAACAGTATCTTTCCAACAGTGTTATTAAGAACAGGCACAGCATATAAGCTCAGATGGGAACATTCAAAATGCATTTGAAACGAGGAAGTAAAACCCAATGAATACAGCTGAAGATGAATAATTCCATAAGATGTCTATCTAGCTGAAATTAAGGAACAATAAAACTAGTGTCGGTAAGGATAAAAGCTCTTCAACCCAGTCACAGAAAAGGAAGCTCATACAACCTGTGAGCCATTATACTTTAATTTTAATTGTTTAAAAGAACCAAAGGAAACTCCGGTAGCTGCAAGTGGTGTGTGGATTTTTAAAATATTTTAATACCGTTAGATAAGAAAACATGCTCATTTATGGAAGCCGTTTTTGTTTGTATAGAATCCGAAATACAAATGTGCAATTGTATAAACAAATGTCTCAACCTTCAAGCTTGCCTTTTAAGTACTATTTGAGGCCCATGATATGCAGAATAAAAATCATTAAAATTTCAAAGTTTACAAGGATTTTATAAAGACCCTACATATCTGATGGGAGAGGGAGTTAGTAAACAAATATTTCTGGGTCATATCTGTATCTTCAGGGAAAGTATGGAAGGCAACGCCTCAGAATTAAATTTTGGGAACCCCAGTAAAATTTCAGAATGCACACACCCGGCACATGTTTGGCAGAGAAGGCTCAGGAGTTTCAGTGCGTTCATTGCCCTCCACTACGGAGCTGCTCAGGCCATCCTTGCATCCACAGCAAATGCGCTTCCCTCTGCTCTGCTCTCGGGTTCGGAACCCGGAGCGAGTTCCCAGGGAGCGGCGCCCTCGGAGCTGGTGGAAAAGCATCGCGCATGCCTTTCCCCGCGCGCGTCTGCAGATCAGCGCAGCCGAGGTGGGTGGGAAAGTGCAGGGGAGCCGAGCGGAGGGCGGCAGCGCACAGCAGTCACGTCTTCCTTGAAATGCTGCAGGCAATGCCAGTCATTTACATCTAAAAATGGCTGAATCTGATCCCACAGTCTTGCCAGGAAAGTCTGTCCAATTTCTTCATGAACCTCCGCGGAGGGCCAGGACCGGTTCTTAACTGAGAGCTTTGCATTAGCAGCCCCCCTCCCCGCTTGCGTTGAGAAACCGAGTAGGGTTACTCCTTGTGCCCGGTGCAGCCTTCTACCCGTTCTGCCAGGCTGCAGGCCACACCTTCCCAGGGTGGCTTTGGGCTGACTGCGTCCCTTCATAGTCACCATGGCCCCTGGTTGGAGGCAGCAAGGCCAGGGAGAGGTGCTGATGTCAGATACAGAGAACTCCAAGTTTCTCTTCAAAGAGTCAGTATGTCGGTATGTTCAGCTCTCTTATTCTTTAATTCTCTATTTTAAAATTTCCTTGTAGTTTCAGCAAATAATCTTTTCCACCAGTTCTAATCAGTAGTTCACATCTGTCACCCCCCCACCCCCGCCTCTGTTTTGACTCATTCCAGTCACCCGCTTTGACCCCTGGTTACCTGCTCTGACCTGCCCGAAGCCGTCCTTCCCGTCAAACTACCCACTCTACCACTCCGGCTTGTACCCCCCACCCCACCTTTAAAATACCCAATCGGAATCATAGTAGACTGTGCCTCTAACCCTAGCCGATAGGGGAATGACACAGCCTTAGGGGTGACCTCTGTTAAGAATAAGTACCCCTTCCCCTCCCTCGTCCAGGTGTGAACTCGCCATTGTTCCTGTGAGCTGCACCCTTCTGTAGAAGTAAACTGCCTTGCTAAGGAAATTTATATTCCAGTGCTACTTCTTTTGTGGCACTGAAAATTTTACATATAACAATGAGAATTCCATCCCTCCAGACGGGTTCCTCCCGCGTCTGCCTCCCCCTTACAGGGAGTCTTGGCCCCCATACCGGATAAATGCTTCTAGAGTGATCACCCCATAAAGAGGTGGCTGAAATGGAAGTAGCTCACCTCAGGTTCGAGTTTGCAGAAAATCACAGCTGCTGCGGGAAAATTCAAAATAATTTTCTCGTACACAACCATGCCTCCTCCAGCATAGGACGTAAATCTCCACCCAGAAGGCCCACTGCCCGGTTTAGTATTAGTTCCAGCACCTACCCCCTGCACCACCGTTTTCATCTTAATTAGAGATTTTGTAATGAGAACATCTGCTATTCAAGCTCACAAATTTGGCAATCTGATATAATAACGTATCTTTCATATGCAAGAAGGAACTTTCTTGGGAGTGTTTTTGGAAGCTGGTTTTCCTTGTGCAATTTGATTATTTTGTTTTTTTTTTTTTTTTTCCCCTACTTCACGGCCAACTGAGATTTTAAAGCTGAGAAAAACCCAAGATGTATAAACCATGACTCACAGCTGTTAGATAAAAGATAAAATTTCTCAGGCTTTAGCTTTGAAAATCAAATATTCAAATTAAAAAAAATTGCTCCAATAGATGTTGGTGATAAAAATCATGAAAACAGTTTCTGAGAAGCATCACAACACATCTAGACTGTTCTTTCCCCCTGTCCAATTGTGACCTACTTCTGAGCTTTTCTTTTTAAGTGCATCATGACTTAATTGTTTACAAATTGCCTCTCAAGCTTTTTTTCCAGCAGAAGCCCCTGAGGAACCTTCTAGGGGTCTACAAGGTTTCATGGGACATTTTAATCCCTGAGGTCAGCTGAAAGAAGCTTCCTTTTCTTCAGGGTATGGCAGTTCTTTTCCGGACCTGTCAGCATGCAGAGTGCCTGTGGGGACAGAGGGCTGCTCTGGTGCCCTGAGGTGCCACCACTAGCCCCTCTCCGCACCCCGGAGCCAGTCAGGAAGCTAATGGGTGTCTGCTACTCTCAAAGCAGCTGAAAACCTGAAGAGATGGAAAGGCTGCTTGGCAGGCTCTGAAGATCTGATTCAGTAAGACAACATGGACTTTTCAATTCTCTTAAGAAAAATCCTTTTTGAAAGAGAAATATGTCTAGAGCCAACCATTATCTGCTCAAGGACCGAAGGCATCTATAAATTTCCTCAGTTTTATCTTACACCCTTAAGGGAAATAACTAGAAAAGGTCAAGATGATCTAAATCGGTTTCTATAAATCCAGTAAAGACATTGTTACGAAGCATCTACTGTATTGGGGTACTGGGGGCGTAAGGATAAATGCTGGGTGCCCTGCCCTCAAGGAACTTCCAAAACCTCCTCCGTTTACTAGTCATTTAAGATGAGGTGTTTTCTTCGCCAGCAGAGAAAGTCACTGCTAAACACATTTCGTACTGCTCTGACCTTTTGTCAGTGATCCCCAAGTCTTCATTTAAAATGTCAGCTGTAATGAGCTGATGCCCTCTGGAGAGACTGGAGCCTCTAACTCTGTCTTCACAACAGCCAGAATCTGAGTGGCATCCTGGACTCTTCCTTCTCCCTCACCCATCATCTCAATCCATCATCTTGCAGTTCGAATTCTACCTCCTTCATCTTTCAAGTATGACACATTTCTGCATTCCCCACTATCCCGGTCTTAGTTTGGGGTTTCAGATGTCTTACCGAAATTCTTGAAATGCACTTTAGCTTATATTCTGATTTAGCCAAATCAGGCACTTAATCATTCTCCACGCTATATTGTAATTGCCTTTTTATTTGTCAACCTTTCTGCTAGATTAGAAGCCTTTGAGGGCAGACACTGAGTCCTTAATCTCTGTATCCTGTGCACCTAGCACAGTCATAGGCTAATAGCTGGCATTCAGCCTACGCTAATTAAAGGAATGTGAGAAAGGTACATGGACACACGTATACATTGAATATCTCCAAACTGGTTCTACAGTTCCTCCTTTTCGGTTTCCTCCCTGATGTCAATAATCACTCTATATTTTAGCAGCACCCTGCTACGCTAGTAATTTGTTGGTTTTAATCTGCTGTGGGTGGTAAACTGGATAATCAAAGTTATTTAGACATTGAATAGTAAGGGTGACTAGGCTCTGACTGAGTCCCTCTTCTACAACTAAAACAAATGAGCTTCAGTGAACTGATTTTGTGAAAACTGTTTCAGTGCCTCTGGGAACTTAGTTCCATCACTATATTCCAGATTGCAGAAGTTGCCCTTAAGTCTGGCTTCTAGGTAACTAAGGTGTTACTATATAAAGTATTTTAGTAGTCAGTGATTTTAATTTCTCCTTTTATTTCAACAGTAATCTTTCAAATTTGCTTCTGAAAATGTATATCGAGTCTTGCTTCCACTACTTTTTAATAATAAATGTGATTTCTTACCAAAAGTGTGTTTTTAAAATTTGTCTTGGTAGAAAATATGAATATTTCTATTTTTATTTATATCTCTGCTGCTTAACTTTTTTAGGGGGACAGGGGGACAGAATCTTGCTGGAGTGCAGTAGTGAGATCCCAGCTCCCTCCAACCTCCGCCTCCCAGGTTCAAGCGATTCTTGTGCCTCAGCCTCTGTAGTAGCTGGAATTACAGGTGCGTGCCACCACAGCTGGAGCTAATTCTTTTGCATTTTTAGGAGAGACCGGGTTTCACCATGTTGGCCAGGCTGGTCTCAAACTCCTAACCTTAGGTGATCTGCCCACCTCATCTTCCCAAAGTGTTGCTGTTTAACTTTTTTGAAGCATGGTTTAACATTAATTGAGACAGGATGTCAAAAATCCATGCTAAAATGAGTTTAGAGAACCCTTAACAAAAACCTATGGGCACTTGCATTATGCTGTGAAAATCTCCCTCCCCCAGTCCTGTTCTTAATGGCTTCTTTGCCAAGGGAAAGCTGAGCAAGACAACCCTGAGATACTTCTGAGAACAGAGTGTTGGTTTCTGCTTTTTAAGCTGTGATTGGTTGTATTTATTTCTCGGAGTGAAGCTGTGGAACACCTTGTAAGAGGAAGCGGAACATCCAAGCCAGGCAAGCCTCTATGAAAGCGTAAGCGTCTCAGTTGGAAATACAAGCCCAGTCCATGCCAGCTCCTCTGAAACTGCCTTCCACCTGAGCCCCAGCAAATGTGGGCCTGGATAGCCAGGTACACCTGTGTGGCCTCAGCGCAATGGAACGGCAGGACACCTGACCCTGGACCAGCAAATGCAAATTGGCTAGGCTAAGCCAATTCGATTCTTTCTCTCAGAAATGGAGACAGAATTAGTGGATGGATGCCAAGTAGTTAAGTCAGGGTGGAAGCAGCTGATCCAGAGAGACAGGATGCAGAGAGAAGTGGGGAAACACTGCTCTGAGCCCTTGTGGAGGCAGAGTGTGACCTCAATTCAGAGTACAGTTGTACAGTCGCCTGTGTAATTTGTGGGGCCCAGTGCAAAATGAAAATGTCAAGTCCCTTTTTAAAAGTAAGAGGAACATGTCGTTAAAGGTACTAAAATATAAAGATGTTTTCATTAAAAATATTTTTTATTTATAAAATGTAATAAGGGTATTCATATTAGTTAGCTTGCATTGTCATAAAGTACCACAGATGGTGGCTTAAACAACAGACATTGATTTTCTCACAGTTCTAGCCGCTCAAAGTTTAAGAGGAAGGGGCCTGGATCATTGGTTTCTGCTGAGGGCTCTCTTCCTGGCTTGCGGACAACCACCTTCTCACTGCGTCTTCCCATGGTCTTTCCTGGTGCTTGCTGAGTGAGCACCCTCTCTGGGTCTCTTCCTCTTCTTATTAGGACACCAGTGCTATTGAATCAGGGTCCACCTTTAAGGCCTCATTTAACCTTAATGACCTCCTTAAAGGCTCTATCTCCAAATACAGTCACGTTAGGGATTAAGGATTCAACATATGACTCTTGGGTGACCACAGTTCAGTCCATAACAAAGGGTAATAGTGATACATAGGGAACAACATAGAATTACGAATTGAAGAAAATATTTTGGGTGTCCTAAGCTTACATAATAAATATTTATTATTTCTCTTCTATGAGTTTCTTCTCTCATTTTTGTAACAATACCACTGCTACCACCACTACCAATACAGTCATCCCTTGGTATCCAAGGGGAATCAGTTCCAGGAACCCCCTTGGATACTAAAATTCTCGGACGCTTAAGTCTCTTATATAAAATGGCATAGTACTTGCATACAACCTACATATGTCCTCCCGTATACTTTAAATACTCTCTAGATTACTTATAATACTTAATACAATGTAAATGCTATGTAAATCGTTGTCATATTATATTTTTTAGTGTGTATTAGTTATTGTGGTATTGTTATTTTTATTGGTTTTTTGTGTTTTTTATTTTTTATTGTGATATTGTTATCTTTTATTGTTTTTTTACGTGGTTTTTAAATTTTTTATTGTGGTATTGTTATTTTTTACTGTTTTTTCTTTTCTGAATGTTTTCTATTCTTGGTTGGTTGAATCTGTGGACACAGAGCCCAAAGATACAGAGGGCCGTCTGTACTTTATTAGTGTGATATCTTGATTGATCATGAGATTTTTCTGGCTCACTTCTGCAAATTTGTTTGCTAGTTCATCAAAAATTATACTTTTGGCAACTTTATTTTTAATTGATATAATTGAAAGCCACATGAGCTGCTCTTGGAATATGCAAGATTGCAAATAAATTTGGTCACTTTAATTTTAAGGAGGATCTTTCTGCTGATATGAATGTTACTGAAGCTGTTAGGAGTATTTTATAGGCTGTGATGATATTGGGATAAATTTCTGATAAATTATACATATTCATACATCAAGAGCTGACAATTCTTATAGAATAATTTTTCTAAAAAATCTTAACTCTTCATACAAACCAGTTTCATGTAAGTCTGAATTTTATTTTAAATGCAAATTTGTGCAATGGCATTTTATTTCCTCTTACATTTTCTGTAGCTTGTGGAGGTTTTACAAGAAACTGGCTTTAGGATTTGTTTAAAATGCAACAGCTGTTTATGCACTCTATCACTGTATCTTTAATTATAAGAGAAAATTTAATTTTAAATGTCTTCTTCATCAATAATTGATTCATCCATTGGTTTATATGAAAACATTGGGGTTTTTTAATCAAATGAGATTGTCTTTAAATTTCATTTCTGTTCCTAAGCTTGTGAAAATTTGTTTTGCAATGTTGTGGTAGTTTCCAAAACCAGGGATTCTAAATTCTGAAGAATCCTAATAACTCCCCAACAGGTTTTATTGTAATATCTACGTGAACATTTTTATTTTTGTAATAATTTACTGACAAAGTCTGTCTGCCTGACAGCCAGCAGTTTCTAGTCAAGAAGTCACGATCTGTGGAGATGCCACGGGAATGGGCTCCCGGGATAGACCAACAAAGTGACTTCCCAACACGAATCCTAGCACTGCCTTCATGGGAAGCTTCTCCTTTCTCCAGGGCTATGGCTGCTGTCTCCACAGTTTCTGCTTCTGCTGCTGCTATCACCATCATCACCACCACCAATCTGGGCCCAGGACCTATATCCTGGCCTGTGCAGCTGAGCTAACTGCTTGGCATGCACGCTGCTCATTGCGTGCTCTGCCGCAAGCCTGAATCAACAAGGGTGGGTGCTGACACTTCATGTATCTTCTCTGCTCACATGCGTGCTCCATTGTCCCATCAGACTTAATAACACAAGTCCCAAGACAGAATTTGAATGCTCAGTGACAGCATAGCATGAAACCAAACATAGGGCCTTCCACACCCTGGGCCCTGTGCAACTGTACAGGTCACTGCCCATAAACCAGCCCTACCTGAATTCCTCATTGGCCAGTTCTGGCACCAGCCCTCAGATATCCAAGCTGTCTATATTTAAATCTTGTCTTAGGAAGCTCCCAAGGCCTACTATTATATTTTTACTAAGAAAAAAAACAAATCCCCTATTGGGTAGGCACCACTGTATGCCCAGTCATTGCCCATTCTCTCATCTTCGTTAAAAAAAAAAAAAAAAGAAAGCGAAGAAAAAAGTTATTCTTTTCAGGGGAGCCATGTGCCACCTTCCCAGAATTCCTTACGTCTAAAGGTAATTATATGATTTGGTTATGGCCAATGGGAAAGAAACCAGAAGCCTGCTGCTAGAGATTTCTGGAAAATATTTGCTTTCCTAACAGACATACAGCCTTTTCTGTTCTGTTCCTCTTCTTCCTGCCAGGAATGCGGATGCGAGGCTGGAGGCAGTAGAGCCATCTCACAATCACACAGCAACAAGCCAAGTGGAGCTGGTGTGTTGTTGACAGATAACATGGGGAAGCTGTTATATGAATCCTGGACTGCTGATCTGTGAACTTCTTGATATACTGGGAACGTAAACTCTTTTGGTTACGCATTGGGTCAGATTTCTGTTACATGCAGCCAAATGCAGTCTTAACTGAGATACCCCTTTGCCTACATTAGCTTTAGCTGTTCTCCCAACTTGCTGTTTATGCTCCACCCACAGCACGTGAGATCTCTTTTGCCCACAGCACCCTCTCTCAATATGCTGCCGTTCCCCAGCCAGTAATTGCAGCTCTTTTTATCACAAAACTGCTCTCAGGCTGCCAAAACTGTTGGCCCTAGAGCCAGAAGTGCTGTCTCCTACAATTTTTTTTTTTTTTTTTAGACAAGATCTTGCTCTGTCATCCAAGCTGGAGGGCAGTGGCACAAACTCCTGGGCTCAAGGAATCCTCCTGCTTCAGCCTTCCTAGTAGTTGGGATGATAGGTGAGTGCCACCACTCCCAGGTAATTGTTTTTATTTTTTGTAGAGATGGGAGTGGACAGGGGGGGTCTCACTTTGTTGCCCAGGCTGGTCTCAAACTCCTGGACTCAAACCATCCTACTGCCTTGATCTCCCAAAGTGCTGGGATTATAGGCATCAGCCATCACACCCGCCCTGGGATCTATTCTTAACCCTTGCCCTAGTCAGGGTGATCTTCCTCAGAGTTAAGAGTTAGACTCTGTGGGACTCTGATAACACACCCTGGCTTGACCTTCCCTTCCCTCTCCTACCTCCCACCCTGCTGCTAGTTTCTTCCGGAGCTATTTCCTGATAGACTACACTAGTCTTCCCTTATCTGAGGTTTAATCTTCTGCAGTTTCAGTTACTGGCAGTCAACTTAGGTCTGAAAATATTAAATAAAAAATCCAGAAATAAAAAATCTGTAAGTTTTAAATTGCATGCCGTTCTGAGTGGTGAGATGAAATCTCAAGCCATCCTGCTCTATCCCACCTGAGAGATGAATCCTCCCTTTATCCACTGTATCATAGTATAGATGCAACTACCATCCATTAGCCACTTAGATGTCGACTCAGTTTTCAGATCAACTCTCCGTGTCGCGAGGCTTGTGTTCAGGTCATCCTTATTTTACTTAATAATGGCCCTGGACGGGTGCGGTGGCTCACGCCTGTAATCCTAGCACTTTGGGAGGCCGAGGTGGGTGGATCACCTGAGGTCAGGAGTTCAAGACCAGCCTGGCCATCATGGTGAAACCCCATCTTTAAAAATAAAATAAAATAAAAATAACGGCCCCAAGGTGTAAGGATAGTAATGCTGGTGTGTTGTTATTTTATTATTAGTTATCATTGTTAATCTCTTGACTGTGCCTAATTTACAGATTAAATTTAATATTAGGTATGTATGCATAGGGAGAAGCATATTATATGTAGGATTCTGTCTGCAGTTTCAGGTATCCACTGGGGGTCTTGGAATATCCCACAAGGAAGGTAATCCCCATGGATGAGGGGGAACTACTGTACTTTCACATGAATTTTCATCTCAGGGGCCACCTCTGGAAATTCAACGTAAGACACAAAGATCTCTGAATAGAATAGGTATTACCAGGAATTTAAAAGTCATTTAAAACTCAAACCATTTTGATGTTTCTTGTACATTTGAGGCTTCAGTAGGAAAAATGGTATGAAATCCTCATCACTCTTCTCGTATCCCAACTTGTAGCCCAGAAATTTTTTGACAGTTCAATTATAATTTGATAGTTCAAATAAATATACATTTATTTGTTTAAATATACCACAAATCAGGCTGGGTGCAGTAACTCAGGCCTGTAATCTTACCACTTTGGGAGGCTCAGGCGGGAGGACTGCTTGAGACCAGGAGTTCAAGCCCAACCTGGGCAACATAGTGAGACCCCACTCTACAAAAAAAAAAAAACAAAACTGTTTTAATTAGCTAGGTATGGTGCCACACACTTGTAGTCCTATTTACTTAGAAGGCTGAAACAGGAAGATCCCTTGAGCTCAGTAGTTCAAGGCTGCAAGTTAGCTACGACTGCAATGCTGCACTCCAGCCTAGGCAACAGAAAGAAAGACCTGGTCTCTTTAAAATACAGATAGATAGATAGATAGATAGATAGATAGATAGATAGATAGATAAAATATAATTGCCATAAGAAGAGAATGTCATTATCTTTGTACCAACAATATGAACAAAAGACACAAAAATATAAAATGTGTATCAGCCAAAGTTTTTTAGGGTTCTTGTTCACACCTGAGAACAGCTTTAGTGGAAAAAGCACTCCAGCATGGGGCCAGTTCCATGGTGACCATAGTTTGTCACTCAGAGCCTCCTCATTACCTTCTAAGACTAAAGTTTCCTAATCCTAAAATGCTGGTAATCTTGCAGATCTTTTCTGTTAGTGATTTGAGAAATGCATTTCATGGTTTTGTTTTGCATGTAAAAGAAAGCTTTTTTTTTTTTCTTTTTTGAGACAGGTCTCGCTCTGTCATCCAGGCTGGAGTGTAGTGGCAGGATGCAACTCACTGCAGCCTCCAAATCCTAGGCTCAAGCAATCCTCCCACCTCAGCCTCCTGAGTAGCTGGGACTACAGGTGCGCACCACCACACCAGGCTATTTATTATTATTATTATTATTATTATTATTATTATTATTTGTAAAAACAAGGTCTCGTCATCTTGCTCAAGCTGATTTTAAACTCCTGGGCTCAAGTGACACTCCCTCTGTGGCCTTTCAAAGTGCAAAGAAAACAGCTTATCCACACTGTGATTTTCTTTTCTCTTGATGCTGCGATTTACCCCCTTGATGTTGGTGAAGCTGGGGTGGTTTTGAAAGACTTAATCAATACTTTCATTGAGAAAATTGGTCCTTGTTGGCTAAAGATGAAAAGCTGCAACCCTTTCCAACAGCTCACTTCTGCCGGGTGAGATCAGGGGCAGATGGCTCAGTGTCCCTTAAGGTGATTTGATTACCCGTCACTGCCGGACGCCTGGTCTGGGTACGTGAGGAGAAGCACAGACACTATTTAGGAAGCAGAGGTACTTGTTCAATTCAATGACAGGAAAGCAAAATGCCCCTTCAGGTTTGAAGGAAAAATATTTGTTTTCAAAATGGAAAATTTCTTCCTGTCTTAAAGGGTCCATTTCAGTAACACATTTTCTTTTGGCTGAATCTTTGTCCTTCTAGAGTTCCGTCAAGCTTGGTTTAGAAAATGTCCCAATAAAAAGCTCCATTAATTCCAAAGACTCATAGAACTAGAGGGTTGAGGGAAAAGCTTCGGGATCATACAATGCCGAGTTCAGCTCTTTTGTTTCTCAGCAGGAAGCCAGTGACCTCCTGCCATTCAGTAGCGCATAACCACGCACTTCACCCAGTGGGATGGATAGGAAAGTGTGTGAGTATCCCATGAAGGCTTTTTGGTTGCAAAATCAGAAACCTAACTCCAACTACTTTAAATAAAGAAGGAAGTGAAATCAAGAGGAAGATATGTGATTGAAAGAAGCCTGGGGTCTCTCACAGAATCCAAGGACAAAGGGCACATCTGAAACTCACCGGAAACTTGAGGAACTCAAAAGCCCGCAGGAACTCACTGAGCATCTTCCACCTCTCAGAAACCACGGGCTTCCTGCATACCTGCTCCTTCATCTTGCACCAGCCCACCCCACTACAGCCCCATCTCTCTGCCTTCGGCTCTCAGCTCCAGCACCCACCACTGACTGACTCAATGTCCCAAGTCCTCAAGAGAGAAACCCATTTGGTTCCCTCTCACTGTCATGCCAGCCTGGCCACTGGCGAGTCTACTGAGGGAACTCTCAGGTCAGGTGTCCAGCTGTAGTGCAGTCACCAGAGGCTTGGAGCTGGGGAGTCAGGGCCTCTTATTCAGTTATGGAAGTGATCCAGAGGCAGGAACCAGTTGGTATCTTTTATAACTTGAGATGGTTTGTTTTCAAGTCATTTTCAAATGATTGTCAAATACAAACAAAATTATAGCATGTCAAAGTAGTTGATGGAATACAAGAGTAGTCTGGCTTGTTGTTTTATTGTTATTGCTGCAATATCCCACATCTTTAGGTTTAAAAATAAGAAAACATATCAACAGATACCAGTAAGACGTATGGTACAATTCAATAACCATTCATCATTTTTAAATGGAAAAAAATTGTTAACACGCCATTGAAAAAGCAAATCGAAAGCTAATTAAAATAGGTACTAGACAAGAGGTTAATATCTTTAGTGTAAAAATATTTCTTTCAAGATTGTTTTTAAAATTAGCTTCTCAATAGAAAAAATGGACAAAGCAAGTAAAAAGGCAATTCATACATCCGAAAATACTCAGCTTCATGAGAGATTAAAATACAAAATAAAACAATACTAAAGTATTATTGGTACTCATCAAGTAGGCAAAGATTGAGATAATGATCATACTTAAGGCTATTTAGAGTATGGTAAAATATGCATGCAATGTATCTGGAAGCACATATTGGTAAAACTTTCCGGCGAGGTGTCGTGGCTCAAGCCTGTAATCCCAGCAATTTGGGAGGCCAAGGCAGGTGGATCACTTGAGGTCAGGAGCTCAAGACCAGCCTGGCCAACATGGTGAAGCCCTGACTCTATTAAAAATACAAAAATTAGCCAGATGTGATGGTAAGTACCTGTAGTCTCAGCCACTTGGGAAGCTGAGGCAGGAGAATTGCTTGAACCTGGGAGGTGGAGGTTGCAGTGAGCAGAGATTGTGGGGCTGCACTCCAGCCTGGGCAACAGAGTGAGACACTGTCTTAAAAAAAAAAAAAAAACCTTTCTGGATAGGCTTTTGATACTATTCAGCAAAAGCCTTAAAATTGATTATGTGATTTTACTAGGAATGTATCAGATGTATTCTCATACTTATGTAAGTAGATTCTACCGTGGTATCCCTTAAAATACAGGAAAATTATAAACAAATATGTATAACAATTAGGAATTTCAATAATTTATGGTACCATAGCAATAAAGATGACATGAGAAGCTGGAAAGGAAAATACATAAAATAGTTCACAGGTTTATTTTTAGGTAAAGTTTTTTTATATTATCTATGATTTGCGTTTTCTTCTTTGTGCTCTTTTGTATTTTCCAACATGTTTCTGATGTATAGTAATCTGTCATCAAGAAAGAAAAAAAATGCAAGCACTTACAAAGATGCTAAAGGAAAATAAAATTTTAAAATAGGAACAAATGGGGCAAAATTGGAACCAACCTCCTTGAAATCAGTATCAGGAAAAATGTGAAATGTAGCAATTATTATTTAATATTTTTATATCCTGTCACGATGAGAAATAAAAAGGAACAAAACAGAGGTTAGTCCATGGAAAACAGTTTAGAAAAACTAACCAGATGCCGTAAAATAAACTCCTTCAATATATCAATCACAGGCTAGAAAATATAAAATAGTAATGAGGAAAATATGCAAATCTGTGATTCATAAAAGATAATCGTATCTAACTTATATTCCTAAAGCTGTTGTGAGAAGTAAAGAAAATAATAAATTTGAAAACCCTTAGACATTTTGTAAAAAGTGGTATCATGGTAGGAATAATAATTGTGTGGCTGTGTTATTTGTGAAAAATTACGAAAATTACGTGATCCCTTCCGAACAATAGTTATTATTGTCCCTGTTGCCAAAAATCACACCTTATGATATTAGTATGTGCTCATTGTTGATGTCCAGAACAGACCTATAAAAACAAGGGCTTATGGCAGAAAATGATCTCTATCCCTCTGCCCCCACAACCCTGTAACTTTCTGGGCTTGGCACATACAGAAGGCAAGATATGAAGAGAAACCATTCAGTAGCGCAGTCCCAAAGAGAGTAAAGGACTGGAGTGTAAGAACCCACAGAAGATCCGCTGGGGGTGTATGTGCTCTGATTGTCTTACAGATACCACACATGCAATATCTAAGGTCATTTCCACCAACCTCGATTCAGAAAGGGTGAGTGAGTAAAATTCTTCTCTACAGGAAGCAGAGGTCACAGGGGCTAGAAGAAATCACAGGGAGGCAACAGAGGATTCAAGAAGAAATCAGAATGTCCAAATAGAAAGGGGTGTGCAAGAATAGGGCCCTGGCTCTAAGGGCCAAGCCTGAGGGACCAGCCCTCACTTAGGAGCTGGGAGACAAGCTGGACAGTGTATAGGAGCCACGTCTAACCACGGCCCCCATCTCCACTCAGCTTCCTCTTTGGGCTCTGAAATGGTCGAAAGACAAAGATCAAACCTGAACTTGAGAACTGTTTTGTGCCTGATTAACTCACATCCTGAATCAAGAGCAGTATCTCAAATAGAGAATAATTAATAAATTGATTTTTTAAAAGTTTCTGAGGACCTATATCCAAATGTGTTTTACTTATCTGATACTCTCTCCCGCTTCTCCATCAACATCAGGATCAAAATCTAATGTCCTTCATCCCCCCATAGATGTATGTCTGTGCCATACCAAAAACCCAACTACTGGGTTCAAATCCCAGCTTCACCACTTTTAGATGCATGATTTAGATGCATGTTTAACTTCCTTGTGACTCATTTTCTTCATCTCAATAATAGGGAGTATAACATTTATTTCACAGAGTGCCAGAAAGATGAGGAAGATCAGGCAAGGAAATCGCTTGAGAGTGCTATATACTGGAAATTGCACCATGACTAGTGGTCTTTAAAAGAATCAGTTAAAGGGCGGGCGCGGTGGCTGAAGCCTGTAATCCCAGCACTTTGGGAGGCCAAGGCAGGGAGATCCCTTGAGGCCAGGAGTTCAACCAGCCTGGCCGACATGGCAAAACTCCAAAAAATTAGCCACATGTGGTGGTGTGTGCCTTAATCCCAGCTACTCTGGAGGCTGAGGCAGTAGAATCCCTTGAACCCTGGAGGTGGAGGTTGCAGTGAGCTGAGACTGCACCACTGCACTCCAGCCTGGGCAGCAAAGAGAGACTTGGTCTGAGAAACTTTTATTGAATGAGATTCCTCTGAGGAAGTGGTTTATTTTTATTGGACAGAAATATTTTGATAAATTGATTGGCATTGAGGATAAGACCCCAAAGTCATGCTTCAGGTGAGAAAAATGCTAAGTTGAGATTCAAGAGGCAAGATGAGGAATTTGTTCTACTTCTGAGAAAGGAGGAAGAGAAGAAAAGCAAAATGGGTTGGGGGCTGGGGCAGGAGAGAGAGAGAGAAAGAGAGAGAGAGAGAGAGAGAGAGAGAGAGAGAGAAATGAACTTCAGAATTTTATGCCCAGGTTACCTAATCAGACAGTCACAGGGAATGAGAGTATCCATGGCTAGGATGTCTAGAAGAAACTTATTCCCTCTTGGGATTTAAGAAGAGATTTTTCACGTAATTTTGTGCAGTTTTCCCTCATTTTCCAGAGGGACAAATGCCAGGGCTCGAGGAGCAGCTGGTTCTCACCTAGACCCTGGCTAACAAACTAGGTTATGGCTCCAGAACTACTAATAGGGCAATGTGAGTTACATGAGCATAGGATGAAGAGGGGTACGAGTTTGAAATAGCTGCTTTTCTATATAGAAGGCCAGTCGATTTTTAATTCTATGCTGCCCTTTTTTATTTTCAGCCTTCCAAAAACCTATCACTTTAGGGAATTTAAGGCAGTTTCACACGTCTACACACCCAGTTCGTCTAGGGTTCGCTGTGCCTGCTCCTGTGCCTTCCTGTGTCAGTTTCTCCACCCCGGCTTATTTGCTTGATTTCAGCCAAGGCTACACTTTTGGCAGTTCCACTTCACTTGCCATACATACCAGTAGGCCCGTTAGGAAAAATGAGCTTCTGCTTATCAATTTCCATTTAAATATGCATGTCTTTATATTTCTTTTATCCCTAGTATTATAACATTAAACTTCTTCATATCATTCTATATGTTTTACCTGTAAGATTTTAATAAATTGCATAATATTTAATTGTATGTATTTACAGTAACTTATTTAACTAACCCATAGTGAGTAATGATCATCCTTCTGTATAACTTTTGTTCTCATCTCACTTAAAAAATTTCTCTGTGATAGATTCCTGGTCATGTACCCAGAGGGCACATACACCTATTAATGTTTTTCACATATATTTTCTAAGTGTTTTCTAGGGGTAAATGGTAGCAATTTATAACCTTACTAGAAGCTACTCTCAGCCCTGAGTATTATCAAGTGTTTTAAACTTTTAAGTTTGCTAGGCCGAATGTGGTGGCTCACACCTGTAATCTCAGCACTTTGGGAGATCACTTGAGGTCAGGAAGTTGAGACCAGACTGGCCAACATGCTGAAATTCCATCTCTACTAAAAATACAAAAATTAGCTATGTGTGGTGGCACGTGTCTGTAACCCAAGCTATTTGAGAGGCTGAGGCACGAGAATCGCCTGAACCTGAAAGACAAAGGTAACAGTGAGCCAAGATCGCGCCACTGCACTTCAGTCTGGGTGACAGAGTAAAACTCCGTCTCAAAAAAAAAAAAAAAAAAACAGTTTGCCAATTTCATGTGCAAAAACATCTTGTTTTTATATTGTTGTGTTCATTTTATTTTCATTATTCATTTATTCAGTTAATATTTATTGTGCCGCCATATCCCAGGCACAGCTGCAGGCCCTGAACATACAGCAGTAAGCAAAGCGTCTCCCTCGTGGAGTCTGGGTGTGAGTGAGGGAGCCATTTTACATTAGATGTTCAGGCGAAGTCTCTCTGATATGGTCACATATGAGCAGAAACCTCGGTGAGTGCCCTCCTGTCATCTTGGGGCCTGTGGAGGCCTGCTGGGAATACAACTTCTTAAAAGGAACACGTCTGGAAAACTGTGGTCCAAGGCCTTTTCTGCTGCCTATAAGCAGGGTCTCCAAAACCAAAGGGGACACACAGCTCTTCTTAAAATTGAAGGTGTTTATGCCCAAGATGAACTGAATTTTATCTGGGCAAGAGATGTGCTTGTGTATACAAAGCAAAGAGCAACCCGAGGATTCCTGGCAGCAAACCAAACAAAAGCAGAGTAATCTGGGGAAAGGTAACCCAGGCCTGCAGGAACAGCGGCATGGTTCCTGCCAAATTCCATAGCAATCTTCCTGCAAAGACTGGCCCTGTGTGTTGGCTCACGCCTGTAATCCCAGCACTTTGGGAGGCCAAGGCAGGTGGATCACTTGAGGTCAGGAGTTCGAGACCAGCCTGGCCAACATGGTGAAACCCCACCTCTGCTAAAAAAAAAAAAAAAAAAAAAAAAAATTAGCTAGGCATGGTAGCATACGCCTGTGCTCCCAGCTACTCAGGAGGCTGAGGCAAAAGAATCACTTGAACCCTGGAGAAGGAAGTTGCACTGAGCCAAGATCGTGCCACTGCACTCCAGCCTGGGTGACAGAGTGAGATGCCATCTCAAAAAATAAAAAGAGAGAGAGATGAAAAGAAACAGACACAGAGAGGAGAATACCAGTTGAAGACAGAGACACACAGGAAGAAGACAGCCACGTGAAGATGGAAGCAGAGATTGTAGTTATTTGCCACAAACCAAGGAATGCTTGGGCCACCAGAAGCTGGAAGACGCAAGGAAGGAGTCTTTCCTGTGAACTTCAGAGGCAACATGGCCCTGCCTGCGCCTTCATTTCAGACCTCCAGCCTCCAGAGCTGTGAGAGAATACATTTCTGTTGTTTGCGGTCACACAGTTTGTGGCACTTTATTCTAACAGCCCTGGGAAACTAATACACTCCCCTTATTATATATTAAATTATCTCATTAAGTGGGATCTCCCTTAATTCCATTCACTTATTATATCAACATAGCACTATTTTCTTTAAGTGTTTTGGTTTACTTTAATACTTCATACTTTTCCCTCACTACGTACCTTTTCTACATTTTCTTAGCTAATATCACACATTATTCTTCACAATAAACTTTATTTTTAGAATAGATGTGTCAAGCTTGGTGCTGTGTCTTGCACCTGTAATCCCAGCTACACAGAAGGATCCCTTGAGGTCAAGAGTTCGAGATAAGTCTGGGCAACACGGCAAGACCCCATCTGCAAAATAATAATAATAATAATAATAGCCAGGTGTGGTGACAGGCACCTATAGTCTCAGCTACTCAGGAGGCTGAGGCAGGAGGATTGCTTGAGCCCAGGAGTTTGAGGCTGTAGTGAGCTGTGATCACACCACTGCACTTCAGCCCAGATGACAGAGCGAGACCCCATCTCTAAGAGAAATTTCAATTTCAAAATAAAGAACAAATTTGTCAAGTCCTGTTTCCTCCAAAACATAAACCTAGTAATCTCTACACACAAAGTGATTCATTATTTAGCACGAATAAAAATTTCAAATATAATTAAATTGAATAAGAACATTTTCTGTTTATTTTAAATTATTTCCGTTTTTGCAATTGATTTACTCCAGGTAATTGGACCAATGTGTGTTTTTAAAACATTTATGTGCTGAGGTTTGGGCACTAAATAAAAAGAAAAAATACATAGGTCTTAAAAATAATAAAAATGCATACTGCCTTTAGTTGAAGAGAACTATTTTAAAATAATAATCAGATTTATAGTTATTATTATCAATAATGATGATGTCTGATTTCCACATTATTTAAATTTTTTTTAATTCTTTCCCATCGCTTATTTCAAGTAAACAGTAAAACAGACATTCTGCCTTAAGGCTATTTCCACATTCACCACCCATCAAGTCCAATGCCCCAGTTCCAATCATGAATATTTGTCCAAAACATTCTGCTTTCCCAAAATCTTCCTCTTCCCAATCTAATCCTTCACGGGCCCCTCAGGAGTTGCTTATACCATGTTAAACACCTTGAAGCCATCCTAGTTAGAAGTCATTCTTCCCTCTGCTCAAGTTTTGGTTTTGTTTTGTTTTGCTTTTTTTTTTTGAGATGGAGTCTCCCTCTGTTGCCAAGCTGGAGTGCAGTGGCACAGTCTCAGCTCACTGCAATCTCTGCCTCCTGGGTTCAGGCGAGTTCCCTGCCTCAAGCTCCCGTGTAGCTGGGACTACAGGCAAGAGTCACCATGCTCAGCTAATTTTTTTTTTTTTTTTTTTTTTTTTTTTTTTGTATTTTAGTAGAGATAGGGTTTCACCAGCTTGGCCAGGATGGTCTTGATCTCCTGACCTCATGATCTGCCCACCTTGGCCTCCCAAAAGTGTAGTTTTGACTTTCTGTCCATAGCTCATTTTACACTTATCATATCGTGTAATAAAGTCAGTTATGTTTTATCTATGTTTATGGTTTGGACAATGATTTATTAAGTCAGATTAGTTTGAGAAATATCTTTTGTTCTATTGTGTCCTAAAACTTTTTTAAATCAGATTGGCTGATGCCACTTACTCCTCCCGAATATGTGCTTCCAAATAACCCATTCTTATAGTGAGAAGATGATGAGAACTGGCCTCACCTAAGACATTTTTGTGATAGGGAATTCCCAGCATTCGAAATCCATTTTTAGGTAGGTCAGGGTTGGTCCCCGTGGCTATTTCTCTGTATGCTAGATGCAGACATCAGTACTACAGTGATGTTTTCCAATGTGCTTCAAATCTAACTTTCTCAATGTGATGAAATAAGCAGTGGGCAAAGGAGTCCAAGAGACTGGATTCAAGCTCTGGCTTGGTTCTTTTGTGGGTGTATGTCTTTTTTTTTAGATGGAGTTTCGCTCTGTCACCCAGGCTGGCACGATCCTGGCTCACTGCAACCTCTGCCTCCAATGTTCAAGTGATTTTCTCACTTCTGTCTCCCTAGTAGCTAGGATTACAAGGATGCACCACCATGCCCAGCTCATTTTTGTATTTTTAATAGAGACGGGGTTTCACCATGCTGGCCAGGATGGTCTCAAACTCCTGACCTCAAGTGATCCACCTGCCTTAGCCTGTATTGGGATTGCAGGTGTGAGCCACTGCACCTGGCCCAAGCTCTGGCTTGGTTCTAATCTTTTACTTCTCTAGGCCCAGTTTCTTCATCTATATAATGATGTTATTGCACCAGATCCCTAAGAGGTAGAGGTGGAATTCTTTATTTTATTTTTATTTCAACAGCAGTGGAGACTTTTTTGAAAATTCAAGTGGGAAGAGGGTCACTGGATAACAGGGAGCTGCTCTTGTGGAAGGTGGTAGAAGGGCTGGGAGCCGGCCCCCTCCTTCCCTCACAGCAGCCCTGGAATCTCCTCTTCAGCTGATCCCAGGATGGCTTCTAAGAACACACTTTGAAACCATTAAACTAGGTCCAGGTTTCCTAAGCTACAGGCATTCACACGCTACCTTGTGATTTTTGCTGGAATCAGCATATATTGTATGCTATTTATTCATTCATTCAGCCATTTGACAAGGATTTATTGAGGACCTACTCTGTGCTGGTGATCCAGCTAAACCAGTCCCTCTGTTAGGGGCGTGGCAACATTCTTAGAGAGCCATATCTCTCGGTGGTTAGGAATCTAGGCTCTGAATGCAGACAGATCTATGTTTGTCTGTTATGATGCAACTCCTCTTTGCTTCAATTCGGTTTTCTGTAAAACAAAATTTAAGTAACAGGGCTGTTGTGAGGATTAAATGAAGAACTACATTCAAAGCACTTAGTACAAGACTCAGCACACAGCGCTTAGTAACAGCTGTTATTTTTCTAATCTTATTTTTTTAACTAAGTAATTTCTTTAGCCTCATTCTGAACAAATAAATTTAATACACAAGCTATATATTTCTAACACACTTGAAGATATATGCACAACAATTTCATTTGAAAATGTTTTTCTTCAATCAGCTGGACATGCTGGCAGGTGCCTATAGTCCCAGCTACACTGGAGGCTGAGGCAGGACGATCACCTGAGCCCAGAAGTTTGTGGCTGCAGTGAGCTATGACCACCACCATGGCACTCCAGCCTGGGTGAGAGAGCAAGGCCGTCTCTAAAAAAAAAAAAAAAAAAAAAGAAAATGTTTGTCTTCACACATGAAGTCATTTCAGAATACCTATGGTACAGGTGACACATTTGGGAAGCATAATTACCATCATCCCTTCTCCTATGACCAGTCCCTGCTTGGGCTGCATGGAGTATAAGGCCTCGTTTTGCTTTGCGCACTGCTATCACTCCTATTCATCTTAAGAAAACAGTCATTAGACACTTAATTGCCTCAGCATTTTGTATCTAGGGAACCGCCTGCACCCACTTCTTTGCCATCCCGATAATGATCGCAGTTGCGCAAGGTAGCATGCAGCTCAGCAAAGACAACACAGCAATCCATGGAAAGATACTAAGACATTTATCTCATGCAGTGCGTCAGATGATTTTTCAGGGTTGGAGACAAGAGCAAAGCTCCCATGAAATTAGCAATGGGAAGTCCATGTTCAGCACGCAAGCACACCCATCTTCCCGTAGTACTGCTTTCTCCCTGGAGGGCCTAAGGAAGCCTGCAGTGCACAATGGAGCCCTGGGGACTCTGCCAGGGTGAGGACCAAGGACACCAGGCAACCCCGAGCCGGAGACTTGGCTAGCTTCCTATTTGCTGCCATGTAAAGTAGTCTTTTCTAAGGCCACTTTTCTAAGGCCTCCTTTCCAACTCCCACCCCACGCACTCCACATGAACTTTCATCACCATGAATGACCTGGAAGTTATTTAGCGAGTTATATGACACACAGACATAGAGCATGTCAGAGGTAAACACAGACATTTTCCAGTGACTAGGCGGGGGGCCAGCCCTCCGGGCAATTCAGGAACTCTCTGAACATCCAGTTCTGCTTCAGCACTAAACAGAGGCCACCACCTTAGTTCTCTTCACCACCCTATAGCTAACAACCCGATGGGCGACCGTTTTTGGGTATAGTCAAAGGGCTGTGTTCTAGTCTTTGTTACCAGTCAATGGTTGACCCTGGGCAAGTGGCATTCTCTGAGTCTTATTTTCTTCTTTTGTAAAATGAGGAGTGTGTTTGACGGGATTCCTAAAGTCCCTTCCAAAACTAGCATTCTGGTTCTAGTTCTTCCAATCTGATTCTAACGACCTCTCTTCTCCATGACAACCCTTCCGACATTGAACCGTAATGTTCGAGTCATCCCTTCCTCTGCAAACGTTCCCTTCCCTTCCACACGTCCCTGTCACTTCTGGTTTCCAGATCCCTCTCTGCTCTGGTCATCCTTCTCTGGACGGGGGCCAGCTCATCAGCTCAGTTCAGATAAGGGGCACAGCAGAGCCTGCCTGGGACTTCTTCCAGAGCACCTGCTCACTGCCAGAACCGAGGCTGACTCAATTAGAACATCTGGTCACCTTCCCTTCCCCCGGCGTCTCCTCATCCTGTGGCAGAACCACTGGCTTAACAGATATAGTTGAATTTAAAATATTAGCCATTAAGAAAAGACAAAAACATACCTGCTGGCTAGGCATGGTGGCCCACACCTATAATCTTAGCAGTTTGGGAGGCTGAGGCAGGAGGATCACTTGAGCCGAGGAGTTTGAGACCAGTCTGGGAAACATCATAAGAACCCCATCTCTACAAAAGTAGAAAATTAGCCGATGCGGTAGTGCACACCTGTAGCCCCAGCTACTCGGGAGGCTGAGGTGGGAGGATCACTCGAGCCTGGGAGGTTGAGGATGCAGCCAGCCAAGATGGTGCCACTGCACTCCAGCCTGGGACGACAGAGTGAGCAAGTTTTTGTTTTCTTGACCATGCATCAAAACAAAAACAAAAGGTAGCCGCTAATGCGTAGCCTCCTATTTTCCAAGACATTCATTTAAGAAAAGAAAAACATGAAGAAAACTCCTTTCAGTAAGTGCTGTGAGGCACCTCAGCTCCTCAAAGAGCAACTTGAAGTCCAAGGCGGGAGACAGCCACGGCTTCTGCAGTTAGAGAAAAAGCACCCACTGGGCTAGGTGAGCACAGCCAAGAAGATATTGCTGCCACCGTGTGGCCATAATTGTTCTATTATCTCTGTCCAGGCCTGGAAGGATTTGGGGATGACTGGCCGAGAGAAATCCGTGAGGCTGGTTTCTGTGTTAGAAATCCTGAGTCAGAAAATTCATGAAGACAGCACGCTTGACCAAAATGTCACCAGATCGGTTCTCCTCTCTGCATCCTTCTCATCTCTTAGAGACTCATCTTCCTCCCAGCCCTCTTCAACATCAGGAACTAAATGTGCTTTAGACTAGAACCTTCTGCATGATGGTCATCCCTGTGGTAGCAAGAGTGGCGGCATCTGTGACTGCCGACCTCCGACTCCCACCAGAGTCGGGGTGGGGGGCGGTGATTTCTGAACCACGGCGTCTCTCTCAATTCTTAACCTGTTAGCTGCTGGGACAGATGACATGTATGAACCTTCTTGTCTCTTTGCCCCTACATGAAGGGGGCGTAAGCAGTGGCTCACACCCTTTCTTGACCATTTTCCATATCCCTTCAAGCTAGTTAGCTTAACCCGCTGGTCCTGTGCCCCAACTAACCCCAATGTATAGAAAATGTCTTTGCCCATAATCTAAGTGGAAGACGGAAGTCTGACTTCCATCTCTGCAGGATGATGAGCTGCCTCCTGCCCCCTTTTTAATAGTATTGCAACTGTACGATTGCTGTGATGTGTCATCTCCACCAAAAACTCTACCTGGAGATCTCCAGGCTGGATGGTGGCTCCAGGGGGCACGGTCACAGCAAAGTGGCTCTTGGGGTGCACACCACAGCTTCCCATGGTTGGTCCCTCCAGATTCCGACTCTATGTGCCTATGTCTATGCAGGTCAGCAACACCATCTTCTCCCCTCACGGGTGTGTCCGTTTTCCTTCCGCATGTCCCATGTGGAGAAGTGGAAGATTGGAGGAGCAGTGTACAGGAGCAGGCGTGACTACGTATATCTGGTCTAGTATAATCCCTGTGTGTGATTCTAAGAAGTTCGTCAACCTTAAAATAACTTACTTTCCCTATCACTAATGCACGAGTTCTGCTGACTGAACACAAAGTGCAGAAAAGAAGGTAGTGGATTCATCAGTCACAGAAAAGTGCTAGCTTAAGCTTACTGTACAGCTCAAACTGATATTTACCTAAGCACCTTCCCCAGACAGCTATAAAAATAACTATTGCCATCACAAAGACAGAGAAAAGAACTTAACTGTTCTGGTTAAAAGTTGATGAAGGGCCAGGTGTGGTGCCTCGTGACTGTAATCCTAGCACTTTGGGAGACCGAGGCTGGCAGATCACAAGGTCAGGAGTTCAAGACCAGCCTGGCCAACATGGTGAAACCCTGTCTCTACTGAAAATACAAAAATTAGCTGGACGTGGTGGCGCGTGCCTGTAGTCCCTGCTACACAAGAGGCTGAGGCAAGAGAATTGCTTGAACCCAGGAGGCAGAGGTTGCAGTGAGCTGAAATGTGCCACTGCACTCCAGCCTTTATGACAGAGCAAGACTACATCGCTAAAAAAAAAAAAAAAATTACAAAATCCAGTAGAAGGAGCATGCACTACTTGGCCTACTGGCCTGCCTCGGTCCCAGCTCTGTCTATATCTTACTAGTGGGTCTAGCTTTGGGCAAGACACTAAAATACTTGAGCCTCGATTTCCTCATCTGTAAAATGAAGGCATTAATAGCTAACTCACAGGGTTGCTGTGATTGACACTATAATAGAAAGCAACGGAAATACAGTTGGTCTTCAATAAATGCTTAAGAAAAGAGGGATCATTACCCAGCCCAGTGGTGACGAAGGCTTATGAAAATGGTGGCCAAAGATGAAAAAAGAAGAGAAAGGTGGGAGAGACATTTCAGAGACGTGACAGAAACTAAAGTGATTTGCCAACAAAGCCGAGGCTGAGGACCCTGCGCTAGGACCCAGCTCGCTATCCCAAGCTGACCTTTGCACCTCTTTTCTCCTTCCAGGCTGCTGTTGTGTGAGAATATGAAGGGGAATGAGAGAAAAGAATAAAATGGAATGAAATCAAGACCAAATCAAGTCCATGGTGAGACTTTTAAATATTTATATGCAGCAATAGCAATTTTGTAATTTGAATTTGAATTTGCAATGCCCCTGCTTTCTGCAAACGAGTGGGTGTCATCATCCTAGGGATCCTCATCCTAATACCTCTCATCAGGACAGCCCGTCTCTCCCTGTCTCTCCCTCACAGCCGTTCTTGGTGGAGATGATATCATCCTCGAGAAGACAAAAATTGTTCTTGGGAAACAAAAAAAATCTTACTATGTTCATGTGTAAGGTACAGATATACACACAGTACACACGCGGGTATACAGTATGTTTGTGGTATTGAATTTGGGGGGGGGAGGATATCAGACAAAAATCTAAAAATGCTCTTTAGAGGGGTGGCAAAGAAAAATGTCAAGAAACTCTAGTCTACACCCTAAGCACCTTTGGGGGAGGGATTCTGAATTCACATTCACTGTGGAATTCTCCAGACCAAGCAGAGTGTCTGTGTTAAATAGGGATGATTAACAAGAAACTGAAGGAACGGAGGAGTCAGGGAGGAAGGGAGGGAGGGAGGGAGGGAGGGAGGGGTAGCAGGAGTGAGGAAGTTACTTGCACCCATGCATCCATTTGGGGCTACAAACAAGAGGAAACTTTCAATGGGCTTAAATGATAAACAATATGAGCTGGCTTGCTTGGTAGTCAGTTAGGCAGTGCGGTGTTGTGCAAACCTCAGTCCCCACAAGGTAACCTCAAAGACACATCTTCTGGAAGCTCCCCTGGAGTCTCCAGTAGGCCTCCCCTCTGCTCTCATCTCATTTGTCTGACTTGAGTCCGGTGCCTTTTCCAGAACCAATCACAAGCAAGGCGTTGGAATATCCCTGAGACCTGCAGGAGCTAGACCTGGAAATGTTGGCTTCCCCTGAGACACAGATGCTGCCCAGGGGCAGAGGAGTGACAAAAACCCAAATAAAATGGGGGTTCTATAAGGAAGGAAGAAGGAATGAATGAACGTTGGTCTTGGTGGGGTAGACAATGGTGTCCACGTATTTACTGACTCAAATGTTCTCGAACAGTTTTGTTAAGAGAAACAGGCTTCTACCTTGTTACCTGCGTATTTTACTCGCTTTTGACAAAGCAAACCATTTTTAAAGTTGTAACTGTGGCCACATTGATTTTAGCTAGCTATTAATTTAGACACACGAACAATAGTTGAGTCTTTTCATGTCATATGCACATTTTACAGTATGTTGTGGTCTCTTATTTAAGCAAGGTGAGAGATGAGAGAGAGAGGTGCATGTGTGTCTCAGAATTTTTCTGAGGACAGGAATAGTATGTTTAAAAGGGAACACGGGTCTGAGAACTTGGGGACCAGGACCATTGCCTTCGCTTTACTGAGTTAAGTGGGTGACTCCAGGCAAGTCCTTCCCTGCTCTGAGCTTTGATTTTCTCACTTATGAAACAAAGAGAGGCTTGTCAAAGTCTCTGCCGTCTCTCAGATTCTATGTCATAGAATTTGCTTGTATAAAAAACTATATTATAGATTATAGAGGCTTGTAGGGTTTTACTTATATTGTTGCTTTGGCTGAATATCACTTTTGATGAGATCGTCAACATTGCTCTGCAGATGTGGCACCAGTCTTCATCCAGAGAACTCTCTGGAACCATTAAAGAAATCCTGGGGACTGCCCAGTCTGTGGGCTGTAATGTTGATGGCTGCCACCCTCATGACATCATAGATGACATCAACAGTTGCGCTGTGAATGCCCAGCTAGTTAAGAAGCACAAAGGAAAATATTTCAATAAAAGATCACTTGACAACTGGTTAAAAAATACATATATTGGCCGGGCGCGGTGGCTCAAGCCTGTAATCCCAGCACTTTGGGAGGCCAAGGCAGGTGGATCACGAGGTCAAGAGATCGAGACCATCCTGGTCAACATGGTGAAACCCCGTCTCTACTAAAAATACAAAAAATTAGCTGGGCATGGTGGCGCGTGCCTGTAATCCCAGCTACTCAGGAGGCTGAGGCAGGAGAATTGCCTGAACCCAGGAGGCGGAGGTTGCGGTGAGCCGAGATCGCGCCATTGCACTCCAGCCTGGGTAACAAGAGCAAAACTCCATCTCAAAAAAAAAAAAAAAAACATATATTTAGAAGCTTCTTAGTAATTTTTTCTGATATTTTAAATGGAAGCAAGCTCTCAATTATAATATTGTTTTGATGGAAAAATACAACCTGTTTAACTGTAAAACCATGTCACATCACAGTTTCCAAGAAGAAGTATTTGTCCCAGTCAAATGAAGCCTGCTGTATTCAGTTTTAAGAAGGCACATTCAATCTTTTGGCAGGATGGATGGATGGATGGATGGACACACAGATATCTGAATGAATACATGTTTTTGCTGTCTGATTGTAGGTATAATTCACAGGTGACATAGGAAATTAAGTGGCAGGTGTATGTCTTTCAGCAATTAGGAACGGTTGGACATTGTCCCTATTCTAATAATAGGCCTGTGGATGGGTCTCTGCTTGAGTCCACATCAGCAGCACACTCTGTTTGTCAGCTTCCCAAAGGACATTCTGGCATTTTCATTAGACTCTGCTTTCTTCCTATTAACACATCTGAACAGAATGTGCCCCTGCAAAGGGAGGCCAGTGACAGCATTTAAGTCTGTAATGTCAAAGAAGCCCTCCGGTGGTACATACACTTCCCTGGTCTCTTTTCCCTTGAGGATTATGAGGTTTGTAGATCTAACGAGTCAGAGTGTTTTCTTTGTATGCAGTATCCCATATCCAAATAAATAATGAAATAAATACACAAGCACAAATACCACACACACCTTTAGCCATTTACTGAGTCAGTAAGATTTTGACATTAGTAAGAGCAGCAATGAATTATGAATGTTTCTAAGAGAAACTTTTAATCCAGAAGGACTTTTTAAAAGGCACTTTCTGATTCTGGCCTAATAGATGAGTATAATCAAATAGCTGCGGTTTAAATTATTTAGTTATTCCCAACTAATACATAAAGCCCAACTGACAAAAAACGATTCTAATATCACAGGCTGAGAAACTCCACTGCCTATGCTTCCTCATACCCCCATTCAGTGTCAACACCACATTGTGATTGTTGCTTTAGTGGCCACTTCCTGCAGCTGCCATCTGGCTGATTAGAAGTGGGGAAGGCCTATGGTAACAAGCCCTCGGGGCCTTTTTCCAACCCTTTAGGAAACAGAAGGAAATGCTTGGGACTCTAATTACAGACTAATAAATAGTTCAAGCAGAAGAGGTTACGGGTCTAAAAGGAGTTGATCCCTTCATCTACCATATTCCACACTCTCTCTTAGTACCCCTTTTTCATTTTAAAAGATTCCCTATTCTTTTCTTTCTTTCCTTTTTTTTTTTTTTTTAATTTTTTTAAGACCAAGTCTCCCTCTGTCGCCCAGGCTGGAGTGCAGTGGCAGGATCTCAGCTCGCTGCAACCTCGACCTCCCAGGTTCAAGCAATTCTCCTGCCTCAGCCTCCTGAGTAGCGGGGATTACAGGCGTGTGCTACCATGTCTGGTTAATTTTCATATTTTTAGTAGAAATGGGGTTTCACCATGTCGGCCAGGCTGCTCTCACACTCCTGACCTCAGGTGATCTGCCTGCCTTAGCCCCCCAAAGTGCTGGGATTACAGGTGTGAGCCAGTGTGCTGGGCCCTTTCTTTCTTTCTTTTTAATTTACAAATCTGAATGGCCAACCTATGGCCCCATTGTTAAGAACCTAAGAATTTCTGCTCTGTATCACACCTGTGAGCCTATCCCATCATTCGTTCGTGAGCATCTATTATCCACCAGGTGTGGAACTAAATGATAGGAATTCAAACACAAAGTAAAATCTTGCCTTGAAAACACATAAAACATAATTGATCCAATACCCTTTGCTGTACTGTATTTATCTCTCTCTCTCTCTCTCTCTCTCTCTCTCTCTCTCTCTCTCTGTGTCACTTGTTTCTTTTTACTCCATGTAGCCCAGAAGTTAAGAATACAGGCTCTACTCTCAGATGCGACTGGAATCTCAGCTCCACCTTCTGCTCCCATTCCCCCAGAGTTCTTGTCCTGCTCATATGTTCAGTAACTTACTCATAGTCACACAGGTTTGAAGAGGTGGAACCAGAAAGGGACAGAGCTGTGATCCAAAGCCAAGCAGTCTGACTTCTGCTTCCATGCACCAAACCACGGTGCTTATTAAAAATGGGGGAAAATATTTCAACATCTGTAGCAAACAAAAGGTTAATATTAAAACCTTTTCTGCTTTTCCAAAATACTCATGCTGTTTCTCACTTAAAAATATATAATGTAAAGTTCTTTCCAGATTCTTATGATACTTTTTTTTTGACAGTCTCACCGAGGCTGGAGTACAGTGGTGCAAACTCTGCTCACTGCCACCTCCACCTCCTGGGTTCAAACAATTCTCACGCCTCAGCCTCCCAAGTAGTTGGGATTACAGACAAGCACCACCACACCTGGCTAATTTTTATATTTTTAGTAGAAATGAGATTTTGCCATGTTAGCCAGGCTGGTCTCAAACTCCTGGCCTCAAATGATCCTCCCGCTTCAGCCTTCCAAAGTGCCGGGATTACAAGCATGAGCCACTGTGCCCAGCCTTAATATACATCTGTATAATTTTTTATAATTTAAAAATCCTGTATATATATATTTATATATATAATCTACATAATCCAGATACACATATATGTGTATCATACACAAGCATATATACAAATACATGTGTATTATAGTATTTATTATTTATATGTTTATAAATATATATTTATATATTTAACCAACCCCCATTGTTGAACATTTAGGCTGTTAACAATGTTTGCTATTTTAAATCATGGTGGCCATACTCCTGATAAACACAGGTGTATCTATATCTATTTACTTCTTCAGGATAAATACCTATGAGTAAAATACCAGATCAAAGAATATTTGCTTTATAATACTTTTAAAGGCTGAAGCCAAAGTACCCTTCAGGAAGCCTCAAGCAAGCAGGATGTGAGAGCATCTGTTTCCACTGCACCCTTGCCAATGCTGATAAAATGTTGTCAGACTGAGAAGTAAAAGCTTTTCAAGTATCTGTTTCTATTGATTAATAGTGGAACACTTCTTTGTTAGGTAATAATATTTGAAATTCGTTTGCAAATTGCCTTTCCTGTTTTTTTAATAGAGTTTTGAAATTTTTCTTATTTTTTTTCTTGATGTATTTATATTAACCTTTTATCTGATACAGATGTTGAAATATTTTCCTTTAATAAGCTTGGTAATGGAGAAATTTTTTGCCCAATAAAAGTTATATGTGGGCAGGACATGGACTCAGGCCTGTAATTCCAGCACTTTGGGAGGCCGAAGTGGGAGGATGACGAGGTCAAGAGATCGAGATCATCCTGGACAACACGGTGAAACCCCCTCTCTAAAATTAAAATAAAATTAAAAAAAAAAAGGTATATGTGGCTGGGCATGTTGACTGCCACCTGTAATCCCAGCACTTTGGGAGACTGGGGTGGGCGGATCACTTGAGCCCAAACTTAGAGAGCATCCTCAGCAACATGGTGAAACCCAGTCACTACAAAAAAAATAAAAAATAAAAAAATAAATCAGCTGCGTGTGGTGGCCTGCGCCTGTAGTCCCAGCTACTCCTACTCAGGAGGCTGAGGTTGGAGGATCACTTAAGCCTGGGAGATGGAGGTTGCAGTGAGTCATGATCCCACCACTACACTCCACCCTGGGTGACAGAGTGAGATCCTGTATCCAAAAAAAAGAAGAAAAAAAATATATGTGAGTGTACATGAAGCAGGATGTTTCCCTGACCCCTTCACTGGACTCGGGACGGGGGTGCATCGTTCACTCAGCCCACCACTCTGACTCCTCGCAGAAGGGAGTGCATGAGCAATCGCAGCGGGGACTGGAGGACACGAACCCTGGAACTGGCCGGCGCTTCAGCACCTGCTGGAGCGAACTCTGCTGGGCGGGCCCCACAGCAGGTGCAGGTGGGGGTGCCTGAGACCCCTGGAGCTCCAGAGGGTGTGTTGCGGTGCTCTTTTAGCTCTGCCGTCCTCCAACGGCTTAAATGTCCGCAGCTCAGTGAGCCCTTCGCCTCGTCGTGTGGGACGAGCCCTCCCCCAGCGAGGGCAAAGGGCCAGTGTGGCAGGCAGCCTTTGTACCCACACTCAAGTGGCTCCCGAGCTCTTGTCTGGCGTCCAGGAAAAATGAGGTCGCGCGAACGAATTGAAGGACGGTAAATGCGGGGGATTTTATTGCCCAGGAAAGTGGCTCTCAGCGGAAACAGGCGCTGGAAAAGGGACGGGGGGTGGGTGATCTTCGCCTGAAGCCCAGCTGTCTCCGGCCAGATTCTTCTCCAAATTCTTCTGTGAAGCTAGGTCGTCCAGCTGTCCCTCTGAAGTCAAGCTGTTCTCTCCAACTTCCAGCCCTAGTCCCCAAAGCCCAGCGGCTTCTCCTCGATGCCGGCTGAGTCTGGGGTCTTCTGTGCACAGGTTAGGGGGCAGGGTGGGCCATGGGTAGTTTAGGGAAAGGCAACATTCACATGGGAAAACAGGGAGAGTTCTTACTTTGGGCCACGGGTTTCAGGCTTGCTGGCTTGAGGGTGGGGTTTCATCAGGGACTCACCCTTTTCTGCCTAGAATTTCTCTGTCCCCGTCCCCATCATACATATAAATGGGATTCTCAATGCCAAGATTATACTTATATTCACTTACATTAGGATTGTTGTGCAACCACCAGAAGCATGACTGACATCAACAGAGGGAATAAGGCATGGTAACCCAACCGGGTAGAAATATTTCTAAGTTGAAGTGTTTCCACATTTTAAATAACTTTATATAATTTCAATAACTTAAAAGATGAGGGAAAAGCAAAATATCAGACTAATCAAGAAACGATTCCACAGATCCTTATCTGGCAGCTCAGAGTAATTGAGTGACTTGGCCAGGGTCATGGTATTAATGGATGAAACAGATTTGAACTGTGACCACCTGGCATCAGAGTCTAGGCTCTACATCATTTAACCTCCCTGAAAAACTAAGTCCTCTTCTTCCTCTTCCGAGTGCATCCTCACTCTTTTCACGGCTTCTGCCTTAATCACCTAGACCTAGATGCTCTCCTTCTGGTCCCTGACTGGCCATAGACTTCGACTTCACCTGTGGATTTCAGGCTCCTGCAGGTTCTTAGGAGTATTCTGGCTATTGGCGAGGATGCCTTCCTTTGGGCTTTTTGAGTTATCGGCTTTAGCAGTGAACCAGTGCATTGGCTTCTGACTGCTACCTACTTTTCAGGACTCAGTGCAACATGACAATGTGGGGCCCCCTTTTTCAGAAACCAAGAGAAATAATTTTTCTTTCTCCCCCTCACGGTTTCTCTATTGCCCCTTCCTGGTGATTATTTGCTATGTAATCCCACACTCCCACGGGCACAAGAATACTGGAAGGTGAGTGCAGATCCTCAGAAGCAAAGGGTGGGTGGTGAGCATGCGCACGAGACCACCAGGGCCCACACTGGGGCAGGGGGCGGTTGCAGTAGGGGAGCCTGGGACTGGGTGGTGGGGGACCCTGGGACTGGGTGAGTGGGTGGCTGGAAGGGGAGCCTGGAACTGTGTGTGTGGTGGGGGAGCCTGGAACTGGGTGGGTGAGTGGGAAGAGAGCCTGGGATTGGGTGGGTGGATGGTGGGGGAGCCTGAGGGTGGGCAGGGAGTGGGGGAAGCCTGGGACTGAATGGGTGGTGATGGGGGAACCCGGGACTAAGTGGGTGGTGGTGAGGCAGCCTGGGACTGGGTAGGTGGGTGGGAGGGAAGCCTGGAACTGGGTCACAGGAGCCTGGGACTGGGTAAGAGGGGAGCCCAGGACTGGGTACATGGGTGGTGGGGGGGAGCCTGGGACTGGATGAGTAGGTGGGAGGGGAGCTGGCAGCCAGGGCCAGGACAGGCAGGGAGGTGGTGGGAGGCTCCAAACTCCCAGCTTCTGCTCCATCATCCCATTAGGACTTCACTTAAAAGACACCACATATTCAAAGATAAATCAGAATTTCAAGATGGTGACTACAGACATTGTGGTTGCAGGGGCCCCCTTCTGGGCTCGGAGCCTGTGTCACAGGCCCATGCAGCCAGCCCTGCCCCTGCTCCTCTTTCTCCATTGCAGTGCCTCCTCCTTGAGCTCCAGTCTGCCTGCACTGGACCGTAATTAACTTTTTTCTTCCTCCTCTCCTCACCACCCCAGCCCGCAGCCCACAGCCCACTACCCACAACCACTGAGCTGGCTGAGATAAGCACAAACAGCCACAAGGAAAGCCAAGAGGCCCTTCGGTGTGAGGCCAGCTAGAGTCCCAGAGTGCATTCCACTTAATTACCAGGAGAAATTCTGTAGAACTGCTTTGGATACTGTTCCTAGAATCAGCCCATACCTTTCATTTACATGTTTTGCACCTTCTAGTATTTGCAACTTGAAGATGCAAAAACAAATAACTATGGTACTGTATTTTAGCAGCTTAAACAGCTCTGTTTGTTTAAACAGATGAATAGCTTTCCAAAAATACACAGAAGAGCACTTCAGTCCTGAGGAATGCATAACAATGACAGCTGCGAAGTCACAAAGGAAGTACCATTTAGGTGGCATTTGCTAACAAGTTGTATTTTAGGAGGTAAAAAAAAAAAAGTTGTTAAAATAAAGTCAAAGCCAAAGCAGAAACCTTATTTTACTTTATATTTAAGTAGAAATTATATACACAACATTATTCTATAATTGTGTGTGTGACTATAACATTTGCTTTTGCTTTGGTAAAGATATACGTTAACAATGAGATACAGTCCGGGCACAGTGGCTCACACCTGTAATCCCAGCACTTTGAGAGGCCAAGGTGGGCGGATCACATGAGGCCAGGAGTTCAAGACCAGCCTGGACAACATGGCAAAACCTCATCTCTACTAAAAATAATTTTTTTTTGTTGAGACGGAGTTTCGCTCTTGTTACCCAGGCTGGAGTGCAATGGCGCGATCTCGGCTGGGCACGGTGGTGCGTGCCTGTAGTCCCATCTACTCGGGAGGCTGAGGCAGGAGAATCGCTTGAACCTGGGAGGCAGAGGTTGCAGTAAGCTGAGATCATGCCACTGCACTCCAGCCTGGGAGACAGCGTGAGACTCTGTTTCAAGAAAACCAAAACAAACAAACAAAAAATCTATCAGATACATATATATGCTAACATGCCGTATTTAGAAAACAGAATTTCTACAAATAGGCAGGTGAATTTCTCCATTCCAGTGAACAGTTAAAAGCTATGCTAAAAAAAAATGAAACCAATTTTCACATATTTTTCAATTTTAAAATTATGTGCTCAAAATAAGAGTTTCGTGAACTCTGAATTAAAGTGAGATTTTTAAATTTTATTTTGTTGTTTTGCTTCTCATGTCTCATTCAAAGATAGCTTTTAAATTTTAACTTAATTAATTTTCCTCCCAAAGAGCCTAATCTTAGCAAGGATGATTTTGAATTACATCAGTAACAATGTAAACCTGATAGCCAACATTTCCTGGTATGAATACAGATCTGTCAATTTGCCAATGAATAGACTGATCTGATCGGAGAAAAGGCCTGTTTCTGAATGACACTCAATATGTTCATGTGTATTACACAAAATAAGGTTACACACCAAAAAGATCCTTAGCCGTTTCCAAAGTGCTGAGAGATAGTATATTTCAGTTGAGAGAGAACTGAACTACATTATTCCAGCTCTAAGGACACTTTAATTTAATTTGGGAAAAGAAAGCAACATTTGCAGCTAAAACAATGTTAATGATGGAAACCAGGGGCACAGAATCAATCTGCGCAGGCTTTATCTTAAATCCTTTCTCCTTTTTCCAAATTGTCCCCTTTCTGTCTTCTAATCTTCACCTGTTTATAAACTTTGAATTCTAATCTTAATTCCTTTCTTGATTAAACCCCTGAATAAAAATCAGCCCCTCCAACACACTGTCTCACAACCAAACGTGTATTATTATTTAGCCTGCTTGGTGTTAATTGACAAAACAAAACCCAAGACAAAAACACTGGGTTCTAAATTTTGTGCTGGTGAGAGTGAGTCAATGGTCGCTTTATAGCACAGAGGGGCCAGCCACTGTCAAAACTGAATTAACTCTTTTGTGCTCTTTCCATTCCCCCATATTTCCCTACTTGACTGGTACTCTCTTCCTCTTCCCCGCAGCCCTCTCTACATCCTACTCCCATTCTTGCCCATCCTATCCTACAAAAGAGTTCTTCCTTCCTTTTTCATTAATGTATCCATTGTGCGCTGTGTTAGTGATCCTCAAATAGGCACATGTCGTATTATAGAAATCACTTCCAAGATCCTCACTGTCCTTGTGGGCTTCTTCGTAAGACCATTCTCCCTGAGAAAGAGCCTGTGGTTCAGGTGTCTCGTGTCTTGCTGGTTCCCTTTTCCCATCTCGCCTTTCACAGGCACACCTTCTTCCAACTGAAAAAAAAGAAGGCACCCATCTCATCTACCAGGACTTGCCACCATGGATTGCCTCAGGGCTTAAAGGCCTCCAAGGCACCCAAAAGGAAATTAATCTGAAATCTTTGTGTTCGTGGTGAGACCATGAAAGACTCTAGCAACTGGGTAACAACTCGTTCTCCAAGTCAAGTGGCTTTCACCTATTTGGAGGCAGGGCTGATAAATCATTAAAATTTTTTCACAATAGATCACGATTCGATTTTGTTAGGATATAACTTGGAGACGTGAATGGCTTTCCTATAACAAAACACTTCTCATTTCCAACTACTTATTTTAGTCAACAAAGTTTCTCAACACTTACGTGTGTAAAAATGGCAAATATGATGAGAATTGGAGTGGAACCCTATGCCTTTCTGATTATACTATTCTTTGGTCTACTAACTAATGCACTAGCAATAGACCAATGGTGACGAGATGTCTGAGAAAGCATATTTTAAGGCCACTGCACACTGTTTAAAAAGACCGGCCAGGCGAAGTGGCTCTCGCCCACAATCCCAGCACTTCGGGAGGCCAAGGCAGATGGATCATGAGGTCGGGAGTTCGAGACCAGTCTGGCCAGTATGGTGAAACCTCTTTTCTACTAAAGACACAAAAATTTGCCAGACATGCCTGTAGTCCCAGCTACTCGGGAGGCTGAGGCAGGAGAATTGCTTGAACCTGGGAGGCGGAGTTTGCAGTGAGCCAAGAATGCACCACTGCACTCCAGCCTGGGTGACAAAGCGAGACTCCATTTCAAAAAAAAAAAAAAATTGAGAATACATACATAAATAAAAAGACCCATGACACAGAATACTTCTTTTTATTGTATCAGAAATGTTGAGAATTGAAGCTGAACCCTATCTTTTTCTAAGTAATATTCACCCATGAATATATAAAAAACCGTTTTTTACTTTTTTATTCCTGTTCCTTCTGTAATGAAATAACTTTTTAAATACCTTATCTCATTAAGACATGTGGTTCTAATGGAACTGTATCTTTATATTTAGTAACTACTAACACGTGTAATATAATGATATTGAGAACCCATTGAATACTCATAATAATTGTAATGATAACTAAATCCAGAAGAAAGCCTTTAAACACTTAGAGTCAAAGAAATTAAAACATCAATTTCAATTTATATGCATATTTTTGTTAAAGAAATATATTTAAGATTTTTAAGCATAGAAAACGGATAAAATTTTGTTGGAGAATGAAATAGAAATATGACTTCGAAGAGTTTAAGGAAAAAGAATAGGATATAACGTTTCTCTCTCATGTCTACCTATGTTTTTCTTATCATTATGCTATCTAGGCTCCATTGCATACAGTAAAAATAATTTATCTATGTTATTTTAAAGCAAAAGTGGAAGTTGCATACTTCGCAACTGTGTAGATTTAAGTTGAATATTTTAAATATCATTTTTTAAATGTTCGAGGAACACACAGCATTTGAAAATCCTCTTTGGGAACACACAAACAAAAAAGTTTGCAGCCTACTGCTCTATCTTATTCCCGTGCACACCTCTTCCCTCCCCAGCATTGCTATCCAGAAGGTTCTTTCAGCTCGGATGCAGTAGTTAGGAGCACAGGCTTTTAAGTCAGGTGGACAGAGGACCAGGACGAGGTGTGGCAAGCGAGAACCAAGGGTGCCAAACTCGAGACACTCATTTCCGGCTCACGCTCACACCAGCCCTACGCTGACACCCACAGATCAGAGAGCCAGCCTCCCTGAGTGTTGTGCTCTGGCGCTGCTCTTGCCCCACCCCAGTCTCTTCCATTTCTTACTGAGTGATCTCAGTAAATTAGTTACTCCTCTGAGCTTCAGTGATCCCCCTAATAAAATGGGGAAATAATACTATTGTCCAGAGTTGCAAGAGAGGATTAAAGTAGAGAACTTGGCAAAGTGCCCACCTGTGGCTGCCAGTCGATAAGTGGTTGCTCTTTATTCTGACACCGGGGAAGTGTCTGATAAACAATTCCTAATGAGACAATGATCACTGGACAACTTAATGGATTATCATTCCCAAAAATGTTGATTTTAGGAAGCCTTCGGAGAGCCAATATTTCTCTCTCTGCCTCTCTGCCTCTCTCTCTCTCTGTCTCTCTCTCTCTCTCTCTCTCTCTCACATATACACACACACACACACAGACACACACACACACACACAGCCAGCATGGCTGACCAGTGAAGTCTGTAGGGAATAAAAGGTAATATATATTTTCTTCACTACCATGAGGTTTTCGACTGACACCCCCATAACAAAGGACAGATTAACAAGAGGAGAGCATCACCAGTGTATTTAACCTAAGTTTTATGTGACACAGGAGCCTTCAGAAATAAAGACCTAATGACCTAGAGGGCACTGTGTTTTTATGCTTAGGTTGGATGAAGAATTGACAGCACGTAGAAATGTGATTGGACAAAAGGGTGTGATCTGGTAATAGACTGGGGCAGGGAGATCCTAGTAAGGACTGTTTGTTTAGATTTTTCTTGGTCTGGGTGAAGGGCAGGACCCTTCTGGAATGAGGTGTTTGTGGCTCACTGTCAGGTGAGGTAGGTCAGAGAATTTCCTATGACCTTAGTTCTGGGTAGAAAGGCAGGAGAAGGCCCGAGTGACCTTCTTGCTTCAGTAGTTTTCTCCACTGTCAAGGTGCCATAGTTGGTGATACAGTCTGAGCCTGAGCAGGGCTCTCCTTTTCTCCCGTCTGGCTCCTCCTGACAGATGGGAGGAAAGAAGGACAGCCCCTCTAAGGGCCCTCTCTCCCCTGATTATGCTCCTGTGCGCCCTTTCTGTGCTTGGGAACATCCCTGTCTTTCAAAGCAAACTCAAAAAGAGCGGGAAACTTGCCTTTCCTTTGCAATTAGCATAGACACGAGCACTCAGTCTGCATAATACTTTAGCATAATGATAGTGTAGTAAATACAACCTCACAGCATTGCCTCCAAAAAGGCACTGTTAGCAGAAATAACTAAAGTGTGCAGAAAGGATTGACTTCCATGTGGGTACAGTGAATGATTCTGTGAAAAGCTTAGTGAAGATTTAATAGTCTCCTTAGTGGCTGAGCACGGTGGCCCACTCTTGGAATCCCAGCACTTTGAGAGGCCGATGCGGGCAGATCACGAGATGAGGAGTTTGAGACCAGCCTAGCCAACATAGTGAAACCCCATCTCTACTAAAAATGAAAAAAGTAAGCCAGGCGTGGTGGCAGGCGCCTGTAATCCCAGCTACTCCGGAGGCTGAGGCAGGAGAATCACTTGAACCCAGGAGGTGGAAATTGCCGTGAACCAAGGTTGCACCATTGCACTCCAGCCCAGATGACAGTTCGAGACTGTCTCTAGCAAATAATAATAATAATCTCCTTTCCTGCCCCGGTGTTACATCTGCAGATAGAACCTGGATCCACCCTCAAGCTTCCGGTTACCAAACACTGAGGGTGGACCAGGCAGGGCGGCCTACAGGAGGCAGAGATGAGGAAATCGAATGCTTGCCTGCGATCATCTTAAAACTGAGAGGCTGTATTTAATTTCTTCTCTTGGCTCTTCATTTTCTCTTTTCTAGCTTCACAACACCAAAACTGGCATTTTCATTTGTTTGTTCGTTGTTTGGTTGTGCATGTCCAGGGTCACAGGGATGCTAAGTGTTCATTCAACCCTGCTGTGTAAGGGAATTTTACTCATTCAGATATCCATCAGCAAATACTGTTGAGTGCCTAGTCTGTGTCAAGCAGCTGTTGTAGGTGCTAAGGACGTAGCAGAAACAAGAACAACAGAAAAAAAAAAAACTCGCTGTTAAGATGGGGCGAAGGAGGTGTCTGTTTTGAATAAACTCAAAGTGCAGCTGGATGCAGTGGCTCATGCCAGCACTTTGGGAGGCCAAGGCGAATGGATTGCTCAAGTCCGGGAGTTTCAGACAAGCCAGGGCAACATGGTGAAACTCCAACTCTACAAAAAATATAAAAAATCAAGTGTGATAGAGCACACCTATAGTCCTAGCTACTTGGGAGGCTGAGATGGGAGGATTGCCTGAGTCTGGGAGGCCAAGGCTGTAGTAAGCCACGGTCACGCCTCTGCACCCCAACCTGGGTGACAGAGTGAGACCCTGTCTCAAAAAAAATAATTAATTAATACCTAGACCCTCAAGGCTTAAGCAGACAGAGAGAGCCTCCGTTTCTCTCCTGAGCCACCAACTCCTTAGGCTTCTCTCCCTTCAATTACTTCTGCCATCCTTTACCTTGGGCCCCAGGGATGGGTCCTACCCACTTTAACCATCTACTGCACACTGAGGCCAGTGGGCCAAAGCTGCGAGCTCTGTGACTTTACAAATAAAGTTTGACTGGAACCTAGCCACACTCATTCATTTATGAGTCATCTGTGGCTGCTTTCCCACTACGACAGCAGAGCTGAGTAGTGGCTACAGAGGCCATATGGCCTGCAAAATATTTACTGTCTGATCCTTTAAGAAAAAATAGCAAAAGTCTCCTGGTCTAGAGCCTAACCCAAGCCTGCACCTGCCCTGAGCGCCTCAGTGTATCTGAAAAAGGCCTAAACTTTCAAAAAGACCTTACTAAATAGCTACAGAAAACAAAAAGGAAATTAATGCAGAGAAGAAAATAAGCATGCGAACATTCTGAGCCCAGGCTTTGGTATCTGACCCTGTCACGGCTGACTCAGCACAGTGCACGGCTCGTGTCTTCCGTTCCTGTCTTCTTATCCAGCCTCAAAGGCAAACCCAGAACTGCAGACTCCTCTTTTCTGATCCAGCTTGTTCTGTGTGGAGATGATCATCTTATGGTCCAACATTTGGGAACTACCTCTGGGACATCTTGATACCCTCAGGTCGGAACTCTGGCACACTATTCCACAGCCCTCCTGGGACTCTTTTTTTTTAAGAATTTTTTTTTTAGAGCAGTTTTAAATTCACAGCAAAACCGAGAGAAAGGTACAGAGATTTCCCATTTTTCCAGTACTCCCACACATGCATCATCTCCCCATTATCAACCAGAGTGGTACCTTGGTTACACTGATGAGCCTACATTGACACGTCATTATCCAAAATCCATAGTTTACATTAGGGTTCACTCTTGGTGGCGTGCATGCTATGGGTTTGGACAAATGTAAAATGACATATATCCACCATTTGTTGTTTGATGTTGTCGTTGTTTCGAGTTGGGGTCTTGCTCTGTTGCCCAGGCTGGAGTGTAGTGGTGCAGTCATGGCTCTCTGCAGCTTCAAACTCCTGGGCTTAAGTGATCTTCCCCCCTTAGCCTCCTGAGTGACTGGAACTACAGGCATGCAACATCAGGTCCACCTAAGTTTTTTGTTGTTTGTTTTTTGTTTTGTACAGACACGATCTGGCTATGTTTCCCAAGCTAGTCTCCAACTCCTGGTTCCAAGCAATCCTCCTGACTCAGCTTCCTAAAGTGCTGGGACTACAGGCACGAACCTGTGCCCGGCCTGTATCAACCATGATAGGATCATATAGAATCTTTTCGCTGCCCTTAAAACCTTCTGTGCTGTACCCATTCACTCCTCTCACTGCCCAGTCTCTGGTAACCACTGATCTTTTTAGTGTGTCCATAGTTTTGCCTTTTCCGGAATGTCTTGTAGTTGGAATCACACAGCATGTGGCCTTTTCAGATTGACTTCTTTCCTTCAAAAATTTGCGTTTAAGTTTCCCCCATGTCTTTTCATGGCTTGAGTAAAATTGGAGGCCTAAGTAAAATTCCATCGTCTGGATGAACCACAACTTGTTTATCCATTCACCTACTGGCGAACATTTGATTGCTTCCAAATTTTGGCAATTACTAGTAAAGCTGCCGTACATATCCACATGCACATTACTGTATGACAAGTGAATCCAGTTCATTTTGGTGAATAACAAAGAGTACAATTTTTGCATCGTATGGAAAGAGTATGTTTAGTTTTGTAAGAAACTGCCAAACTTTCTCCCAAATGGCTGTAGCGTTTTACATTCTCACCAGCGATGAGTGAGAGTTCTCGTTGTTCCACATCCTCATCAGCACTTGGTATTGTCAGTGTTCTAGATGTTGGTCATTCTCATAGGTGTGTAGTGGTGTCCTACTGCTGTTTTAATTTGCATTTCCAGAGTGACATATGATGTACAGCATCGTTTCGGATGCTTATTTGCCGTCTATCTGTATATCTTCTTTGAGGAGCTGCCTGTTAAGGTCTACATTCTCAGAGAATGTAGTCACTGAGGGCCATGGAATGAAAGAATGATCAGAGGAATGGGAAGAGGCAGGGAAGGCCTCTTTGAAGGGGTGGAACTTGAGCAAATGTGAGATAGGAACAGACAGGGAACATCTTATCACTGAGAAACTCTGCTCCGACTGAGCGGCTCTCCATCTCCTCCTCCACAGGAGTTCTTCCCTTTTAAATTGTCTCAGTAGCAATGGCCACAGCTGTGGGTGGCTAGGGGCTTGGTCACAGCAGCTGAAGTACTAATGGCTGTGTTTACCGAAAACGAAACAACAGTGGGGACAGAGAGCATTAGGAAGAATAGCTAATGGATGCTGCGCCGAATACCCGGGGGATGGGCTGATCTGTGCAGGGAACCATTGTGGCCCTTGCTTACCTGCCTAACAAGCCTGCACATCCTGTACCTGTGCCCCAGAACTTACAATAAAAGTTGAAGAAAACCACAACGACAACAAAAGAAAATCTGAAGAGATCGTAAAGCTATAGAATAATTAGGGCTTTGGTAATCAAGAGTAAAATGGAGTTTGCTCCCAAAAAAATCACCCTTTCTTTCCCATTTTGTTAGTAAAACACCCACTAAAAATGGAAGAATTAACTGTAAGAGGATTTTTCTTACCTAGGCAAGGTGAATTTTTTTTTTTTTTTTTTTTTTTTGAGACGGAGTTTCGCTCTTGTTACCCAGGCTGGAGTGCAATGGCGCGATCTCGGCTCACGGCAACCTCCGCCTCCTGGGTTCAGGCAATTCTCCTGCCTCAGCCTCCTGAGTAGCTGGGATTACAGGCACGCACCACCATGCCCAGCTAATTTTTAGTATTTTTAGTAGAGACGGGGTTTCACCATGTTGACCAGGATGGTCTCGATCTCTCGACCTCGTGATCCACCCGCCTCGGCCTCCCAAAGTGCTGGGATTACAGGCTTGAGCCACCGCACCCGGCCAAGGTGAATTTTTATAATTGTAAGGTAGTTGCTTACAGAAACTGATTTCCACTACAAAATTCCCCCAATATTGTACACTTACCCCCACCCAATAACTGATTTTTAATTCAGTGATTTTCCTTCATCACACAGTCATGGAATAAATTCTCTTTTCTTTATAAATTAAGTGGATCTAGACTTTGGTGTAAGATAACAATGAGGAGAATTATTAATAAAGACAAGATTAAGCTTAATCATTTGCCTTTGGATTTTTATCTTCCACTCTATATATTAGTATTTCTAAAAGAAGCAGATGAGGTCCAAAATATATTATGACTAACATTTACTTTACTTCAAAGGAAAAAAAAAATATTTGTTTCTGTGGAATTGTTGGGCCCCTGTTCAGCATCAATTTCATTCTAATGAGCACTCCTTTTCTGTCTTGCAAATTACATTTAAATTCCATATATTTTGCTTTGATACATTTCCAAAGGAAGATTCAGACAAATTGTGTTTTTTCTTTTAAGTGTAATATTAAAGTCCCATCGTATGCCACTCCTCTAGGTGCCTTGTTAAAATGTTTTAAAAGTCATCAGCTTTCTTCTATCTGTGGAGGTTTATCGGGGTAGAGCAGGGCTGGAACAAGGTGAAGGGGCTGTGTTCATCAGATAATTGTTCCAGGATGAAAAAGCTCCCGGGAATATATAATGTGCTTCAGTAGAATTAAGGAGGAAAAAGCAAAGGTTGGAAGGAATCTGATCTTGTGGGCGGCAGACGCACAGGAGAGACTGCTCATGCATGACATGTTTCAGATCTTTTGACACAGTCATGCAAGCAACAGAAAGTTATATGGTTTTTAGTCTTCTGGGTAGCAGTGAAATAAAAACGTGGGTGGATCAGGAAAAAATGAACTTCTCCTCATTTTTTATTTAAATGACTTTTGAGCTAGTTCTAGACTGTGGAGGAGTTGATAAACCACCCAGTTCATACACACTCACACCACCCTGCTCCTCCACACTCACGCCAAAGTTGTCCACAGACCGGTCCTAGCCAAATAATCATTCGCTCAAATTGCATGGATGCAATTTGACTGATACATGTGGACATCGTGTTTATGCCCAGGCAGGATAGATGAAAGAACACACTTTTTGCCTCTAATGAGAAAGTCATACAGGTAGATTTAAAATGACACACAGAGCCAGAAGTCCACTGACAGGAGCAGGAAGTTAGGAACCAGGCACCTAACCCAGCTGGGGATGAGTGTGTGGGCACTGAGGAAACCTTCCCCGCGGACGTCACAGCTGACTGGATTTTGAAGATTGACAGGAGTTATTCAGGAAAGAGAAGGACATTCCTGGTATTCTTCGCTATGCAATTCCCAGATGTAAGGCATGGCATGGGAAAATTGTGTTTTGAAAAGAAAGTAGACAGGGCTGGAGAAGTGAGTGTGAGGACAAAGAAACACATATGAGTCAAGAGAGATATTTATAGGAAAGGGGTGTACCAAATGGGTGGGCTGTGGGTAGTGAGTGAGAGCTAAGGCAACCACATAGATGGTGGCACAATTCAGGGCTCAGGAAGAGGGGGCTTCAAAGAGGAGGAAGAGGAAGTAGGGTGGGGGACAATGGTGGGCACAATTTAGATGAGATGAGTTCAGTCAATGGAACTATCCCACAGGCAATTGGATCTGAAGCTCAGAAGACAAGAAGAGTAGAAAGATATATTTGCGTGCCATCCAGGGGATAGGAGCAGTCAGAGTTGGGGATAAGATGGTCAAGGAGAGATATGGAGTCCACAGCATTTACAAGGGACCCTGAGAGAGAGAGAGAGAGTGACTTAGAAGGGCAGACGGGCAGAAATAATCCATGAAAGCCAAGGAGAGAAGTATGCTTTAGAAATAGAGTGCTCTGCCACAGAAAAGTACTCAGATCAAGCTGAAGAAGGGACTTGGCTTTTGCAAGCATGACATCCTTGCAGATTGTAGCACAGCAGATTTACTGGAGCGGGCAGGGTAGAACTCAGACTCAAAGAATGAAGACCAAACGGAGACGGGAAAGCAGAGAAAGGAATAGCAACAGGAATCTCAAGAAGTAAAAGGCAAATAGGAAGAAGGGACAGAAAATAGGAGATCCAGGCCAATACCGGGGTAGGGTGAGGTAGAGGGAAAGATCTGAGTTTCCTTAAGAAGATACCATCTCCTGTTCCTTCCTGCCCACTGAGAACTCCAGCACTAATCTAATCCAATTCTCGGGTAAAGTTGAATAAATAAATAAGTAACAGTGTGTATTGTCCAGCAAAAGCATTATGTATTTTTCCCCTTTTGTCATCGCAGCAGCTCTACCCCACGGATAGTTTTATGTTGTCTTGCTTTGAACTTCTGGGGATACTAAGTCAGGCAGGTTCACTGATTTGCCCAAAGGCCCACTGTAACAGTGGAGTGGGAATTTGGTTGCCAGTCTGTCTGAATCTAAGGCACTGAAGCCCTGGTAGGGAGAGAGAAGGCCAGCCACTCTCTAGCAATTTCACCCCCAGGGGTCTATTTCCTTCTAAGTGAAATGAAAGCATCGGGCCAGGAGGAGTTGCTTACTCTCGTTGGTGCACCTTGCAGTCAAGACTCAAGAGATCCATTGAAGAAGCAAACCGTTTGTTAAACCAACCATATGAAAATCCATCTATTGTATTTTGCCACTCCGGCTTCCATCTACATAACAGAGCACACAATTCTATTGTTTTCAAACTCTAATTTAAGTGTAGGAGGAATCGAGGTGGTTTTAGCACCGTAAGTTGCTAACTCAGCATGCCAAAGTCCCATTAACTAAACACACATGCCTTTGTTAGGCAGTTTCAGAAGAGCTTTTCTGGAAAGGATTTTTTGTTTTTTGTTTTTTTAAACAAGGTGTCACTCTGTTGCACAGGCTGGAGTACGGTACTCCAGCCTTGACCTCCTGGGCTCAAGTACTCCTCCAGCCTCAGCCTCCAGCGTAGCTGGAACCACAGGTGTGCACCATGACACCTGTGGCTAAATTTTTTATTTTTTTGTAAAGACGAGGGGTGTCTCATCATGTTGCCCAGGCTGGTCTCGAACTCCTGGGCTCAAGCAGTCCTCCTACCTCAGCCTTGAAAAGTGCTGGGATTATAGGCATGAGCCACCATGCCTATAAAATATATACATTTAAAGTTTTCATGGATATGTGATATACATTTGCAATAGTGAACACATCCTAAGCATTCAGCTTGATAGAGTTTCACAAGATGAACACACTGTTGTAACCAGAATCCAAATGGTTGACTCTCTTTGAAAATTATTTGTTCTTTGTTGCCACAGTTATAAAGCTTGCTTGGTAATTCAACTCTCTACCTCACAATGAATTTAGAAGGGCTAGCTAATTATAGCTTTAAATGTAAAACACTTTGACAAACTTGAAGTAGGTAGAGAGCTGCTTAAGTTGATTATAATGTCACATGGGTTCTACTTAAATTATTTCACCTGGGAGAATGTCAAACTGTCCTCATTAGCAGATCACAAAAGAAATGTCTTGGAAATTCACTTTAATGGAGACTTGTGAATTTTTTAAACTAGCGGCAGCTCATTTCCTGAAATATTCCTGTTTAAGTTCTCTGAGTCAGCCTCCTCTTCCCATACCTTTCTCTGCATTCCCTTTTCTCCAGCAATGGGAAACTTTGCATTTGAAATTAATAGTAGTCCCTAAAACCTCCACATATTATGAGTTGGTCATATATTGGCTGCCACTGATCTCCAGCCACAAGTCTTGGTTTTCAGGTGTTAATGATGTTTTAGCAAAGTCACATTCAGATTCTAACTGTCTCCAGGCATGGACAACCTTTCAGAGTCTAAGCTTCTTGTATATCATTTCTAGTCTGGAGGAGCATGGTTTGGAACAGCTAAAGTAACCTCATCTCAGTGTAGAGGGAAGGAAGCAGGAAAGCGATTGCGTTTTGAGGACTCTACCTCCACTACCTTATGGGGCCATGGTGGGGAGAGCGAAAAAGTCCTCTGTGACAATGATTCTGATGATGAAATCCAGAGTCTCAGAGTGAACATCAAGAAGAAAGGTATCTGATTCTCTTTCCAGAAGCACCAAGAGGGACTCTTTGTGGACATTTTCTTATCTGACCAGGAAAACTTCTTTCCAAAACAAATGCCTTGTCTTAAGACCTACTATGTAGAAATCTCATTAAATAACCAGGAAATATTAATCACCAGAGAAGAGAAGAGAAAATTCTGGGAGTCATCACCATGCTCAGACAGACTTTTCATCTAGTTTCCTGAGGACAGCTCCCAGAGATTACCTAGGAAACTGTATCTACGTAATAAGACAACCTTTCTTCCTATGTATTTGGTCCCTCTCCTTCCTATAACTTGTCCATTCCATCCAGCTTCCAAAGAGAAACATTTACAAAACAACACCCACCTCTCATGTTCATACAACTTTCCCATGAACAGAGTATTCAGGCATCAACCGTCTGCCCCTCTTTGAGTCTCATGCTTTGTCTATGACTCTTACGTTCATACATACTTTCATAAATTTTGTTTCTCTTTTCCTCCTATTAATCTGCCTATTGTAAGTTCATTTTCAGTGAACCTCTGTAGTGCAGAGGGGAAGCTTTTCCTTGGCCTGAAGGAAAAATAATGGTTCTTGTGGCACATAAAAGGAATCTCCTTAATATTATTTAGTTACACTGTTTGTGTCCAATAATTCCAACGTGACTGGGAACTGCTGGAATGTTTGGTGCCTGTATTCGTCCATTTTCACACTGCTATAAAGAACTACCTGAGACTGGGTAATTTATGAAGAAAAGAGGTTTAATTGACTGACAGTTTCACGGACTGTATAGGAAGCATGACTGGAAGGCCTCAGGAAACTTACAACTGTGGCAGAGGGCCTAGAGGAAGTGAGCACCTTCTTCACATGGCAGCAGGAGAGAGAGAGAGAGAGAGAGAGAGAGAGAGAGAGAAGGAGAAGGGGGAGGTGCTATACACACTTTTCAACAATCAGGTCTTGTGAGAACTCCCTCACTATCATGAGAACAGCAAGGGGGAAGTCAGGCATCATGATTCAGTCACCTCCCACTGGTCCCTCTTTCAACACATAGGCATTACAGTTCAACATGAGATTTGGGTGGGGACACAGAGCCAAACCATATCAGTTCCATTTCTGATAGTTATTTTGATAAATCTAGTCCTTTTACGTAATCTCTAGGAAATTAATTTTTCTTTACTTGCTACCTGCCTGGAAGACCTAGCTCACAATCTGGATTTGTCTTTACTGTAGATAGATAGTTCCCATTTCCAAATTATGAGCCTCCACTCTTTCAAACTTAGAGATTTACCAGGGGAGTGAAATTTAGCCCAGCTTTGGAAGTTACTAACTTTATTCTCTGTCTTAGAGCAAGCATCTGTAGTTAGCAACTTCAGAGTCTATTGTTATTTTTGTTTTGTTTTGCTTTGCTTTGCTTTTGGAACTGGCTTATTACTATCTTGGATTCTTAGGTCACTTGTAATTTATATGTCTTATCTTCTCAAGGAGAATGGTAGTTCCTTGAATGTAGAAAGTTAAGTCATAATTTTTTCTATGCCCAAAGGGCCTTATACAACATAGTGCTAAAAAATATTTGTTAATTGGATGGCTGGTAAAGGGAAAAAATGCTCAATAGACCATATTAATATTTTTTTACATTTAGGAATATGCTACCTGATTTTGAGGTTTTTCAAGCCTAAACCACTGTTGCAGGCAACAGGTAAATCAATATCCAATAAAGTTGAGTATCAGAGACAACAGCACCTTTCCTTTCTTAATTCTAATGATAGCTTCAGATGAGGACCATAACCGATTCTGATCCACCCTGGAAGAACTGAGGTTTTTGCCCACAAGCAGCTAACAAAACCATCACAAACAAGCTGAATGCCTCCCTACAAAACATTTTAGATGCTATTCTTGCTCTCACTCACCTCGACCAATTTGTACTCTCAAGAAAAGATCACTTTACATATCTGCCAATGAAAATGACTCTCTCAGCAAAGTGCAACACCCCTCTTATGCAATCCATGGGAGTGACATGAATAGAAGGAAATAAGAAAGGTACCTCTGGATGCATGTAAATGAGCAGTGTAGGGGCTTCCTTAACCTTTGTAACTCCTGAAGAGTGGTATTATTAAGTATTTCAAATGCAAAATATGAATATATCTGTTTTGCTAATTAAGATGTCTGTTCAACCAAGTACTTGGCATCTTATTTAAATAATTATCTAGTAGAGTATATTGCACTCCTATTTGGTATATTGAGAGTGTTCAATCAGGAGAAACCCTAGCCTGCTTAGGAAAGTTTGTTAATTAAAAGATTTGCAGATTTAAATAGGGTACCTCCAGCTTTGGGAGAATCCTCAAAGGTAAGTCAATAAAAATTATAGCTCTTATTGTTCATCTGGAACTAACAACAAGCTCTGGCAGGCATCGGAACACTTCCTCAGACAAATAGAAGTGGCTCCGTTGAATAGGCCACTTTAGAACGCCACCTTCGCTATCCTCCCAGGGCTGGACTCTTCCTGCTTCCCCAGCTTTGCTCGTCTCCCCAAGGATCTTTTTCTATTACGGAATCTGAACACAAAATCAAAAAAAAGTTTTTTGGCCCTAGCTGTTCAGTTTATATAATAATGACTTGCCCAGGTTTGAGGACAGCCTAATTTTCCAGTAAGGGATTAAGAGCCAACTTAATAAAAAGAAAAGAAGAAACTGGATGTCTGTGCTGTGCTATAATTTGGTTTTACTATTTTGACAACAATCCAGTAGCATGAAATTCAGGACGGATTTTCAAAGAGTTACTTTTTTTCAAGGTCTGCCATTGAAGGGTCTATGAATCCCCTGTAGCAAGTGTTTCATTCATTTTTATGATGAACATTTTTTGAAAGTTAAATTTAGTTTTGGAAAATAGTTTCAGGCTGGGCACAGTGGCTCATACCTGTAATCCTAGCTTTTTGGGAGGACGAGGCAGGAGGATCACTTGAAGCCAGGAGCTTGAGACCAGCCCGGGCAATATAGCAAGATCTTATCTCTACAAAAAAAATTTTTAAATAGACTTAAGCCCAGGAATTGGAGGCTACGGTGAGCTATGATGGTGACTCTACACTCTAGCCTGGATGGCAGAGCAAGACACTCTCTCTAAAGAAAAAGAAAGACAGAAAAATTATTTCAAGAAATCAAAACATGTTTTCAGTGCACCAGAAGGAACTCATGCATTGAGTAAGCATTCACTAAATGCCTACTCACAAGGAATGTAAAGATGAACAAACCCAAGCCCTGCTCCATGGCAGCTCAGTCTAATGGGGCCACAAGCACAGAAACATAAATAAAATATAACACAGGATGCAAGTACCGTACCAGGTGTTGAATAGACCCTTCTAGATAAGCTTGAGGAAATTGACTAGACTCTTCAGAAAAACCATGTTTAGAATACTTCTATAAACAGGCCTCGCACAGTGGCTCGTGCCTGTAATCCCAGCACTTTGGGAGGCTGAGTGGGAAAGATCACATGAGGTCAAGAGCTCGAGACCAGCCTGGCCAACATGGTGAAACCCCATCTCTACTAAAAATACAAAAATTAGCTGAGTGTGGTGGTGTACGTCTGTAATCTCGGCTACTTGGTGGCTGAGGCAGGAGAATCACTTGAACGCAGAAGGTAGAGGTTGCAGTGAGATCACGCCACTGCACTCCAGCCTGGGTGACAGCGAGAGACCTCGTCTCAAAACAAAAATCAAAAAGCAAAAACACAAAACTTCTGTGAAACAAACTATCTCTTTTATTAGAAGTTCACATTTTAAGCTTTAAAAAAAAAACTGAGATGTATACATCATTCTAAAACTGAAACTCTTTGACCATCCAAATGATCAAAACAGGCCACCAGGGTGATAATGGGAATCTGCTGAAAGCATGTGCTCCTGGCTTCCAGTTTTCATAAACTTCCTGCTGACATGACTGAGGACTTAGTAATTAGATTTGCTTCCTATATCAGCAATTAGCCAATTGTCTTCCAAAGCAGACTTCGTTAACTTTTCTTATGGAACCATTAAACTTAACTCCTGGGCCCAAGCTCAGTGGCTCACACCTGTAATCCCAGCACTTTGGGAGGCTGAGGCTGGTGGATCACTTGAGATCAGGAGCTCGAGACCAGTCTGGCCAACATAGTGAAACCTCATCTCTACTAAAAATACAAAACTTAGCTGGGCATGGTGGCGCATCCCTGTAATCACAGCTACGTGGGAAGCTGAGGCAGGAGAATTGCTTGAACCTGGAAGGTGGAGGTTGCAGTGAACTGAGTTCGCACCATTGCACTCCAGCCTAGGCAACAAAGCGAGACTCGTCTCAAAAAAAGAAAAAAAGACACTTCTGGGCCCAGAATATCTGTTGGATTCTCAAATAATACCTCTAACTACATGCACCTGTTTCCTTTGCATTTGAAAAAAAAAACCACATATGTATTCTTTCTCATTGATTTGTAATCTGAGGTTCTCTCGGGCATAACTTAGATTGTGTTGGCTCTGGGACACACACGTTATAGCACTGCTGCCTCTAAAAGCATCGTGGCCATGATTGGGGTTACTGACTCCCAGCAAACTCTTGTGCTATCCTTCAGTAAGACGCCCTTGCTTTCTCCTCCAACCTTTTCTAGGGCTTCTTCCCACACTCATTTAGTTCACTTTCTTGCTATCTCTTTTTTCTTATATATATATATATTTTCTCCTTAGGTATTGCCTAACTCTGCTAAGGTAGCATAGCACTAACTTAGTACCTGCTAACTGCTCTCTGTTCAGACCCACATTCCTTTAAACTTGGACATGGTGAACAAGTTTTCCAGGATGTCGTCTGCGGTGGGGCCCTGTTACTGCTGACCTTCAGTGGGTGCAGTCTAATCATTTCCTATTTATTAGTTACATTAATTACCACCCCCAGAGGAGTGACAGAAATCCTGGCACAGATATTAACTCCAAAATAGAGAACAAATTTCATCTGCCAAAAGCTATTTCAAACACTGTTCAAAAGATTAAAGAAAGGCCAGGACAGCTTCACCTTTTATTTTTTGTCTGACCTATTTCTACCTTGCCTGTCTGAATTGTTAACAATGTTCTATATTATCTTCCAAGACAGGCATCCTAGCCAGAAAAAAAAAAAAAAACTTTCTTTATGAACATTTTTATTGGATTGAGCCAGGGCAAGCCTCCTAAAACTTGCCTGTGGGGAGCTCTGGGCACCAGGGATGCTGGTGAGAGCACTTCTGACTGAGCGGATGTTCCAAACGCATGCGCCAAGCCTTCCTGCTCCTCCACCTTTCATACAGACACTACACAGCCCATTTCTTACCCAGCAGATCCAATTTATAGCATTTGATTTTCTAAGAATGGCACTATAGGCAATTCAGACTTATATATCCAACCATCTTCAAAGCAGCTGTAGTTGCCAATTGAATGAGAAAACTGAAGTCAGGCTTTGATTTCATGACTTTGATTTCTTTTGTCTGGGAGTCAACCAATATTTATTGAGTGCTAGGCCAAGTTCCAGGCACAGATTTGGGCACCAGGGCATACTGGAGCAGATAAGATAGCAGGAATGCCTTCCTTTGTGAGGTGTACTGTCTGGCCTGAGCCTCCCTTTCTACAATCATCTCCCATATGGACGGCATTTGCTTAAAGTCATTCATCAAATGAAAAAGGCAGCGCTATCCTATGATTACAGCAGTGCTCTGGAAGGCTTAGGTACTATTAAGCAAAGTGAATTTCCCTTTATACCATTGCAATGACAGTAAGTGCCTACAGAAATGGCCGCTTACCAAGTCAGTAATAACTTTTATAAAATATATTGCAGATTTTGGAAGACAGCCACTAGGTGAATTGCAAAATGTAAAACTTTTCTCTATTTGCCTACCCAATTCATCTGAAAAGTGAATGTTACTCCTTAAGGAAAACCAGAAACTAGCCATTTGAACTAAGTTGCTTATTATAGACTGCTTTACGAGTGTAGCAGTTATTGACAAAAAAGCATGGTGGCCCTCCAGAGAGCCAGCAATCAGCGTGGATGCACTCTACATACAGGCAGGACTTTTGAATTCCAATCATGACCTGTATTAACTCTCACTAATCCCAGGCAGGGATGCTATACAGCAGAGATTTAAAACTGGCGGTGCTCTATTAAATTATATAATAGATTAGCATTCTAGTCACACCGTAATTGAAAAGCCAGCCCAAGACCAACAGCACCCCACATTCATTAAGAGATCCTTGATACAAGGAAACACTCACACGCAGAGAGAGACACAGACAGTCTACATGAAGCCAAGTAGCCAAACAAAAATCAACAAATTTGGTCTACTGCCCAGATATCCCGAAATTTGGTGCTCTGCATCAAGTCTTGAAAACATCAAGTTGAATGGGTTTTTACATTTTTTCCAACCAGGTTTTTTGGCATCAAATGATTGAAATTAAACTTTCTTCCATCACACCAAAAGAGCGTTGATTCAGAGGCAGGAATGGATTAAACACATTTGGAATGATATCACGCGGAGGGATAAAACGAAGGGCATGCTTTTTTCTAATAAGTAATTGTTCCTTCTGTGGCATCAAGTTTATTTCATGGATTATTTTCAGAATGTATCACAGAGGCTAATCCATTGTTACGTCTTTGGAAGCTTCGAAGGTCTACCAAATTAGTTTACAATAAAGGAGGGGTATGAAGAAATGGTGGTCTCTATCCTTTTGCTTTCATGGTCTAAAATCTTTTCTATGATGAGATAAAAGGAATAGATGACAAATACACATGACTCTTTTGCCTTTTTTGGACATATCTATTATATTCAATTGACTCTCTGTTGGCATAAACCATGAACTAATCCTTTCTTTTTTTTTTTTTTTTTTTAGGCTAGTCAAGTAAAGCAGTAAAAATGGAGAAGGAGCAGAGAAATCTGTAACTGGTTGTGATGAATTAGTTGTAAACACCACTGCATTCAGGCCACCCCATGAACTAATTCTTATTTGAGTTATAATGTAGGATATTATACTCATCAAAAACTATCAACCGTTCATAAAAAATCAATGAAAAAATTAAATTATAGGAGCTTACCCTTTTATATAGTACTGTGCCTTCCACTCTTCAGTAAATTAAAAGCAAACTAATGTAGAGGGTCCTGAGAGTGTGGAATCTGGGGCATGACTGGTTACAAGCTGAGGGATGGTTGGGATGAGGGAGGAAGAAGAAGAAATGGGACAGGTAGAAGCCCTCGATCACTGTCTCTTTTGTTTTCCAAAACCATTGTCTTTCTCATGAGAGGTGAGGTGACAGTGGATTAGTTAGAATATGGGCCACACAGCTGAACTAAAAAGAAACTTACATATAAAAGCTCAACTGACAAAAGTATATTTTCCTCTCCTAATAGTCTGAAAGCAGGGACGGGGGCAGAGTGACAGAAAGCTTTGCTCAAAGGATGATTCAGGGCCCCAGTTTCTTTCTGTCTATGCTCTGATGTCCCCTGGAGCATTGTTACGGCTGGGCCAGTGCCACAACCACAATTGGGCTGTGGGACTGGAAAGGAAGGGAGGAAAGGACAAGCAGGTATCTTTTTTTTAAGTGGCTTTATTAAGATATAATTCCCATACCATACAATTCACCCATTTAAAGTGTACAAGTCAATAGATTTTAGTATTACATCATTAATATTTTTAATTGTGGTAAAATACGGATAGCACAAATCTTGTCATTTTAACCATTTTTAAATGTACAAGTCAGCGGCAATAATTACATCTACAATGCTGTACGACCATCACTACTATCGATTTCCAAAACTTTTCATCACCAAGCAGTTTTAAACAAGTGATACACGTTGTCCACGTTCCTTCCCTTCTGCTTCCCATTGCTGCTTGTATCTGAATCAATTTGGAGTTCTGGGTGCAAGGAAGAATTGGTGGGTCGGGGGCAGGGGGCTCACAAATGGGCAGACAACCAACTTTGCATTGGTTGTAACATTTTCCAGGATAAGTCTCCACTCTGCATATGAGTTTTGCATAGCGGGATGGAAAAGGGGTGATGTTTTAATAACAATGACCTTTCCACATTCTGGGAAGTGGTGAAGAATTATTTTGGAGAATGTTTGTTCTTCAGTTTTAGGGAACACTGTTATAGCCTTTCTGGTTTCTTCATGAGAAAATGAAGAATGGGGAGCCTTGAGTCTAGAGTAAGAGTAACTATGAAAAAGAGGGGTCTATTCGGATTTACAGAGGGCCCAGCCACATAGCATCAGGCAGGGCCCAAGGAGGGAGGCCCAAGAAACTCCATGCAGGGACTTCTGGCATTAGCATTCACGTTTTCGTTTTCCACTTTGAGATGCCCTTATAGTAGGTGGCATCAAGTGTTCGGTAAACCTTGTCAACTGCATCCCAATGCCAGCTTTCTTCTGTAGTGACTTGGATAAAAACAGGAGTTCAGGAGAAGGTTAAGAAAAGAAGTCTGAAAAAGCAATTTCAGGGTACCAAGAAATGATCAGTCCATATAGGCAGATCCATGGAGACGGAAAGTAGATAGTAATTGCTGGAGGCTGGAGGATTGGGAAGAAATGCATAGTGACTTCCAGTGGGTATACGACTTTTTATTTTTTGAGGTGAAGAAAATGTTCTAAAATTAGACAGTAGTGATGGTTGTACAACTCTGTAAATAAACTAAAGATCACTAGTTGTACACTTTAATCAGGCAAAATTTATGGTATCTAAATTATATTTCAATGAGTTTCTTAATTATTATTATTATTATTCTTAAATAGCTACAAGGTCTCATTATGTTGACCAGTCTGGTCTCAAACTCCTAGGCTCAAGTGACCCTCTCACCTCAGCCTCCCAAAATGCTGGGATTGCAAGTGTGAGCCACTATGCCCAGCCTCAATGAAGCTGTGTTTTTTTGTTGTTGTTGTTTGTTTGTTTGTTTTTAAGTGATCATCAGTACAGCAGCCTGGAGCAGGAAGTAACCAGCAGCGCTAAGCTATGCTGCTAAGACAGGGCGGTGCTCATGACTCCTCAGAAATACGAGTGCAGTTCAGTGCTTTCCACGGTTATTATGTAAGGTGAAGGAGTAGGTTATATTATTTGAATATTAAAGGAGATATTGACCCAAAAGGCTGGATAGCTTGGGGTTACTTGGTTATAATAGCAATTGAGATCTTTCTCTACTCTGCTTTTCATAGTACCTTACCTGTTCTCTTGGTTCCTAAGGTCTCACAAGCAGAAAACTACACACACACACACACACACATACACACACTCACACACATGCACACATACACACACGCCCCCACACACGTTGCATCTAACAGCATTGTATCCTCTTCCCTTCTGGCAACAGCAGAAAGGAGCGAATGCTAGACCCGGGGTCCTCATGGAGTTGCACGACTAACAAGGGTGGAACTGCCTACTCTCACTTCCACCACCTCCAGCGTTCCTAGGTCAGACTGAATGCTTCTCACCAAGAGGCAGAATGGTACAGACACAGGCCCTGAAGCCAGGCTACCAGGGTTCATGTCAAATCCCAGACCTACAAGTTACTAGCCATGATGCCTCGGGCAAGTTGTGTAGCCTCTCCATAATTCAGTTTACCTCTTGAATGATTGGGCTAATATTCATACCAACATGTAGGAATGTTGTGAGAATGAAATGAATGCATACATCTAAAACACTTAGAACTGAACCTGGCAATAGCAGGCACACTAAAATAAGCACTGGGTATTTATTATTATTATATTACTTATAGTAGTATGCAATTCATAATATCTTGCAATCTCCAGTGAATTTGTGAACCATAAATGTAGGAATCAACTGACTTGTAAATTGAAGAGAACGAGAGTAGGTAAACTCACAGGTTATTTAGGACTATGGGTGGTACACGCTAGACAGTGATTTGCAAGAAACCAAAGAAGCCTATCTAGTCCCTAGATGGATGCAAGGGCCAACAGGGAGCTGGTTTGTGTTTCTTCCCTCACATCCCTGGAGAAAATCAGAACCAAAACCAAACAAACAATAACTCTCTTTTGGTCCTCTACCCAACCCTGCTTGATGAGAGACATTAATTTATGTTTGTGTCTCTTGGGACTATTTGGATTGCACGTATCAGGAGTTCCAACTCGAAATGGCTTAAGCAGTTAACGACAACAACAACAACGACTTTGTTTTATGTAACTGACAATTTGAGGAAAACAGCAAACTCAAGGTGAAAGTCATCTTAATACCAGGGCCCATGAAGATCGCTAAGACTCCATCTCCCCAGAAACCCACACCCCACCCCGCCCACGTCTCTGTGTTGTTTCTTTCCTATTACCTGTTTTCCTCATGGCAAGATGGCAACAGCACCTCGGCTTCACCCTACTCCATCCTCCTAGGTACAAATCCAGTGAGAAAAAAATATGCAACCTAATTAAGTCTTGCCAAAAGCATCCTTGCACCTCATTGGCTCTGACGAGGTCCCATGACTGTCACTGAACTAACCTTGGTAGCCAACTGGAGGAAATACTTTGGATTGGCTGCAATCTCATTCTGAGCAGCAGGGATGGAGTCAACACCATATGAACCACCTGAGCTCAGAGCAGGAAGGGAATGATTTCCCAGAGGGGATTTGGGATTGTAATTTACCGGTTATGTGTCCTGCTATTCTGTTATGCTCTGTTCTGCTCACAGGTTCTCTTCCAACCCCTACTGCTTTATCTTAGGAGCAGAACAAAGCCGACAGGCCAATAAATATATTCAGAATAGAAAGTGCTTGTAATGTATGTAAGGGGGAGGGGACATAGGCTGGGAGAGGGTACCGTTTCAGTAGATGCTGGGATGAAGTCCATCCTGGCAGATCTAACATGGTGTCTAGAGACTAAGGCAACAGATGAGTCAGGCTAGCAGTCATCACTGGGAAATTAACATGAAAAGTACAAACGTCGGAGAAGGTGGTTGAAACACGCTAAAAGAAAATCCAGAAGTGGAAGAGACTTGTGTTATGAAGAAGTGAAGCACTCCAAGAAGAAGGGGTAATTGATACTAATCACAGCTGTCCTGGCACACCAATCTTAACATGCATGGACTCTTGCTCACAATGCACTTGGATTTGGATGCTACCCGCATGTATATGTCACCGCAGCTGAGTGTTGAAGTGGGCAACACTCAACATGTGGGAGGGTGGGAGTGACAAGAAGGGCCAGTAGCTTTGGGCACTTTTGCTTTCTCTTGGAAGCTTCCTTAAGAATGTCTAGGTTCCCTTCACAACTTCTGTTTTTACAGAAATTGAGCAGACTTTCTAAGTCTTCACCCAGGACTTCTGGTTACGGCTTCAATATGTAAAGAACTTAGAAGTGGTTCCTACCATCCTTACAAGAAAAAAGATGAACAAAATCTGAGAAATCAATGACATTTCTTGGACCAATCAGAGAACTGAGGTCACGGGGCAAACTGCCACCCCTAAATCTGGAGGGAGGTAAATCCCAAAAGTTTATAGCTGAGATCTCCTTACCTGGAGCAGAGGTCACTGGAGCCATTGGTCAAAACACTTAAATGGTAATTTTGATAAATTTCTGGAGGCTGGATATGGACTATCGAGAGAGGGAGGGTCACATTTTCATGGGCCTGACCTCCAGGAGCCCCACAGGTGGTGAAGAGTTGAGAAAGCGCCCCTTGGCCCCTGGCCCGGGGAGGGGAGAGTAATCGCTGTGATTACCAGAGCACTCCCCGTTACAATACCGGGGACAATTTTACTAAGACTTGGCTGGGCACAGTGGGTCACGTCTGTAATCCCAGCACTTTGGGAGGCCAACGCGGGTGGATCAGCTGAGGTCAGGAGTTTGAGACCAGCCTGGCCAACGTGGTGAAACCTTGTCGCTACTAAAAATACAAAAATTAGCTGGGTGTAGTTGGGGGCCGGGGCGGGGGTGCCTGTAATCCCAGCTACTTGGAAGGCTGAGGCAGGAGAATCACTTGAACCCAGGAGGGGGAGGTTGCAGTGAGCCGAGATGGCAACAGCACCTCGGCTTCACCCTACTCCATCCTCCTAGGTAAAAATATGCAACCTAATTAAGTCTTGCCAAAAGCATCCTTGCATCTCATTGGCTCTGACCAGGTCCCATGACTGTCACGGAACTAACCTTGGAATTAGTAATTGCTGGGGTCTGGAGGATTGGGAAGAAATGGGTAGTAAATTCTTCAGCCTGGGCAACAGAGTGAGACTCTGTTTAAAAAAAAAAAAAAAAGCCCAGGCACGGTGGGAGGCCGAGGCGGGTAGATCACAAGGTCAAGAGATCGAGACCATCCCAGTCAACATGGTGAAACCCCTTCTCTACTAAAAAAAATACAAAACATTAGCTGGGCATGGTGGTGCGTGCCTGTAATCCCAGCTACTCAGGAGGCTGATGCAGGAGAATTGCCTGAACCCAGGAGGCGGAGGTTGCGGTGAGCCAAGATCGCGCCATTGCACTCCAGCCTGGGTAACAGGAGTGAAACTCCATCTCAAAAAAAAAAAAAAAAAAGAAAGAAAAAATTACTAAGACTCAGGCTAGTGACTCCCAGGGTCAAAGGTTCCCCAGAGCCTTATTCCACCTGGGGAAAGGGCATCTCTCCCATTCCAGGCTCCTCTAGCCTTCCTGTCTCATGTAAAGAGAGGCGGGGGAAAAGCCAGGAAACACTTGTGAAAGTCAGGGACTAGGGACACAGGCTTACTAAAAGGCTGAAGTTTAATAAGATTGCAGAACACTTCCTCTTCCCCACACTTTACCACCACATCCACAGTCTCCAGTTTAATCGCAGTGGATTCCACCTGAAAGAGTGGCAATGTGCCTGACTGTAAGGAAGGAGGAGTTCTCAGGGAAGCCCAAAGACAACAGGGAGACAAACCACGGACGCTAGAGGAAGCTTGCAGCCTCTGGCACCTGGCACCTACAGCGACAGCAAACATTCAACAGAACCTGACTTCTAGCCAGATTAGCATGCAGTTTCACACTAGAGGCCTGTTTGCCTGCTTTTCTGTTTTCTAATACAGCATGTAACTTCCAATAAAAAAAATTGTAAGTCATGCTAAATAGGTGAGGAAAATTCTGAAGAGACAAAGCAAATATCAGAACTAGATTCAGATATAACACAGATTCTGGAATTATCAGACAGGGAATTTAAAATAATTGTGATTAATATGGTTTCTAATAGGAAGAGCAGACACCTCCGAGAGCAGATGGGTAATGGAAACAGAGAGAAGAAAATCTAAGAATCAAAAGGAAATGCTAGAAGTTAACAATTGACACTGTGACAGAAAATGAAGGCCTTTGATGGGCTCATCTAAAGACTCAACACAGCCAGAGAAAGAATCAGTGAGCTTGAACGTAGGGCGATAGAAAATTCGCAAACTGAAATGCAGAAACGTCTTCAGTCAGTTAAGGACTTAAGAGTTTCACCCACTTTTGCCTTTGTGAAGTATTACTATTAGTCACTTAGACCACTGTGTCCTCTCACAGTGAGTGACTGCTTTTGTAAGACTGCTCCTCTTTCAGGAGTTCAGGTCAGTGCTCAGCTCTGCTCAGCAACCCCAGTAACATTCATGCACTCGCTTACCTACACAGTTCTGGGAAGTCATTGCCTCAGTGTTTCTTATTTATCTGTTTGTTTGTTTGTTTGCTTGTTTTTGAGACAGGGTCTCACTCTGTCACCCAGGCTGGAGTGCAGTGGCATGATCATGGCTCATTGCAGCCTCAACCTCCCTGGGCTCAGGTGATCCTCTCCCCTTAGCCTCCAATGTAGATGGGACGATAAGCACACACCCCCACACATGGCTCATTTTTTTGTATTTTTTGTAGAGGCAGGACTTCACCATATTGCTCAGGCTGGTCTTGAACTCCTGGGACCAAGTGATCTGCCTGCCTCAGCCTCCCAAAGTGCTGGGATTACAGGTGTCAGCCACTGTCCCCAGCCTTGCCCCAGTGTGACTGATCTTTCTGTTTGATCTCATCCTCAATCACAGAGATCTAGGCTCAGACACAGTGGTTCATGCCTGTAATTCCAATGCTTTAGGAGGCTGAGGTAAGAGGATTGCTTGAGACTAGGAGTTCAAGATCAGCCTGGGCAACATGGTGAGACCCTCTTCTCTACAATTTTTTTTTTTTAATTGGCCAGGTGTGGTGGCATGCAGCTATACTGTCAGCTACTCAGGAGGCTGAGGTGGGAGGATCACTTGAGCCCAGAAGTTTGAGGCTGCAGTGAACTATGATTGCACCACTGCACTCCAGCCTAGGAGACAGAGCAACACCTGTCTCAATAAAATGAAATAAACAAAACAAAAAAAAATAAAGCTAGACAGCATTTGGGGGGCCAGCATTGAGAAGATCTGACATCAAGCTATGTTTTAGAGACAGATTCTAGTTGAGAAATAACAGGTGAGCGTGAGGCTGGGCCTCAGCCATGAAGAATTGATATAGGAACAGGTTGTCCAAGCAGGGGCCCAGTTGGGTACTGGGTGGGGGTGTAATCTCAGAAACAAGGGAGAATCCAAGTTGTCAGAATGGGGTAGACTGACAAAGACTGGATCAGTCTAGCAGCAATGGTGAGTGACATCCAGTGCGGTCCCACCCATACGGATATCCTGGAGCTGGTCAGGAGTCATCATAACCCTGACAAACCATCTCTAACTGCAGTATGTGAGGTCTCCTACATCTTAAATGGCTGCTGGAGGCACCTCTGGAAATAGTCAATTGCCTGTGTAAACCAGCAAACCAGGGCCAATCACAAACCACAATTCCACTTGCTCAGCCACTTGTGGAGCCAAACTGATGGAGCCGGAACTTCATTTTTGCTTTGCTTTGATTTTTAGAAAAGAAAGGAAAATATAAGATGCTACTCTCTGGGAATCTCAGCAACATGCTGGCACATCCGAGGGCCCCCTCATTCTCAAAGTATCTCTCCTGCCTGGAGCTTACAGAAAGCTTCCTCCTTGGTGGGTTTGAATGTTTATTACTTCTCAGATTCCATGTTAAGTGAAGTCTGGTGTGGATGGCTTTCGTACCTCAGTGTGATGCAGTGTTATCGTTTTTTGTTTGTGTGTGTGTTTGCTTTTGAGACAGGGTCTCACTCTATTGCTCAGGCTGTACTGTAGGGACACAATCAGAGCTCCCTACAGCCTCAACTTCCCGAGCTCAGGTGATCCTCCTACCACAGCCTCCTGAGTAGCTGGGACTACAGGTGCACACCACAATGCTTGGCTAATTTTTGGTGTTTTTTGCAGAGATGGGGTTTCGCCATGTTGCCCAGGCTTGCCTTGAACTCCTGAGCTCAAGCCATTTGCTTGCCTTGGCCTCCCAGATTGCTGGGATTACAGACATGAGCCACTGCACCAGGCCTTTAACAGCTTCCTTCACTGGAAGATGTGTGTCTGTTTTTGTTGTTGTTTCAAACCAAACAGCTTTGTTAATTTAGCAAGTTTCCAAATGGTGTGGTCGCTACCCACCAGATACCGTGACCACACATTGGAGGCAAACACAAACTACTATACAGCAACAAGAGAACATGTGTCTGAATAAATTTCTAATAATGTATCTTTTAATAGTTACACTCATACTTTATTTTGACAAAGTCAAGATAGAAAAATATCATAATGTGAATATAGCAGTTGCTCTTTTGGTAACGTGGTTGGGGATGTGCAGTGCAACTTGGAAGGGATTGCTTTACGGGTGGCCCTCTTCTGACTGGGTTTCAGTTAATTCTGAATTATATTCCAGCCATTGCATTTGCTTGAAAGAATATTGGACACAGTGAAAAAAAGAATAGGTTTGGCATTCCATAATAAATATTATAAAGCAATGAACCAAAACAACTTTCAAAATAATTACTAAGAGCAAACTTTAGACTTCATGATTAAAGCTAAGAACTCATATTTTCAAAATAGCTTTAACAGTTTCTATCACTATATAATGGAATAGTTGGACACTTATTTTAAAAAACAAGTGAGTAGAATCTGAGTAAATATGACATTTCAGATGACTATACACAGTAAACATCAATTCAGTATATTTATAGAGCATTTCAGCAATATACTCTTTGCCCACTTGGCGACAAAAATTGTAGTTCTGTCATCAAAAATGCATCCCTGAATGTCATCTTTGAACTTCCTAAGCACTCTCATTTCTACACTCCATCTTTGGAGGGGGTGGCTTAGGGACTCTTGGTACATGCAGATATTTAGTTATGGCTATAATGACAAAAAATAAATGTGCCAGGAGTCGGAAGCAGAAACCGTTGCCTTACTTTGTTAAGTACCTTCACATTCTTTTGTCTCTGTGATGCCTCAGGTGAAGTCACACTAAATAATTCACACAGGTGCTAAATTTGTGGCTACCTGTCTGTACCTTTCAGCCTCTTTCTTTTCTTCCCTTTCCCATTCCGCAAAGAATAAAACGGGGAAGCCTCTCATGAAAACATGTCATTCTAACATATAAAATAAACGTATGCACAAGGTACATACTCTCCTTCTCAAGGACTGGGTAACTCCTCGTTTTCTATCAAATAATCCTTCTTCATATACCTGGTTCCCCTAACCAACCTCCACACCTCGAGGTAAGCATCTTTTAACGACCTCCTGCTCCCTTCTTCACAGCTCCCAGCCACCAGCAGGACTCCTCGGGGACCGCGCCTGGCCTCTGGCCCACTTGGGCCACCTGCTGCCTCCGCACCTTCGAACCGGCCATTTCCTCCCTCCCCGGGCAGCTCCTCCATCACGAACGGCAGCTGGTCTCCACTTAGCTGCGCCTCCTCTCCCCGGGGCTGGGCCTCCAAGTCCTCATAGTTGCTTTGCTTTCTGGTCTCCATGAACTTGGCCACACAGTAAATGATGGAGCCCAGGGTGTTCACCACCACGCCAGCAATAAACAGAGAAGTGGGCTCCACATCGCTGAAGGCCACCATGCCCACCGTGATGGTGGCGATACTCTTCACCACGCCCACGAAGCTGGTGGTCACGGCTGAGTTGATGTAGGTGCAGTGCAGCGTGGTAAAGTTCATGGCGCAGCCGATCAGGACACAGGCCACGAAGATGCAGACCATGGCTGGGTCCTTCCAGCCCGGGAAGGTCCACGCGTGGATGGAGTCGGTGCTGGCAAAGGAGCAGATGACCAGCAGCGGGGTTGCGGAGACGGCGATGACATATTGCGCGGTGAGCGGCCCGTGCTCGGTGTCGGCGCTGGCCTTCTGGATGAGCACCAGGTAGGCGGCGTGGACCAGCACGGCCAGCACGCCCGTGACGTACCCGATGGGGTCACCCGTCAAGTCGCCGGCTCCTGTGGCGCAGGAGGAGGACAGCCGAGCCCGGGCGGGAAGGAAAAAGAGAGAAGACAGCAGGTTGGCGTGGGGCGGGGGGGCCCACGGAGAAAACGCATCGTGTAGGGAAAGCAGACTGGGTTCGCGCCCCAGCTCTGCCCACCGGATTCCTGAGTGACAGACCCCAATCGTACCTCGGCCACCCGAGTCAAATGCGACAGCCAAACTCAGTGTCGAGTGCGCCTTCCCGCCATGTCCCCGGGTCACCCCATCTTCCCCTGTCCACGACAAAGGTCCCGGAGAGCTCACATGCCCTCGGGGAAGGTGCTGTGGCTTTCCCCAGCTGACACGGAAGTCACTCAGGCGTGTGGTACCTGCACCTCCCAACCCTCGCCCCGTGGGGCACCAAAGGGAGAGGGCGCCTCAGCCAGCGGCCTGTAACCCAGAGCGTGCCAGGCGCGGGGGAGAACGCCGGTCCTGGCCCCCAATGAAGCTTGCCCCTGACCCTGCCTCTCGTCTCGCTCAGCACCTGCGTCTGCCTCAGGCCTGCAGCCTCCGCGCGGCACCAGCCACCCTGCAGTAGCCCCGGGAGCCTAAGCTTCGTCCCCATCCCCCACCCCCATTCCAGCCCCTCGTGACCCAAGGAAGTTCACGGCCCCCTCCTTCCGGGTCGGTCCAGGCTTGGAGGACTCTGGCTCCCAGGCTCAGGCGGCTCTCCCACCTCTCCCGGAGATGGGAAGACCAGGGGAGGGGGCTGCGGGAAGGGCGATCCGGGTGAAGCAGGGGTGAGGGTCGGAAGCCAGGACATTGCGGGGCAGGAGGACTTGGGGAGAAAGCCAGAGCGCTGCGAAGGGCTCGTTGGGTCACGGAAGTCCCTATTTTGAGCTGAGAGACCACTCTCAAAGCTCTCCGCATTTCTCTGCCTCAGTTTCCCCATCTGGAAGTGAGGGCGTTGCACTCAGTGAACCCCGCGGTCTCTGCCCTGCTGGGCGGGGTGGGTGGGGTCGGCCGGGGTCGGCGCGGGGCCCGCTCACCTGCCAGGGCGGCGCCGCAGGTGGTGATGAGCACGGCCGCCAGCACCCCAGGCGAGGGCGCGCCGTTCTTGAGCACCAGGACGCCGATGAGCATGGTGACCAGGGGCAGGCAGCGCTTGAAGACCACGTACATGGGCAAGCTGAGGCCGCGCAGGGACCAGAGCGTGAGGCTGGACTGCAGCGTGGAGAGCACCGCGACCCCCGCGAAGGAGCGCGCCAGGCTCAGGCCGAAGGGGGGCACGGCGATGAGCCCTAGGCGCCGCAGCAGCTCCAGGCTCAGCGCCGCGGTGGAGCTGGTCAGGCACTGCACCAGGGTCAGGAAGGAGAACTGGTAGCGGCTGATGAGGAACTTGAGCAGGATGTTGAGGGAACCCGAGAAGACCCCGTGTGCGATGGCCACCGAGATGCCCAGCACGCGGCCCCGGCACAGCTGCCGCATCGCGCCGGCCCCGCCGCACCCAGCGGTGGCGGAGCTCCGCGACCTGCGCGCAGGGAGCCGGGAGGAGGCGAGCGAGGGCGGCGGGGGCGCCCGCCCGGCGCGGCGGCGAAGGGCAGGGGGCGCCGGCTCGGCTGCAGAGGGCAGCTCCGGCCAGGCGTTCTAGCGGTTCGGCAGCTCCGCGTCCGACTGCCCCACAGCTCCAGGGAGGCAGTGACGAGGGCGGGGGACTCCGAAAAGTGGCAGGGGTGGGGGGGCCGGACTGAGAGGAGTGGCGGGAATCCTAGCGACAGCGATTTGTAAGTGGGTGGTGAGCCGCGGTGGGTTGTGTCCCTCGCGGTTTCACCGTCAGGGACGCTCTTCGGAGGGAAAGGGGCGGCCGGGTGCCCCGGGGCGGCTGCGGCAGGGAGGGACGGGGCCTCTTCGGGCGCGGCGCCCCTCTCTCCCAACAGAGCCAGTGGCTCTCGCTTGCGCCTTCTTCCCGGCCGAAGTGCTTGAGTTGGAGGGATCAGGGACACAGCTAAAGATTTTAGAAACAACAGCGCATCAGGATCGAGCGCCGTTTATTGGTCGCAACAAGTGACTGCGCCCCCGGCCCCCTCGCCCCGGCGCTGCAGCAGCTTTTCCACCCACGATCCCTCCCAGCGCAGCGGAAGGACCTTGTCCCATTGCTCGCCAGGGAAGCGAAAACCGTCGGTGCCCGCGGGCCCCCGAAGCTCCCGATCCCGCCTCCAAAGCCCGGGCATCGCAGGAGGAACCCGCGGCCCGGGACGCTGTCCCGGGGTGCTTCGGTGCCCAGAAGAGGGCCCCTTCCGATGCCAGGCCACGCGCACCGCTCTCCGCGTGCCTTCCAGAGGGGGGTCCTGGGATTATGCGCGCGGCTTCGGGGAAGATTTCGGGGGGTGCAGTGGTCTCACACGGGAGCGGAGCCTGGAGGCGGGGATCATATTCGAATTGAGGCAAATATATAAATAAGCAAACGCGCGGAAACGAAGTCTCTACCGCAAGTAGCCACCACCAGGAACCGAGGAGCTCGGGGGCGAGCTTCCCGAAGCGCGGGCGGCAAGACTGGCTGCTCTCGCAGAGTGGGGGAGTAGAGGGGAAGGGGGCGGGAACCCGGGGTCCCTCATCCTGCAGGGAGACTCCGCGTAGCGCTCTCCGGATCCCAGGGAACAGATCGCAAAGAACCCTCACCCTGCGGGACCGTCGTGGGTTGCGTTGGGAAGCAGGACAACCCGGAGGCGGAGGGGTGGGGGAGTCACCACCTCTCTGGACCACGGTACACCTTTGCACCGCAGAACTTGGGAACTGTGTGTTCCCTATTTGACTAGGAGAACAAGGGAATTCTAATTTCGTGGAGGGAGTAAGGCTTCGATGATTCTTTATTCAGAATTCATTTCCCTGGAAAGTAACCTGCGGACCTGTAGTTAAATCATCAGCAACGGAGGGTTTCGCTCAGCCGAGGTCACCGTCAAGCGCCAGTTTAGTTTTCAGGCGATCTGAAATTTGTGGCCTTAGCCAGGATTTGGCTGTAAGGGAAAAGGTTCAAGATCGCTGCGCTCCAGCACCCATGTCGTTCACCATCAGCCGTTTATTTCTCTTAGCCCCGGGATCTCAGCCTCCTAACCTTTTAACGCTGCATCGCGTCTTAATACAAAGGATCCATTTCTCTCGGGGTTCTTCTGTTTTTCTGCCTCTTACTTCCACCTCTGTGCTGAATGCGACACTTCAGCCCAGGTGCTGAAGTCGTGATTTACCGCAACAGGGGAAGAAAAAAAAATTACTGCGGGGATCAGCAGCACCTCGGCAGCCCTTCATTTGGGCCAGCATTTTGGGCTCTTGAGTGCTCACTTCGGTGAGCTCGGGAGAGCTCGATGTCAACCAGTCCACCAGCTCGTGTGCCCGGAGCCTAGGAGGCCACCTCCCTGCCCCCGACAGGTGGGCACCCAAGAAAATGTTTGCGAATGGCCCAGGTTGCCAACTTTCCAGGAATGGTTGGAAAGCATTATACCGAAACACGTGCTTTCGGTTCTCTGGGGAGCTCTTGATTTTGGTTGCTAAAACTTGTGGTTACACACCATTGACTGTTTAAGTGACTCTGTTTTTCTAGAGTTGATGTTATTTAGGAAATAATGAAGTCTGAAGCAGCAGTTCAAATTCTGTGTGGTGATATCATATATATTTATTAAAAACTCTGAAAATTAACTTTTTAAAGACATCAGCAAATAACAGATTTCTGCTTCTAGAGACCATTCCAATGAAAGTATGACTGCTTTAAGCCATCCTAAGTGCATATTATTAATATAAAAAAGTGGCTGCACAAACCTACTTTTGGAATGATTCATTTCTGCCTGCAATTATAATTGCATCCATTTGTGATACTAACATTAGGTAAAAGATTTGGGGCTGATTCAGCTATCTTACTCTTCTCATTTAGGCAAGACAATTTAGCTTAATATTTGAAACCTACAGTGGCATAAAACAGCACAGTTTCTCCACTTTGTTGCATATAATTCTTTTCTATAAGGGTTTTTTGTTGTTGTTTTTTCAAAAGAACACCTTAACCCCCATCTCCCACAAAATCAGATACTAGATGAGCTCCTTTAAAAAAATGGGAAAAATTAAGAATACCATGTTTAGCAAAGTTAAATGATCAAGATGAACAAGAATGTAGATCTCAATAGCTATTTGACCTACTGGTATCAGGGTACCAAGGGTCTAGACTCAAACACATCATCTTTGGACCCACTCAATAAATACTAATGTTATTAAATAAATCCTTTAGTTTATCCATTCATTCAACAAACATACAGTACAGGTATTTTGTGCTAGGTAGTCTGTTAGGCACAGAGGGCTCAAAGATGAACACACTGGCTTCATCCTTAGCCAACAGTGGGATTGTGTGGCAGAACAGAGGGGAGCGCCAGGAGGGCAAGTACATCAACATGGTAGCAAAGAAGGCTTCCTGGAGAAGGAAATATGCTCTCTTTGAAATCTTTACTTATTTCATTATTTATTTATTTTTTTTTTTTGAGACGGAGTTTTGCCCTTGTTACCCAGGCTGGAGTGCAATGGCACGATCTCGGCTCACCGCAACCTCCGCCTCCTGGGGTCAGGCAATTCTCCTGCCTCAGCCTCCCGAGTAGCTGGGATTACAGGCACGCACCACCATGCCCAGCTAATTTTTTGTATTTTTGGTAGAGACGGAGTTTCACCATGTTGACCAGGATGGTCTCGATCTCTCGACCTCGTGATCCACCCGCCTCGGCCTCCCAAAGTGCTGGGATTACAGGCTTGAGCCACCGCGCCCGGCGCAGCTATTTCATTATTTTTAATTGTAAAAGTAACACATGCTCATTGTAGTACATAAAAGAAAAGCAAATTTATAAATATGTAAACAAATTTATAAATAAGTAAATCTTATTATAAAATAAGGATAAGTGCTCACCATCCCCAAGCCTACTGCACAGAGCTTGCTGTGCTCGGTGTGGAACCTTTCAGTCTTTTTTGTATCTATGTTTATACACACACACACTCCCCTTTTAAAAAAACAACACAACTAGGATATCATATACATTTGTCTATAATTTCCTACTTTAAAAAGTGTATTATGGGCACTAGCCTTCTAGATAGTTCCCAGTGATACCTGCTTCCCCGTTCACATCCTTGTGTTAACTCCTCCCACGCTGTACCAGTGTTGGTCTGTGCAGCTAACAGAACCTGGCAGAAGTGATGGAGTTCACTCCTGACTTTAAGTTATAAAACACTGAGGCTTCCATCTTGGATGTCCTTTTTCTCTTGTATCACTGAATCTGGGGAAGCCAAATGCCACATTGTAGGGGCATTCTTCTTATGCAAAGTCCCATGTGGTGAGTAATTGAGATGGAGTTTTGCTCTTGTTGCCCAGGCTGGAGTATAATGTATTGATCTTGGCTCACTGAAACCTCTGCCTCCAGGGTTCAAGCAATTCTCCTGTCTCAGCCTCCTGAGCAGCTGGGACTACAAGTGTGCACCACCACACACAGCTAATTTTTTGTATTTTTAGTAGAGATGGGGTTTCACCATGTTAGCCAGACTAGTCTCGATCTCCTGACCTCACGATCTGCCCACCTTGGTTCCCAAAGTGTTGGGATCACAGGCATGAGCCACCACGCCAGCCTTCTTAGTGATTTTTAAGAGCTCTTTGTAAAGTTTGGCTATTAACCATCCACTCTATATATGTCGCCAGCATAATGAAACGAGGTATATCTTTCCATTATATCCTCTTTTAGCTTTGCTAGTTATGTGCTTTGCAATTTTAGTTTTTGTATGTTGTCATTCTTCTTTAGTTATTTAATGTGACTTTTATTTATTTTATTATTATTATTTTAGATGGAGTTTGCTCTTGTTACCCAGGCTAGAGTGAAACAGCATGATCTTGGCTGTTGTTACCCAGGCTGGAGCCTCTGCCTCCTGGGTTCAAGTGATTCTCCTGCCTTGGCCTCCCAAGTAGCTGGGATTACAAGCACCTACCATCACATCTGGCTAATTTTTTGTGTTATTAGTACAGACAGGGTTTCACCATGTTGGCCAGGCTGGTCTCAAACTCCTGGCCTCAGGTGATCCACCTGCCTTGGCCTCCCAAAGTGCTGGGATTACAGGCATGAGCTACTGCCCACAACCTAAGGTGACTTTTAAATAATGGGTAAGAATTTACCAAGCCAAGAGCAGGGCACTCCAGGCACATGGACCAGCTGAAAACCTGCATCGCTTACATGAGGAATTTGTGTGCATGCTGGTGGTGCGTGAAGAGAGGTGGTGCGTGGAGAGAGGTGGTGCTGCAGACAGAGGTAGGAGCTATCCCTGGAGGACCCTGGCTGCTTGGTGAGTAGTCTTGAATATTTTCCTATAGGCAGTCTTATAAGCAGAGAAAGGTTTTATACTGAAATTGATGTAATCAGATTGCATTTGAGATCAGTCTTCGGCAGCTGTGTAGAGTAAGATGGCTCTGAGGGCACAGAACTGGAAACAGACACCCCATTTAGGAAGCTGCTGCAATTGTCCAGAGAAAAGCTAATAATGGCTTGAACTGGGGCAATGGTGGTTGGATTGAGGGGAAGAGATAAAAGAGAGCAGTGTTTAGGGGCTGTCTTTTGTTTCAAAAGATCCATGATAGATCATCATTTGTTGTCTGCAGAGAAGTGAGAATAAGGAAAGAACCAAGGATGGTGTTTAGGTCTTTGGCTTGACCCAAATGAATCTTTTATAATAGCCTGACTTTAGACAACAAATGAAAAAGCATGTGCAGGAGGAAAAGCTGGGTTAGTGGGCAAGTGAGTTTGTTGGAACAAAATGAGTGCAAAGGCTTGTGGGAAACCCAGGTGGGGAAGGTAGGTGTATAGATTTGGGAGCATTCAGTATGAACATGAAAGTAAAAAACATTTAAGTGGATTAGCATACACAAGGAGAAGCCTGTTAAGTAAGAAATTCCAATTCATTTTTGGAAGAGCCAAATTATTACTGAGATACACAGTTAAGAAGTGCCAAAGGCAGAAAGGACAGCTGACTCAGCCTGGATCTCCCTGAACGTGATGGACCTTGGTAGGGTCACTAGACTCAGGCTCAGCTTAGCTCTTGAGACTTGGAAACTCGATTCTGTCAAATCTCTCGGGAATAATCAAGATCTACTCACCAGATGTTCTACACCTTAACTATTTCTCAGTGTGCCAATTTCTGTTATTCCTAAGAAAAGGAGGCTATGTGGCAGGACCATGGGTTTGGGTTCAATCATTCGAGATTTCAAATTCGTTTCATTATTTCTTGGCTACTATGACTCCTGAGAACACTGGCTTCCTTGTCCTGAAAACAAGGAGGCCTACCTTGCAGGGATGTTATAGGGATTAAAAGTGATAACATATATAAAGCATCTCACACGGTGCCCTGATCATAGATCAGTAACTGAGTTCCCTTTTCCTCTATCCACTCCTTAGGGCTGTTCTGTCACTGCAGGTGCAGGAGGAGCCTGGCGGAGGCAGATAAGATGAAAGCTAAGAGCTCAGCAGCCAGGGAACAAATGCTGATTTCCCAACCTGGAAAGAGTGACTGGTCATCCTCTAAAGTCCAAAAGCTGCTTAGCCTGTGAGCTACCAAGGATTCAAAAATCTTGCACATTGTCATTTAGGAAAGAATCCAGGTTTGCTCCTTAGAGTTTTCCAATTCTAGTTCCAGGGAACCAACTGGATAAGCATTCACCCACTCTCATATTGACAGAATCCAAGAACCTGAGTTATGTATCATGAAGCCGGTGTTGCTCTAACAACCCTGGAATAGAAGGGAAAAAAATAAATCAAGGGAGAGGTTAGGTTTTTTTTTTTTTTTAGACGGAGTTTCGCTCTGGTTACTCAGGCTGGAGTGCAATGGCGCGATCTCGGCTCACCACCACAACCTCCACCTCCTGGGCTCAGGCAATTCTCCTGCCTCAGCCTCCTAAGTAGCTGGGATTACAGGCACGCGCCACCACGCCCAGCTAGTTTTTTGTATTTTTAGTAGAGACGGGGTTTTACCATGTTGACCAGGATGGTTTCGATCTCTCGACCTCGTGATCCAACCGCCTCGGCCTCCCAAAGTGCTGGGATTACAGGCTTGAGCCACTGCGCCCAGCCTGAGAGGTTAGTTTTTAAATTACAAGTTTTTGTTTCAAAAGATACATGATAGATCATTTTGTAAATAAAATCTCTTGCATTCTAGAAAGAAAAGAAAGAATTTCATTATAAATATTATCTGGGTTGGATATATTTGAGACAAGGTGTCACTCTGTCACCCAGGCCAGAATGCCATAGCCTGGGTCACTGCAGCCTCAACCTCCCAGGCTCAAGTGATCCTCCTGCCTTAGCCTCCCAAGTATCTGGGACTACAGGCGTGCACCACCATGTCTAACTAGGTTGGGTAGGATACTTTTAAAGGTCTATCACAAATTCTGCTGATACAGAGAACACCCATTGTGGACCCACTTCTACTGACCACAGCTTGGTATAACGCCATTAGTTCCTAAGAGGCAAGCAGCAAGAGAAAAGGCTCTGTGAAACTCATCAGTGTGACAACTCTCAGGATGTGGTTGAGCACCATGTTCATCGCAATATACTTAGGTTAAGCCGTGTCTTCTTTATGGGGTTTCTCAAAAGCAGTCTGTATTGCTGATCTAAGAATCAAAAAGAAGTTGGACACTGTGGCCCATGCCTGGAGTCCCAGGTTACTGGGAGCCTGAAGTGGAAGGATGACTTGAGTCCAGGAGTTCACGACCAGTTTTGGACAACACAGTGAGGCCCCCTTCTCAAAAAAACAGAAAAAAAAAAAACAACAAAAAAAACAAAAGAAAAACCTTTTTTTAATTTTCCCTGAGACCATTTATTCATTCAACAAATAGTTGCTGAGCCCCTTCTGTGTGCCAAACAGGGTGCTAGGGCCAAGTCTGGCACTAGAACAAAGTCTGTCCTCTAGGCCATAGGCACTGAACTGTGTAACTGATCAGATTTCCCATTGATGAGGCTAGAAAGCTTAGTAGCAAATCTTTGGCCCAGTCAGTGGTAACTTGACAGGACTTTGAGGTATGTATACTCAGGCCCCGCTCCTGGCTTCGCTTTCTGTCTTTGGTTCCACCTTTTAACTTATGCCGTTTTGTTTTTGTATCTTAAGCTGTCTTAAATGTTTTCTGCAACAACGAGGAAATATATAAAGAAGACAATTTACATATATTTTAGTTCATTTTTGCTCAGATTATTACAAGCATATTTTGTTCTTTAAAAAAAGAACTTAAGAATTATAATTGCCATTTATAGCACATCTTAATATTATATAGGAAATATAAGTGTTAGGCAAAGTAGTTTGTTTTGCTTTTCCCTTTTAACCTACTTTTTTTGGTTTTTCTTTTTTTTTCAGTTCATCTGCACCTAGAGCTTTTTCAAGAAAACTTAGGGAGGTGGCAAGGAGCATGTAGGGCAGGACTTAGGGCTGGTTTCAAGAGCAACAGCTAGAAGCCTTAGTAGGACCAAAAACTGCTTGTTAAATTGACAGTTTTGAAAAATGTTGATATTAGGGAAGTGAGGAGACAAAATTATACAGTCATGGGTACAATATCTAAAAATATGTGAATAAATGGTTTTGTTTGTTTGTTTGTTTGTTTAAAGTAAGCTCTAGCTCACAGCATTCCACGTTCTTAAAGCATGGTACCAGTCCTTGAGAGAATCTCATTCAGTCCATACGTCAAACACTGAGTAGATGCTCAATAAATAGCTACTAAATAAATAAATTAATTAAATGTATTCTAGTGCCATGTTACGGAATCACAGATATACCTATATTATATATAGTACTGTATTCATATATACAATGTAATACAAAGAGCAGTCTTTTGGGGGAAGTCATAAAATGATAAATGATCAACAGATATGCTTTATTTTTATTTTTATCCACAGCAGTGATTATATTTTACATCAAAAATGACATAAATTAAAAATGAAACCTATCACTATCTATATAAGTATAATCTACTGATCTTCCCTATTTTAATCCATTTTATGACACAGAGACATTTTAATAGATATTACAAGATATACCATAACATTAATTACTCCTTAGAATTTTAAGAAATATGGCTGATGTATCAGGCTTAATGAGTGAGCCAAAGTCCTTATCAGCTCCCTCAAAACTGATTCCAGGGTAAATTCGAAATATTTGAAATCTGAATAACATATAAAAGCATAATGTCTGTTTTCCATAGTTAATTTATTCGCTGTTACGCGGTTCTTCAGCCAACATCCTCTGTTTCTAACCAGAGTAGTGTATCTCAAGCAGGAATAGTAAGACAAGCAGGGTCATATATCTTTATCGTTTCATCCCAAGAACAGTCAGCCACCTATGAAACAAAGATGAAATAAGAAGAAACATATTTAGATGTACAAAAATTCAAAACCGGCAGTAAAAGTCCAAGTCATTTAGAGTGTCGTAAATCATCCATTAGTAAACATAATTTGAATAAGAAAAACATAGGGCTAAGTTTTTGATAAAGGGTCTATTTCCCCTTTTTAAGATATACTTCAGGGATTATTTCCAATTGACTGAGGTTTCCTACAAGAATGTTCCCCACCTTCACCCCACCATCTGAGATTAATGTTGAAAAGATACGTTCCCAGACTGTGGACACGATGCTGTGCTCAATATTGCGGGAATAGAGAGGAAGATAAAGTAAAGTTCTTGCCTTCAAAAAATGGCTCATTCAAGACTGAGTGTGGAAGGTGCACTAACAGATTCTTAGGGGGACTCTATGATTCCAGCTGGGACAGTGTTAGACAACGTCACAATGCCATGACATTCCCACCGGCCCTCTGTAGGAGCCAGACATAAAAGACAAGGACATTCACATCTACAAAGCCACAGGGAAACATAAAGGGAAGAAAGTCCACAGTGTTCAGGAACTATGCATTAAAAACTTAAGTGAGTGTAGCAATGTCTCAGGGTATAAAATTAATAGATGAAAATCAATTGTATTTCTGTACACTAGTTTTTTAATAGAAATGGATGAGGCTGTTTTTGTTTTAAGTTATGTGGAAATGTACAGGACTTAGCCAAAAGAATCTCGAAACAGCAAAGCTACACGACTCAACATGAGCTGACTTCCAGACTTCACATGAAGCTGCTGTAACCAAGACAGTGTAGGATTAGGTAAAGACAAGTGACGAAAGGAAGAGAACAGAGCTCAGGAACAGGCCCTACACTTGGACCACTGCTTTTCAACAAAGGTACCAAAACCACTCAAGAGCAAAAGGAAAAGTCTTTTCAATAAATGGTGGTAGAGCAACTGAATACCCATACGGAAAAAAGTGAATCCTGACCCCAACTTTGCACACAAAAATGAATTTGAGGTGGACCATAGACCTAAACATAAAAGCAAACAGTATAACACTTAAAAAAAAAAACACACAACAGGAAAATATATTTTCAATACGGAGGTAAAGAAAGATTTCTTAGGAATACGGAAAGTAATAACCACAAAAATTTGGGAAGTTACACTCAATCAAAAATAAAACTTTCGCTCATCAAAAGACACTGTTAAGAAAATGAACAGGCAAGACAGTTATAGAAAACATTCATAAAATATACGCCTGACAAATAACTGTATCCAGAATACATAAAGAACCAATACGACTCAATAATAAAAGACAAATCAAATAAAAATGATGGGCAAAAGTAAGCACATAAAAAAATGCTCAACATCATTAGGCATGAAGGAAATGCACATAAAAATGACAATGAGATACCATCATCTACTCACTAGGATGGCTAAAATTAAAGATTGACAACACCAAATGTCAGCAGGGATGTGGAACAGCTGTGACTGCATATAGTGCTGGAAGGGATGTACATGGTACCACCATTTTTGAAAACAATTTGGCCGTTTCTTACCAAGCTAAACACATACTTATTTTTTGACCCAGTAATTCCACTCCCAGATGTTTGTCCAAGAAAAATGAATACATATGTTTACAAAACTATGTATACAAGAATGGTCATAGCAACTTCATTCACAATAGCAAAAAAAATCAAAAACAAGGCTGAGCACAGTGGTTCATTCCTGTAATCTCATCACTGGGAGACCGAGGTGGGTGGATCATCTCAGGTCAGGAGTTTGAGACCAGCCTGGGCAGCATGGTGAAACCCTGACTCTACTAAAAATACGTAAAATTAGCTGGGTGTGGTGGTGCTCACCTGTAATCCCAGCTATTAGGGAGGCTGAGGTGGCAGAATCGCATGAACCTGGGAGGCACAGGTTGCAGTGAGCTGAGATAGTGATACTGTACTCCAGCCTGGGTGACAGAGTAAAACTCCGTCTCAAAAAAAGAAAAGAAAAGAAAAGCCTTCTGCCGCAGGATTTTGACGTTCTCCCACGAGATTTGGGTATTTTCCTAAGTCGGTGCTCAGCAAGGAGAAAGCCATGTTCAGTATGAGTGCCAAGATCATGAAGCCCAATGGCGAGAAGCCAGAAGAGTGGAGTCTGGCATTTCCCAGGCTCTTCTGGAGCTGGAGATGAACTCAGACCTCAAGGCTCAGCTCAGGAAGCTGAATATTACGGCAGCCAAGGAAACTGAAGTTGGTGGTGGCCGGAAAGCTATCATAATCTTTGTTCCCATTCCTCATCTAAAATCTTTCCAGAAAATCCAAGTCCGGCTAGTACGCGAATTGGAGAAAAAGTTCAGTGGGAAGCATGTTGTCTTTATCGCTCAGAGAATTCTGCCTAAGCCAACTCAAAAAAGCCGTACAAGAAATAAGCAAAAGCGTCCCAGAAGCCGTACTCTGACAGCTGTGCATGACGCAATCCTTGAGGACTTGGTCTTCCCAGGCAACATTGTGGGCAAGAGAATCTGCGTGAAACTGGATGGCAGCTGGCTCATAAAGGTTCATTTGGACAAAGCACAGCAGAACAATGTGGAACACAAGGTTGAAACTTTTTCTGGTGTCTATAAGAAGAAGCTCATGGGCAAGGATGCTTATTTTGAATTCCCAGAGTTTTAACTGTAAACAAAATGACTAAATAATATATTCGAAGTTAAAAGAAAAGAAAAATAACCAAAATACCCACTGACAAAAAATCGATAACAAATTGGAGTAAATTCATACAACAGAATGTGCTCAGCAAAACCAAAGGGAAGAATTGCTAACAGGCTCAGCACCATGGATGAAGCTCACAGGTAAGAGGTCAGAAACAAGTGAGAACGTACAGAAGAGTGCCTTGTAGAGACGTCTAAGACAAGGCAAAACTCATCTAAGGTTAAAAAAATCAGACCAATGTTACTCTACTCACTTGGAGGCAGGGGTGTGGAGGGGGAGATTGGAAAGGCATAAAAAGGAAACTGGGAGAAAGATCAAATAATTGGGATATTGTGAATTTCAGAGGCATATCTGTCAAAAATGTCTAAGATTTGTAAATTTCCATATATGTTAGTTATACCTAAAAATAGTAAAAAAAGAAATGTTAGCGATAACAACTAAACAAGGGGTACGACTACAGGAATAAATAAAATGAGAATGTTGATAGTTGCTCAAGCTAAGTAATGAAGTTCATTATCCTACTGTGTTACTTTGTATGTTTTCCACAATTAAAAAAGAAAGAAGAAAAAATGTAGAAAAAAAGAGAAGAAAAAATATGAAAGATGAAGTAGCAAGAGAGAGATTTTGACCAAAAGTACTTGCACTCCATTTCCCATCCTTTCATGGTTATTACAAAGGCTGAAAATTACACAAGAGAACCCCCGTTTTGACTAATGTAATTTCTTAGCTATCACTAACTTTGAATACAAGAACCATTCAAATTAATCAGAGTAATATTAACTCCTTATCATTGACTAGCAATGTTCTGAGATCAGAATCCAAACTACAGAGAGCATCAGAAACGTTTTAGTCAAAAAAATTAAAAAACCACAGTCTTCAACATCTGGTTGCTGCCCACTTCTTCATTTCTCATTGCACCAGGCTCACACCTCAAATCCAAGCATGCTGTTCATGCCTCCTTGCTCTTATTCCTTTACTGATCCCTTCCCCTTGACAACTCTTTTCCTTCCCTTTCTGTCTGCTCCTCTGTCCCCTCTTGCTCTGCCAGAGATGTCTCTCTTTTTAAGAATCAGTTTAGGCATCACCACCTCTATGAAGCCATTCATAGTACCCACAATACTTGATTGTACTTATTTCACCGACTGAAGACAAAGAGTTGTCTTCAGCTCTTTGAGGGCACGGACCATGCCTTATTAGAACATAACTCAATGAATATTAGCTCAACAAATTAATTTGATAGATTAAGATTTCAGGGATTAACTCTGTCCTCATGTTCACACTAGAGTAGCAGAGCCACAACCCGAATCTAAACCTGTTGAATGTATCCACTAAAAACAGTGCCTCATAGAAAAGGCAAAATGAAAATCATTATTTGCCTAATCTTGCAGTTTTAAGTTTTTATACCATGGGACACAAAGATCACTATATTAAATTATACCTGTCTCATCTATGCGTATTTTTCCAAGGGTTGGGCCTTTCCACATGTTAAACATCAACTACTGGAAAGAAAAGAATCAGAGAAATAATACTTAGGTTGCTAGTGCAAGGTACCTATAAATTGTGTTTCCAAAACCTTATTCAGCACTCTTCAGTCCAGATTCTTATTTACTCACGACTTATAATAACTACCAAATGTCAAGGCCACTGATTCAGCAAGTGTTCATAAATCTATACTTAATTGGTAACATAAGCTAGATCTAAAACTGCAATGATATAGAATTATGAATAGATTAATTCAAACTGGTGCAAATAACATTTCTCTATTTGTTAATTAAACCCCATCTGGCTCTACAAATTTAAACAAGCTAACAATAAAGAAAATAATAATAATAATAAGGTAAGAAAAAAAAAGCACTTTATTAACAAAGAGGCTCCAGATTCTCCAAGGTTGCCACTATAGGAACTTCCTGCTAAGGAAACACTGTTGTGCCATGTGGTCCCCAAGGGACCTCTTAGTCACTATCATCACCACTGCACTGGCTTCTGGTAGCACTGCTTCCCCTCGAATTCCAGAACTGAAAGTAAACACGGGTTCTTTTTTAATGCTCCATGGTACCTGTCTGTGGTCAGCATAAGAGACATTTAAAAAAGACTACACTAAAAATAAGGGCTAACAAAAAAGACACACATTTAAAAAAAAAAAAGACTTTGTAAAAAAAAAAAGTGTTAACAGAAAAAGTAAGTAATGAAAATGGCATGAAAATAAATAATCTGCTTTATAGGATGAGGGACACTCCTTCTTTAGCTTGTCAAACAAAGAGGCATCTTTCCTGGCTCCCAGACTGCTTCCTCATGACAAAAGCTTCCCCTCCCATCCCCAAGAATGCACGCCAGCCCATGAAGACTCCTTCAAGGCCAGCCTCAGGATAGGGAATGAGAAAGATGATGATAGGAATCTCCTTTTCCACCTACCCAAGATTCTCTTTCTCAGTTACAGTCCCTTATATGCGAACCCACTTCTTTGCCCATCATCTTGCTTTCAGAAAAATTGTGAAAGATTGAAACCAGAAAAAAGATGACTAAGTGTCCTCTCAGTGGGAGGCTGGCATTCTCTTAGGGACCACATGGGTTACCTGTTTGTACAGAGCTCTGTGCATTTCACTTTCTGACTAGATTACTTTACAACTCTGCAGATTATAGAAAACCGACAGCAATGTAAATGATTCCCATCTGTTAAAGGTGCAAGGGAATGCTGTCTTCTAGAGATGCAACTGATGCCACCCCCAACTCCTGCAAGAGATGACTCCAAACTTTAGGTCTTGTTGCCCTGTGGATAGTGTCCAGTGTTGCACCTACTAGTAAATTCATTTCAGCACTCAGTGATTGCCTGTGTCTGTTCTTCAGTTCCTTTAAGCCAGCTGTAAAATCTTGGAGTTACATAAACAAGTTAACTAAAATCCTTGATACATCTTCATACCATGCGAGTCCTGTCACCACTTTGAAAATTAGCCTTTAACATGGTCACACACGGGGATTCAGTTTACTATCTCAAGGGGGTAACCATTATTTCAATGAAACATAATAACTCTTGCTTTCTTATAGGACATACACAGTGAATAACAGAAAAACCACTTCATTAACAGAACAAACATTATGAAATGGGAAAAAGGGGTAGATAATTATACTGAAAAAAGAGGCTGAGAATAACTGCTAAAATTCAGTATGAAATTAAAGGCAAATAATAATATAAGATACACAGATATGATCAATTTAGCAGCTCATCAGAGGATATAAAAGTTTTTTCTAGTACTTGACTATAAGAGAAATATATAATAGGCCCCCATTACAAAAATTATTCAGTGCCAACAGAGCAGCTTTATAAAAAAATATATCTTACTTCATGTGGCTGTAAAAAAACCCAACATCTCAACCCTCCAGTAGACCAAAGGCATACATTAAACTATATTTAGTTTAATGGAGGCAATTCTAGAAAGTGGTTGTTCTCAAGCTTTAGTGTGCATGAGAATCACCTGGCGGTCACACAGACTGGTCCCCATCTCCCTAGCCTCAGGCTTCCAAGTGGGATCTTGGCTCCACACTGGGTTGATACACAGTCTGGTGTCTTGAAGCCAAGGTCTACAGATAGGCTTCAGAAAGTCCATACATGCAACATTTTGTGTATATTTCATTCTGGTGTGAAGGGAGAGAGAATCCATAATTTTCTTCAGATTCTCAACCCCTGACCCCAAACATGAATCCAGAGTATTCTTCAGCTGGGCATTGTAATCATCTGCGGCCCTTTCCAAAATTCAGCTAGAACTGAGGACCTCTGATAAAGAATATGACATGTATCAATTTTTTAACTGGGTTTTTGTCATGTGAACTAAGATGGGTACTTGTGCAAGAATTTTGTTGTTGTTGACTAAAAGGAATTCAAAACTTGGCAGGATTGAAATATTCTTCTTAAGGAAGAATTCTCTTCCTTTCCTGAGGAGAAAAAATAAGCATATGCCACTCATATAAAGGAAAACACCTTGTGCCGTATTTTTAGATTTTTATTTAAAGTTTAAGAATCAAATCTGATAGGTTAACAAGAGATAGGAGGAGACAGAATTGGGAGGAGGACTAAGAGGTAACACGATTGAACTATCTTTAAACAAAAACCCAAGTCCTCCCTGACGCATTCCTGAATCAAATGTTTATGTAGCATCCTAGTCCTACTCTACATAAGCCAGGATCCAGAATTTCTACTGAAAGACATGAGAAACTTTTATTAATCATTTAAGCTATGGTTAATGACAATATTTTTATTTACTTTCCTTGAGACTTGTACCCTGCTGAGTTTTAAATGGGCTGAGGTGGTTTATAGATTAAACCACAAAGCCAAATAAAGATTAAAAAACAAACAAATAAACAAACTCCAAAAAACAAAATCCGTACTAAAGGGAACAAATGGAGCAAAGGATTTCAAGCGTCAGAGCTGAGCACATCGTAATACTGGCGAAATAACTTAGGCTCTACGCTTTGTAACAATGAACGAGGAAGCGAAAGCATGCTGGCTAATATAGTTTCTGTTTTCCAATAACATTCATATATGTTTGTAAAAACTAAACCTCAAAATAATTTTTTATTAAGAGTCAGGAACTGTATCTTCATTAAATCTGTCAATCCATATTCCTTGTGTTCTATATACAGTAAACCTTTGATAAATGCTTGTTGACTAATCCATGTATGAGCCATCGTGTTCTGCAAGACTTTGTTGAGCAGAGTGAGCCTCTCACATAATAAAAAGCATCCAATTAGGTGTGAGGTCAGAGATTTGGGTAAAAGCAACAAGTTTTATGGGATGTGGAACATATATTTTGTTTGTTCGTTTTTAATTTCAGGAATGTTATTTAGAGAAGTTTCACAGGGAGCTTTCCTTTGTGTCCTAGGAATTGTTGATCAAATATTCCTCAGCATTACAAAGCTATCTAAAAGATAATTCATGTATACATCTATTCATCCACTTATTCAACAAAGTCTTATTAAGAACCTCCCCTGTGTCAGAAATATGTACAAGTTATGACAATAAACATAATGGTCCTCGGTCTCTGGCCCCACAAATCTTAATTGTAATGGAGAGACAGGTAAGCAAAGAGACGCGTATCCTGCAGAATAATATGTACAATGAATGACAGAGGAATTGTGGGGGTCCCATAAAAGTAGGCAAGGGGGCATTCTAATGGAATGTGAGGGAAGTGCCCGCTTTCAGGAGGAAGTAATATCTAAGCTGAGGCTTAAAGGAGGAGCCTGCCAGACAGCATTTGTTGCTGTTTTTGGGTCAGGGGCACAATGGAAAGAGGGAAAATGTTCTAGGCAGTGGGATACGCCAGGATAAATGAAGAACTAAGAGTTTTAGTTTTAAGGCAATTTAAATGTTTTAATTGCATTATAACTCCTCTGATAAAATTCAATCTTTCAAGAGGTGGATTTTTTTTTTTTTCCTGAATCCCATGTAGGGTTTCTTGAAGGCCGAGGCATCTCTTGTTTGACCCTCTGCCCTTGCAGCATGAGTGTGCATATGGACACTGAAGGGCAGGGGGCCTCCAGGCTCTACTGCTTCTGCCCAAGGATATATAAGTGGAAAATTTACTCCTTAACTCACAAGTCCCCACTATGGTACATTTCGTACCTATGGCCTTCTGAATTTTCTTTAAGCTAAGACTGAAATGCTAATCTTTTCCTCAAAACTCAGAATTAAAATTACCGACATTACGGAAAAAAATGGTTTGTCAAATATTATATTTCTTTACTTAAGGTAAAATTTGAAGAGAAATGAATCTTCATTATTATTTTAAAAGATGCTATCTACCAGGGTAGTAAAAAAATAAACTAGCAGGGTAAAATCCCATATAAGTTATATTTTTAATCATTTCATTTTCACTTTAATACAGCAAAACAGCTTATTTCTGTTATAAGAATAAGCACACTAATAGGAAATATGAATTATTTGGCTTTGAACTGATGTGCCAGTTTCTTCAGAACATATAATAAAGTTTGAAAAACTGAATAGAAATTTATTTTATGTCAATAAAGCCTATTCATTTCTAAATAGAGGTACGCATGGCATATACATCAACACATCTTCATACATGGAATGCCAGAGAGCAACTGTATTAAACCAGTAATTCAGCATTTCCTATGTTCAAAATACTGGACTAAATGCTACATAAATCCAAAGACAGTAAAGAAACATGCATTCACTAAGAAGACTATAATAAAAATTTACCAATGGTAGATCAAATCATATGCACTGTAGAACATCTTCAATAATACTGGTCCCATAAATGTGGATTTTAGAGAAGGAAACATAATGGAAATACGATACTTTAAATACATGTGAAATTTAGAAAATGAATTTATATCCCTTAATTTTACCAATTCCCTCCACTTTATTAAAATGTTTACACGTGCAACTGATAAGGTAACTTATCTCAAATACTTTAATGTGATTATTAATAATAACCAAGAATTCCAAATAACTCATTAAGAGATTTACTTTATTAAGAAGTTTTCCATTTCCTATTTAACATTATACGCTTTTTTTCTTAATTTTGTGGACAACTGCTTTTGCCCTTGGGAAACTTGTTCAATCTACTGTAATTATCTGTATGACATATGGCCTCTTTAGCAAAAATGAGTAAGAGAAACAGGCAGAAAGATACAGAGAGAAGGAAAAAAAAAATCACAGTCAATTCTACATTTTGAAAAAGGAGCCAAGATATTATATTGCAGTATATTAAATTTGGGGCTAAAGAAACATATTTTACTTACTCAACCAGCTTACAATGGAAAGTGACTACAGGAGAAAATACAGCTTATTATGATTATCATTATGGAGTTTATGCAAAAGCAAGGAGAGAGTTGACCAATAAACTAAAAAAAAACCTTTTCATTAATTCATTCAATATCTATTTAGCACATATGTATCCGGTAGTTTACATTAATCCACTGTGTATCTCCTGGCACTCAAGATAGTTGACACAAAATATTTACTGAAGCAGAGAAGGAAAGAAGAGGAGGAATGAAGGAAGAGAAGAACTTAATTCTGGAGTCAAAAAGGCAGAAATAATTTCCATAGGCAGAGGTGGAGGAGAGCAAGAGAAACGGGTGAAAACATGGAGAGGACAAATATCGAAATGTAATTGTTCTGCAACAGAGGGTTACATAGGATGGTGAGAACTAAAATTAAAAAGGAAAACAGATTATACTGAATCTTGAAAGCAAGACTAAAAGTTCAGACTCTACACTGAAGGGAATGAATGGACTTCCTCCTGAAGGTTTAGGAGCAAAGATGACAATAATAAAAATGACAATTTAACTGGATTATCTGCAAATTAAAACTAGTATAGTATGCCAGGACGTTAATGATCAGAGTGGTTGAAAAGCATCACAGGAGTGATTGACCATGAATTCCAAAAAGAGGAAGATAGGTTAGGAGGCAAATAAAGCAGCATCTGTACTGGATGACAAATGCCTTTAAAAAGAGACAGCAATAGGAAAAATGTATTCTGTTGCAGGAACATGATATGTCTGTCCATTTATTCCAGTCTTTTTTCAAAGGTCTCTTAGCAAAGTTACATAATTTTCTCATCTAGAATCCTGTATATTTTAAATTTTTATTCTTTCAGAATCCTACAGCCACAAACACACACATGCATGCATGTGCGCGCGCGCACACACACACACACACACACACACACACAGTTTTTGTTGCCATGTAAACACAATTTTTCCCATTTTATTTTCTAACTGATAAATGTTATACCTATAGGGCATTCTATGTTGTATTTTTATTTTAACTGACTTTCTTATTGGACTCTTATTATTTTAAAGAATATTATTAAAAGTTATTACTTTTAAAGTTGATATATTTAATACTTAGATTATTCAATCTGACAATCATTTGAAGTACAACTGACAACAAAATGTTCTACCTTTACAAAATTTACTCCATTTTGTTTTCTCCTATTACTAACTGGCCACACAATTTTTAGAACCATGTTGATTTACAGTGGTGATAATGGTAGTTTTCATCTTGCTCCTACCCTTAATGTATTTCAGGTCAAGCACTAACAAAATCAGATTTGCATTATGGAAACCTCTCCCTGGAAGCAACATGGAGAATCGACAGGATGATGGAAAAAGCTTTGAGACTAGGTTTGAGATTGTTTGCAGTAATCCATGGTAAAGGTACAAATAAGTGCTTACCTACCTAAGGCAGTGGAGGCAGAAAGGCATTGTCTGGATTTCAGAGATACCGGTAAGAAAGAATTCGTAAACTCAATGCCAAGTTGAATTTAGGAAGTACGAAGAGGCAGGAAAACTAGGATGACTTCCCGTATCTCTAGTATGGCTCCAAAATGCAATCAATTGACCAGGTTAGGAATACTGAAGGAAAAGCATGACATATACTCAGATTTCACAGTAAAGTCCACTGGATAAATGGGGCAAGTATCACTATCATAGAATTAAATGAAGGAGAAGGTGCACCAAAGTAAGAGGGCTAAGATTGAATACTGGAGAACATCTACTTTTGGAGTGATGGTGATAAAGATATTTAGCAAAAAGGTAAGGAAGAAGAGGTCAGCACGGTAGCACTGAAAAAATAGGATAGGAAGATTTTTTTCAAATATCAAAATTATATAGCTAAATAAGAAAAAAGTCTGAGAAAAGGTGAATTTGGTTTTCAGGAGTTTACTGGTGATCTTTTTGGGCTTAACTTCAATTGAATGATGAAAGGAAGACAGGTTAAAAGAGAGTATAGATTCTGAGAAACTAAAAGCAAGAGGTCAATCTACTAATTCTAGATGTTTAATAATAGAAAAGAAATAGAACTTACTGATAGTGAGACAGGACAGTGGGGTGAAGTAATGGTAAGCCCTACAGAGCTTTGAAAACAGAAGAACCGATTGAAGATCTAAAAACAGTGGATAAGTGAAGAAGCAAAGATGTGGATGAGGGAACCAGTCAGAAAATTAGGAACCCACTGGAAAGATGGGGAAAAAAGAGAGATAAAACACAAATATTTTGGGGTGACAGAGACGGAAGAAGATGCTCATTCCTGGGAACTTCCTTTTAACAGTAAGTAGGACATAAGGTTGAATGTCTGATACTGCCACTGAAAAAGGCTGAGGAAAGATACGGTGGAGGATGTGCTAAAAAATCAGAAAGACTTCAAAGGTAAGTTGAGTAGGACCAAGAGTCCAAATAAAGTTTTTAAAAAAGGTAATCTGAAGTGTGCCTGGTCAGTACATTTGCTGGGTTTTTAGAAGCAATGCTTCATAGTCAAGAGAAAGATAACTGAATATGAAAGTGAGTGATTGAGGAATGAAAGCTCAGAGGCAGATGTCAACAGTAATGGGATGCTATAATTGCAAGAGGTGTGTATTAGTTCGTTTTCACACTGCTGATAAAGACATACCTGAGAATGGGAAGAAAAACAGGTTTAATGGACTTACAATTCCACATGGCTGGGGAGGCCCCACAATCACGGCAGAAGACAAGGAGGAGCAAGTCACGTCTTACATGGATGGCAGCAGGCAAAAAAAAAAAGAGCTTGTGCAGGGAAACTCCCCCTTATAGAACCATCAGATCTCATGAGACTCATTCACTATCATGAGAACAATGCAGGAAAGACCCGCCCCCATAATCCAATCACTTCCTACCGGGATCCTCCCATGACATGTGAGAATTATGGGAGTTACAATTCAAGGTGAGATTTAGGTGGGGACACAGCCAAACCCTATCAGGGTGTCCATGTAGTGCAGAGGGCAGCAGACACAGCCTAACACCATCCATCTAAGGAGCACATTGATACCCTACAGAGCTGGACCTGGGAAATGTTTTATGGCTTGGAAAAAACAACAAAGACTTGCTATATCATTGTAAGCTAAAAAAAATTATACAATTATGAAAGCATCAATGAGGAAACAACAGAGACTAATGCCCGAGGACACTGACTGCTTCTGGCACTTGTTCTTTTCAACTCTAAAGCTGGTCTGTGACAGACGCAGAAAATACCACCTGACATAAAAGGTGAACAGGACACAAATATCCTAACTACCAATAATGCTTGCCATCTTCTAAAATCCAATTTTTCAAACTCATTAGAGAATTCTTAAATACTTTTATTTATTGCCAAACATTAAACCTGGTATTGAAGATTGCGGGAATACAGATTTGAACCAAAACATGAGATGAATTGTTAAATGATACCTAACGGGGCATAGTGGCTCATACCTGTAATCCCAGTACTTTGGGAGGCTGAGGTGGGAGGATCACTTGAGCCCAGGAGATCCAGACCAGCCTGGGCAACATAGTGAGACCTCATCTCTACAAAAAATTTTTGAAAATTAAAAAGTGGTGTATACCTGTAGTCCCAGTGACTCAGTAGGGTGGGGTGGGAGTGGGGGCTTGAGGTGGGAGGATCATCTAAGCCCAGGAAGTTGAGGCTACAATGATCTATGACATACCACTGCATTCCAGCCTGGGTGACACAATGAGACCCTGTCTCAAATAACAATAATAATAATTATTAAAAATAAAAATACATTTAAAGAACTAGTTTAAATGGGAACCAAATCTAATCATCTTCCACTGAAACAAAACAAAAATATATAAAACTACTTCTACTCTATTACTATTTTAAAGAAAACTCATTATTGGAGCTATATGTTCTACCATGGACAGATTCAGAAATTCATTCATTAAAAACTATGTTAGGCCCGACGTGGTGGCTTATGCCTGTATTGCCAGCACTTTGGGAGGCTGAGGCAGGAGGACTGCTTGAGCTTAGGAATTCTAGATCAGCCTGGGCAACATAGCAAGATCTGTCTCTATGAAAAAAAAAAAAAAAAAAAAAAAAAAAAGAAAGAAAGAAAGAAAGAAAGAAAGAAAAAAGATTATGTTTACCAAGCATTTTGGGAGTCCTAGAAGATAAACCTGTACATGTAGTATAACCAAAACTTTGAAAAAGACACACACATATAGAGACTGGAAGAGTAGCTACTGTTGGGAAGGAGGGTAGGGGTTCAGATCTGGGAAGAAGCTTCTGGAATGCAAGCAATGTTCTATATCTCAATGTGGATAGTGATTACACAGGGGTAGTCACTTCTGGATCACTAATTGAGCTGTATACTTAAAAATATGTGTATTTTAAAATACAAATTTACAATTCAATTAAAAAGTTTTTTTAAAAAAAAGACTGAAAAGAAATGTAACTATATGGTATAACAGACATTCTGTTATACCTATAGTATAATCTTTTTTCTTTCTTCTAAATGTAATTTCCAAAAGTTTGTCATGAGAAAAACATTAAACCTTATTAAACATAGAGCAGTGATATCTGAAAGTGATAATGTTTACTTTAAAAGAGATTAAAATGATAACTGTATCCCAGAAACAATGTATAAAGATATGTAAACTTGTATCCAGCTTATAAATACTAAACTAGACATCACTGAGCATTTGGAAGAGCAGAATTGACACTGCAGAGCACAAAGTCAGGAACTCTAAAGATAAATTAATATAGAAATTCCAGTTATAGAAAAAGGTACATTATAGGTCTAGAATCACAACTCTACAAACAGAAAAAGAGTATCCAATTTAGAAATAATAAGCATAAGAGAGAAAAGATAAAATGTTAGAACTGTACAAATCATGATCAGAAAAAAAAAATCAAAGAAAACGATGCCTTCAGCCTTGTTAACAAGAGAGGGCATAAAGCATTTCTCAGCAATTATCCTTAAAGAATGACCTCAGACACTTATTTGTCAAGTTTTAAACTTTTAAAGACAAGATCTTACATTCTGTTAAGAAGAAAGGTGGTGTAATGTAAGAATGCCCTTGACCTCATTTCTCAGATCTCTAAGAAGGGAGAAGCTAAAAAGAAAAAGAATTATACATAGAAGAACTCAGATAAATCTCTTTTAAGACTGGGAATATATAAAAACCCAGAGCCTTAAAGTAACATCAGCAAGGTCCTACAGGTGCTAAGATCACAAGAGACAATAGGTATTTGAAAGCAGATGGAAAGACACTAAGAAGTGAGAGAAAGATACATTCTAAGGGAATAAAATATGATCAAAGAGTAAAATTAAATTAACCCGTAATCTGTGAATCTGACGCATTATGAGACTAAAGGATAAATATAATACATTAAAAATAACTTAAACCACCTACTAAGCCAACAAAGGTTAGCATGGCAGATTGTAAGTGACTACAGATTCTTCACAGGTCCTTCCATCAAGTCTATTTCCCACTCTTTGAATCTGGACTGGCCTCGTAACTTGCTTTGCAAGCGAGGGAATGCTGTGCGGCTTCCAAGTCCAGTTCCCAAGATGATTTGCAGCTTTTGTTCTTGCCCTCTTGGAGACACACAATTGCTAAGTTCAGAGATCTGGGGACACCTAGAGACACACGGCCTGGGAGACAACCAGCACTGCCCACCCGACACATGAAGGAGGCCCAAGACCACTGATGGGATCCACGTCCTGTGCAGTCACCACCAGCTGAGCCTTCTTGTTCTCTGGCAAGGCGGTGACAGTGTTAACCCCAGCTTGAAGGACAGGTGGTCTCTCAGTGGGGATATCCCCTTTGCCGGCAGCTTTCTTCTCGGCCTGGGCCAAGAGTCTCTGCTTCTCTTGCTTTGACTCTGGTCTGTATTGTGGGCCAGCTTATGTAGTTAGACTAGCTGTTTGGTGGGCCAGGGCGTGGGTGAACTGGTTCATCGCAGCAGGTACTTCCAGCCTCTTGGAGAGGATAGCTCTTTGCTGCTGCAGCCTGACAGAGGAGGGCAACTTCACAAAGTGGGTGAAGTCCCTGTTGGACTAGATGTCCTGTCCACCAAGCCCTAGTTAAGCCACCAGATGGCTGGAACCATGTGGGTGGCCACAGGAAAGACCAAAAGAACTGCCAGGGTGAGCCTGGTCCAAATTGCTGACTCATAGAATTGTAAGCAAGTAAAATTGTTGTTTTAGGCCAAGTCCTGGGGTTGTTCGTTACACAGTAATAGATAACTGACAAAATAAGTGAGAGGAAAAATATGGAGATACACAGAGAACTTGATTTGTATTTTCCCTAGAAAGGAGTTCAAGGTGACTTGGTAAAAATACAAATTATCTCTCTCCTCCAGCCACCCAAGAAGCTGAAAGGAAAGAAGGCTAAGGGCAAGAGGCTGGCTCCGGCCCCTGCTGTCTTGAAGCAGCAGGAGGCCAAGAAAGTGGTGAATCCACTATTTGAGAAAAGGCCTAAGAATTCTGGCACCGACCGGACAGGACATCCAGCCCAAAAGGGACCTCACCCACTTTGTGAAATGGCCCCGCTATAACAGGTTGCAGCAGCAGAGAGCTATCCTCTACAAGAGGCTGGAAGTTCCTCCCGCGATGAACCAGTTCACCCAGGCCCTGGACCGCCTACAGCTACTCAGCCGCTTAAGCTGGCCCACAATACAGACCAGAGACAAAGCAAGAGAAGAAGCAGAGACTTGGCCTAGGCCGAGAAGGAAGCTGCCGGCAAAGGGGACGTCTCCACTGAGAGACCACCTGTCCTTCAAGCTGGGGTTAACACCGTCACCACCTTGCTAGAGAACAAGAAAGCTCAGCTGGTGGTGACTGCACACGATGTGGATCCCATCAAACTGGTTGTCTTCCTGCCTGCCCTGTCTCATAAAACGGGGGTCCCTGACTGTGCTGTCAAGGGAAAGGCAAGACAGGTCCACAGGATAACCCGCACCACTGTCGCTTTCAGTGTTAGGCCTCCAAGTCCAGGCCTGGCCATTTTAGCCTTGGTGACCCACACGTACACCTCTGGATGGTCTCTAGGAACCAGAAAGTCTGAAGCAACCACAAGTAACCAGGTGGCCACAGAAAGAAGCAAAACTACTTGTTCCTACTTCAACTAATTGCTGCAACTTGCATCCATTATTCCTGTTCAGCCTTGCAAAAATCTCCCCGTGGACACTGGGTTTCTCAAGATTCCCACTCCTGTAACTATGTAATCTACTGCACCCTCCCCTCTGACTGTAACTGACACTCCCCATCCTTACGATCACGCCTGTTTGTAGTAAACGACCCCTACCTTGTGATCGTGCATCCTGTGACGCGCTTTTCCTCCCCGAGATAAATTACCGACCCCTACCCTTGTGACCATGCATCCCATGATGCCATTTCCCTCCCTAAAATAGGTTACCACCTTTAACTGACCGCTTGCCCCAACCTATAAAACCAACTCCTATCCCACTGCCCTCCACTGACTCTCTTTTCAGACTCAGCCCACCTGCACCCAGGTGAATAAATAGCCATGCTGCTCACACAAAGCCTGCCTGGTGGTCTCTTGACGCAAGCGACTCGCCTAACACATAGAGGTTAACTCAGAAGACAAAGGGGCTTTGTCTAAGCTGGTGGCAGCTATCAGGACCAATTACAGAGACAGATATGATGAGACCCGCTGTCACTGGGGAGGCAATGTCCTCAGTCCCAAGTGTGTGGCTCACACTGCCAAGCTGGAAAAGGCAAAGGCTAAAGAACCTGCCACTAAACTGGATTAGATGTACACTGCTGAGCTTTCTGAACATAAAAATAATTAAAATAATACAAATTATCCTTCAAAAATATATATAAATTAATAATATGCACAACTCAAATGTTTGTGTTTAAAATGTATTAATATTAGATATATTTAAAAAATAAAATACTGGTTGAGATCACCATCTTAATTTGAATAAAATCTATTACTTAGGGATGTATGTTCTCTGATAAAGTCCTCTTATCACAAAGTTCCTTTTAATAAGGTAGGTCTACGTGTGGAGGATTTAGAAAACATCAGGTATTCTTCAGACCTGGGAGAGGACGCGCCACAGCTGAGGAAATGGAGGCGCTGTGGCTGCTGCCACAGGTACCAGTCTGGGCTCACAGAGGACAGGTAATAGAAATATGTAAGAATGAGGAATTCAGAAACATTTACTTAGGATCCTTTGTTTGGGGGTGCCATGTTTCAATATGTACATTACAACTTTTTAAGACTAAAATAGAAAACAGGTACAATTATTTTATTAAAAACCATCTATAATAAATGTATCAGAAAAGGAACTCATTCATTTGAAACACATTATATTTATGCTGAAAATAATGCCATTTCACTCATCACTATTTCAGTTTTTTCTCACATGCTAGTAAGTAATTTTAAATAATTATTCATAATGTTAATGGGAACATTCTAATACCAAATGAGAATCTTTTAAACTCAGAATTATATCTTTAATTCCTAAAATGAAAAACTCATAGCTCATGAGTTGTGGCTCATGCCTGTAATCTCAGCACTTTGAGAGACCACAGAGGGTGGACCACTTGAGGTCAGGAGTTCAAGACCAGCATGGCTAACATGGTGAAACAACGTCTCTACTAAAAATACAAACATTATGCTAGGCACACTAGTTCATGCCTGTAACCCCAGAACTTTGGGAGGCTGAAGCAGATGGATCACCTGAGGTCAGCAGTTCAAGACCAGTCTGGTCAACATGGCGAAACACCACCTCCACTAAAAATACAAAAAAAACCAGCCAGGTATGGTGGCATGTGCCTGTAATCCCAGCTACTCAGGAGGCTGAGGCAGGAGAATCACTTGAACACAGGAGGCAGAGGTTGCAGTGAGCCGAGATTGCACCACTGCATTCCAACCTGGGCAACAGAGCAAAATTCTGTCAAAAAAAAAAAAAAAAAAAAATAGCCAGGTGTGGTGGTGCATGGCTGTAATCCCAGATACTCCAGAGGCTGAGGCAGGAGAATTGTTTGAACCTGGAAGGTGGAGGTTACAGTGAGCCAAGATTGTACCACCGCACTCCAGCCTGGGTGACAGAGTGAGACTCCGTCTCAAAAAAAAAAAAAAAAGAAAGAAAGAAAAACTTATGTATTTATTTAAATTTCAGACACAGTAATGTGAAGTGGGATTTTCTTTTTGTTTAACCTAAAAAAGTTATCAAAAAAACACAATTCCACAGTTATGCTCTAGAATTTCCACATATTTTGTGTTTCATTGATATGCTGGTTCTTCCGCACAGTCTGTATTTAAAGGGCCTTATCACTGAACATATTGCACTGGTTCTGACTTGATTTCACAATTTCCAAAATGAAAAAAGCTTTTTTAAAAAAAACCTGAAGGGTATTTAAAGTCTAAAATGTCTACTCTCAAGCCATCGAGAGAACAAAAAGGGGGAAATTTGATGTTTATTAACTTAAATAGCAGACATTCTCCTACTACTGGTTCTCCATCTGAAGCCTCTCATTCGACATGGGGTGTGGAGACAAGGGCGACAGTCCTGAGACTAGTGACCGGCCTGCCCACAGTCTCAACTGCCTAGTGGGACAGCTGAGTCAGGACCACATGTTCCTGATCCTGCCAACCCGTGGTGACAATCCTGCCGTATTCCATCTTTCTCTTGTCGCTTTTCCATTGGGAGAGGCCTAGAGAAAGCCTTTAACATGTTAGGACAATCCTCCCAGGACGGTTCCTTTTTCTCTCAGAGAAATCAATCTTTCAAGAGGGGAAAGGTATGCCAACTTTCTGGATACTTCTCATTCCCTAGTAATTTAATGCTCAAACACTCAAGCTCACGTAGCTAAAACGGCAACGATTTTATTCATAAAAGCAACAGATGCCACACAGAGTTGGCTGCGAACCTGGGCAGAAGAGAGTATCGTGAGATTGCATCTGTTACCTGAGTGGGGCTCTGAAGACTGAAGTCTAAACCACAAGTAAACTCTGTATGATGCTCTACTGTTTCAAGAAGAGGGTCAGGCTTTGAAAAGTTCCAGAATCTGTGAAGATAAACAACAGGGAATAATTTAAGTGCTAAAATTACCAAAAAAACTTAAATTAAGAAAAAATATATATTTGACATAGCAAAGATTTTATCCAAACAGGCTCAACCAATTCAGAAGTGCAGAGCCCCACGATTAAGCCACACATAAAAAAATCCAATAAGGAAAAAAAATGTACTCCATCCTATCATATTAAAAAAAACAGAATTATTCATCAATCTACACATACAAAAGATTACTCTGTTCCCATTAGTATACCTTGTAGGGCAGACGCTTAACAAGTTTTAATTTAAAAAAATGTTTTTATATTGCACAAGGACATTTGGGATGGCAGTCAGTATGCTTCTGTAGCAATTTCTAAGAGCATTCATGGCTGTAAAATAAGGATACTGGATAAATGAAGTCTAACATTTTGTGATTTTAAATACAACTTCATTTCTCAAAAACTGACATGAAAAGATCTGACGCTTAATTTAAATTTCAACAGCAATTAGAATTCTTTCAAAAAATCTGTTCTCTTATGAAAAATCTCTGTAATTCTGAAACTGCCTTTTTTCTTTTTTGAAGCACAGACTTTCTTACAGATTCCACATCAATATAATTCCTAGAATCAAGAAAAACAGAAATGTGTTTTCCTGAGCCAATAGTATGCATTCTACCTAACCTCGATAGACTGAAAGTGGTAATATTTACCATAATCAAGCCCTCATTTGTACTGTGCAGAATTTGGCCCTATTTTGAATAGATAACATAGTACTTTATTTCTAATGCTTTATTTGCTCATCATCTTTTTCATTTGACTCTAAACATACTATAAAAATGGCACATTCAGAATCATAGAGTCATATCCTAATTCAGCTTCTCTTATGATCTACAACATGGCACACTGAAGGTTTAACAGATCCCTTTGAAAGAGAGTAAATAGAACCAACAGTCACAGTTTGTTTAACCTGGTGGTATTATTTCCCTAATAAATACAGAGTTGGCCCTATTAAGTTTTGAAAAGGGTTGTTGCTATGGATCATCCACTGTGTGGGTACCAAAGAAACAATGAATAAATAGCTCATTTATCAGATTACTGAAATCTACAAAATATTTGGGAAGAGCAATTTTACTTTTGAAATTTTGCCTGTTCAAACAAATGAGGTAACAAGCTGTACATGTTCTCAGAAATCCTAGTAGTGGTTTCCACTGTCTTTGCATATTTATTTCTTTGAATTCTAGAGACAGTGAATTATAACAAAATCTCATTTTCTGGATCCAATAATTATAGAAGCAAAAGTAAACATATAATTTTGTAATTTCATTTCTAAAACATGGTTTTTCACTGATTTGCATTATTTGAAACAATAATCAAATGATTTTGCATGTGTCTACTACATTCCAAAAAATACTCAAAATGGTTTTTAAAAAAGGCATTTAATATGGCAAAAATGAGTTAAAGGAAAATTAAGGGTAGGAAAGTAAGATGGCATCTGCAATGAGATTGGTACATAAAAACACATCCCATGAAGCTCTATGTCTTTGACAGTGAAGGACCTCAAGACGCTAAGCTTTCTAGCAGCCACAGGAAAAAGGGAGATAGTTAAGACCCAAATGCATGGTCTACTGCTCCTGGAAAACTCAGAAGGAAATTCTCCTTTAAGAGTCTGGCGCAAGAAACCCAATGTTTATATAATGAAGAACATCCCCAACATCTGTGAGAAAACATACAGATGTTTTGCCAGCTGCTGCTTGTGACTGAATGGCATTCCCCTAAAGGACAGTTTAGTAGAATGGGTCTAAGGGAAAGCCAATTTGATGTAATCTGGGTATTTAGCTCTCTGACTTCACTTGGAATTTACATTTTATTTCAGCAGAATGGATAGGCTAAATATTCTTTATGTAAACCATAAAAATTGTTTTCTTTCAGAACTTTTTAATGACAGTAAGAAGCAACGAGAATTTTTTTTTTTTTTTGAGATGGAGTCTCCCTCTGTTGCCAGCTGGAGTACAGTGGCACAATCTCAGCTCACTGCAACCTTCGCCTCCTGAGTTCAAGCAATTCTCCTGCCTCAGCCTCCCCAGTAACTGGGATTACAGGCGTGCACCACCATGCCCAGCTAATTTTTGTATTTTTAGTAGAGACGGGGTTTCACCATGTTGTTCAGGATGGTCTCGATCTCTTGACCTCATGATCCGCTTGCCTTGGCCATCCAAAGTGCTGGGATTACAGGCGTGAGCCACTCTGCCCAGTCAGCAACAAGTATTTATTTCTACCTTCCTGATAAATTCCTGGGATGCACTTTCTGTTGTTTTGAGCCAGCTAAGGACAAGGCTACATTGAGATAAGATAAGGTGGGCCTTATGAAAATTAAGATGCCTAACAAAGACACAAGTGTATAGCTATCCAACTTCAGCCTGGAAGTGTGATGAGGGAAGTCACACATTCAGGAGAACTGTGATTCTATTCAAAAAGGCTATCTGAGTTTGCTCTAACATATAACTAATGGGTAGTCAAAGCCTCACAGAGTTCTACACCACAGAATCACAGACATAATTTTAACCTGGGAAAAACTATCCAGTATTTATCTGCATTTTGTAAAGAATTCATCAAAGAAAATACATGCTGAAACTTTGGTGAACAGAGGGTTAGTCTACTGAGTGGCATAAAGACACTTCATTATACCATTTCGCAGCTCTGGTAGAAATTATGTAACACACAAAATATATACAGTATGGTACAAAAACTAAGAGAGATTTATTTCCAACAGAATGTCTGACTAGGTTTTTAGCCCGACATTTTTAAAACAACTAAAAACCCTGGATGAAACATAAAAACAAACCACCACCATTAAAACTCTAGCACTAAAGTATTAGCGAGGCACGCTATAGTAAAAACCAAGGGAAGACTGGACCCCAGAGCAGTAAACAATGAAGGCAGCTTTTGCCTTGAGAGGATTTGCTAAACGGAGAACTTAAGCTTCAGATTTCTTCAACTCGTGGGGATCAGGAGTCAGGAAAAAATTTTAAAATCAGTATTAATATGCATAATTTAAAAATAATTTTCTGTAGTGAAATATTAAAATATTAAATATGGTAAATTATACAAACTAAGTTGAGAAAACCAAATGCTAAACAGTATGTCAATATACTATATTATTTGCTAATAGCTTGTTAGTAACAAAAGAAATATATGCATTTCTTTTCCCATTCTCACTTTCTAATCAGCAACCACTGCTTTTTTTTTTTTGAGATGGAGTCTTGCTCTGTTGCCCAAGATGGAGTACAGTCGTGCAATCTCGGCTCATTGCAACCTTCGCCTCCTGGGTTCAAGTGATTTTCCTGCCTTAGCCTTCCAAGTAGCTGAGATCACAGGCGTGTACCACCATGCCCGGCTAATTTTTTTTTTTTTTTTTTTTTTTGTATTTTTACTGGAGATGGAGTTTCACCATGTTAGCCAGGATGGTCGCCTCGGTCTCCCAAGGTGCTGGGATTACAGGTGTGAGCCACTGTGCCCAGCCCAGCAACCACTGTTAACAGTTTAATGAGTACACTTCTAGTGTTTTTGTATGTATCTCTATTCAAGTTCCACCAGGAAAGAGTGAGTTGAGAGGAGGAGCTAACAGGAGGAAAGTGGGTGTTTCTCCAAGTTTTCTCAGGTTGCAATTAAGGGAGTGGGCATGGGTCTCTCCCTGCAACCTTCTTCCGGATTCAAGCGTCCCACAAGTGCTATATATATCCAAGGGCCTTCATGCATCTATCGCGTAAGTAAAATGAGCTCCTTTTGCTGGGAGAAGTCATGCTATAATATATCATTAAGTGGTCAAATAAGGCACATTATTCTTAAGTGAAATGTTTGTTTTGATCCAGCATATATACTACTTGGTGCCTTTTTGTCTCTTTGCTGATGAAATCACTGGCTATTTAATCTCCCTCATGGGAAGTAAATATACTGGATAAGCCTCCAATGATTAAAAATATTACAGAACTGTAGGAACATTTTTCATTTAAATTGTATATCATAATATAATGTCTTGGTTGAGTTATTTTTGCTTTTTGGTTCCACAATTCTTTAACAATGCAAGTATATATCACTGTATTACATCTCTCTTTTTAAAACATATTATTACTTTTTTTTTTTTTTTTTTTTGAGATGGAGTCTTGCTCAGTCGCCCAGGCTGGAGCACAGTAGTGCCATCTTGGCTCACGGCAACCTCCGCCTCCCGGTTTCAAGCAGTTCTCCCGTCTCAGCCTCCTGAGTTGCTGGGATTACAGATGTGCACCACCACACCCGACTAATTTTTGTATTTTTAGTAGAGACAGCAGTTTCACCATGTTGGTCAGGCTGGTCTCAATTTTCTGACCTCATGATTCACCCGCCTCGGCCTCCCAAAGTGCTGGGGCGCCTGGCCTATCATTACTTTTTTTAGAAACAGTGAAATCATAGGCCACTGCAGCCTCAAACTCCTGGCCTCAAGCAATCTCCCCTCCCCAGCCTCCCAAATAGCTGGGACTACAGGTGGGCACCACTATACCCACCCCACAGTCTGTATTAAATAAAACATCAAAACTATTTCAACAATTAAGCTGAAATCACTTACTTTCTACTTTAACTAAATGTAATTTGGAATCTCTTTACTAATACTTTTGAAATTTAGCCAACAGATGAATTCAGTAGAAGGTTTAAAATATTTTGTAAAGTTCTTTCTTTTTCTTTCCTATTCTCAACTTATGAGTTAGTCATGAATTACTTAGAGTCTCTCCTTACTATGAGAAAGGGACAATGTTCTGGCTATTTTTCAATGCCTTACATGTACATTCATTTTTGTTGTGTTTTTGTAATTTTAAGAAATTTGCACTATTATACTCTTCTCCATTTGCAGTGCCTGGGCCTAGCCGTCTCCAGAGCAAGGAGCAAAAATATCGCAACACTTATTTTCACCTCATTTAGTTACTCATTCATTCAACCATTGATGAGTCCTCCCATGTGCCAGGTAGGCGCTAAGCACCACATGCAAGATAGACATGGCCGCAGTCCTCCTGCAGCTCACAGTTCAGTGGGATCTACTGACATGTTTTTAAAAATCACCAAAACACAAATGTAACGACAATTGACAAGCACCCCAAAAGACAATGCAGGATGACTTAAGAGCAAGTCCTGAGGAAGTGGCATCTGAGCTGCAAATCTGAAGGTTGAGGAGTTGGCCAGCGGGAGAGCAGAAAAGCAGCTTGTCCCTTGTCTGCAAGAAGTCTGACAGTGTGTGACCAGGAGGGCCGATGAGGCTGGTCCAGGGAAAGGGAAGAATGTTCCAGGATGTAAACAGGGCCAAGTCACACAGGTCTAATAGGTCATTTGAAGAATTGGAGATTTTCTCCTTAAAAAAAAAAAAAAAACACTGAAGGATTTTAAGCAGCAACTTAAATTTGTGTGGTCACTTTGCCTTATTTTAAAACATTTTAATAAACATTTTTCATTTAGGAAAGTTCTAAATTTACAGAAAACTTGTGAAGATAGTAAACAGGGGTCCCATATGCCTCAACAGCCAGGTTCCCCTACTGTTAACTTTCTACGATCAGCTTTGCCTCTAAGGTGTCTCTAGCCATAGTGAGAAGAATGGACTTGAGGGCCTGAGTGGGTGTGGGAAGATCAGTGGTCCAAAAAGAGATAATAGCTTGGACTTAAGGTGCTGACCGTGATGATGAAGAAAAGATGATGGACTGAAGATTTATTTAGGCAGAAGAATTAATACAACCTGGTGATTGATGGAACAGAAGACATCAAAAAAGACTCTCATGTTTCTGGCTTTATTCATAGTACTCATAATACTCATGCATTTATTTATTTCTTAATACAAATCTATCCTCCTTGAACAGGTACTAAGCTCCTTGAATTCAGGGACAGTGTCCTGTTCTTCTTTGTATCTCTTGCATGCATAAAAATGTCTGACACATGGTCAACCAAAGAATTTATGGACACTCACGAATGAATGAATGAGCAAATAAATATACAATGGGTATAATTATTCTCATTTCAGAGATGAGGAATCCATGGTTATGGAGCTAATAAGTGGTAGCCCCAAAACACAGACTCTCCTGACGTCATGTCTAGTATGTTTTCTACTAAAAAGATGGCATGATACATTTTTTTCTCTAGGTCTAGGCCATGCCAGAAAATTTTAAGTATAGGTGGGCAGGATCTGGAATTCTTCAGGCAGTTTTAACACCCTGAAAGTTCAAATAGGCCTGGACCAAGTCAGGTATCCCCCAAACTACAGAAAGAATTTCATAAGCCAAAGCCCATGCCAAGAGTCCATTAGTCAGCCACTTACAATCAAAACCCTAAGGAAATTATGAGCCCCAATACATCTGAACTACCATGACAAGGAGTTTAGGAATTTTCTTTTCTTTTCTTTCTTCTAATATTTTTTATATGCATTTACTTTATCCTCTAGTCTACTCTGCTGTCTCTTTCTAACTTATGTATCACTCAACTCTCTTTCTGTAACCACTCAGATTTCCATTCTTTTGCAGTGAACTCCCTATAGAACACATGAACTCATGGGCCTATTACTTTATAATCTGTATCACTTTTGGAAGGGATTAAAAAATTGAAGTGGCTGGGCACGGTAGTTCACACTTGTAAATCCCAACACTTTGGTAGGACAAGGCGGGTGGATCACTTGAGCCCAGGAGTTTGAGACCAGCATGGGCAACATGACGAAACCCTGTCTCTACCAAAAATACAAAAATTAGCCAGGCATGGATGGTAGTGGTGCATGCCTGTAGTCTAAGCTTTACTTGGGAGGCTGAGGCAGGAGGATCACTTGAGTCCAGGAGGTAGAGGCTGCAGAACTGTAATCTGCAGTGAGCTTGGACAACAGAGTGAGATTCTGTCTCAAAAAAAAAAAAAAAAAAAAAAAAAAGAAGTTGTTGGCTAGCAAAACTCAAAAATATGCATTGATGGTGACATTCATTTATTTGCATAACTGGATTTAAATTGTCTTGTTTTTAGGCTTTGGAACTTATGTTAATGATAACGAAAATAAAGTTTAAAACAGAAAAAACCTACCTGCTAAATGAAGAATACATGATCAATTGTGAAAAATGACTGAACAGTTTTCAAAGCTGTCTCTTGGAATACTCAATAACTAACATCCAGAAACCCCAAATTTACAAACTTTGAAGGTTACAGATGATAAAATTCTGGACTTAAGCTTCCCTTTCACAATGAGTCAATCACAATATTTCAACTAAAACTCTAATCAGATCAGTATTTTAGAGGAGCAGACTTTACTTCGTTATAATAAACATTAAGCCCAGGAACCACACACCATAAAGCCTGGGGTACTTGGACAAATTAAAGAAAATCATCAGGCTGATGGAAGGCTTGCTCTGAGATACTCATGGCAGAGATCCAAAGGGATGCAGGATGACTTTCGGAAGAATGCCACATCTCAGTAAGAGGAGATAAAGGAAAAGCAGCAAAACTCCTATGCAGTTTATGTGTTGCTTACTGGTACAAATCAAAGAATCATGCAATAATTTTTGCCATACAGTTTCAAATAAATACTTGACTAAAAAAGAAATAAAACTGGAAGAACTCTACTCACAAAACAGTATCACTATTTTAGGGATAAGAATAGTCAGGGTACATCTGAAGCATAACTGGAAGCATCAAAATGTGACTACCTAGAGCAAAAGAGCATTTCACAGATGGATAATATGATCACACAGGGTTGCATCACAACTATACCCCACACCTAAATGTTGAAAATCATTAAACGTACAGCAATTGCCTATGCTTTGGTCATTTATTAGCTATATCACCATGAAATAATTAATGTCCTCCTCTCTGCAGCTAACCATTTATGAATAAACCCACTCAGGATGTCAGGTAGTGGAATATCTGCACTGCTTCCAATGATCTCCTTTATTTAACAACTCTCTCAGCAGAGGGTGGACACAGTGATGGGGGTGAGCAGGGGGAGAAGACAGACACCGACACAGAGAGAGAAAAAAAAAACCAGAGAGAGAGCAGACCAAATAATTCTGTTCTTTTTCTAGTAACTGGACATGAAAGCTTCAGGGGAAAAAAAAAGGAAAAAAAATCAGCCTGCAGAAAGAGGAGGAATGACACAGTCAGCTGTACAGGTTCGCTGCCTTCTGTAGGCTGCACCGCGCTCCTGCCTTTGGGCTCTGAGGGACCCCATAGTCTGAAAAATATTTCCCCTTTTATATTTAAGCTAACTAAGGATGGTTTCTGTTTTACACATGTGTGCACACACACACATACTGTAAATAAATAGTGGAGAAAGATAAGGGACTCTGATGAATTTTATTTAGGATGAAAACAGATGAATAATTACTGTTTTTTATTCTCTGTATGGTTCATTCCATTAGGTCCAATCTCTAAGAATTCCATTTTAGAATATTTAGTGTTGCCACACTCTAGACTGGGATTTCAGAACAGACCTCAAAGGGTGAATTATTCATCCTTGTGCTCTCTGGGAACTGTGTAAACTACTACCAGCTGACTGGCAGTACCCAGTTGATCTAAGTAAATAGGCTTACTATGTGTGCAAATAACCGAGAGGGGGAAAGACAGGTTTTCTGCTCAATTATCTTCTTCTTAAAAACTCTAATTGCACAGATTAGAGTCAACTAATTCTACAAGGTTTAAAACAGAAAACAGCAGCTTCCTGCTGTACTTCCTCCATATTTCACCTCAGAGGCAATCACTCTAAATTCTTTTGGTTGCTTCTTCTGATATTTTACTCTCTATTTCTAAATAATATGCTCATGGAACTCATTTATTTTTTCATTTTCACATATTATCTTTTGACTTCTTACTACAAAAAACGAGGCAAAGCAGTATCTACATTGAAAAAATATAAATACATGCAACGAAGTCTACTCAGTTGCCTTATTGAAACTGCACAATAAGATTTTTTTTTAAAGTATGATGCAAATTAACTGACAAAGCCCATAAATGTTCTGTTGGAACTAATCAGCACAATTCAAAGTTCAAAGCAGTGACTTATACTGCATTAAGTAAGGCTTAACATTCCTTGCTCCTTTTAGATCTATCTATTTATTCATGTGCTTGCATTCGGTTATGAATTAGACATGGATTTGGTTTGATTCTTAAAGAAAAATGTTAGTAACAAATAATTCTGAAAATGCTCTGCAGTTATAAAGCAAGCTGTTTGAAATCAAAAGTCTTACACGTTTCTTTCCAATTAATGTATATTGTTTCATTTTATGGGAAATTTTCATTTTCATATGTCGCTTCACTTACAAAATTGTACTTCACTTCACGAAAAGACCTTTCCAGTATGACAGTAATTAACACAAGAATTTTCTAATTTAAAAAAGTCAAATGGAAAAACTGTTTTGGGACATATTAACAAACTAACATATTGGCCAGGCGCAGTGGCTCATGCCTGTAACCTCAGCACTTTGAGAGGTCAAGATGGGCAGATCACAAGGTCAGGAGTCGAGACCAGCCTGGCCAACATAGTGAAATCCTGTCTTACCAAAAATACAAAATTTAGCTGGATGTGGTGGCACGCAGCTGTAGTCCCAGCTACTCAGTAGCCTGAAGCAGGAGAATTGCTTGAACCTGGGAGGTAGAGATTTCAATGAGCTGATACCACACCATTGCACTCCAGCCTGGGTGACAGAGTGAGACTCCATCTCAAAATAATTAATAAATAAATAAATAAGTAACATATCAACAGACTTGGGAGTAACTGCTTCATACATACAAATATGTATCTTAACCCAAAGGTCTATGAAGCTTAGAGATTTGTCAGTATATTGCATATTACAGTTGATTTTTAGAAAAAAATTAAAATGTTTATCTCTCACTTTAGTTAACAATCAGGATATAAACACGATGGTTCCAAATCTGATAAATAGTAACATTCTATTAGTTAGTACTGACTTAACCACAAGTGAACCTCAAATTTTCTCCTTGGAAAAGATTTCTCATCGCAACAGAACTTTCCACCTTAAACTGTTTTATTAAGGACTGCTTTGGAAATATTTAAAGTGGAAACCATGTTTAAATACAACTGTTTGAGCTTCTATAGTCAGAGTAACCAAAGGGTCTCACAATTTTTCACATAGTTCAAATTCACTTATATTTATAAACATGGACTTAGCATATCCACATCCCAGGGATGAGGGACAAAACAGTAAAACAGACCTACCCTGTCATCAGGCAACGTGTTTTATTAACACAGAATAAACTGAGTACTAAAATTCCCTTGTGAGAATTACACAAATCAGGGAATGCAAATATTCCCATTCTTAAAAGGAAACCAAAGACAACTACATTCAGATCCTTTTCCAAAGTCTGTGATGAGGTGTGCTGAACCTATCCCACAAAGCAAAAACAGTGACGGGGTTACAAAGACATTTCTACCTAAGATATCTGAAGGGCACAGCACATTTAAAAAATCTCTGATCATCCTAAGATTCAACTGCAGTTCCTGCAAATGTTAACAATCGTATCATATCATTAGCCACAGTTTTTCTTCTGGTTTGATGAACAAAAGTAGAGGAATTAAAAACAACTATAGTAAAAGAGGAGGTAAAATGATCATTTGAAGCTGCATGGCAGCTCACATTCAGCCACATTTCTCATCTGTTTACTCTGACTGACCTTTTTTTTGTTGGTAAGGGGAACCAGGCAAAGTTGAAAGGAAAGGTTTGGGAGACAGAGTACATATTCAACTATACTATCTGTTTACTTTGGCTGACCTTTTTTTATGGGGAAGGGGAAGAAAGAGAAGTATCTGCCTGTGGAAATCTCTGTGCTAATAAACATAAGGATCAAAAAAGCCCATCAACCACACCAAAGTTAAGACACTTACTAGATAAGGGCAAATCCTATGAGAATAGCTGTGACAAACATAAAAGGTATTTCTGTATCTTCTGCTTTAAGATTTTCAGATTACTACAATCCAATTAAAGATCATTTTCCCACTTAACACAATATAATACAGCTAGTTAGTTATCTTATTCTACAATTAAACTATTATTAAATAACATTAATGTATCAGTGTCCTATTTTGCATGAATAGTTTACTTTTTTCTCAAATGTTTTTATTTTGAAAATTACCAACCCACAGTAAACCTCAAAGAATAAAATGAACACCCCTATGCCCTTTGTCTAGTTTACCCACTGTAAAAATTTTGCCACATTTGTTTTCTCTCTCTCTACACATACACATATGAAGTGGTATTTTTGTGGAACCATTTAAAAATAAACTGCAGACATCATAATTTGTCTTTGTCATTTTGCTGGTGTTTAGCAAATCTGATCAGAAATATAAGAACATATTTACAGTGAAATGACACCAAGTACAAAGTCTGAAGAATATATATGGGAATGAAAAATAAAATTCCAAGTGCCAGATATGGGCCAGGCACTATGGGAATAGCCTTGCATGTATTAATACTTAAATCTCACAACAGTATATGTTATGACTGAGGAAACAAAGGCTCGGAAAGGTTAAGTCACTTTATAAGAGATTAGTTATAAATATAACTAAACTGCATTAATTATAATATTAAATAATATATAATTAAATTATACTATAGCTAGTAGTGGCAAATTCAAGATTTTAAACTATATCTCCTTTTCTGTTGTATCATGCTATCTCCTTAAGAAATAATTTTTTCAACAAATATATAGGTAATACATAATAATTTAGGGGAAAATTTCTAAATAGGTTGAAATGAAGTAAAAGTGGTCACCTGATAACAGGTTTTTTGTTGTTGTTGTTTTCGTTGTGTTTCTATTTTTATTTTTTTGAGACAGTCTCACTCTGTTGCCCAGGCTGGAGTACATTGGTGCAAACAGGGCTCACTGCAGCTTCCGTCTCCTGGGCTCAAGTGATCCTCCTGCCTCAGCATCCCAAGTAACTGAGATCACAGGTGTGCACCACCACACCTGGCTTACTTTGGTAGAGGTGGGGGTCTTGCCATGTTGCCCAGGCTGGTCTTGAACTCTGGGGCTCAATAAATTTTCTCATCTTGGCCTCCCAAAGTGCTGGGAATACAGGCATAAGCCACTATGCCCAGCCGCTTTGGCAAACAGATTTGAATCAAATGCCCAAACATATTCAACTTTGTATGGTGTGACCATTGTCCTGGTTCACACTGCACCGTATTCACTAGGTTCATTCTCCTACTTCACCTTCACAGTGCAATAAAAATTCCTTTTCACAAAGCTCCTCAGTGACTTTAAGCAATATAATTGTGTTATTAATGTAATGCTAGGTAAGGCATGAATGATTAATATCTTAACTCTCCCTAAAGTACTTACATTTTAAAATGGGAAACATTATTACTACCAGTATTCTCATTTAAAACACCTGCTGTTTTTTTGAGCTCTTATTATGTATTTACAGATACCAGAGTATTTACAGATACCACTTCACTGAATCCTCTGAACATCCCAGCAAGGTAGATCACTGTATCATTTCCCATATTTCACAGCTAGTAAATAGAGGAGTCAACTTTTCACTTCAAGTATGACTGACTCAAAGGTCTACAGGCTCACCCCACTACGTAATAGATGTCTAATCTAGACAATGTTCCTAAATATCTCCAAAGAACAAGGATGTGGAGGGACCGAGCTGATCCTAGGTAACTTCCTACCCTACTTTGTACTTCTCTTTTACCTCCAAGTAGCAGAGGACAACAAAGGGCCAGATGGGACTGCTTGCTCTTGCTCCTGTAAAATAAAAATTACTACTTCACCCTTGAGGACTAGAGCTGAAATGGCCTCAAGCCCAATGAGACACCGTCTGTCACCATCCATTCTAGCCTTAATAATGACAAAAGTAGCAAACACTCACATAGCACTTACTATGTGCCAGCATCTGTGTATATTAGCTCTTCTAATCATCATAAAAATCCATGCAGTGGGTACTATTAGCATCTCCATTTACAGGCATGGGGAAACTGAGCCATCAAGTTTTAAAATAACTTGCTCAAGTTTATACAGCTAGTAGAAGGCTATTTGGCTCCAAAGTCTGTGATCCTACTATGTAACCTGGGAATGTGCCAACCCATAATTACCCTACTGAATATGTATCTTCCAGCACTCCCTATTTGCACTCGGGACTACATATGTCCCACGATGCCAACAAAACTGATACGCTTAGGGTGCTCCTGGCTGTGCTGCTACTTGACTCCAAGCCTTCATTTCTATCATTTCCTCAAAAAGACATTCCAAACTGTCTATTACAATGGCTGGCAGATAACAGACATTCTGTAAATATACCTGGATTTTAAAGCAGAGTGCAGTTGCACAATTTTGTCAGCAAAAAGTAGCTTACCAGTTGAGTTGGAAGCATTAATGTTGCTGATATAGGCAGAGAGAGACTCATGTCATGCAACTGTGACTGAATACAGTTTGGTAACACTGAAATTCAAATTCGCTTTATATTTTTCTTGCCCCCAAATCCATATATCTAAAAAAATTAAGTGCTTGGTTTGGCTTATTATTACCAAAGGCCATTAAGACCACTGATAAAAAAGTTTTAAAGATAATAATATTTATAAATGTATCCTGAAACTGGAGTGTTACTCTGAGGCTAAACTGGTCATTGTAGCTTTATAAATTAAAATCTTCAAATATCTGAGAATTTGCTACAATGTGGAAGACACAAAATGTTGCTCTTCCTAACGAAAAAAAAAAAAAAAACCATTAATTAACTGTAACTACTTTTACTTTTGTTTGGTTGTTACACATACCTGGTTTCTTGATTTCTGTTTATGAAATGATCTACTTGGTATGAAACCAAAAAAAAGCATTCACAACTCCAATAATGCATATGCACAGTTGGCACAACAAATGTGGCTTGGCAGGAAGAGAAGTAACTGACTTAAGGGACCGTATATAGGAAAAAGATAACATGCTCAAATCTATGACACTAACATTCATGGAAGAACAGAAATAATTTACTATGAAACATTTTAACTTTAGTATTACCTTGAGTGAAGTTTAGAAAGAATCAAGGTGTATTTTGATAGACTATATTGTTCACCAGCTAAAGGGAATTATGATATTTTTCATAAAGGTTGAAGCTTTCATTTAACCTAAACCATACTAAATAATTTCCAATGCTACTTTATATATCACTTCTTAGATCTTCATTGGTTGTTCTGTGAAACGTAATGAGCTACTATAGAGGTAAAGGTCTTAAAGCTTCTTTTATTATATATGGTAAATGGCAACATAAAATAGAAGTCTAAAACTTGCATTTTATTTTATTAAAATATCCACCATATCATCAGTTTTGAGATACAACCCACCATATAAACTATTTTAGAATTAAATTTTAAAAGTTTACAAACGTAAATGTAACAATGGGCAACTAAATAGAAACTAATATTTGAAAAGCTTGTGTTACAAATATTAGCCACCCAGAGACTCTAAAGGTAGTATCTGTATAGTTATCAGTGCTAAAAATTAAACAGATTACTGCTGGTCTTATATCTTAAATCTTTTTCTTCTTGTTAAAATGGTTTCTGACACTAAAAATATTATCAATTCAATCAGATTTAAAATTCTTCAGAGGATAAATTTAACTCATATCACATGGAGTAAAAATCTACCAAAAACGCACCTTTTCTGACCTTTCCCATCAGTGGTCACCACATTCAAATAATGAGACCAGACTCAAACAGGCATCAGAATGATTAAAGTCTTATTCTCGACATGTGTTGGGAATTACAAATATACATACATAGAATATATTCAAAAGTGAAGGGTTTTCAAATGATTTTGGTTTCCTTTTCTATTTATTTTCCTTGTTACAAGAAGGTCTTTGATGATCCTATACTGGAATACACAATCACTAACCTCCAGTTACATGAAGTATACAGGTGAAACAGTAATTTAGTAGCTACAATGTATGTTAAAATTAAAATTATATTTCTAAAAAAATAACATTGCTTCTATATACTGCCTGTGAAGCAATACTCCACTTCATTTTGGGGAAATGTTTACCAATTTTTCAAGACATAGGAAAATTCCAGGTTTCTGGCTTGTTTGAACAGGGATAATATTCCCAATTAATTGAGATAAATAACACAGATAAACAAGCAAAGAAAGAGTTCAGTGAGATTCCTGTTTGGACACTCAGGTGCCTGTGTCCAGACGCAGCTGAATATGCAGGCCTAAGGCCAGACCTAGAAGAAGGGGGCCGGAAATCATCATTTAGAATGGGCATGTAAAAAAAAGTCCTAAACCAAAGGGAGATGGCCACGTGTAAGGAGAAGAGAGGGAGATTCTATGATGAACCCTACGCAGGAAGTGTCAGCAGAGAGTAAGAAAAACAAATAAACAAAAAAGAACACGGAATCTCTAGGATAAGGAATTTCCAGAAGGGAAGGTATGATCGACAGTGTAAATCAGAAAAAAGTTCGGCATGACGAATGCGACAAATGGACTGGATTTGGTTTTACAGAGGTCCTAGCGGCGTTTGCCAGAGCAATTTCAGTAAAGAAAAAGGGACTGAAGCCAGTTGTGCCATTAGGAAGAACCAGAAGTGCTATGCCTATAAGCTTTCAAAGGTCTACAAAAATGTCTAAGGGTGGCACATTTAAATTAAACTTTTAAAATAATTAAATTCAAAATTAATAAATTAACATCATTAATTGATAAACCTGGCACTCAGAAACATTTCATTCCACTTGGAAACAACTTCTAGGTTAGATTTTTTTTTTTAACTTCACATGAATTCTTTAGCAAGCATAATGATTGCCAAGAAATCATAATCAATCATAAGTGAGTTACTCAATGCCAAATCACTTCAAAAGCAAAAGCACACAAATCTTGTCAAAATAATTAACCCTATTTAATCAGTGATGTGGATCCATTTTATAGGCTCAAAGGATCTGGGGTAAGATCGCCAACACAGAGTACCCTGGGACAGTGAAGACCTTAAGATGGCCCTGGTAAATGGAAGCTTACGGGGACACTAAAAGCTTGGCTAAGAAACAAAGAGAAATGTAACAGAGAAGTTAAAGGCAAATGCAGGATGAAGAAAAATGTTACAGGCTGAGGAAAAAGTCCGTAGAGAGTTGGAGACTAAGATACAGAGAGATGTTGGTAGAGAAGAGGTCACTTCATGGCATAAAGTCCTGAAGAAAACAAGTATAAGGATCAAGAACACTCATGTCTAGGGTTCTAAATAACAGGAGGAAGGATGAGGTACAGATTTAGATATTTGCAGGCCTGGGTTAGAAATTAAGGTAATTTGTGCTTGAGACCCACAATAGTTATTATTATTAGTAGTACTATTTTAAAGGTAAGATCTTTTGCTGAATGTTCAGGGAATAGGGTTGGAAAGATGGCTTTAGAAGAGAGGCAAAGGGCCAGGTGCAGTGGCTAACTTTGGGAGGCTGTGGTGGCCAGATCACTTGAGGTCAGGAGTTCAAGACCAGCCTGGGCAACATGGTAAAATCCCATCTCTACTAAACACACAAAGTGTGCCTGTAGTCCCAGCTGTTCAAGAGGTTAACGTGGGAGAATCACTTGAATCCTGGAGGTAGAGGTTGCGTGAGCCAAGACAGCACCACTGCACTGCAGCTTGGGTGACAGAGTGAGACTCTGTCTCCAAGAAAAAAAAAAGAGAGAGAGAGAGAGAGAGCGAAAAGCAATTAAGAATGATCACAGTATTTTCAAGAAAGTCTTCTCATATAATTCCCGTATTCACCTTGTCAGCTTGTGAGCACAGATATCACTAGTTGCCATATTACATATTAATAAAAGAAACCTGGACTCTAAGTTATACAGGATCATTGCTTTCAAATATCTTTTTAACTTTACGTTAAAGATCTCCTACTACTGAACTATAATTCTCAGTTTTTCCAAGTGTTTAAGAGTATAGCTACGACACCTTTGATCTTATAGCATGTCTGAGGACCATGACCTACACTGCCTCCGTCCAAGGGGAACTAAACAGCTAGTTTAGTCCTTGTCCTTGCTCGGAGACTCCACACTTAACAGCAGAGAGAAATGTATAACTGAGAGCCAAAAACTATGATGATTCTGAGCGTGGTTTGATACTTCGAAGCTTTTAAGAACAAAGCAGAACTGAAGGAAATAAGAGACACAAAAAACTCTTCAAAAAAATCAATAAATCCAGGAGCTGGTTTTTCGAAAAGATCAACAAAATAGACAGACCACTAGCCAGATTAGTTAAAAAGAAAAGAGAGAATAACCAAATTGATGCAATAAAAAACGATAAAGGGGATATCACCACAGATTCCACAGAAATCCAAACCATCATCAGAGATTATTACAAACAACTCTATGCACATAAACTAGTAAACCTGGACACTGTTGGTGGGAATGTAAATTAATTCAACCATTGTGGAAGACAGTGTGGCGATTCCTCAAGGACCTAAAAATAGAAATTCCATTTGACCCAGCAATCCCATTATTGGGTGCATACCCAAAGGATTATAAATCATTCTACTATAAGGACACGTGCACACGAATGTTCATTGCAGCACTGTTTACAATAGCAAAGACCTGGAACCAACCCAAATGCCTAATGATGATAGACTGGATAGGGAAAATGTGGTACATATACACCATGGAATATTACGCAGCCATCAAAAACGAAGAGTTTGCATCCTTTGTAGGGACATGGATGAACCTGGAAACCATCATTCTCAGCAAACTGACACAAGAGCAGAAAATCAAACACCGCATGTTCTCACTCATAGGCGGGTGTTGAACAATGAGAACACATGGACACAGGGAGGGGAGCACTACACACTGGGGTCCATTGGGGGGAAATGGGGGAGGGACGGGGGGGTGGGGAGGTGGGAAGAGATAGCATGGGGAGAAATGACAGATACAGGCGAGGGGACTGAAGGCAGAAAACCACACTGCCATGTGTGTACCTATGCAACAATCTTGCATATTCTTCCCATGTACCCCAAAACCTAAAATGCAGTAAAAATAAAAATAAAAAAAAAAGAAATGCAGTTCACATCCAGTCTTAACAAACATTCCCGAAACAAATCTATATCTACAAAAGTAAGGCATTTTCTAACAGGGTGTTTAGGGGTACTTAAATACATTGATAAAACAGGGAGTGGTCAGTCAGTAGAATTAAGATCATAATGACAATTCTGAAAAGAAAGTATCGGTAGTCATTAGGTCTTTCTCTTTAATCAGAAACAAAGCACTAAAATGGATTTAGGATGTCCCAATTAAAACTGTTAAGAATACCAAATATCAGATCATCAAAAGATTAATGTCTCATCTCAGTTTAAGCCTTCCTGCTCCGAATGCCAGAAAGGTGTTTGAATTCCAAGAACTAGATCCTGTATGTGGAAATCTTGTTGAACCCATAAGTGACAATACATAAGAGAAGATTCCAAGTTCTCTCTCCATCCTGCTCAACCTATATGGCCGACTTGACATTACTGGCTGACCATAACCTTGTTAAAAGCCCCTCCTCTCATAGCTCCTGTGACCATTGCATGCTCCAAGGTTTCCTCCTGTCCTTGGTGGGCTGTTCCTTCCTGCCTTTCAACACTAATTCCGTCCTGAAGGAACTGCCTTTTTGTTCTTCTTTCTCTACACTTAACTCCCTTTGGCTTATTCATTCTTACGGACTGAATTGTCAGTAAGTTAATGATGTCCAAATCTACATACACAGCCTTAACCTCCAGCCAATGATCCAGCTCCACGGTTCCAGTTTCTTCCCGTCTGTTGTGTTGCCATTCATTGGCTCCCAAACTGAAAACTCTATAATCACTGCTGACTATTTTATACAGAATACTAAAAACAAACAAACAAACGAAAGCCTGGTTATAGTACTCTTTTAATTGAGAGTTGGGAGCCTCTGTGTGATTATGCTTCCCAGCTGTCTGCCTGCTTTTATTGAATGAGTCAAGAAAACCATATTAAGGCATGAAATACATCTCAAGGCATTGTTGTATTTATTCTCTTAGAAGTATGTTTTATACAAACAAAGTTATATAGACTGTGTCACATCAAATGTGAACTCAGATGTGAGGAGAGAGGAGATTTGGGTAGTCTAGGCAACGAGGCCACATAAATCCAAAACTGTTACTATAGTCTCACCAAAACCAATACAGAACAACAAAGGGAACAAATAAAACTACACAAACTTCAGGTCTTCCACACATCCAAACTTCAAATTAATTTTAAGAAGAAAAATCAAAACAGAACCCCGACAAGCTCTCTTCCCTGTTGTAGCTGCAAGCCTGTGTGAATGGCAAGGAGAGTTCGGGGAACACGGAATGGAATAGAGAGGGCAGGAGCTAGAATTAGTTCTAACATTGATCTAAAACCATCTTCGGAAAGAGAAAGTGTATCCTATGAGTGAAAATACTGGAAAAGGGGATAATAAAGATTAGATCACAGATTTTAAGGTACACTGGATACAGGGAGGTGATGTTGGAAAGCTGATAGCTTAGTGGGGAAAGAAAATTAAAAGGAAGCAAAGGTGCCAACCTCAAACCATCAACCCTGTCCATAGATGTAAAGAGACAAAAAAGTCTTTATTTAAAACACATACATATAGAAATAAATGGTTACAAGAATTTCAACAATTCATCTGACAAAAACTTTCTTCAAAAAAAAAAAAAAGTGAAGTAGAAAACCACACCATATTCTAAACTGAATCAAATATCTTCAAGCAAGCATCTGGGAACATAGAAGAAGAAAACAGCAAAGCCCTTGATGAGGAACTCAAAAACAAAAGAAGTGGACAAAAACAGAAAAGAATTGAAACAGAACTGAATGAATCCAAGAAAGAAACACAAGAAAAAAGGCAAAATCATTTCACAAGTAATCACAGAATTACATGGGGCCCAAGAAGAACAGATCCACGTAAAAACATAGTAAGAGAATTGAGGACAACAGAAACAACCAAGACCATGACAATGAGATAAAGAAAGAAAGAAGGAAAAAGTATCAGACAGAAAGTGTCTGACAGAGAAGACAGGTAAAGGAGAGTCCATTTATACATAATTGGAGTTCCACAGAAAATTAAACAATTAAGTAGAACTACTATTTAAAAATATAATCCATATATATACATATATAAAAATATAATCCAAAAAGCTTTCTGGGAATAAAAGAAGACCCGAATCTATATACTTACAGAGCTCACTGAGCCTGCAGCAAGGAAAACTGAAATGCAACAAGGGTTCTTTTTCCCCAAGGGTCTCGAGGAGGAGGGAAGGGGTTGGTGGTTGGGGGGCAGGTGCCAAACACCTTCCAAGTACAAGAGAATTAGACCGGCATCAGAATTCTCAAGAACAACACAGAAAGCAAGGTTAAAATGTAGTACCATTTTCAAAAAACTCAAATAAAGAAATGTCAATCAAGGAGTTTATATTTAGCTAAACTATCCTCCAAGTGGGAAGGCTACAGAAAAATAGTTTTAAACATACGAGAGTTCATGAGAATTCTATGCCCATCAGTCCCTCTTGAGAAATCTACTAGAAAATAAACTGTAACAGATAATGAGGGAAACTTAGGCAAAAAAATTTATAATGAGCATTTAATATATTTAATTATACATCTAAGGCTAAAACACAGGTGGAAACCAAGTAAAATATATATCCTGTAATATGTGCTATATGTTAAACGTTTCATGTTCTAACAAAGCATAAATGAAACAAAATTTGATGGAAAAGGGAAAGTTAAAAAAAGAAAGTAGAACAAATTCACTGGTTATTGTATTAAAAATAGGTGGGATTTAACACAAATGTAATGAAAAACTCACAACCAGGTAATAAATGGTTAATTTTTAAAGAAAAGTTATAAAGACAGTAAAAAGATTGTAACACCAAAGGCAATCACTAAAACAAACACATAAAAACTTACCTAAATGTCAAAAAAAGTTTTAAGTCAAAGAAAAAAAATTTTTAAGTCCAAGTCAAAACACAACAAAAAAACCATCACACACAGAAACATGGCAAATAAAACACAAATAATCAAAACAGAAAAGACAAATTTGACACTAAACATTTTTATCAAGAAATATAAATGAGTTTGGTAGGCTGAGGTGGGTGGATCACCTCAGGTCACGAGTTCAAGGCCAGCCTAGACAACATGGTGAAACCTCAACTCTACTAAAAAGACAAAAATTAGCTGGGCATGGTGACGCATGCCTGTAATCCCAGCTACTAGGGGAACTGAAGCAGAAGGATTGCTTGAACCTAGGAGGTGGATGTTGCAGTGAGCCGAGATTGTGCCACTGCACTCCAGCCTGGGCAACAGAGTGAGACTCCATCTCAAAAAAAAAAAAAAAGGAAGAAAAGAAATATGAATGCGTTAAACTTACATATTCTAATAAAAAGATTGTTTATTTGTTCACTAAGCAAAGTCCTAATATACACTCTATACAAGAGACATACCTAGAACAAAATGATTCAACAAAATTGTTTAAAAATAAAGGTATGGGGGTTCAACATACGCAAATCAATAAATGTAATCCATCACATGAACAGAACCAAAGACAAAAGCTACATGATTATTTCAATAGATGCAGAAAAGGCCTTTGATAAAACGCAACATCCCTTCATGCTAAAAACTCTCAATAAACTTGGTATTAATGGAATGTACCTCAAAATAATAAAAGCTATTTATTATAAACCCACAGCCAATATCATACTGAATGGGCAAAAGCTGGAACTATTCCCTTTGAAAACCGGCACAAGACAAGGATGCCCTCTTTCATCACTCCTATTCAACACAATATTAGACGTTCTGGCCAGGGCAATCAGGCAAGAGAAGGAAATAAAAGATATTCAAATAGGAAGAGAGGAAGTCAAATTGCCTCTGTCTACAGATGACATGTACATTTAGAAAACCCCAACGTCTCAGCCCAAAATCTCCTTAAGTTGATAAGCAACTTCAACAAAGTCACAGGATACAAAAATCAATGTGCAAAATCACAAGCATTCCTGTACACCAATAATAGACAAACAGAGAGTCAAATCATGAGTGAACTCCCATTCACAACTGCTATAAAGAGAGCAAAATACCTAGGAATACAACTTACAAGGGATGTGAAGGACCTCTTCAAGGAGAACTACACACCACTGCTCAAGGAAGTAAGAGAGGACACAAACAAATGGAAAAACATTCCGTGCCCATGGATAGGAAGAATCAATATCATGAAAATGGCCATATTGCCCAAAGTAATTTATGGGTTCAACACTATCCCCATCAAGCTACCACTTTCTTCACAGAATTAGAAAAAACGACTTTAAATTTCATATGGAACCAAAAAAAGAGCCTGTATAGCCAAGAAAATCCTAAGTAAAAAGAACAAAGATGGAGGTATCATGCTATCTGACTTCTAACTATGATACAGGGCTACAGTAACCAAAACAGCATGGTATTGGTGCCAAAACAGATATATAGACCAATGAAACAGAACAGAGGCCTCAGAAATACCACCACACATCTACAATCATTTGATCTTTGACAAACCTGACAAAAACAAGCATTGGGGAAAGGATTCCCTATTTAATACATGATGTTGGGAAAACTGGCTAGCCATATGCAGAAAACTGAAATTGGATCCATTCCTTAAACTTTATACAAAAATTAACTCAAGATGGATTAAAGACTTAAACATAATATCTAAAATCATAAAAACCCTGGAAAAGAACCTAAGCAATACCATTCAGGACACAGGCATGGGCAAAGACTTCATGACAAAAACACCAAAAGCAATGGCAACAAAAGTCAAAATTGACAAATGGGACTTAATTAAACTAAAGAGCTTCTGCACAGTGAAAGACACTGTCATCAGAGTAAACAGGCAACCTACAGGATGGGAGAAAACTTTTGCAATCTATCTATCTGACAAAGGGCTAATATCTAGAATCCACAAGGAACTTAAACAAATTTACAAGAAAAAAACAAACAACCCCATCAAAAAGTGGGCAAAGGATATGAACAGACACTTTTCAAAAGAAGACATTTATGTGGCCAACAAACATGAAAAAAAGCTCATTATCACTGGTCATTAGAGAAATACAAATCAAAACCACAACGAGACACCATCTCATGCCAGTTAGAATGGCAATAATTAAAAAGTCAAGAAACAACAGATGCTGGAAAGGATGTTGAAAAATAGGAACACTTTTACATGTTGGTGGGAGTATAAATTAGTTCAACCATTGTGGAAGACAGTGTGACGATTCCTCAAGGATCTAAAATCAGAAATACCATTTGACCCAGCATTCCCATTACTGGGTATATGCCTGCAAAATTAAATAATTCTACTATAAAGACACATGTACACATATGTTTATTGCAGCACTATTCACAATAGCAAAGACTTGGAACCAACCCAAATGCCCATCAATGATAGACTGGATAAAGAAAATGTGGCACATATACACCACAGAGTATCATGTAGCCACAAAAAAGGATGAGTTAATGTCCTTTGCAGGGACATAGATGAAGCTGGAAACCATCATTCTCGGCAAACTAACACAGGAACAGAAAACCAAACACTGTATGTTCTCACTCATAAATGGGAGTTGAACAATGAGAACACACAGACACAGGAATGGGAACATCACATACCGGGTCCTGTCAGGGGGTTGAGAGGCTAGGGGAGGGATAGTATTAGGAGAAATACCTAATGTAGATGATGGGTTGATGGGTGCAGCAAACCACCATGGCACATGTATACCTATGTAACAAACCTGCCCATTCTGCACACGTATCTCAGAACTTAAAGCATTAACTGTGACAAAGAAGGATATTCTTTAATGTTAAAAGTCTCAATTCACTATATACATATTATAATATCTTCATACCAGAAACACAGCATCTATTTCTATAAAATCGGAACTACAAAAGACGCAGGGAGATCTAGAAGCCTGCTAATTGTAAGAGATTTTAACACACCATGCTCAGTAACATACCATTCTCAGACTAACTGGACCATTAGTAAGAAAGGATAAAGAAGGCCTAAACAACATAATCAATTTGTAAGGTTATAATTATACACTGAACTTTATTGTCTGAAAATGGAGAATATACAGTCTTCTCAACTGCAAAGGTAACATTCACAAAAACTGATCATTTATTAGGTTCCACTTCCCCCAAATATCAATATGTTCCAGAAAATAGAATGATTAAAATAGTATTCTCTGATTTTAATGCAACAAAACTAGAAAGTATTAACAAAATTTTTAAAGTTAAAAAGCATTTTCCGCCGGGCGCGGTGGCTCACGCCTGTAATCCCAGCACTTTGGGAGGCCGAGGCAGGTGGACCACGAGGTCAAGAGATCAAGATCATCCTAGTCAACATAGTGAAACCCCGTCTCTACTAAAAATACAAAACATTAGCTGGGCATGGTGGTGCATGCCTGTAATCCCAGCTACTCAGGAGGCTGAGGCAGGAGAATTGCCTGAACCTAGGAGGCGGATGTTGCGGTGAGCCGAGATAGTGCCATTGCACTCCAGCCTGGGTAACAAGAGCAAAACTCCGTCTTAAAAAAAAAAAGCATTTTCATATGAAAACTAAATAAATTCCTATTATACAACTCTTGGAAGAAAAGGCAAGTATAAACAAAACTAAAAACTTGTTTAAAATGATAATGAAAACATTATATATCTGAATTTATGGGCTATAGTTTGAACAACAACCAGAAAAAAATTTATAGCCTTAAACACTTTATTAGCAAAATGAAGGAATAAAAATAAATTCCCAGCTCAAGAAGCTGGAAAAAAAAGAACAATAAAAAGAAAGTACCAAAAAAGAAATAATAAAAATAAAAGCAGCAATTAATAATTTAGAAAATGGAAAAAAAGTAGTTCTTTTTCTTTTTTTTCAGACCGAGTTTCACTCTTGTTGCCTAGGCTGGAGTGCAATGGTGCGATCTCGGCTCACTGCAACCTCTATGACTTGGGTTCAAATAAATCTCCTGCCTCGACCTCCCAAGTAGCTGGGATTACAGGCATGCGCTAGCATGCCCAGATAATTCTATATTTTTAGTAGAGGTGGAGTTTCACCATGCTTGTCAGGCTGGTCTCGAACTCCTGACCTCAGGTGATCTGCCCGCTTTGGCCTCCCAAAGTGCTGGGATTACAGGCATGAGCCACCACACCTGGCTGACAAAAGTAGTTCTAATGAATAAATTAAAATTCTACCTGCTGAAGAAAAATAACAAAATAAATATACCACTAGATATTAAAAAAAGAATTCATAAAGATACAAAATCAGAAATAACAAGAGTAAAACAATTGAAAAAGAGGAAATCCTACAACAGTACTTTACAGACATCTTTTTTTTTTTTTTCCTGAGGCAGAGTCTCACTCTGTTGCCCAAGCTGGAGTGCAGTGGCATTTCAGCTCACTGCAACCTCTGCCTCCCAGGTTCAAGTGAGTCTCCTGCCTCAGCCTCCCAAGTAGCTGGGATTACAGGCATCTGCCATCACACCTAGCTAATTTTTCCATTTTTAGTAGAGGCAAGGTTTCACCATGTTGGCCAGACTAGTCTCGAACTCTTGACCTCAGGTGATCCACCTGCTTCAGCCTCCCAAAGTGCTGGGATTACAGGCGTGAGCAACTGTGTCCATCCCTTTACAGACACATGTACAAATAAATTTGAAAACCTACAAGCAAGGGACATTTCCAAAATTGATTCCATTAGAGATGCAAAGTTTAAAGAGACCAATTTCTATAAAAGCAATGAAGTTATCAAGAAAAGCACTCCACAAAAAGCACCATGCTCTGATAATTTTACAGAGCAATCCTACCAAGGATTCGAAGACCAAATAGGCTCAATGCTGTATAAGTAGTTCCAGCGCTTTGGAAACGAAGGAAAATCTCTTAATTCTTTTTTATGAAACAAGCAAAACAAAGACACATAAACAAAAAGAAAGAAAACTACAACAATATCACCTTTGAATACTGATGCAAAGCTTTAAATAAAATATTAGCAAACACAAGTCAACAACATGGTAAGAAACGATACACAAAGAACATTAGAGACAGTCAAGGAATGCAAGGTTGGTTCAATTCATTAATATAATACATCACAGCCATAGCACTAAGAAGAAAAATCATGATTATCTCCATAAATACCAGGGGGGAAGAAAAGCCTTCAACAAAACTAAGATCCATTCCTGATCAAAGAAAAAAAAAAAAGACAAACTCAAGAAAATAGGAATTCATGCATACTTTCTCAGCATGACAAACAAGTAAACATATATAATTTGCATTAAAGCCAGAATCTTATTTTTAATAGAGAAACACTAAAGGCATTTGCACTAATATTAGGAATCAGACATTCTGTATAAACTATCTAGCACTGTATTAGAGGTATTTGTGAAGTCAATTTTAAAAGAAATCAATTGGAGGTGTCAGAATTGGAAATGAAGGTGTAGGACCACATTTATTTGCAAGTGATATGATCATATACCTGAAAAACCCTAATGAATCAATGATCTTTAGATGGTGGAGAAACAGGTACTTTCAAACATTGCTGGTGGGTATCAAAATTGGCATATTCCTTACGGATGAAGATTTGGTAATATCTAAGAAAACTACACGTTTGCCTTTTAACTCAGCAATTGCACTTCTACGAATACCAGATATTAATTCTCTGGTAATATGAATATGCATACACACAAAGCTATCATTCACTCTGGCACTGTTTATTTATGAAACATTGAAAACAAGCTAAATATCCATACATAGGAGGGTAGCCAAATAAACTACAGTACATCCACACAATGGTGTATTAAGCAGAATGAGAATGATTTCTTTGATATAGAATGATTTCTAGGATATATTTTATGTGAAAAATGCAAAATTTAAAGGAGTATGTATCCAAAGTACCCCACTCTTTGTGTAAGTAAGGGGGAAATGAGAAAATATATATATGTAGATATATCTATCTATCTACATACATGAGCAAGACTAGTTACCTACAGAGTATGGAACAGAATAAAACAGAAAGGCTGAGGAAATAGAAGGGGGGAAATGACACCTTTCTGAATATAGCTTTACGTACATCTTGATTTTTGAAACCAGGTCAACGTTTTGCATAGGCAAAAATCAACATGGATTAGAGGAAAACCCTAAAATTGAATACAAACAGAAACAAAGGAATCAAACTATGTCTCAAATGAATAACATAACCACACTCTAACAGAGAAGAGGAGAATTAACCTAAGTAACTGCTGAATACATTATCTGAACTAAAGACAAAAAACTCTAAGCAAGTGCTGAGCTCTAATTAATAAGATTATTTTTTTCAAAGGTATGGCTTTGCAATTCTGAAACTACTTTTTAAGCATTACAACATTTAACATGTAAGAAAATACACTGTGAATAAAATGGAAGTCAAAAATTATAAATTTGGAAAGGAGAAATGAATCTATGTGGTGTAGAACTGTAACTGAAAGTATAAATAGGGACACACACCCACACACACTCATATCTAGATATCCATGCACATATATACACATATACATTCATATATCTACATTCACAAACAAACTCATGTTCATTGTTTTTTCATCTAAGCAATCTTAGCCTTAAGACTCATATAATTAGACCTGAAAAAATGAAATTTCCCAATTTCTAAATCTAAATTTACAAGATATTGGCTATGCAAGTTATGGTTTAGGAAAGTGTCACCGTCTATTAGAAAAAAAGCTTTTACACATAATAGCCAGGCTAATATTTGCAGAGAAAAATATTTACTCATATATGTGACTGGATCATGAAAACAGGAAAAATATAATATTAAGCCTAGTAAATATTTAAATATGCCCAACTCAGATTATTTTCATGTTAGTAAGAGTAATCATATTATCTTTTATAAAAGTTGCAAAGATGCAAATGTTACCTAGTATTTCACAATGAAACGTATTAAAAGTCACCGTACCTTACAGTAAAATCATACGAGCAAGAGGCCAGCACAGAAGCATGAAATGGGGAAAACTACAAAAAAAAAAAAGAAAAAAAAAAGAAACCAAAAAAAAACTTTTTGAAGTCAGCTGTAATTATAACACTGCTTTCTATGATCATTACATAAACATCATAATACATTTAAGTTTAGTCAGAGCTGTTACTTAAAATGATGCTTTTCCAAAACATACATGCTTTAATTTGTGGCAAAAATCTTCTGGCCTTTTAAGTATTCATATTCAGGAAAAACATTTTTATATTCTCCAAAGAAGATTATCCCTCAAGTCTTTTAGAACTTATTTAGAATATTCCCAAAGTGTTGCTATTCTAGAAAAATTAAATACAATTTCATATGGACTACCCAAAAATGATTCTTACAAGCCGGATGAGGTGGCTCACGCCTGTAATCCCAGCACCTTGGGAGGCTGAGAAGGGCCTATCACCTGAGGTCAGAGATTCGGGATCAGCCTGGCCAACATAGTGAAACCCCGTCTCTAATAAAAATACAAAAATTAGCCGGGCGTGGTGGCGCACAACTGTAATGCCATCTATTTGGGAAGCTGAGGCAGGTGAATTGCTTGAACCCAGGAGGTGGAGGTTGCAGTGAGCCGAGATCGCGCCACTGCACTCCAGCCTGGGTGACAGAGAGAGACTTCGGCTCAAAAAAAAAAAAAAAAAAAAAAAAACAGGCAAGCAAACAAAAAGGATTCTTACAAATATAAGGGATGTATAATAGTACAAATATATAATTTTATCATTTACCAATTTTACAAATATATATTATGATTGCTATAATTAAAACTATCAAAATAAACATTTAAAATAAAACAGCTGTAATATATTTTATGTTATTTGTATATTATAGCTAATAAAAATGATATAAAGGATAAAAAGCAAATTTAAAGACAAGTAATGTCTTCTAAATAAAAACGTACTTAATAAGTTGACCTTTGCAATTACATTTCTTCAGTGTTTGTCTTACCAGCACTTTAACAGTTAAATACACATATATAACTACATTTGACTAGCACTTAAGTACTTTCACTACATTACTTATTTCATTCTAAGAATCACTCTGAAATATAGAGAATATTTTTAAACTGCTAAAACTTGTCCACATAAATTTTTGTTAAATTTGCACAGAGCACTGTGTCTCCTATGTTGCACTGTAGTCAGTGAAACTTAAAATATTAATATAACTAAAAATTTAGAATTGTTGGCCAGGCATGGTGACTCATCCTATAATCCCAACACTCTGGGAAGCCAAGGCAGGCAGATCACTTGAGGTCAGGAGTTTGAGACCAGCCTGGCCAACACTGTGAAACCCTCTCTCTACTAAAAATACAAAAAAATTAGCCAGGTATGGTGGCATGCACCTATAGTGCCAGCTACTCAGGAGGTTGAGGCAGGAGAATCGCCTGAACTCAAGAGGAAGAGATTGTAGTGAGCCAAGATTATGCCACTGTACTTCAACCTGGGCGATAGGGTGAGACTCTGTCTCAAAAGAAAAAAAAAAGAATAGAATTTTTAAAATAGTAGGGATAATAATATATAATTATCTTATTTTTTTAAATCAGTAAGGTACTTTTTTACCCTTAATGTAAAAAACAAAGAATGAAATTAGGAGATACCACTTAATAAAATGCTTTCCATTGTCATTTAGCAGAACTTACCTAAACAAAAGCCAGGAAACTAAACTAAGTCATCTTATACCCAGAGAAATGTATTGGGACCATCATTAAAAATTTACCTCATTCTCTGCTGTTTACAGAGTAAAAAACTTCTATATCCCAAACATTTGTAAATAGTCATGTATGTTATCATGTTAGGAAAAAGAAAGTATTAACCATCTCTTTATACCTGTTTCAATAAAGTAAAGAGACTCCCACTAATTAGAAACTTAGGAAAAACATAATACTAAAAGTGAATTATTTTAGTTAAAAAAATAATATTAAAGGAAATAATAGATTAGGGGTGAAAGAATGAAAAAAAGATTTTTATTTAACCTTAAGTATTGAAAGTCTACACGGCCCAAATTCATTCAACAATTATTCAAATATTTTTACCTAATTTTAGCTTTTAATATTCATTAATTGGGTAACAAAAATACACATAAAAAAGAATTAGTAACTTCAATCCCTAAACCCAGAACACTTTTTAATATATGCTTCATTGATTATTATAAATTTATTCTACATTTAAAATACAAGATGAAAACTTACTTTCACCCTCCTAATAGCATAGGTATGACCAAGAAGCTCAAACACTGGTTGCCGTACATTCCTTAAGTCCCAGCCTCTCAAACTACAGTCAACTGCCCCTGTCACCAGCAAATTCTAAAAACAATTTAGAGAAAAATACACTGTGACATCTTTGCATAGCAGTATGCAGGCTTTCCTACCAGAAACAACCTCTACTTTCTGATAATTATTTAATATGAACCCAGGAGTCATTTTTGAGCAGCTGTATAATGAGTATCAACATTAATAGCAAAACATTAACATGACTTGTGAGAAAAAGAACTCAACATGCTTTAAGTACATGATGGAACACTACACACAACTGAGAAAGGCATAGCTCCAAACAGCATTGCGGATTTTCTGATTCACCTTTAGCAGTGGCAGTAAGTACCTAAGGGACTGAAAATTTTATCTGACAAATGAACCCAGCTTTCTCTTCAAAAGGTTTTCGCTGCAATCCCAGAAACTTGGGAGGCCAAGGTGGGACGATCACTTGAGGCCAGGAATTGGAGACCAGCATGGGCAATAAAGCAAGACCCTGTCTACACAAAAAATTTACAAATTAGCCAGGTGTGGTAGCACACACCTGTAGTTTTAGCTACTTGAGAGACTGAGTGAGGCAGGAGGATTGCGTGAGCCCAAGAGTTCGAAGCTACAGTGTGCTATGATTGCCCCACTGTACTTCAGCCTGGATGACAGAGCAATTTCCTACCTCTAAAAAAAAAAATAATAATAAAAATAAAAATTAAAAAAGGTTTTCAAGGCTAGGTGCCATGGTTCACTCTTAAAATCCCAGCACTTTGGGAGGGCAATGCGGGTAGATCATTTGAGCCCAGGAGTTTGAGACCAGCCTGGGCAACACCGTGAGACCCCGGCTCTAAAAAAAAAAAAAAAAAAAAAAAATTTCAACATAGTCTGAGGTTTTTCCAGGCATTAAAAGGCAAGAGGTCTGTTCATTTAGGGACATCTGAAAAAGCATGGGCTACGAATTAAATTTTCCATGTTCTCTAAATCAAAATTAATCATTGTTTCCAACTCTCTTGGACCAAGTCTTAATACAATATCTAATCATATCCAAGAATGTAATCAAATAGTGGTGAGTCTATCTAGCCCGCTTTACAAATTCTGCTATCAAGAACCCCAAGTGAACCCAGAAATCCTGGCTAAACAGGCCAAATGCTGGGTCTCCACTCAGTCCACCCCACATGACCCGGAACAGCAATGTATTAAGTTGGTGCAATGTATTTAAGTTATTGCCATTACTTTCAATGGCAAAAACTGCAATTACTTTTGCACCAACCTAACACTGTCTGAATATGTTAGGCTTTAGTGTAAGCTGATTTGAAGAAAAGTTTCAGTGATTAGAAAATAATTTTTATAAACCACTCTCAAATGTCTATCAGCATCTTTCTTTAGAATTCCCAAACATCTAATATACAGGCCATAATTAATTTTCCAATATGAAAAATTCATTTATGAGTCTGAACCTGCAGTCATCAGCACTGAAATGTTTAGATTAACATCATTTCATACATACTACATTTTCTTTTAACTTATTTTATTTATTTTTATTTAAAGAACTCTGCCAATATACTGCTCTTTTAACTTTAATTAATTTAAAACTGGGAAAAAAGCAAAGCGTACATTTTACCTATCTGTCAGTCAACAGACCACTTCAGGGACATAAATACAGTCATGCTTCACTTAATGATGGGGATATGCTTTGAGAAATGTGGCATTAGGTAATTTCATCTTTGCGTGAATATCACAGAGTGTACTTACACAAACCTAAATGGTACAGCCTACTACAACAGCTAGGCTAGATGGTACAGCCTATTTTACTCCTAGGCTATAAGCCTAAACGGCATGTTACTGTACTGAATACTATAGGCTACTGTTCTGTATCCAAACATAGAAAAGATACAGTAAAAATACAGTATGGAAGATAAAAATGGTAGTAGGGCCCTTACCATGAATGGAGCTTACAAAACTGGAAATTACTCTGGGTGAGTTAGTGAGTGAGTGGTGAATGAATGTGAAGGCCTAGAACATTACAGCACACTAAATTTATTTTTTAAATTTTCTCTTTTTTTTGAGATGGAATCTTGCTCTGTCACCAGGCTGGAGTGCAGTGGCACGATCTTGGCTCACTGTAACCTCTGCCTCCTGGGTTCAAGCAATTCTCCTGCCTCAGCCTCCCAACTAGCTAAGACTACAGGCACGCACCATCAATCCCAGCTATTTTTTGTATTTTTAGTAGAGACAGGGTTTCACCATATCAGCCAAGATGGTCTTAATCTCTTAATCTGGTGATCCACCCACCTCAGCCTTCCAAAGTGCTGGGATTACAGGCGTGAGCCACCGTGCCCAACCAATTTCCTTTCTTCAATAATAAATTAACCTTAGCTTACTATAAGTTTTTTGCTTTGTTAAACTTCCTAATTTTTTTTAACTTTCTGACTCTTCATAATAACAAAACTTAAAACACAAATACATTATACAGCTATTCAAAAATATTTTCTTCCTTTATATCCTTACAAGCTTTTTTCTATTTTTAAATTGTTTTTAACTTTTTAAACTCATTTGTTAAAAAACTGAGACATACACACACTAGTTTAGGACTACACTGAGTCAGGATTATCCATATCACTGTCTTCTACCTCCACATCTTGTCCTGCTAGAATGTCTTTGGGGGCAATAGGAATTTTTCAGCTCCATTATAATCTTATGAGCCCTGTCATATATGCAATCTGTCACTGGCTGAAATGTTGTTCTGCAGTGCATGACTACAGTACATTAACACATATTTAATCCATTGCTATCTCTAATTCATATGCTCATGTGGTTAACTGAAGCTTTAAGAAAGTTGCACATGGACACTTATCTTACAGAGGCATGAAAATTGGTTAGGCTTAAAAAGGAAGATGAAACAGAAAAATTTAAAAACTGATGGACTGTCAAATTAAAAATCAAGTTACAAATAGCTCAACAGCCTGACTAGCAAGGTGAAAGAGAAATAAAAGCAAAAGATGATACAAAATTGCAGGGTTAAGAGCAATAAAGAAAAAAATTACATAAATTGGTAAGGCAGTTTCCCAAAACAAATAAGTAAGGCTGCACTGTTGAACTTTGAGAATTTCTGTTTCTTATTTTGCTTGTTTTATGAGCACTTAAATCCAATTAATGCTAATGCAGGTCAGTCACAATCATTAATTAGAAAGGAAAGGGACAGAATTTAACTTAATGGTCCAGGAACACCACCAAAGTCCACATAAACAAAGATAAATAAAATTTAGAACATTTTAACATTAGGAAGGACAGAAGCTCAGGACAGCGCCATATACTGTACCTCATTGTATTTACACCAGTCACAACTCAAGATTTCTGCCTGATGTGCTGGAATCACGATTCTGACTCCTGCTGCTTTCACATCCCATATTCTCAGAGTCTGATCACCTGGTAAAAAAAGAAAGACTTGATCATTTCTCGTCACACCACTTGAATGTGCAGTGACGTGTTAATAATGATAAGTCAAGTAAAAATACACTGCTTTCACTGTTAGGATATTGCCATCTTTAGACTTATTTTTTAAACTAAAATAATGTATAAGAACTATTCAAATGAAGGAATACAAAAGTAATGTTGCACCGTGATAATGCTTTAAGGAGGAAAATTGAATCTCACAGAGATAAACACAATATTGACTAAACACATACCACACCCGGTACATTTTTCTTTAAGGCAGGAAAGGCCCTGAAAATTCTCCTGCTGGAAAATAAGTGATCACTCCATATCAGCGTATTGCACTAGAAACCAACAACAGATTAACAGTTTTACTGCTAAAGGCAGGCAAAGTCTACCAAGCCAAAGTGGAGAATTTTTACTTTTCATTTTTCAAGTACACTATATTTTAGTGGGCAAGCTACAGGTGTATTTTTCTATAAAAAAAAAAAAAGAAGAAGAAGAAGAATAAAGAAAAGAAAGAAAAAAGAAAGCTAAAAACATTTATTTATTAAGTTTATTTTATTTTTTGAGACAGAGTCTTGCTCTATTGCTCAGGTTGGAGTACAGTGGCGTGATATCAGCTCATTGTAACCACCACCTCCTGGGTTCAAGCAATTCTTGTGCCTCAGCACCTCCCCCAAGTAGCTGGGATTATAGATGCATACCACCCTGACCCGCTAATTTTTGTATTTTTAGTAGAGACGGATTTCAGCTGGGTACAATGGCTCATGCCTGTAATTCTTGCACTTTGGGAGGCCAAGGTGGGCAGATCACCTGAGGTCAGGAGTTTGGACAACATGCTGAAACCCCGCCTCTACTAAAAATACAAAAAATTAGCCAGGCGTGATGGTGGCCAACTGTAATCCCACCTACTTGGAAGGCTGAGGCAGAAGAATCACTTGAATCTGGGAGGCGGAGGTTGCAGTGAGCCAAGATGGCGCCACTGCACTCCAACCCAGGCAACAAGAGCAAAATTCCGACTCAAAAAAAAAAAAAAGAGAGAGAGAGAGAGATGGGATTTCACCATTGTTGGCCAGGCTGGTCTCAAATTCCTGACTTCACGTGATCCTCCCACCTTGGCCTCCCAAAGTGCTGGGAGTACAGGTGTGAGCTACCGCACCTGGCCAACAAGCTAAAAACATTTAAAGATTACACTTTGCATTATGACAGAAGTAGTCCGCATTACTTAACTGCATGGTCACCCCAATTAAATATTTTATATGTTGTTTGCCTCCAATTTTTCTAAACTATAAGGAAACAAAGGATGACAAGATGAAAAAAATCCAGAATACATACACCTACCTCAAAAGTAAAATATAAACAACTGATGATAGGAGAAAACCAGTTCTATGTAATGAAACACATAGTTTCTGGCATGATAGCAGGTGGGGTCTTGAATCCCATTTTGTGGTTATAGGACTCTGTACAGATAGGATATGTAATATCTCTGAGACTGATTCCTCATTTCGAAAAGAGACACAGAATGCCTAACATGCAGTGCTAAGAATTTAATCAAGTTTCTGTAAAGCACCTGGCATGGTCTCTAACACATAGCAAACACTGCCAAATATGGTATATAAAAACGCTAAAGTTTTAAAGCATCTTTTACTTATCTACACATATTTTTCTATATTTCGAATTCCAAATCATATATTGTTAAGCTAAATTTAGCTATCCTGGGCAATTTTTTTCTGGCTTCTTTGGAAGTTGCTTAAGAAAGATTAGAAATGTGCTGGCAGTAATTAAATGCCGAGATTAAGAACAGGGCCTTTGGAGTTCTGGAGCTTGGTTCTAATCCAGCTCAATCGTTCAGTGGTCACTGATGCTTAATCAAGTTACTTTGCTGATCTTCAGTTTCCTACCTACAATAAAATAACTGCCTTGTAAGGCTGAAATGAGGCAAGGTAGTAGCGTGTATATGGTGCCAGATAACCAGTAACCCCTCAGTGTTTTTTTTTTTTAAATGAGAAAAAATACCCATGATTAGAAGTTATTTCTGTCCCCTAATAATAACATAAATAATAGCTAATATTTCTTAAGTGCTTCCAATGTGCCACATACTATTCTAAGCATTTTATTTTATTTTTTTCTAAAAACATCACAACTATATAAAGTAGGAATTTGGATATATATATAAAAAGTAATTGTATAGTACTATACAAATGAGGAAACTGCAGCAGATAGAGATGAAATAACTCACCCAGGACGGCAAGCAACAGAAGCAGGACCTGGAACTAGAACCCAGGCAGTCTGGGTCCCCAGCACGTGCACTTAACAACTTCACAACTACACTACGCTGCTGCCTCCTTGTGTTGCTGGAGGACACATGCCAAACAATCAATGCTGGCTGATTCTGGGGGAATTATTTTAATTCTTTTGATTTCCAGGATGGAGTGCAGTGGTGCAATCTCAGCTCACTGCAACCTCTGCCTCCCAGACTCAAGCAATCTTCCCACCTCAGCCTCCCGAGCAGCTGGGACTACAGGTGCACATCACCATGCCCAGCTAATGTTTCTAGTTTTGGTAGAGACAGAATTTTGCCATATTGGCCAGGCTGGTCTCCAGCTCCTGAGCTCAAGCAATCCACTCGCCTCAGTCTCCCATACTGCTGGGATTACAGGTGTGAGCCACTGCGCCCAGCCCTATGTTGCTTTTTCTATAAACTGGAGAAAAATCTCTATTATATTTTCAATATCACTTCCCATCCTCCCTGCCCAGAGACCACAACGGTCATGAATTGGTCCACAGCCCTTTAGTCTACATTCTGGTAATACTTTTATTACATTTTACTGGATCCAAAAATATGCACTACTCCTTTGTATGTAGGATTTTTTTCCTTTTTTGATTTAAAAATACTATCTCGCTACGTTTTTAAAAAAAAAGGTTGAAAAAAACCACTTTGATAGATGAGAGTAATGAACATTTTCGGACCTAGCTAAGGACGGTACCACCATCCACAGTACCTTATTCCTTGCTCTGACCACAGCTGACAGGTCAAAGGGAGGTATCTGGGATTTTTCTGAACTTCAACTGAAAAATAATGTCAGTCCCTCTTCTATGGCAAAATTTACAAATTATAAAATTCAGGACCCACTGGTGACAACATATCTCATTGTGAAAAAGGAATGATGAGTTTGAAAGTACCAAACAGAAATTGTTCAGGATTAGTATAGGTTAGAGTTTCAAATAACTCCAAGGGCCCTCATTATAATCACTGTCTGTGGTCTAGCCCCCAGTCAGTAAAATTTGCTCCCAGAATGCCAAACAGCTTGGATGAAATGATCTCTCATGACTTTCTCCAGCCTTCAGTGTATAATGCAGGGTGACGTGGATGTCTATTGTTTGGTCTGCCCAGCAATACCCTTTTTCTAGGAACAGCATGTCCTTTTCTCACCAAGTGATTCTATAAAGACTTACACCTCAGCACAATTGACTGGACAAAGGCAGGTCCAGGCAAGGCCAACCGCAGTACCTCATTCCCTGCTCTGACTACAGATGAAAAGGTCAAAGGTAGGTACTTGGGATTTTTCTAAACTATTAACTGAAAAAAATCATGTCTTTCCTTCTCTTATGGTAGCATTTATAACTTATAAATATTCAGGAGGCTGGGCATGGTGGGTTACAGCTGTAATCCCAGCACTTTGAGGGGCTAAGGCAGGAGGTCTGCTTGAGTCCAGGAGTCTGAGACCAGCCTGAGCAACATAGTGAGACTCTGTTTCTACAAAACATTTAAAAATTAACTGGGCATGGTGGCACACACCTGTAGTCCCGGCTACTGCAAAGGTTGAGGTGGGAGTATTGCTTGAGTCCAGGAGGTCGAGGCTGCAGTGTGCCATACCTGCAATACTGCACTCCAGCCTGGGTGACAGAACAAGGCCCTGTCTCCAAAATAGAAAAATATGGCCAGGGGCAGTAGCTCATGCCTGTAATCCCAGCACTTTGGAAGGCTAAAGCAGGTGGATCACTTGAGGCCAGGCATCTGAGACCAGCCTGGCCAACACGGCAAAACTCTGTCTCTACTAAAAATACAAAAAAAAAAAAAAACAAATTAGCCAGGCATGATGGTACATACCTGTAATCCCAGCTGCTCAGGAGGCTTGGGGACAAGAATTACTTGAATCCTAGAGGTAGAGGTTGCAGTGAGCTAAGATCACACCACTGCACTCCAGCCTGGGCAATGGAGACAGATTCTGTCTCAAAAAAAAATCATATATATATATATAAATTCATGAGCTACTTGGTGGCCACATGTCTTACTGTGTGGAAAAAGCCAGTCTGCAGAGTCAGGTGAACAAGTAGGGAGAAGTCCAGGTGAGAGACAGAATGTGACCTGGGGCCTTTCAAGCAGCCCTTCCCTTTCTGGGATATGCTTTTTAACAAATTTTGCAAAGCTCTAACATAGTCCCAGTTCTATCACTTGTAGGCAAAGGAAATTACTCATTATCATAAGGGAGTGAAGGGTATTCTCCTGAGGCTTCAGTCTCCTGAAGCTAGCTCCAAAGAAAACCATTTGATTAAGCACCAGGCTTCCATTAAAATATATGAAATGGCTAAATAATATATACTAGCTTTCAGGAATTTATATCTAACACTAGGGTGAAACTATAAACTGCTACAGCTATAGCACTGTCTCAAGATCAATAAGCTTGGGTTCACCCTAATAATATGAGTATGTGAACTGATTTAAAGTACCAAAAGAGGCTAGGCATCGTGGCTCACGCCTGTAATCCTAGCACTTTGGGAGGTCAAGGTAGGCAGATCGTTTGAGTTCAGGAGTTCCAGACCCACCTGGGCAACCACATAATCCTGTCTCTACAGAAAATACAAAAATTAGCCAGGCTTAGTAGCATGCACCTGTAGTCCCAGCTACTCAGGAAGCTGAGGTGGGAGGATTGCTTGAGCCTAGAAGGTGGAGGCTGCAGTGAGCTGAGATTGTGCCGCTGCATTCCAGCCTGGGTGACAAAGCCAGACTCTGTCTCAAAAAATTAAAATAAAAAAATTTACAAGTACCAAAACATTACAGTGAAAGCAGACTAGGAGATTAAGAACTGTTATTGTAGCAATAATATGAATGAGTCTCACAAGAGATAATGCTGCAAAAGAAACCAGACACAAATATATGAAAATGGGTAACATGAATCCATGTTATTGGTGACTATAAGGATGGGAGGAGGCCCCCTGGGAATGTTCTGTTTCTTCATCTGGGTGCCAGTTAGAAGGATGTGTTCACTGTAAGAATTTGCCACATTGTATACTAAGATTACATACTGTTCAATGTGTGTATTATGCTTCAACAGAAGATTAAACAACACAACAACAAAGGTTACCTCTCTGGCACAACAGTTATGTTCCATACCACCACCATTTTCAGGCAATATTAGAAGAAAAAAAAAAAAAAGCCATGACTTGAGCTGTCCCCTCTTGCGGTTAATTTAGCAGGCACAAAAATGTGAAGACCGCTGGGCAAAAGCTGAGAATTCCCCTTCCTTGACAGCAACTCCTAATGTAACCATCTGGCACTTTGTCCTCGCCATTTTGTTTCCAGGTAGAAAAGAGGTCTTCTGACCAAATGGTACAATGACTCATTCAACTCTTTCAGCTGCCAGGACATCTGTATTTATGTGGTTTTTTAAATTGAATTTTCTAGACAATTGGCCTTTCATTGACAGGCAGACATTTATTAGGGCCCTGTGATGGTGCCATAGACTCACCTGAATTGCCAGATTCTCTTATCAGTTGCAGACCTGCTACTGACAGAGCCAGTGATTTTTTTTTTTTTTTTTTTAAACTGAGACAGAGACTCTGTTGCCCAGACTGGAGTATAGTGGCGCGATCTCGGCTCACTGCAACCTCTGCCTCCTGGGTTCAAGGGATTCTCCTGCCTCAGCCTACCAGTAGTTGGGATTTCAGGTGCCTACTACCACGCCCAGCTAATGTTTCTGAGTTTTTAGTAGAGACGGGGTTTCACCATGTTGGTCAGGCTAGTCTCGAACTCCTAACCTTAAGTGATCTGCCCGCCTTGGCCTCCCAAAGTGCTGCGATTACAGGCATGAGCCACTGTACCTAGCCAGAACCAGTGAATTTAAATGTACAATATGGACGAGGAAGTGCTGGCTGTTACTATGTCTAATTTCAAACTGCAGCAGGTAAGAAGTTGCATAAGGAGAATGAGTGTAAACAGAATCTAGAACTGGGAAGTGAACTGAGTAGCAAAAGGGTACTTTGGGGCCAATGTAATATAACTTAACCAAAATGCTCTGTGCCTCTCAGATGTAATATATCTCTTTCTTACAATAGAATGAGGTGTGCTTTAACTACTGAATCCCACACATTAGGCATGGTTATGACTTAACGCAATTAGATGGAGTCTGTGACAACAATAATTCAGTTTTAAATGATTCCAAAGATAATTTACTTCATATTAATCCTCTTCATAAAAAGAGCTCAAATATTCTTCCCTTCTATCTCATATAATTTAGAAATATGAATTCTGTACTAACATCACTACCATGAATTAGGCAAAATGCAGTGTCTTTAGGGAACTCTGCTAGGGAAGGTAAATCTAGATCTATTAATAGTTCTCTAAAACTTCCCCCATTTTGGCCTGTCTTAATTTAGCTAATGATAACAAATTTGATTCTAGATTTGCAAAATTATACAGCCTTGAAGGTGACTAATTCTTGGAATAAACTAAATGTTACATTCTTGTACCTTATGTTAAAATATAAATTGTTGTAATCAGTTGAAAGATACACTTAACTGTATGTGTGCAACAGGATTAGACATAAAAATACATCTTGACTGCTTATCACATAAGCTTCCACCATGAAAAACAAGTATTTTACAACTTTGGGTTCCATACTACAAACTTTGCAGTTGAGATTACTTTACGCAAAGATTATGTTATGGCTGTAACATGCACTTGCCTGTAAGCAAGAAGACAAAGAAAGAGAATTAATAAAGATAAACTCACTAACAAAACTGAAAAAAAAACTAAGCAGTTCTCAAACTAAATAACCCACTTCTCTGAATTCAGCACTGGAACCATTCTGTAGGTTTCTCGAAAAAAAAAAAGAGTTGAATATATTCCTTTGAAAACAGACGCGCAATTCCCATTACCTCAAATGGAACTAAGCTGTCAAGTTGGCATCTCAAACAGAGCTCTTCCATAGACTAGTACAGTGCTTCCCAAATTGGGCTGCTCACTAGATTCAGCTGGGATTTAAAAATATACCTCAGAGAGGTATTCTGTCTTTTTATTCAGCAAGACTATAAGATGAAGCCCAGAATTCTGCTGCTGTTTTTTTAAGCTCACCCAATGGTTCTGATGATTAGCGAGATTTTAGAATCACTGGACTAGTATGTTACTAGTCCATGCATTCCAGAGCCTGCCTACAGCAAGTTACTCTAGAGCTCTGTTCTAAGAGTTTTCTTTCTCAGATGAGCACTAACTGTCCATTGTTACAGCACATATACACTACAAAGGCCATTCTGATGGTCTTCAAATATGTTCTGCTCTCTCCACATTCCAACTTTTGCTTCCTGCTTCTCATTTCCTAACTCTTACTTATTCATGAGGTAGCAGCTTAGACAGGGAAGTGACCTGATCAGCCAACCCTGACAAGCTCAGGAATCCATTTATACATTTCCAAAGAATTCTGGGCACACGTGTTAATAATAAGAGGTAACACTTAAGGCCGGGTGCAGTGGCTCATACCTGTAATCCCAGCACTTTGGGAGGCTGAAGCTGAAAGACTGCTTGAGCCCAGGAGTTCTAGACCAGCCTGGGCAACACAGTGAAACCCCGTCTCTACCAAAACTACAAAAATTAGCTGGGCATGGTGATGTGTGCCTGTGGTCTCAGCTAGTAGGCTGAGGTGGGAGGACTGTTTGAGCCTGGGAAGCAGAGATTTCAGTGAGCTGAGATGGTACCACTGCACTCCAACCTGGCCAACAGAGCTAGACCCTATCTCAAAAAAAAAAAAAAAAAAAAAAAAAAAAGGTAATACAGAACGTTTACTCTACTAGTCACTGTCCTAACTAAGCCCTTTATGTACATTAGCCACTTAATCCTCCTCAAAACTTCATGATGTAGATACCATTATCACACTGATTTTAGAAATGAGGAATGAGGAGACAGAGGTTAAGCAACATGACCAAAGAACGTCTCATAACAGCAGGAAAGTAGAACTTGACCCGAGGCAGTCCAGCTCCAGAATCCTTGCTCCTGACCACTGTGCTATATTACCTCTCCTTCAAAGAACTTCACGGTCTTTATCATTAGCTGCTTCTAGTTCTTGTCTTAGCATTCCTCTTTCCTACTGGACTACATGCTCTAGGAGGGCAAGGACTCCATCTGTTTTCCTCACTCAATCTCCGGTGCCCAGTAAATGATGGACATTCAATAAATATCTGACTGACTCACTGGCAATGTCCTTCTCAACAATCAAGATGAACTCAGATATGTTTTTAAAATTCAAATAAGATGATTACTCCCGTATCTAATGTAACAACAATTAAAAATATTTTAGTGTTTGGCTCTGTAAGGCATTTGGCTATGTAAAAGAATACACAAGTGTTACAGGAAATGTATGAAAACAAGAGAGGCAAAGATGATCTCAGCACTGCATTTGCTTACAAACGCATGGCACATAGCTCAGTAAATAAATGCTCTTGTGTTTGAAATGGCTAAGGCACAATGAGAATTCTGGAGCTTGCCTTGGCTTTTTACTATACCAAAACTCCTTCCAATATTTTTGCAGAGTGGAAGAAGAACTTTGAATCTTTTAAAAAGTACCAAGTAGATTAATATTTGTAAATCATCACAAAGGATTTCAGGAAAATAGCAAATGTTTGAGAAATCAATCTTACAATGAGTTCCCCAAGTCATAAAAATTGGCAGAAAACAGCTTTACTGTATCCATTTCCCAAGGAAAGCTTTTAAAGAATATATTTTGGAGCTTACAGGTCCAGTACCTGATTTTCATCAAATCCCCTCTGATTCATCTGAAGGCTTAGATGTCCAGCCAATTTAGTGAATACTGGCCCCTTGGGTGCTCTGATATACGCAATAGCTTTAGTTACCAATTATAAGCCAGTGATACAATTTTTACTCACAAGGCCAGACATCTCAGTTCCAAACTCAACTTGCTCATCGACAAACAGATGCGTGTCTCAGAGGTTCTATAACAGTGTTCTAAAACAAAACTCAAGACCTTCTTTTTTAAACATAGATCATATCTCAGTTGTAACATTATCATCCACGAATTTGTCCTTGCCAGAAACTGAAAAATTACTCTTTAGGAGCTGGAATCATCAAAAGTAACCTGAACCTCACCTAATTCTTGTCAAGAGGTTGACAAAGAAGGAAAGTCTTAAGAGCACAAAAGAATAGTAAGACTCCTGTTTTCTCTCTGAATCTAAGGTACACAGCGCCACCTAATGGGAAAAACAACACCACCTATTCACTACAAGTAAGGCTTTTGGCAAATACAGAATTATTTACCTGAGGCTGAGGCAAAACAACCAGGGATGTGGGGAGACCAGATTGTGCTATAAATGACATTTTCATGGCCTCTAAAGGTGTACAGAGACTTTCCGACAGTTGGATCCCACTACAAATAAATGAACACATCAATTACTCAAGAGGGATAAATTCAAATTTATGCTTTTACACATACTATTTATACCCATAAATGATATACATTTATATATACATGGACAATATTCATGCAGATATCAAGGATTTTTAAAGCTCTATTTTGATATAAAGCAAGATGGTATTTAAGGGCCAAACTAATGCTGAGCTAACTATTAGTTTGCGGCCAAAAGATTACAAAATGTTAAGTTCTAATAAATGCTTTAATTTTTTTAAAGAAAATCAGCTGTCCAATCATAAAGCTACAGAAGTATGTTTGGAAAAGAAAAAAAGATTCAGTGGAAACTCTAGAGAAGGGAATATTTGTTTTTGAATATAATAATGCTAACATACCAATTTGACAGTTTGATCCCATGAGCCAGACACCACAAGCTGTTCACCTCTGGTTTGGCTCCAATCAACACTATACACCTAAAAACATTTGAAAGTATTTAGAAAGCAAAAGAGCATCAAGTTCAACACTGCATTTTATTTCTTGTTATATAACAGTAAGAGGCAGAACAACTAATTTACTATGTCAAAACATCAAATAATTCCTGTCCATCTCAACACGGTGTCTGAGAAATGAAAGGCTGATCTTGTCCATTCCTTTAGACTTATTCCTTACAAATAAGACTCCATTTTGCTTTAATAGAATTCTACAGAATACTTCCAAACCTTCTTCACTAAAACAAATTATACATATTTTAAAACCTACCAAAAAATCACTGTTTGCAGGTCCACGAAGAAATGTCAAAGCAGATTAGAAAGTTAGTCATCTAAAAAAGCTTGCTGGGTCAATGTTTATCGGAAAGCATTAAAATTCAATTAATATCCCTATCTGGCCTTTCTTAGAAAAAGCTTGCAGGAACCAGGTGGTCCTTCCAGATCTCTTGGTAAACAGTTTTAGTTATCCAATGCTGCCATTCTAATGTATGCTTCACTCCTCTCAAGGAACCATTTCAAATGAACCATTTGAAAACTTTCGGAAATGTTTTCATTCTTCCCTTTTATATAACGAATTATACACAGATCACTCCTGTAAACTAAGCTTCAACAAAATATGTGAATAATTATACTTTACAAAATTAGTCCTGGCAGGGACCTGAGTATATGCCCTTCATATGATCAGTCAGCAGGTGACTTTGAATCTTATTACTCTCCCCAACATATATGTAGGAAGTATGAGTATCTGGGCTTAAGCCACTTAAGTGTGGGTTACTTGCTCTCTGCTGCCCACTACTATGTCGAGCCTGAGGACATAGTCGTGGGCAGCAGAGAGCAGGAGGCTGAGGAAAAAAAAAACATCAGTAATACTGATCCTGTCTTTATTTAAACTGTTGATGCTTTGTTGCTTGTAGGCAGAATCTTAAAAAGTCAAACTTAGAGAAACAAACTGTAGAATAGTGATTGCCAGGGGCTGGGGGTGTGGGAAATGAGGCTGTATCAATCAAAGGATACAAACTTTTAGTTATAAGATGAATACTTTCTAGAGATTCAATGGTAACTATAATAAATAATAATGTATTACTGAATACTTGAAATTGTATACTTGAAATTTGCTGAGAGTAGATCTTAAATATTCTTACCTCATACACAAAAAATGGTAACTATTCAAGTGATGGATATGTTAATTAGCTTGATTGTAGGAATCATTACTCAAGATATACTCAGATCAAAACACTGAGCTGTACAACTTGGTTTGGTTTGGTTTTGTTTTTGTTTCCTGAAACAGGGTATTGCTCTGTTGCCCAGGCTGGAGTGCAGTGGCACAATCTCGGATCACTGCAGCCATGATGTCCTGGGCTCAAGCGGTCCTCCCACCTCAGCCTCTTAAGTAGCTGGAGTCACGCTTTCGTGTGCTACTACACCCAGTTTTTTTTTTTTTTTTTTTTTTTTTGTAGAGACAGTGTCTCACCATATTGCCCAGGCTGGTCCCAAACTCCTAGGCTCAAGCAGTCCTACCACCTCAGCCTCCCAAAGTGCTAGGATTACAGACGTGAGCCACGATGCCCAGCTTATAAATTTTTATTTGCCCATCATAATAAACCTGGAAAAAAGTTTAATAAAAATTATATTAAGCTTCCAAAAATAAATAAAATATTGATATTTTGTTCATCATAAGTTTTGGCATTAATTTTTATTTTTTAAAACATTATATTAACAAATTATGTTGCTTATCAAGTTTTTTGGGGCCCCCTTAAATTGTGTATCTGAAGTGAGTGCCTCATACATCCTACCCTAGTCCTGGCCCTGCCCTGCTGCTGCCCAAGTTCATGCAGAAGACAGAGGAGTAGCTGGAACACTAAAGGAAGCACAATCCAGCAAAAGACAGCAGCTATGAAGGGAATAGAAGGGGCAGTGAAAACCAAAGAGCTGCCCTGGCCATCTGCTAGTTATGGATAGAAAAAAAGACTGGTTTGGAAGCAATCACTGAAGATCTTGAGAGCTAAAGAGTTTGATTTTAACCTGTAAATTTCTCCTATAAAGGACCATATAGTAAGTGGTAACTTTCTTCAAAAAAGGTACATTTCTTCTATAAAGGGTCATATGGTAAATATTTTAGACTTTCCAGGCTATTTGGTCACTGTCACAACTACTAAACCCACATCTTGTAGCACAACAAGCAGCCATAATCGATACTGAATGAATGGGCATGGCTTGGTTTCAATAAAACTTTATTTGTAAATCGAATTGCAGGCCAGATTTGGCCCTGGCCCATGTGTTGTAGTTTGCCAGTCTCTGCACTAGGCTGATGTAAACAGTCAAAAATAAAAATAGCAAACCTTTATTGAGCACTCTGAGTGCCAGATGCTGTTGATAAGGACTTTATGTATTTTATTTCATTTGATCTTCATTTATATGAAGTAGATACTATGTCAAGGCCCAGAAAGGTTAAATAACTTGTCCAGAGCCCCAAAGCTAGTAAGGGGCAGAGATGAAATCTGAACCTGGGCAGCCTAATTGCAGAGCCCACCCTTAATTGCTATGCTAGGCTATCTGTACAGCATGCTACTTGAGGGTACTGTTGAATCAGAACTTCTTGGCTACCTTAAGCCATGATATCAAGGAAATAAAGCTCTACCCCTGCTGGTATCACCCTTTACTGGAGCTACATTTGGGCCCAGATTGATTCCATTGTGTTTTCATGAATTACCCATACACAAGATATTAAAGCCCCTGTCCACTTGTGAATTTCCATTTATCCATCAAGATGTGGCCCCGTTACATCCCTTATGAAATAAGCTCCCCTGATAAGCCTTTCTGTGAGTCATATGCTGCCTTCTACGTACTCCAACAGCAGCTCACACCTACTTCTAAATCAGCACTTGCCATATTGTATTTACTAAAAAGAATGTTAAACAACTGTCATATCTGCTAGATTTTAGAGACTCCTAATGAGCAAACATCTTGTACACATATGTTCATCACAGTACAATAGGTACTCAAACACTGGTTAAAATAATTTAACCAATTAAATTTTCTTTACACCCTCAATCATCGCTAGGTAGGTACAGAGAACTACTAACTAAATACCGGCATCATCAGCTCAGACTCCATTGCCTCCACACACCTCCAGTGTGATGCAGCTGGTGAAACCCTATGACTCCTCACCTTTTTTTTTTTTTTTTGAGACAGAGTTTCGCTCTTGTTACCCAGGCTGGAGAGCAATGGCGCGATCTCGGCTCACCGCAACCTCCGCCTCCTGGGTTCAGGCAATTCTCCTGCCTCAGCCTCCTGAATAACTGGGATTACAGACACATGCCACAATGCCCAGCTAATTTTTTGTATTTTTAGTAGAGACGGGGTTTCACCATGTTGACCAGGATGGTCTCGATCTCTTGACCTCGTGATCCACCCGCCTCGGCCTCCCAAAGTGCTGGGATTACAGGCTTGAGCCACCGCGCCCGGTCGACTCCTCACCTTTTACAACTGCAGGAGCCTCCATCGAAAGAGAATCCAGTTTGAATCAACACCAAAGACAGGAAGTAAGAAAAGAAAACCATGCTGATGGCACTGCTACTGCCAGCTGTCTTCTGTTGCACAACCAAGGGGCAAGCATTAGGTCTCCATGACGGAGCTAACAGCGGGACATACATGGTGGTGAAGTTAAAAATGGGATAATAAAGAAGAAAATAGGCCGGGTGTGGTGTCTCACATCTATAATCCCAGCACTTTGGGAGGCCAAGGCAGTTGGATCACTTAAGGCCAGGAATTCAAGACCAGCCTGGCCAACATGGTGAAACCCCATCTCTACTAAAAATATAAAACTTAGCCAGGCATGACGGTGTGCACCTGTAGTCTCAACTACTTGAGAGGCTGAGGCAGGAGAATCGCTCCTGGAAGGGAGAGGTTGCAGTGAGCTGAGATCATGCCATTGCACTCCAGGCTGGGTGACAGAGTGAGACCCTGTCTCAAAAAAAAAAAAAAGAAAAGAAAAGGAAATAAAGGCAATTCAATTAATAAATACTTTATGTGTTTTACTATGTTTATAATATTAGGATATAGGAAAGGAACTAACAGATCAGGAGACTGTGTGGGTTGTTTGTTTGTTTTTTTTTAATTAGAAAAAGAATAACTACAGCAGGCATGGTGACTCATGCCTGTAATCCCAGCAATTTGGGAGGCTGAGGTAAGAGGATTGCTTGAGGCCACAAGTTCAAGACCAGCTTGGGCAATGTGGCGAGACTCCAACCATATACAAAATTTAAAAATTAGCCAGGTGTGGTGACAGGTAACAGTAGTCCCAGCTACTCAGGAGGCTGGGGTGGGAGGACGACTTGAGCCCACAAGGTCAAGGTCAAGACAACAGTGAGCCATGATCATGCCACTGCACTCCATCCAGCCTGAGTAACAGAGAGAGACCGTCTCAAAAGCAAAACAAAACAAAACAAATTATAGACATAAGCACAAAAGCGGTACTTGGATGGAAGATTCAGCTTGGTGCTCAGAAGAGGAGGATTGAAGCGGGGCCCTGAGGGCTGGCTAAAATGTCAATAGGCAAAAAAGCAGAGGTGAAATAGTAACCAGAAAACTTCCCTAAAGACATACAGCACCCTGAGATCAGGGGTAGTAAACACTGCAAAATAACACCAAGGTTTCGTGGCTGAGGACTGTCAGCGATGGCGGCATTAATAAAAGTGAAAGACTGAAGGAAGGAAAATAATGTAATTTTATATATACTGTGTTTGAGGTGGCAGTAAGACAGGGTTTGGGCATTAACCTCAAGCTCTGAAAAAAGTTCACAGCCAGAGAGATGTTTGGGAGACAGCCAAAAAGGGAAGAATGAATTCCATTATCCCAATGTCAACCAAATCACTCACCTATTCAACAAGTATTTATTAGGCACCTACTATGTACTAGGCACGAGAAAGGGGGCTAATAATTTAGACAAGACCAGCCCCCATATTTATTTTAGCAGCAGTAAACATGCTATAAATGTATAATTTAAAGTTGCAATTAAAAAAAAACTACAAAGAAAAAGCAGAGTAAGGAAAATAGAAAATAATGACAAGGGCAGGGGGTCACTTCTCAACACAATGGTCAGAGACTTAAGTGCAGTTAAACACTGAACTCTGCAGATATGAGATGAAAGGCTCAGGTTACAGAGAACAGGGAAAGACCTTGAAGCAGGGAACAAGCTTACCAAATTTGGGAACAGCAAGGTTGAATAGTTGGGAGGGATAAGATCCTAAAGGGAATTTGTGTATGATTCCTCTTAAGAGGTTACAACCATCAACCATAAGTTACCACTTAGATTAGCATCCTTCTAACTGCTCTCCCCATCCATTTTTGTTAACTTCCAATCCACTATCCATACTACATAAAAAGTAATCTTTATAAAATATAAATTAAATGTCACTCCCCCGTACAAAGCCTTTCAGTGATTTGCCAGTATATGCAGCTCCTGCAACTTAGCACCTTCGCTCGACGTTATGTGAGATTCATCCATGTTGATTCTTATTACCCAAAGGTCAAAATCATGCAAAACTATGCATGACTTAGGGATGCATACACATGTAATAAAAATAGAAAGAAAAGCAAAAAAAAAAAATACATAAATAGAAAATTCAGCCTAGCAGTTACTCTAGGAAGAAAAAAAAAAAAAGGAGAGAGAGGAAGGATAGGACCAGAAAGGGTAACCAGGGGATGCCAGCAGTAAAGGTAATGTTTCATTTCTTAAGCTAGATGGTGAATGCATGTGTTCAATACATCATTTTTATATCTTACATGTATTTTATAACCTATTAAATATTTCATAGAATTTTAAAACTGCAGTGTCTTTCCACTGATCTTAGCACAATGGCCAAAACACGGACAGCTCCAAGCACGTAGGCTCTAGACTTTCTGATTGAGGTGCTCTTTCATTTGCCTCTAACATTACCCTGGCCTCTCCACTTGAATAATTCATTCCTACTTCCCTTTTAGACCAAAGGATGCCCTCCCTGCCCCTTCCCGAGACAAATCCTCCCTTCCCACAGCATTGCATACATTCACAGTGCTTACCACATCAGACATTAGATAACCAAAAGCCTGCCTCCCAAGACAGGGCAGGGACTGTCCAGGAGGGCAAGGGCACACCTAATGTGTTCGTCGTCCCAGCTAGCCTGGTACAGTCTCTTGCATACAGTAGAGTTAGTAAAAGTTTCTGGAATGAAGGAAGAAAAAGAGAACAAATCTGAATGGAAAGCACATCTCCTATTAAGTCTACTCTTCCATGTCTTCCTTATTCCCAGCCTCCCCCTCCACTCCCACTCAAATAGTGGCCATGGCAAATGCACAAATGAAATATAAAAAGGAAGAGAGAGATGCGGTGCCTGACTTTATGCTTTAAGAGCAGGGTCCTCTAGAGGCCTATCTTATGAAATTACTCTTGGCAGTGGTGAAGAAAATTAACCAGGAAAATGGAAAAAGAACAAAACCCGCTGCACAATGTTTTGTGCTTGCTTTATGAAATCTGAACCTCATCAGAACTACGGTTTGAGAGGACAAATTTTATTACTGAAACCAATTCCCAAAGAGCTCATCTTTAATCTACTGTAAAGTATTGCCCTTTTTAAGCTGGTCTATTTAATTAAAAATTGTCAAATAGAAACTATGTCCAGAATTTTGATTCTTATCTATATCAATACAAAGGCAAGGGACACTGACTTTTAATTACCGAGTGATTGGAAAGGGCTATATATTTAAGGTGAAACTTAAATTTTCTCTTTTTTTCCTGTTTTGACACAGGGTCTCACTCTGTTCCCCAGCAGGAGTGCAGTGGCATGAGCATAGCTCACTGCAGCCTCCACCTTCTGGGCTCAATCGATCCTCCCACCTCAGCCTCCCAAGTAGTTGGGACCACAGTTGCACACCACAAAACCAGCTACTTTGTTATTTTTTTGTAGAGACGAGGTTTTACCATGTTACCCAGGCTGGTCTCTAAATCCTGGGCTCAGGTAATTCTTCTGCCTAGGCCTTCCAAAGTGCTGGGATTATACGCATGAGCCACCATACCCAGCCCTGAAACTTACATTTTCCAATTTTTTTTATTATAAAAATTTTAAAACAGTAGAGAGAATGGTATAATAAACCCCAGGCACCTATTACACACCTGCCATAACGATCAGCATGTTGCCCATCGTGTTTCCTCTGGCCCATCATTGACTGAATAACTGACTGCTGGAGTATTTTAACATCAGACCGTTTTACCCCTGAATACTTCAGCAGATAAGGCCTGTCCATCTTTTTTACAGAAGCACAGGCCAGTTTCACACCAACAAGATTAAAAATGACTACTTAATATCACTTAACACTCCGTCCTTATTCATATTTCCCTGACTGTCCCAAAACTGTTTTGTTTTATTTTGTTCACAGTCGGCTTATTTGAATCAGTATCCAAATAAGACTCACATTTTACACTCAGCTGTTACATCTCCTAAGTCTCTTCTAAGCTAGGACAGTCCTCATCCCCACATCTTGCTCTTCCTGCCCCTCATCCCATAATATTTATTTGTTGAAGTTATTGTTCTTGCAGAATGTCCTACCTTCTGGATTATCCCAATTGTTTCCTCATGGTGGTAATTAACTTTTTACTCTACCCTTCCAATTTCCTCTAAATTAGAAGTTAGATCTGGATGCTTAATCAGATTCAGTTCATTTTTTTTAGCTCCCAATTATATTAGGAGGCATATAATTTCTGGTTGACCCACTTTTAGTGATCCTAAGATTATTCAGAGAATGTTTCAATCTTAAACTAGTGGTTTTAGCATCCACAATGATCCCTGCCTAGAGTCATTATTTCATTAGGGGCTACTAAATGGTGATTTTCTGTTACTCCTTCTGCATTTATTAGCTAGAACTCTGTTATACAGAACTTTTCTTATCAACTGTTTTATAATACCACAATAAAACATACAAAAAAGGAAGGGTAAATGCCTTGATTCTTTACTTTTGTTTATCAATTTTCAGAATAATGAGCTGGTTGTCCTAATAATCCTCAATGGTGACTACATTTTTCCTAATCACAACTCCATCTCCATGTAAGGACTGAAAAGGTGTGTGTATGGGGGGAGGGGTGTTGAAATTTGCTTTCATTCTTTTGGATGTTCCAATAGTCTCATCTTCGGCCAATGAGAGTCCCTTCAAGTTTTCTCTTCCCTTTGATATGTCTCCAGTGGCCTTTCATAGCTTTCTTGCTTTCTGACAAAAGAAGATGGCGTGCATTCCTGCCCAGTCCTAGAATAAATGACTTATCCAAAGACACTACTCCTTTTTGTGGCAAACAGTATTTAGAGACCATATTCAGGGTACTAAGAATATTCACTGCTACTTACTTGTCACTTCTTCTAAATTTTTATTGCGCAAAAAAACTAGGAAATATGTAGTTTTTTAGACAGAGAAAAATAAATCGCAAGTTTATATGACTATTCCCCATTCAACTTTAAGATCATTTCTACTTAACTTCTTTATACTCATGAGGCTTTTCTCTCACTTTAAAACTTACAGTTTCTAATAACATAATTACTGGTATGCCTTATCCTACAATGTACATGAGTTTCAAAGTAACAATGTTAACTTTTTGAATGCAGTTTCAAATTTCTTTCCAATTCTTTGCTTGCTTTTGTTTCTTGAGACAAGAGTCTCACTCTGCCACCCCGGCTAGAGCACAGTGGCACGATTTCACTCACTGCAACCTCTGCCTCCTGGGTTCAAGCAATTCTCCTGCCTCAGCCTCCTGAGTAGCTGGGATTACAGGTGCGCACCACCACACCCAACTAATACTTATATTTTTAGTAGAGATGGGGTTTCACCACGTTGGCCAGGCTGCTCTCAAACTCCTGGCCTCAAGTTACCCATTCGCCTTGGTCTCCCAAAGTGCTGGGATTACAGGCGCGAACCACCTGCCCAGCCCTAATTCTTTCTGTTTATCAGACTTACTAGGAATGTATAATCACAATGCTGGGTTTTTTAAGTCACTTGAAATAATTATTTTCAATACCTAGTTATGGCATCAATTTGATAGAATTTTAGATTAATGTGCTTGCTTTAAATTTTTAGCAATTGCTTTTTCCTTTCCAACTTATTAATATATTGTGATTTTTTTAAATTTTTTTTAATTTTTTATTTATTTATTTATTTATTTGTAAGACAGTCTTGCTCTGCTGCCCAGGCTGGAGTGCAGTGGTGTGACCTCAGCTCACAGCAACCTCCGCCTCCCTGGATCAAGTGATTCTCCTGTCTCCGCCTCCTGAGTAGCTGGGACAACAGGCGCACGCCACCACACCCAGCTTATTTTCATACTTTTAGTAGAGACGGGGTTTCACCATGTTGGCCAGGATGGTCTTGATCTCTTGACCTCATGATCTACCTATCTTGGCCTCCCAAAGTGCTGGGATTACAGGCGTGAGCCACTGCACCCAGCCCACTGGGATTCTTTTTTTTTTTTTTTTTGAGACGGAGTTTCACTCTTGTTACCCAGGCTGGAGTGCAATGGCGCGATCTCGGCTCACCGCAACCTCCGCCTCCTGGGTTCAGGCAATTCTCCTGCCTCAGCCTCCTGAGTAGCTGGGATTACAGGCACGCGCCACCATGCCCAGCTAATTTTTTTTGTATTTTTAGTAGAGACGGGGTTTCACCTTGTTGACCAGGTTGGTCTCGATCTCTCGACCTCGTGATCCACCCGCCTCGGCCTCCCAAAGTGCTGGGATTACAGGCTTGAGCTACCGCGCCCGGCCGGCGGGGTTCTTAATTACATAAAACATTTCAATGGTTCCAAGGTCAGAACTATAACACAAGTTATATTTGAAGAAATCTTATTTCCATTCTAGTTCCCTGTCCCCTGCTTTCTCCCTTACCCCCTTTCAAGGTAACCATTTTTATTACTTTTTAAATTATCTTTCCATTGTTTCTTTTTGAAATGTATATATACCATGTATATATTTATAATACATAACAGGTATGTACTTTTTAAATATAAAAGCATAGTATATAACAGGTATATAACTACATATATAAAAGAGGCATGTAACTACATGTATGTAACAGCATACTACATACCTGTTATATAGTATGCTTCTATTACTCTCTTTATGTAAAACATAAATTTTAGATATATAGCTCTGCCAATAATTTCACTTCGAGTTAGCTTGCAGCAAAACTAAACATAATTGTTAGTTTCATATACGTTTAAATTATCAAATAAGATTTCATAATTCCCCTACATATGCTCGCTAACAGATTCTAAAATCAGAGATATGGAATTTTAACTTCTATCTATAATTCACTAACTCACTTCAGAGACATGCATAGTGTTCATCTTACAAATAAGTGCAGCAAAAATAAAATTTTTTAAAAAAGAAAAAGAGACATGCATAGTGTTGACACCTACACTTTGTGTATGAGACAGACAATAGATATAGTAGCAATAGTCATGCTTGAAAGTCCTTCTCCATCTGCACACATTCTATTAAAGTTTCCATCTATTTAAAACTACCATTTTCTCTTTAAAAAATTTTAGAAAGCATTGAGGTTAAATAATGTGTTGAGAATAATGATTTTGCAAGGTAAATCAAATCACTCCTTTTATTAAAGATTTTTTAAGTCTACATTTTGAATATTACAATCCCCAAATTATTAGTTAACACACTTATCAAGGTCATTAGAATTGAATGTTGATCAAGTCAAGGCAGTGGCTTCCAAACTATGCTGCACATTGGAATCACCTGGGAATCTTTAAGTAATAATGATGTCTGGCTCCAACCCCCAAACACTGTGACCTGGGCATGAAGATTTTTTAAAGCTCCTGCCTGGACTTGGTGGCTCATGCCTGTAAACCCAGCACTTTGGGAGGCCGGGATGGGAGGATCAAGAGGTCAGGAGTTTGAGACCAGCCTGGCCAACACAGTGAACTCCTGTCTCTACTAAAAATACAAAAAGTAGCCAGACATAGTGGTACATGCCTGTAATCCCAGCTACTCAGGAGGCTGAGGCAGAACTGCTTGAACCCAAGAGGTGGAGACTGCAGTGGGCTGAGATCACACCATTGCACTCCAGCCTGGGCAAAAGAGCAAGACTTTGTCTCAGAAAAAAAAAGAAAAAAAAAAAAAAAGATTTTTAAAAGCTCCCAAAAGTGATGCTAATCTGTTGCAAAGTTTAAGAACCACAGACTTAAGTCTGGGTACAGTGGCTCACACCTGTAATCCCAGCAGTTTGGGAGGCTGAGGCAGGCAGAACACCTGAGGTCAAGAGTTTGAGACCAGACTGACCAACATGGTAATACCCTATCTCTACTAAAAATACAGTATTAGCCAAGTATGGTGGTGCATGCCTGTTATCCCAGATATCTGGGAGACTGAGGCAGGAGAATCACTTGAACTCGGAAGGCAGAGGTTGCAGTGAACTGAGTTCACGCCACTGTACTCCAGCCTGGGCAACAAGAGCGAAACCCCCTCTCAAAAATAAAATAAAATAAAATAAAACTACAGTTAAGCCTTTGCACACCGTTTTCAGGTATTGAAATTCCAAATGCCTGAATTACAGTCTAGTCCTACCTGATAGCTAATACCTGAAGAAGTAAATTGAGTAGAAAGTGGGTAATACTTATCTACCTATATATGTCCTGTTTTCTGCTCACAGTGTGTGGCCCAAAATCTACACAGTCTACCTTTCTCCTGAATTTTCAAAGCATAAGGTCCAACCCCCACCATCCAGGTATTTGAGGCCCATCGGGATAAAATCCTTACCCACTTCCATTACCTCATCTCCTACTACACACTCTCTATGCTCCAGGCACACCAAAGGACATGTGGTTGTATGAACACGCCACCCTCTTTCACAAGTCTTTAACTTTTGTAGATGCTCTTCTCCATCAGAAATGTTCTTTTCAGTTGGATGTGGTAGCTCATGCCTGTAATCCCAGCACTTTGGAGGCCAAGGCAAATAGATTGCTTAATCCCAGGAGTTCAAGACCAGCCTGGGCAACATGGAGAAACCTCATCTCTACAAAAAATCCAAAACTTAGCCTGGCATGGTGGCACAGAACTGTAGCCCCAGCTACTTGGGAGGCTGAGGAAGGAGGATTGCTTGAGCTCAGGAGGCCAGAGGATTGCTTGCCTCAGGAATCAGAGGTTGCAGTGAGCTAAGATTGTGCCACTGTATTCTACCTGGGCAACAGAGTGAGACTCCATCTCAAAATGAAAACAAAACAACAAAAAAAGAAATGTCCCTTTCCCTTTGGGCTGCCTAGCAAACTACTAACTGCCCAAGACTCAGGCCAAATTAGCACCTCTTCTGTGGCAGTCCCTGGTTCTCCTCTCTGTGTATCTTCTAGACAACTCTTTTCAACATCTATCATGTTGTATTGAATGGTTGGGTTTTGTGGGTTTTTTTTTTTAATTTACATGGGACCCTAAATGGTTTGTTTGCACGTCCCAAAACTACAACCAGATAACAGCACGAGTCTTATTTACACCTGCAACATCAATGACGGGCACATCCCTGATATCATATGTGCTACAAGTATAAGCAGCTCTGCCTTTTCAATACAAGTCTAAACTTCAAAATATAAAACAAACCCAAAAGAAGGTAAATGCTTTTAAAACATGAAAATTGAAAAGTGATGATATATCACATCCTAATGGCAGTAAAATCCAAAAAGTGAGAATTGATTCAACTGACATCTAACTAGAAACTATTTTTCTGTACAATCACAATGTTTACAGGAAAAGGCTTTAAACTGCTATTATAAATTGCAATAAAATCTTACTGCATTAATCCACTGCAAAATGAATGGCTAGGCGTGACTAAATATGCAAAAGGAAATATATCAAGTCCAACTATTTCCTCAACTTTTTAAAAAGGAAAAAAAGCAGGATACAAAGAAAGAAAAAAAAAGGCCTTCAGTTGATAAATCCATTGTGCAGCTTTAAATGTAAATGCATTTCTGAAGAAAACACATTGGTTTTAAATGCAGGACTGGTTGTCATTCTGAGTTAATACTTTTTATTGGTACCTGATATGGATTGGCTTTGTGTCCCCACCCAAATCTCATCTTGAATTGTAATCTCCACGTGTTGAGGGAGGAACCTGGTGGGAGGTGACTGGATCGTGGCTGCAGCTTCCTCCATACTGTTCCAGTGATCATGAGTTTCCACGAGATCGGATGGTTTTAAAAGTGGCAGTTTCCCCTGCTCTCTCTCTCCTGTCACCTTCTGAAGGTGTCTGCTTCCTCTTCACCTTCCACCATGATTGTAAGTTTCCTAAGGCCTCCCTAGCCATGTGAAACTATGAGTCAATTTAACCTCTTTCCTTTGTAAATCACCCAGTCTCAAGTATTTCTTTACAACAGTGTGAAAAAGGACTAATACAGAGAATTGGTACCAAGACAGTGAGATACTGCTATAAAGATAATCTGAAAATGTAAAAGCAACTTTGGAACTGGGTAACAGGCAGAGGTTGGAATAATGTGAGGGTTCAGAAGAAGACAGCAAGATGTGGGAAAGTCTGGAACTTCCTAAAGACTTCTTGAATGGTTCTGAACAAAATGCTAATAGTGATATGGACAATGAAGTTCAGGCTGAGGTGGTCTCAAATAGAGATGAGGAACTTATTGGGAACTGGAGTGAAGGTCAGTCATGCTATGCTTCAGCAAAGAGACCGATGGCATTTTGCCCCTGCCCTAGAGATCTGTGGAAGTTTAAACTTAAGAGCGATGACTTAGGGTATCTGGCAAAAGAGATTTCTAAGGACCACAGCATTCAAGAAATGGCCTGGTTGTTTCTAAAAGTGTATAGTCACAGGCATTCATGAAGAGAGGATTTGAATTTGGAACCTATATTTAAAAGGGAAGTAGTGCATAACAGTTTAGAAGATTTGCAACCTAACCATGAGGTAGAAAAGAAAAACCTATTACCCAGGGAGAAATTCAAACACGCTGCAGAAGTTTGCATAAGTAATAAGGACTGGAATGTTAGTAGCCACGACAATGGGGAAAATGTCTCCAGAGAATGTCAGAGATCTCTGGAGCAATCCCTCCCATCACAGGCCCAGAGGCCTAGGAGGGAAAAAGTGGTTTTGTGGGCCTGAGCGGCCTTGCTGCTCTGTGTAGCCTCAAGACATGGTGCCCTGCATCCCAGCTGCTCTAGCTCCAGCCATGGCTAAAAGGGGCCAAGGTACAGCTCAGGCATTGCTTCTGAGAGTACAAGCCCCAAACCTTGGCAGTTTACATGTGCTGTTGGGCCTGTGGGTGCCCAGAAGACAAGAGTTTAGGAACACTTTACACTGTTGGTGGGAGTGTAAATTAGTTCAACTAATTGTGGAAGACAGTGTGGCGATTCCTCAAGGATCTGGAAATAGAAATTCCATTTGACCCAGCAATCCCATTACTGGGTATATACCCAAAGGATTATAAATCGTTCTATTATAAGGACACATGCACACGAATGTTCACTACAGCACTGTTTACAATAGCAAACACTTGGAACCAACCCAAATGCCCATCAATGATAGACTAGACAGGGAAAATGTGGCACATAAACACCATAGAATACTATGCAGCCACAAAGAACGATGAGTTTGTGTCCTGTGTGGGGACATGGATGAACCTGGAAACCATCATTCTCAGCAAACTGACACAAGAACAGAAATCAAACACCACGTGTTCTCACTCATAGGTGGGTGTTGAACAGTGAGAACACATGGACACAAGCCGGGGAGCATCACACACTGGGGTCTGTAGGGGGAAAATAGGGGAGGGACAGCAGAGGGTGGGAAGCTGGGGAGGGATAACATGGGGAGAAATGCCAGATATAGGTGATGGGAGGAAGGCAGCAAACCACACTGCCATGTGTGCACCTATGCAACAATTTCACATGTTCTTCACGTGTACCCCAAAACCTAAAATGCAATTAAAAAAAAAAGAAGACAACAAGAGTTTAACCTCCACCTAGATTTCAGAGGATGTATGGAAACACCTGCATGTCCAGGCAGAAGTTTGTTGCAGGGGCACAGCCCTCATGGAGAACCTTTGCTAGGGTAGTACAGAAGGGAAATTTGGGGTTGAAGCCCCCACACAGAGTCCCCACTGGGACTAGTGGAGCTGTGAGGAGACAGCCACTGTCCTCCAGACCCCAGAAAGACAGATTTGCTCACAGCTTGTACTGTACACCTGAGAAAGCCACAGACACTCAATGAGAGCCAGTGAAAGCAGCCATGAGGACTGCACCCTGCAGAGCCACTAGGGTAGAGCTGCCCAAGGCCATGGGAGCCCACCCCTTTGGATGTGAGACATGGAGTAAAAGGAGATCATTTCAGAGCTTTAAGATTTAATAACTGCCCTGCTGGGTTTCAGACCTGCATGGGGCCTGTGGCCCCTTTGTTTTGGCCAATTTCTCCCATTTGAATCATTTAGCCAATGCCTATAGCCCCACTGTATCTTAGAAGTAACTTAACTTCTTGTTTTTTTTTTTATTTTATAGGCTCATAGGCAAAAGGGATTTGCCTTGTCTCAAATGAAACTTTGGACTTGGACTTTTGGGTTAATGCTGGAATAAGTTAAGACTTTGGGAGACTGTTGGAAAGTCAGTTGGTTTTGAAATGTGAAAAGGACATGAGATTTGGGAGTGGCCAGGAGTGGAATGATACGGTTTGGCTCTGTAACCCTACCCAAGTCTCATCTTGAACTGTAATCCGCATGTGTCAATGGAGGGACCTGGTAGGACATGATCAGATCATGGGGGCAGTTTTCCCGATGCTGTTCTTGTGATAGTGTGGGAGTTCTCAAAAGATCTGATGGGTTTCCCCCTCTTTCTCTCTTTTCCTCCCTCCTGCCACCTTGTAAAGAAGGTATCTGCTTCCCCTCCACCTCCTGCCATAATTTTAAGTTTCCTGAGGCCTCCCCAGTCATGCAGAAGTGTGAATCAATTAAATCTCCTCTTTATAAATCACCCACTCTCAGGTATTTCTTTATAACAATGTGAAAACAGACTAATACAATACCTATCATTATAGACTTCTCAGCTTCTATCATTACCAAAAAGTAAATAATTGATTCATTTTTTTTAAAAGTAAACAAGATTTTAACTCTTAAAATGAATAAGCAAATACATTTCCTCCATAACAGAATACTAACAGTTGCATACTTACGTGAAAACTAAGTTTTTATAAGCAATGCTCAAAAACCTTAATGGATCAAATATGCTACAAAAATTCAGCAAATTGATAAACCTTGCTATCTGACAATGAGAAGAAATGTTAACTATATTTTAAATTGTAATAAGCAAACTCAGTGGGAAAATAAGAAATTAATATACATGATTTATGTCATTTTTAAAGTCACTTCAACTCACTCTCAGTAGCACAGTGCTCTGAGAAAGTAATAAAATAAAATTGTCAATTCACTCTTATTTTTCTACTTCTCACTGAATTTTTTAAAATTTGTATTATATATTCAATAGCATTAAAATAGGCAAGGCTAAAGGCATTTTATGGGACTCAAAAGACACAACGACTTCTGCAGACATCAGTTAAACAATACAGAGAAGAATCTGATTCCTACTTTGATACTAAGTTTTGCAGCCTTTCACACAGATAATGTTCATGCTTTTCTTTCTCTGTACTTCACCAAGACCTGCATTCCTGCATCTAAATCTTGGATTTCTCTTTTTTACTTCATCTAACAACTGGAAAATTGACTGTTGGGCATATAGCCATCAAGTGGTAAAGTGGGTATCTGGAAAAGGTCTAACTTGTTTTACATTTTTCAAACCCTATTATAATAAGAGCAAATAATAATACTAGCTCATATTTATCAGTGCTGGTTCTGGTGAAAGCACTCACAGCAATCCTGTGATACAGACTAATAAACTTAGTTTGCAAACAAAAACCCTAAACTTCAGGAAAAACATGTGATATACCCAAGGTCTCACAACAGGTAACTTAACGAAGCTGGGATTCAAATCCAAGATTGACTAAAACCATAGTACACATCTTTATAATATACTATCTTCCATAGCAGAAAATGACCCATTAATTGCTGCTCTATTTTACAACATAGCTTCCCTGAACATACTGCTGGAAAAAGAAAAAAGAAATTGGCTATGCTCATTCATTTATTAACTTTTTAATACATTTTTTTTTAAGACAGAGTCTTACTCTGTTGTCCAGGCTGAAATGCCGTGGCACGATCTCAGGTCATTGCAACCTCCACCTCCCAGGCTCAGGAGATTCTTGTGCCTCAGCCACCAAATAGCTGGGACTACAGGTGTGCACTACCACACTAAGCTAATTTTTGTATTTTCAGTAGAGCCGGGTTTCGCCATGTTGACCATGCTGGTCTCAAACTCCTAGCCTTAAGCGATCTGTCCACCTCAACTTTCCAAAGTGTTAGGATTACAGGTGTGAGCCACCACACTCAGCTTCATTTATTAATTGATTCAACAAATACTTACTAGCTCCTTAAAACTCGTGTTTGAGCTTAAAACCTTTTAAGTATTTTTGAGTATCTGGCATATGCAATGGACTGAATGTGCCCCCACAAAACTCACATATTGAAATATTAGGTCTCCAACGTAATGATTACGAGGTGGGGCCTCTGGGGGGTAATTAGGTCATGAATGTAGAGCCCTCATGAATGAGATTAGTGCCCTTATAAAAGGGATTTCCAAAACCTCTCTCATCCTCTTGTGGGCACCTTCATCTTGGACTTCCAACCTCCAGAAAAGTGAGAAATAAATTTCTGTTCTTCATAAGGCAGCTGGTCTATAACACTTTGTTACAGCAGCCTGAACAGACTGAGACAGAAATTGGTGCCAAGAATTAGGGTGGCTGCTGTAACAAACACCTAAAAAGGTTATCTTAATTTATTTTTCACATAACCAAGAAAAATACGTGAAACAGTAAACTCTGACTGTTGAAGCCACTTCACTGTTTTCTATTACACTAACATTCAAGGCATCCTGATACAAATGCTATTCAAAAATTGCATCTGAAAAGAAAACAAGAAAGGTTAACTAGAATAGTAGTATGCAAAACAAATTTCAAAAATTAAAAAACCCCAAAGTGTGTCTTCAGTTCAAAAGAATCAGTTGCAAAACTATAAAATGATGTAAAACTGATTTAACAGCAGTTCAGATAACAGAAGAGGGAAGTGTGTTACTAGTAGACTCAAAGTAACCTAACACTAAGGATGTGGCTGAGAACAATGGACAGCCCCTTTAGGTAATATTATTAGAACTAGGCGCTCAAGATTATAGTGGTAAAATCTTATAAAGCTTAGCCCTTCATCACATTTCTGGAATAAATTAGGTATACTACATTGAAAGGGACATTGAAAAACAGGATTATCAAACGAGGTTACCAGGAGGATGAAAGATGCAGAGATCACGCCATCTGAGGACAGGACGTGAAATGCAAGTGCAGCCTGGAAGAGGCACGATGGCTGTTTTCAAGAGGTTTCCTGGACAAAAGGGGCTGGACTTTGTCTTACCATTTCAAAGAAAGGCACTAAGAGCAACAGTTGGTTGCTAGAGAAGGTAGATCTGGGCTTACAAGAAGCAGTTTCTTAATCATGAGAACACTTTAAAATTCAAATAGGTTCTATCGAGAGGAAGCGAAATTCACTTTCACTGAGATGAAGTAAAGACTGAGTGACCAATCACCTAGGACATCCTAGAACAGTATTTCCCAGAGAGTAGTTCCACAAGAGATTATTTTAACTGGTACGTACATTCATTTTATTCATTACTTATTGATTTTAATGTACATTAAAAACAAATAAATGTACATAGTAAAGTAACCATCGACCCCATTGTTTCATGAATATTACTGTTTCAGGGTAAATGAAGCAACAACTTTAGCTGATTGAAAGAAAAACATTAGGTCAATATATTGAATTTAACTTAATTAGCTATATTATTTTATGATGTTAGTTACCACCCTTGAATTTATACACGTAAGTCATAAAAGGCACCAAAGACTTAAGAAAAAGGAAAAAAAAAACTTTTAAGAAGAAAATATTTTTTAAAAAAGAAAGAAGAAAAAGAAAAACATTAAATTAATTATAACATAAGTGTTATAAAAAAGATGCCAAAAATCACAAACACTAGCCTGGTCAACATAGCGAAACTTCATCTCTCCAAAAAAAAAAAAAAACACAGAAAAACACAGGTGGGATCACTTGAGCCCAGGAGTCCAAGACCAGCCTGGCCAACATAGTTGAACCCCATCTCTATTGAAAATACAAAAATTAGCAGGGCATGGTGGCACAAGTCTGTAATTCCAGCTACTCAGGTGGCTAAGACACGAGAACGGCTTGAGCCTGGGAGGTGGAGGTTGCAGGGAACCAAGATCGCACCACTGCACTCCAGCGTCAGCAACAGAGCGAGACCCTGACTAAAACAAAACAAAACAAAAAAATGCACCCAGGTTCCACAAAAGTATCTGAATTTTGGACATATTACTCTGTAGAGATTAGTGTACTGATCATCCTGAAACTAAAATTTCTCCTTTATCAAAATTGTCTTAATATTCAGTAATTCCCTGAAAACATGGTGATTTACAACTACATTTATTCAAATAGCTATCACAATAAAAATACAAACTGGCTGGGCACGGTGGCTCACACCTGTATTCCCAGCACTTTGGGAGGCCAAGGCAGGTGGATCATGAGGTTTGAGACCAGCCTGGTCAATACAGTGAAACCCCATCTCTACTAAAAATACAGCCTGGGTGACAGAGCAAGACTCCATTTCAAAACAATTAAAAAAAAAAAAAACTAGCCAGGTGTGGTGGTGCTTGCCTGTAGTCCCAGCAACTCAGGAGGCCAAGGCAGAAGAATTGCTTGAACCTGGGAGGCGGAAGCTGCAGTGAGCTGAGATTTTGCCGCTGCACTCCAGCTTAGGCGACAGAGACCCCATCTCAAAATAAAATAAAAATAAAAATAGAAACTAAAATGTTTCAATACTTCAATAACAATTTCAGAAATCTTGATTGTCAATAGCTACAGCTATAAAACATCTGGATCCCTCACATAACTAATCTTTTACCAAAAAAGACTGATGATATTCTTGCATCTAATAAGCATTTATTGAGGGCCTTCTTGGGCCAGGCACTGTGGTGGACAAAAATTTGAAGGTAAATTAGCAAGTTTTCATTTGAAGGACGTACTGCTACCTTAAGGCAAATCTTAAAACATTCAAGGTAAAAACACAAAAAAGAGGATGTCTTCATTATTATCTTCGCTGAAAACATATACATATGTTAGTACAACTGAAACCCAAACTATTTTCTATGCTATACATACACACACGCAACATCCAGATTTAGATATAAATGGTCAAAGTTCTGCCTCATACTCAGTATTTTATGCTCTTGCTCCAATACATTCTGAAACTCCTCAAGAATCTCACTGAAGCCCCAAAGGCAATCTTGTGATGTCTCTGTGAAAAGTCCACCTACCTCTATCTTAAAGCACGCTGTGGCAAGCACATTCTTAGAGCGCAAAGAAAGTGATGGGCCTCTCGGGAGGAAACGATGCCAGAGTCCACGGCTGGAGGCGTTTTTTTCTGCCTAATGAGAAGACTGACCTTTTCTTTCCTTTCTCAGCTCCTTACGCCAAGAGGTACTTTATGTTTGAATAATCAAATAATAAGTGACATCTAGTGTGTCTAAGAAATACTAAAGTTTAAACTTGTCCCCAGGAGACGTTTCTCCATGTGTGTGCATCCCCAAAGGGATTTCAACCAAAGTCAAAGAAAGGAAACTAATCGGCCCAGAAAGATTTCCCACCTACCTCCTGAGTGTGTTCCTTACAGACCTGCAGCGGCCCCGCAGCTCTGGCCGTGTCCCAGAGCTGCAGCGAACCATCGCCACTGCAGGTGACGAGGACATGTTCATTGTTCTCACTCCAGGTCACATCAAACAAACCATCACTCCAGTCAAAGCTACACCAGGAAAAAACAAACAAACAAACAACACTTATATGGGCAGCTACACAAAACAAAACAAAAAACAATTACAATTATGGCTTTTTTTCTTAAAATTTATCACATATTTTAATACATATATCTCATGTAATCTTCACAACTATGGGAGTTAAGTAGAGCAGGTACTTGACAAATATGGCAACAGATTCAGAAAGGTCAAAAAAAAAAAAAAAACAGTCCAGTGGAATGTCACAGTCCAAAAACGTAATGCTACAAAATACACTACTCCACATTTTTTATGTTTAAAGTTTTATAATTTATGAGTGGACACTAAGAAATAGGCTTCAGATTTGTTTTGTTTTTTATTTAAGAGAAGGAGTCTTGCTCTGTCACCCAGGCTGGAGTGTAGTGGCCCAATGAGAGCTCACTGTAGCCTTGAACTGGACTCAAGCAATCCTCCCGCCTCAGCCTCCCAAGTAGCTGGGACTACAGAGGTACACCATTGGGGCACAGCTAATTTTTTTTAAAACAATTTAGGCCAGGCCTGGTGGCTCATGCATGTAATACCAGCACTTTGGGAGGCCAAGGCAGGCAGATCACCTGAGGTCAGGAGTACAAGACCAGCCTGGCCAAAATGGCAAAACCCTGTCTCTACTAAAAACTACAAAAATTAGCCAGGCATGGTGGCAGGCACCTGTATGTAATCCCAGTTACTTAGGAGGCTGAGGCAGGAGAATCACTTGAACCCAGGAGGCAGAGACTGCAGTCAGCCAAGATCATGCCACTGTACTCCAGCCTGGGTGACAGAGCCAGACTCTGTATCAAAAAAAAAAAATTGTTTTAGAGATAGGGTCTTCCTATGTTGTCCACCAGGCTGGTCTTGAACTCCTGGCCTTGAGTGATCCTTCTGCCTTAGATTTGGAAATAGCTGGGACTACAGGTACACACACCACAACCAGCTAAAAGTAAACTTCATCCTATGCAAACGCCAAGGTTCCTTTTATATTGTAAATTAAAATCCTGAACAAAGAGTCAAAACCTCATTCTATTAAGGCTTTAATAGCAACAATATATACCTTTAATAATTAGAGCCACTTTACCTTCTAAAAAGCCTTAGCCCAGATTCATTCGGATCCAATATTAGTAGGGTTCCACAGCCTAAAAAGAAAAAAAAAGCAAGGTCATGCCTTTGAACCTGCCAGGGTAGCATCAAAAACCAAGGAATTATCAAGTAATTGGTACCTGATTGTAATATTACAAATTTCTCCCTCAAGTTTTTGGGACCTTGAATACCAAATGGTTAGGTGATCAATTTCTCCCTCAACTTTTTGGGACATGATACCAAATGTGTTCTCTATTTCCATTTTTCTATATTATACTTCAATAAATATTCAACTTCCCATTGCACCTATGATTGGGATCCAGAAATGGACCTAACAGGGGGGCAAAATACTTAGGGGCCTACTCTGTAGCCAGACAAGGCATCAGGAATACAAACCTTCCAAGTTGGTGTTATCATCCCTACTGACAGATGCGAAACCTCCAGCTTACAGACCCCAGGGACTGCGCTCCTCCTAAGTCGCCTTGCCTCACCAACAAATCTAAAATACATCTAACACAGTATTTTAAAACAAAATATGAATGCGGAGATACCTGGTGGGATTTAGCACGCCTAGTGGTAATAAAGTCCTGAAAACAGTATCAATATGTTACCTATCAAAGATTATTTTACAAAAGGGTCACTGTATTTTAAAAGTTATATTTAATTGTATAAAGACCAAGGGGGGCAATCTCTTCTATTTAAACATGACATATATATATATATATATATATATATATATAGTTTTAAAGACAGAGTCTCTTGCTCTTTAGCCCAGGCTAGACTGCAATGGCATGATCTCGGCTCACTGCAACTTCTGCCTCCCAGGCTCAAGTGATTCTCTGAGCAGCTGGGATTACAGGCACGTGCCACCGCACCTGGCTAATTTTTGTATTTTTAGTGGAGATGGGGTTTCACCACGTTGGCCAGGCTGGTCTCGAACTCCTGACCTCATGATCCGCCCACCTCAGCCTCCCAAAGTGCTGGGACTACAGGCCTGAGCCACTGCACCTGGCCAATACCAACTCTTTTTAAAGAGTTTTTGCATAAGATTTAAAGTAGGATTACAGGCCAGTCACCAGTGGCTTGAGCCTGTAATCCCAGCACTTTGGGAAGCCAAGGCAGGAGGATCGCTTGCACCCATGAGTTCAGGACCAGCCTGGGCAACACAATAATACCCTGCCTCTACAAAAAAATTACAAATTAGCCCGGTGTGGTGGTACCTGCCTGTGCTCCCAGTTACAGGGGAGGTTAAGACAGGAGGATCATTTGAGCCCAGGAGGTTGAGGCTGCAGTAAGCCATGCCTGCACCATTCTACTCAATCTGGGCAACAAAGTGAGACCCTGCCTCTAAAAAGAAAAAGATAAAAGATAAAAAATAAAATTCCTACCATTATAGACTCATGAGTCTTCAATCTAACCGGTGAGCCATGTAAATCCGAACGTGCAAGCACTAAGAGCCAATAATGAAAATAAATCAAGTATTTCTTTGACTTTTAGAAATAACTTTTTTTTTCTGCTGTAGACCACTGATATTATGCAATGAGTTGCTGCATCTCGCTTCGGTGCATGTAACAGCTAGGGCATGAATTAAGGCAAAACCGAGAATGAACCCGCGCCTTTTCATCTAGTTCATGGACAGAGACGATTAACTATTTTTTTCTTTTCTTTTCTTTTTTTAAGACGGGGTCTCAGTCTGTCACCCAGGCTGGAGTAGAGTGATGTGATCTCAGCTCACTGTAGCCTCAACATCCTGGGTTCAAGCCTCAGCCTCCTGAGCAGCTGTAACCACAGGCCAAGACAATTAACTGGAGTCTCTAACATCTACTTGCGAATGTGTGCACCCCTCATGAGACAACTACAAGTGAGGACTGAACTTGATACATTTCATGTTGTCACCCGCGGGACTCCAGGCATCCGCTGTAGAGCATCCTCCTTAGGAAGACCAGCCCGCAGGCGTCGCGGCTCGGTGCTCGAATGCAGACTGGGAAATGTGGGCCGACTCGCGAGCCCTGCAGCGGTTCTGGTTCGGACCCTCTTCCCGGTACGGCTGTGCCGGGCGGACCGATCGGAAGGGCCAACGCAGGCTCCCCCGGCTCTCCGCACGGGGACATGTGCCTGGGCGCGTGACAGATGGCGGAGGCAGCGCGGTGTCAGGGAACAAGGACACGAGCTAGCAGGCTACACCTATATGCGTTTGCACGCAACTGGAAGAGCATCGACCCCCGCGCTCCGCCAAGGAGGGAGCGGCGCGGCTCAGTGCCTCTTCTGCCCCCTGGCGCCGACCCGCGGCACCGTCTACGCTCGGAGGGGCTTTCCCTCGAGCACGAGGAATTGGAGCCCGCTGCCCCCCACCTCCGCCCCCGCCCAGGCGGCGCGGTCCCGCCTCACCCGCTATGCCGTAGTGCTGCGCAGCGGCGCAGGCCAGGCGGCCCGGCAGGTACGGGGAGAACTCGGCGGCGTAGCCGTGACGGCCCGGCACCCGCAGCGTCCGCGCCGCTCCGCCGCACACCGCGTTCATCCCGCCCGCCGCCCCCGGCCCTCGCCGCCCAGGCCGCGGAAGCCGGTCCGAGTCCGGGGCGTACCGGAGCCGTTGGCGAGACCAGGAAGAGCGGGCGGAAGTGCGGACCGCGTGCCCTGTATTCGAGATTCTGATTGGTCCGCAAGGGAAAAGCCGGTGACTCCGACGGGGACCATTTTTGTTTTGGGTGAAACCGGACTGAATTGCGCCTGCTGCAAACATCCATATCTATCAGGGGAGTGATCTAGGGTTAAGTATTATTAATAATTACGACAACTTTTGTCTTTGCGTCTCAGCCTCGTCTGCGCGGCTATCTGGTTTTTATTAATTCATTGAGCGTTTGGAAGGCCAGCATCAGGAACTTTTCCTGATAATTACTGAGATAAGTTATAGCCACTCTGAATCCACGCAGCGCGTCCAGAAGGCAATTGCGTGCTGCGTTGCCCAAGGAAATTGGAAGCAATGATAACTTAAGTCGTGGAGTCAGTGCGATATTTAGTAACAAGAGTGTGGGCTACTGGGCTACTTCCACACTATAACGAGAAGATGAGACTCCAACTCCAAACTAACCTCCCATGCTTGGCAAGTTCTGGAGGAGCTGGCCAGTTCTAATGAAGCTAAGAAAAACAGCAGCACATCATCATAAACAACTAACTTTTTAAAACAGTATCACTATATATGTATATATTGTATGGAAATAGGTAGTCAGGTGCTGGTGCTCATTCATTCATTGCTGGGCATGTACTATGTGGAAGATAACCATATATAATTCATCTACCAAGGCAAGGTACTTTTGAGAGTAAAGCGGGTGTAATTATTAAGCCAGGTCAACAGGCACAAACCAAGTCATATGATCAGCTTTACCATATAGCAAGCACAGTATTAGGCATTTGGGATTCAAAATCATAGGATATGGTCCATGGCCTCAAGAGATTAGAGTCTACTGAAGAGAAGACATGTAATTAGTTAAGTGTAATCAAAATACTGTAGAGGCTATGAGAAATATACATGGGGTATTTTTAAAAGGTGACTGTCAGTGCCAGAGGTTGGGGGCTTGCAGGAAAGGCTGCAGACAAGAGGTAGTCTTTATGGTGATGAGTAGGTTTTCTTGAAGTGGACAAGAAGATGGAGGTTTCTGTAGGAGCAAGAATATCATGAGCAACTGGGGAGACCCCAACCAGCACGATCCATAGGGGATGGTGGCTGCCAGGACTCCGCCTGGCCAAATGGAAGGGATATGGTGAAAGAATATTGGGTGGGGAGACTAGAGTGTTGTGCTGGAGCTAGATCGTGATGAGTCTTGTATACCGTACTAAGAGAATTGGATTTCTACTGTAAACAATGAAAAAGGGTGGAAGTTTTCTAATGTGAGAAATTAAATGACCCAGGTTTTATTTTAAAAAGTCCTACAACACTAATCTGGAGATAGAGTTTGGAGATGGGGAGGCCATTTAAAGATGTTAGCAGGCCGGGTGCAGTGGCTCACACCTGTAATCCCAACACTCTAGGAGACCCAGGTGGTCAGATCACTTGAGGATCCAGACCAGTGTGGCCAACATGGTGAAACACCATCTCTACAAAAAATACCAAAATTCGCTGGGTGTGGTGGCACATGCCTGTAATCCCAGCTACTCAGGAGGTTGAGATGGGAGGATCACTTGAACCCAGGAAGTGGAGGTTGCAGTGAGCTGAGATCAAGCAAGACTCCCTCTCAAAAAAAAGAAAAAAAGACTTTAATAATAATTCAAACAAAAGGTAAGAACTTAAACAAAGATTATGGTAATGGGAGTGGACAGTAAGAGTCAGATAAAATGTTAAGGCAGTAACTCATAATATCTGCATAAAGAAAGAGGAATCAAAATGACTTCCAAGTTTCAGACTTATGTGCCTCAGGCACTGCTCCCTGAAATAGGGACCATGGCAGGAGCAGGTTTAGGAAGAAAATGAGCTCCAGTTTTAAAGTGTTGCCTGTGAATTTCTTATGGGCTACTGGACATACCAGTTGGCACTCATTTGGATTTAGATAATATTTAAAGCCATGGGAATGACTGCCCTCAGGAAGAGAGTGATATGAAAAGAAAAGAGAGCTAAAAATAGAACTCTCAACAGGCGTGGTGGCTCACGCTTGTAATCCCAGCACTTTGAGAGGCCAAGGCAGGTGGATTGCTTAAGACCAGGAGTTCGAAACCAGCATGGGTGACATGGCAAAACCCCGTCTCTACAAAAAATACAAAAATTAGCCAGGTGTGATAGCATTCACCTGCAGTTACAGCTGCTTGCGGGGTGGCGGGGGCGGTGGGGGGGATGCTGAAGGAGGAAGGTCAGTTGAGCCAGTGAGGTCGAGGTTGCAGTGAGCAGTGTTTGCACCACTTCACTCCAGCCTGGGCAACAAAATGAGACCCTGTCTCAAAAAATAAAATAAAATCAAAAAGAACTTTGGGAGAAACAACAGTATGTAAGGCTTGGCAGGGGAAGAGGAGCTACAGGGACTCATAAGATGCATTCTATTCATTAATTCATCTGTTTAAGAATACGGGTCAGTTTGAATTTGCACACTACTTTCTGATGCATACTTAGGCAGACAGACTAGCAGATGGACTCATTATAAATAATATGACTCAACAGAGTTCTTCTTAACAGTATTGAAGGAACTATAACATCTATTATGGTGACTGGCACATAGTAAACATTAGAGAGAAAAACGACAACCATTACTATGGTAGCAGGCAAGAATTTGTTAATAGACTCAAGTACGCAAGACATAGAGCATTTCTTTATTTTCTTCAACTAACTTAAATCTCCATTTTTCAAGGCTGATTGTTGGAAAATTTCATCCCATTATATTTGGGGCTTCCTGGCACTCCCTAGGACCACACTACAATCTGATTAAGTAGAGTGTAAAGTCCAGGAAGGCAGGATCATTGTGGTAAGTAGTCTCTAATTGTCAGATGGCTCCCTAGGCAATTCTGAATGGGCCTACAAATGTGCATTTTCATGCAATACTTGAATACAGGCAGGGCCTAGGCCTCATTGCAGAGATGGGCTCCCACATCCCTGAGGACCCCATGATACCATCTTCTGAGGGAGCAGGGCCCCATCACTGTCACTTCTCCATACTTAAGAATGTCCCCTCTCAACCTCTGCTCTCTCACTCACACCACATAGTCATCTCTTGCATCTTCCTCCTCAAAGACACATCACAGTTCTGTTCAGTGAGTTTAGGCTTTTGCCAATGATTATAAGCAGTTTCTATGCCAGTCCTTCAAGTACCTTGAGTCCAGGGATCACAGAGGGTCTGACTACCTAACTGAAATTGGGGAAGGGACTGGGCGCCATGACTCATGCCTGTAATCTCAGCACTTCGGGAGGCTGAGGCAGGCAGATCACTTTAAGTCAGGAGTTCGAGACCAGCCTGACCCCATCTCTAGTGAGAAGACAAAAAAGTAGCCAAGCATGGTGGCACATGCCTGTAATCCCAGCTACTCGGGAGACTGAGGCACGAGAATCTATTGAACCAGGGAGATAGTGGAGATAGCAGTGAGCTGAGATTGCGCCACTGTATTCCAGCCTGGGTGACAGAGTGAGACTGTCTCAAAAAAGAAAGAAAAAAATGGGGGAAGGAAAACCACCACAGCAAAACAATACCTGAATAAATTGTCCCGCCATACTGTTAATGAAAAAAGGTAAATATCAATTATTAATAACAATTGACATGTTTTTATTCAAGGGGAACATTTTGTCTGTTTGTCTGTTTTCTTTCAGGATCACTGCACTTCTATAAACCTGAGATCCTAACACGCAGAAGCACATAGAATAATACACATGGCTCCCCTCACACCCAAACCACACAAGCCCCGAATTCTTACCCTCCCTCCGTGAACCTGAGACAGAATATGTGTACCTCATCACCCAGGCAGCATTCCTCATATTTCAGATTCCTGCCTTATAACCTTGTAGGGTGAGTTTTATAATATAGATTCCATGGCAAGTGGCAGACATTCAAAGTCCCAGGGACTGGGCCTGAAAGTCTGCATTTTAACAAACTCCTCAGGGTGCTTCTCATATGCTGGCTAAAGCAGACGGGAAAGAAAATCGCTTGGGGAAAAGTGGTCAGCGCTGACAGGGACTACTAGGGCAGTGGAAGCAAACATGTAGGTAAAGCAAGAATATGCTTCAAGGCAAAGCAAGCTGGGCTTAAGATGTTCAGAGATGGGTATCATTCGTGCAACATCGACGCCTTATGTGAAGAACAAAGAATTGCATGACATCTCCCTCCTAAATTCAGAGGAGAACACTAGAACTACATTTTTCACATAGCAATATGGTTATGAGTACAGGCTCCAGATCAGACTCATGTTCAATTCTTACCTTATAGATTAAGGCTGCGAGTGCAGTCGCATGATCTTGGCTCACTGCAACCTCTGCCTCATGGGTTCAAGTGATTCTCCTGCCTCAGCCCCCCGAGTAGCTGGGGATACAGGTGCATGCCGCCACGCCACACCTGGCTAATTTTTTTGTCTTTTCAGTGCAAAAGGAGTTTTCACTATGTTGGCCAGGCTGGTCTTGAACTCCTGGCCTCAAGTGATCTGCCCGCATTGGCCTTCCAAAATGCTGGGATTACAGGTATTATCATTATACGTTATACAAAAAAAAAAAACTTGCAAACGCATGTTTATAGTAGCATAATTCACAATTGCAAAATCGTGAAGCCAACCCAAATGCCCATCAATCAACAAATGGATAAACAAATGGATATATATACGTATGGATATACATACGTATATGTATGTATATACACATACAATGGAATACTGCTCAGCTATGAAGAGGAATGAATTAGGGGCATTTGCAGTGACTTGGATGAGATTGGAGACTATTATTCTAAGTGAAATAACTCAGGAATGGAAAACTGAACATCATATGTTCTTACTGATATGTAGGAGCTAAGCTATGAGGATGCAAAGGCATACGAATGATACAATGGACTCTTGGGATTTGGGCGGAAGGTTGGGGGGTGAGGGATAAAAGACAAATAGAGTGCAGCATATAGTGAGTGCTTGGGTGATGAGAGCAACAAAATCTCACAGATCACCACTAAAGAACTTATGTAATCAAATACCACCTGTACCTCAGTAATTTGTGGAAATAAATTTTTTTAATAAAAAATAAAAAAATAAACCTTACCGGCAATTAATGTCAAGTAATTTTTAAACTTTTAGAACTGTGCAAATATATGTTGTGAACAGATTAAATATATTCAGATTGGCTACTGTTGTCCACTAATCTTCAGAGAGAAAACTTTCAAGCTAAAAATTAAATTAAATCTCTTCTTCCCCATATCACGAATATGGATTTGCCTACAGATTTCTTCTGAAAGATTCTTTTGTTACCTACACCCACTGCCTTTTGGGTGTTCTTTGATGCTGCCCCCTACGCAGGAAAAGACTTCGCTTTCCTATTCTGCAAGCAAACTCTGTCCGCTTTGATACTCTCCATCAAATTTAAATACTTCCAAAAATTCTCACCGATCTCCAAAACTTACTTTCAAATTTGAAAAGAACATTTGTCTATTACAGTTTCTAAGAATAGAAATTGCTTTTCTTATTTTTCTCCTTTCTTGCAGTTATCATATGGGTTATCTCCTTTTTGTGACAAATTTGATGAATAAAATATTTATAAGGTAATGATTATTAAGGCATTGTTTTAAATAGAGAAAGTGGTGGACTGAGTGTCAAAATTTTCTGTATTTTGGAACAAAACATTTTATTGAGTTTGTACCCTATTATCTCACCTGTAAAATAATTATGATAGATTCTGATCCTTTTTACCTCTTAATATTGTGACTCCAAGACTTGTTATAAAAAAAGATTTACTAAGGCTAGCGTGGTGGCCCATTCCTGTAAGCCCAGCACTTTGGGAGGCCAAGCTGAGTGGATCACTTTGAGCTCAGGAGTTCAAGACCAGCCTGAGCAACAAGGCAAAACCCCATCTCTGCTAAAAATATAAAAGTTAGCCAGGCATGGCAGCTCACAACTGTAGACCCAGCTAGTCGGGAGGCTGAGGCTGGAGAATTGCTTCAGCTAGGGAAGAGGAGGTTGCAGTGAATTGAGATCATGTCACTGCACTCCAGCCTGAGCCACAGTAAAACCCTGTCTCAGAAACAAAGAGAAAGAAAACTTACTGTGATTGAAAGTTATTTTTATTCGAACTAAGACCACCAGAAGCTAGCCAAACTTTACCTGAAATGTTGATTCTGCATTTTATAGACATAGAATAACATTTTTTTTTTAAGTGGCAGGTTCATTTTAATTAAATTCGCACAATCCACAGCTTAATTCAGGATGCAAATATTCCTGAAAATCACACTTCTCAAGAACTAGAAAGTTGACACAAAATTAAAAGAGAAGGAAAATGACCTTGAAATGGTTTTCTTAAAAATCTTAGTGTTTGGTTTTAAGATCTTCATGCAACTATTAAGAATATGCAGAAGTTTCTTTGTGTGTATATTTTATAATTTTTGGAAAAGCAATACATGCCCATGGTAAAAAAAATAAATAAATAAATAAAGTATTCAAAGGTATATATGGTGTGTACTAAACCTTTTCTAGAGCCTTCAACCTTTCAGTCCCCCTCCTCAGAGAGCAGTATATCATCTACTGAAAAAAAAGCAAAGTGCAGAACAGTGCTTCTAATATGCCATCATTTATGTTTTTAAAATATGTGTATGTGTGTATATGTCCTGCTTATAAATTCAAAATTGCCTCTAGAAAAAAACTGGTACAAGTTTCTCTGAAAAGAAGAATGGAACACCAGAAGGCAAGAGGGAAGTAGACTGACTAGTCAGTGGATTCCTTCTTTATTTTTAAATTTTATATCACATGCAGCTGTCAATTTAAAACACCGATGATGTATCTTGGAGGCTGTTCTATATCCACACATAGTTCTATTTTATGCTTTTTTCTTTCTTTCTTTTTCTGAGCAGACTCTTGCTTTGTCACCCAGGTTGGACTACAGAGGCATAATCCTGGCTCACTGCAAACTCTGCCTCCCAGGCTCAAGCGATTCTCCTGCCTCAGCCTCTCACATAGCTGGGATTACAGGTACCCGCCGCCATGCCCTGCTAATTTTGTTATTTTTAGTTGGGACGGGGTTTCACCGCATTGGCCAGGAAGGTCTTGAACTCCTGACCTCAAGTGATCCACTCACCTTGGCCTCCCAAAGTGCTAAGATTACAGGCATGAGCCACTGCACCTGGCCTATCTTATGCTTTTTTAATAATAAAAAGATTCTTCATCTACTTAAAGTTATATACTCAGTCTTACCCAAAATATTAATAATATTGCTAAGAACAGGTTCTGGAACTAAGCGGATCTGGGTTTAAATCCAGGCTCCCTCTCTCACTGTGATACAACCCTGGACAAGTTACATCACTTCCTTCTCTTTATCTGTACATGCATATAATAATAGTCTTTGGGGCTGCTGTGAGTATCTAATGAGCCTAATTCTATGCCAGACACAAAATAAACAGTCAGTGAAATTCAGATTTCTGTCTTTCATGGATTTTTGGTAATTTGAAAAAGTGGATTAATACCTAAAATAGACAAAGGTGTGTTGTTTTTATTATTTTTGTCATTGTTATGTGTAGTAGACTTTTGCTCTGAAAAAAACAAATACTGAAGGGTTAGTATTAAATTATGTGAAATATAAGATCATGTACCTTTTGAAAAGAAGCTTGTTTTATTTCTAAAACACAAAGAATAGGAAAATGAGGAGAAACGAAAGCATAAAGCATGAAGCAATTATCTAGTTTTATTGCCAGCTAAGCTACCGAATTTGAATAGTTTAGGCCAAAAATAAGGAGGCTGTTTGAGACCTTAAACTCTATTGCCACAACTATGAAGAAATCATTGTAGGCTGGGTGCAGTGGCACATGCCTGTAATCCCAGCACTTTGGGAGGCTAAGGCAGGCAGATCACTTGAGGCCAGGAGTTTGATAACAGCCTGGGAAACATGGCAAAACTCCATCCCTACTACAAATCCAAAAATTAGTCGAGCATGGCGGTACACACCTGTAATCCCAGCTACTTGGGAGGCTGAGGCACAGGAATCACTTGAACCCAGGAGGCAGAGGTTGCAGTGAGCTGAGATTGTGCCACTGCACTTTATCCAGCCTGGGCAGCAGAGCAAGACTGTGTATCAAAAAGAAAGAAAAAAAGAAAGAATGACTGTTTCAGATTTGAGCCCCGGCTGAGGTCGAAGGGGAGTGGGTGGCTGTCAGGGGCAGGGCAGGGGGACGGGCAGGGATCTGGAAGAACACTCAAGAGACAGCAGGTTGATGGGATATGGCTTTATTCAGCAGCTGTTTCACAGTGTCAGTGTTGCATTTATACACCTCACAAACAATAGTGGCTTAGAGCCAGGTAACGAGCCTCCCCATGTTATGGCTACGTAGCTAAGATTATAATGCACGGAATTATGCACTTGGGCTTCAGTACCACTGAGTCATACAGGATGTTTACCTCAGCCTATGCCTGCCTGGCTGCAGCACAGCCATGTTCCTTACAACTGTAGAACACTCTGCTCTCTGTTACTATTTGCAATCGATTGAATTGTGTCCTCCCTCAAATTTGGAGGTAGGGCCTTTATGGGAGTACTTAAGGTTAAATAAGATCATAAGGTCATAAATACTAAAGGTTAAATGAGGTCCAATAGAACTTTTGTCCTTATTAGAAGAGGAAGAGAAACCAGGATTCTCTCTCTTTCCCTCTCATGGAAGTTTCCATGAGGATATAGCAAGAAGGCAGCTATCTATAAGCCAGGAAGAGAGCTCTCACTAGAAGCTGTATTTGCAGGCACGCTGATCACGGACTTATAGCCTCCAGAACTGTAAGAAAAAACATCTGTTATTTAAGTCACCCAGTCTGAGCTATTTTTTTTATGGTAGCCTGAACAGACTAAGGTACTGCTAAAGGATTTTCCCCTTTATCAGGACAACCGGAAAATGTGTTGTTGCTTTTGTTAGTATATATGCCTTGTCTTCAATTAAAATGGTTTCTAAGACCCAAAAAAAAGATACAGACACTTCAATTTCAGAAAACTTTCAAGTTAGTAATAACTCTAGTTAAAGTGCTATAGCAATAATTGAATTTCATCACCTCAATTTTGCAAATTAGAAAATTGAGGCCAAAAGAATACAAGTCAGCTCCTTCATGTCTGAGCCAGAACTGGGTTTAATCCAGGTGCCCAGAGCTCTTACCATCACGCCCACTGCTTTCAATCCGCAACTCTTTTCCATTTCTGAGGCTATCAGGTCAGGTAAAGGAGAAAGGAAGGGAGAAGCTGATGGTGCTCTCACCTCCCTGCCATAGTCATATGTCTAAGAAGAAGCCAAGGATTCAGGGACTCTGTCTTCTCTGAATCAAAAACAAGGCCTTCCAAAGAAGTCCTTATTCTCTCTTATTTAAGAATAATGGATTTCACTCGGTGAAATGAGTGACAGCCCATAGCCTACATTCCTTAAACAATAACTGTCTAGATTGAATGATCAACACTCTGAAGACTTAAAGATGGGAAGAAGTCTAATATTTAAAGTTGGGGTTGATAAATAAGATTTTTTTAAACAATATATAACCATCCCTAAAAGTAAAATATATATATATGATGATCTCCCCATGTTGCCTTAAATTTCTCCTTATACTTCTATCTATCTACTTATCTATTTATAGAGACACATACATACCCCCACAGCATGATGAAGATTAAGATTCCTGTGACGAAGACTGTTGCCTATACAATATCCATTCTGCCATTCTTCCCAGATAACGAACGAACCCCCTATTTTGTTAATTGCGTATTCGTTCCCAGGTTTGAAGCTGTATTTCCCTGCCCACCTGGCAGATGTCCCAACTTGCAGATATAGTTGGGTGAGGTTTCCAAGAAAGTTAAAATTGCTGACTCAGCTGCCTTTTGCCTGCACTTCCCTCCTTCCTGTTGCTGGGAATATGGACATGATGGCTGGATCACATCAGCCATTTTCTCGTTGTGAGGCAACCCTGAGGATGTAAGCTGTAAGTTAGGGCTCAGAGAGGAGAAATAATGAAGGAGTGAAGATCCTTATGACAATGGGGCCATCGGTGGAGCCCTGGATTGACTAAATCAACTTATTTTACATAAGAGAAAAATGTATCTATTTTTTGAGCCTCAATTATTTTGGATTTTTATCATATGTAGTCACTGGAATGTATGCTGCATGAGGGTAGAAACTGGTATTGAAGCATTCAGGAAATGTTGAGTGAATGCAGCCTAACACAATGCCTAAATGATCACGGTGTTTTTCGTAATACTGCAAAAAGTAACCTGGAAACATTCTGGAGTTTATTGAAATGCTAAATAACTGTTAATGAAATATCAAAGTAAGCAAACATAAAACAGCTGAGACCTTGGCAAACAGTTGTATATGAAGAGTTATCCAATCTAAGCTAAAAATAGTGTGGTCTCTCTGGGAAGGACAGAGGCTGGTTCCAGCTGGGGTAAACTGTTTACAGTGACCGTGGATACACACACACACACACACACACACACACACACACACACATACACACGCATACACTGAGATATTATCTGCTCCTTACCTAACCATATATGATTATAACATTGTAAAATATTTCATCCCACCTGTGAAGCTTTCTAAAATATAAACAACTAAGCATATAAAAAATAAACCACACTCTTAAACTAGATTTCAAGCATCTTAAAGTAATGTCCAAGTATAATTTGTTGTGTCTCTAGCACCTACAAAGTGAAGAATACCCAATATATAGTAAACACTGCACACATTTGACAACTTGAGCTGAACTGGAAAATTGACAAAAAGGAACACGTTCCTTAGACTCTCCTGGTCCCCTGCCTTTGCTCCACACCCCTTCCTTCACCCATACTTTTCCAAGTGGAGTCCAAGTTTGCTAGGGGTATGGATAGAATTGGAGTTAAGAATTGCCTGAAAGGGCCGGGCATGGTGGCTCATGCCTGTAATCACAGCACTTTGGGAGGCCAAGGCAGGCAGAACACTTGAAGTCAGGAGTCTGAGACCAGCCTGGCCAATATGGTGAAACCCTGTCTCTACTAAAAGTACAAAAATTAGCCAGGCATGGTGGCAGGTACCTGTAATCCCAGCTATTTGGGAGGAGGCTGAGGCAGGAGAATCACTTGAACCCAGGAGGCAGAGGTTGCAGTGAGCTAAGGTTGCGCCATCATACTTCAGCCTGTGTGACGGGGTGAGACTTCATCTCAAAAAAAAAAAAAAAAAAAGACTCTTTTTATTGTCTACTACCTGTTCTTGTCATCATTTAGGAGTACTTGGCATTTCCCAACTGAGACAGAAACCGTTTTTTGTAAACATTCATTACACCTCAGAATTGTGTAACTTCTAAACTTGGCCAACTCTGTGGAAGGCCTAATAATGTAGGCGGACATGGCTAGATGTCAGGTTTCTATAAGGATCTACAATTATATTTAGATTGTTTTGTTTTAGAACTGCTATGGTGACCTCATAACTGCAAATATTTACCAACCCACATCATTTTTAAAACTAGTTTATCTTTCCCATGAAGAGAGACCAGAAGTAAAATAATTGTAATATGTGGTATTTCCACGCAGGTCAATCATTATCCTAGGTAAATCGAAACGTTGCTATATTTAAGGCTGCCTATGGTAGTTATGAGAAATAATTCCAGGAAGGGATGGATAATTTCATTGTTCCTTTCAGCTCTGCACAGCATTGTGCTAGGGACCTCATAAGCCTTTAATCAACCTTTGAGGGAGAGTAATGTAATCATCATCCAAGAACTTTAAGCACTATCTTCAAATATATGATGGAAACTTGGACTGATACACTTTAGAGGCCCTTAAAGCTCTGAGAGTCTATAATTATGGACTAATTGTTGACATTGCTCATTTCATATCATTCATCTCATTATTTTAGTTATAGTTTCTTGTTAAAAACTTTAGAATCTGTGATAATGTAAAATGATGCAGCTGATGTGGAAAATAGGACAGCAATTCCTTAAAAAATTTAACATAGAATTACCGTATCATCTTGCAATTCCACTTTTGGGTATATATCTAAAAGAATTCAAAACAAGAATTCAAACAGATATTTGTACAGTCTTGTTTACAGCAATGTTACTCATAATAGCCAAAAGGTAAAAGTGTCCATTGGCAGATGCTTTGGTCTGAATATTTCTGTCCCCCCCAGAATTCATATGTTGAAATTTAATCATCAATGTGATGATATTAAGAGGTGGGGCTTTTGGGAAGTAATTAGGTCATGAATGACATGATTGCCTTTATAAAGGAGGCTGGAGAGAGAGATCTCTTACCCCTTCCACCACGTGAGGACACAGCAAGAAGTCCACATCTATGAACCAGAAAGTAGGACCTCACCAGACACCAAACCTGCTACTGGTGTTTTAATTATGGACTTTCTAGCTTCTAAAACAGTGAAAAATAGATTTATGTTGTTTATAAGATACCAAGTTTATGAGAGTTTGTTATAACAGCCTAAACCAACTAAGACAATAGATGAACACATAAACAGTAGGTAGTATATGCATACAATGGAATATTATTCTTCCCTGAAGAGGAGGGATATTATTACATGGATGGACTTTGAAGACATTATGCTAAGTGAAGTAAACCAGGCACAAAAGGACAAATGCCATCTGATTCCACTTACAAGAGGTACATAAAGCAGTCAAATTGATACAGACAGAAGATAGAATGGTGGTTACCAGGGGGAAGGGGAAGTGGGGAATGGAGTATTATTGTATGATAGGCATGGAGTTTCAGTTTATGAAGATGAAGTTCTGGAAATAGATCATGTTGATTGTATAATAATGTGCATGTACTCAACATCACGGAAGTGTCTGCTTAAAAATGGTAAATTGTATGGTATGTATATTTTACCACAATAAAATTAGAATCTTAACTAGATTATTAGTTTAGGATACACATTTACTGCACTTCTATGTAGAAGGAGAGGAAAAAATAGATTGTTATAATCTGATCATAGTAGAAAATGCTGGACGAGGTGGCTCACACCTGTAACCCCAGCACTTTGGGAAGCTGAGGCAGGTGGATCACGAGGTCAAGAGATCGAGACCATCCTGGCCAACATGGTGAAACCTCATCTCAACTAAAAATACAAAACTTAGCTGGGCATGGTGGCGTGCACCTGTAGTCCCAGCTACTCAGGAGGCTGAGGCAGGAGAACTGCTTGAACCCAGGAGGTAAAGGTTGCAGTGAGCCAAGATCAAGCCACTGCACTCCAGCCTGGTGACAGAGTGAGACTTCATCTCAAAAAAATGCGTTTAGTCTTTTCCTCTTTTTCTGCAAAGACAGCAACTAACAGCATGGTGTTTAGAGTCAGAGACCTGGGATTGAACCCAGGCCTTATGCTCTTTAACTTGTGTGATGAAAAGCATGTGACATCTATTTATCTACTTTCAGCTCTTGGGTAGGATTAATATTGTAGGTGATGCTGCACGTGTGCTGACAGCTCCTTGGCTCCCTACATGACTGGACAGGCAGGTGCCTCTTCTGTAGGCTCAACTCAGCCAAACGACATGAGGTGTGACGTATTGGCTCTTTCAAATCCCTATCCCGATAACATCTCCCCCAGAGTACTGTTGTGAGGATTAAATGGGGCAGGTATCACATGTAATTGTAAGCCCTATTATTTTACTTGTGTGCATTCTAACTTGGCTCAAGTATTAAAATTACTTCTTCGTGGCAGAAAATTAAACCCTCCAGTTCCCATTTAACTTTTTTTTTTTAAGATGGAGTCTCACTCTGTTACCCAGGCTGGAGTGCAGTGGCATGATCTTGGCTCACTGAAACCTCCACTTCCCAGGTTCAAGTGATTCTCCTGCCTCAGCCTCCAGAGTAGCTGGGATCACAGGTGTGTGCCACTACGCCTGGCTTATTTTTGTATTTTTAGTAGAGACAGAGTTCCACCATGTTGGCCGGGCTGGTCTCAAACTCCTGACCTCAAATGATCCCCCTGCCTTGGCCTCCCAAAGTACTGGGATTACAGAAGTGAGCCACTGAGCCTGGCCCCATTTCACTCTTGATTCTCTCTCTTAACCTCTTTTACTATCACCAATAAATAAGGATTTCTGAATGCTGTTAGTACTTCACTAATTTTTTTCCTCATATACTTCCTAAAAGAATTGAGAATCACAATGAAGCCCATCTACATTTTAAGTTGCCCTCTAAACTTTTCTCTTAAATTTAAATAGCTGCAGATGACATAGTTTCAAGTTTATTGAAAATTAATGTCATTTTAAAAGTAAAAATATTTGATAACTCTTAAGTGTATCATATGGATTCTAAAAAACAATAGCCTTTTGGTACTCATCATTATTGTATTAGTTATCTGCTACTGTGTAACAAATTGTCCTTAAGCTTCACAGCTGAAAACAACTGTTGATTATCTCACAGTTTCTCTGCACAGATAAAAGTCTCTCACAAGACTACAAGCCAGGGCTGCAGTCTCATCTGAAGACTTGACTAGGAAGGATCTACTCCCAAGCTTGTTCATGTAACTGTTGGCAGGATTCAGTTTCTTGTGGACTATAGGGCAGAGGGCCTCTGTTTCTTGCTGGCTGATGGCTAGTGACCTCCCTCAGTTCTGTGTCACACGAGGCTCTCCATAAGGTAGTTCATAATATGGTAACTGGCTTTCCTCAGAGCAAGCAGAAGAGAGACAGAGAGCAAAAGAAGAGAGCAACATAGAAATCATAGTGCTTTGGTAACCTAATCTTGGAAGCCTCATCCCATCACTTTTGCTGTATTCGCTTTGTTAATTCATATGCAGCACGAGCGGGGACCAGCAAGCAAGGAGCGGCTTACAGAGACAAGACAAAAGCAACAAGCTGTTTATTGGTAGAGGTGTTTCCAGGAAGGAACCTGGTCTATGGAGACGTGGGGGCATGAACCAGTGTCGGGCTCCAGCCAGCAGAGATAGCATTTATTTGCAGCTCTTTCAAGGTTAACAGATAGCAGAGAAGCTGGGAACTAAAGGGAGTTATTTTCCCAGCTCTTTGGTATTTTATTTCATTTTTTTCCTTCTTCACTCTCCTTCCCATCTGGAAGAGGGGGGAAGAGGTGAAACTGAAGGAGGCAAGGGGGTCTCCGCTCTCATCACAAAGGCTGAGGATTCAGGAAAAGCTGATGGGAATAATGCTATGGAATTCATGCAAAGGCAGGTTACAGCAGGTCATTCCTTTCAGACCACAACGAGTGATTATAAATCTTGGCAGAGGCTATTGAGTTGGTCTGCCCAGCACCCATGACTTCTCTGGAGGCTAACATCTGCTCCATCTACCCCTCACTACACAGGCCTGTGCTTAGGACTGAGCCTCTTCTAATACCTCTATCTAGGTACCACGTGGTCCCAGGATTACACGTCACCCAAGCCACATTAGTCAGAGTTAGTCCTGGGACTTCTCTGGTTATCTTCTACTTTGTTGTTGTTTGAGACATGGTCTTTCTCTGTCGCCCAGTTGGAGTGCAGTGGCACAATCTCAGTTCATTGCAACCTCTGCCTCCTGGGTTCGAGCAATTCTTCTGACTCAGCCTCCTGAGTAGCTGGGATTAAAGGCTCACACCATCACACCTGGCTTCTTTTTGTATTTTTAATATGGACAGGTTTTTGCCTTGTTGGCCAGGCTGGTCTCGAACTCCTGGCCACATGTGATCTACCTACCTTGGCCTCCCAAAGTGCTGGGATTACATGTGTGAGCCACCATACCCAGGCCTTATTATCTTGTACTTTGATTAGAAGCAAGCCTGAGAGAATACTCCAAAAATGATAGTTTGAGGATCACCAGAGTATGTACCTTATAAAAGTGCCATACTACAGTGGACATTGTCCCATCTCTCTTAAATGGACTCAAGGCACCTCTCCAGGAGAGTTGAGATGTACTAAAATCCACCTCCTCATAGTTAAAAAATTTCTGAAAACCATAGGATTTCAGAAACTGCAAATCAAAATAAGCCTAGACTATAAGAGTAAAGGAATTGGCTAGGTTTGAAAGAAAGAATCGCAGTGTAACAGAAGGCAGGAAGTAGATGCTAGATTTTAAATTTTCATAAATGTTAAGACTTTGATTTACAGTGTAAAGTAATCTCTTTTACAGATAAAAGTTTCTGTTCTTTCCAAAAAGAGCTTGGAGTGCTGAGAATCACACAAACATATTAGAAGCCTGTTGAATTGAAAATGGTATTCATAGAACTCAGGGTACAAGAATGAGATTTGTATATTCCGAAGATGATGAAACTGAAATTAGAAAGCTTTAATTGGTAAAATATATGATATGCAAGGAACTGGAAGTTGAATAGTTCACCTGAAATTCTTTTTAATCCAGAAAGGGTAACTATAAATGCATTCATATGAAGCTAAAAGTGGTATAAATTAAACTTTTAAAAACAATGTATTTTTTTCTCAAATTAGTTGTAAGCTCAGAAAAAAATGAAATATAAGAGGCTACAGGAGAAGAATAAGAACTTCAAAAGGACTTCAAAGATAGGAAATAGGCAAGAAACTTCAAAGAATGAAAGGGGGAAAAATGGCAATTTTAAATCCTGTCTAACAGCAAAGACTCTGGTTTTACAAGGATGGAGATTGAATCAACTACTCTTTCTAAGTAAAAGAATAATTTATGAATATTAGTTTCTTTTAAAAAAATCTAAATTTGGGTATTTTTATATTAAACACATTTTAAATGTTTACAGGGATACCGTATTCTACAATGAATCAAGGAGATTTAATTTTACCTTAATTTTAAAGGAATATAGTTTTATATTCTTTCGTAACTGTGATAAGCACAGATACAAAAGAATATAAAACTGTGATAAGCACAGTTACTAAAGAATATAAAACTGGTAATTGAGGCGTAGAATGGCTTTGTTGTTTGTTTGTTTTTTCATTTTGATTTGTTTTAGAGTCTCACTCTGTCGCCCAGGCTGGAGTGCAGTGGTGCCATCTCAGCTCACTGCAAACTCCATCTCTTGGGCTCCAGTAATCCTCCCACCTCAACCTCCTGAGCAGCTGGGATTACAAGCATGTGCCGCCATAACTGGCTAGCATTTTGTGTTATTATTATTATTATTTTGTAGAGATAGGGTTTTGCCATGTTACCCAGGTTGGTCTTGAACTCCTGGGCCAAAGTGATCCTCCCACCTCAGAATCCCAAAGTGTTGAGATGATAACCATGAGCCACTGTGCCTGGCCAAGCATGTTTGACTGCATAAGTAAATTTGGAATTGTGTACTAAAATTAAATAGTCACATTTATGTAAATACAATTTTTTTAAGAAATGTATGTCATTTCAGATGGAAGGTATTGTGCTGGAAGTGTATAGGCACATGTATATTTTGTGAGTTGGTTTTAGCAAGTGTTAGGAAAGTAGAAAATTTCCTGAATCTATAGACCGCTTTGATACTGAGTAAAATTGCAATGTTTAGCATTTGACACTTTTTTTTGATATGAGTGATTATGTCACTCAGGGATACAGAGAGAAAGAGATATTTATATTAAGGTTGGCTCATGAGATTGTGGAGGCTGGCAACTCTAAAATATGTAGGGTAGGCTAGAAACTCAGTCAGGATTTCTATGTTACAGTCTTGAGTCTTATTTGGGAAACTTCAATCCTTGCTCTAAGGCCTTCAACTGATCAGATGAGGCCCATCTACATTATGGAGGGTAATCCTTGTTATTTAAAGTCAACCGGGCTGAGTGCATTGGCTCATGCCTGTAATCCCAGCACTTTGAGAAGCCAAGGTGGGAGGATCAGTTAAGGCCGGGAGTTTGAGACCAGCCTGGGCAACATAGTGAAACCCTTTCTTGATATAGGTTTGGCTCTGTGTCCCTACCCAAATCTCATCTTTAATTGTAATCCAAATTGTAATCCCCATGTATTGAGGGAGGGACCTGGTAGGAGGTGATTGGATCATGGGGGCAGTTCCCCCATGCTTTTCTCATGAGAGTGAGTGAGTTCTCAGGAGATCTGATGGTTTTAGAAGTGGCAGTTTTTCCTGTGCTCTCTCTCTCTCTCTTTCTTGCTACCATGGAAAGATGTGCCTTGCTTCCCCTTTGCCTTCCACCATGATTTTAAGTTTCCTGAGGCCTACCCAGCCATGTGGAACTGTGAGTCAGGTAAACCTCTTTCCTTAATAATTATTCAGACTCTGGTAGTATCTTTTTGTTGTTGTTGTTTAGATGGAGTCTTGCTTTGTTGCCAGGCTGGAATGCAGTGGCTCAATCTTGGCTCACTGCAAACTCCGCCTTCTGGGTTCAAGCGATTCTCCTGTTTCAGCCTCTAGAGTAGCTGGGATTACAGGCACCCACCACCATGCCTGGCTAATTTTTGTGTTTTTAGTAGAGACGAGGTTTTGCCATGTTGGCCAGGCTGGTCTCAAACTCCTGACCTCACGTGATCCACCCACCCCAGCCTCCCAGAGTTTTGGGATTACAGGCATGAGCCACTGTGCCTGGCCAACTCTGGTAGTATCTTTGTAGTAGACTGAAAATGGACTAATACATGTCTCTACCAAAAATTTAAAAATTAGCTGAGTGTAATGATACGTGCCTATAGTCCTAGCTACTCAGGAGGCTGAGGTGAGAGGATCACTTGAGCCCAGGAGTTTAAGACTACCATGAGCTATGATCACGCCATTGCACTCCAGCCTTGGTGGCAGAGAGAGACCCTGTCTCTAAAACAAATAATAAAATAATAAAGTCAACTGGTTATAAATATTAATCACTATAAAATATCTTCACAGCTACATCTAGACTAGTGAAACAACTGGGCATCATAGTCTAGCCATATTGATACATAAAATTAACTATCACAGTTATGAGTTTAATTACTTAAGTTAGATAAAATCTGATTTGAAAAAGTTTTTTTGTTGACTTTTGGAGGTTTTAGTTCACAAACCACTAAAATAACAAATGTTTATATTTATTCGAAGGCCTTTTCTTAAGTGGAATGCTATACTAGAGACTAAAATTACCTGTAAGTAAAATAAAGGTAGTAGAAATATATATGACATTTTGGCCCATACATCAAAAGAGGATTTTAAACAATCTCAAGGGTAGCTGATATTTACGTGCATTAATACTTCCTATTTATGTGGAATTCCAAATACCAATATCATCTTTGATGTCCTACTAGAAAATGAAAGACTGTAAGAGATATTGGGTCAATATATTACTAATTGAGAAAAACTGTTTGGATTTATACAAAGCAATCTTTAAAAAATAATAACACATAGCCTACTAATATTATCTAAACTTGATAGAGGGATGTTTTGCCTTTTAAAAGAAGAAAAATTAGTAACTCAGAAAAAAGAGCAAAGTAAATGTAAAAGCTTTGATAACTGGCCAAGATTTTGTAAAATTAAAATATTAACAAATATTTAAATATACTTGTATATATTTATAAACGTGGGAATTGTGGGAGCTACAGTTCAAGATGAGATTTGAGTGGGAACATAGCCAAACCATATCCCCTTACGTCTGTCTTCTTTCACTTTTGTCCTAAAACTACCAGAATTTAGATAATAGGAGAAAGGATAACATTGTTTAGCCAGAACTTATCTTGCTCTTATAATTATACAGTAAGGCATTGAAAATGGACTAGGTGATAGTAAGATGACATCCATCAAATCGTAGAGTGACAATTTAAGGTTCTATAGAACCTTAAATGGCATGAGTTTCCCTATCATCTCAAAATGGAATATGTAGCTGTTCCTTTCATTTTATGTGCAGATGTATAAATATATTCACATCCTTTCTAACTCTATCCACTTAAGTGAACCCGAGAGTTTCTGGCTCCCCTGATGGGATGAACCCAATAGGCAACACTAGTACTTGAAATATGGCTTCTTATGCCAGTCAGTTACTAAAAGGCATGCATCTCCCTAGAAAGCCAGCCGATTTCATGTTTGTGGCAGGGCTAAACTGAGCCTGGAATATCTTCTTGTACGACAAAGCAAGGAAACTTTCAAAGATTAATGCAGTTGTATCAAAAGGAAATGGGTGCTACTTTAAAAAGGGCTTCATTGGACAAAGCTGTGACTGAGCATCAAAAACAGAATCAAGGCTGTAGCTGATTAAAATATATCAAATCTGTGAAAGGTCCTAAGTCCATAATGACATGCCAAAAGAGAAAAGCATTCTCAATGAAAGTGAATGGAGGAGAATATGGGATTGTTAATGGTCATACTGGTCTTATCTACGTAGTTGAGAAAATAGTTATAGAAATTAGTAAATATTTAATTTCACCACTTAAAAGATATTTTTGGCCCAGCACAGTGGCTCATGCCTGTAATCCCAGCACTTTGGGAGGCCAAGGCAGACAGATCACTAGAGGTCAGGTGTTCGAGACCAGCCTGGCATAGTGAAACCCCGTCTCTACTAAAAATATTAAAATTGGCTGGTGGCCTGTAATCCCAGCACTTTGGCAAGCAGATCACGAGATCAAGTGATTGAGACCATCCTGGCCAACATGTTGAAACCCAGTCTCTACTAAAAATACAAAAATTAGCCGGGTATGATGGTACGTGCCTGTAGTCCCAACTACTAGGGAGGTTGAAGCAGGAGAATCACTTGAACCCGGGAGGCGGAAGTTGCAGTGAGCCAAGATCATGCCACTGCACTCCAGCCTGGTGACAGAGTGAGACTCCATCTCAAAACAACAACAAAAAAATTAGCCAGTGTGGTGGCGCTGGCCTGTAATTCCACCTACTCAGGTGGCTGAGGCACGAGAATCACCAGGGAGGTGCAGGCTGCAGTGAGCCAAGATCACACCATTGCATTCCAGCCTATGCAACAGAGAGAGACTGTCTCAAAAATAAAAAATTTCTGACACAAGAGCATTTCAGAAGAAAGAACCTAGTTGATCCTTCTTCCTTCCCTCTATTTTACTCTTTTCATTTCTAGGAATAAATACATCTAGAATAATTATGAATCCTTTTATGTCCATGTTTTTCTGCACATATATCTATCTGTAAATAATACACAGTATTATTTGGTTTGTTTTTAAAATGGACACTGGTCCTTCTGCAACACACTGTTTTTTTCTCAGAGTTTTATTTTTTAATATTGATTCATGTTGATATACATATATGTTTCCTTATATACACAGGGTCATTTCTGGGTCCGTCCCACTGGGCCATATCTCTGTCTCTGCATTAGTATCATTCTGACGTTATAAAACCATACTTACCTTTGTAAAATGTCTTGATTGATATCTATATTGAATCTTTCCTTCTTTAAATATTATCCTGGCTAGTCTCAATCATTTAGTTTCATATAACATTTAGGATCTACTCATCAAAAGTTTTGAGTTTTAAGTTGATTGGGTTTGAAATGGGTTGAATTTATAAAATAAGATTGCTATGAATTAATATATTTTAGCGGCCAGGTGCAGTGGCTCACACCTGTAATCTCAGCACTTTGGGAGGCCAAGGTGGAAGGATCACTTGGGGCCAGGAATTCGAAACCAGGCTGGCCAACATGGTAAAACCTCATCTCTCCAGAAAATATGAGAATTAGCCAGGTGTGAATGGCCTGTGCCTGTAATCCCAGGTACTCGGGAGTCTGAGGCACAAGAATCACTTGAACCCGGGAGGTGGAAGTTGCAGTGAGCCAAGATCATTGCCCTTTAGCCTGGGCAACAGAGCGAGACTCTGTCTCACAATAATAATCATAATATATTTTGGTGTTCATTTTTTCATATATGTTTATAGCAAAACTCTTTATCATTTAAATGTTCTTTGAAATCTTTCCAGATTTTTTGTTTTTGTAGTGAAAAAATTTAATATATGCAAAACTAGAGAGATGACTATGATAAACCCCCATAAACTCATAATCTAGTAACACAATTATCAATTTGTGGCCAATCCTATTTCACACACATTTCCATATATTCTACTACCCTCCTGTTTAATTTTGAAGCATACCCAGACATCATATCATTTCATCTATAAAAATTTCATCAAATATCTCTAAAAGATAAGAACTCCTTAAAAATATATCCACAATACAATTATTACCACTAAAAAAACCAATAGGCCAGGTGCTGTAGCTGAGGCCTATAATCCCAGCATTTAGTGAAGCTCAGGCAGGAGGACCACTTGAGCCCAGGATTTTGAGAGCAGACTGGGCAACATAGCAGGGAGCTTGTCTCTATTAACTGGGTGTAGTGGTACATGCCTGTGGTCTCAGCTACTCCAGAGGCTGAGGTGGAAGAATCCCTTGAGCCCTGGAGTTTGAGGCTGCAGTGAGCAGTGTTCATGCAATTGCACTCCAGCCTGGGCAACAGGGTGAGACTTCATCCCCAATTTTTTTTTTTTTTTTTAGATGAAGTCTCACTCTGTCAAGTGTGCTATCTTGGCTCACTGCAACTTCTGCCTCCCAAGCTTCAATGATCCTCTCACTTCAGCCTCCCCAGTAGCTGGGACGACAGGCGGGCCTGATCATGCCCAGCTAATGTTTGAATTTTTTTGTAGAGACAGAGTTTCACCATGTTGCCCAGGCTGGTCTCAAACTTCTTGTCTCCAGCCATCTGCCCGCCTTGGCCTTGCAAAGTGCTGGGATTACAGGGCTGAGCCACTGTGCCCAGCCTATTATTTTTTTTTAATTGGCACATAATAATGGTTATATTTATGGGGCGCCAATCAAAATAATGAACAAATCTATTATCCTCAAAAGTTTCTTCATGCCCCTTTGTCATCTCTGCTTCCTGTGCTCCCCTCCTCCTTCCCTAGGTAACCACTAATCTGCTTCATTATAAATTAATTTACATTTTTAAAGACGATTACAGGCCATCACAGTGGTTCACACCTGTAATCCATGGCTTTGGGAGGCCTGGGTGGGAAAATTGCTTGACTCTAGGAGCACAAGACCAACCTGGGCAACAAAGTGAGACCCTGTCTCTACAAAAAATCAAAAGGTTAGTTAACCAGGCACGTTGGCCCATGACTATGGTCCTAGCTACATGAGAAGCTGAGGTGGGAGGATTCCGTGAGCCCAGGAGAGCCAGGCGACAGTGATGGGGCCCTTGCACTCAAGCCTGGTAACAGATTGAGACCCTGTCTCAGAAAAAAGAAACTTTCTTCACCTTGTCTTCAGTGTAATTAGCTTAATCGTTTTTACGTGTATCTGCCATCCATTATTTTTATTGTGTACTCCTTTTTGTTGCATGTGTATACCGCAATTTGTCCATTCAGTCACTTAATGGTGGACATTTGGGTTGTTTACAGGTTTTGCCTATGACAAAGCTTTGATAAACATTAACATGCAAATATTTGTATGCATCTGTGCTTTCATTTCTCTTCAGTGTGATTTTTAGTATGTAAGTTTCCTCAATAGCTACAGATACTGAGTATGTTTTCCTGTGCTTGTTTGTTGCTGGTGAAATATCTGTTAAAATCTTTTGTTCATAATTTACTGGATTTTTTGTTTTCTTATTGTTGAGGTTTGCAAGTTATATAACCTGGATATAAGCCTTTTTTCAGATACGTGATTTGTAAATATTTTCTTCCAGTTTGTGGTTTGTTTCTTCATTCTTTGAATAAGGTTTTCCAAAGAGCGGAAGTTTTTAATAATGACATCCAGTCTATCAATTCGTTCTGTTATGGATCATGCTTTTGGTGTCTTATCTAAGAAATCTTTGTCTAATTCAAAATTACAAAGGTATTCTGCTGTTTTTTTGTTTGTTTGTTTTTAAAACAGAGTCTCACTCTGTCACCCAGGCTGGAGTGCAATGGCATGATCTTGGCTCACTACAATCTCCACCTCTGGAGTACAAGTGATTCTCCTGTCTCAGCCTCCTGAGTAGCCGGAATTGTAGACACCCACCAACACGCCCAGCTAATTTTTGTATTTTTAATAGAGACAGGGTTTCACCATGTTTACCAGACTGGTCTCAAACTCCTGACCTCAGGCGATCCACCCGCCTTGGTCTCCCAAAGTGCTGGATTACAGATATGAGCTATGACACCCAGCCTTCTGCTTTGTTTTCTTCTAGAACTTTTCTGGTTTTAAGTTTTACATTTAGGACTATGAAAATTTTGAGTTAATTTTGTATAATGTGAAAGGTATGGATCAAAGTCCATATTTTTGCACATAGATGATTGTTTTTGCATATGGATATCTGCAGTAATCAGATATCCATACGCAAACAGACTATCCTTTCTCTACTGAATTGCTTTTGACTTTCCTCAAAATCAGCCATCTGTATATATGTACTATATATCTATTTCTAGACTCTGTTTCATTTCTTTATTTATCTGTCTTGATGCCAATATCACACTGTGTTGCTTACTACAGCCTTATAGTCTTAAAATAAGTAATGTTTGTCCTCCAACTTTATTTCTATTTTTCACAGTTCTTTCAACTATTCTAGGTCCTTTCCATTTCAATGAATTTTAGAATCAGATTTTCTATTGGAATTATGTCAAACATATAGTTCAAATTCAGGAGAACTGGCATCTTAACAGTATTGCATATTTTCATTTATTGAGCTTGCTTGCTTTCTCTTTCTTTCTCTCCTTCCTTCCCTCCTTCCTTCTTTCCTTCCTTCCTTCCTTCCCTTCTTTCTTTTTTCCTAAGTCTTGCTGTTACAGTGGCACTATCTTGGCTCACCGAAACCTCTGCTCCCCAGATTCAAGCAATTCTCATGCCTCAACCTCCCGAGAAGCTGAGATTACAGGCATGCACCACCACAGCTGGCTACATTTTTGTATTTTTAATAGACAGTGTTTCACCCTGTTGACCAGGCTGGTCTTGAACTCCTGACCTCAAGTGATCTGCCAGCCTTAGCCTCCCAAAGTGCTGGGATTACAGGTGTGAGCCACTGTGCCTGGCCAACCAAGCCTTTTCATTTTTATACAATGTCTAGGAACTGCATATATTTTAATTTTGATTAAGTCCAATGTATAACATTTATATATATACATATTTATATATAAATCATAATTTATTTTAGGTCATAACTAAGACATCTTTGCCTAACCCAAGTTCACAAAAATTTTATCCAATATTTTATTTTAAATTTGCAGCTTTTGCTTTAAATTTAGGCCCATGATTTATTTTTAGTTATTTTTGTGTGTAGCATAAGTAAGGATTGAGGTTTATTTTTTTCTTTGTAGGTATCTGGTTATTCAAAACCTGTTTTTGAAAAGACTGCCCTATCTCCATTGAATTACCAAGACATCCTTATTGAAAGAAATTGAACATATCTGTGTGAGCCTATTTATGGACTCTATGCTTATTCATTCTTTTCATATTGTCAGGTTACCAGAGCTTTATAAAAAGCAGTGTAAGACCTTTCAAAATCGTTTAGCTACAAAAGTATATTTTAGATGTAGGTTATCAATTTCTACAAAAATAAGCCTGCACAAATTATGCTTGACATTGTGTTGAACTTTTAGATCATTTTTGGGAGATCTAAATCGGGACTTCTTATTAGTCCTAGTATTTTTTATTTTTGGTGATTTTGTAAGTATATGTTCTATATATGGATGGTATATGTTCTACATATATCATCATGTCTACAAATAGAGGCAATTTTACTTTTTTAGTTCCAATATTTATTATTTTATTACTTTTTCTTGCCTTATTGCACTAGCTAGGACTTGGATACTTTTTTTTTTGAGTAAGTATAATTAACTTTTTATTCCAATTTTTCTCTTAACAAAGTAAAATGTTATATATTAAATAAGATCTTGAAATAGATGAAGGACATTAAAGTGAAACTGTCTAAAGTGAAATAGTACTGAAAACAGCAAGAGAACATTTTATCCAACAACAGTAATTATTGGGTGTTGTTGGGTGGAATGTTTTTGAATTGAATAGAATCCAATCCCTTCATTTTCTAGGTGGAGAATCCTGAAGTCATAAGAGAAGAAAGGATTTCTCCAAGGTCTTACAGTGAATTGGTTCCAAGTCCCAGACTATTCCCTGGGTCATAACCTAGCTCTGTTCCGTTTCCATTGTGCCAAATTTTGTACTGGCTGTAACAATTAAAAGGACAATACATTTATGCCATCCACTTATGTGTATTCCAAAATTCTGTAATCAAAGGATCAAATGTTTGCTTAATCTCGAAGCCATTATTATTTTAAAAGGTGAAATATTTTAATAAATAAATGCAATTTCTTAAAATATACATCAACATTAGAGAGCTGCATAGAGCTCATTTTAAAAATTAGAGTGTAATATTATAGAACAAATTTTCTTCCTACCATCCTCAATCATATATATATATATATATATATATATATATATATATATATATATATATAATTGCATTTTAGGTTCTGGGGTTCATGTGAAGAACATGCAGGACTGTTGCATAGGTATATACATGGCAATGTGGTTTGCTGCCTCCATCCCCATCACCTATATATGGCATTTCTCCCCATGTTATCCCTCCCCAACTCCCTATCCACTGCAGTCCCTCCCCTAGTCCCCTACAACAGACCCCAGTGTGTGATGCTCCTCTCCCTGTGTCCATGTATTCTCATTATTCAACACCATCCTATGAGTGAGAACATGCGGTATCTGATTTTCTGTGCCAGTTTGCTGAGAATGATGGTTTCCAGGTGCATCCATGTCCGTACAAAGGACACAAACTCATCGATTTTTATGGCTGCATAGTATTCCATGGTGTATATGTGCCACATTTTCCCTGACCAGTCTGTCATCGATGGGCATTTGGGTTGGTTCCAGGTCTTTGCTATTGTAAACAGTGCCGCAATGAACATATGTGTGCATGTTTCTTTATAATAGAACAATTTATAATCCTTTAGATATATATTCAGTAATGGTATTGCTGGGTCAAATGGAATTTCTATTTCTAGGTCCTTGAGGAATCACCACACTGTTTTCCACAATGGTTGAACTAATTTACACTCCCACCAACAGTGTAAAAGTGTTCCTATTTCTCCACATCCTCTCCAGCATCTATTGTCTCCAGATTTTTTAATGATCGCCATTCTAACTGGAGTGAGATGGTATCTCAATGTGGTTTTGATTTACATTTCTCTAATGACCAGTGATAATGGGCATTTTTTCATATTTTATGACCTCATATATGTCTTCTTTTGAAAAGTGTCTGTTCATATCTTTGGCCGCTTTTGGATGGGTTTGTTTTTCTCTTGTAAATCTGTTTTAGTAATTTGTAGATTCTGGATATTAGCCCTTTGTCAGATGGATAGATTGCAAAAATTTTTTCCCATTCTGTTGGTTGCCAGTTCACTCTAATGATTGTTTCTTTTGCTATACAGAAGCTCTGGAGTTTAATTAGGTCCCATTTGTCTATTTTGGCTTTTGTTGCCAATGCTTTTGGTGTTTTAGTCATGAAGTCCTTGCCTATGTCTATGTCCTGAATGGTTTTGCCTAGGTTTTCTTCCAGGGTTTTTATGGTGTTAGGTCTTATGTTTAAGTCCTTAATCCATCTGGAGTTAATTTTAGTGTAAGGTGTCAGGACGGGGTCCAGTTTCTGCTTTCTGCACATGGCTAGCCAGTTTTCCCAACACCATTTATTAAACAGGGAATCCTTTCCCCATTGCTTGTTTTTGTCAGGTTTGTCAAAGATCAGATGGTTGTAGATGTGTGGCATTGCCTACGAGGCCTCTGTTCTGTTCCATTGATCTGTATCTCTGTTTTGGTACCAGTACCATGCTATTTTGATTACTGTAGCCTTGTTGTATAGTATGAAGTCAGGTAGCATGATGCCTCCAGCTTTGTTCTTTTTGCTTAGAATTGACTTGGCTATCAGGGCTCTCTTTTGGTTCCTTATGAAGTTTAAGGTGTTTGTTTCCAGTTCTGTGAAGAGGGTCATAGGTAGCTTGATGGAGATAGCATTGAATCTATAAATTACTTTGGGCAGTATGGCCATTTTCACAATACTGATTCTTCCTAACCATGAGCATGGAATGTTTCTCCATCTGTTTGTGTCCTCTCTTATTTCCTTGCGCAGTCATTTGTAGTTCTCCTTGAAGAGAACTATATATCCTTTGTTAGTTGTATCCTTTATATCCTTTGTTAGTTGTATCCATAGGTATTTTATTCTCTTTGTAGCAATTGTGAATGGCAGTTCATTCTTTATTTGGCTCTCCTTAAGTCTGTTATTGGTATATAGGAATACTTGTGATTTCTGCATATTGATTTTGTATCCTGAGACTTTGCTAAAGTCGTTCTGCATATTGATTTTGTATCCTGAGACTTTGCTAAAGTCGTGTATCAGTTTCAGGAGATTTTGGGCTGAGATGATGGGGTTTGTAAGTATACAGTCATGGTGTCTGCAAATAGAGACAATTTGACTTTCTCCTTTCTTAATTGAATACCCTTTATTTCTTTTTCTTGCCTGATTGCTCTGGCTAGAACTTCCAATACTATATCGAATACAAGTGGTGAGAGAGGGCATCCTTGTCTAGTGCCACATTTCAAAGGGAATGCTTCCAGGTTTTGCCCATTCTATAGATACTGGCTGTTGGTTTGTCATAAATAGCTTTTATTATTTTGAGATATGTTCCATTGATACCTAGTTTATTGAGAGTTTTTAGCATAAAGGGCTGCTGAATTTTGTCAAAGGCCTTCTCTGCATCTATTCAGATAATCACGTGTTTTTTGTCTTTGGTTTTGTTTATGCAGTGAATTACATATATAGACTTGCGTATGTTGAACCAGCCTTGCATCCCCAGGATGAAGCCTACTTGATCGTGATGGATAAGCTTTTTGATGTGCTGTTGCAATCAATTTGCCAGTATTTTACTCAAGATTTTTACATCTATGTTCTTCATGGATATTGGCCTGAAGTTTTCTTTTCTTGTTGAGTCTCTGCTGGGTTTTGGTATCAGGATGATGTTGGCCTCATAAAATGATTTGGGAAGGATTCCCTTTTTTTGGATTGTTTGCAACAGTTTCAGAAGGAGTCATACCAGCTCCTCTTTTGTACGTCTGGTAGAATTCCACTGTGAACCCATCTGGATCTGGGCTTTTTTTGGTTGGTAGGCTATTAATTGCTGCCTCGACTTGTTACTCACCTATTCAGGGTTTTGACTTCTTCCTGGTTTAGGCATGGGAGGGTGCAAGTGTCCAGGAATTTAGCCATTTCTTCCAGGTTTACTGGTTTATGTGCATAGAGTTGTTCGTAGTAATCTCTGATGGTAGTTTGTATTTCTGTGGAATCAGTGGAGATAGCCCCTTTATCATTTTTTATTGCATCTATTTGATTCTTCTTTCTTTTCTGTTTTATTAATTTGGCTAGTGGTCTATTTTATTGATATTTTCAAAAAACCAGCTCCTGGATTTATTGATTTTTTGAAGGGTTTTTTGTGTCTCTATCTCCTTCAGTTCTGCTCTGATCTTAGTTATTTCTTGTCTTCTGCTAGCTTTTGAGTTTTTTTGATCTTGCTCCTCCAGCTCTTTCAATTTTGATGATAGGGTGTCGATTTTAGATCTTTCCTTGCTTCTGGTGTGGGCATTTATAGCTACAAATTTTCCTCTAGACACTGCTTTAAATGTGTCCCAGAGATTCTGGTATATTGTGTCTTTGTTCTCATTGGTTTCAAAGAACATCTTTTTTCCTGCCTTCATTACATTGTTTATTCAGTCAACATTCAAGAGCCAGTTGTTCAGTTTCCATGAAGTTGTGTGGTTTTGAGTTCATTTCTTAATCCTGAGTTCTAATTTGATTGCACTGTGGTCTGAGAGACTGTTTGTTATGATTTCCATTCTTTTACATTTGCTGAGGAGTGATTTACTGCCAATTATGTGGTTAGTTTTAGAGTAGGTGTGATATGGTGCTGAGAAGAATGCATATTCTGTGGATTTGGGGTGGAGAGGTTTGTAAATGTCTATTAGGTTTACTTGGTCCAGATCTGAGCTCAAGTCCAGGGTAACCTTGTTAATTTTCTGTCTCATTGATCTGTCTTATATTGACAATGGAATGTTAAAGTCTGTCACTATTATTGCGTGGGAGTCTGTCTCTTTGTAGGTCATTAAAACTGGCTTTATGTATCTGGGTGCTCCTGTATTGGGTACCTATATATTTAGGATCATTAGCTCTTCTTGTTGCATTGATCTTTTTACCATTATGTAATGCTGTTCTTTGTCTCTTTTGATCTTTGTTGGTTTAAAGTCTATTTTATCAGTGACTAGGATTGCAACTCCTGCTTTTTTTTGTTCTCCATTTGCTTGGTAAATCTTCCTCCATCGTTTTATTTTGAGTCTATGTGTATTCTTGCATACGAGATGTGTTTCCTGGATACAGCACACTGATGGGTTTTGACTTTTTATCCAATTTGCCAGTCCGTGTCTTTTGATTGGGGCATTTAGCCCATTTACATTTAAGGTTAATTTTGTTATGTGTGAATTTGATCCTGTCATTTTGATGCTAGCTGTTTGTTTTGCCCATTAGTTGATGCAGTTTCTTCATTGTGTTGATGCTCTTTACTATTTGGTATGTTTTTGGAGTGGCTGGCACTGGTTGTTCCTTCCTATGTTTAGTGCTTCTTTCAGGAGCTCTTGTAAGTCAGGCCTGGTGGTGATAAAATCTCTGAGCAATTGCTTGTTCATAAAGGATTTTATTTCTCCTTCACTTATGAAGCTTAATTTGGCTGAATATGAAATTCTAGGTTGAAAGTTCTTTTCTTTAACAATGTTGAATACTGGTTCCCACTCTCTTCTGGCTTGTAGCGTTTCTGCAGGAGATCCACTGTGAGTCTGATGGGTTTCCCTTTGTGGATAACCCGACCTTTCTCTCTGTCTGCCCTTAGCATTTTCTTCTTCATTTCAACCCTGGTGAATCTGATGATTATGTGCTTTGGGGTTGCTCTTCTTGAAGAATATCTTTGTGGTGTTCTCTGTATTTCCTGTATTGGCCTGCCTTGCTGGGTTGGAGAAGTATTCCTGGATAATATCCTGAAGACTGTTTTCCAGCTTGGATTCATTCTTTCCATCACATTCAGGTATACCTATCAAACTTAGATTAGGTCTTTTCACATAATCCCATATTTCTTGGATGCTTTGTTCATTTCTTTTTACTCTTTTTCCTCTAATCTTGACTTCTCATTGTATTTCATTGAGTTGATCTTCAGTTTCTGATATCCTTTCTTCTGCTTGGTTGATTCGGCTCTGAAACTTGTGTATGCTTTGTGAAGTTCTCGTGTTGTGTTTTTCAGCTCCATCAATTCATTTATATTCTTCTCTAAGCTGTTTATTCTCATTAGCATTTTGTCAGACCTTTTTTCAAGGTTCTTAGTTTCTTTGCATTGGGTTAGAACATGTTTTAGCTCAGAGAAGTTTGTTATTATTCACTTTCTGAAGCATGTTTCTGTCAATTCATCAGACTCATTCTTCATCCAGTCTTGTTCCCTTGCTGGTGAGGAGTTGTGATCCCTTGGAGGAGGAAAAGCATTCCGGTTTTGGATGTTTTCATCATTTTTGTGCTGGTTTCTTCCCATCTTTGTTGATTTATCTACCTGTGGTCTTTGTGGTTGGTGACTTTCAGATGGGTTCTCTGAGTGGACGTCCTTTTTGTTGATGATGAAGTTATTTCTTTCTCTTTTTTAGTTTTCCTTCTAAGTGTCAGGCCCCTCTGCTGTAGGAGTGCTGGAGGTCTACTCCAGTCCCTGCTTGCTTGGGGATCACCTGCAGCAGCTGCAGAACAGTAAGGGTTGCTGCCAGTTTCTTCTGTTATCTTTGTCCGAGAAGGATACCCACCAGATGTCAGCCTGAGCTCTCCTTTGTGAGGTGTATTTTTGGATATTGAGGTGGGGGGGGGGGGGTCAGGGAGCTGCTTAAGGAGACAGTCTGTCCCTTATAGGAGCTCAAGTGCTGAGCTGTGAGCTCCATTGTTCCATTCAGAAATGCTGGGCAGGTACATTGAAGTCTGCTGCAGGGGAGCTCATAATGACATTTTTTCCCAGGTACTCTGTCCTGGAAAGGTAGGGCTTTATTGATAAGTTCTTGATGTGCTGCTGCATTTTTTCAGAGTTGCCCTGCCCAAGAAGGAGGTAGTCTAGTCACAGTCTGCCAGCAGAGACTTTGCTGAGCTGCTGTGGGCTCTTCCCAGCTGCTGGGTGAACTTTCTTGCAGTTCTGTTTATAGAGGTATAGTTAGAACTGCCTCAGTAATGGTGGTCTGCCTTTGTAATGGTGGACTGTCTGTGTAATGATGGACTGCCTCAGTAGTGGTAGACTTCCTCAGTAATGGCAGATGCCCTTCCCTCCACAGAGCTCGACCATCCCAGGTCCAGCTGTGCTTGCTCTGAAACTCTCAATCCAGAGTATTTCAGATTGCTGGTCTTTGTGGAGGTGGGACAGGCCAAGCAAGATCACCTGGCTCCCTGTTTCAGCCCCCTTTTTTTCAGTTGAATGGGTGACTCTGTCTCCCAGGCATTCCAGGTGCAAGTTGAAATGGCCGCCCAGATTTGTGTGAGTTTTTGTGTGGAGACCCGCTGCACCAGCTGAAACAGCTATGCTGGAGACTTGTGGTGCTTTTCTGTCCAGGAATCTCCTGTTCTGTGGGCAGCAAAAATTCATTTGGAAATGCGGTGATCATTCACCCTCTGCATTCTTGCTGGGAACTGCACTACAGAGCTGTTCCTATTCAGCCATCTTGGATTGTCCTCAATTTTTTTTTTTTTTTTTTTTTTTGAAACTAGGTGTAACTTTATCACCCAGTCTGGAATGCAGTAACATCATCATAACTCACTGCAACCTTAAACTTCTGGGCACACGTGATCCTCCCACCTCAGCCTACTGAGTAGATTGGACTACAGGCACATGCCACTGCACTGCATTTTTTTTTTTTTTTTTTTTTAAGAGATAGGGTCTGGCTATGTTTTCCAGGCTGGTCTCAAATTTCTGGCTTCAAGAGATGCTCTTGCCTTGGGCTCCCAATATGTGAAGATTACAGGCATAAGTCACCATGCCCTACCTAAAAGTTATTCATCAGGCTAATATACTATTAAATAAATATATTTGTCCTTGACAAATATACTTGCATAAAGGACAGGAAAGTGAGTTTTGAATTTACAATTGAACTTCTTGGAGTTCCACACCCAAGTGTGGCAGCATGGAGAGAGTGACCTTTCTTGCCATCTTTAGCTCTGGAAGAATCTTATAGACATTTTTGGAGACATCCTAGCCTCAGCAGCCAAACTCCATCTGTAGCCCACACAAACAGTCTCTGAAAATGGACTTGACAATGCTTGAGCAGATAATCCCTGGATCTGGGGTCTCCAGAGGGCAAATTGGAAGAGGGGGATTTTTCTGTGGGCTCATACCTGTGGTTCTCTGAGAAAGGGACATGGGTGAGCCTTCTAAAACATACGGCCCAAAGGAGGGGCCTCTCTTGTACAAGCAGTACTGCAGGGCAAACTGAGTCACTCCTACCCTGTTGTATTTCCATCTGCAGGCCACTTTCATAATGATTTACCATTGCTGTTTCTTTCCTTGGGGTTACTGACCTTCATAAGATTTCTTTATTAGCCACAAGCTGATTCTCCTGGTGGACTCTTTACTGAGTCTTCCAGATATGCCCAGGCATGGCTCAATTTTCAAAGTAAAAACTGTTTAGGCTCTCAATAGGAACACTCGCCACATTAAAATAGATAATAATTAGACCAGGTGCGATAGCTCATACCTGTAATCCCAGCACTTTGGGAGAGCAAGGCAGGCAGATCACAAGGTCAGGAGTTCGAGACCAGCCTGGCCAACATGCGGAAACTCTATCTGTACTAAAAATAAAAAAATTAGCTGGACACAGTGGTAAGCACCTGTAATCCCAGCTACTTGGGAGCTTGAGGGAGGAGAATTGCTTGAACCCGGGAGGTGGAGGTTGCAGTGAGCCAAGATCACACTACTACACTCTAGCCTGGGCAACAGAGCAAGACTCCATCTCACAAAAACAAAAAACAAACAAACAAAAAAAGATATTAATTACTACCAGCAATTACAAGCCACAACATTCCACTATTTGAGGTTATGCTTTGCAGTTTATTCCAAGTAGACAGGTTTCGGGTATAACTCTATAAGATAGTCTTGGCTGGGCCCAGTGGCTCACACCTGTAATCCCAGCACTTTGGGAGGCTGAGGCAGATGGATCACCTGAGGTTAGGAGCTTGAGATCAGCCTGAACAACATGGTGAAACCCCGTCTCTACTAAAGTACAAAAATTACAGGTGATGCACACCTGTAACCCCAGCTACTCAAGAGGCTGAAGCAGGAGAATTGTTTTAACCTAGGAGGTGGAGATTACAGTGAGCTGAGGAGCTGAGATTTGTGCCAGTGCACTTCAGCGTAGGCAAAAGAGTGAGACTCTGTCTCAAAAATAGAAAATTAAAAAGATGATTTGCATGAGACTATACAAATGTTCTTTGTAGTCAGAATGGAAAAACATTTTTCATGTGAAAATGTTGTCTTACAGTCTTTCTGTTTCCATAATTTTATTGTATTTAAAATTTTTTATTATGAAATGTTTCAGATACATACAAGAGTAGAAAGACTTGCATAATGAACATCCATGTACTCATTATAAAAAGTCATTAGTTCAGGGCCAATCTTGTTTCATCTCTATTCTCACTAATTCCTGTACCTCCTATATAATATTACTTTTAAGCCAATCCCAAAAATAATTTTACTTCATCTATAAGTATTTCTGTATGAAGTCTCTGAAATATGAAGACTCCCTTCTTAATATACACACAGTATCATTATTATATCTTTACAAATTACCAATCTTTTCACCTCAACTTTGCCCCCTTCCACCACTGCAATTTATTTTGTGCAAGAACGTGAACCATTTGTCTTGGTTTCCCACAGTCTAGATTTTACTCATTGCATCTCCAGCGTATTTGACCCTGTTTTTATGACTTTAGTATTGCCTGAAATTTGTTGTTGAACCTAGGCCTTGAGTTCTAGGGCTTTGATGAGATTCATGTCCACTGATTTGGGGATGACTACCTCATGGTTGGTGGTGTGTTATTTCATCAGGAGACATGCAATAATCTGGTTCTCTCTCTTTTAATGATATTAATGACTATTAATGATTGTTATGCAGGCTGGGTGCAGTGGCTCATGCTAGTAATCCCAGCACTTTGGGAGGCTGAGGTGGGAGGACTGCTTGAGTCCAGGATTTCTTGACCAGCCTGGGCAACATGGTGAAACCCTGTCTCTACCAAAAATACAAAAATTAGCTGGGCATGGTAGCATGTGTCTGTGGTTCCAGCTATTAGGCTGAGGTGGGATAACTGCTTGAGCCCAGGAGGTGGAGGTTGCAGTGAGGTGAGATGGAGCCACTGCACTCTAGATTGAGCAATAGAGCCAGACCCTGTCTCAAAAAAAAATTTTTTAAAGATTGATATCTGAATCCAAATTCATTAAGAGTTACAAAATGGTGATGTTATAATGACGTCAGGATTTCTCATACATTAGCTGGAATATTTCTATAAAGAGAAAGTTCTCTTGTTACAATTTGGTTGCCCCGTGGTATTTTAGTTCTTTACATATTTCAGTTCAGTATAAGAACTGGTATCTTAACTAAATACTTAAAATAGCACATTGGAGCTTGAAAGGATTTTCAGTTGAATCTAATTCAACACTGTGTTTTGTGGATGAAGAAACGGACCCAGAAAGGTTAAATTGGTTTTCTAATTTCTAAAAGCTCATTAGTAGTTATCAGAGTTCCAACAGGAAACAGGTAGGATAATTTGAAGTGGGTTTATTTACAAAAAGACTAATTACAAAGGTGTGGAAGAGTATAAGGAGGCTTCGAGGAATTGTGCAGGAACTTAAGGCTAACAGCTTTATCATTTCTAGGTGCCAATAAACAACAAAGCAAGGGACAGTTATGAGACCCATAAGAAAGTAAGTCCCATAGGAGCTGCCACCTTGGGAAGAGCAATGACCTCCTGTTAAAGAACACAGCCAGCCTGTGGTGACTCATACAGAGTGAGTCCAGGAGATAAATATGCAATTCCCAGTCTCCTTCCTCCTGCAGATCCCTGCCTGGACTCCCCATTGACCAAATCTAACTGATAAACAGAAAGGAAGAGAGCCCATAGACTTAGTTCATGGCCTCCTAAGACAGAGACTCTGGAGGGTATAAATGCAGAGTGGATCTAGAGAGGAAAACTCAGAAACAGATGGCAAAAATTTCAGTTCACATTCTTGCTCCTATTCCACCATTCTATCGTGCATTCAAATTTGCTTACATTTACAGATCTTATATTTGTAGAAATGATTCATGGCCCAAGATGATGTCATATTCCTCTGGAGTGAAATTTCTTTCTCAAATGCAGGGAATTACCTTAACACAATTTTAGGGTTTGAGACTTCTTTCTGGGTTACTCACATGTCTAGAAGCAGGATTGCTGTCTATATATGGGCCATTTAACTTATAGTTCACTCTTACTTGTAGGGTATATTATCTTTCATTTTGTCATTTTAATTTTATTAAGAATTCAGTCCAGATAAACACAGGCACAAAAATCCTCAACAAAATACCAGCAAACTGAATCTAGCAGCACATCAAAAAGATAATTCACTGTGATAAAAGAGGCTTGATTCCTAGGATCCAAGGTTGGTTCAACATATGCAAATCAATAAATGTGACTCACCACAGAAACAGAATTAAAAACAAAAACCAGATGATTATCTCAATAGGTATGGGAAAAGCTTTCGATAAAATCCAACATCCTTCATAATAATGTCCCTCAACAAACTAGGCGTCAAAGGAATATACCCCAAAATAATAAGAGCCATTTATGACAAACCCACAGCCAACACCATACTGAACAGGCAAAAGCAGAAGACATTCCCCTTAAGAACAGGAACAAGAAAAGGAGGCCCACTCTCAACACTCCTAGTCCACATAGTACTGGAGGTCCTAGCCAGAGCAATCAGGCAAGAGAAAAAAATAAAAAGCATTCCAATAAGAAAAGGAGTCAGATTATCCTTCCCTGAAGAGTCTTTTCTTTTCTTTCTTTCTTTTTTTTTTTTTTTTTTTTTGAGACAGAATCTCACTCTTGTCATCCAGGCTGCAGTGCAGTGGCATGATCTTGGCTCTCTGCAATCTCTGTCTTGAGTAGCTGGGACTGCAGACTACATGCTCAGCTAATTGCTTTTGCATTTTTATTAGAGATGGGATTTCACTGTGTTGGCCAGGCCGGTCTTGAACTCCTGGCCTAAAGTGATCTGCCTGCCTTGGCCTTCCAAAGTCCTGGGATTACAGGCATGAGCCACTGCACCTCATCCCCTGAAGATACGATTCTGTACCTAGAAAATGCTAAAGACTCCACCAAATGGCTCCTAGAATTGATAAACAGTGTCAGTATAGTTTCAGGATACAAAATCTATGTACAAAAATCAGTAGCTTTTTTTTTTTTTTTTTTTTTTTTTTTTGAGACGGAGTTTCGCTCTCGTTACCCAGGCTGGAGTGCAATGGCGCGATCCCGGCTCACTGCAACCTCCGCCTCCTGGGTTCAGGCAATTCTCCTGCCTCAGCCTCCTGAGTAGCTGGGATTACAGGCACACGCCACCATGCCCAGCTAATTTTTTGTATTTTTAGTAGAGACGGGGTTTCACCATGTTGACCAGGATGGTCTCGATCTCGACCTCGTGATCCACCCGTCTCGGCCTCCCAAAGTGCTGGGATTACAGGCTTGAGCCACCGCGCCCGGCCAAATCAGTAGCATTTTTATCTATCAATAACGTTCAAGCTGAGAGCCAAGTCAAGAACACAGTTCCATTTATAATAGCCACACACACACACACACACACACACACACACAATCTAGGAATACATCTAATCAAGGAAGTGAAAGATCTCTACAAGGAAAATTACAAAACACTGTTGAAAGAAATCATAGATGACACAAACAAATGGAAAAACATTCCATGCTGATGGATTAGAAGAATCAGTATGTTAAAATGGCCATACTGCCCAAAGCAATCTAAAGATTCAATGGTATTCCTAGAAAACTACCAATATCATTTCCCACAGATTTAGAAAAACTATTCTAAAATTCACATGGAATTAAAAAGGAGCCTGTAGAACAGCAGGAACAAATTAAATCAAACAAAACCCCAAAAGAACCTGAATAGCTAAAGCCAAAGCCAGATGCATCATATTACCCAACTTCAAACTATACTATAAGGCAACAGTAACCCAAACAGCATGGTACTGGTACAAAAACAGACACTCAGACCAATGGAACAGAATGAGGACCCAGAAATAAGTCACACGCCTACAGCCATCTGATCTTCAACAAAATCAATAAAAATAAGAAATGATAAAGGACTCCCTATTTAATTAATGGTGCTGGCTAGCCATATGCAGAATAAAATTGGACCCCTACTCATCACCATGTACAAAAATTCACTCAAAATGGATTAAAGATTCAAATGTAAGACCTCAAACCCTAAGAATCCTAGAAGAAAACCTAGGAAATACCATTCTAGACAACAGCCTTGGGAAAGAATTTTTTTTTTTTTTTTTTTTTTGAGATGGAGTTTCGCTCTTGTTACCCAGGCTGGAGTGCAATGGCACGATCTCGGCTCACCGCAACCTCCGCCTCCTGCATTCAGGCAATTCTCCTGCCTCAGCCTCCTGAGTAGCTGGGATCACAGGCACGTGCCACCATGCCCAGCTAATTTTTTGTATTTTTAGTAGAGACGGGGTTTCACCATGTTGGCCAGGATGGTCTCGATCTCTTGACCTCATGATCCACCCTCCTCGGCCTCCCAAAGTGCTGGGATTACAGGCTTGAGCCACCGCGCCTGGCCGTGGAAAGAATTTATGACTAAATCCTCAAAAGCAATTTGCTGCAAAACCAAAAACTGACAAGTGGGACCTAATCTAAACAGCTTCTGCATAACAAAAGAAACCATAAACAGAGTGTGGTGTTACGATATATATTGGTTTCCATCTGTGCTTTCTGGTTTGTAACTCCCATAACCCTTGTTATAGTCTTTGGTTATAGTGAGTGTGTTAGGTCTCAGAGGCAGGCCTCTGACCTTTTCCTGCTCTCCCTTTACTTGCCAACAGCACCTCGTTTTTCTTTTTCTATTTTTTAAAATCTTTAAAAAATTTTATTTATTTATTTATTTATTTATTTAGACGAAGTCTCGCTTTCTTGACCGAGCTAGAGTGCAGTAGTGTGGTCTCGGCTCACTGCAACCTCTGCCTCCGTTTTTTTTGTTTTTTTTGTTTGTTTGTTTTTTGTTTTTTAGGTGGAGTTTCACTCTTGTTGCCCATGCTAGGGTGTAATTTTGTGTTCACAGCTCACTGCAACCTCTGCCTCCTGGGTTCAAGTGATTCTCCTGCCTAGCCTCCCAAGTAGCTGGGATTATAGGTGCCTACCTATAGGTGCCCGGCTAATTTTGTATTTTTAATGGAGATAGGGTTTCACCATGTTGTCCAGGCTGGACTTGAACTCCTGACCTCAGGTGATCTGCCCACATCAGCCTGCCAAAGTGCTGGGATTACAGGTGTGAGCCACTGAGCCCAGCTAATAGTCCCCCCACCTTTCTGATTGTGGGTTTTAAGATGTTCCCAGGAGAGGGTCCCATTGGATACACACAGACATAAAGATGGGCACAACAGACACTGTGAATGGGAGGTAAGCGGGGAGCAAGGGTTGAAAAACTAACTGTTGAGGATACTTTCTTTACTACCTGGGTGGCAAGATAAATCGTACCCCAAACTTTAGCATCATGCAATATACCCACATAACAAACCTGAACATGTACCCCAGAATCTAAAATAAAACTCGAAATTAGTTAACAAAACACTATTTTGCATAGCTCAGTGATTTTTAGGAACTCATATGTGCCTTCATAGTGGAAATGACTGTACTCCTCCCAGTGTGTTTTCTTCAGATACTTCTTCAAATACCTCCTACACTTCAGAAACTTCTCCAGATTTTCTTCATATCCTTCAACCAAAACAATATGCTGCAACAGCATGAATGTAGAAGCAGAAAATTAGAATCCACTGTCATCGAGTAAGCCAGACCTTAAAAAGATTCTTGAAAATGCACAACGGTGTCACCATTCTAAGATTTTTTTTGTTTTGCAAAATACTGTTATTTTTCATTAAAAATAATTCATGGCCACAGCTGTAATCCCAGCACTTTGGGAGGCTGAAGCGGGCATTTCACCTGAGGACAGGAGTTCAAGATCAGCCTGACCAACACGGAGAAACCCCATCTCTACTAATAATACAAAAATTAGCTGGGTATGGTGGTGCATGCGTTTAGTCCCAGTTACTTGGGAGGCTGAGGCAGGATAATCTCTTAAATCTGGGAGTTGGAGGTTGAGGTAGCTGAGATCACGTCATTGCATTCCAGCCTGGGTAACAAGAGTGAAACTCCATCTAAAACAAAAAACAAAAAACAAAAAACACTTCAGCCTTTTAGCTGCCTAATTCAGATCTACAAAACTCCCACAGCCAAAGGGAACCCTGACTGTAGGTTTACCCTCTGGATTCCTGTCCTTTCTTCCAGAATCGTGCCAGCTAATTCCTCATTATCTCATGCTACGGAACATAAATTAGCTGAACTGTGACTTTTATGTAGAGGGAGAGTCTCAGGACCAGCCAGAAGCAGCATTTCAGCATTGTATTGGGGTTTGGGTGCCTAACATCAGAAACATAAATTTAAAGTTAATACATTAAAAAAAGTCAGCAAAAGCCGGGCGCGGTGGCTCAAGCCTGTAATCCCAGCACTTTGGGAGGCCGAGGCGGGTGGATCACGAGGTCGAGAGATCGAGACCAACCTGGTCAACATGGTGAAACCCCGTCTCTACTAAAAATACAAAAAATTAGCTGGGCATGGTGGTGCGTGCCTGTAATCCCAGCTACTCAGGAGGCTGAGGCAGGAGAATTGCCTGAACCCAGGAGGCGGAGGTTGCGGTGAGCCGAGATCGCGCCATTGCACTCCAGTCTGGGTAACAAGAGCGAAACTCCGTCTCAAAAAAAAAAAAAAGTCAGCAAAGTCAGTGGCTCATGCCTGTAATCCCAGCACTTTGGGAGGTCAAGGTGGGCGGATCATGAGGTTAGGAGTTTGAGATCAGCCTGGCCAACATGATGAAACCCCATTTCTACTAAAGATACAAAAAATTAGCTAGGCATGGTTGTGGGTGCCTGAAATCCCAGCTATTCAGGAGGCTGAAGCAGGAGAATCGCTTGAACCCGGGAGGTGGAGGTTGTAGTGAGCTGAGATAGTGCCATTGCACTCCAGCTTGGGTGACAGGGGGAGATGTTGTCTCAAAAAAAAAAAAAAAAAAAAAGGCAGCAAAGTAAAACAAAAAAATAAAAATTGTGCATGAAAATGTCCCTGAAAGAAAGAAAAGTACAAGATGAGAGGTTATAAAAAATTACAGTTTTTAGAAAATAGCTTTGTATAAAATCTCATATTTTGGATTTCTATAGGAAAATGCCACTTGAGCATTTAGGCATTTTAGTTTTCCTCACACGACCCTCACAGATTTCTAGAGTTGATTGTTCTTAGTTAGGATGGAGTGGAGGATTATCTTACTCCTACAAGGTTTTAGAAGTTTGACAAGTTGTTGAAAATATCAAAAGGCACATAATTATTAGTAGCTCGCCAACATTGTTTCAGTATAATTACTGATTTACTAACTACCTATTTACTATTGATATTAATTCCAAAAGCCAATGTGGGTCACATAGATTCCACTTTACATGAAGAGCATAAAGTTTCTTACTAGAAATTTACTTCAATTATTTTACACACCTTTAGAAAAATCTAATGTCACAATGATTTGTTGAGGACATAGTTGTGGAGCTGCTAGGTGTTTTTCCTCATGACTATTTCTTTCCTTTAATTCTTTTTTCTTTTTTCTTTTTTTTTTTTTGAGACAGAGTTTCGCTCTTGTTACCCAGGCTGGAGTGCAGTGGCGCGATCTCGGCTCGCCACAACCTCCGCCTCCTAGGTTCAAGCAATTCTCCTGCCTCAGCCTCCCGAGTAGTTGGGACTACAGGCACGCACCACCATGCCCAGCTAATTTTTGTATTTTTAGTAGAGACGGGGTTTCACCTTGGGGTTGACCAGGATGGTCTCGATCTCTTGACCTTGTGATCCACCCGCCTCGGCCTCCCAAAGTGCTGGGATTACAGGCTTGAGCCACCGCTCCCGGCCAATTCTTTTTTTCAAGATGGGTTATCTACGTTGTCCAGGCTGATCTTGAACTCTGGGCTCAAGCGATCCTCCCACCTTGGAGAAAATTAAAGAATTTTTTTTTTTTTTTTTTTTTTTTTTGAGATGGAGTTTTGCTCTGTCACCTAGGCTGGGGTGCCATCTCGGCTCACTGCAACCTCTGCCTCCCGGGTTGAAGCGATTCTCCTGCCTCGGCCTCCCGAGTAGCTTGTGCCTGTAATCCCAGCACTTTGGGAGGCTGATGAGGGAGGATTACCTGAGGTCAGGGGTTGGAGACCAGCCTGACCAACATGGCGAACCCCCATCTCTACTAACAATACAAAATTAGCTGGGCATGGTGGCATAGCCAGGTGTGGCAGCGTATACCCGTAATACCAGCAACTCCGGAAGCTGAGGCAAGAGAATTGCTCGAACCTGCGAGGCAGAGGTTGCAGTGAGTTGAAATCGCGCCATTGCACTCCAGCCTGGGCAACAAGAGCGAAACTCCAACTCAAAAAACCAAAAAACAAAACAAACACAAAAATTCAAAATCCACAAAAAACTGTTATTCACATTTTCTTCTGCCTTTTTCACAGGACTCATTAGTCTCAGTTCCTGGAGACGGGAAGTACAAAACCCGTTTCTTAATTGTAACTTGCACTGACTTTCTTAACAGTTACAGCATTCTGGGGTTCTCTGGGAACTTACAAATCTGTTCTTTGCTCCCCAGATAAGTAGGTACTTTTTGATTGCTCTTAAACAATCTGGGTACTCCCCTCCCTGCCCAGCTTGGTGCAGCTTAAAAATAGAGTAAGTCATGTAATTCCCCTGTTTCATCTTGCTGATAATTTGTGGAGTAGGGTAAAGACTCCGTCTTCTATCTTAAATATCTGGCACTTGTAGGGGAATTAAGATCCTACATGAGAATGCTAAGCCCTTCAGCAGTTGGCACTAATCAATTACCCATTACTGATAACTGCAGGAGCCACTGGAAATTTTAAAAAAGGAAAAGTACATGAGACGACCTGATCAATTTAGCCTGCCACTTCTGGAGTGCCACAGTCACTAATGAACAACCTTCCAGTGTAGGCCCTGAATCTAGGGCGCTATTTGCCACCTCCTGCCTCGCGCAACGTGGGCCTCCCGGAGCCTGTCCTGCCAGCGCCGCGCACGGTCCCAGTCCACGAGGCCCCCAAGGGCCGGAGGGGGGCGCCCTCACCGCGGGGAACACTGGAAATGCCTCGGGGGCGGACTCCGAGGACCGAGTATTGGCTGGAGAGACTTTTGCGCCACCCAGTAATCGCTTGCGCTCCAAGTCTTCTTAGGTGGGGGCCGGGTGGGTGAGGACTGGAACGCTACGCCACGCGCGGCACTCAGAGAAGGGCTGAGGTCCAGGGGCCGCGGCGCGGTCGGTTCCGTCCGGGCTCGAGCTTCCTAGCAGCGCCCTCCCCGGGGGCGGGTCCTGACTCTCGGGGCCGCGTCGAGTGGGTGGCCAAAAGCTGGTGGAGGAGAGGGCGAGCGGCTGCGAGGAGCGACGAGACTGGCGCGGGGACGACACGGCGGAGGCGATCGGAAGAGAAACGAGGCCGGGCGAGGAGTAGGAAATCCAGCCGATGAAGGGCAGCTGCCGCCGAGGAGGGAGGCGGGTCCCTTCGGCTGCCGCTGCTGCTGTTCCGGGACGCCGCCCGGGGAGCCCGCCCGCCCGTAAGGTGCGCGCCAGGTAGCTCTGCACCCAGGGGGCGCCCTTCCTGGCCCCTCCCAGAGCGGCCGGGACGGAAGGAGCTGCGCGGCGGGTGGCGAGGGCGGGCTGCACCCCGAGCGCGGCGCCCTTGAGCTGCACCGCGGCGCAGGTTTGCGAGAAGACTTGTCAGCCGGCCAAGAAAAGGAAGCTCCGTCCCTTCCCGCTCACCCGGCTTCCCCACCCCTTGTACTCTAAACCCTGCAGCGGGCGAGCGGCGCGGCCACGGAGGCGCCGAGGAGGAGCGAGCCGCCGCCGGGCAGCGGCGTGCCCTCGGGGGAGAGGGCGCCGGAGAGGAGGCGGCGGCGCGGCGGCGAGGGCGCGGCGCGCGATGGCAGCTGCTTAGCCCGGCGGGCGCGGAGCAGCCCGGAGCTGTGGCTGGCCAGGCGGTGCGGCTGGGCAGGGGACGCCGCCGCTGCATCCCGGCCAGGAGAGATGAGCACGGAGGCGGGCGAGGGCATCACTTTCTCCGTGCCACCCTTCGCCCCCTCGGGGTTCTGCACCATCCCCGAGGGCGGCATCTGCAGGAGGGGAGGAGCGGCGGCGGTAGGCGAGGGTGAGGAGCACCAGCTGCCACCGCCGCCGCCGGGCAGCTTCTGGAACGTGGATAGCGCCGCTGCCCCTGGCATCGGGTGTCCCGCAGCCACCTCCGCGAGCAGTGCCACCCGGTGCCGGGGCAGCTCTGGTGGTGGAGGCAGCCGACGGACCACGGTGGCATATGTGATCAACGAAGCGAGCCAGGGGCAACTGGTGGTGGCCGAGAGCGAGGCCCTGCAGAGCCTGCGGGAGGCGTGCGAGGCGGTGGGCGCCACCTTAGAGACCCTGCATTTTGGGAAACTCGACTTTGGAGAAACCACGGTTCTGGACCGCTTTTACAATGCAGGTGCGTTTGTTACCCCTTTCCCATCCTGCGCGGTCGGGACCCGTGTTTAACCTGTCGGTCTTTGGGGCGTTTTATTCTTCTGGGCGGGAAGCATTTACTTCTTGCCCCACTTTGGGGGCAGCGAGCGGCGCTGCGTGACTGCGCCTGTCGTTCGCCGCTCCGGGGAGAGCGTGTGTACCTGTGTCAGGGTCTGTGTGTATTTGTGCGACAGACGCATGGATCCACCCACCGCCCAGCGCTGGAGCCCTGGGTCCTTGAGATCAACCTGAAGAACTGTTTTCCAGCAGTGGGAAATGTTTGCCCCAGTCATTCCTTCTCCATTCAGGATCTCGGTTTCGCTTCTGTTAGGTTGGATCCCTGTTTTCCTTCTGCAGATGCCTGTGACCGTTTTAGATGAGGTTCTCTTTTTCTTTGTGTAATTTTGAGAGTACAGGAACGATGACATGCCACATAGCCAGCTGCACGCAGTGTGTAACTATATTAATTTGCATGCCGTGTTGCGATCTTCCCAACTCATCTTACCTTCAGTAAGTTTTAGTAGCTTGAACTTCTCATCTCTCACTAACCCGGACTTTCAAGTAATTACAGTGCTTTCAAAGGCAATAACATCACAATTTACACTGAACTTGTGTGGTATCTTTGTAAGGATTTTGGTGAGAGAACCAGGGTCTTTTTAAAAATTACCCCATATACCATGGTGGGCTAGAAAGTTTATTATTTAACATTGTCTAAAACAACCATATGCTATCCTAATAACAACATTAGTTTGGCCGTTAAAGTGATTGCTAGCATAATCCATGAAAGAAATGCATCTTTTCAACCTATCTCAGATTTCAGAAAATGTTAAGGCAGTTCTAGTAACTGAAGCAATTAACTGCCTGTTAGCAAATGTTAGCACTAATACCACGTTATGGAAATTAACTTTAGCCCCCTTTATATCCTGTGTTGAGAATATATACATGTTTATGTTTATATTTGTGGGTAAAAACCTGGTTCATTGGTTTCAAAACAATATACTTCTTGCATTTGTGATCACATAAAAGGCTTTATTTTCCAATTTTGTTTTTAGTTCTGAATCTCTTCAGCCTCTTCCAAGCACCTGAAGTAGGCTTATGTCAGTCTTGGAATTCAGCCAAAGCTGAGTATTTTAAGAACAACAAGAACTTCATGTTAAAGAAGCCAGACTAAATAAACTAGGACTTTCTGGTTCTGGTATTTTTAAAATAGTTTTGGTCTTCGTAACCGAGCATGGATATAATATATTATAGCTTGATTCTTTGGGTAGCTTGCTATAAAAGTTACATCAACATAACTTTTCTAAAAATTATGGCACTCTTATTTTTGGATTATAATTTGGAAGAAGCTTCAAAGAACTAAGATATGAGAGGAAAATACCCAACTGAACACTTGAGCCTATTTTTATTGCACTGATTGGGTGTTTTTTTCTAGGGCTCTAGAAAAAAAATCTTAAACTCTAAGTTAATTTGAAAGAAACTTTCCTAACAAGGCTTAACTTTCTGTTACTCTCCAAACACTGCCTCTGGGAAAGGGAGAGAGAATGATTACAAGGGAGCTGACAGTTTGAGTATATTTCATTGAATCTTCCAAACAAGCCTGTGAAGGAAGTACTTACCTTCACAGTGGGTGGGAAAACCCAGAGAGCCCTAACTGGCCCTGGGTTTCATAGGGAGTAAGGGACCAAAGCAGGAGTCTACTTCAGGTGGCTGACCCTAAAAGGTCATGCTTGGGCCCAGTACAGTGTCTCACACCTGTAATCCCAGCACTTTGGGAGGCCAAGGCGAGTGGATCTCCTGAGGTCAGGAGTTCAAGACCAGCCTGGCCAACATGGTGAAACCCCATCTCTACTTAAAAGACAAAAACTAGCCGGGTGTGGTGGCACATGCCTGTAGACCCAGTTGCTTGGGAGGCTGAGGCAGATCTCTTGAACCTGGGAAGCAGAAGTTGCAGTGAGCTGAGATTGTACCACTGTACTCCAGACTGGGTAACAGAGTGAGACTCTTGTCAAAAAAAAAAAAAAAAAAAAAGGTTATACTTGGCCCTTGCTTCCTCCATTTAGGTGGGCTGAGTTACTGTCAGAATCAAGGAAAGCTTACTATCTTGGAATCAGGTGAGTGAGCTGGCAAAGATCTTACCAGGCATTTAGGTACATATGATAGTGGAGAGGGCATGCTCTGGGAAGCCTCTTGTTCCTGGGTCAGCTCTGTCACTTCCTACTGCTTCTTTCAAACTAGACAGGCCTCTGTTTAACTCTCCCCATCTGGGTGGCACGAACTCCGAGGATGAGTGCCTTCTTATTCAGCATGGAAGCATGAAAATGTGACAGAATGAAGGTGCTGCATCAGTTTCATCCACACTCTGTTTTTATCTTATTTTATTTTATTTAGGGACAGGGTCTCACTCTGTTGCCCAGTTTAGAATGCAGTGGCACGATCATGGTTCACTGCAGCCCGGAACACTTGGGCTCTGGTGATTCTCCTGCCTCAGCCTCCCAAGTAGCTAGGACTACAGGCATGAGGCACCACACTGGGCTATTTTTATTTTACTTTATTTTTTCGTGGAGACAAGGTCTTGCTATGTTGCCCAGACTGGTCTCAAACTTCTGGTCTCAAGCAATCCACCTGCCTTGGCCTCCCAAAGTGGGATTACAGGCGTGAGCCCTGTACCCAACCTTCCTTTGTTTTTCTAAACTAAGGGCTGTGGAGTTTGATGGTAGTAGAACTGATTTTCTTCTGACTTGTAAGACGGCTTGTTCTTCCTCCATCAGGGGTTGACAAACTTCTGTAGAGGTCTAGATACTAAATATGTTAGACTTTGCAATTAAAAAAAACAAAAAACAAAAAAGCCTTTATTTCAGAATCAGAGAGTATTTGTGCAGGTTTGTTACAGAGATACATTGTGTGATGCTGAGATTTGGGGTATGAATGGATCCGTCACCCAGGTGGCGAGCATTGTACCCATAGGTGGTTTTTCAGCCCCCTCTCTTTTCTCCTTCTGGTAGTCTTCCCCGTCTGTTGTGGCTATCTTTAAGTTTACATCTACCTAATGTTTAGCTCCCACTTACAAGTGAGAACATGCAGTATCTGGTTTTGGTGTCTTTTTGGTAGAACGATTTATTTTCCTTTGGGTATATACCTAGTATGGGATTACTGGGTCGAATGGTAGTTCAGCTCTTTGGTCTTTGAGAAATCTCCAAATTGCTATCTATGGTGGCTGGACTAATTTACATTCTCACCAACAGTGTATAGGTATTCCCTTTTCTCTGCAGCCTCACCAACATCTGCTATTTTTTGACTTTTTAACAAAAGCCATTCTGACTGGTGTGAGATATTATCTCATTGTGGTTTTGATTTGCATTTTCCTGATGATTAGTGATGAGCATTTTTTCATGTTTGTTGGCTGTTTGTATGTCTTCTTCTGAGAAATGTCTGTTCATATCTCTTACCTACTTTTTAATGGGGTTGCTCTTTATGCTTGTTAGTTTGTAGACCTTTCTTAACTGCATTGTTTGTGAATATTTTCTCCCATCCTGAGGGTTGTCTGTTTACTCTCTTGATAGTGTCTCTTGTGCGGAAGCTCTTTAGTTTAATTAAGTCCCATTTGTCATTTTTGTTTTCATTGCAACTGCTTTTGAGGACTTAGTAATAAATTCTTTCCCAAGGCCAATGTAGAAAGGTATTTTCCTAGGTTTTTTTCTAGGATTCTTATGGTTCGAGGTCTTACATCTAAATCTTAATCCATCTTGAGTGAATTTTTGTATATGGTGATAGATAGGGGTCTGATTTTATTCTGCATGTGGTTAGCCAGCAGTCCTTATTGAATAGAGAGTCCTTTCCCCATTGCTTATTTTTGTTGACTTTGTCAAAGATCAGATGGTATTAGGTGTGCGGCCTTATTTCTTGAGGTCTCTTTCACAACTTCTCAGCTCTGCCCTTGTTACTCAGGACCTAAACAAATGATCGTGACTATGTTCCAACCAAACTTTATTCACGGACACTGAAATGTGAACTTCATATACTTCACAAAGTATTCTTTCTTGTTTTATAACCATTTTAAAATGTAAAAACCATTCTTAGCTTGCAAGCCATACTCAACAACAGGTGGCCCGCATGTGCCATGCTGACCTTTGCTCTACACCCACGACCTGTACTTGAAAGTTGATTTTTTATGAGGTTGTGGGAAGAACACTGTCCTGCATATTAGATGTAGGTTTTCATCCCAGCTCTGCTGTGAACCATGTAATTGTGAGAACGGCCCTTCATTGCCTCCAATGGTGTTTCTTTGCCTGTAAAATTGATCAGGGTAGAAGTGAAGGGGGAATTGAACACAATTTTTAGGATTCCCTTATTTAATCCTGTGAATTTACGAAGGCAAGGTGGCATGGGATGCAGGCACAAAGCATTAGAGTAGCATTTTCAAGGTTTGGCTTTGGGTCCTGATTCTTTTATAACTTGGAACAATTCATTTAAAGTCTCAGAAGAGTGGAGTGTTAGAATAATTGGTATCTGAGATTCCATCTGGCTCTCCAATTATGTACTTTAAAATGACAACATTATTAAGACAAACGAATCATTTCAGTTTGGAGAGATGAAATGAACTGCTTATATAGATCATATTCCTGCCCCTGAGGAGCTCTGAGTTGGTGGGGAGGGCAGACCCAACGTCTTTGCCATAGCAGTGCCTCTGTGCCAGGATGCCCTGGGCTCTCAGGAAACAGCTTCAAAAATCAGACTGAGGGTGGGAAGGGTTCAAGGGTAGCTTCTTACACTTGTGTTTTGTTTGTTTGCTTTTTTCCTTTTTGTGGAAAATGGGGTCTCGCTATATTGCCCAGGCAGGTCTCAATTTCCTGGGCTCAAGCTATCCTCCTGCCTCTGCCTCCTTAAGAGTTGGGATTACAGGCATTAGCCACCACACCTGGCAAGGGGTAGCATCTTAAAGGATGTGACACCTGAAGTGAAATGGCAGGGTAAGCAAGGACGGCCTAATAAAGATCTCAGCGTTTTACATGGGAGACAATGATGTTTGAATAGCTCTATCTAATGGAGTGAATAAGAACTTAGTCTCAGCTACTCAGCAGGCTGAGGTCGGAGGATCCCTGGAGCCTGGGAGGTTGAGGCTACAGTGAGCTGCCATCATACCACTGTAGTCCAGCGTGGGTGACAGAATGAGACCTTGTTTCAAAAACAAAAACAAACAAAAAAAACCTTGAAGTTTGGTAACATTTAAAAAAAACTTTCCTGATCTTTATGTACTGGTGCCTTTTTAAAGAAGAGGTTGCAGTTAAAGGTTTTCACTGATTTTTCTCAATCTGATTTCTATTTAACTATATTTTGATTTCTTCTTTGACTACACTTGTCATTTGCTTTTTCATTTTCTTTCTGAGGTGAAACTAATGCTCTATTAATGCTTTTATGAAAATTCATCTTATTTACATATACAAGAGACTGTCACTCAGAGACAGCAAAGCCAAGCTGACAATACCTCTTCTGAGTCCTCTGCATTATAGGCAGAACATTCTGGAAAAGTTAAGAGATGTCAGTACTATCGTGTTGCCCTTTGTAGGTGGACAGATCCCAACTGGGAAGCTCTCCCCCAAAAAAATTTTTTTTGAGACAGAGTGTCACTCTTTTTGTCCAGGCTACAGTGCAGTGGCTCAGTCTCAGCTCACTGCAGCATCTGCTTCCCGAGTTCAAGTGATTCTCTTGCCTCAGCCTCCTGAGTAGCTGGGATTACAGTGGTGTGCCACCATGTCCAGCTAATTTTTTTCGTATTATTAGTAGAGATGGGGTTTCACCTTCTTGGCCAGACTGGTCTCAAACTCCTGACCTCAGGTGATCCACCCAACTTGGCCTCCTAAAGTACTGGGATTACAGGCATGAGCCACTGCACCCAGACCTAAATTTTTCTTTTTTTAGTGGACATCAATTCTGTTATTCTCTCATTTTGCTTATGAAAATACTGAACCTTGAAGAGGTTTTATTCATTCACTCAGGTTAAATATTTGAAGGTTCTTGCTTGGAGCACACTTTTCTTAGAAACAGTATTGCACATGGTGGTCAGATTCTGGGACTAGCCTGTAGGAAGCCTGGTTAACATAGTGTATGGAACCATTCACAATTTTAAACATTTGGAAAAATTCTGTTTCTGAAACCTAAAACCGGGACTTTTCCTATATTAGACCAGTGACTTGCTTTTATCCAGCCCTTGGTAGCATCTTGGCCAGATGTAGGAGAAGCATCAGCTTGGAGTGGTGGCATTGGTGGCACTGTGGAGAGATAGGGGACAAAGGGAAGATCAGGTGGCTGCAGGGAGATGAGGGATGCTGTGTGAAGGAGGAGCCAATGCCTGCAGGAGATCTAAGAACACTTTCACCTCCTTCCGGCTGCTTCCCCTTCAACTTCCTGCCGAGGTAAGACCCAGGGACGCTGCCGTGCTCAAGGCCACCTCACTCCCTCAGTGGACACAGGGTAGATTGGCTGCCCGCTTCCCATTTCCTTGCCACCAGCCTTCACAGCTGCCCGGGCCTTTTAGCTTGGCTCACTGCAGATTGCAATCTCTTACTCAGCCTTTCACCCTGTAGCAATCGTAACAGGAAGGAAGCACATGCTAGTTGAAATTGTAAGAATTTAGCTTTTCTATTTTCATCCGTAGTATGTTCCCACTTCACCTGAGCTTGTGTTAATATGCCGTCTTGCTGGAGAGGCATTTGACCTTGCTGGGCTTTGGCTCTAACTTGCATCCAACAAAGCTTCTTAGGACTTCTAATCTTATTTGGTAAAACCATAAAACAAAACAGAACATAACCTTGTATTCCATCTATCCCAGATGGAGAAGTTCTTGAAAATTTTCCAGCCCACTTCTGCATTTCTACTTGCAATATACTTTCCAAGTATATCATCTCATATATTTTGAAGGAAAGGATAAAGTCTATATTTCCTAAATAATGTTTCCCATGAACCAGTTAAAAAAAATTGGAGGATGACTTGTGTTTGCCAACATTTAAATTTTTCCCTGTAAGGGTATTGTAAGTAGAGAGAGAGAGAGAGTGAGGAAGAGAGAGAGAGAGAGAGAGAGAGAGAGAGAGAGAGGAAAATCAACAACCAGCTACCTATTGCCATGATTTCCTGAAGAGAAGTTTTATGTTAAAAAAAATTAGAAGGGGATGTAACCTTAGAATAAAGGACAGATCTTTGCATAACAGAAATGGATGGAAAAACTCATGACATTATTTTTTTTTCCCATTTCTCCATGGATGAGTGAAAACTTTATCACACCTGTCAACAGAGTTGTGTTTGAGAGCCTCTGATTGGAACCGCCCTGCAGCCCCTTCCCACCTTTCAGCCATTGCATCATGTGTAAAACGAGCCTTAGTAAAATTATCAAAAGAGCAAATGTACATAAGCTCATAAGGGAAAACTCTGGTGAGGAAGGGATTTTGAAACCTCCTAGTGGTGTCCAACACATGGTTTTTCTCTGAGCTTTTCACGTTCCCTGGCACACCATCGCGGCAGCTGCCACCCACCCCGCACGAACTGACAGCATTGTGCTGCTTCTTGCTTTCTTGGATAATGGGTCAATTAAGGCAAAACTATAATTTTTTAAAAAGAGCTTAAATAGAAAATTGGATGGAAAAAAGCAAAATCAAAAAGAAAACTCCAGAGCACAAAAATAGATGTTTTTAGAGGACCGATTTCTTACCCCACGTAATCAACTGCATGTTGTCATGACTGGCCCTGCCTCTTAGGCTGCCGGGATCCTGCTTCCTTTCTTAAGTTGGTCACCTTTTGTCTGCTCGAGACATTTATCAGTTGGTAGTTCACGCTGGCTCCATCTCTAGGTGCAGCCTATGTGTTATATAAGCGCGGAACACAGGCTTGTCTCACCAGTGGCCTTAGCTGGAGCCAGCCTTCTGGGAGTTCTCTGTTTACAGGGCAGTTCCCCTCTGGTGGCTGTAAGAACTGTGACCTGCTTCCTGTTTCAGACATCTGGTTAGAGGGCCATTCAGTTCCTGTTTCTGGTTTGCAGGATAAAAGTGCTTCACACCTTCGTTGGGGAGCAGTGGGAGATGGACAAGCACAAAGTTTAGTAAATGTGCAAGTCTCTCCAGCATGAGGCACCAACTGTGACTATTTTCCAAGTAGTTCCTCCAAGTGATCCCTTCAAACACCATCCCAAGCCAGGAAAGTAGAGAAAAAAACCACAGGAAAAGACACTGTTGGCTGCTGACTCCAGGGCTGACAGTGAGCTGTGCAATGATGGCCCCTCCCAGGAGGCCATTCCAGGGCCTTTTATCACATGTTCCCCTTTCCATGGGACCCTCACTGTGGCTGTAGAACATGCTAGCATTTCCTCCACTCCACCTGGGGCAAGATGAGTGTGGGGAATGTGGTGAGGGTGGGCAGCGTGGCAGGAACCCACAGCTCCGTGGTTATCAGAAGAAATTGGGAACCCACAGCTTAAAAGGTATATCTTGAAGACAGCCTCATCTTCCTGTAATTTGGATATAGGTAGGTGGGGAAAACTGGCTAGATATAAGAAAGATACCCTTATTGTCAGGGAGGAAAATTAAACTTGAAAAGTAAAGGAAATCAAGACAAAATGACAAATTAAAAATTCATTGGTGACTCTAATATATTGGTTCCTGTAGTTATTTATTTATTTATTTTTTAAAGACAGTCTCCCTGTGTCACCCAGGCTGGAGTGCAGTGGCATGATTTCGGCTCCAACTACAACCTCTGCTTTTTCCAGGCTCAAGTGATCCTCCTACTTTGAGTACAACCAAGCCTGGCCAATTTTTGTATTTTTGTATAGAGATGGGGTTTTACCATGTTGCCCAAGCTGGTGTTGAACTCCTGGACTCGAGTAATCCTCCTGCCTCAGCCTCCCAAAGTGCTGGGATTATAGGCATGGGCCACTGCGTCTAGCCTAATTGTTTTAGTGTATTAGTTTTTCTTTTTGGCCAGAGGTATTGACTAGAGACACTGATCTAAGTATGTGCCAGCTTAGTGGAAAAGCAGGAAGGATACGAGACAAAGCTGATTTTCCAAATCTTGTCTAATTGTTCCAAAAATGTAAAGAATTGAGCACTTACATTTTATATAAATTTTATTTTGTAGTGTTTATGGTTTTCCAAAGGAAAACAGAAAAACTAAAAGATACATAATTGAAGCTACATTGTGGTAATTTTCTTAGGGGAGACAGGAGAGAGAATTGTAAATATTAAGAGCATCTCCTCTTTAATCACAGTGGAGCAGATCTGTGTAACTTAAATGCCACAGAAGTCAAACAGGGTAACAGAAAACAGTCCGCTATAAGCAGACGTTTTCTGTTACAGTAGTTCATCAACGATGAGGAAAGCAATTGCCTTTGGTATATGATTCATACAGGAAGTAAGTTATATTCCTTTGTACAGGAAATCTATAAAAATGGTTGAGACCAGTTATATCAGTACTTTTCAAACCTGTGAACTCTTAAGAAACAGAAACATGAAGGAGAGCTGCCCTAGTGAGCATCAATCAACGTTAGGTTATCTGTCCACTGACCCCAAGCCACATAAAAACAAGCCTTGCCTAAGCCAGATAATTCTCTCTCCTTTAAAAAATTTTGATTACCTCTTTTTCTTTTCTTTTCTTTTTTTTTGAGACAGGGTCTCACTCTGTCGCCCAGGCTGGAATGAAGTGGCTCAATCATAGCTCACTGCAACCTCTAACTCCTGGGCTCAAGGGATTTTCCCACCTTAGCCTCCCAAAGTGTTGAAATTATAGGCATGAGCCACTGTGCCTGGCCTAATTACTCCTATTTCTTATTTTTAGAAAGTCATCCAAGGCTATTACATATCACTTTTTTTTTTTTCCAGTAGAGACAGGGTTTCGCCTTGTTTCCCAGGCTATGGTCTTGAACTGCTGGGCTCAAGCAATTCACTGACCACTGCCTCCCAAAGTGCTAGGATTATTGGCCTGTGCCACCATGCCCAGCCGTTCCAAATACCTCTTAATGTCACACTCAAGTTTTCTAATATGGTAATTGTGAAAATATCAGCTTAAAGCTGGGGCAACCAGGACAGGAGTGCTATTCCTGCTGTCCAGGGGCCATAGCTTTGGCCTCTAGCTAGATATTTCCCAGTTTATAATTTGATCACTCTGAGGTTTAGGCGATTTTATGCAGCTGGGTCAGAATGATAATGTAAATAAATCAGTTGTTCAATGCTACTCCTCTGCCTTTGATTCTCATACTCTTGAACCCAGGAGGCAGAGGTTGCAGTGAGCCGAGATCATGCCATTGCACTCTAGCCTGGTAACAGTGAGACTTTGTCTCAAAAAAAAAAAAAAAAAAAAAAAAAAAAAGATGATACTATTTCTTATAAACGAAGTAGACTGGGCAGTGTAATTAACTTTATGTTACAGTTGGAAAGGCTATGTGAGTGGCCAGATTAAATCAAGTGGTTGAATAGGAGGTCTTCCAACTTCCAAACGATACAGGTGTTTTGTTTGCTATTCTACAATTTCCACCTGCAGTGAAAAACATTTCAAAACATTTTGAAGTACATGTTCTGTTTAAGAGGATCAGTTCTCTTATTTTGGTCCACGATGGCAGTTATTATTGTGAGGAAGAGTCAGAGTAGTGACACAACTTTCTGATCGCCTCTTGCTAGCAGATTTTAGTGACATCTTAATCAGAAAACTCACTTAGGTTTTTCAGTCTGTGTCAACAAGGGAGCCAACTCAGTAGTGACTGCCAGTTGCTTGGCCTTAAGCTGTAAGTTGGGCTCTTCTCAGGCAAGTCTTGGGCTATTTTCTGGGCATAATGGTTACATGGACTGCGATAGACCAAAATCAACATTTCTCTCAACTGATCCAGAAAGTGGGGTTTACAGCACAGCCCGGGGACAGTTCTTTTCTTGTTTCCCTGAGACGTGCTGGCTCTGGAGTCTGATGCACTTTCCCTTAATGTGACAGCATATTCCTAGTAATTAAATTTCATAAGCATTTATTATTAATTGCCTATAATATGCCTCTTACTGAATCAGGCTGTATTGAAGAACTAAGCGGAAGAAGGCATACATCTTCAGGAGTATAAAGGTTTATAACGTATCTATTTGCATGGGAAAAACATTAAAAAATTTATGAAACATGTTAGTCAAAAAGAAAGTATATAAAATACTTTAACAGACACTTATGCATCTGCATACTACCTAAATAAAATAGCTAATAGCAGTTAAACATTTTGACATACTTGTTTTACTTCTCTTTGTTTTTTAGAAAAATAAATAATTCTGGGCAAAACTAAAAGCTTCTTTCTACCTCATCAATTTCCCTTCCTGGGAAAATGCATTCTTCATGGGAAGAACCATGTTACACTGTTCTAGGCTATAAGTTACAAAAATCTAAAATAATGACTCTTCAAATATAAACATATGCCAAATATTGAACGAATTTAGTATTTAATGAGAAAAACCAGAAAGATATTAAAACTGGTTGAAAGGAGAGTTCAAAGAGCAAATATTATATACACACACAAAATCAGGAATGGTGAAATGAACTTGCTAATACATGCAAAATTAGCTGATACTATGTAAGGCAATTCTATAAGTATAAATGTTGGAGCCATCTATTCTGGAGGGTGGAAATCAATTGTATCTCTACCAAACCATATTCATTTGTATTGCTGTGGACAAGAAATACTTGCTTTACTATCAGTTTGCACAAGGTAATATTTACCCCGACAGCATTGTAAAATGGCCAGATCACTAGGAGGACAATCAAAGGTACACACCCCTTTAAAATAAGGTAATTCCCACAGGGAGTGCTGCACTAAGCCAAGCCCTCCACTGAAAGGATACTCACAAGTCTTGGGCAACTCTTCCCTGCAGAAGGTTGGTCATTCTCAGCAGGCTCTATGCCTGTCTCTCCAAGTGCTCTGAACAACCTGACTTAAAGGACCTACTGCTGTCTGTGCTACTCTGCCATCTGAAGCTGAGAGGATCCCAGAATACCTTGCTTTAACCAGGGTTCCTAGTCATGGTTATTTTAGGTCAGGGAACATGTACAAATTGACAATAGGATGTCTGTCAGTCTCCTAGGTTTTGGATGTGAGAAGAGATACAAGCCATATGGCCATAACCAAGCCAGGAATATGCCAGTGGGATGCCTGCAGTGTCTGGAAAGCCAACTTCCTTCTTATTTTAGATTATCATTGTTAATATGGGACCTTCAGTTTAGACTGCTCCAAATAAGCCTATTTTATGGAGGAAAAAGTTTATATATTTTAGAGGGCTAGCACACTGCTGTAAAATTACACAAACTGACCAGCTGCTTAAATGACACTCTGGTCTTATAAATTAAAGCAAGATATATACAAACAGCATGCATTACTATGCACTAGGTGTATGTGCTAATCACTCTCTATGCGTGACTTTATTTAATATTTTTTCTTTTGTTTCTGAGACAGAGTCTCACTCTGTTGCCCAAGCTAAAGTGCAGTTGCATGATCATGGCTCACTGCAGTCTTGATCTCCTAGGACCAAGTGATCCTCCTGCCCCAGCCTCCCAAGTAGCTGGGACTGTAGGCATGCACCGGCACACTGGGCTCATTTTTTGTTTTTATTTTTATCTTTTATTATTTATTTGTTTATTTGAAACAGAGTCCAGACTGGAGTACAGTGGTGTGATCTTGGCTCACTGCAATCTCTGCCTCCCAGGTTACCATCCCCTGCTAATTTTTTGTAGTTTTAGTAGAGAAAAGGTTTCGCCATGTTGACCAGGCTGGTCTCGAATTCCTAGCCTCCAGTGATCTGCCCACCTTGGCCTCCCAGAGTGTTGGGATTACAGGTGTGAGCTGCCATGCCCAGCCTTATTTTTATTTTTTGTAGAGACATGATCTCACCATGTTACCTAGGCTGGTCTCAAGCTCCTGAGGTCAAGTGATCCTCCCGCATCTGCCTCCCAAAGTGTTGCCTTGGCATTACAGGCGTAAGCCCCTGTGCCTGATCTATTTAATCTTTAAAACAACTTTATGAGGCAGATAGCATCAGCCGATCAGTTTTTTTGTTTGGGGAAACTGAGTCCCCAAAACTATTGTTAGCAGTGGTCTCAGTGTCACATAGCTACTGAGGGGCAAAGTCCAATTCTGAACCCAAGTCTGTCAGACTCCAGAATCTATTAACTTATAACTATGTTCTCCTGTCTCACAGATATATGTTTTATATTTGAAAACATTGAAATTATTATTAATATCATGATTACAGGCATCACATAAGCAGATTTTTTTTTGCCTGCTTAAAATGCAAAATTTCTAAGTTCTATATAAAATTAGGTTAAAAAGGTGTAATTTCTGCCTTTTATGATTTTACAGCCTACCAGTTGAATTCAGCAATTTAATAAATAATTGTTGGGAGCCTACAACATGCGGGATTATATAGTGAAAAAGTAATGAATAAGTAAAAAAATCTGAAGGAATGTTTTAAGGACTTCATAATGTAGATCATTTCACTGAACTGTACACTTGAGAACAGTTTATTACTGCTATAAAAGATGTGAAAATGTATCGAAAATAAAAATCTTATGCAATAGTATACTATGCATTAGACCCCCCAGTTAATTTTTTAAATGAAATCAGTATCATAATGGAAATTGCTTAAATTCCAAGGTTTTATTAAAAACCGTTCAGATCTCATAAATATAGATAAAATATTATTAAATTTTTCTTCCAAGAGGGGTATTAAGATTCTTTAATTAAGAAGAACTTTTTTATATTGACTCTTATGGAAACAAGTAGAGTTATTGCCTGAGGTTTAGAACCTTTTTAAAAATATATTATTTTTCTAGTAATGGAATTTGAAGCCCCTCGTATTCATCTTTTCAGCTTGTGAAAAAATCTAGGTTGTTTTAGATAGTTAAAATGTGCCAACAATATAATTTCAATTTAGTATTTTTCTGGCCTGTGTTACATAATAAAATTGTGTTGCTTACTTGATGATATGTAGAATGTTTGGTTCTTGGCTGACAGAAAATAGTTAACCTGAATGCCAAGCTCTTGAATGGCTGGGCCAGAATAAGAATATCAAATAAACGAACCAGGTTCCCTTAGATAATAAAGGCAGATGTAGTGGGTGCATTGTCAATGTAGAACCATATCTATATTATGATATACATAAAACATGACTAAGGCAGAAATCTGGGCTACCTCTGAAGGTTCTAAGTAACATTCATGAATATATGCTTTATATAATATTTCTTTTTTTTTAATTTATGTAATATTTCTGATTGTTTTTGAGTCACATACAGTTGATGTGCGGTAGTTCTATCATGACATCTCCTAGATTTTTAGGATATTGGTCTTGGGAAATTAGTTTTGGTTGATCCAGTGAAAATTTGGGTTTCAAATCCAGACAGTAGGATTTGATTTTTCAAAAATAACTCCTCAACTGCACCACTGCACTTTAGCCTGGGAAAACGGAAGCCCTCTCTCAAAAAATAAAGCAACCAAATAACTCCTAGTCAGTTTCCCAGATATGCTGACCCGGTGTTTACTGTATACATAGAGTAAGAAAAGATTTGTAGATACTCTAGAGGAGCCTGGAGTCTGGTTTTAAAACCTGATATTTCTCTTAGCATGTGTATATTATTGCAAAGCAGGGTTGGGGCACAAGTTGCTTGGCTTGACCTAGTGAAAGAGAATAAAGTTGCAGCTTGCACGTGAGTTATGACAAGAATAGTTGGCTTGACTTTTCTTGCTGAGCAACTCAGTGTTACCAATATTTTATGTGCTTGAATATGCTTGAATTGACCTTGGCAGTTGGTAAATATGAAATAAAATTGAAAAGGAAATACTATCCTACTGTTAACGGAGTCCCAGACTCTTCTTTCCCTTATAAACTCAGTAGTGTAGACAACTCATTTAGCCATTAAATATGACATATGAGTGGGTTACCCAAGGACTGGTCCTGCTGTGATGATTAGAATCTCATTTTGCAGATCTTCGTTGTTTCCAAGCTGTCAGCATTAAGAAATTTTTGCAGTCACTTACGATTGTAACTTGATTACCATTTAACTTACAGGACCATTGTGTTAGTGCTTACTCATCCATTCAGCATGTATTCAAATAAAGGGCACATTTGTCGAATCAGTGTTAATTTTGATTAATTTATGTCAGATCAAGTTACAAGTGACAAAAATTCTTGCTTAGGAACATAGCGTGCTTACAAAGTTCATGCTTTAACATCCTTTTTAAGAAATATAAGATGCAAAGCCATACAAATTAAGAAGGCAGGCTGGGTGCAGTGGCTGACGTCTGTAATTCCAGCACTTTGGGAGGTAGAGGCGGGAGGATCACATGAGCCCAGGAATTCGAGACCAGACTGGACAACACAGGGAGACTGTGTCTCTACACAAACATGTTAAAACTTACCTGGGTGTAGTGGTGCACCCCTGTGGTCCCACCTACTCAGGAGGCTGAGGTGGGAGGATCATGTAAGTCCTGGGCAACAGAGTGAGACTCTGTTTACAGAAAAAGAGGTGAATTGCAGGAGCATTTCAAAGTTGCTAATGTTTAAACATTAGCAGTGTTCATTAGTGACAGGGTTAGGGAATGCCTTGCCTGGGGTTATGGGAAGTTTAGAAGTTCAGATAGAATCCTTTGGTTCTTGACTGTGTTTGTGGCAACAGAGGGCAGGCAAAGGCAGATAACTCCAAGCTAAAGAATTTGTCAGTGTTTGAGATTTGAGCTTAAGTAAACTTCTGGGAGTATTATGGTTAAATTTATAATGTCCTCACCTGTGGCTTGTTTGGTGCCCACTTGTAAAATCTTTGAGAAGGTTAAACCTTAATAGCAGCCGGGTGCAGTGGTTCATGCCCATAATGCCAGCACTTAGGGAGGCAGAGGCTGGTGGATCGCTTGAGCTCAAGAGTTCAGGACCAGACTGGGCAACATGGTGAGACCTCATCTCTACAAAAAATACAAAAATTAGCTCGTCATGGTGGTACACACCTGAAGTCCCAGGTACTCAGGAGGCTGAGGTGGGATGATCGCTTGAGCCAGAGGCTGCAGTGAGCTGTAATTGCACGGCTGCACTCCAGCATGGGTGACAGCAATGCTCTGTCTCAAAAAAATGGAAAATAAGACAGCCCCCAAACCTTAAAAACATACAAGTGACACTCTTCTACTTTAGCCGATTTGTGTATACACTTGGAACTAAAATTAAGATGTTGATGTATTTCCTTGGTTTGCCTGGAGAGACAGTTACACTGCAGGGTGAAATATAAATAAGTAATGAGAAAGTGCAGCCTCACAATTTCCAAGCTTCATAGAACTCACTTAGACTCTCTACTTAGGTTTTATCAAAGAATAGGTTTTTATCATATTAAATAGAGAATGAACATTCTTCTTGATGGATAGATGGATAATCTCTTGATTATTCTGGATTGGATCTTCTTATCATTTACCTGTTTGCAGGCTGTAAGTTAATTTCTAATTTGAAGTAACCCAAGAAGGGCCAGATCTCAGTGATGCCAGAAGGGAACACACTGTACACACAAAAGCTCTTGCCACTATGTTGTGACATTGCTTGAGAATTTTCAAGCAAAATTGCACTGTGGTATTTGTACATTGTCATGCCTTAATTTTTCCAGGCCACAACTATTTAATAGGTTTGTGTGTTTCTCTAAAAACATCATTAGACACATTGCCTAAGTTTGCAGAGGTGGATGTATGAAGCAATCATGATCTTTCTGTTTTCAGACTGTATGTTCTTTGGGTTATTCTCCTTGGTTTATTATCAGGGGAGTTGGAAGCATGTTATTAAGGAGCATTCTGGGCCAGTGGATATGCCACATTAAATTTGAGGTTTTCTGAGAGCATAGAAGAAGAAAAACCCTGTGATAGGAGAATTCGAGACCATCATCTGCTTAGTTACCTGGTCTACATGCTGAAAGCTTAATTTGAGACCTGGACTATGTTACGAGCTTCTGATGATTTAATATTTAGTCGATGAGAATTACTTTTTCAAGACTTGTCATTGTCCCATTTAGCCACAGCAGAAAGTATTACCCAACTTTTGAGCCATAATCTATACCTAATCTGTGGTCACCAGGGAAATTTCTTCCTGAATCCAGCATTGCATACTTATAAGCTTGACCTTAGCGTTCTTTTTCTTTTAAGGTATGAATAATCATGGAACTACTTAACCTTCTATTTTTATTCTCTCTTTAAGATCAGAATTTTTTTTTTTTTTACTGCATATTTCTGTTAGCAGCTCCTATCTATTCCCTCTTGAAATGGTATCTGAAGGCTGTTAAATAAATTCTGATTTGCTTTAAGGATTCAGTATTCAAATCATGCTTGATTCTTTGGGAGATTAAAAAAAAAAAAAAGCTGTTGCTCCATAGAGCTTGCATCATACGTGATATGACTAAGAAGGAACAACAGAAAAAGTCAAGTCCAATTTACACAATAATGAAAAATCTTTTGTTAGAGAGATCTGACAAGCAGCAGTTTCTGGTCCTTATTTTTTTTTGTGATGGAGTCTTGCTCTGTCACCGGGCTGGAGTGCAGTGGGGCAATCACAGCTCACTGCAATCTTTGCCACCTGGGTTCAAGCGATTCACCTGCCTCAGCCTCCCAAGTAGCTGGGACCACAGGCACGTGCCACCACACCCAGCTAATCTTTTACATTTTAGTAGAGACGGGGTTTCACCATGTTGGCCAGAATGGTCTCCTGACCTTGTGATCTGCCCGCCTCGGCCTCTCAAAGTACTGGGATTACAGTCATGAACCACCAAGCCTGGCCGGTTTCTGGTCCTTTAAAGAATTATTATAAGTTCCATGTCTCTTCTGTCTTGTTAACGCTGCATTTCTAGTACCTAAAAGAGTACTTGGCACTTGATACAGATTGATTGATTGAATATCACACTTTTTCCCCAGAGATGTTTTGATTACTGGTTTTGACGTCTGCTTTTTCTGCTTAAGTGTGAGTTAAGATCACATTTTATGGTTCTTGACATACCCCCAGTCTTCTGTATGAGTGTGTGACCTGTAGATGACACTTAATGATGTTTACAGAATATAATTCAATGATGTCATCCCTTTCCTGGAGGAGTGCACAGTCTGGTAAGGGACATCAGCCTATGAACATATTATATATATTGTGTGAATTGTTTGTTGTTGTTGTTTTTAAAAAATTGAGACTGAGTGTCACTCTGTCATCCAGGCTGGAGTGTAGTGGTGCAATCACAACTAATTGCAACCTTAACCTCCTTGGGCTCAGGCGATCCTCCCACTTCAGCCTTCTGAGTAGCTGGGACCACAGGTGTATGCCACCATTCTGGTTAATTTTTTAATTCTTTTTTTGTAGAGATGAGGTTTTACCATGCTGCCTAGGCTGGTGCTAATTGTTACAACAGAGGTTTATGTAAGGTCCTTTGTGAACACAAATCATTGAGGATTCTTCTGGGGGAGAAGGAAGTGGTGGAGGAGTTTGGCTAAGACATTGGACAGGAGATGACATTTGAACTGGGTTTTGAAGGAAAATGGTGAAAGCCAACATTTATTGAGCACTTAATACGGGCCAGGTATTTTATAATAAACCATGGAAATAAATGAATCTTTCCATAAGAAAGGGGTAGAATAAAGAGAGGGCCTGTGATAGAACTAAGGAAACACTGGCATTTCAAGATGGGTGGCTGGGCACGGTGGCTTATGCCTGTAATGTAATCCCAGCACTTTGGGAGGCTGAGGCAGGTAGATCACCTGAGGTCAGGCGTTTGAGACCAGCCTGACCAACATGGCAAAACTCCATCTCTACTAAAAATAGAAAAGTTAGCTGAGTGTGGTGTCGTGCGCCTGTGGTCCCAGTTACTTGGGAGGCTGAGGCATGAGAATCACTTGAACCTGGGAGGCAGAGGCTGCAGTGAGCTGAGACTGTGCCACTGCACCGCAGCCTGGGTGAAACAGCCAGACTCTGTTTCAAAAAGCAAACAAACAAACAGACAGAAAATAAAGATGGGCAGAGGAAGGCATCATCTAGTGAGAAAGGGAAGATAGTAAGGTGGTACTACAGATGGGAGAAAGTTCAGAGAGGGAGAGAGAAAAGGTGTTAGCTCTAAAAGCAATGCAAAGAGGGCTTGCCCGAAGGTCAGTCAAGTTGAAAGTTTCAGAGAAATAACTGGACTTGGAGATTAGGAAACCCCTAATAACTTCGCCAGAGTAGTTTCAGGAAAGCAGGTGGCCATAGATGTCAGGTACAGTGACTTGACTGATTTCTGGAGAACAACAGAAGGCATATAACAGGGAGTGTTATTTAAAGAAATGTGTTCCTGAGGGAAGCAGAAAGAGAAGGCAGTCTCTGGAAGCGGTGCAGGCTACTCCCAAGGTAAGGCACGTGGCCTGGTCCTGCTGGTATTCATGCCTCAGATGGGATGAGGTCAGCTGGCCTTTGTGGGCTCAGGTGTTAAACAGGATTTCCATGGGAACGTGGAAGGCAAATTCCCAACCACTGTCTTACAGTAACAACTTCTGGAGCATGACCCTTTGTAAATGTACTTGTTTTCTTGCTAATTTTAATTGGCTGAAAATAGAGTTGTTTTTCCTTCTGAGAATCTCTAACTTAGATAAATTAAAATTCACGGTGATACAGCTTAAGTTGAGAATTCTTGATTGGTTTGAACTCAGTTTACGGAAGCGTAGGACTTCTTTAGGAAGGGAACGTGCCCATCTCTCAGGCCAGAAAAGTCTTCCACACATCTGTCCCCAATGCCCAGATTTCACAGGCTTTTGGAAACTCAAGAATAAGAACAGGAACCCAAAATGCCTTTCTTGTTTTCTCAACCTCCTGAAACACTTAATTGCTCATAATGCTGGCTGCATAACAGTGAACATGATTCATTTTTAAAATGAGATATTTTTTGCTCAGTTTGCCACCTTACTTTGTAAACTTATAGTGGAAACACTTAACGTTTTTTTCAAAACTCTGCTTGTTTTTTTGGTTTTCTTCATCTTAAGCTTCCTAACCCCACCTCAGTGGAGGGCTGCTGTTAGTAGATTACCGAAATAAACCCTGGATTAACCTGCATAGTCTCACTACTGTGTGTGCATTCATTCATTTTCATTGCCTGTTCATCCATTCCAAAAAGAAGCCCCCCTGCTGCCCTCAACCATCCTCTTCTGAATAGGTACTATTGTGTTTACTGGCACATCTTGGAATGAACTCCCTTCCGACTTATCTGTATACAGAGAGGTGTACAATATTGACTGCTGTTTCTGTCAATACCTTCTGCAGGGTCTTCTGTGCCATGCTTACCACAGTAGGGTAGGAAGGAACACATTGCGTACAAACATTTCATATACTCAATATAGTAGAGAATTACTTTACTAGGGACTAAGGTCTTTCTCTCTCTTTATTAAAATAATGTGAGACCACAGGCTGAGCATGGTGGCTCATGCCTGTTATCCCAGCACTTTGGGAGGCTGAGGTGGGCAGATCACCTGAGGTCAGGAGTTTGAAACCAGCCTGGCCAACATGGTGAAACCCCCCATTTCTACCAAAAAATAAAAAAATTAGCTGGGTGTGGCGGTGTAGGCTTTTAGCCCCAGGTACTTGGGAGGCTGAGGCAGGAGAATCACTTGAACCTGGGAAGCAGAAGTTGCAGGAGCCGAGATCGTGCCACTACTCCAGCCTGAGTGACAGAGCAAGATTCTGTCTCAAAAAATAAAAAAAAATAAAAAATAGAGAGAACATTATAAAGCCAAATATTTTTAAAATCAGTTTTGAAAATCAGCTGTCAGGTTGTTGAGATGGAGCTGCTACAGGGTAGGTGAGACCCAAAGTGGAGCTCAGCTCAGGAGGGTTCTTGGCTTTGCCCAGGAAAGAATTCAAGGACAAGCCAAAGGTAGAAGAAAACAGCTTTATTGAAGAGGCAGTGTTACAGCTCTATGACTACTTCTTCAGTGCAGGGCTACTCAGTAGGCAAAGAATAGTAGCTCAGGGGAGCTTTGCAGTCATATTTATACCTCCTTTTAATTGCATGCAGATTAAGGGGTAGTTTATGCAGAAATTTCTAGGGAAGGGGTAGTAACTGTGGGTCACTAGGTCATTGCCATGGAAAGGGGCAGTAACTCCCTGGTATTGCCATGGCAACGGTAAATTGACGTGGCACACTGGTGGGCATGTCATTTTGTTGTTGAAAGCTGCTTCCGCTCTGGCTCTGGTTTAGCCAATCCTCAATCTGGTCCAGTGTCCAAGCCCCACCTCTGGAGTCAAGTCCTGCCTCCTACCCCAGTACGGAATGGTTTTTGATGACAGTAATAGTAATGATGATAATAATAATGAGATGAGGGTAGTAAGTTTTCTGTTTGCAGTAGGGGGAAATCAGCTAGGTTACATTCCTTTGGTTCATGTGAAATGAAGAAAATGCCCTTCTGGTTATCAGATAACTCCCTAATACACAGTGTAGCCCAGACCTCAGAGCTGTAGGTTAACATCTGCTCTACTCTCCATACTTGTACTTCCATACAGAAATTTGTTCTACTCTCTAGTTCCTAACATCACATTAAATGGCATCTAGTGTTTAAAACCAGAAATGTGCTTGAGATTCCTTTAATATAATAAGGAATTGTACACATATTATAAACATTAACCCTTTGTTTTTAAAAATTTATTATTTCCTTAGTTTTATGTTTATAGTCATAAATGTTTATGTTTTATATTTTGTTTATATCCCTTTAAAGGGATAGTTTTGACTAATTTAAAAATCTGTCAATTAATTCACATAAAAATTAAATCTAAAAATCTGCACTTTAGGTGCACCTAAAGTGCAGATTTTTGCTTCATACATATATCTGAGAAGTATTCATTTGTATTTTATTTTATTTTATTATTTTGAGAGACACAGTCTCTCTGTGTTGCCCAGGCTGAAGTCCAGTGGTGCTTTCATAGCTCACTACGGACTCAAATTCCTGGGTTTGGCTATCCTGCTTCAGCCTCCCAAAGTGCTGGGATTGCAGGTGTGAGCCACGTGCCTGGCCTGTATTTTCTTCTATAAAGTTTAATAAATGTTATTTTTATACTTGACTCTTACCTCCATCTTGAATTTATTTTGTTTTGTGATATAGGAAAAGTAATATGTCTGTATTGGAATCTACCATGATCGATGAGAGGAAACAATTTGTGGGCTAAGCGAAATTTATAAAGTTAACATTTCTTTAAATAGCATGTAGTATTTGGTCATGGTGTGGTCTGAAATATATGTTACTTGTATGAAAAAGATTTTCCCGGCCGGGCGCGGTGGCTCAAGCCTGTAATCCCAGTACTTTGGGAGGCCGAGGTGAGTAGATCACGAGGTCAAGAGATCGAGACCATCCCGGTCAACATGGTGAAACCCTGTCTCTACTAAAAATACAAAAAATTAGCTGGGCATGGTGGCACGTGCCTATAATCCCAGCTACTCGGAAGGCTGAGGCAGGAGAATTGCCCGAACCCAGGAGGCGGAGGTTGCGGTGAGCCGAGATCGTGCCATTGCACTCCAGCCTGGGTAAGAAGAGCGAAACTCCGTCTCAAAAAAAAAAAAAAAAAAAAAAAAAAAGATTTTCCCTTGCTTTTAAGGATTATACTGAAGATAATCTAATCTTTTCTACTTTGCTTAGAATTGCTATTATAAATATTGCACTGTTCTGTATGTATTGCATTGTACTGTAATATAATTTGTGAAAGGGGCTTAATGTCCCCTTTTACCATATGCCTCAGTTCATGCCCTAGGGGAGAGGTGCCCCCACATGGGACAGGAAGGGGCAAACTTAGTAGCGGTCATTTAATCACTTTTAGTGTAGCGTAGGAGTTACTGATGTATAGAGCAGCTGTCTATTTTAAACTTCACTTTTTCCCTCTTTCCTCCGTCTGTCGCTTTTTCTCTACCTCTCTTCCTCCTTCTCTTGCTCCCTTCCTCCCTTCCTTTTCTCCTTCCTTCCTTCCTCCCTTCTTCTCTTCCTTTAGTGCCCTTTGGTTGGGTTGGCCTCGTGTGCCAGACGTTAGGGCTAGAAAGTGAATGAGACACGGACCCTGCCATAGAATACTCAGTGCTGGTGGGCTTCCCTCTTCCGTCTCCTCACTATTTGTTTTTCTGTTTATTTTTGCCCCCAACCCACTTCTGTGTTTTTAAACTTATTTTAAATTCTCTCTTCTTCTCTTCTACTTTTAAATTTATTTTTAAAATGGAGAAATAATTTATATACCATAAAAGTCACCATTTTAAAGGACTGTATACAACTTGGTGGTTTTCAGTAGATTCACAAAGTGTGCAACCATTACCAATATCTAATTCCAAAACATTTTTAGTACCTCAAAAATAAACCCTGTAACCATTTGCTGTTACTCCCCGTATCTCCCTTCAGCCAGCCCTTGGCAACCACTAACCTGCTGTCTCCGTGGATTTGCCTATTCTAGATATTTCTTAGAAGTGGAATCAGGCAATATGTGGCACTTTGTGACTGGCTTCTTCCACTCAGTATAATGCTTCCATGCTTCATCCATGATGTAGCAGGGATCTGTACTTCATTCATTTTTCTGGCTGAATACTATCCCATTGTATGGTGCTTGAACGTATTTTGTTTATCCCTTCATCAGATGATGGACCTTTGGATTGTTTCTACTTTTTAACTATCGTGAATAAAGTAAGAACATCCATGTCAAGTTTTTGGAGGACATGATTTCAGCTTGCTTAAGTATATATCTAGAAGTGGAATTGCTGGGTCATATGGTAATTCAATGCTTAACTTTTTGAGGGACTACCAAACCATTTTTTTTTTTTTTTTTTTGGACACAGAGTTTCACTATGTCACCCAGGCTGGAGTGCAGTGGCACGATCTTGGCTCACTGCAACCTCTGTCTCCCTGGTTCAAGTGATTCTCCTGCTTTAGCCCCCCAAGTAGATGGGATTATAGGCACCTGCCACCATGCCTGGCTACTCTTGAATTTTTAGTAGAGACGGGGTTTTACCAAGTTGTCTAGGCTGGTCTCAAATCCCTGACGTCAAGTGATATGCCCACCTCCGCCTCTCAAAGTGCTGGGATTACAGGCATGAGCTACCGTGCATGGCCACCAAGCCATTTTCTAAAGTGGCTGTACCATTTTGCGGTACCACCAACAATGAATGAAGGTCCCAGTTTCTCCACATCTTCACCAATACTTGTTATTATCTTGTCTTTTATTAATCCATCCTAGTGGGTGTGAAGTGGTACCTTTTACTGTGGTTTTGATTTGCATTTCCTTATGTCCAGTGATGTTGACATCTGTTCATGTGTTTATTGGCTATTCGTATATCTTCTTTGGAGAGCTGTCCATTCAGATTCTTTGCTTATTTTTAAATTTGTCGTTTTATTCCTGAGTTGTAATCATCTGTACGTATTCTAGATACAAGCCTCTTATCAAATATATGATTCACAAATATTTTCTATCATCTTGTGGGTTGTTTTTCATTTTCCTGATAATGTCTTTTGAAGGACAAAATGTTTTAATTTGGATGAAGTCCATATTTATCTGTTTTTTCTTTTGTTTGTACTTCCATTGTCTTACGTAAGAAACTGTTGCCCAATTCGATGTCACAGAGATTTATACCTATGTTTTCTTCTAAGAGTGAGATAGTTTTCCTCTTACAGTTAGGTCATTGCTCCATTTTGAGTTAATTTTTATCTATCATGTGAGGTGGGGGCCGGCTTCATTCTTTTACATGTGGATATCCAATTGTCTCAGCATCATTTGTTGAAAACACCATTCTTTTGCCATTAGGTTTTCTTAGCACCCTTATGAAAAAAATCAATTGACCATAAACGTTTGAGTTAATTCCCATACTCTCCATTTGATTCCTTATGCTTGTCCTTATGCCAGTACCACATAGTCTTGATTACTTTTGCTTTGTATTAAGTTGTGAAATCAGGAAGTGTGAGGCCTCCGGCTTTGTTCTTTTTCAAGACTGTTTAGGCTATTTTGATTCCCTCGTATTTCCATATGCATTTTAGGCTTGTTAATTTCTGCAAAAAAGGCAGTTAGATCTTCCTCCTATTTTTAACTGTCCCCAATATTCTTTCTTTTCTCGTGACATTTTTTTTCCCTTTCTGTTTCATTTACATTTCTTGGTTTTCATGACAGCTGGACGCAAGTTTTGCTTCTTACCTATTGAATACGGAACTGATCAGTGAATTGCAGATTGCAGCTTTCAAGGTTCTGGCATTTATTGTCGTTTATCACACAGCCCAGCAGTGGGTGGATTTCCCTCCTTACCCTCTTCTCTTCCTTCCCTCTTCTCTCACCCCTCCTACCTTCTTCCTCCCTTCTTTCTCCTTCTTTCTTTTCTTCCTTCCTTTCTTTCTATCCTTTCTCCTTTCTTTCTTTGTTCCTTCCCTCCTTTATGTCGTCTTCCTTCCCTCTCTGCCATGGGTTAAGCGCTTCTGAATTGTGGGTGTTAGTAGACTCTGACTTTGAAATAAATGAGAATCACTACCTATTACCTATTACCTAAAAGTTAAATATTTCAATGTGGAAAGTCAAAGTATTTCTGAAAGATTTATTATAGTGATAAACTTGTCCTTTGTGATCTAGTTTCTTATACAAATATATATATACATATGAAACAGAACTTTAGAGGTCATATAATTTATTACCTTATCTAATACATAAATCTACCAAGTGGCTTTTAGATGTACTTTTATTATGTTTCTATATTGCCTTGTAAATGTGATTGATAGTGGAAATCTAATGAATACTTTCTAATTTTTATTAGGATATGGTGTAAAAACTCTGCTTTTTGTAAGAAAAAAAGGTTATAAAAATTAATTTTTCTGTAATATACTTACTAGTCCATGCCCTTTCTGGAAGTAATTCCTATTTGTAAATATTTCTAGGGTATATAGTTTAGCATCCTGTGTTTTGCAGACTACTTTTAGCATTAAGATATAAGACGGAAGAAATGGAGTTTATTATACATTTAAATTGGTCTTATGTTAATCTAATATGAAACCTTTTCTGAAACGTTACCTGAAGTTTGGAGGTCACAGTGACATGCTTTTTGCTGTGTAAATCCTTTAATGACTTCTGTTCTCAACCACAAATTCTGATTTTGTTGAGCCAGATGTCCTTGAATTCAGTACCCTAAAACCCAGTTGTTGGCTGGCATGTCTGGTAATGAAGGGACTTCGTCAGAACTTCAGATAACCTACCCCTCTATTCGTGACCCTGAGTGAGTTCAGATAAAGCAAGCATGAAAGTACAGAACTGCCAGGGCCACAGCCTTGACCTACTTGGCTGTGGGACCAGTGGTGCCCAGCTATTCTGGTTTTTAAATTAGGAAGTGTTTCCAGAGGCCATCCTTGTGGGTGGGCATTTCTTTACAATTGCTTGGCCTTGTTCTGAAAGAGAAACTGGAGCTTCAATTCAGAAGTTTATTCTGTGGAACAGTTGGTGCAGATTTGCAGGTGTAGTGTTTATACAGTCAGTCCCAACTTCTCCCCAGGGTGGGAAGTGGAAGTTGGTTTGGGTTCTGGCTTTCCCTGTAGCTTCCGTGGTTTTAGGCTGTACCAGATAGATTCTTGCACACCTCATGACCTGCGGGGCAGCTGGGATGACTCATGGGGAGTTGGGACAATTTCTGGGAATGTGTATAATCCAAGTAAATCCACAAACTATGTCTTCCTAGTGAAGGAATGGAAACGTATCTTTTATGACAAAACTTAGACTATGTATGTGGGAGACCTATGGTGTTTAATCTTGGCTCTGCCACTTACTATTTCTGTGTTCTTGCTTCTCTGAGCCTTAGTTTTCTCATCTATAAGATGGAGATAAAAGCAGTTACTGCCAGGCAAAGTGGCTCATGCCTGTAATCCCAGCTACTTGGGAGGCTGAGGCAGGAAGATCACTTGTGGCCAGGAGTTTGAGACCAGCCTGGGTAACACAGTGAGACCCTATCTCTAAAAACAAATAAATTAACTGCGCAGGGTGGTGTGTGCCTGTAGTTCCAGGTACTCAGGAGGCTGAAGTGGAAGGATGGCGTGAGTGTAGGAGTTTGAAGTTAAAGTTAGCTATGTTTGCACACTGCACACCAAGCAGGGGAGCAGAGCAAGACCCCATTTTTAAAAAATTAAAAAAGAAAACAGTTTCTGCTCTGTAAGTATAGGCTTATTGAGAAGGTTACATGAGGTCATGCACGTAAGGAATTTTGCACAGTGCTTGGCAGGTCATAGATTGCTGGCAGAAAAAGGACTTTAGAATTTTTGTAATCCATCATCTTATCTGATGCATGAATCTACCAAGAAGCTTTTAGCTGGGCTTTTATTATGTGTCTGTATTGCCTTATGCATTTGACTAGAGGGAATCTAATGATGATTTCCTAATTTTTGTTAGGATACTGCTTAAAACGTTCTCCATTGCTTGGGCATTAATGACTAGATGGTAGAGGAACATGATCCTAAAAACACACATGGTAATACTGGTCCCCAAAGCAGATAGATGTTCAGAGAGCTGAGAGCTGACCCTGCAGAGTCACTTGTCCCAGCTTCTTAGATGCAGTGAGACAAACACATCAATTCGGGCCAGGAAAGTTGCCCTAAGTTACAAACACATCAATTAGGGCCAGGAAAGTTGCCCTAAGTTTCAGTTCTGCCTCTTACGTAATCTCTCTGCCATGAGAAAGCTAGTATCTTAGCATCGTTTTGAGCTTTTACTGAGAACATGTTTATTAAGGGAGCAGGCACAGAGTAGGTGCTTTGCTAGCATTTATATATTCAGAGTGTGAACTTGTGATTTTGGGAGGTCTGTGTTCCATTTTTCTGTTGCAGCATAAGAAACCACAAAAAATTGTAGTGGCTTCAAACAACAACCTGTTATTCTCTCTCACAACTTAGTGGGTTGAGTGGGTTCAGCTGTGTGGCTCTTCCGTTACACCTAAACTTGGTTGAGTCTGAAGCCATCTGGAGGCTTGACTAGGCTGGAACATTGATTAAGGCTGATTCCCATGACTAGAAGTTAGTGTGGGCTGTTGGGCCTCAGTTCTTCTCCATGTGGCCTCTCCGGTTAGACTTCTCACATGGTGTCTGTATTCTGAGAGAGAGCATTCTATGAGTGAGTGTTCCAAGAAGAAGGACATGGAAGCTATCAGTCTGTTGTTTTGATCTAAAAATTCTCAGAACAGTATTTTTTTTTCTGCACCCTATTGCTAAAAGCAGTTATAGCACCAGCTCAGACTCAAGGGAAGTGGGTAACAGAATGGAAGGGGGCCATGTGCATGCAGAGGGGTAAGGACTTGATGGGGCCATCTTTGGAAACATCTACCATAGTCTGAATGTTCTTGCCTATGTCATCTGGGTGCACACATGTAGAGGTGGCTGATCAGAAGGGCAGTGGCTTAGTCCATTTTCTGTTGCTTATAACAGGATTTCTGAAACCGAGTAATATATGAGAAATGAAATTTATTTTTTACTGTTCTGGAGGCTAAGTCCTAGATCAAGGGGGTGTATCTGGTGAGAGCTTTCTTGTTGTTGGGGACTCCGCAGAGTCCTGAGGCAGTGTCGGATATCACGTGTCAAGGGGGCTAGCTTAGGTCTCATTTCCTCTTTAGTCACCAGTCTCACTCCTCTGATAACCTGTTAATGGATTAATTCATTCATGAGAGCAGAGCCGTCATGACCCAGTCGCCTCCTAGATGCCCACCTCTCAATATGCCCACATTGGGGATTAAATTTCACCATGAGACTCGGAGGGGGCACCTGTTTAAACCACAGCTGTAGCTCTCTGACTGCTTTGCATCCATCAGATAGCCAAGTCCTAGAGGGACACTGAGGCCTTGAGAACAGTCATCAGATTTTGAAAAAGTAGCAGTTAAAGTTCAAAACAGAAGATACCTGAATAGATTCAGCAAGAATAAGCTTTATGTGAATTTTTTTTTCTATCTGTAAATGTTCAGTTTCTATAGATAGGGTGGGTAGAAAACATACAGTCTGAATACTGCCCCTGAGATGTTTTGCTGACCAGTCAGAAGAGCATATGCTTGTAAACTGACCTGTTTGCCCACATCTTTGGGCATATTGAGATTAAACGGTTGAACAGAGACAAGGCAGCTAAAGATCTACCCTGGCTGATGTTTGAAGTGGAGAAGGCAATGAACAATCTTGTAAAAATCCTGTTTATAGGCTGGGCGCCGTGGCTCATGCCTGTAATTCCAGCACTTTGGGAGGCCAAGGTGGGCAGATCACAAGGTCAGGAGATCGAGAACATCTTGGCCAATATGGTGAAACCCCATCTCTAATAAAAATAAAAAAATTAGCTGGGCATGGTAGTCCCAGCTACTCTGGAGGCTGAGGCAGGAGAATCACTTGAACCCAGGAGGCAGACGTTGCAGTGAGCCGAGATTATGCCACTGCACTCCAGCCTGGGTGACAAGATTGAAACTCCATCTCAAAAACAAAAAAATTCTGTTTACACATCCAAGACTTCATCTTAGATAACTAGTTATGCAGGAAAGCAGAGATGGTTGCCTTTTAAAAAGATACACTGTGAGTTCAAGGCCAGCCTAGGCAACATAGTGATACTCCATCTCTATTTAAAAAAAATGCAAAAATTAGCTGGGCATGGTGGCATGCACCTGTGGTCCCAACTATTTGAGAGGCAGAAATGGGAGGATGGCTTGAGCTTGGGAGGCAGAGGTTGCAGTGAACCGAGATCTCTGCCACTGTATCCAGCCCAGGTGACTGAGTGAGATCCTGTCTCAAAATAAATGAATAAGCAAATAAAATAAAAGATACATAATGCTGACATGCATCTGGTATATACTGTTTCATTGCAGCCTTGGAAACAGGCAGCATTTGCCATTTTTATCTGCTAGCTGTGACGAGGGTAAGGCAATGAAGGGGTGGATTCACGGAGAGTACAAGGGTAGCAATGGTGCCAGAAACCTCCAGGAGACTGGGAGGAGGAAGCGGGAGAGGCCTTTACCCGGGGGCAGTGCAGACATTGGCATGTGGTTTATGGACTGGTTTAATTCACCTGCAACCTGCCTGTCCCTAGAGGAGTCTGCAGCCAGCATTCTAGTTTCCAGATAAAGACAGAGGACAGGAGGTGTACTTTCCCTGGTACAATTTCGCTTGGTGCTTTACCCTGTTTAATTCCACTTGGCTTTAGAAACTCAACTAGGAGTTTATTTTTCTTTTTTGCTTTTTTGATCTAAGCCCTCTTCCTCCCTTACCCTCACACACTCACTCTCATTTCTGATGCTGCCCATGGCTAAACCAGCTGAGGCACATGAGCCACCTTCGCTCCCTAATCTTTGTCCATGGAACACCCCAGGGTCATGTGCAAACATGGGCAGACAGTTCTTGGCTGTGCATCCTATCAAACGTACTCGTTATATTTGGAAAAAGCATGGGTTCCTTTACTTGATGAACAAAACATTTCCAGCTTTAACCATACAAAGTCAGGAGCTCTGTTTTTCTGTGTGCTCATTCCTGTACCCTCTCCCTTTCCATTTACTTCTCTGTCTCTTCTCTGTCTTTTTCTTCCGACTTTTCCCTGGGTAGCCATCAGGGTAGATTTCCCCATTCTTATTTTATCTTTGTCACTTACTCCAGACTGACAGCGTTGTTCTCTGCTAAAATTAGAAACAAAAAATATTTGCATGACTTTCTGTGGGGTCATTGATTTTAAATTTTAAAAGGCTACAGAGTTCATTTCAGGATTATGCTGTTTCCTTTTGCTAATGTTTTGTTGGTGAACAGACACTCTACTCATTTTAATTTTTGGCAGGATTGCTGCCTAGTTAGGAGAATGCCCAGTCCTCGCCAAATGTGTTATAGCTGCCTTAAACTTTCGACCTTTTCCGCTCTCAAGTCATGCAGTGGCTTTCCCTTCTTCCCTTCCTTCTCTGTCACTTCTCTGCTGTCTGAGTAGCTGCTATGAAATTACTTTCCGATCAGTGCAGTTTCTTGCTTAGAGCTCACTGGGCTCCTGACCAGCCAGGGGAGGAAACTAAATTTGTTAGCTCAGCAGCACAACCTGTCGAGGGTTGGCTCCATCTGCCTCATTGCAGCCCCTCTCACAAGGCCTCCTTTCTCTGACCAGCCCCAGCTGCAGGGTCCCGGGTCTTTTCTCTAATAAAGAGGTCGAGATCTCCTCACCCTGGTGTGCATCTGTCCTTCTGTGCTTATTCTCCCATCTTTCCCTTTCAAGTTCTGTGGTTTTATTGTAATGACAGTTGCTGGAACCACCGATCTGGGATGTGGGAGCGATTTCCCCAGGTTCCTTGCTCCTTCCTGAGCTGTGTGGCGTCCTGCAGGAGAGCCCTGGGAACCTTCTCTCCTCCGCACAGCCCTGCCCAGACACCTAGAATCCCCTCTTCTGTCTTCCCACAGTGTCTGCTGCATGTATTCTTGCATTTTGGTGGCTGGCCTCCTGGCTGAGACTGTTAGTTTTGTTTTTTTAAGGTTAGGGTCTGTTTTGTTTATTCTCATGCCCAATAGTGCTCACATGTAATATGTGCTCTCCAAGTGTTTGTCCTATTCAGTTTGGGCTGCCATAATAAACTCCCGTAAGCAGGGATGGCATATAAACATCAGAAATGTATTTTCTCGCAGTCCCAGAGGCTAGAAAGTCCATGATCAAGGCATCAGCAGATACAGTGTTTGTGAGGGCCCACTTCCTCATAAACAGCCGTCTTCTCTCTGTTACCCCACGTGGCAAAAAAGGAAAGGGATCTCTCCTCTCTGGAGTTTCTCTTTCTCTCTCTCTCTCTCTTTTTTTTTTTTTTTTTTTTTTTTTGAGACAGTCTTGCTCTGTTGCCCAGGCTAGAGTGCAGTGGCACAACCTCAGCTCACTGCAACTTCCGCCTCCAAGGCTCAAGCTATGCTCATGCCTCAGCCTCCCAAGTAGCGGGGATTACAGGCGTGCGCCAAGTTGGCCAGGCTGGTCTCGAACTCCTGATCTCAGGTGATCCACCCACTTGGCCTCTCAAAGTGCTGGGATTACAGGCGTGAACCACTGTGCCTGGCCTGGAGTCTCTTCTAATAAGGGCACTAATACTATTCATGAGGGCTCCACCCTCTTAACCTAATCACCCCAAAGCCCTCACCTCCTAATGTCATCACCTTGGTGATGTGGATTTCAACATATGAATTTTAGGGAACACAAAATTGAGACCTTAGCGGTATTTATTGAATCAATAAATTAACAAATAATGCCATTAATTACATTCACTGAACATATGTGAGTTAAGGATTTGATCATTTTCATAAATAATACCTCATGTAAGAGCTTTATTCAGAAAATCTATTGCCTTATGTTATAGTTGTTTGTTATGGTAAAGAGAGAGGTAATTAGTGTAAAAGATGGCATATGCCTTGAGATTTATGATAGGATTCACTAGTATTAAATGACTTTATGTTTGTTGTTTCTATAAGGATAAAAATTGTAGCCTGGTGACAATTATATATATAATTGACTGCTGACTAGTCTTTACTATTTAAGCATGAGATTGCATGTTTATATCACCTTATTGCAGTTGGACTATCCTAATTGAAGAAATTAAAAAATAGTCTATATATCACTCTCTACAAGGTGACAGAAGACAAATGAAGAAATTGAATAGTACAATGTGCATTCTGTCCTGCTTTCTCTGGTGTCTGTAAGAACAGGATTCAAAAATTATATTCATTTATCTCTTAAACTAATATGAACACTCACTATGAAAATAGTAGATAGAACCTATTCTTTGAAAATAGAGGTCTGGATGTGGTGGCTCACACCTGTAATCCCAGCATTTTAGAAGGCTGAGGTGGGCAGATCACTTGAGCCCAGGAGTTTGAGACCAGCCTGGGCAATATGGGGAAAACCTCGTCTCTAGAAAAAATCAAAAAAATTAGCTGGATGTGGTGGTTTTGCTTGTAGTCCAAGCTACTCAGGAAGCTGAGGTGGGAGGATCACTGGAGCCCAGGAGGTAGAGGTTGCAATGAGCTGTGATCATGCCACCACATTCCAGCCTGGGTGACAGAATGATACCCTGTCTCAAACTTTTAACTTATATACATATATAGTTTAAGTATAAAGCTTATTTTAGGAAACTTGCTTCTTCAAAGATTTTCTCAGGATCATGTTATTCTTAGGTTACAGTGTGGGTTTTTGTTACTGATTCTTGCCTTTTATCCTTATTGGGACATGGTACATTCATGAATCAATTTCTTGTTCATCTTAGTGCTATTCAGCCTGTGTTCAGGCGCATAATACTTAGTCAATAAATATTTTTTTGAGTGAATAAGAAGGCTATATAGAGTACTTTCAGAAGTCTATCCTTTTATTTTATTTTGAAAGTCTTGATCTGTTCCCAGGCTGGAATGGAGTGGCACAATCTTGGCTCACTGCAACCTTCACCTCCCAAGTTCAAGTGATTCTTGTGCCTCAGTCTCCTGAGTAGGGAGTACAGGTGTTCGCCACCACCCTTGGCTAATTTTTTATATTTTTAATAGAAACAGAGTTTCACCATGTTGGCCAGGCTGGTCTCAAACTCCTGGCTTCAAGTGATCTGCCTGCCTCAGCCTCCCAAAATTCTGGGATTATAGGCATGAGCCGCCATGCCTGGCCAAAAGTCTATGCTTAATACCAGTTTGACACATAGAAACATAGGCAGAAACAGGATTCCTACTGGGAATATAGGTTGTGCAAAAACTCAAAATACATTTTAATTTTCTCAGATGGACTAACAGTTTTAATTAAGGCAGAATACACTGAAACCTAGTAATTGATTATTTGTAAATTATTAAAGTATAAACAGAGCTGTCACTTATAAATTTGTCATTTACTTCCTGCTAGTCTCTGTTTTATCGATTTTTCTAATGCACAGGTAAAGGAGGGGTAAAGATGACTTGCTTCTCAAGTCTAAGAGTCTAGATCAGGATTGACTGCCCAAACTGCAAAAATGATTTGGCATGCCACTTGAAAGTGGTTGAGGGGGTGGGCAAGGTTCATGGATTTTTTTTAATGGTAAACAAAAAGTTTATTTATGAATCTGAAGTCCTGAAAGAATGTCTCTGAGAGCTATAAATGCAGCATAAATGCAGAGACTCTCTTCATTTTCATTCCATTTTCATCATGTGTGAAGTTATGAGATGTTTAAAAGTCTATCATGGGAACATCATAAAGGATAAAAATTAGTCAAAATAATAAAAATGAAAAACTGCAAGGCTTTGTTATGTAATGATTTTTTGTAGTGCTCTAAAATATTATATAAGAACAAACTTTGCAAGGGCAAAGAAGATTACTTTTAAAAGGCATGAAGATTGTTGAACCTTAAATTTTAGTATGATGTGATGACATTGATTTGCAGTGTATCTAAAAGAAAGTAAAATCAAAATAGTATTCTTTCCTAAATTACTAAAGAACCTGATGTATTCTCAATAGTTTAACAAAAGTTGTGCATTGGGTGCTGGTATTAAAATAAGCTTTAATTATTTACAGCAAGGCTATTTAGTTCTAATACTTTTATGTAACTCTCTTGTTACCACTTTGCCGCTTTAAATGGTTTTATTTTTGTGTTCCCTAAAATACATTCAGATATTGCACGTATGAAAAGAAGTCTGTAAGATCTATAAAATGAGGCGGGCGTGGTGGCTCACCCCTGTAATCCAGCACTTTGGGAGGCTGAGATGGTTGAATCATCTGAGATCAGGAGTTCAAGACCAGCCTGACCAACATGGTGAAACCCCATCTCTACTAAAAACAGAAAACAGCTGGGCGTGGTGGCACATGCCTGTAATCCTAGCTACTTGGGAGGCTGAGGCAGGAGAATTGCTTGAACCTGGAAGGTTGAGGTTGCACTGAGCCAAGATTGCACCATTGCACTACAGCCCAGGTGACAGTGCGAGACTCCATCTGAAAAAAAAATTATATATGTGTATGTACAACACAGGCAATACCCTTAAGGAGCTTCTAGTCTTCTTGGAAAGACACAGTCAAAGAGATCATTTCTGACTTAGCCATATACCATCCATGCCCAGCTCCATGAAAATGACTTTGCTTTTTTGAGACAGGTCTGGCTCTGTCGTACAGGCTGGAGTATGCAGAGGCACCATCTCAACTCACTGCAACCTCTGCCTCCCAGCTCAAGTGACCATCTCACCTCCGCCTCCTGAGTAGCTAGGACTACAGGCATGCACCACCATGCCCTACTTATTTTTGTAGTTTTGTTTGTTTGTTTTTTGGTTGGTTGGTAGAGACAGGGTTTCACCATGTTGTCTAGGCTGGTCTTGAACTCCTGGGCTCAAGCAGTCTGCCCATTTTGGCCTCCCAAAGTTGACAGTGCACATTTCTAGCCATTCTTCTCTCCTTAGCTCCATTTCTACCTTCCCACCAATCTACTGAGCATATTTTTCAACTTCCAATTCTGATATCATCATTTTTTCCTTTTAACTTACACCCCTTTGCTTACCAGTGATAGTGTTTTCTCTCTAGTTACCCAAACTGCAAACCTCAGTGTCGTCTTTGACTCCTTGCTCCTTGTTCATCTGTTCATCTAATGAGTACCTTCTGTATACAAGGCACTATTCTAGCCTCTATAGTTACAGGAAGCACTTGTCCAGGGAAATGGTATTAAAAAGTAGCTTTTCAGGCCGGGCGCGGTGGCTCACGCCTGTAATCCCAGCACTTTGGGAGGCCGAGGCGGGTGGATCACGAGGTCAAGAGATCGAGACCATCCTGGTCAACATGGTGAAACCCCGTCTCTACTAAAAATACAAAAATTAGCTGGGCATGGTGGCACGTGCCTGTAGTCCCAGCTACTAGGGAGGCTGAGGCAGGAGAATTGCCTGAACCCAGGAGGCGGAGGTTGCGGTGAGCCGAGATCGTGCCATTGCACTCCAGCCTGGGTAACAAGAGCGAAACTCCATCTCAAAAAAAAAAAAAAAAAAAAAAAGTAGCTTTTCAATTTAATTTTTTTTTTTTTTTTTTTTTTTTTTTTTGAGACAGAATCTTGCTCTGTCACCTAGGCTGGAATAAAGTGGAAAGATCATGGTTCACTGCAGCCTTGACCTCCCAGGCTCTTAGTTGTGACCACAGGTGTGTGCCACCATGCCCACCTAATTATTTCATTATATTTTTTGTAGCGTCAGAGTCTCTCTCTGTTGCCCAGGTTGGTCTTAAATACTTGGGCCCAAGTAACTGCTGGCACTACAGGCGTGAGCCACCACACCATGGCTGCTTTTCAGCTATTGAATTACAAATTATGTGCTCAAAGGGCAGTTTAGAGGGCTGGGAGAGGGGTCCCTTGTCTGAGGGCCTATGCGAAGAGTGGGGGGCATTTCTTTGGGTGGGGGAAACAGGAAAGAACTGAGTTGTACATGAGAATCTAGGAGGAAGCCAGGGGGCAGAAGAGAGGAGGTGGATGTGGCTGGAGAGGGAGGCAGGAAGACAGTTAAGCAGGGCATTCAAGACTAAAGTGAAGACTTTTCAGCCTCTTTCTAAGCCATTAAAGTTTTTTTTTTTTTTTTTTTTTTTTAAATAATGCAAGAGAATGCCATTATCAGCTTAGCCTTTTTTAAAAGATCAACATGAATTTTGTGTTGCGAATGGAGTGGAGTGGCATACGTTAGGAGACCAGATGGGCCACATAGATAGAGAGGAGTAAATAGACTCAACAGGAAGTAGAGTTGATGGGACTTCATGATTCAGTGCATTGAGGAGGAGACGGCAGCCTCATATTTCTGGAATGAGCAACTGCATGAATAGAATAATGGTTTCCCCAACATCTGAAGCATCCAGATCTTGTCAGTGGACCTCAGGAATGTGCCTCAGCCCTGTTTCCTCCTTTCCATCTGCACTGCCATCATTCTTCCCTAGGCTGCTGAGGACCTCCCTTGAGGCGTCCTCTGCAGATTTTCTTCCCTCTAGTCCAGCATGAGGGTGTTCTATTCTTCCGAAACCATTTTTCTGGACATCTTACTGTGCCCTTGCAAAACCTTTGATCAGTCTCCCTTTTCTGCAGATTAAGCCTAGGGTGGGGGAGTCCTACAAACCACCTTCAAACAGGATTTTTTTTTTCTTTTTTTTTTTTTGAGAGTGGTCTCTCTCTGTCGCCCAGGCTGGAGTGCAGTGATGCATGCCGTCATGGCTTGCTGCAGCCTTGACCTCCCCAGATCCAGTCTTCCACTTGCCTCAGCCTTCCAAGTAGCTAGGACTCCAGGCACGCACCACCACGACTGGCTGTTGTTTTGTTGTTGTTTTTTTTTTTGTATTTTTGGTAGAAACAGGTTTTCACCGTGTTGCCCAGTTTGATGTTGAATTCCTGGGCTTAAGTGATTCCCCTGTGTCAGCTTCCCAAAGTGCTAGATTATAGGCATGAGCCACTGCACCCAGTCTGGGATTTTCTTTTTTTTCTTTTTTTTTTTTTTTTTTGAGACTGAGTCTTGCTCTGTCACCCAGGCTGGAGAGCAGTGGCTTGATCTCGGCTCACTGCAACCTCCGCCTCCCAGATTCAAGCAATTCTTCTGCTTCAGCCTCCCAAGTAGCTGGGACTACAGGCACCTGCCACCATGCCCAGATAACTTTTACATTTTAGTAGAGATGGGGTTTCACCATGCTGCCCCGGCTGGTGTTGAACTCTTGAGCTCAAGCAATTCCCCTGTGTCAGCCTCCCAAAGTGCTGGATGACAGGCGTGAGCCTCTGCCTGGGATTTTCTTATACTCCCTCTCTTCCACCCAACTGAATGCCTTGATGCTTCTCACAAGCACCTTTCAGTTTCCCGCATCTGCCTGACATGCATTCATCATTCAGGGCTGCGTTCTCTCTTTACTTCAAAGCCCAGTCTGACACTGCTGTTTTCCTTGTGCTGAAGCACCGTCTACCCTCAAGTACATCCTTTTCACCTGTCTTGTGGCATTTGGGGCTTTCAGACAGGCCTTAGCATTATTTATGATGATAAGCTACCTGAGGTCTGATACATCTTTGTATTTCACTCAGACCTAGTACAAATACCTGAATGAGACATGATGGAATATCCATGGAGAGTGAATAAGTATTCAGTGGATACTTTTTCACCTGACCCAAGAATAATTAGTTTTCAGGTAATTTAGAGTCCATCAATTCATGCCTTGCTTTTTAAAGTATTTTAAACAAGATTATAAAAATACTTTCTGGTCCTTTTAGATTCAGGGGAAAATGCTATCTGTAGAGATTGTCCCCTGTCACCATAGAATTTCCCTTTTTATAATTGATTTTTTATTTTATTTTATTTTTTTGAGACCGAGTTTTGCTCTTGTTGCCCAGGCGGGAGTGCAATGGTGAGATCTCAGTTCACTGCAACCTCCGGCTCCCAGGTTCAAGCGATTCTTCTGCCTCAGCCTCCCAAGTAGCTGGGATTATAGGCATGTGCCACTATGCCCAGCTAATTTTATACTTTTAGTAGAGACGGGGTTTCTCCATGTTGGTCAGGCTGGTCTTGAACTCCTGACATCAGTTGATCCACCTGCCTCGGCCTCCCAAAGTGCTGGAATTACAGGTGTGAGCCACCACACCTATCCCCTCTTTCTGTAATTTGTAACATGGCAAGTCCAAGAGAGATCATGCTCCATCCATACCATTCTGCATGCTATACCCAAGCGTTTTCATCAACACCATGGGGACCCATGCTGTTGCGGCCTAATGCTAGGTTCATATACTTTTGTGGTAAGAAAAAGTAGGGAATTCTTGTATTCACAGGAAAGAAGCAATTAAAGCCTGTTATTGTTTAGATTGACAATGCCAATGTATTTAATTACAGGCTTCCCATGTTAAAAACAAAAGTATTTAAAGTGTAGACGTTCTTTTTTTATAGCATCTGTGGGTCCTGAATTGTGTCTTAGAAAATGTCACTCAATAAACAGGCAGAGAAATAAATTAATAGTTGTTCCCTATTGGAATAAGTACAGGAAGGAAAGATAAAGCACTGGAGGGCACACAGGTAGGCTAGAGCTAGGGATTGTAAATTTGGGGGTGCAGTATGGGGGCAAGAACTATGAGGTGGTGTTGTTGGCACAAGGCCTGAGTGATGTGAAGGAGCCATGCAGAGATCTGGGAGGTACTAGAGGGAGAAGCACCTGCCTTTACACCTGACCTTTGCACTTGAAGCCTGACCCGTTCCTCCTTCCCCTCCAGCCATTGTCCCAGCCATGCTGAACTTCTTACCCTTCACAGCTCTGTGCTTTTGCATAAATGCCTTTGTCTGGAGTGCTCTTCATCTTCTTCCTGGAGTAAAGTCACACTCAGAACCCAGTGAAAGGCTGGGTGCAGTGGCTCGCGCCTATAATCCCAGCACTTTGGGAGGCCGAGGCGGGCAGATCACCTGAGGTCAGGAGTTTGAGACCAGCCTGACCAACATGGTGAAACCCCGTCTCTACTAAACATAACAAAAATTAGCTGGGTGTGGTAGAATGTGCCTGTAATCCCAGCTACTTGGGAGGCCAAGGTAGGAGAATCACTTGAACCCAGGAGGTGGAGATTTCAGTGAGCTGAGATCATGCCACTGGACTCTAGCGTAGAAGACAGAGCAAGACTCCATCTCAAAAAAAAAAAAAAAAGAACCCAGCTGAAATGGCAGATATGACCCACCTGCCCACCCACCTCCCACCCCTCCTCCTCAGGAAGTGCTGGGCTCTCTGACTGTGTTGCTTCCTCGGTACCATCCCTGTTTCTAATACAGCCCTTATTTATTTCAATGGTAGGTGGTTTGCTTAAAACTCTTCTCCCCAAGTAACTGTAAGTCCCGAAGAACAGGGAACATGACTTGATCATTCTCTGTAGTGCCAGGGCCTACAACCTTGCCTGGGACAGGGTAGGTTCTGATTCATTGTGGAGTACTTGAATGAATGAGGGAGAGAGGGACCAGGGGAAGGAGGCATGGAAGTAGGAAGGCAGGGAGGCAGAGAATGAATGTGAACATTTTTCTTAGAACTACGAAGCATGCTGAGAAAAAGGCTCTAGAATGAAAAGTAAACTAAGATTTAAAAAATACTAGAGATGTTTCTACAAATTTAACTAGGATTCAACTGATTGCTGTGGTCACTGGGATTCTATCAAGCCATAAATCAAACTGAAAGTTCACCTATAGCTTCAAGGGTGGCAACCTTCCGAAAGTAGGAGTGGCTTGGCTTCATTCTTTTAAGTTCATGTGTTTTTGATATTTTACATGTTTGGTGGCTTTGATTACAAGAATGCAAGCCGAAATCTACTTTCTGTATAACCACATCCCTTTAGCAGCCTGCCTTGGCAAATCATACTTTGGACCAGAACATGAGAAGCATACCAAGGTGCTGTCTTCTTCTTCGGCAGTCTTCACAGTTTTTCTAGGCTGAGGTCACATCTTTAAACTTCATAAAACGTTACTGCCTGATTGTTGAGTGGGATGGGAAAGGAGTGTTTAATTCAGCACCTGCAAGCTGCAATTGCTAGCAGACTTCTGCGTTCAGAGGCATTTCGGTGTTTGTGTATGCATAGGATAAAATGAAGAAATAAGCAGGTCTCTATGTATCAGTATGTTCTTTTGTAAAGATCATTACTAGATTTGGCCAAAGTCCTCATAACTATGTTGAACAGTCTATCGGTGCTTTCTGGAGTATTTCCTTAATGCTAGTAAATTCTAACTCTCACAAATTCCCATGGGCTATAGCAGTGCCATCTGGAATTTAGTTCCTTTTACTAATCTGCGTTTTGAACATCAGAAAGATATTGTCATAATCCCCAAATAAACAGATAACATGTGTAGGAAGATTCATGATGATGGGCCTTTTGATGACCTAATAAAAAAATGGTGGTGGAATCATAATCCAAAAAAGCACCCAGAGCCCACAGAGAAGCAAAGATGATGAGCAGGTTCGTGCAGAGAAATCTGCATGAGAGCAAAAGAATGTTGCTCCGGGATGGAGCGGTCAAAAAGTGGGGAAAAAAACAACTCACTGGGGTTATAAGTCATGAGAAAATTTGACCTCAGAAGGGTCCCAAAAGAGAAGAACATATTCTCTAGTTAGTCATTCTGACAAGCCGAGTTGAAAAGTTATTTCAGAAAAATGTTCGGAATAAGCGCAGAACTTTTAACACCCACGAATAACTAAGTAAGAATATTCGTGGAATACTTTGCATTTTTTTAGTTGATCCTTAGGAGCAGGAGACAATTATGTAAACACACTGCAGGACCAGGACTTAGAGTGACTTTCTTCAGAAGGAGGGAGATGAAATGTGTGAGAATGACAGGATTTTCACAAGTTTAAGACCTTTCTCCCTCAATTAAAACCAAAGATAAGCCGGGCGCGGTGGCTCGCGCCTGTAATCCCAGCACTTTGGGAGGCCGAGGCGGGTGGATCACGTGGTCAAGAGATCGAGACCATCCTGGTCAACATGGTGAAACCCCGTCTCTACTAAAAATACAAAAAATCAGCTGGGCATGGTGGTGCGTGCCTGTAATCCCAGCTACTCAGGAGGCTGAGGCAGGAGAATTGCCTGAACCCGGGAGGCGGAGGTTGCGGTGAGCTGAGATCGCGCCATTGCACTCCAGCCTGGGTAACAAGAGCGAAACTCTGTCTCAAAATAAATAAATAAAAAATAAATAAAACCAAAGATAAATTGGGGGAAAAGACTGAACTTTTTAAATCTAGATTCAGAAATACTTTAAGAAAGCAACACAGTCTAAATCTGTCTAAAGATGCTACATGATCTTGTCGAAAAGGTAATTTGACATTATTTTTTAGACAGAGTCTTGCTCTGTCACCAGGCCGGAGTGCAGTGGCACGATCTTGGCTCACTGCAACCTCTGCCTCCTGGATTCTAGCAGTTCTGCCTCAGCCTCCCGAGTAGCTGGGACTATAGGCACACACTACCACACCCAGCTAATTTTTGTATTTTTCGTAGATGCAGGGCTTAACTATGTTGACTAGGATGGTCTCAATCTCTTGACCTCGTGATCCGCCCACCTCAGCCTCCCAAAGTGCTGGGATTACAGGTGTGAGCCACCGTGCCTGGCCAACATATTATTTTTAACAACAAAAATACTCCAGTGTGACATGAACAATTCTCCCCTTCATTGTTGAAGAGAACTGTTGGTTCTCAGCAGTCCTGCAAAGCACCTCACTGGTGTGAGAATAGGTATTTATGGTCTTTTAGAGACCTACAGGAAATCTTTTTGAACTAATTTGTATTAACTACAAAAAAACTGGAAGGACAAGGCAGGGGAGGGGGGTTGGCTCAAGCCTGTAATCCCAGCACTTTGGGAGACTGAGATGGGTGGATCATTTGAGGTCAGGAGTTCGAGAACAGCCTGGCCAATATGGTGAAACCCTGTCTCTACTAAAAATACAAAAATTAGCCAGTTGTGGTGGTGCATGCCTGCAATCTCAGCTACTTGGGAGGCTGAAGCAGGAGAACTGCTCAAACCCAGGAGGTAGAGGTTACAATGAGCCAAGATCTAGCCACTGCACTCCAGCCTGAGCAACAGAGTGAGACTCCATCTTAAAAAAAGAAAAAACAAAACGAAACAAAAAAACTGGAAGGGCAACAGGACAATGGGATGTGGAGAGAGGGCGACCACACCTGTATCTAATTTCTGCTTTGATGAGTACCTTGGGCAAGGGCATTTGGATAATGACTGGTTATTTGCAGGTTTATACGTTGGAGGAGGACAAATTTGAAAGCAGCATCAGTAGGTGGTTTACCAATATAGCTGCTCACCGTGAACATTAAATACTGGGTGGACGAGTGTTGGAAAGCACAGCCTGCCCCAGGTTCCTCCATGTGCCTCCTTTGTCCCTGGCTGCTGACTTCCAGCCTTATTCATCCTGGCCCTCAGTCATTCAGTCGATGTCCATGTGGGCTTGTAGATGTCAGATGAATTAGACTAGCCTCCTACCTGAAAATTCACATTCTGTTGGACAAGACTGATAAATAAATGACAGATTTTAAGTTCATGGTAATTGCAATCTAGACGTGGTACTGTGGGTGGCAGTAAATCTCACAGGAGGTGATGTTTGAGCCCTCCCTTTTGGGAGATGAGTGAGCATTCCCTAGGTGCTGATGAGCATTTCATTTTGAAGAAGGTTATCTAACCATGGGTGTGATGGTGGCCATGTTGGAGTCATATTAGACAGCAGCATCTGCCAACAGAGTATCATGGCGGCATTGTATTTTCACTGGCGACCTTAACACACCCTAATGGAGCCCTAATAATTCCTTTCCTCTTTGTTTTTTTGGAGACAGAGTTTCGGTCTGTTGCCAGGCCAGAGTGCGGTGCAGTAGCATGATCTCGGCTCACTGCAACCTCTGCCTCCCAGGTTCAAGTGATTTTCCTACCTCAGCCTCCTGAGTAGCTTGGATTACAGGCTTGTGCCACCATGCCTGGCTAATTTGTATATTTTTAGTAGAGATGGGGTTTCACCATGTTGGCCGGGCTGGTCTCGAACTCCTGACCTCAAGTGATCCGCCAGCATCCCTGACATTTTCTTTTCCAGGTTACAACAACTTTGGCCTCTAAAATTACTGGGATTACAGGCATGAGCCACTGTGCCCGGCCAGCCCTAATAATTAAGGCAATGTGACTCTAACTTTTGAGCATATTACATAATTTTCTTGTTTGTTTCAGTTTTATTTCTTAACTAAAATCAAGAATTTGTATATAACTGTATCTGAAAGATGCTGAGTAAAACAATAGCCACTGGCTGATGTTTTTCTCCTTAATTATACAAAATAAATTGCATATGCAGGTATCCAAGAGCCTTAGTCAGTGTTAATCTAGTTAAAGCTACCTAGTTAAAACTGTTGTAAAATATTTTACACTCGTTTCTTAGAAGTTATTCTCTTACCTTTGACCACAATTTCTACAAAACACATACTTCAACTTTTAACTTTTAAAAATTTGCTTTCAATTTTTAATTCTTTATCTCTAAGATATCTTACTGCACCATGCCAGGTGTTAAATTCTGTAGTTTAATTATGTATTTATTCTTCAAAAAAACTAACCTTATTGCTATCTTGTAGTCTTTTATATATTTTCTCAGATTTTATTTGCCCTAAGACTTTTCTTTGCACATGTTTTGCGAAGAACACTCCCCAATTTTTTTCAGAATAATTTTTCTTCAATTTTTTTCTGAACAGATACATATTTGTGCAAGCATACACATGTAGACATTTTGGGGGGATTTAACCCATTTATGCCTGAGGTTGCAATTTTTTTTTTGAATTTTTGCAATCACACCTTGGTGATGACCTTGAGCAGTAGGATATAAATAACTCCCACATGCCTGGTGTTCCAATAATGGAACAGTAGGCATAAATATGAATAGTTATGAGGTTCAAATGTGGCTGTGTAGTGATAAATATTGACATATTTCCAAGTGCCTCCTTTATGGGAACACATTCAAGAAGCTTGTCAACCAAGGTAAATCCACACCTGATTCAGAAAGGTGGGATTAAGTCAACTGGATAAGGTTGTGAAATGGGTAATATTGTACACTCTATGCCTACATGGACACATTCACAGCTCTACAAATGACTCAAGGAATACTACATTATTTAGAATTTCTCACTTTAGGGCAGAAAATGGAAATGTGCTTCCTTTAGAGATTTGGCAGTTTGAAGTCTATCTCTTAGATCATGGTAATAAACAATAGCCTCCAAAGAACCACCATATATCTGATAGATCTGAGTTTTTAAGTTCAGCAATATTTGCCCTGGTGGCTAAAGTTGGCTTCATTGTATGCTAAAAGCACTCCTTTTTACCCTGTTTATGGATTTACAATGTGGCTGCTGCTTGGAGATCGCTTGACAATAGTCTACACCAGGCATCCCCAAACTTTTTACACAAGGGGCCAGTTCACTGTCCCTCAGACCGTTGGAGGGCTGCCACATACTGTGCTCCTCTCACTGACCACCAATGAAAGAGGTGCCCCTTCCTGAAGTGCGGCGGGGGGTGGATAAATGGTCTCAGGGGGCCGCACACGGCCCATGGGCTGTAGTTTGGGGACGCCTGGTCTACACCCTTGCTACTCAAAGTGTGGTGGCTGCACAGCAGTGTAGACATCACCTGGGGGCTTCTGAGAAAGGTAATCATCACCCCGTGTCATGCAGCTCATTGAGAATCTGGTTTTCAACAAGCTATCCTGGTGATTCATATACACATTACATTTGAGAACACTGGTCTGAACTCACTCTTTTTGCCTCATAGCCTCCCACTTATTTTTCAATCCATTGTTTTTAATCTGCCAATCTTGTGAAAGACATAACCTGTTAATAGTTAAACAAGCACAAGGCTTCTGAGCCTTTTCTGTATGTTTCCATCGTATACTATTGTGGTAAGTTTTTGGTTCTGTTGGTTCCCTTTAGAGTTATACTTTGTTTCACCCCAGAAAATTCTTTTAATGGTCGTTGGCTCCCTGTACGTTCTTTGGCCAGAGTGTATCCAGACAGCAGCCATATTAACAGGACTAGAAGCCCCGCTGCCCTACGAAGGGATTAGAGATGTTGTAACCTGGGGAAGAAAATGTCAGGGATGCCAAGCTTGTTGTTCTTAAATGTCTGAAGATTTCTGGAGGAGAAGGAATTTGACTTTTTTAGTGAAGTTTTAGGAAAGCAGAAAATAGAAGCAATGGGCCAGACATGGCATCTCATGCCTGTAATCCCAGCACTTTGGGAGGCCAAGGCAGGAGGATCACTTGAGACTAGGAGTTCAAAACCAGCCTGGGCAACATAGCAAGACCCTGCCTGTAGAAACATTTAAAAATTAGCTGGGCATGATGGCGCATGCCTATTATCCCAGCTGCTGGGGGGACTGAGGTGGGAAAGAAAGAGAGAGAGAGAGAGAGAGAGAGAGAGAGAGAGAGAGAGAGAGGAAGGAAGGGAGGGAGGGAGGGAGCAGGGGAGGGAGGAAAAAAAAGAAAGAGTGAAGGGAAGGGCAGGGAAGTAGCGAATGAGTAGAAGTTAGAGAGAGACAGATTTTACACTTGCATAAAAAATATTTTTAAAGAATTTGAATATTCCAACAAGAAGTGTCGTCCTTCCAACTGTATGTAGCAAACTGACCATTGTTAGAGCACAGAGGGTGTCCAAACCAAGGCCACCAGAGGTACTGAAGAGTGGGGGGTTAGAAAGAGGACTGGAGGATTCCCCCCAATCTTTCTCACTAATCCTCACTGCTTTTTTATTGCAAAAAGGAAAGAATGTTGTGCATACTCCGATTTTTTTTCTCTCTTAAACCATGATTATACATAGATTTTGTTTCCCTTTCACGGGTGTTAGAATGCCGCATGCTTTTCTCTGTCGTGCAGCCATAGCTTGCTTCTAGGATATTTATTAGGGTGCATGCCACTTTCGATTATGTATCCCATATTCTTTCTGTGATGTTCAGTGCCTTGCGAGTCATTTTCATTTAAAAAGACTCAAATACCTCCATGGAACGGTACATAGAAATTCCTGGGTCCATAACTAAGTTGTAACTAATAACTCATGGTCAGATATCTTGTTATTATAGGTAAGATTATTTTCTACTTGTATCATTTTTCACAGACCTATAGACACAAATGTATTCGCATTTTCCTGCCTCGCCTCAAAATTTTATGAGATTTATTTCATTTTATTCCTTTAGGTGTAGTTTTTTTCATTCTGTAAACCTAGAGAATACTTACTAACTTGAACATTGAAATTAAGCCATAAACCTGCTGTATTTGCCATAGTTGGTATTTGTTCTATTGGGGAAGTCAAGAGTGAAGATATTAAATCATTTTAAGTATCCGATGCTCTTCCAAAACTGCTACCATCTAGTTCACACATCAGCATTTCGCATCAGGTCCCATGCAGCTGCCTCCTCATTTGTCTCCCTGCTTCTTCCCTTGACCCTGCTTTCAGGCTATGCGGGCTCCTGTACCAACTGACATCCCATAGGCAGATGTTACAGAATCAATCTGGGTTTGAGGGAGAAGCAGTGTTAGACATCAAGCTAACGTTAGGATGTGACTTTGGAATGTGACTAAGTAATCTCTGGTCTGGGTGCAGTGGCTCAGACCTGTAATCCCAGCACGTTGGGAGGCTGAGGCGGGCGGATCACGAGGTCAGGAGTTTGAGACCAGCCTGGCCAATATGGTGAAACTCCATCTCTACTAAAAATACAAAAATTAGCCAGGGGTGGTGGTACGCCCCTATAGTCCCAGCTACTCAGGAGGTTGAGGCAGGAGGATCACTTGAACCCTGACGATTCTGAGAGGTGGAGGTTACAGTGAGCCAAGCCTGGGCTACAGAGTGAGACTCGGAAGGAAGGAAGGGAGGAAGGGAGGAAGGGAGGAAGGGAGGAAGGAAGGAAGGGAGGGAGGAAGGAAGAAGGGAAGGAAGATCTCTGGGTTCTGCTGACTCTCTTTGGAATTATATAGATAAAATTTCTTGCTACCAAAAAAGACATAATCTATGCCTTTATTGAAAATACTGTTGAGTAGCAGATGCAGATGTGAGCTCTTTTTCATGTCCATGGGCCCTTTTTCTCTGTGTGTAGCTGGAAAGCTTTGAACAAACAAGCAGCGGAAGCATGCAGAATGCCTGCAGAAAAATGGAGGCTCAGGCCGCTGCACAGGGATTTTATTTTTAGAGTCCACCCTGTGAACAGGATTTTGTGATGCTCATGGGCAGGATGGTAGGTGTGCTGGGAGTCACTGCATTCCTCTACTCCCAGCTCAAAGAAGGGGAGAAAGAGCCATTCAGTGGGGAGACATCCCAGCATCCTCCTCTTTCCCACAGCAGCCAGAGGCGGGGAGCTGGCCGGCCTTTCCTTTAACTCTTTGAATGCCGAGACAAGACCTCTTTTCTAGGTCACATCAGTGTTCTTGTATTGTCAAAAAGTATATTCGTGTGTTAAGAGTTGAAAATGCAGGGAAAATTAATTTTCTTCCCGACAATTTGTGTGTTGGTGAAATACAGGATTATAATGATATTTATCCCATTTTTAATACTCTGATATAGGAAAGGGAAAAATAGTCATCTTCATCTGTTTACCCAGTTTAAAGGAACTTTTCTAAACAGGATACATAATAGATGCAGAAGCTCCAATTAAGTTGCTAAAAAAATAAAAAAATAAAAAAATAACTGCCAAGTATATGCCCACTGCTGCCCCGTCAGCATTCTGAACAGGAAACACTGTGTTCCAGCCAAATACTACTTACACTGGTCTTCATTTTAAGAGCAATTTATTTCCATTAATATGAAAATGAATATTTGTTGCCAGAACTTCTAAGGAGCATGATAATGGATCAAAACGCTGAAATAAGCAGGCTGTGCTCTGAGGCATGGTTGATGGATGAGTGTCTTTAAATCAGCTTCCAAATCCGTGGTTCTTAGTCTTATTGCAAATTAGCAACACCCGATTCCAAAAATCCTGATGGCCACCCTACACCCCAGGCCAAGTAAATTAGGATCTCTGGGGTGAGGATTCAGACTTGCTGCTTTTCAAAGCCCCTAGGTCAGGCGTCCCCAAACGTTTTACACAGGGGGCCAGTTCACTGTCCCTCAGACCGTTGGAGGGCCGCCACATACTGTGCTCCTCTCACTGACCACTAATGAAAGAGGTGCCCCTTCCTGAAGTGCGGCGGGGGGGCCGCATGCGGCCCGTGGGCCGTAGTTTGGGGATGCCTGCCCTAGGTGATCACAATGTGCAGCCAAGGCTGCGGATTGTTCTTTAAATGACTAGGCTTTGCAGCTGCACTTCATCGAACCATGACTTCTCTAATCAGAACTCCCGGTGTGGGGATTGGTCAGGGGTGTTCGAGGTGTGGGTACCTATCCGCATTGGAGTGCATGGGGTTGGAGGTTCTACTTTCTGCTGCTGGACTGAGAGCTGCTGATTTCCAGCCTGTGGTGGCATGGACTTGATCTTCCCTCCAGCACAATCTCAAGATATCTGAGGGAGCTCTTTGGCTTCCATCAAAGTGTCAGGAGCCTTCCTTATAACCCTGACACAATGAACAAAGACTTTTTTCGGCAGAGGGGAGTCAAGGGTTCTTATATATATAGAAAAAAATAAAATATATATGTATTACCTGTGGTTCCACATCCTCACTAGCATTTGATGGTGTCAGTGTTTTGGATTTTAGCCATTTGAATAGGTGTGTGGTGGTATCTCAGTGTTTTAATTTGCAATTCCCTGATGACAGATGATGTTGAGTAGAGTATCTTTTTTCTTTTTCTTTTCTTTTCTTTTTTTTAGAGACAAGGTCTCACTCTGTCACCCAGGATGGAATGTGGTGGCATGATCATAGGTCACTGCAGCCTTCAGTTTTCTGGGCTCAGGTGATCCTTCTACCATGACTCCTTGGCCTCCTGCCTTGGCCTCCCAAAATGCTGGGATTACAAGTATGAGCCACTGTGCCTGGCTCCATGAGTATCTTTTCATATGCTTACTTGCTATCTGTATGTCTTCTTTAATGAGGTGTCTGTTCAGGTCTTTGGCCTATTTTTTAATCTCATTGTTTGCTTTCTTGTTTTTTAGTTTTTAAGTATTTCTTGTATATTTTAGATAACACTATTTAACAGATAGGTCTTTTGCCAATATATTCTCTCAGTCTGTGGCTTTTCTTCTCATTCTCTTGACAGTCTTGACAGCGTTTTTTGCAGAACAGAAATTTTTAATTTTAATAAAGTCCAGCTTATAATTCTTCTATTATGCCTATGGTATTGTATCCAAAGTGTTACTATGATACCCATGATAATTTAGATTTTTTATAGTTTTCCATTTTACATTTAGGACTATGATCCATTCAAGTTAGTTTTTGTGAAGAATGAAAGGTCTGTATCTTTTTTTTTTTTTCATGTAGAGGTTCAGTTGTTACAGCACCGTTTGTTGAAAAGATTATCCTTGTTTCATTATATTGCCTCTGCTCCTTTGTCAAAGATCAGTCGACTGTGTTTATATGGATCTATTTCTGGTCTTCCATTGTGTTCTGGTAATCTATTTCTGTAGTCTTTCACCAATACCACATTGTCTTGTTATATAGCTTTATAGTAAATTCTGAAATCAGATAATGTCAGTTTGTTCTTCTTCAATATTGTGTTGGCTCTTCTGGTCTTTTCCCTCTCCTTATAAACTTACGAATCAATTTGTCAATATCACCAAAGAACTTGTTGAGATTTTGACTGACCCTGCATTGAATATAGAGGTCAAACTGGGAAGAACTGACATCTTGACAACATTAAGTCTTCCTATCTATGAACGTGGAATATCTCTCAATTTATTTAGTTCCTTTTTGATTTCTTTTCTTAGAATTTTATAGATTTCCTCATATAGTTTTTATCCATATTTTGTTAAATTTATACCTAACTACTTCATTTTTGGGGGTGCTAATGTAAATGGTGTTGTATTTTTAATTTCAAATTCCACTTGTTTATTACAGGAATATAGAAAAGCAATTTTGCATATTAATCTCGAATCCTGAAACCCTGCTATAATTGCTTATTAATTCTAGGAGGGTTTTTGTTGTTGTTGATTCTTTGGGGTTTTCTACATAGATGATCCTGTCGTCTGTGAACAAAGACAAGTTTTGTTTCTTGTCTCCATCAGTATACTTTTTACTTTTTTCTCATTTTATTTCATTAGCTGCAATTTTCAGTATGATATTGAAAAGGAGCGGTGAGAGGAGAAATTTTGCCTTGTTCTTCACCTTAGTTGGAAAGCTAGTTTCTCACCATTGAGTATGATGTTAGATTTTATTGTAGGTGTTTGAACACTTTTATTATTTTTACCTGACAGCAAATAATGCACATCTTATTCAGGCTTCTCTAGCTGTGAAGTTACCAATTAGAAGTGGTTGTGATTGATACATTATCTATAATTCAGTTTTGAATTAATAATACATAAACCAATAATTAGAATTTTGCTCCTATACCAAATGGGCATGTGTATGTTTATTTGTATGCATAATAAATTGTGTAGGGAAACGCATAGAGTGAAATACCAAAATGCTTGGTATCTCCGTGTGTTAACTAATAACAGGTCATTTTAATATGTGTAGTTCCTTTATACTGGGGACTACATATACTACATTTTTGAGGGGTGTCAGCCGTTAAGTTGTTTATCACTTGCCTGGATATAGTTTCACTCTTTCATAAATTTAGTTCAAAGGCTCACATTGCTACTGTCATGGTCTATATCGACAACCAAGACAGCCTTATTGATAGAAAAGCAAGTGCATGTATTATAATGAGATGTGGTGAGAACTACTGGGAATTCAACATGAAGAAATAAATAGTGTCTCCAGGAGTGAAAAAAATTCACTATCTTAATGTAACCCTCATTTTCAAAATAAGTAAAAAATGTAGCTCTGGTACACAGTAGCAGGATCCAATTAAGTGGCAGAAAATTGCTCATTTGTTATTTAGCACTCAAGCTCCTTGTCAGAAGTCTGGATTATTTATGATGACAGGCACAAAGGAAAGATTTGGAGAAATTTAAGAAAATAACTTGTGTAGTACTTTTTCTAAAAGTAAGCTAACATAAAAACTCACTGGAGAATCCTAGGAAAAATGTCATTTGGTTGATGGTGGGATTATGGATGGTGGAATTTCAGGTGACATTTCTTTTTTTAAAAAATCTTTCTTTTTTTTTAATTGTCTCAATCTTGCTCTTAAATAAATCACACAGAGGTAGAAAGAACTGGGGAGAAGTCTTTCAGATATGGCCACCGTGTTTGAACCAGTTTCCAAAGAGTATTTGGGACTTTTAGTCCAGGATTCAGGGGACATGTGGTCTGCATTATAAAACCAGCTCTGGCTTGTTGATATCTAAAAGGAACTTGACCTGACATGAATATTTTCAGTAAAAAATCGTAAGGAAACAGCAGAAACGCAAGAAGATGAAGATTAGCCCTTGGAGGAAAATATAGATTCCAAAAACGGAAAACCAAGATGGAAGGTGAAAGAGGAACAGGTAAAAAGAAGGGAAAGACACCTCACCTTCCCTTGTCCCCAGCCCCGCTGTGCCTACTCACACACAAGCACAAAAACATGACCAAAGAAAAGATGAAAAATCGCAGCAAGATGAAATGCAATTTACCGGGAGGCGCAAGGGCTGGAGTTTAAAAGCTGTCTGATTTGACTGCATGCCGTTTGTAGAATTTCTCTCATTACCTTGGCCTGGGAGATTTGGAAAAAGCAGCTTTTGTCTGAGAATAATTTGAAGAACATGCAGGGCTGAAGTCTGCATCCTGCGAAAGGCTGGGGCCAAACCTCCTAGAGTAGCAGTTGCAAAGAGGGGCTCCTACTGAGTTTCTTGGCTGCTGCCGGCCCCTGCTGCCACTGCCCATGGAAGGGACAGCTAATGGCGTGGGAACTGGCCCTGGCTCAGGGCGCAACCAGGATACTTTAGAATGAAAGGGGGAATCTACTAGAAATGACAATGGGATCATACATGTCACGGGATAACAGACATCCAAGACTGTTTGGAGCAAACCAGAATATGTGTTCAGCTGGACAATTACTGTGCCTTCTAAGGGGCTTGCCATTAGTTGCCCTGGTCTGCCCCCTTCAAACCCCCCTAATAGTGACTGCAAATGTTGGTTGTGTCCATATGGTCTAGGATGTCTCTTGAAGATGCTCTTTAACTAGAAACTCTTTTTTTTTTTTTTCTGAGATGGAGTTTCACTCTTGTTGCCCAGGCTGGAGTGCAGTGGCGCAATCTTGGCTCATTGCAACCTCCGCCTCCTGTGTTCAAGTGATTCTCCTGCCTCAGCCTCCTGAGTACCTGGGATAACAGGCATATGCCGCCATGCCCGGCTAATTTTGTATTTTTAGTAGAGACGGGGTTTTTCCATGTAGGTCAGGCTGGTCTTGAACTCCTGATCTCCCAAAGTGCTGGGATAACAGGTGTGAGCCTCTTTTAAGGCACTAAAGTGTCTGTTGAAAAGAATGAAACTCACCTTACTGATTTCATACCTCCTGTTTGTTGAATAGGAAAAGTACAGGAAATAGGAAAAATGCCTCTTAGTGATTGACAGTGCCCTGGGGTGGGAGTAAGGGGTGAAGGTCCCTCCTGACCCATGGCTCACTCTCTAGTCATGGCTGATGCTCATTGAGGGCTCTTTGGTGTTAAGCCCTTTTGCTGACAGGGACTATTGTTGTTGTTGGTTGACAGGTGAGGAAATGGGCTCATGGCGTTCAGGGCTGCAAAGAGCAAGTATGGATTTGGGCAGTCTAACACCAGCCAGCTACACCCCAGGCATAGCAGGCAGGAGCTACACCGTGGCCATTTGTAATGCTTGGTCACCACTGACTACTGATAGGCCACATTTACTTCTACGTCCCTTTATTTCTAAATCTGTTTCAGACCCCATTACCTTTTCAGGGGTGCTCCACCAAATCAGTTCTCTCTGCTGTACAGTGCAAAATGCCCTGTCATGTCGTCAGCACACTTAGCACAGTGTGCATTTGTGTTTGTATGTTTCTTTGATTGTTTCTTCTCCTGCTAGATCATCAGCTTTCTGAGGGCAGGAACCGTGTGTGTGTGTGTGTGTGTGTGTGTGTATGTGTGTGTGTGTGTGTGTGTGCGTGTGTGTGTGTGTGTTTGGATGACTTTTGTATCCCTTAGACCTGGCACTTAGTAGGGATTTCATGAACACTGGCTGCACTGATGACTGAACTGGTCCCTGCTTTGGAGCTGACATGGCTACAGGTTTCCCAGGTCATCAGCCGTCTGTTCCAAGTACAGCTAGCTGTACATGGTGCCTTGACTGTTCTTACCAGCCTTTTAGCTCATTACCTCTTTCTGTTTCTGATGGTTAATATACATATAGAAGCAAATGCTGCAAATTCAGGAGCTCATATAGCTCTCCTTGCAATGGATGAATTTTGCTAATGCCTTTGGCAGATCTGCATTTTGTGCTCCTCATTGCCTCCAAATACTGTCTGTTGCTGTGGTGATGATCTGTGGACTCTTGGGCCGAGTGCCAGTTGGAAGACTCTTATATTATTATTCAGAAGCCTTTCCCACAGGTTGTCTTCTGTTTGTTTGTCTCTCATTTTAGCAATGTGAATTAGCAGCTGTCTCCTTACCATCAAATCCGCCTCTGCCGGGTATTTCTGTTAAATGGTCAGGTCCCTTGGAGTACACAGACAAGCAGGCACACAACTGTGAGATCTCGAGTAGAGAGACCTTTACCAGGAAGAGAGACTGAAACTCCCCTTGGACCATGGAAGTCGGGGATCCAAGGGATACGTAACAGGAGATGATACATTTCACTGGGTACGGTAGAATGCATAAAGACATAAGAAAAAGGAAATTTATCTCTCCCTAATAAGAAAAGTTTTTACTGAAAAGTTTTCCCAAAAAATGATTGTGAAATTTATTTTTCTTCCTGTAAACTTCCTATGGGAAGACCAGCTGGGCAGAGCGATAAGCCGTTTCTCATTTGGTGGATGGTGGCGTACATGTTCATTCTTAGGTGGTGGAGCAATTTTTCTGATAAAAAGAAACCCTTATATTATGCAATTGCAGAGCAGCTGGGAATGTCCCTTCTTCCCAGGCCCTGGGTCCTGAAATTCTTCTCTAGGCTTACTGTGAGGCTGTTGCCCTGAACTGCCTTCCCTGTTACTCCCGTAAGAATCAGCCACTCCTTGTCGTCTGCTCCCATGGAACATTTACATCTATGTCATTTGACTTTGCACTTCTGCTGCTCACATGTCCAGCCATTGCACTTGAAGATTATCAGCCTGTGACAGGCTGGTGCTGATTTCTTTGACCCCTTCACAGTATTTTGCACAGAAGAGACAATCGATGTGTGTTAAAATCAACATGTATGAGAGCCAAGTAAAGGGAGTTATTACTTCCCCAGTGCTGTGATGGATGGAAACTGAAGCGAAGAAACCAGAGCATCCTCGGCAGTGTGATAAGAAGCCATCAAGGGTTCCTTGGAGGGACTTAGAATGTGATACATGGTGGGGGCTGCCCTATCCTTTCCTTTCTGGTCTGTTGTCTCTATTTAACAGGCTTATCTCATTTTCCCCATTGCGGGGCTGGTGAGGGTCTTTCGTTCCTATCTCTGTGTGGCTGGTGGTTTTTGTTTTTTTTTTTTTTGAGACGGAGTTTCACTCTTGTTATCCGGGCTGGAGTGCAATGGCGCGATCTCGGCTCACCGCAACCTCCGCCTCCTGGGTTCAGGCAATTCTCCTGCCTCAGCCTCCTGAGTAGCTGGGATTACAGGCACGTGCCACCATGCCCAGCTAATTTTTGGTATTTTTAGTGGAGACGGGGTTTCACCATATTGAACAGGATGGTCTCGATCTCTTGACCTCGTGATCCACCCGCCTCAGCCTCCCAAAGTGCTGGGATCACAGGCTTGAGCCACCGCGCCCGGCTGGCTGGTGTTTTTTTCAACTTTTATTTTAATTGCAGAGGCTACATGCACAGGTTTGTTACAGGGGTGAATTGAGTGGCACTGAGGTTTGGTGTACAAATGATCCCATTACCCAGATGTTAGTGAGCATAATATCCAATAGGTAGTTTTTCAACCCTCACCCCCTTCCCACCCTCCCGTGTCTAGTATTCCCAATGTTTATGTCTGTTTTTATGTTCAGATGTACTCAGTGTTTAACTCTCATTTGTAAGTGAGAACATGCAGTATTTGGTTTTCTGTGCTTGCAGTAATTTGCTTAGGATATTGGCCTCCATTGATAGACCTCTTTTAAAGAGAAATTATATAATCACATTTAAGTTTATATATATATGTAAAATTAATTTGTCACATTAAAAAAAAAAAAACACGGCTGGACACAGTGGCTCATAGCTGTACCTGAGGGAGGCTGAGGTAGAAGGATCACTTGAGCCCAGGGGTTTGAGACCAGCCTGGGCAAATTAGCAAGACACTGTCTCTACCAAAAACAAAACAAAACAAAACAAAAAACGTGTAAAACATTAACTGAGAGTGACGGTGCATGCCTGTAGTCTCAGCTACCTGGGAGGCTGAGGTGGGAGGATGACTTGAGCCCAGGAGTTTAAGGCTGCAGTGAGCTATGATCATACCACTGCACTCCAGCGTGGGTGACAGAGTGAGACCAGATGTCTCTAAAACGACAAAAACATTAGTTTTCCTAGAGAGTATGTGAACTCCTTTACTGATAGATTTAATCACTTCGAAGAAAGAAAGAAAAAAAAAACTAGGCTATTTCATTATAGTCAGCAAAGTCCAGCCACCTGTCAGTCAGCAGTTAAAAGATAAGTTAACAATGAATAGTTTTAATCCTACTCATTCCCTCTAATCGTTCTCAAGAAGGAAGTCTCAACCCCTTCTAAATGGATTGTTGGACTCAAATGGTATGTCAACACATAAGCTAGGAACGAAACTGGCAGAATCATATTTACACATCTGTTATGTTGACAGAATTACAGATGCTATTAGAAGAAGTAAATTTGAACAAAAACTGTTACACATTTTGTCTAGATGAAGTTATTTACTAGGTGTTGAAAGTGAGTTTAACAGAGTAGAAAGAAAGGAAGGGCGTGGCATCTTTTAGAGATGTTGAATCCCGACTGTGAGAGGTTTCCATTTTTTGACACATTAAGAATCTTGGAGCACTGTGGAGCTCCCAGGCACTCACCCATGCTTCTTAAATCCAATTCAACTTAAGACCACAAGGGATGACAGTCATAAATGCACGGGCAAAACCCTCCACACTGGCTTGCTTACCAGAGTGAGCAGCAATTTCTGCCTATAAGTAGTATGCAACTGGATTTCATTGAATTTTGTTTCTACAGCAGTAGAAAGAAAAAAAACTACTGATTTTCTTTCTGTAACAATAATAGTTTAGTGTTTATTGCTTACAATTACATTTCTATGGTATGAGAAATAATGCTTTTTTTGATAAGGAATGCATATATCATGTGGTGCCAGACACTAGCATTCTTTATTTTTTAATGTAATTTTTAGAGGTAGGTTCAGGCTCTGTCACCCGGACTGGAGTACAATGGCACGATTCTAGCTCACTGTAACCTTGAACTCCTGGGCCCAAGCCATCCTCCTGCCTTAGCTCCTGAGTAGCTGGGACTATAGGCACATACAACCACACCCAGCTATTTTTAACACTTTTTATAGAGATGGGGTCTCACTATGTTGCTCAGCCTGGTCTCAAATTCCTGGACTCCAGTGATCCTCTGGCCTCAACCTCCCAAAGTACTGGGAATTACAGACTTGAGCCACCTCACCCTTAAAATAATTCATTTCCTGAGATCATCAAATATCCTGTCAGTTTTCAAAATTTTAATTACCTCATAAATGCCACGATTTTTTAAAGTTTACTTTTGCAGAATCCAACTAAGGTCCATACATTGCAATCAACTATGTCTCTTAAGTCTCTTAATATCCAATTTATACTTCCATATCTTCTCCCCTGAGATGTGTTTGTTAAGGAATTCAGGTCATTTTTCCTGTAGAATTTTCTAGAGTCTGAGTTTTGCTGTATCACTGTGTTACACTGCTTTAATAACTATTAATGTTTACATAAACATAACTCACATAAATGACAGTTATTTTTCTAGCCAGAGTGAGAAAAATCTCCTCTTAATCAGAACAACCTCAAATGTGAGTTAAACTGCCACAGTTATTTTTGCTACTGAACATCATCAGAAAACATGAAAGTTCTCCCTGTCCTCTTTCTGTTTTCCATTGTAAAGGTATAGGACAATTAGGTAAGAGTAGATCACTCGGCATCCGTATCTACAAGGAATAGTTGGATTTTCTTCAAAAATTATCACAAGTCAACTCCTATAACCTTATGTAACTTAAGCAAGTGCCAATTAAATGAGGCAGATTATTGGTTTGGGTTGTGCGGAAGGATGCTCCCATATGAATCTTCCAGTTACAAAGGGCTGCTCTGTGTGCTTGGGGAACTTTGCTGGAGCATAAATGAATGAAGCTTTGATGGTTTAATTAAAACTAAATATGAAAGACCAAAAAAACAAATGACATAGACCTTAACCGCAATAAAACTATAATAAGCTTTACAGAAATCTGTTCATATATTCACAAGCAGCCTTTTCAGTATCTAATTAAAATAGACATCTAAATAAAATAATTACTTATGGACTGAAACATATTATACAAAATGAGTTTATAGAGATCTAAACTTATGCATATAGACTCAAACCCAGCACACCTTCATGAAATAGAACCATTTTAAGGAGAAAAATAGTTTGCCATGGTGATACAGAAATTTTCACCAACAAAGTAGCCTCCTATTTTATTTCTATTTATAATGTAGCATGTCCCCGTCACATAATAAATCTTACAGTTCATTTTTACTTACATTTCTTACATACTCTTTATAGATCATTGATCTGTTGTATCGCTGTTACCATAACATTAAAACAGAAATTTTTGAATGGATAGACAAAGCCTGGAAGACTTTTAGGGCAGAGGATTTTGAGGGTATTATACTATCATAGTCTGTATGATACTATAGTTATGATACTGTAGTGGTAGATACATGTCATGATAAATTTATCCAAACCCAAGAAGGTACAGTACCGAGAGTGAACCCTAATGTAAACTATGGCCTTTGTTGACTATGATGTGTCAATGTAGGCTCATCAGTTGTAAGGAAATGTACACTCTGGTGGGGGACGTTGACAGTGCTAGAGGCTGTGTGTGTGTGAGGGCATCAAGTGTCTCTGTACCTTCCTCTCAATTTTGCCCTGAACCCAAAACAGCTCTAAAACAAAGGTGGGTTTTTTTTGTTGTTGTTGTTGTTCTGTTTTTTATTGTTGTTGTTGTTTGTTTTTAAACAAAAAAATGTAAAGGCACAAATCAGGCTCTATTTTAACTTGGAAAGAGAATACACTTTTTTTTGGATAGGACCTATTTGTATTTTTTTAATAAGCAAAGTTATGTAGGGGACTGCTATGCTTGTACCAGGAAAATATCTCTTTATAAAGTACTTGGTATGTACCAGAAGATATAAATTGTGATTTACCCACTTTCTTTGTGAAGTGATATGAGGTATTCACTTGAAGGCTGAACCCAGTGACAGTATTTGCAGGGCTCCCTTAGTAACACTTACTAAACTGTCATCAAAGTGCTGTGTGCTTGAGGCTGGGCATAGTGGCTCATGCCTGTAATCCCAGTACTTTGGGAGGCCAAGCAAGGAGGATTGGTTGAGTCGAGTAGTTCAAGACCAGCCTGGGCAACACAATGAGACCCTGTTTCTACAAAAAATAAAGAAAATTAGCTGGGCATAGTGGTGCACGCCTATATTCCCAGGTACTTGAGAGGCTGAGGTGAGAGGATCGCTTGAGCCCAGGAGGTCAAGGATGCAGTGAGCTGTGATTATGCCACTATACTCTAGCCTGGGTGACAGAGCAAGAGACAGAGACAGACAGCCTGTCTCAAAAAAGAAAAAGGACTATGTGCTTGAAACTGGATTTTTTGTTAGTCCAGTCCATTTTGTGACCAAGAACGTTCATTCATAAGATTGGGATTTTAATGTCTATTTAAGGCTTTTGCCTATGGCCACTAAGGAGAATAAAATTGAAATCTAGTCTAGATATTTCCTCTTTTCATATTTTCCTTCACCTTTATTATAGGCAGATAAGAGAAAAATGATGTTTTTGATTCTTATTGAAGCTTACATCTTGCTTCTGTTGCTGTAGTCATAAGCATTGTTACTATCACAAATAGAAGGAATGCTAAAATAAATTCCTTTCAGTGAAAAAAAAAAAAGATGAATTGGGGTCACAACCTGCAAAACTCAGGTAGTGCTATTTTCAGGCACATTTCCAGTGATGTCACTCAGGCATGTTTCAGCCCTCCCTGGACAAGGCTTCCCTCTCTGTTGGCCACGGGCTCCCTGGCTCTCTATCAATGAGTCACCACCTGAAATGAAGGAAGATCAGTGTTCTTCCTTTTACCCTATCACTTCCTGGTCTTTGCCATTAACTACTTCCCACCTTGTTGTTTTTTTTTTTTTTTTTTTTTTTTTAAAGAGGGAGTCTCGCTCTGTCGCCCAGGCTGGAGTGCAGTGCTATGATCTTGGCCCACTGCAATCTCTACCTCCCAGGTTCAAGTGATTCTCCTGCCTCAGCCTCCCTAGCATCTGGGACTACAAGCACCCATGACCATCCCTGCTAATTTTTGTATTTTTATTAGAGACAGTGTTTTACCATATTGGTCTTGAGCTCCTAACCTCAAATGATTTACCTGCCTTAGCCTCCCAAAGTGCTGGATTACAGGCGTGTGCTACCACACCCAGTATTTCCCTCCTTCTTGCCTTTAAAGTATCCCTTTTTCCCCATGGTCAACTTTTCTCTTCTGTCATAGAACCCAACCCATCTAAAAATATAGAGATCGCCTCCATTAATTAGCACCCCCTTTAAAATCTTTCTCTTTTCTTTCAGCTTGACTTCAAAAATGTGTACAATCTTGACAGTTTCTAATAATGTCCAAATACACCATTCTAACACTAAAAACCTTTAGATCTTTCTGTCCCATTAAAGTACTGCCCTCCTTACTGATTGTAAAAATGCCTACCATGGACCTTGGAAAATGTTAACCACCTTTTGTTCTTCGCCAGTCTTTGGAGAATCCTTTGTGCTCATTCCCTCCGTTCCCTCACCTTATATTCAGTACCTTTCATTCTGTTGTACTCACCTTTTTTATCGTGCAGCTTCTTTATAATCCTTGTGGTAAGCTAAAATTTGTCCATCACCTCCCCTACCACCCTAATATCTACGTCAAAACTCTGGAAACCGTGCATGCTACCTTATTTGGAAAACGGGTCTTTGCAGATAAGATCAAGTGAAGGATCTTGAGATAAAATAATCCTGGATCATCTGGGTATGTCCTAAATGCCATCACAAGTGTCCTTATAAAAGAGGCAGAGGGTGATTTGACACCACGTGCATACACACCACAAGCCAAGGCATACTGAAAATGTAGAATCTTGAAGGGGCAAGAAACTGATTCTCTTCTAGAGCCTCTGGAAGTAGCATGGTTCCAGCCCTGTCTACACCTTGAGTTTGGACTTCTGACCTCCAGAACTTTGAAAGAATACATTTCTGCTGTTTCAAGGCATCAAGCTTGTAATAATTTGTTAGTGGCACGGGAATCGAATACAATTCTCTTTTACCGTTCTGGGAAAAATTGTTGATCAGATATGAATTAATTTTCACAAGGTGAACATGCTTGAGTAACCAGCACCTAGATCTAGAAGCAGAACTTTACCAGCACCCCAGAAGACCCTTTCATGCCCCCTTTAGCCATGGCCCAAGGTGTGCGCTATTGTGGCTTTTAATATTGCACAATTTCACTGTGCCGAGTCCTTTGTATCTGGATTCCTCCTCTCAACAATGTTTTTGTGAGATTCATTCACATTGTCACGTGTGGTTGTAGATTTTTCATGCTCATTACTGTCTCTACATAGCATGTTTTTTTATTTCTTCTGCTGTTGATGGTTTACAAATACTGTGACTATGAACATTCATTACATGAGCATATATCTGTGTTTCTACTGGGTATATAATGAAGAGGGGAATTCCTGAGTCCAGGAAACCTCATTTCTTTCCTTACTCTAAGTTGACAACCTCATCTACATTCACTGTGTCGGCGACCACTCATTGCTCTGACTCTTATATCTTTCTGTTTTTGATCTTTCTGCTGAGATTCAAAAGGACTGCTATCAGTAATATATTCACACCCCACCCCCCAATTTAGTGTGTTCCAATTCAAACTTAAGATCTTATGGGAAAAAAAAGAGTTTGGCCCAATGTGGTGGTTCACACCTGTAATCCCAGCACTTTGGGAGGTCTAGGCGGGTGGATCATCTGAGCCCAGGAGTTCGAGATCGGCCAGGCCAACAAAGTGAAACTTTGTCTCTACCAAAAAAAAAAAAAAAAAAAAAAAAAAAAAAAAAAAAAAAAAATTAGCCAGGTATGGTGGCGTGTAACTGTAGTCTCAGTTACTCAGGAGGCTAAGGCAGGAGGATTTGCTTCAGCCCAGGAGTTGGAGGCTGCAGCGAGCCATGATGGCATCACTGCCCTCCAGCCTGGATGACAGTGTGAGACCCTGTCTCAGAAAATACCACAAAACCTCCCTTGTGTCTTTTACCATGTTAATAGCAAATCATTATCCTTAATTATCCATGTTCAAAGCAGAATCATCTTTAATTCTTTCTTTGCCTGTATCCACCAAATCCCTGAAGCCTGTTGAGTCTTCCTGCATGTTGTCTGTGTTAATTAAGGGACACACACTCTCTCTCTTGGATGACTCCTACACGATCTCTCAGCCTCCAGTCTGTGTAGTCTATCATCCATCCACAAATTCTAGGTTTATGTTTCCAAAGCAAAGCTTAGATCCTGACATACCTCTTCTCAAAACTCATGGACATGCATGGATCCATCCATTGATTATAGGATCAAGTCAAAATTCTTTATGTTGGCTTTCTATGTTTTCATAAATTTCCCTTTAACATCAGTTCTATGAGAAAATACTCATATAAGGCTTTATCAGGAGGTATTAAGTTGTATAATGGCATTACCTTCAATCATATTTTTATGATACATTGTTCTAAGGGTCTCCTCTGGGTATTTCTTGTCCTGGCTCCATGTGATTACCATTTGTAGTGAGTTTACTGTGCCTAGCACACATGTAATCCTTACAATAATTTTGTGCAGTAAATACCTATGTTGTTATTCCCAATTTATGGTTGAAGAAACAAAAACTCAGATAATTCAAGGTGTTGTCTGACATCATCCATCCAGAAACGTAACTGGGATTCAAACACTGGAAGTCAAAGAACAGCTTGTCTGTTATTTACATGTTCATTACTCTTCTGGAGATGGGAGTGTTTGCCTTCCAGCTCTTCAGCTCTGTGGAGTGCTTTGCTGAGGCTGTGTGTCCTCCTGGCAGAGAGCTGTGGCTCTAGGTCCTGACCTTCTGGTCTGGGCACCTCTGAGGGATGTGTGCTTTCTCTCCCTTCACATTCTCTAAAGCTGAGCTCTTGCAACTACTGCCTGGGCAAGGAGTCTTTAGTTCTTAGAACACCCATCTTAGTTTTGCACCTTCCTTCTGTCTCTGTTTCACTCCTGCTCCCTCTCCCTTTTCTCTCTTTCTCTTCTGTCCCTTCCTCCCTACTGGGTTTCTCCCTTTTCTTCTCTTCCCTTTCTTTTTGTAAGTGTAGTAGCTCTTAACTCTTTTTAAGGCCAACCTCTGGAAGTGCAAAATATCCCTCTGATTGCCTGCCTACCAGGCCTCACTTATCAGATTAACAACAACAACAACAACAAAAAACCAGCCAAACACTTCAGTGTAATAAAATGTCACCAAATAAGAAAATTAGGGCTTGGTTGGGAGGTTAGGTATAATTTGCTTTAGCAATATAAGAGTGATTCATGTTTGAATCACCAGGCGTACATTTATTAGAGTTTAGTGATGAGGAAATTATGGGCCAGAATATACTGTTGATAGAAATTTGCATCATTTTACATGGTACAATTAACCAAATAACATACAAGAAATTAAAGAGAGGCTGATGAAACTAAAAGAGTAGTCATTTATAGTAGGGATTGCCAAACTGTGACCAATTCAAGACAATGATGACAGATGATTCTTATGTCTTTCTGGAAAATTTCAACAATCCTAACTGTATAACAGGAGTTTTGCAGTATCCTGATGTTATCTATCTGTCAAACTTTAGGAAATTGACTTAGAGTCTTTAGGAGATTCTACCAGGATACCCAGGACATAACTTTTAGGTCAAATTTTAGTAAATACCAATTAACATCTTCCTTTGACTCTTCTCTTCACAAGCAGGAGCAACTCATGTGAGATATTTAACTAACAGACATTATTATGAAGGGAAAATTCAATTTTAAAAAACCCAGACTACCAACCACTGCCATTTGATGACCAAAATGCAATTAAGCTCAATAGTTTAATGTTGTTACCCTAAACATTTTATTATGCTGTAATAAAGCCCTGGTAAGCCTCATTTTATACTCCATTTAACATTAACTCCGTCAGGACAAGGAAACAAATTACACCTTAGGTAAAAACACAGGAGATGTCTGTGTCTTTGTCTATACTTTTAAATGACTAACTTTCTTAAATTTCTAAATATGACAGTTTCACTCACAGTATTACTGCAAAAACTCAATTAGATAATTATTAAGTGCATTTATTCATGAAATACACAATCAGAGGAGTATGATTTGATCCCCAAATCTGTTTTCACATCTCATTTGTGTTCTGAGCTTGTGAATTTCTGTCTCCTGTAAGTTTAGGCTATGACTTATTTTTTTTTTTAATTTCTTTTTATTTTATTTTATTTTATTTTATTTTATTGCATTTTATTGCATTTTAGGTTTCGGGGTACATGTGATGAACATGCAAGATTGTTGCATAGGTACACACATGGCAGTGTGGTTTGCTGCCTTCCGTCCCCTCACCTGTATCTGTCATTTCTCCCCATGCTATCTCTTCCCACTTCCCCACCCCCCGCCCCTCCCCCATTTCCCCCCAACGGACCCCAGTGTGTAGTGCTCCCCTCCCTGTGTCCTTGTGTTCTCATTGTTCAGCACCCGCCTATGAGTGAGAATATACGGTGTTTGATTTTCTGCTCTTACCATGGAATATTACGCAGCCATCAAAAAGGATGAGTTCACGTCCTTTGTAGGGACATGGATGAACCTGGAAACCATCATTCTCAGCAAACTGGCTATGACTTATTTCAGAGTTAAAAGAGCTTGGACTCTAGAGCTGGATTGCTTGAGTTTGAATTCCGGTGGCAACACTTTCTAGCTGATCTTTGACAGGTATGTCCTCTGCTTTAGTGTCCTGAAATAATAATATCCATCACAAAAGGGGTATTAGGAAGATTGAGTTAATATTTGAAAAGCATATAGTGCCTGACACATAGTAGGTACTGAATATGTGTTTATGAAATGAAATGGATAAACTGTTCCCCCTATAAATGGGGTTCAAGAATTGTGGAGTATCATGTGTTTGTTTAATTTATTATAATTACACAATCATTTGCATTTTTAATATGTCTCAGGATCATTTTACAAGGATGATAATTTTCACCTATTTATCTTACTACTACTGGAGGGTACCCAGCAGAGTCAAAAAGTAGCCACAGATAATATTTTTCGTAGTTAGATAATGAAATATAACCGCTTAAAAAGTGCTGTGTTACTGGAAGTCCTAGCGAGTATAACAAGGCAAAAACAAACAAAAAACAAAAGGCATACAAATTGGAAAGGAAAAAACAAAATCACTTGTAGTTGCAGATTATATGACTATTCATGTAAAATAATATATATGAAATAAGCTTCAAGAACTTATAACTGAGTTCAGTTAAATTTCAGAATACAAGATCACCTACAAAAATTATTATATTTTAAAATGCTAGCAATGAGCAATTGCGATTTGAAATTTAAAAACAGTACCATCTATAATAACAGCAAAAAAAGGAAACATTTTGGTATAAATTTCACTATGTTCAGGATCCTCCTGTTGAAAATTACAAAATACTAATGAAAAAAACCAAAGAAGACCTAAGTGGAGAGAGATTCCATGTTCTTTTATTTATTTGTTATTTATTTATTTATGTTTGAGGCAGAGTCTTGCTCTGTTGCCCAGGCTGCAGTGCAGTGATGTAACCTTGGCTCACTGAAACCTCTGCCTCCAGGTTCAAGTGATCCTTGTCCCTCAGCTTCCCAAGTAGCTGGTATTACAGGCATGCACCGTCACACCTGGCTAATTTTTTTTTTTGATGGGATTTCCCCATGATGGCCAGGCTGGTCTTGAACTCTTGACCTCAGGTGATCCACCCACCTCAGCCTCCCAAAGTGCTAGGATTATAGGCATGAGCCACACGCCTGGCCTACACCTGGCTAATTTTTGTATTTTTAGTAAGACAGGCTTTCATCATGTTGGCCAGGCTGGTTTCGAACTCCTGGCCTTAAGTGATCTGCCTACCTCAGCCTCCCAAAGTGTTGGGATTACAGGTGAAATATTCTGTATTCATGAATTGAAAGACTCAATATTGTTAAGATGTCAGTTCTCCCTAAAGTGATTTTTAGATTCAATACAATTCCAGTCAAAATCCCAGGACTTTTTTATAGCTATCAACTGATAGCTATCAACAGCCAGATTATTCTTAAATTTATATAGGAAAGCAAAGAGAATAACTAAAATAGTCAAAGCAAATTTGAAAACAGAATAGAGTTGGAAAACAGAATAGAGTTGACCTACCTGATTTCGGTAGCTACCGTAAAGCTCCAGCAGTCAAGACAGTGTTGTGTTGACAAAGGAGAAACATATAGATTAATGAAATAAAAGACACTCCAGAAATAAACCCACAAAAGTGTAGCCAGTTAATCTTTGATAAAAATGCAGAGGCAATTCAATGGAGAAAGGAAAGTCTTTAGAAGTATGAACCTTGACCCATGCCTCATGCCATATACAAAAGTCAACTCTAAATTGTTCATAGACTTAAATTTAACGTAAAGCTATAAAACTTCTAGAAAAAAACCTTTTAGGAAAACTTTTGTGACCTTGGGTAACGCAAAAATTTTTTCAGTACCACACCCGAAGCACAATCCAGTAAAGAAAAAGTTGATGAACTGGACTTAATTAAATTTAAATACTCTTCTCTTGTAAAAACACACTTAAGACAATGAAAAGACAAGTCATAATCTGACAGTATCTGCAAGTCACATATCTGACAGAGGAACAGTATTCAGAAAATATAAAGAACATGCAAACCTCAACAATGAGAAAACAAACTCAACACTAATTTTTAAAAGGCAAAAAGCATTGAGTGCCTAACCAAATAAGATATACAGATTATACAGATAGCAAATAAGCACATGAAAAGATGCTCAACCGCATTATTCATTAGGGAAATACAAATTAAAACCATAAAAAGATACCATTACATGCCTATTAGACTGGCTTTAGAAGAAAAACTATCAGTACCAAGTGCTGAAATGCTCCTCATCCTTTGCTGGTGGGAATGCAAGATATTTTGGTCACTTTGGGAGAGGTTGGCATTTTCTTATTAAGGTAAACATACCCTTACCTATGACCCAGTAATCCGACTTCTAGGTCTTTACTCAAGACAAATGATAGCATATGTTTCTATAAAGACTTATACACGAATAGCAACTTTATTCAAAATTGCCCAACCTGGAGACAACTCAAATGTCCTCAAACCTGTGAATGGACATCTGTGTATGAATCTCATATGTATTTTGCTAAGTCAAAGAAGCCAAACCCAAAAGGCTACATACTGTATGATTCCATTTATGTGACATTCTGGTAAAGGTAAAACTTTAGGGACAGTAAACAGATCAGTGGTTGCCAGGGATTGGGGTTTGGGGAGCAGGGAAGACTAACCTCAGAAGGACAGCACGAGGGAGATTTTTGGGGTGAAAGATCTATTTTGTATCATGACTATGATGGTATATATGCATTTTTCAAAACCCATTAGACTGTACATCAGAGGCAAAGAGAATGAATTTTGCTCTATGACAATTAAATAGTAAATTTAGAAAAGAATAGAAATGTCTTAGAACAAGTCACTCATTTGAATTTGAAATAGAAAAAAGTCAACCTTTTTCTGAGTTACCAAACTGTATTACTGTATTTTAAAATTATACCAATAAACACCTTTCAGTGTTCTTTATAGCATCCAGAAATGGATCTGTTCCTGCTTAGATGTTCAGAGGTAATGAATATACCTTACTTTGCTTGCACCATTTGTTGTAAATATCTAGGCTGGGCATGGTGGCTCACACCTGTAATCCCAGCATTTTGGGAGGCCAAGGTGAGCAGATTACCTGAGATCAAGAGTTTGAGACCAGCCTGGCAAAACCCTGTCTCTACTAAAAATACAAAAATTAGCTGGATGTGGTGGTGTGCACCTGTAATCCCAGCTACTCAGGAGGCTGAGGTAGGAGAATCGCTTGAACCCGGGAGTCGGAGCTTACAGTGATCTGAGATCATGCCACTACCCTCCAGCCTGGGAGACAGAGCAAGACTCCATCTAAAGAAAAAAAAAAAAATCTAGTTTCTCTCTCTTAATCTGAAAACTTTCTGCGTGTTTTTATTTTATTTTAGCATCTAATTCCACAAGTCAGTACTCTGGAAATATTTCTCCCCTCGTTTTATTACTTTAACTTAGCTAATATTTTTCTTCGCATGTCTCTTATTTTTCATCAGTAAGTGTTTTATTTGGTTTCTTCCAGTCCCACACTACGCAGCTTCTTGATTTTAAAGCAATGTGATTGACTGCTGAGTGGCTGGCACTTGTGGGAGGAGGAAGCCGTGTGGGTGCAGGAGGCAGCTGGGCTGTGTGGGTAGGATGCAATGACTCACTTTTGTCATGTGTTGATTTTTGATGTAGAATGTTAAGGACCCCAAAAGAAAACTCTTTATTTGTATTAAAGAGTCCTTAAGTCATTTTTAGCTTTGAGATTGGGGAAAAAACTTCTGAAGCTCCTTTGACCTGTCATACTATTTCATAAACTTCTTCTATGTCTTTTACCTCTGTTTCATCTGATTGATTTCTCATTCACCAAAGTTTAATGCTAATTTCATGCTCATTAGACAAGGAGGACTCTGCACCAAACAGCTTCTCAAGCATCTGCAGTATTTTTATGTGCTGCACTTGGGTTTTACATCCCATCACACAGGTCTTGAATGTTGCTCATTTTACATTTTGATGGGTTCCTAAATTGTGAAAGTAATCAATATTCATAATAGAAATTATGGGGAATTTAGAAGGCATGAAATACAAAAATAAAATAATCCATAATCCCTGTAACACAGCTACTACCAACAAAAGTTAGTGTCCAACTTTTCAGGTATTTCTTATACACATGGATATATAGATAGAATGTAAATATCATAATGCACTCATAATGTATACATTATATTTTAATGTATATTCTGTACATAGCAATGTATATATATTTTACTTTTTTACTTTTACTTAACATAGTTTGAATTTATCCCTCGTTGCTAAGTATTCTTCTGCTTTTTTGTTTTCCTTTGCTTAAATTATATCCCATTATTTTAAATTATTAGATACATATATATAACCATTTTCTTGAACTCCCGACCTCAGGTGATCCACCCGCCTTGGCCTCCAAAGTGCTTGGATTACAGACGTGAGCCACCATGCCCGGCCATATATAACCATTTTTTTACTGATAGGTATTTAGACGTTTTCCATTATTTTGTTGTAAAAAATAATGTTTCAGTGGACAGACAGGTAAATCTATTCACATTTATAATAATTTTCTCAGTGTGAATTCCAAGGAATGGAATTATTGGGTCAGAGTGTACATAAGTTTTAGGTTAAGTCTCCTAGAAAGTTTACACTTGGCTGGGGTGTAGTAGCTCATGCTTGTAATTCCAGTACTTTAGGTGGCTGAGGCAGAAGGATTGCTTGAGGTCAGGAGTTTGAGACCAGCCTGGGCAGCATAGTGACATCCTGTGTTTATAAAAATTTTTTAAAAAGTAGCCAGGCATGGTGGCACATGCCTGTAGTCCCAGTTACTCCGGGGGCTAAGGCTGAAGGATTGCTTGAGCCCAGGATTTTGGGGCTGTGCATATATAATGAGCGCTGATTTTGTCACTGCACTCTAGTCTGGGCAACAAACTGAGACCCTGTCTGTCCTAAAAAAAAAAAAAAAAAAAAGAAAGAAAGAAATAAAAGAAAGAAGAAAGTATACTCTTCTCCCAGCATGAAAGAGTGTCATTTCTCTGCATTTTCATCAACTCCTTTACTTTGCCCACTTCTCAGGAAAAACAATTGGTATTTCATAGTTGATTTAGTGTGTATTTATTAGAAGCACGATGGAGAATAATTTCTCATGTTTATTTACAATTTTAAATTTCTGTGAATTTGCTTGCTGTTGTCTGTAGTGTGATTTCTAATGTAATGTTTTTATCATTGCTGAGTTATTTTAAATTAATCATAAATTATAAAGATATTAACATTTCATCTCTCACAAATTGCATACATTTTAAACAAATTATCTTCTTTTAAATGTGTTATATATTAACATTTTCATTGTAATTATGAATGGCTTCTGTTTTATATTTCCCAAATGTTTATTGCAATTACAAAGGAATCTCTTCATTTTCATAATAATTTTGCATCTTGATGCCTTACTAAATTGTATGATTACTTCTAATAGCTATTCAGCTAAGTCTGTTGGGGTATTTGGTTGACAGCCACAACATCTGCTAATAGAGATAATTGTGTATTTTAGTTTCTAGAATTATGTTTTCTTACTTTCTAGAAATCTTATTGCAGTGGCTGGGATTTTAAGAAAACCACCATATAGTTTTGGGAATAGTTGACAGCCTTTCGTTTCTGATTTTCATGGGAATACCTAAAAGCACAAAGTTGGAAGTTGTTTTGAAATGTATATTATTCTCTATGTTAAGGAAATGCCCTTGTATTTTTAATTTGCAGTTATCATTTTTTAATTTTAAAATTTTATTCTCCTTAGAGATAGGGGTTTTGCTATGTTGCCCAAGCTGGCCTCAAACTCCTGGCCTCAAGTGATACTCTCACTTCAGCCTCCTGAGTAGCTGGAATTACAGGTGCAGGCCACTATGCCTAGCTCAGCAATCATTTTTAATGAGAAATGGATTTAGAATTTTAATTAATGCACTTGGAGCATATTTGGAGATGACTTTTTTCCACTGAACTATCCTTGCATTTCTCCAAATAAATTTTAAACTCATGATCTAGGTTTTATAACACTTGATACATTTTGTTAGTTTTTCTTTTATATTTTTGTTTATAGCCGTAAAGGAGTTTTAGACTAAATTTTATTTTTGTGACATTGTCAAATTTTGATATCAAATTTCTACTGCCTTGTTACTGGTCATCTTTGAGCCTTGGATGGATTTGCATCTGTGGTTATATTCCCCTTAGTTTTATTTTCTATACCTTTTATCTCTCTCTCTCTCTCTCTCTCTCTCTCTCTCTCATTGATTATACTTACCAAGGACTTACTAGATATTAATTATTTAAATCTAAAACCTAGTTCTGAATTAACTAATAAGCTTCCTATTTATTTTTTTAATCTCATTTTACATGTGTTATTCCTATTTTTTATCAATCTGCTTTTTAAAAAATTTTCTTATTTGGAACCTTAGCAATTTTTTTTAATGTCGAAAGTTAAGAGAGAGCATTAGCCCCTGCTTCCCACCATTGCAAATTCTCTTCAGTTTCCAGTAATTTTATGATCTCTTTCTTTAAAAAAAATACAGGTTTGGGCCAGGTGTGGTGGCTCACACCTGTAATCTCAGCCTTTTGGAAAGCCAAGGTGGGAGGATTATTTGAGGCCAGGAGTTTGAGGTCAGCCTGGGAAACACAGGAAAACCCCCCATCTCTAAAAAAAATTTTTAAAAAAATTAACTGGCTATGATGCCACACACCTGTAGTCCCACTTACTAGGGAGGCTGAGGTGGGAGGATCATTTGAGCCTAGAGGTTCAAGGCTGCAGTAAGCCATGATGATGCCACTGCACTCCAGTCTGGGTGACAGATCAAGAACTTGTCTCTTAAAAGCAGAAAAAGGAAGTGTGTTACATTTTATAAAACCACTTCCAGGTAGAGCTGCAAATTCGAAATTCGGTGATAAATGAAGAGGGAAAATCCCTATCATTTCTTTATTTTCTCTTTTGAGTGCTAAGGTAATTGAAACCAAAGTGTGCTGATTGGGCATTATTTGGGTGTCATCCTTTGGGGGACTTTGTTTTCTGTTTGCAGATATCGCGGTGGTGGAGATGAGTGATGCCTTCCGGCAGCCGTCCTTGTTTTACCACCTTGGGGTGAGAGAAAGTTTCAGCATGGCCAACAACATCATCCTCTACTGTGATACTAACTCGGACTCTCTGCACTCACTGAAGGTACCTCCCTTGTTTACTGAATGTTCAATTTTAGCATCAGTATTTCAGGGATACTGTTTGTCATCCAACACATTTTAAGTTTATATTTGTGAAAGGATGTCTATATGTATGGTCAGTATGCACCAATTACTAGTCAAGTTGGGAGGTTTATCGAGAATTCACTGTAGAAATTTGATGACACAAGTAGCAAAAATGTTCACAGTGAGTTCTGAGTTTCAGTTACGGTTGTAGCGGAGGAGACTGTGTTAATAGGAAGTCATCAGTGCAGACGTGGAGAAAGGAGATTGCATAAGGTATGGTCCAACCTTCATGCTTTGTCACTTTGGGGAGCTTTATGGTGCCCTCCAGTCTCCCAAATAAAAGTACATTTCCAACTTGAAAGTGCTCTAGGCTCGGCATGGTGGCTCATGCCTGTAATCCCAGCCCTTTGGGAGGCCAAGGTGGGAGGATCACCTGAGGTCAGGAGTTCGAGACCAGCCTGACCAACATGGAGAAACCCTGTCTCTACTAAACATACAAAAATTAGCCGGATGTGGTGGTGCCTGCCTGTAATCCCAGCTACTTGGGAGGGTGAGGCAGGAGAATCACTTGCAACCAGGAGGCGGAGGTTGCAGTGAGCTGGGATTGCACCATTGCACTCTAGTCTGGTAACAAGAGCAAAAATTCCATCTCAAAAAAATAAAAAGTGCTCTGAGAAATTATCTCTGAGTACACCAAAATAGTTGTCATCCTCGTTTACTAGGGTATGATTTAAACTAAAATGGGAGGAGAGGAGGAAAAACTTACTATGTTTGTCTAAAAAATTCAACCTGTCTCATTGTCATTCTGTCCAGTAAATAGGAGCTTACTGCTATAAAGGCATTTCCTCTATCCAAAAAAGTTTGCTACAATGCTTTTTGCAAGGCCAAGTGATTTTACACTGTGTGATTCTCTGAAAAGCATCCCACAGTTCAGTGAAACACATGCTGAGCTTGCTATCATCCACTTCCTTTGTGAAACTTCCAGCTAGCTTCATGTGGCTTTTTCTCGGCTCTGCCTTCCAGTTCCCAAATCTGAGCCAACCTTGGGACATTGAGCCTTAGAATCCTGAACCATATTTCTAATGACTTAGCAATTATCATATGAGTATCTCTAACCCAAAATTCATGCAGAAAATATCAATAATATTTTGCTTTTATCTGAGTATTTAAAGCATGTTTGGCTTTCTTTGATAAATCTGTACAACTTCACTGAGCAAACATACCTACTACACGCCAGGCATGTGCCAGGGATTGACAGGCATATCCCTTTCTAGAATAATCTGAAACAGTTCTAAGAGATTTGCCCCAATTTGTCCTCAGTCTGTTTTTTTTTACCTAGAGTAATCCTTTATCTGGAGCAATCCTTAAGCACCTACTTAATTTTCCTACAGATTTACCCCTATAATTAATGCATCGTAAAATGTTGTAACTCATTTTTAATTATGCATTTTGATTTGCTGCTGTTTGCAACCCATGTTAGCACTTGATGAAGGAATTCGATTATTTTATTTAGCTCTTTTCATTTTTCTTTGAATTAAATTTATATATATACATATATACACATATATATAAACTTAATATATATACATATATATATAATTATATATATATACATATATATATATATATGTATTTAGACAGGGTCTTGCTCTGTCACCGAGGCTGGAGTGCAGTGTCACGATCACAGCGTCACGATCACAGCTTACTGCAGCCTTGACCTCCTGCATTCAAGTGATCCTCCCTCCTCAGCCTCCTGAGTAGCTAGACTACAGTCACATGCTACCTCACTCAGCTAATTTTTCTCTTTTTTTGTAGAGACGGGCTTTTTTTATGTTGCCCGGGCTGGTCCCAAAGGGCTGGGATTACAGGCATGGGCCACTGTACCTAGACGGATTAAGTTTATTTAAGCGGGCACTATTATGTTGGAGATTTTTTACTCTCTACATTTTTTGCTATTGTTTCTACCAGTATCTAGTGATTTCATTTTGTTCCCATTCTTTCCTGGGGAAGTATTTTAAAATGAAATAACTTACATTTGCGAGAAAGAGATAAAGCTAATCTTACCACAAATATGTCTGGGACAAATAAACTGACTCATTGTTTTAAGCTAGACTTTGTCTACGAGTGTTATTGGCATTTGATTGACGTAGTTCTTTAAAAAGTTTAATGATGTCTAAACTGTGCTCATTTATCTTGTACATATTATCTGCTTCGTATTGAGCACTTACTATGTGCTAGGTGCCAAGCGCTTTACCTGCATATATTTTCAAATTTAATTCATAAAGGAGGGTCTGGGTGTGGTGGCTCATGCCTCTAATCCCAGCACTTAGCAGGGCAGAGGCAGGTGGATTACTTGAGGCCAGGAGTTTGAGACCAGCCTAGCCAATCTGGTGAAACCCCATCTCTACTAAATACAAAAATTAGCCAAGTGTGGCGGCACACGCCTGTGATCCGAGCTACTTCGAGGCTGAGGTATGAGAATCTCTTGAACCCAGGAGGCAGAGGTTGCAGTAAGCTGAGATCATACCACTGCACTCCAGCCTGGGTGACAGAGTGAGACCCTTTCTCAAAAAAATCCCCAAACAAAGAAAAAGAAGAATAGTTCTTAGAAGAGCTCTATGAGATGCATATTCTATTAGCAGTATTTTAGTATCACAAACTGAAGCTCAAACAAAATCAATCATTTTCCTAAGATGGTATAGCCAGGAAAATTTGGGATGAGGTCTGCCTGACTCCAAAGCCTGTTGCCTTTGACCGCTATGCATTATCATCAGTTACTTCCAGTTAAAATTACATCATACCTTCCTGCTGAGTGTGTTCATTTAGAAAAACCTATCAGCTATGCCCCCTAAGTTTTCCTAGGTTACATCTGTCTTTTTTTTCTTTTCCCTTCCCCCATCTATTAACGTTAACTTTTGCTATTTTCTTAGACTATTCCTAGCCTGGTAGGTCATGTGTCTGGTTGCGGAGGACAGAAATATCTGGGATAGGAAGCATTTTTGGCAGTCTAGCAATTTCCTGTGAGTCCTAAAAGTTCTTCAGGTCCTGTCCTACTGAAAAGAGTTGGTGTGTATGTGTATTTTTAGTTTTATTTATTTCTCTGCAATTAGTTAAAGATGTAACTCTTATTCCTGCCACTGATGAACAGATAGGAAAATTACAATGAAATAAGCAGAACAAGAGGTATTTAAAATAATATATCATGTAAGGATTAACCAAATAGAATAAAAACAAAGCATCTCTCTGTTCTCACACGGCAAAAACAGAATTAGAATGCTATTCTTGTCATATGTTTAGTTTCACTTAGGTTAATTCTTTGCCCATCTAAAAAGTACATCTGCACAAGTTTATTTTCATCTGCTCTTTGTTGAAGACTGTGGTTTCTCTTTGGCGGCAAATTCTCAGGAAGAAATTGTAGAAAAAAAATTTTTAAGTTTAAGCTCCTAGAACAATAATAGGAGCTATAAAAGTAATTTAAAAATCTATGTCTGAAGTATCATTTGAAAGGATATTTAGAATCTAGTCATAGCATTTAATTGTAATAAGATTTATATCCATTGTTTTAAATAACAAGTACCATTTTATTGTACTAAGAATGAACAATTTTAATATTTTTTTTCAAGAAAAGATGATCATTACGCTTTGAGAGAAGGAAGTTGATTTTTTTCTTTTTCTTTTTTTTTTATTTTATTGCAATGGCACAATCCTGGCTCACTGCAACCTCCGCCTCCAGAGTAGCTGGGTTTATGGGCACGTGCCACCACACCTGGCTAATTTTTGTGTTTTTAGTAGAGATGGGGTTTCACCCTTTGGCCAGGCTGCTCTCAAACTCCTGACCAAGTAATCTGGCCACCTCAGCCCCCAGAGTGCTGGGATCAAAGGTGTGAGCCATTGTGCCCGGCCGATACTTTTTCTTTTCTTTAGCATTGTAACAACACTTTTTTTTTTTTTTTAAACAATTTTCTTTAAACAAATCTCATGAGAATTTCTTATGTTTCTTCTAATGCTTATTGAGAGAATACCTATGCCAAGATGTACATTGGTTTAAAGTAAGAAATGCTAGTAACAATTCTTTCCTGATTTATTTCATGCATTATGAAATGATCATGCTTCCACTTGGGGTCTCTCAGTAAGTGGTGAGTAAGTCTGGACACTCTTGGTCAATGAGCTATGGCACAGATGCATTAAACACCTCTGATGGCTTGGGAGAAATGAACAGCTGTTTTGTGTAGCATGAGGAAGTTGTTTTAATGAACCATCTCTTATCACTAGAAATTCCTTTATAACACCAGCTCTCAGCTCAGCTTCTTGTGACCCTTTCCCCCACTCCCTTCCTCAGCTCCTTCTCTATGTTCTGAGCCACTCCCCACTCACTTTAAACAGTGCTACTTATAAAGCAAAGCAAAACAAAAACGATGAAACATGATTGCACATGCCACATAGTCTATAATTAAAAGCTCTTATACTACAGATGGCCAGGTGGTGGAGAGTGGGAAACCTACACACTGTTGGTGGGAGAGATACTACCTTCTGAAGAGCAATTTGGGAATACCTAATAATATCAAATGAGCATATCACCAAAACTTAGTCATTCCGACCCTGAATGTATACTGTAAAAAGTCTCTTGCATGCATAAGGAGATATAATCAAGAATGTTTATGTTAACATTGTTTATAATAGCTCCTCCTCCCAAGGAAATGAATTAATAGATACCTTTAGGTGTAATCTTATTTTTTTTTAAATGGTCTTGCTCTGTCACCCAGGCTGGGCTGAAGTGGCGTGATGTTGGCTTACTGCAACCTCTGCCTTCCGGGTTCAAGCAGTTCTCCTGCCTCAGCCTCCTTAGTAGCTGGGATTACAGGCTCCCATTACCATGCCCAGCTAATTTTTGTGTTTTAGTAGAAAAAGGGTTTCACCATTTTGGCCAGGGTGGTCTCGAACTCCTGATCTCAAGCAATCCACCCGCCTTGGCTTCCCAAAGTGCTGGGATTACAGGTGTGAACCACCATGCCCAGACAGCTATAATCATTTAAAGGAATATCATAGAACACTTAAATCAACTAGTGCTTTAGATATCTATGTCAGTATATCTCAAAACAACAGTGTTATGGGAAAAAAACCAAATTACTTGTGTACAGTGTCATACTATCTATAAAAAAATAATTGCATGCACAAGGATGCTTTTATACACACTTGTGTTATAAATGCATAGACGTGTATGGGAATTATAAACAACATTCAGAATAGTTACCTCTTAGGGGAAAGGAATAGAATAAAATTGGGAAGGGAAGATGGGAGTCTTCAATTATATTATAATGTTCTAAATCTAGGTAGTAGATCATGAGTGCTAATTTCTATAATTTTTATACACTTGAAATATTTAATAATTAACCTTTTTTTAAAAAAAGGAAAAGGTTGCTGTATTCTTTTATTTTTTGTATCCACCAGGATAACACATATGCATTTTGGACATTGGATTTCCAAAATAGTTTTAGTTTCTTTTTTCTATGTTCTGGCTGTGGTTAGAAAGCTTCAGATATTTGGATATTTCACTTTCTGCACTCAAGTAAGCTTTATTCTCATTTTATCCATTACAGAAGTAATGTTTCTCGATAGATTGATAGGTACATCGGTTAGTGGTGATGCAGCTTGTGCTGAAACGTAATGATTGTGTTAGATTATTTCTTGTTCAAGAAATTTAGTTGTATTTTTATCTTTAACCATTGGCTGAGAAGTTACTTTACAGATGGGATATTCATGATTAGACTGTTCTCTGTGGCAACCTATCCACATGCTTACTGCTTCACTATCTCACTTGATACAGAACACATATACATGATGCTTGAAACCCTTGCTCTGCTTCAGTGCATCTATTTCTAGATTGGGAACTGACTAGCATGAAATCTTATGTGCCCAACCAAAATTTGTAACACTTCACTAAATTAGCCCTTAAGGCCAGGCACGGTGGCTCACTCTTGTAATCCCAGCACTTTGGGAGGCCAAGGCAGGCAGATCACAAGGTCAAGAGATCGAGACCATCCTGGCCAACATAGTGAAACCCCGTCTCTACTAAAACACAAAAATTAGCTGGGTGTGGTGGTGCACGCCAGTAGTCCCAGCTACTTGGGAGGCTGAAGCAGGAGAATCACTTGAAGCTGGGAAGCGGAGGTTGCAGTGAGCTGAGATTGTGCCATTGCACTCCAGCCTGGCACCTGGTGAAAGAGCAAGACTCTGTCTAAAAAAAAAAAAAAATTAGCCCTTAAAACTCAGCAAATTTTAATAACATGGGAGTTCCTCAAAACATTAAAAGTAGAATTACCACATGATCTAGCAATTCTACTTCTGGATATATATACCCAAAAGAATTGAAAGTAGGATCTTGAAGAGGTATTTACATACCCATGTTCATAGTAGCGTTATTCTTAGTAACCAAAAGGTGGAAGCAACCCACATGTTTATCAACAGATCACTGGCTACACAGCGTGTGGTATATACATATAATGGAATATTATTCGGTCTTAAAAAGATCAGTATGGGTGGTACACGCCTGTAGTCCCAGCTACTTGGGAGGATGAGGTAGGAGAATTGCCTGAGCCTGGGGAGGTTGAGGTTGCAATGAGCCACGATCGCTTCACTGCACTTCAGCCTGGGTGACAAAGCCACAGAGACCACCTGTCTCAAAAAAAAAAAAAAAACCTGTTCAATGCTTTATGTGTAAAATGTCATTCATTAGCATTCCAGCCCAGTTCAGAGACAGATATCTACTTACAGCAGAGTTCTTCCACCAAGATATACTTATTTGAATATAAAACAAAATTAATAGGACAAGAAAAGAGATGCTAGAATTCCTTTTAGTATTACTTTTCAGCTATGGTATAATTTAACCTGATTTTTGGTACAGGTTGTTTTAATTAACAGGTGCTCATATTCAAGAGAAGGATGTTTTCTTAACCCCTGTCATGAATAAGATAGGTGTTAAAGGTCTCTGCACCTGGCAGTGCAGGAACTGAGTTGGAGTTTTTGCTTTGGTTTATTAATACTTCCTCCTATAAAGTACTGCAAGTAGTCTCATTAACTTACTCCATTTGGCCTTTACATAGAACCCAGTGAGACAGACAGGTTAGATAGTATTTAGATTGCAGAGATAGAAGATATTTTTTTTTCCTTTTAATTTCTTTCTTTTTTTTTAAGACAAGGTCTGACTTTTTCACCCAGGCTGGAGTGTAGTGGTGCCATTTTGGCTCAGTGCAGCCTCCACCTGTCAGGTTCAAGTGATCCTCCCACCTCGACCTCCTGAGTAGCTGGGTGTATAGGCACCTGTAGCCATACCTGGCTAATTTTTGTATTTTTTATAGAGGTAGGGTTTTGCCCTGTTTCCCAGGCTGCTCTCAAACTCCTGGGCTCCAGTGATCTCCCTGCCTCTGCCTCCCAAAGTGCCCTGACTGTAGACATGAGCAACCACTCCTGGCCAGAAGATACTTTCTTTACAGAGGAGAAATAAGTCCAGAGAGATGCAATGGCTTGTTTGGGGCACACAGCTAGTATCGGGGCAAGGATAAACCTTGCCTCAAATTCTTTGACTTGTCATCCCATACTTTCCTCTCTCAGTCCGTCCACAGATTTCATATGTTCTGCAACAAAGATGATTTTCTAGGACTTTTCTTTAGATTATCGAGGTCTTTTTCTTTTAAAACTTGAGCTTTTATGTCAGCATAACATGTAAACACGAAAGTACTTTGTTTCCTTTCTATCTTTAAAGACTGTGTCCTGGCTCTATGCCACTTACGTTGGAGTACCCTTTTTGAGTGTGCTCAGCTTGTTTTATCAGTAGGCAAAAAGGGGTAAAAAGGGTGTTTCTCCTTCCCAGCAAGGCCCAGGAGGCTCACACAGCCAACTGATGGTTCCTTGTTTGGCTCTTTTGACATACTGAAATGAGTTAAGAAGATGGAGCTGAGGAGTATGGGGATTATTCTTTTACCCAACTTTAATGGAAACTTGCCAAGTTCCACTAGGACAGAAAGAGGGATCAGAATGGAAGACCCAGAAGGTCACCAGCCAGGGCCAGGTTCTTTCCCTGGGCAAGAATTCCCAGCCTGCTCCTTTCTCTTCTTTCAGGAAACTGAAATCCTGGTTCTCCCACCCCCAGTCTGATTCAACTTGGCCACCCCATGCCTGCTATTCCCACTTCTTCCCCTGGCTGCAGTTACCGAAATTTTAGGCATAAAAACTTTTGTAGTGGTGGAAATGCTCCATTTAGTTATCCCTAAGGCGACCTTTTCAAACTTACTGTCCCAGAGAGCCATCAAAAGTTAGTCTTTGCTTTCAAATGAGCCCTGGACTAGATTTTTGCTTTTGTCTTGCTTCCCCGTTTGGTTATCAATGAATATCAGAAAATCTGGAAAAAAATTTTTTTGGATGTTTCTGGTATAGCCCGGGTTACACTGACCAAAAACCCCCTAAAGACCTCAGACAAGTACAGAGTTGTAGTGGGGTAATGCATCTTCAGAAACATGCCACTGGTAAGGAACTGGAGTTTATGTTGATTTTATCTTATATATATGTGCTTGAGATGAAAAGTTTCCATGAGCTGATATGAAATAGAGAAGTTATATCTCAAATTTATTCCCTTTCCTTCCCACCCCTCTTCAGTGGATTTAATACAAATTAAACACTCTCTGTTCTATATACCTTTCAAGGTCTTGTTTGTTTCTTATTTGGATTGAGTTAAATGCACACACAGTACCTTTGCTCCATTAAACTTGATGCCTTTTTTAAGGTTACATGATGCACTGTGAGTAAAATCTGTCTCCTTCAAAAGAATAGGATTTGTAGCCTTTTAGCTTCTACAAAGCATAAGCCAGGCGTCCCCAAACTATTTACACAGGGGGTCAGTTCACTGTCCCTCAGACCGTTGGAGGGCCGCCACATACTGTGCTCCTCTCACTGACCACCAATGAAAGAGGTGCCCCTTCCTGAAGTGCGGCGGGGGGGCCGGATAAATGGCCTCAGGGGGCCGCATGCGGTCCGTGGGCTGTAGTTTGGGGACGCCTGGCATAAGCAATAGCTAACAAGAATTCACGTGTTACAGGAATGATTTTTCTTTTTCTTTTCTTTCTTTTTCTTTCTTTCTTTCTTTTTTTTTGAGACAGTTTTGCTTTTGTTGCCTGGACTGGAGTGCAATGGCGTGATCTTGGCTCACTGCACCTTCCACCTGCTGGGTTCAAGCAATTCTCCTGCCTCAGTCTCCCTAGTAGCTGGGAATACAGGCAACCACCACCACGCCCAGCTAATTTTTTGTATTTTTATTAGAGACGGGTGTCACTCTGTTGGTCAGGCTGGTCTCGAACTCCTGACCTCAGGCAATCCATTCACCTCAGCCACCCAAAGTGCTGGGTTTACAGGGGTGAGCGATTGTGCCTGACTTTTCTTTTTCATTTTAAGAGATGGGTCTCTCGTCACCTTGATTTCCGTTCCTGAGGCTCCCTCATTGATCAAGCACTTATTATGATGTCTCTGGACTTTTGCAGTAGACACCTAAATGCTTTTCCCCCTCAAATACCAAGTACTGGCTAGGCATGGTGGCTCACACCTGTAATCCTAGCTCTTTGGGAGGCCAAGGCAGGCGGATCACTTGAGCCCAGGAGTTAGAAACCAGCCTGGAAACATGGTGAAACCCTGTCTCTACCAACAATACAAAAATTAGCCAGGTGCGGTGGCACGCCCCTGTGGTCCCAGCTACTTTGTTTGTATGTGAGGTGGGAGGATTGCTGGAGCCTGAGAAGCTGAGGCTGCCGTGAGCTGTGATCAGGCCACTGCATTCTAGCCTGGTAACAGACTGAGATTCTGTCTCAAAATAATAATAATAATAATATTTAACACTAAGTACTATCATCAAATTAGTCTGTGTAAAACTTTAACAAGGTTTACCTTTTATTTTTTTGTCCTTGTAAGGTAATACATTCACCTGCTGCAAACACTTAAAAGTACAAAAGGATATATCGTGAAAATGTATTCTTTCACCTTTATCCTGTAGTCAGCCAACCGACTTTGCTGGCAACCACTGTTATTAGTTTCTTAGACATCCTACCAGAGAGATTTTATGAATTTATGAATTTGAATTTCATTTTCTACATAAAAGGAGCATAGGATAAAAACTATTCTCTACTTTGCTTTTTTTGCTTAGGAGATCTGGGAGCTCTTTCTCTTTCACTTCAAAAAGAAGTTCTTCATTGTGTCTTTGGGGGTAACGTTTTCCAGCTAGAGTTTATTCAACCAGTTTTTAGGTGGTGGCCATTTATCTTGTTCTCAGCCTTTGCTATTACAAACAGTGCCACAATATGTGCTAATAGTTCTTTGAACATATCACTCACCTTAAAAAACACGTTGACTGCCGGGTGCTCACAGAACACTTTATTGTGGCATTCAAAGCCTTCTTCAATAAGTCCCCAAATAGCTTTCTAATCTATCTGTATGTGTCAAAATGAACTTTCTGCTTTAGCCAAATGACTACATTCAAGGTTTTTTTTTTTTTTATTCCCCAAATACCTCTTTAATTCACCCTTCATAGGTCCGCAAATGAACTGTCTTCTTTAACTCCCTGTGATAATATTTATTGTTCCTTTAATGGGCCTTTGCTTTCTCTAGCTCTCCCTCCTGGATCCCCACCTCTGGGCCTTGCCTTTGGGGGTCGCGTCTGTCCTTTACAGCTCGGCTTGAGTTCTGTCTTCTCTGCTGAGCTTCCCAGACTTTCTGAATATACAGGAACATCTTTCTCTGTTAAACCATAACCCTTGCTGTCTGTATCATTCTTTTTACTTTTAGCAGGTGTGCATATACATACATGTCCATCCAGACTTACATAAATGTTAAATATGCACATGTCTTTTTTTATCAGCAAGATTGTGAGATATTGAAGAGTATCATTTAGTCTTTTTTTTTTTTTGAGTCAAGATCACAGTGGTACAGTCGTAACTCACTACGCCTTGATCTTTGGGGCTCAGGTGATCCTCCTGCCCCAGCCTCCCGAGTTGCTGGGTCTAAGGCAGGCGTCCCTAAACTACGGCCCACGGGCCACATGCAGCCCCCTGATGCCATTTATCTGGCTCCCCGCTGCACTTCAGGAAGGGGCACCTCTTTCATTGGTGGTCAGTGAGAGGAGCACAGTATGTGGCGGCCCTCCAACGGTCTGAGGGACAGTGAACTGGCCCCCTGTGTAAAAAGTTTGGGAATGCCTGGTCTAAGGTGTGTGCCACTGCACCCAGCTAGTTAAAAACTTTTTTTCTTTCTTTTTTTGTTGAGACGGAGTTTTGCTGTTGTTACCCAGGCTGGAGTGCAATGGTGCGATCTCAGCTCACCGCAACCTCCGCCTCCTGGGTTCAGGCAATTCTCCTGCCTCAGCCTCCTGAGTAGCTGGGATTACAGGCATGCACCACCATGCCCAGCTGATTTTTTTGTATTTTTAGTAGAGACAGGGTTTCACCATGTTGACCAGGATGGTCTCGGTCTCTTGACCTCGTGATCCACCCGCCTCGGCCTCCCAAAGTGCTGGGATTACAGGCTTGAGCCACCGCGCCCGGCCAAAATTTTTTTCTTGAAACAAAGTCTCAACATGTTGCCTAGGCTGTCCTCAAACTCAAGTGATCCTCTGGCCTTAGCTTCTCAAAGTGCTAAGATTTACAAGTGTGAGCCACGGCACCAGGCATTTTAGTATTTTGCATATGTCTTCATGGCTTTTAGAACTACCCAGTGCAATTCCTTCCTCTGCCAATTTTTGTTTTCTCATCTGCTAACCTGAAACATTCAAAAATCTTACATGCCCCTCTACATGAAAGCCCTGATTGGTCCTTCTTTGCCCCGTGTGGATTCAGCACCTGGTCCTGGGCTGATGTGGATGGCCACTCAGCCAGGCCTCACCTGGCCACACTCTTCCTCCCAGATCTGACTCCTCACCTCAGCCAGATGGACTCGCCCTTGAGGCTCCACAAATGCCTTATTATTTGTTTCCATGGCAACATTCATGCCTTCCTTTCCACTATGCTCTTCCCTTTTCCCTTTTCTAAATCATGATTCCCCAACCTCAGTGAAGCCTTGATAGGACAGGCTTTTCTAGATTGTCTCTCCAGTGTCTGTAGTCATGGTAAGGTCTAGGAATAACAGTACTGTTAGCTGGCTTATATTGAGAGCTTTTATGTGTCAGATACTGCATAGCTGTGTTATTTGTATGATCTCACTTTTTACAACCTAGAAGATAGGCACACTGCACACAGCATGTACTTATCCCATTTTTTTTTTTTTTTTTTTTTTTTTGAGATGGAGTCTCACTCTGTCACCTAGGTTGGAGTGCACTGGCACCATCTTGGCTCACTGCAGCCTCCGCTTCCCAGGTGCAAGTGATTCTCCTCCCTCAGCCTCTCGAGTAGCTGGGATTACAGTCAGGTACCACCACGCCTGGCTAATTTTTGTATTTTGAATAGAGACAGGGTTTCATCATGTTGGCCAGGCTGATCTTGAACTCCTGACCTCAGGTGATCCACCTGCCTCTGCCTCCCAAAGTGCTGTGATTACAGGCATGAGCCACCATGCCCAGCCACTTATGCAATTCTACCTCTTCTTCTTTTTTTTTTTTTTTTTTGAGACGGAGTTTCGCTCTTGTTACCCAGGCTGGAGTGCAATGGCGCGATCTCGGCTCACCGCAACCTCCGCCTCCTGGGCTCAGGCAATTCTCCTGCCTCAGCCTCCTAAGTAGCTGGGATTACAGGCACGCACCACCATGCCCAGCTAACTTTTTGTATTTTTAGTAGAGACGGGGTTTCACCTTGTTGACCAGGATGGTCTCGATCTCTCGACCTCGTGATCCACCCGCCTCAGCCTCCCAAAGTGCTGGGATTACAGGCTTGAGCCACCGCGCCCGGCCGCAATTCTACCTCTTAATTTAAAATATGCAAATTATTTTTATGATGATTTTTTGTCAGATGTTCTAATTATCTGTGTGTGGTTTTGCCGGTGGTCAATACCCTTTATTTGTAGCTGCTCAGGATATAACGCTGCTTTTTCTCTCCCAGAGTGTGAGGGAGATTGTGCTTAGGGAAAGCAGACTCGCTTTAACCTCCTCCTAAAGGGATTGTGACTGATCAGGTAATCTGCAGAAATTATTTCTAGGTTATTCAGTTTGGGGATTTTCCATGTTTGTGCTGGGTTTTTTGTTTGTTTGTTTTTAAAACCGCAGACAACACTTTTGTGTTTTCCTGTCTCCTCCACAGATTGTAAAACTTTTTGGGCCGGGCATGGTGACTCACACCTGTAATCCCAGCATTTTGGGAGGCCAAAGTGAAAGAATTGCTTGAGGCCAGGAGTTTGAGACCAGTCTGAGCAACATAGCAAGATCCTGTCTCTACAAAAAGAAAAATACTAAAATAAGCTGGATGTGCTGGCATGCAGCTGTAGCCCTGTAGTCCTAGCTACTTGGGAGGCTGAGGTGGGAGGATCACTTGAGCTCAGTAGCTCCTGGCTGTTGTGAGCTGTGATTGTGCCACTGTGCTCTAGCCTGGGCAACAGAGCCAGGCCCTATCTCTAAAATAGATAAATAGAGAGAGAGAGAGAGAGAGAGATAGATAGTAACTTTTCAGTTGTAGAAATTTCTAATTGCTAATATCATTGTTAATATAGATTTTCCCACAGTTTTAATAAATGTTGTGGAATTACTGAGTTTTGTATTAACTTGTGCTATATTTTTTTCTTGTTTTTCAGGAAATCATTTGCCAGAAGAATACTGTGAGTACTTTACTTAACCTCTCAGAGTTTTAAAAAATATTTTCTTTTCCATTTACTAATCTCTGGTACTTTAAAAATCCCACAAATTATTAATTTCTATCCCTGTTATTCATCTTTAGATTTTCTGATATATCAATATAAATATGGTTATCAGCCAGGCACAGTGGCTCACTCTTGTAATCCCAGCATGTTGGGAGGCTGAGGCGAGCAGATCACAATGTCAGGAGTTTGAGACCAGTCTGACCAGTATGTTGAAACCCCGTTTCTAATAAAAAAAAAAATTAGCTGGACTCAGTGGTGTGCGCCTGTAATCCCAGCTACTCAGGAGGCTGAGGCAAGAGAATCATGTGAGCCTGGGAGGTGGAGGTTGCAGTGAGCTGAGAACGTGCCACTGCACTCCAGCCTGGGTGACAGAGCAAGTGTCTGTCTCAAAAAAATAAAAATAAGTAAATAAATAGATTATCTTATCTAAGTACTTCATTGTAGTGAAACTTTATTTTTCATAATGAGAGATGACACTGATACCTGGCTTTTTCTGTATATAATTATGTTTTGGAAGAAACTTTTCATAGTATATTCCAGCCAGGCATGATGGCTCACGACTTAATCCCAGCATTTTGGGAGGCAGATCACCTGAGGTCAAGAGTTTAAGACCAGCCTGGCCAACATGGTGAAACTCCATCTCTATTAAAAATTTAAAAAAATAGCCTGGCATGGTGGCGTACTCCTGTAATCTCAGCTACTTAGTAGGCTAAGGCAGGAGAATTGCTTGAACCAGGAAGGTGGAGGTTGCAGTGAGCCAAGATCATGTCACTGCACTTCAGTCAGGGTGACAGAATGAGACTATGTCTCAAAAAAAAAAAAAAAAGTTTTTTATTGTCTTCAATGTTGTGGAATTCTGAGTGGCACTAAAGCAGCCTATATCCACACGGAGATCCACATACATATGTGTGTATGCATATGTGTCTGTAGTATGTGTAAGTTACACGTACACAGATATAGAGATATCGATCATCTATCTTCTACTTGAAGAGATTAAGTTCCTAAGTATTGTAGTCTGCCTTTGAGACTACGCTACAGAATTCCTACCCTCCACACAGAATTAAACAAATGTGAAAACATGAGAAAAGGAAATTTTAAATTTAAAAAATGCCGCATGAAGAAGAAATATAATGTAAAGTGGAAACAGCCTTGTTAGGCCAGTGGTTGTGGCCAGTAGTTGTACATTTATTTCAGAAAGTAACCCAGTCTTTAAAAACCTTAAAGAATGTACCTCTGCAACTCAGAGTGAAGATAATATACAATATATTATAAAAGCCTGCACAAGATTTGATTTAAGATGACAAGATCACAACACTACAATTGGTTGTTTCTCTTTAAATCAGGAATTTTAAACTTTTTTGTTGGTCATGATTACCCAACTCTGAAGTAATTTTAAAACTTATGCTTAAGATTTAACCAGGGCGGAGACATATTTCAGCATAAATAATGTGGCCATTATAAACTGTTATCCTTCCTATCTCAACAGGAAATGAGCAATTATTGCTTCATGCTTCAATGCACTGTTTTAAAACACTGTTTAATTTGTTAAAGGTGTTAAACTGTTTAATTTATCTCACGAATTTGATTGAACAAATATTGATTGGACCTGCAGTGTGCGCCAGGCTTTGGGCTTGGTGCCTCAGGGTTCTCACGGGAGGTTGGAAGTGGAAACAGCCACATGTGTAACTGTTGTGTAGACAGAGTCTAATTGGTAGAAAGTCAGTGAACAAAGAAGAAAAAAAAAATTAGAAAATGAACATAAGGTGGCATGCTAAAGAGAGGGTAGCCATTATGTCAGGGTTTTTCAGAGAAGGTAGCATGCCCTGAGACCGGAATGGCAGAAAGAAGGTCATCCTGCCTAGCCCAGCTTGGACTTGTGGCGAAGCAGGCCGATAAAAGAACCAAATATTGGCCAGGCGCGGTGGCTCATGCCTGTAATCACAGCATTTTGGTAGGCCGAGACAGGTAGATCACAAGGTCAAGAGATCAATACCATCCTGGCCAACATGGTGAAACTCCATCTCTACTAAAAATATGAAAAAGTTAGCTGGGAATGGTGGCGCGTGCCTGTAGTTCCAGCTACTTGGGAGGCTGAGGCAGGAGAATTGCTTGAACCTGGGAGTTGGAGGTTGCAGTGAGCCAAGGTCACACCACTGCCCTAGAGCCTGGCGACAGAGCAAGACTTTGTCTCAAAAAAAAAAAGAACCAAATATTGTACACTTTGAAGAAATTGCCCACTGACTTTAGAGAGAGTTGCTGTGTTTCAGGTGCTGAATGTCCTTATAAAAAGTTGAATTATTTCAAGCATCTATTTCAATACGTTTGAATGCTGCAAGCTTGTCTTTCCAGAAGCTCATTGCATTTTCAACACACACTTCTGTTTAGCTTTATGTAGTTTCTAAAAATTGAAAAACAGAATTGGAGTTTTTTGTTTGTTTGTTTGTTTGTTTTTTAAACAGTGAAAATAATTAATTAGGGGCCAGGGCAGCAGTGGCTCACGCCTGTAATCCCAGCACTTTGGGAGGCTGATGTCAGAGGATTATTTGAGGCCAGGAATTCAAGACCAGTATGGCTAACATGGCAAAACCCCAGCTCTACTGAAAATACAACAATTAGCCAGGTATGGTGGCATATGCCTGTAATCCTAGTTAGCTGGAGGGCTGAGACACGAGAATCACTTTGACCCAGGCGGAGGCTTCATTGAGCCGACATCACATCACTGCGCTCTGGCCTGGGCAACAGAGTGAGACTCTGTCTCAAAAACAACAACAACAAAAATTAATCAGAATAAAACTAGATTTTAAGCTGTGGGATTTTATAGTATGTTTTGTTATTTTATGACCATGCCTTGGTGTTCTGAAATTTAAGGAAACCAGGTCTTTGAAGCAAGTTTACATATTTTAGACTGAGTCCTTTATTAATAAAAGGCAATTGTTCCACTTTGGGTGTCTGTTCTTGATCACACAGGATTTGTTTTTATCTACTTTGGATTATCAGCTATTTCAAACTATGTGTTTGGTGGCAATCTGTACACAGAAAATACAGTAATAACATTTCTAAGTTACATGTGAGCCAACTTGGGAAATAAATGTTCCCCTACTATTAGTTTTCATCATTTTGCAAAACTGCTTTTCTGGGCAGTTGTATCTGTTTGAAAAACACAATGTCACACAACTTTTCCCCCCCACTGCACACTCACTGGGCTGCCTCTTAGCCCAGGCCCACTTGCATCCATGTGGCTTCTGCAGCTTATCACCTGCTTTTTCCTGACCTTGGCAATGGGAAATTGAAAAAAAAAAAAAAAAAAAAAGATTGCCTTAGAAACATGGGAAAGAGGCCGGTGCTGTGGTTCACGCCTATAATCACATAACTTTGGGAGGCCAAGGTGGGCAGATCACGAGGTTAAGAGATCGAGACCATCCTGGCCAACGTGGTGAAACCCCATCTCTGCTAAAAATACAAAAATTAACTGGGTGTAGTGGCATGTGCCTGTAGTCCCAGCTACTCGGGAGGCTGAGGCAGGAGAATTGCTTGAACCCTGAAGCCAAAAGTTGCAGTGAGCTGAGATTGCCGCACTCTACTCCAGCCTGGCAACAGAGCGAGATTGTCTAAAAAAAAAAAGGAAAAATAAAAAATAAAAAGACCATAGGAAAGAAACTCCAAAGAATGCAATGAATCCTAGAACTTGGGAAAACCCTTAGCATGCTTAGGTATTTTCAGCAAAGATTCTGAAGCCTTATACCATGGGTTTTTTTTTATTTCAGGAACTGCTTTTCTCTGCTGTTTGCATACTCATTATTCCCCCTTTACCTATCCCTGTCTAACACACACCCAGACATCTGATAGTCATTCTCTCCCAGGACTGGTTTCAGGTGAAGTACTCCCCACTGCCCCGTATTTCAATAATAATCTCTGATACACTAATATAGGTAGTAAGGATTCAGAGGATACGTAATTTTATCCAGCAGCAAAAGAATAGTATTCTAAAACTCCGATACCACTTTTCTGCTTTATTGGCTTTTCGGCTCTTTGTTCTCACTTTGTGACTTGGAGGATTCAGATAATTTTCATTTGCATTCTGAGTTATGGTGCTTATCTACAATAGTATTTGATTCTGTTGTTCTTTTCGAATAGTTCTCATGGTGAAGCTTTAGATGCCTTGGCAAGCAGCCTCTTTGGTACCCTTGCCTTTCTTTTCTACTTCAGCAGTAGCTTGGGTAAAAGAATTAAATTGGGCGAATGTGCTGTGGGATCTTGGTCGCATTTTAGAAGCAGGACATGTTCCCTTTCTCTCTTCCAATTATTGTTTCCTCTTGAGACAGGAACAATTTAGCATACTTGATTTTCAAATCCAATCTCACCCTCTGGAAGTTCTTGGGTTTTAACTGGAAATGAGGTTTGGTTTCTGCTTCATTACCTGACATTACAAGAAGCAGCCTTAAAGGATAATATGTTCATAAATAATTAAGTGTGGCTGTAAGGACATTTGGCACTTCTTGTCTGTTTTCTGTGAACAGTCATTTGGCTCATGCAGGGTTCCCATAAAAGGTGACCGAAGGTTAGAGGACAGGTGTGTCTGCCTGTAAAGGCCACCCAGGAGGGTGCATAAGCCCCTAGTGGGAAGTACATGCCACCTAGCGAAAGTCCCTGGGCCGCAGTGCCAAACATATCACAGACCAACTCTAGGACCTCTCTAAGCCATACGTTTCTCCTCACTTTTAAAATGAAGGCCACAGCAGCTTCTTTGATAGGTTGTGACCCACTGACTTATGACTGTTCATACCCTGGTACATGCACATGGTAAACACGTTTGTACTTATTAAGGGCTAAGGATGAGAGAAATGCTGCATTATTCTCCGTATGCTAATATGGCTAGGAATGAATAATCTGGACTTCTTTTGTTCCCCATAACAGCAGTAGTCTGATTTCCCACATATTTCATTCTAGTTCTCAGCCTCTGCCCTTTTCTTTTTTCTTTTTCTTTATTGAGACGGAGTTTCGCTCTGTTGCCAGTCTGGAGTGTAGTGATGTGATCTCAGTTCACTGCAACTTCCACCTCCCAGGTTCAAGCGATTCTCCTGGTTCAGCCTCCTGAGTAGCTGGGGCTACAGGCGTGCACCACCACACCCAGCTAATTTTTGTATTTTTAGTAGAGACAGGGTTTCACCATATTGGTCAGATGGTCTCGATCTCTTGACCTCGTTATCCACCTGCCTTGGCCTCCCAAAGTGCTGGGATTACAGGTGTGAGCCACCGCACCCGGCCACCTTTTTCTTTTTCTATGATTTTTCTCTTAGAGGTCTCTCCCATTTCTTTTGATTCAACCATATCCAGTAGTTCTCAGGTCTGTATTTTGGCTTGAAACTGTTTTATGTTTTAGTCACATATTTCTAGCTCTCTTTTGGACATTTTCACATTAGATGTCCTGCCCCACCTAAATCCCAAACTCTTTAAACGTCAATATTTCACTCCATTCCACCCAAATTCAAATCTCAACCTTTTGAAGTTCTTCTCATATTTTAACTAGAGTTTAGATTCTTTGATTTATTACCTGATATACAAGTGTCTCGAGTCATGTGTTCATAAATAACTTAGTCTGGTTCTGCTTTCTGAATTCTTGCTTTCTGTTAATGATATCACTTTGTATAGGTAGCTGCACTTATGACTGTCGAGTCGCCTTTGATGCCTTCCCGTTTCTCAAGCTGTGAATCATTTACCAGGTCCAGCTGATTCCTTCTTCACGTGGAGCACGTTTCTGTTTCTTTATCACCACCTCTATCGATCTGGGCATGCTGTGTAGCTTCCTACCTTGTCTCCTCAAACCTTATTTCTCATTCTTTTAGCGCATCCTATTACCTGCTTAGGCTGCCAAAATGCACAATTTTGATTGTGTTTCCTTCCTTCCTTTTCTTCTTCCTTTTTTCCTTCTTTTTTCCCTTCCTCTCTCCCTCCCTTCCTTCCCCTTTTCTCTTTTTTTCTCTCTATCTTTCTTTTCAGAGTCTCGCTCTGTCACCCAGGCTGGAGTGCAGTGGCCCAATGTCAGCTCACTGCAAGCGATTCTTGTACCTCAGCCACCTGAGTAGCTGGGATTACAGGTGTGCACCACCACACCTGGCTAATTTTTGTATTTTTAGTGGAGACAGAGTTTCACCACATTGACCAGGCTGGTCTTGAACTCCTGGCTTCAGGCAATACACTCACCTTGGCTTCCCAAAGTGCTGGGATTACAGGCGTGAGCCATCACACTCCGCTGATTGTGCTTTCTTTCCCACTGTGGGTCCTTCTGTGATTCTGCATTGTCCAGAATGTACAGTCTAACATTCTTAACTTTGAATTCAGTCCCCTTACCTGAGCTCTGAGCTTCAGTCAGATTTGCTTACTCAGGGTATCCAACTCATTTTCCTCTTTTTACCCTCCTCCGCTTTTGTTTGCACTAGTTTATCCTCATGTGGGCATCATCTAGGAACCAAGAAAAGGTCAGTGAGCCCAGGTTTTAGTGGGTGATGGGAGGGTGGCAGGGCTGAGGTTAGAGAGGGACAGGATTTGCACAGTCAGGCCCTCGTACATTGCCTTGAAATTTCTTCTTCCTCCCAAGAGCAGCAGATAGGGCTTTAAGCAGCTACAGGAGGTGATCTGAGGGAGGGTGTTAAAAGATCACTCTGATGGCTGAGTAGAAAGTAAATTGGAGGGCACGATTGGAAGCAGGGAGACCAGTTAAAGCTGCCGACAGTGGCTTACCCCAGGTACGTTGGTGCATAGACTAAAGTCCTGGCAGAGAAGGTGGAGGGAAATGGACAAATAGGACATTATATTTTGGAGGCAGAACAGATAAGATTTCAATAGGATATGGAATGGGAAGGCAATGAAGGTGTCAAGGATAACTTCTGAGCTTCTAGTTTTAGTAGTGGGGAGACAGCAGGCTTCCGAGGAGTGGATTTGAGCGGGATCTACTTGCAGCATCATCTTACATGTAGGAAGCCCTTCAGATGTGAGCTCGTAGCATTCTCATATGTGTATGCTGCGCCCGTGACCAAATTATAAGTTTCCTGAAGGCTGAAGGCCATGCTTTAAACCACTTTTCCCAACAGCAATAACATAGTGGCCTAGCCTTGAAAGATGGTGGATAAATATTTAAGTGATGGATAGAAACTGTTCCACACTTGGTTTGGTATCATCTATAAGTCCTAATTATTTGAAATAAGCAATGAAAGGAATTGGAGAAATTTTCATTTTCGTAGGTTGTACATAAGTAATGAGATTTTCCTGTTTCCCTTTGCGTTTGGAATTATTTAAAATGAGTAAGACGGAATTCCGTCTATGCCGTAGCTCCAGGCCAGCTCCCTACTTCCCGGTCCCTCCTTTCTCCACAGATGTGCACTGGGAACTATACCTTTGTTCCTTACATGATCACTCCACATAACAAGGTCTACTGCTGTGACAGCAGCTTCATGAAGGGGTTGACGGAGCTCATGCAACCGAACTTCGAGCTGCTTCTTGGACCCATCTGCTTACCTCTCGTGGATCGTTTCATTCAACTTTTGAAGGTGGCACAAGCAAGCTCTAGGTAATAACTTAAATGCCTTTTGGTGATGAGAATGAAGAATAACACTTTTGGTGATGATAATGAAGTGTTATTCTACTTCTTTATTTGTGCCTCTTATCAGGTGCTCCTGAGATATCAGTATACAGCTAAGAACCAGGGAAAATTGTGTATTATCCTCCAAGTAGATAAAATAGATGCCACATAATATATTTTATTCCCAGAACAACTTGAAATAAGCAAAAAATTTTAAAAAATTTGAAAGTCTAGTAACTGCTTTATAGTGATGGTAGAACTAAAAATATGTGCAAAGCAAGTACAGAGACATTACCGGGATAAATGTCCGGGGACTTTTAGTGTAAGGGTAAGAACACTTTAACTCTTAACAATTAAGAGTTCCTAGTTAACTTTTATTAACTCTTAACTCTAATTGTTCTTTTAGTGAAGAACAATTAGTTATGTTGATAAATGATGGGTTAAGTCAGAAAATTAAGGTTATATTATGTTCAAATCATAGGTACATCATGGCTGGGTGCAGTGGCTTACACCTGTAATCCCAGCATTTTGGGAGGCTGAGGCAGGCAGATCACTTGAGATCAGGAGTTCAGATCAGCCGGGCCAACATGGTGGAACCCTGTCTCCACCAAAAATACAAAAATTAGTCAGGTGTGGTGGCGCACGCCTGTAATCCCAGCTACTCTCGGTGCTGAGGCAAGATTATCACTTGAACCTAGGAGATGGAGGTTGCAGTGAGCCAAGATCACACCACTGTACTCCAACCTGGGTGACAGAGTGAGACGTTGTCTCATAAAACAAACAAACAAATCAAAAAAATCATAGGTGCGTCTATTCAATTTCTACTGAAAACAGTAAAACGGAAAACAAATTTTTGGCATTTAAAGTGATATTTTGCAGGAAAATTTATTCATATGGAGTACATTTACCTTCAATTCTTTCTGACGGCAGAGTATTAAAAGACATACATTGGCTTCTAAATTTCTTAATAATGCTAGATTTGTAAGATATTTAGGTAACTGAATGAATTGAAAGCTACAAATGCTTTATAGATAATGCTGCAAATATCATTCATTTCTTTATAAAATGATTGTTTTTCACTGAAATCATTTATAATGTCAAACTCTTTGAAATGTGTGTGTTTTTTCCAGCCAGTATTTCCGGGAATCTATACTTAATGATATCAGGAAAGCACGTAATTTATACACTGGTAAAGAATTGGCAGCTGAGTTGGCAAGAATTCGGCAGCGAGTAGATAATATTGAAGTCTTGACAGCAGATATTGTCATAAATCTGTTACTTTCCTACAGAGATATCCAGGTAAGATGTTCAAAGTGAAATCTTTGTCCTGTAGCATGTTGGAGGGATAAGGGAGTATTAACCTCAAATTTCACTTAGCTGGTAAGCAGTTCATGTTACTACACGTAATTTTTTATTGGCTCTCTTAAGCTTTCCATCCTATAATTTTACGATGAATGAGAAAGACTCATGTGAGTTAACCATCAGTGATTGTGAAAGATTTGTATGGTAAAGGTCTGACTTTTTCCTCCAAAATAACAAAAAGAAAAATCTGCTGGCACAGCGAACCTACCGACACAGTCCTGTGAGCCTCAGCCACACCTGTCAGTGAAAGCTTTGTTTTGGCAAATAGCAGACAACTTTTAGAGCTTTCTGGACATACCTTTTATCCCTTGAAATTGTATTGCTTGAAACTGATAGTGCTGACTTTAACTAGCCTGAAGCAAAAAATATGTAATTGATTACTTATAGAAATAACTTTAAAAATATGTAAGATAAAACACACTAACAGGTTATATCATTTTTTGACATGAGTTAAAATTTTAAAAATAGGGTAAGTAGAATAAAATCCTCTCCAAGTTAGAGATTTCCTCTTAGGTTTTAATAGTAAAATGTAAGTGACATCTGGTTTCTTCTTTCCATTCCTAGCCTTCAGGTCTGTCTCAAGGCTTCATGTGGTCGAGACAGACTCACATCCATAGAGGGTTGTGGCACACAGGATCCTGTGGCTAGAATGCTTACTCATGTAACATGAAACTGGGTGTTGTTATTTATAAAAGAAGTTTAACCAATTGCCTCACGTCCTTGAAATTTTTTATTTCCCTGAAATGTTAGAACACTGCATACCAGGAACCTGGCTCTGTGGAGAAATAAACCACCCATATGGGCATAGAGCATTATCAGCCTTGGTGTTTTTGTTTCTTTTGCTTTGTTAGTTTTTGTCCAACACAGTAACTCTGTATTTCTAACGTTTATATATATATATGATGTAAACCTCTTAGAAGAAAAGCAACAAAAACTGTTTATTCTAGGTTCTTCAAAGTGTTCTGTGGATTCTAATGTATTTTTAATGTGTTTCTCGAATTCAGTTATCTGGTTGTCAAAAGACATGTTATTGTCAGAATTTTCTCCTAGTGGTTTAATTCTGTGCTATTCCCATCTCATTTGAAAGGACTATGATTCTATTGTGAAGCTGGTAGAGACTTTAGAAAAACTGCCAACCTTTGATTTGGCCTCCCATCACCATGTGAAGTTTCATTATGCATTTGCACTGAATAGGTAAGAAGAAAAGTTCCCTTTCAGAATGTGATAACATGTTATTGTATAACCTGCAGTTCTTTACGGGGCAGGTGTTTACTGCAGCATTACAAGAAATCCCTATTAAAATGTAATATTAGCATATCTACTTCAACCTCATGAAATATAGGAAGCATGCCTTCTCATTTTTTTCTGATTTATTTTTCAGTTAAAAAAAAGTCTCAGCCTGGTGTGGTGGCTTACGCCTGTAATCTCAGTGCTTTGGGAGGCCAATGCGGGCATTGAGGTCAGGAGTTTGAGATCAGCCTGGCCAACCAGCCTGGTGAAATCTTGTCTCCACTAAACATACCAAAATTAACTGGGGTTGGTGGAATGCTCTTGTAATCCCAGTTCTCAAGAGGCTGAGACAGAACTGCTTGAACCAGGGAGGCGGAGATTGCAGTGAGCTGAAGTTGCGCCACTGCACTCCGGCCTGGGGAGCAGAGTGAGACTCTGTCTCAAAAAAAAAAAAAAAGTCTCACACTGTTGGCATATTTAAATTCACAATTTTTCTGCTCTTTCAAAGTTTGTATTTGCCATTCGTATTTTTTTTAGAATTTTAAAAGTTACATGAATATGATGTTATCTTTAAGCAAATATACTCAACACCAAATGGTCATTCACACAAAAATTTCCACTGAAGTAAGGATGATTATATCTAGGTGAACATAGTGTTAGGTATTTAGTACAAAAGGAATTTCATGGACAGATTTGAAGTAGTAGTTGAGAATAGAAATGATACCTTTTTATAACAGTTTTATTGAAATATATTTCACATACCATACAACTTACCCATTTAAAGTGTACAACCTAATAGTTTTTAATATAGTAGCAGAGTCATGTGACCATCAAAAAACAATAAATTTTAAAACATTTTAATGACTCCGAAAGGAAACCCTGTACCCATTAGCAGCCACTGTTCCATTTCCCTCCCAAATTCTCTAACTCGAGGCAACCACTAATCTACTTTCAGTCTTTATAGATTTGCCTATTCTGGACATTTCATATAAATGGAGTCATACAGTATTTGGTCCCTTGTGACTGGCCTCTTTCACTTAGCATAATGTTTTCGAGGTCCAAGAAATGATAACTCTTATAGAATTTTTATCTGGTTTTGTGAATCGTCTACACATACTATTTTAAAACATGCTACATAAAGCAACTTCCTTAGATAATCAGTCACATATAAAAATCAAGCAGTTATTGGGTTTGATTTGTTTTTTGGTATCATCTGTGAAGACTTTAACTGTAATCTCATTTCGCCAGCTTGAACCTGCATATAGGCTACAGGGAAATGGAAGGATTGTGGATGAGTAAGTCCAAATCCATCACCATTATCAACACAGAATCTCCTTGTTAGACCCAGTAGACATACAATGGGATTAAAAAAAAAATTAGGCTTAGGACAGAGGTTTACAGAGGACTCTCAAAATCGAATCGTTTATATCCTGCCAAATTTCTCCAATATGAATCAGCATATTAAATAGAGCTTTTTAAAAATAATTGATCTATGTTGCTTCTGAAATGTGCATTGAAACAACAATGTTTTCTATCTTAGGCGAAATCTCCCTGGAGACAGAGCGAAAGCTCTTGATATTATGATTCCCATGGTGCAAAGTGAAGGACAAGTTGCTTCAGATATGTATTGCCTAGTTGGTCGAATCTACAAAGATATGTTTTTGGACTCCAATTTCACAGACACTGAAAGCAGAGACCATGGGGCTTCTTGGTAAGTGTATAGGATATAAATGAGCTACTTAATTGATAAATCCATGGCATAAAAAAGTATTTGCAAATGAGAGTGCTAAAGTATTATTATCATCCATAAAATTGTGCATTACGAACTAAATCTTGGATTTTATTTTATTTTATTTTTTTGAGAGGGAGTCTTGCTCTGTTGCCCAGGCTGGAGTGCAATGGTATGATCTTGGCTCACTGTAACCTCTGCCTCCCAGGTTCAAGCGATTCTCCTGCCTTAGCCTCTTGAGTAGCTGGGATTACAGGCACCTGCCACCACACCCTGGCTAATTTTTGTATTTTTAGTAGAGACAGGGGTTTCTCCCTGTTGGCCAGGCTGGTCTTGAACTCCTGACCTCAGGTGATCCACCTGCCTCTGCCTTTTAAAGTGCTGGGATTACAGGTGTAAGCCACTGTGCCTGGCCGATCTTAGATTTTATAACTTTAGTACATAATTTGATGAAATTCATTTAACATGGTAGAATAAATTGGTATAAATTAGATGAAAAGATAATTTAAGAAATACAGTTTTAAAAGATACTTTAAATAAGTAATATAAATAATAAAATATAATTTTGTAGAAAAATTTATATAAAGACATTTAAAAAGACCTGAACGAAAGGAAAAATATACTGAGTTTGTAGATAAGAAGGCTTGATATTTTCAAGATTTTATTTCCCCCCAGCAGGGGTTTTCATTTGATTTGACAAACCAATTCCAAAATTTATTTGAAAGAATAAAGGGCTGAGAATACACAAAGCAATTCTGGAAAAGGACAAGAGGGAAGGACTTGCTCTGCCAGTTAACAAGACTCATTTTAAAGCTGGAATGATTGAGATATTGCAGTATGGCTGTAGGCATAGACAAAGCATTGGGATAGAAGAGACAGCTTGGAACGGACTGAGATATTCATGAGACTAGATTTACTACAGAATCAGCTTCATGAGCTGTAAAGGAAAGGTTGGACTCTGTAGTAATGGTACTGAGAAAATTTCTTTATCTGCTTAGAAAAATAAAATTATATCCCCATTTTAAGCCAAAAAAAAAAGAAATCTAAGTGAATTAAAGACCAAAATGTGAAAATATACTTTAGAAACTTTTAGAATAAAATGTACAAATTATGTATGACTTTGGGATAAGCAAAGATTTCTTTCTTTCTTTCTTTCTTTCTTTCTTTCTTTCTTTCTTTCTTTCTCTCTCTCTCTCTCTCTCTTTCTTTTCTTTTCTTTTCTTTTCTTTTCTTTTCTTTTCTTTTCTTTTCTTTTCTTTTCTTTTCTTTTCTTTTCTTTTCTTTTCTTTTCTTTTCTTTTCTTTTCTTTTCTTTTCTTTTCTTTTCTTTTCTTTTCTTTTCTTTTCTTTTCTTTTCTTTTCTTTTCTTTTCTTTTCTTTCTTTTTCTGAGCTGGGGTCTTGCTCTGTTACCCAGGCTGGAGTGCAGTGGCACGATCTCAGCTCACTGAAACCTCTGCCTCTTGAGCTCAAGTGATCCTTCCACCTCAGCCTCCTGAATAGCTGGGACCACGGGTGTGTGCCACCATGCCCAGCTAATTTTTTGTATTCTTGGTAGAGAGAGGGGTTCACCATGTTGCCCTGGCTGGGGCAAAGATTTCTTAAACAAGGTTTTAAAATGCCATGCTTCATAAAAGATAAGATTGGGAAAATGTTCTGCATGAAAATTGGCTTCTGCTCATAGTAGCTTTTAGAAACAGCAGAGCAGATTCTATTGCGCCGATCTTCCTGTTGATAACAATTATAAATGTTGGAAAAAAGTTGGAAAGCACCACAGAGTGACTAAAAGTAGCCAGAAACTAAAGAGGTTTTCATCCTTGGATGAAGGATGCCACACAGGATAAAATCCACATTCAAATTGCTTTTCTTTTGGGGCATTCTCTGGTCTGCAGGGAGCAGGACAGATAGAACTTTAGCAGGAAATCACAGTCTTATTGGCCTGAGAGTGAGTTTGAGGTCCTCCAGAGCACCTGGAAACTGAGCGGGACAAGCCTCTGGTGATTAACATGAACCACCAATATTTATTTGCCTTTCATTTAAAAACTAGATACTCTTAAGAGGAGAATAACAAATCCAAACTCTCTACAGCTTATTATCCAAAATGTCTAATACACCATGAAAAGTCTAAGGAACCTGGAGGTGGTGACATGTGCTCATTGTTTCAGCTACTCAGAAGGGTGAGATGGGAAGGTGGCTTGAGCCCAGGAGTTCAAGACCTGCCTGGACAATATAATAAGACCTGTCTTATTAAAACAAAAACAAAAACAAAAAACAGAAAAACACCAACTACTAAAGAAGTGAAGAAATAGAAATGTGTGATTTATAATTAAGAAAAAAATTAGTCATAGAAATAAACCTATAGATACATAGAGTTTAGAATTACTAGACAAGGACATAAAAATAACAAGGATAAATGTATCAAAGATTCTACTTGAAAAGATGAAATAATGGGTGAAAATATGAGGAATTATAGGAGATATTTGGAAACCGGAAATAACCAAATGAGAGTTCTAGAACTGAAAAGTACAATATCTGAAGTTGAAATGTCATCGAATCAGATTAACAGCAGATAGGACAGAATATAGTAAAAGAGCAATAAACTTGAAAACAAGTTATTAGAAATCATTAAAATTGAAGCAGAGGAAAGAAAAAGATTAAGTCAGTAATAGTTCTGGTGACCTGTGTAATAACATTGAGTGTTCTAAACACTTTTTTTTAAGTTGTTGTTGTTGTTTTTTTTTTTTTTTTTTTTTTTTGAGACAGTCTTGCTCTGTCACCCAGGCTGGAATTCAGTGGTGCAGTCTCAGCTCACTGCAACCTCTGCCTCCCAGGTTCAAGCGATTCTCATGCCTCAGCCTCCCAAGTATCTGGATTACAGGCATGCCCCACCATGCCCAGCTAATTTTTTTATTTTTAGTAGAGATGGGGTTTCTCCATGTTGGCCACACTAGTTTCAAACTCCTAACCTTGTGATTTGCCCGCCTCAGCCTCTCAAAATGCTGGGATTACAGGTGTGAGCCACCGCACCCAGCCTTGAGTGGTCTACATACTTTTAATTGGAGTCCCAGAAGGAGAGGAGAGATATAATATTGCAGGGACAATATTTGAAGAATTAGTGATCAAATATTATTCAAATCTGTTCAAACAAAGAAACAAAAAACAGCTCACAGATCTAAGAAGCTCAGCAAAACCCAAGAAGCATAAATACAAAGAAATTATCTCTTGGCACATCATAGTAAAATTGGTGAAAAACAGAAATACAAGAAAAGGTCGTAAATGCAGCCTAGGAAAGAAGATACATCAGGGGAAAGAATGAGTGCTAACTTAGCAGAAGAAAGCCAAAAGATAATGGAATGACGTGAAAGTGCTGAAAGAAAAAAAAAATCAACTAAGAACGCTACATCCAGTGATAATGTCTTCAAAAAATGAGGGGTGAAGTAAAGACAATTCTAGATAAATAAAAACTGAGATAATTTGTTGCCAGCAGAACTTCTCTACAAGAAATGTTAAAATCTTTAGGCTGAAGGGAAATGAAAGCAAATGAATCTGTAGGAAGGAGCATATAGCACTGGAAATAATAAATGTATGAATAAATATGAAAGATACCGTGAACAAAGAAATCACAGACAGGGAGCAATGCATGTAACCAATATAGAATATATATTCAGTGTATATAACTACTCAAACTATCTTTAAGAAAAAGATTTTAAAAATGTATGTAGGATATGAACAGATTATTCACAAAAATGGAATCACAAATGGCCAATAAACATATTTTTGAAACATATAAAAAGATGATTTTTAGCTAAAACTATGATATACCACTTTACACTATTCAGATTAAAAACTATGATATACTACTTTACACTATTCAGATTAACCAGTATTTATAAATCTGACAATATCAATTGTTAGCCAGGATGTTAGGGAAATGTGAGCCCTAATGCCTGCTGGTTATGGTATAAATTTCTAGATGTGCTTAAATTTGGCATTATCAAGGAAAGTTGAGAACTTCCCTACCCTAGGTCCATTAGATTTATATATCTTAGAGTAAATCTCAGATGTTTCTCTACATAAAAGTTTCAACATTAAAAAAAAAAAAACTTTTAAAAAACTTAAGCAAAGTAAGCAAGTGGCAGAAGGATACAGTACAGTATCATTTATAGAATGTTTAAAAACAGTCATAGAGATTTAGTATAAGTATAGATGCATGGATGGGCATCATAAACTCCAAATTCAGTATAATGGTTACCAGTGGGGAGGAAGAAGTAGAAAGAGATCCTGGAGTGATTCACGTGCAGTTTCAAGTATATTTAAAATATTTTATTTCTTAAGCTGAGTCGGAAGTATATTGGGGTGCTGCTTACATTATTCTTTTGTACTTTGTATTCCTACCACATTCCCAAAATAGTCCTTGATTTAAAAAAATATTAAAGGAGGCCAACTTAGTTTAGGAGTTCCTGTATGGTAGCCATAATTTTTTTTTTTAAGTTTTGAAACAGTTTTTAGCTTTTAGAAATCCTAGATCATTTTCACAGTTTAGAGGGACTGTCTTAGTTCTTTTATGTGCTTCTAAAACAGAATACAAGAGACTGGGTAATTTGCAATGAATATATATATATATACTTCTCATAGTCCTGGAGGGTGGGAAGTCCAAGATCAAGGGGCCAGCATCTGTCAAGGGCCTTCTTCTTGCATCAGCCCATGGCAGAAGGGCAAAGACAGAGCGGGCAAATGGGGGCTGAACACGTTCCTTATTATTATTTATTTTGTTTTGTTTGAGACGAGTCTCGCTCTTGTTGCCCAGGCTGGAGTGCAATGGTGCTATATCGGCTCACCACAACCTCCACCTCCCGAGTTTAAGCAATTCTCCTGCCTCAGCCTCCCAAGTAGCTGGGATTACTAGCATGCACCACCACACGTGGCTAATTTTGTATTTTTAATAGAGACCGGGTTTCTCCATGTTGGTCAGGTTGGTCTCAAACTCCCAACCTCAGGTGATCTGCCAGCCTTGGCCTCTCAAAGTGCTGGGATTATAGGCATGAGCAACCGTGCCCACCCCTTTTTTTTTTCCTTTCTTTTTTTTTTGAGACAGAGTCTCACTCTGTTGCCCAGGCTAGAGTGCAGCGGTGTGATTTCGGTTCACTGAAACCTCTGCTTCCCAGGTTCAAGGGATTCTTCTGCCTTAGCATCCCAAGTAGCTGGGACTATAGGCGCACGTCACCATGCTTGGCTAACTTTTTGTATTTTTAGTAGAGAAGAGGTTTCAGTATGTTAGCCAGGATGGTCTCAATCTCCTAACCTTGTGATCCACCCGCCTGAGCCTCCCAAAGTGCTGGGATTACAGGTGTGAGCACATTCTTTTACAAGGAGCCCACTCCCTCCATACGGAACCAACTTCTGATATAATAGCATTAATCCTTTCATAGGAATGAACCCTCATGGCCTTTCATTAGGCTCTACCTCTTAAAACTGTCACATTGAAAATGTTTCCGACACATGCTTTTGGGGAGAAACATTCAAATCATAGCAAGAACTGAAAAGTAGGGTAATGGCGAGCGGGGAAAACACTTAAGGACAGTAATTTTCTAGATCCTTTAGGGAAGCTTTCATTTGGACTTTTAAATTTGTACTGTAAATTTTTATTATACTGCTAAGAATTTCACAGTTTATCTTAGCCAAATTTATTTTTTTAAACTTTTATTTTTTAAAAACAGCATCTGTTGTCTAGGCTGGAGTACAGTGGCACAGCCATAGCTTTCTGCAGTCTTGAACTCCTGGGCTCAAGCAGTCTTCCTGCCTGCTGAGTAGCTTGGACTACAGGTGCATGCTACAACACCTGGCTAATTTTTACGTTTTTTGCAGAGACGTGGTCTTGCTATGTTGGCCAGGTTGGTCTTGATGAACTCCTGGCCTCAAGTGATCCTCCTGCCTCAGCCTCCCAGAATGGTGGAATTATTGGTATGAGCCACTGTACCTGGCCTTAACCAAGTTTTTTTTTTTTTTTCCTGCTGTTACAAAAGAGGAATGTAATTCTGCAGCCCTTTTATTACCCTGATGTTTACACTTTAGGAAAATTCTTAATTGTAGGAGAATTCAAATCGGATATTTGAGAAGCATTATGCCCAGTATAAATGCTTTGATATGGTAGTGGCAATGAAATGCATAGATAATCCAAAGAGGCCTGTTCTAGGTCAATGAATTGAAACATAAAACGTCTCCTATGAAGTTAGAGTGCATTGTGTACAAGGACAAGATAGAAGTGTTTTCCATTTGAAAACAAAATAATTTAGAAGATGGAGAGCTTTCAAGGTCTCATAAAAGTTCAGATAGGGAGCAGAGTGTGTTCTGGTTTTGTTTTTGTTTCAAAATTCTGGCTCTTTTTTTTTTTTTTTTTTTTTTTTTTTTTTTTTTTTTTAATAATTCCCATTTAGCCTAGGAACATTAACTGCCTCTCAAAAGAGCTTTGTATTGAAGGTCTTCAGGTCAAATTGAAGATGTCAGGATTTTTGTGATTTCATTTTAAGCCAGTCATTTATTTTCTGGTAAGAGCAGGAAATGCTGTTACAGCTCAGAGACTTCCATGGGTCAGTCTTCAGGAGCTGATCTTGCACATGGCACTTACTGATTTATTTAGTAGTGTAAGAATGCCACTTTCACTGTAGAGGACCTATCCGTAACCCGCCATTTTTGTCATTATATTTATTTGTCCTATTTAACAATAAAAGGTATCCCCCACTCCCCAGTCTTAAAATGGACACTTTTTCATGCTCTTGCTTATAAAGCTATTTTGGTATTTCTTAGCGTTTTGCCCAGCTTCCACTGTAGTGCAAACATACACTTATTTGTCTTGGCATTGTCTCCAACCTCTCTTTCTGTTAGAGCTCAAAAGGAAAACTGCCCTGTCAAGGTGCTCACAGGGAAGAGGGCTGCTGAGGTTGTCGGGCATCTGGCCGCATACACCCGGGATTACACCTCTCCTTAGTCATGGGTCCCAAAGGGATGTTTCGACTGACTTTTTTTTTTTTTTTTTTTTGAGTCATAATCCCCTGGGTTTTCATTTCTCAAATGCAAGTGCTGGGATATGGAGTGAGGTGTTAGGGCAGGTAGGCAGTCTCTTGGGCTTCTTTCCAGGGACTGAATCATTTTCTGTTGACTTGAATAAATAGTAAGCTACTGACCAAAGAAAGTTTAAGAGCTCCAACTCCATGGAAAGAGAACCCCAAGCAGTTGTGAATTACAATGGCTCGTCGAACTCTTTCTTGCAATTTTCCTTTTTAATAAGGTTAATAAATGTTCCTGCCCCACAGTAGAGGGAGGAAGTTTTACTCTCCTGGGCATATTATCTGATTTAAGTACTGCACATGGCAGCGTTTGATTGCTACAGAGAGCCTCTACTGTGATCTATTTTCTGATAGCTTTAGTTGGGGGTTTAGAATGTGAAAACAGAAAATAGGGGAAAAATTGGTTTAGGTTTTTATTTTTATTTTTTATTTTTTAGAACAGAATCTTGCTCTGTCATCCAGGCTCAAGTGCAGTGGTGCAGTCTTGGCTCACTGCAGCCTTGAACTCCTGGGTTCAAGCAATCCTCCTGTCTCAGCCTACTGAGTAGCTGGGACTACAGGCACTGCCACTACCCCCAGGTAATTTTTGAATTATTTGCAGAGACAAGATTTCCCCATGTTGCCCAGACTGATCTTGAACTCCTGGGCTCCAGCAATCCGCCTGCTTCACCTCCCAAAGTGCTGGGATTACAGATGTGAGCCACCGCGCCTAGCTGGTTTCGATTTTTCTAATTGTGCTGATTTACAGTATATTGTTGAAACAAACGTTGATTCTTGACTCTTATCTGAGACAGAGAGTGAATGGTTTGAATAAATACATCCTAATTTAAGCATTTAAAAAAATAGTCCTCTCACATTGGATGACTTGCTTTGTCATTTCCTTAGTTATTTTTGTTCATCCCAGCTCTTGAGAATGGCTGAAATAATGCAATTTTTATTTAAAAGGTTGTAGCTTTTTTTCTCATAGCTTTTCAGTATAAAGATTTAAATAAGTGAAAGGCAGCAGTGGTCCCCATCACATGTGCTAGTTAGAGGACGGCTTGAGCTGCAGGAGAAGGAGCAAGATGACAGCAGAGAGGGTGAGAAGCTAGGAAGAAAGCCAGATTTCAAACGGTGAGAATTTGTGACTCAAGAGCTGAGACTTACATCCTTAAAAACAGCCACCAAGTTTCTGAAGTGGCATACTTAACCCCTGGAGATGATCCAAGGAAGTGTTATTGACAAATCACCCTGCTTTGGAGACCATGGATATTCTCATTGCCAGATGATCTCCACAATTTCTTTTTAAAGCCAATCTAAAAAAAAATAAATAAGCATGAAATGATTATGCTGAATTCCTATGCAGTATGACTTAATTTAGAAAATTTTGTTATATGCAGTATTTGTTCACATAGGTAGAAATATTAATAATAATTGACCCTTAGAGTTCACACAAAGTTTCTGTGCATGTTACTAATGAGGGAGGCTTACAAGAACCTTGTGAAGTGGGCAAGGCTGACATTTTTCTTCCTTTTTTTTTTTTTTTTTTAAATTGAGATAGGGTCTCACTCTGTTGCCCAGGGTCTCATTCTGTCACCCAGTGCAGATCACAGCTCACCGCAGCCCTGAACTCCTGGGCTCAAGTGATCCTTCCACCTCAGCCTCCCAAGTAGCGAGGACCACAGGCATATGCCACCATGACTGGCTAATTTTTTAGTTTTTTTGTGGAGACACGGTCTTGCTATGTAGCCCAGGCTAGTCTCGAATTCCTGGAGCAAAGTGACACTTCTGCCCCAGCTTCCCAAAGTGCTGGGATTACAGATGTGAGCCACCACACCTGGCCACTTCTTCCCATTTTGCAAGTGACAAAATTGAAATTCAAAGAAATCAAGTAAATGTTGTGATGCCCTGTGATTAATAAAATTTCAAATCTAATTTTTTCAGATCTAGTGTTGTTTTTACTGTATCCTAGGCCCTCTTTCCTGGAGTTTCCAGGAATAGACATTTCCAAAAATGTCTCGATTTCAGTTTTGTTGAAGAAGTATGAACTAATGGAAGACTGACAAGGGATTAATATTGGCGCAATACTTGGAAACAGTGTGATCTTGAGCGAATTGCTTAACCTCTAGAAAATTCTATATTCTTACTTAAAAGAAATTTAACACTCGTTTAGATGAGTTAGAATGCTCTTGGCATCGGCCAGGCGCGGTGGCTCAAGCCTGTAATCCCAGCACTTTGGGAGGCCGAGGCGGGTGGATCACGAGGTCAAGAGATCGAGACCATCCTTGTCAACATGGTGAAACCCCGTCTCTACTAAAAATACAAAAAACTAGCTGGGCGTGGTGGCACGTGCCTGTAATCCCAGCTACTTAGGAGGCTGAGGCAGGAGAATTGCCTGAGCCCAGGAGGCGGAGGTTGCAGTGAGCCGAGATTGCGCCATTGCACTCCAGCCTGGGTAACAAGAGCGAAACTCCGTCTCAAAAAAAAAAAAAAAAGAATGCTCTTGGCATATTGCAAGTAACAGAACACCTTACTCCAATAGGTTTAATCATAAGAAAATATATCTCCTAAAACATGAAGTTCAGAAATAGGGCTGGCTCAACTGTAGCTTGAACCAGCAGCTGATAGACATCAGCTCAGGTCCTCTCCCTTGCTGTGATCATGGGTGGCTCTGACCTTGGGCTGCCCTACTCAGAGTTGCAAGGTGGCTGTGGCCATTCCAGGATCAATCCAGATTAGCTACACCAGTGTCCAGGGGAAACAAGGCAATCTTTTCCTGTATCTTTTTCTTGGGACTGAGAAAATACGCTCATAAAAACCTACTCCAGACTTTCTTTACACCTTCATGCTTCTAGTATTTCATCAGCCCCAAACTACACAAATCCCTAGCAAAGAGGATGGGATTATTACAACTGGTTTAGACTAATCTCTTTGGGATGAGTGCTTTGTGGTGAGGATTAAGTGAAACAACATATATTAAAGTCTTGAAATTTAGTAAGCATTTAGTGTTATATCCTTGGTATATAATTTTGTATTTTTTCCACCTTCCCAATTTTCTATTTCTTTACATATTTGTTATATTTATCCATGTCAAAATGGACATTGACCATATTAAATTTCCTTTGTTCTAAAATACTTCTAAAAGTCCTTTTTTTTTTAAAAAAATTTCTTTCTGGATCTAGCTAAACATTTTAGCTAGTGAGGGAAAATGTATAGAGTCCATAATTTTTACACAGGCCCTGTCTGAATTTCATGTATCAGGGATATTGTGGGGCCACGTAGGACAGGCTGTACTCAGCTTGAAATCACATTTGATTTTGGAGAAGATGGTGTTCTCATTCTTAAGGGAAGATACGAAGTCATTTTGAGAACTTTGAAAGGAAATTAGGTGCTTGTACTGTATTAGCATAATCATGTCTTTCTTGTTATAATGCCAAAAAAGATCCATAGCCAGGAAATTAAAAGCATTAAGTCTGTTTTTAGCATTAATATGTTCATTTTTCCATAGTAACTTGGGGAAGAACAGTGAGCCTTGCCTTATCAACTAATTTTCTTTTACGTCAGTGACAGTGCTATTCAAACAGTAATATGTGCCTAATAAAGATTTAGTTTTTACATTATTAATGGGGTTGGCTGCACTTTGGAAGAGTTATATAACAAACTAATCAACAGACAAATAAAGACCAATGTCAATTTTCCATTTGCCAGATTAGCCTTGTTTCCTTCGTCTTGGCTTCAAGTTCTCTTTCTCAATGTTCTCTTCATTTTACCACCCTCCTTCCCCCTCTTTCCCCACCTGCGGAGTCTTATCTCACTGTTGTTACAGTAACGTTATTTTTACTTAGTCCTTTATTGTGTCTATTATATGAGTTCCCAAATTTTGGATGATTTTTATTTTTAGAACAGAAGGCCTGAAGAGTTCTTAGTAACTCAGCATGACACCAGCTCATTGGTGACCAGATGTTCATGGTTCCTAAGGGGTCAGTGGTTCCAGGATGACCTAGGAACTTAGGTGAAACACACAACATGTCTATAGCTGCTTTGTAAACAAGTGCCCTGGAACATCAGTCTCATGCTTTGACTTTGATTAATACCACATTCAGCAGATGATGGATTGGCTGAAGCTGTGTTATGGTATGACCAACTTGAGGTCTAAGAATGAGAATTTTTTTTTTTTTTTTGAGACAAGGTCTCACTCTGTTTCCCAGGCTGGCATGCAGTGGTGTGACCATGGCTCACTGCATCCTCAACCTCCTGGGTTTAAACTATCCTCCTGCCTCACCCTCCAAAGTATCCATGACTACTGATGTATATCACCACACTCAGCTAATTTTTCAAATTTTTTCTAGAGATCAGGGTCTTACTGTGTTGCCCAGGCTGATCTAGAACTCCTGGGCTGAAGTGATCCTTCTTCCCCAGCTTCCCAGAGTACTGAGATTACAGGCATGAGCCACTGCAAACGGCCAGAATGAGGGTATTTACTATGTCTCTGTAGAGGTTTCATAATTGACTAACAAACATGGAGCACCTAAGGCGAGGAACTAAGACTTGCTTTATGTAATTCAGTTATTAGAGGAATGAGTGAGAGAACGACATATTTGCCAGGCACTATACTGATTGGGAAGGAGAATATGGAAAAATAGGAGTGATTTCACAGAGTGAACCAAAGCAATTGTTTGCGAATCTGGCTGCGAACATCAGAATGGCTTAGGGAATTTTTCAGCAATGTGCAATTCTTTGCTCCTGGAGATTCTGCTTTAGTGGATCTATCCTACAGTATAGATTAATCATAATTGATTAATGTGACTATTCCCCTTGTATGAAATATTTAGATTTTCTCCATATTTGCTGTCGCTCCCTTCCTCCTAAAACTTTACTGTTCTTCATAGCCTCAAAGATTAAATCTAAACTCCTAGCTCCACCCCTGCTTCCTCTTCAGAGCTCTTCCACATGTATCTCTTCCCATCTTTCCAGCCTTCTTAGAATATGGGTTTGCATTTTTTTTAAAGAATTGGGGCAGTTACTGCAAGAATAAGTGTACATGAGTCATAAACATATTAAAACTATCACCTTTAAGAGTAATCAAATTAGAGCAAGTTAAAATCCTGAGCTATTCTTTTTTGTTGTAATCAATTAGCAAAGATGGAAAGAGATGAAAATAATTTATTTTGGCATGGGTGCACTGTCAAAGTCACTCTCCTGCACTGCTGCACTGCTCTTGAGAATGTGAATTGGTAAAGACCTTTCTGGAAAGCAGCTTGGCATTGTGCATCAATAGCTTTGAAATAATTCGCGTTCTTTGATCCAGTTCTATCATTGGGAAACTATCCTAAAGAAATGGTAGATATGGAAACAGAGCTGCAGTGGCATTCGCGACACTGAATTTTATGCTAACCAAAGGTTGGAAGAAATCTAAATATCCAAAAATAGAGAAATTGTTAAGCAAAACACAACATTTCCATGGGATGGAATATCATTCAACTTTTTTGGCTATTGTAAATGATGCTACCTTAAACATTGGTATATAAATATCTCTTTAAGGTTCTACTTTCAATTATTTTAAGTATACACCAGAAGAAAATGTGGTTTTAAGAAATGTTTAATAGTAACATGTGTCATGATATTTCATCAGCTGAACCACAGATCATTAAAAATAATGTGATTCTCTTTTTTGGAAAAAAAAAAGTATGTGTGTGGTAAAAGGACTGGAAAAACATACTTAGAATTTGGGGTTCTTTTATTTTGTTACCAAGTTTTCTATTATAACAAGATACATACACAAATAAGTAGTTTGAATTGGAGGGTTATACGCCCATCAGCAGATCACAGCCACAGGGTGATTCAGCATTAGTTTCTTCACATGCTGTCCTGCTTTGTTTCTGAGTTATTTTATGAGTGATAATTTCAGAAATATCCCTAGAGATAGAAAACAACATGAAATTCTAATTTAATTACCTTAGTGTCTCATAGAAAGAATCACAACTGTTACATCATAAACAAGGGAAAATAGCAAGAACTTGACTTGAGCTCAGTGTCTTCTTTGTTGGAAAGTAGATATTCCAGCTAGAAATAATCAGTTCAAGAATATTTCTTTTATTTTTGATTTTGTTGAACGTCTCAGTACAGATGCCAAAAGTAAAAAGTCTTTCTTTTTTTTCTTTTGCAACAGAGTCGCGCTCTGTTGCCAGGCTGGAGTGCAGTGGGCAATCTCGGCTCACTGCAACCTCTGCCTCCTGGGTTCAAGCAATTCTTACGCCTCAACTTCCTGAGTAGCTGGGACTGCAGGTGTGTGCCACCATGCCCAACTACTTTTTGTATTTTTAGTAGAGACAGGGTTTTCACCACATTGGCCAGGATGGTCTCAATCTCTTGACCTCGTGATTCACCCACCTCTGCCTCCCAAAGTGCTGGGATTACAGGTATGAGCCACTGTGCCCAGCCAAAGTCTTCCTTGTGAAGACTTCGTTCCTCACTCTATAATCAAGGACTTAACTGCTTTTAAGCTAGTTTGCAATCAGGTAACAAATACGGTACTAATCATAAGACAATCCTTGAACAAAAATCTATTGCTTTGAAAGCCTGAAAGAGAAGTTTGCATCTTCTAAAGGAAATAATAAATTAAAGAAAGCAAATTATTTTCTCCCTTTTGGCTGGGTATGGTGGCTCATGCCTATAATTCCAGCACTTAGGGAGGCTGAGGCGTGTGGATCATCTGAGGTCAGGAGTTCAAGACCAGCCTGGCCAATATTGTGAAACCCCATCTCTACTGAAAATACAAAAATTAGTTGCGCTTGGTGGCACATGCCTGGAGTCCCAACTACTCGGGAGGTTGAGGCAGGAGAATCACTTGAACATGGGAGGTGGCGGTTGCAGTGAGCCAAGATCACGCCATTGCATTTTAGCCTGGGTGACAGAGTAAGACTCCATCAAAAGAAAAAAAAATTATTTGTCCCCTTTCAACAAATGTTTAGTGCTAAAATAAATTAAAAAAAAAAAACAGGAGTGGAAGTAATTTCATACGGTTACTCAAATGTAGCCACTAAATTTCTTTTAAGATGTAAATATCTAATTTCCTAAAATTTATTTTCTTCTTGAAGTCTTATCTAATTTAGCTTTATGATTTTATTTCTCTATCTTTATAGATAGTTTTGCACTATTAATCATTGTTTATAGATTTCTTTATGTAGAGGCATATATTATTCATATTGATGTATCCTCTTGGTAAACTGACATTCTCAAGAATATAAACCTCTTCTTTGGCACATTTTTATGGGTGCATTTCAATAGTATTCTCATGTAAGTCTTTTTGAAATATTAGTCTTTTGTCTTATGAGACTGATCAAATCTATTTTGTGAAAAAAATCATTTTTTCTTTGAATATATCAATATCTGTTTCTGTTGTATATAGAATACAAGCTTTATCCTTAATATAAAAGCAGTTCTCATTTTTATTTTTCCTGTTCGTTCAACTCCCTTTTTACTAAAAACAAAAACAAAAAAAAACTGAGAAAATAATGAGAAATAACTACAAAAATTGTTAGTACAAACCAAAGGGTAGACAGAGCGATACAAAGAAAAGGGCTTAAGCTTGGAATCCAGCAGAACTGGGTAAGGTTCCTGCTTGATTACTTCCACACTGCATAACTTAATATTCCTGTGCTTTAATTTCCTTACTGGTAAGGAATTCCTCCTAAAGAGTTGTCAGAATTAGAAGTATTATGCCTGAAATTTCTCATTCAATGCCTTGTACCTAGTAGGTCCTCAGTAATCAGCGGCAGCTACTATTGATTCCTTTACCTTTTGATGTTAATCACAGCTTTCTTTGATAGAGATTATAATCTATGCTATATTGTATTATTGTTAGAAATACACTGTCCTCATTCGTAGGAAGATTAAATATTCCCACCCATGACACCAGACTTGATTGATGAGCATTCTAAGCAGAAGCTTTGAGAGCAATTTTGTGATTGTACCACATGTACTTTCATGTACTTTTTCCTTGGCCGTTCCCTTGAGAAGGCTGCTCCTTCAGGCTGGATCCCAGATGGAAGACAATGTGGAGCAGAACTGAACCGTGATGCAGAGTTCATGACACAGACATGTGGCATGAACAGGAGTTGGAAGCCACTGGGATTTGCAAGTTGTTTGATACTGTGGCACTCTTACCCTAAATGTCTGAGACAACATCTTCAGTTAAAATGCGTATCATCATTATGTTAACATCTGCATTCGTAAAATCAAGTTTGAGTCTTAAAAAACCAACAGAATGATAATATGTATATGAACATTGACACAAAGAAACTAGAGAATGTAAATATGGCAGTAATAAGGGTCAATATGCTTGCTATGACTAAGCTTCAAGCCAGTATGCTCTTTAGTAATAGAATAAAAGAAACAATCATATACCAATTCCTCAGAGGAAGCTAAACTCTCCCTAGCAGTAAATTAAGGGAATTTCTCATGACAGACTCAGTGTCAATAAAATCTACATAAACAACAATCAATAAATAAAAGCTATATAAATAAGATTATCAATATTTTGTTGAAGTCATATACTCCAATAACATTAAGATGTAACACAGTGAATAATGGAACACAGTGAAAGTGATTCGCAATTCACTCGTTTTTTAAGGGTGGTCCAGGGATGTAGTTTCTAGTAATACAGTTTTATCAAGATTAGAATTCAGATCACTAAAGGAAGTTAAAAGATTATTTGCATGTTGTATGAACTGACGTATTTACCAGATATCTCAGCCTGGTTCTTGGTAGGAAGTGGATGCATTCTTTCTTCATTTCACAAGTATTTCATAATCACCTGCAGTGTGTCAGGTATTCTGATGATTCAAGTACCAGAGAGTCATTGGTCAGCAAGGCTGATAAGGTTCCTGCTCTTACAGAGCTTATATTCTCTTGGAGCAGATAGACAATAAAAAGAATTTCAGGTTATTATAAATTCTGCTAACAAATATGGAGCAATTCGGAGTTTCCATTTTTTTGTGTATCATGCTTATATGTGATTTCAAGACTTTTTTCATTTCATCTATGTTGTTATATTTATTGGCATAAAGTTATTCCAAATATCCTTTGCTTTTAATGCTCATGCCATCTGTACTGATGCCCCTTTTTTTGTTTATGAGGGCTTAGCAGTAATTTTTATCTCTCTCTCTCTCATGAGAAGTCTGCCTAGGAGTTTATCAATTTTATTAATCTTAGCAAAGAACCACGTTTTGACACTATTTTCTTTATTGCATGTTTGCTTTTTATTTCATTGATTTCAGCTATTTTCTTTATTATGCTCTTCCTTCCACTTTGAAGATGATACGCTGTTTGTTTGCTAGATGGAAGCTTGGAGCATTGATTTTTCAACCTTGCTCCTTTTCCATGTTCTACATTTAAAGGTATAATTTGTTCTGCATCCCAGAAATTTTATATATTAGACTTTCATTATCTCATATATAACAACATATGTATATTGTTCAATTTAACTACCTTCTAATTTTCAGTATGAGTTCTTCTTTGACCCTTGGGTTATGAAGTGAGTTGCCCAATTTCCAATTATATCTTTCTTTCTTTCATTCTTTTTTTTTTTTTGAGACAGAGTCTTGCTCAGCCGCCCAGACTGGAGTGCAATGGTGCATTCTCCACTCACTGCAACCTTCGCCTCTCAGGTTCAAGAGAGCCTCCGGCCTCAGCCTCCTGAGTAGCTGGGATTACAGGCACATGCTACCATATCCAGCTAATTTTTTTGTATTTTTAGTAGGGACGGGGTTTTTCCATGTTGGTCAGGCTGGTCTCAAACTCCTGACCACAGGTGATTCGCCTGCCTCGACCTCCCAAAGTGCTGGGATTGCAGGCATGAGCCATGGCGCCCGGCCATATCTTTCTTTATTGTTCTGTGATTTAATTCTATTGTGGTGAGAGAACAGATTTTTCATTATTTCAGTCCTTTGAAATGTGTTGAGAAGTACTTTATGGCCCAGAATATGGTACACAGTTGTTAGATGTAGTGTTCCAGATACGTCAGTTAAATTAACTTGGCTAATAATGTCATTCAGATCTATATCCTCACTGATCATTTTTGCTTTTTATATGTTTCGAAGCCATGCTCTTAGGTACATTTGGGACTATGACATTTTCCTATTGAATTTATCTCTTTATCATTATGAAATGTCCATTGTTTTCTCTTATAATAATTTTTATCTTAAAGTCAATTTTGTCTGATAATATTTAATGATAACATTTAATACTTGGATGATACATCTTTATGGATCATTTCACTTTCAACATACCTGTGTTCTTACACAGGCTAAGTATCTCTTACATAAAATGCTTGGGACCAGAAGTGTTTTGGATTTTTTATATTTTTGAATTTGGAAATATTTGCATTATAATTGCTAGTTGAGCATTCCTAATTTGAAAATTGGATATCAGAAATGCTCCAATGAGCATTTCCTTTGAGCATCATGTTGGCACTCAAAAAGTTTTGGATTTTGGAGCGTTTAGATTTCAGGTTTTTTGCTTAGTGCTACTCAACTTGTATTTACAGTGTGCCTTTTAAAAATGAATATAATTGCATTTTTTCCTGTTATTGTTCAGTCTAATTTGAAAAATCTCTTTTATTAGGAATGATTAGATCATTTACATTTAATGTGGTAACTGATAGTTGGGGTTATAGCAATAATATTGACTATTCGTCTTATTTATTTTCTATTTGTCTTGTATGTTTTTTTGTTCCTTTAGTCCTCCATTCTTGCTTTATTTTTATTAACACTTTCTCCTACATTAGCACTTTTGTAATTGTTTTCATATTATTCTTTGAGTGTTCCCTAGAGATTACAACCTGTATCTTTGACTTTTATAGTCTGCCTTACATTTTGTATTTTATTGCCTCCTGAACAAGGAAAGAAACTTGGAGCAGTTTAAATAATCAGTAGATCTTAAATAATTTATTTATTTTATATCTAATCACATATTACTCTTTCTGATGCTCTTTCTTTCTGCATTCAGTACTTCCAAATGAAATCACTTTCCTTTAGTCTGAAGCACTTTTAGTATTTTTTTTGTGGTTCAGATCTGCTGGCAACTAGTTCTCCCAGTTTTTGTCTGAAACTATCTTTTTTAGACTTTTATTTTCTTTTATTACTCTAAAGATGTCACTACGTTGTAGTCTGGCTTCCATAGTTCATATGGCAAAGTCTACTGTCAATTTTATTGCTCCTTTGAAAGTAATGTATCTTTTTCCTCTGGCTAATTTTAAAAGATTTTCCTCTGTGTTTTTGGATTTTGGTTATGTGTTTTGGCATTTAGACTATAATTATCTTATTTTATTCCACTTGAGTTTTCCTGAGCTTCTTGAATCTGTGGGTTGATGTTTTCATAAGTTTTGAAATTTTTTATCCATTATATCTTCACATATTTCTTGTGCTCCATATTCTTTCTTCTCTTTCTGGGGCTACAATAATGCATAGGTTAGACCATTTAACTGTGTCTCATGCTGTTGTTGTTGGGGTGTGTGTGTGTGTGTGTGTGTGTGTGTGTGTGTGTGTGTTTCTATCTCTCTGCTTCAGTTTAGATACCTTCTATTTGCATGCATTTTAGTTCACCAAAACTATTTTTCCACTTTGTTGAATTAACTTGTAAGCCCATACATTGAATTCTGGTTTTTCAGGTATCATATGTTTTGGTGCTAGATTATGTGATTTCTTTGATTCTTATTCTCTTTTGAAGTTGTTTATATATTTGATCCATTTTTCTTATGCTCTATTTTGTTTACCATATTTGTCATAATTATCTTAAAGTCCTTGTCTACAAACTCCAGTATCTGAATTATCTTTAGGCCAGCTTTGCTTGTCTGTGTTCATTCCTGTTTATTGGTCACAACTTCCTTGCTCTTTGCATGTCTTGTATTTCTCTATTGTATTGCAGACATTTTGTATTGAAAAATTATTGAGACTTGGAGATGATTTTATTTACACTCATAGAGATTCTCCCTGTCCTCTGTTAGCCAGATAGGGTAAGAAGGTAATTACCTCAGCAAATGCAGTTGAGTCAGGTTGGGTTTGGGTTTTAGTTTTCATTGACATTGTCTGATTCTGTTTTGTCTCTGCTTCTTAGCTGTGACCCTCTTGGGCTTCTAATTGATAGGAAGGCAATTTCTATCTTCTTATACCTTAAATACTGTGGGAGATTTCATATCTGTCCTTAGAAGTTTTACATTTAGCTCTTTATTCTCCAAAATTTGGTAAATTTTTTTTGAGGGGGGCCAGAGTCTTTCTCTGTTGCCCACGGAGGAGGGCAGTGGTGCAATCTTGACTCACTGTAACCTCCATTCCAGGGTTCAAGTGATTCTCCTGCCTCAGCTTCCCGAGTATCTGGGACTACAGGCACACACCACTATGCTTGGCTAATTTTTGTATTTTTAGTAGAGATAGGATTTCACCATGTTGGCCAGGCTGGTCTTGAACTCCTGACCTAAAGTGATCCACCTACCTTGGCCTCCCAAAGGGCTGGGATTACAGGTGTGAGCCACCATGCCCGGCTCAAAATGTGATAAATTTCTTAAAGGGGAGACCTTTTTTCCTATGGTTGTTGTAGACTCCTCTCCCTAGTGAGACTTTTCTCCTAAATACTCAGGAGATTTTACTCTGTCATCCCAGCTCTACTCCACCCGCCAGCCTCCTATACAACTCAGCATTCAGTGAATGTCCTATGAAGAAAACAGCCACACGTTTGGGGCTCCTTCAGGTTTTATTCTCTCGTGCCAATCCATGCATTTATCAAGAAATCCACTAGTTTATCTTTTTCCTGGTAAAGTTTAAAATAGGCAGAATTTTTCTGCCCATGCCAAGCCCAAGCCTAATCTTAGGGTCAGAATCAGCAAATGCTCCCGTGAAAGACAACAGCAATTCAGCGCATCTGGGAAGGTCACTTCCCTCTTTGGAGTTTATTTCAGTGATTTTTTTTGTTGCTTCCATAGATCTCCAGTGTCTGCAAAAATGTGTTTTTGATAATAATATTCTTATTTCCCCCTAGTTACTGAAGCAGGAGTGATGTAGACAGCTACGTCTTACTTGGAAACACACATTTTCCCCCCTCACATTTAATATTCATCCACAATATAAATGGTTATGTAGCTTCCCAACATTTGTAATATGTTCATTCCATATTATACTTTATAGTGTTATTGGAAATTTAGAGTAATTTTTCATCTGGTAACAAATGCCCTTGCAATGAAACTTCTGATTACACATTTAATGTTTTTTCTTGGTATAACTTTGTAAATGTATAATTGTTATGTTAAGAGGTATACATAGTTTTTAAACTTTTCTATAGTATTGATATTGGCAAATTTCTCCCAAGAACACTTACTTCTTTGCTTTGGGGAAATTCTCACTTCCTGTAGTGGTATACTAACAATATATAACAGGATTTTATTTATTTTGTAATATACCTATGTGCTCTTTAAATCTCCAGAAAACATTAAGACTTTTTCAATACAGTACTCAACTTATTATAATAGTTTGAGGGGACCTCAAGAAAAATGTGAATTATTAGTTTTATTGGTATTTATATTTTCATTTAAAATTAGTATTTTGGCCAGGCGCGGTGGCTCAAGCCTGTAATCCCAGCACTTTGGGAGGCCGAGGCAGGTGGATCACGAGGTCGAGAGATCGAGACCATCCTGGTCAACATGGTGAAACCCCGTCTCTACTCAATATACAAAAAATTAGCTGGGCCTGGTGGCTCATGCCTGTAATCCCAGCTACTCAGGAGGCTGAGGCAGGAGAATTGCCTGAACCCAGGAGGCGGAGGTTGCGGTGAGCCGAGATCGCGCCATTGCACTCCAGCCTGGGTAACAAGAGCGAGACTCCGTCTCAAAAAAAAAAAATAAATAAATAATTAGTATTTGTATCTTATTGGTATTTATATTTTCATTTAAAATACAAAATGTATATTGTGTGTGGTAACAGAAAAACGGATATAAACCCAAATATTCATTTAGGTTGTTTTGGCATGTAGGAATTATTCAGCCAATATTGATTGATTATTGATTTATTTGGATATGTCTTTATTTTTACATCTTCCTTTTCATATGTTTAGGAGAGACATTTCATGTTCTTTGGTTTCAGGGAAAATTAGTGTATTTAATGAAAAATATTGCGTATCTTGATATGAATTGGTTAGAAAGGGAAGCGTCTACTTTTTTATTCTCCCAAATCCTTTTCTGTTGGGACACTATACTTGCCTCTGAACAAAGACAAAGAATTTTGAGAGTCATATTAGTCTAAGACTTGTAAGTTGTGACTTGCCTTGCTAACGCTTCGACTATCTGTAATCTGAGTATATATACTTTTTTCATTTTAGAACGGAAACATATACGTCTAGAGAGATTAAAAAATGCCTTTTAATCACCTACAATGATGCAGTGGGACCTTTTTTTCATACTTCATAGGTGCATAACCATCAGAGCCAACTAGTTAAGATTAATACTTATTTTTGTTTCTAATCAGAGATGCTTGTTCTAAAGAGCCAGATCTTAAAAAAAAAAAAAAAAAAGACATGGTCCTCAATATTCAGAAAAATATACTTTTTCTTCTCATTTGATGTTTAACTTATTTTAAATTATGGAAAATGTTGAGTATATATAAAGGCTAATAATATATACATATTGTGCCTATAATATACACTATTGTGCCTTTCACCATGTTTACTATTCCTGTTTTTTATTTACACAGTTATGAGTTAGGTGAGAATGCTTCTATCTTAGAATTGTAATGTATTTTTTCCCACATAACCATTTCTGGTATCATCAAATGGTCATTCATTAGATATTTAGTTCTTACGTTTTCTTCAGCATGATTTTTTTAAAAAATAAAAGTTGGGCCGGGCACGGTGGCTCAAGCCTGTAATCCCAGCACTTTGGGAGGCCGAGGCTGGTGGATCACGAGGTCAAGAGATTGAGACCATCCTGGTCAACGAGGTGAAACCCTGTCTCTCCTAAAAATACAAAAAATTAGCTGGGCATGGTGGCGCGTGCCTGTGATCCCAGCTACTCAGGAGGCGGAGGCAGGAGAATTGCCTGAACCCAGGAGGCGGAGGTTACGGTGAGCCGAGATCGCGCCATTGCACTCCAGCCTGGGTAACGAGCGAAACTCCGCCTCAAAATAAAATAAAATAAAATAAAATAAAATAAAATAAAAGTTTATTTTTCAGGCATTGGCTTCAGGCAGTTCCTCTTAGTCACGAGACCATTTATTTTATTTTTCTCATTTTATATGCCCTTGAGTGAAATTATATTGGACATTGTTGCCTGTTTAATAATGCATATAAGGAAACCCTTAAGTATAGCCTAGGAAGTATTACCTTGAAAATAAAGTAAATATTCAAATACTGAAGTCCTTTTAAATATTGAAGTGTTTTCAGAGGTTGATACTTGGTTTTGTGCATATTCAGAAAAGACTTTTTTATAAATCTCTGAGCCAAAATTAGTGTGCAGAGGCACAATCTCTGCTTTTCTTAATTTCATCTTATGATTGACATTATTTCCTTTTATATCGTTCTTATGGAATTGATCATTTTAGTATTTTACCTCCTCAATGCTCTGTATGTTTTAAGAGTTTTTAAAAACTACTTTAAAAAATCTGTGCAGGGTTCTCATTTTTAAATGTTTATTGCATGCACACACACACACACACACACACACACACACACACACCAAATGGTGGCTTCCAAGTAGACTACTACATTTTACTTTGAAACACTAGTTTTCTTCGGACATTTAACATGCTTCTACAACATAAATGACTACACAGCTTTCTAACATTTGGAATATATGTTATTCCATATTACACTTTATAATATTATTGGATATTTAGAGTAATTTTTCATCTTGTAGCAAATGCCCTTGTAACTAAATTTTACATTCACATATTTCTGGTAGATGGTTGAAGAGAGGATTTTTTTTTAAAAGACTAGGGTTACTAGGTTGAGGGTGAGCTAAGTGGGGAAATGCAACAGAGCTGTGGACAAAGATAAGCAGTTTCTGAAGCGTTAAATCCTAATAGCACACCAGATTCTGGGGTGAAGGCCAGTGCAATATTTTAACTTGCTCAGGCATTGGAGTTATACAAACAGAAGCTATTACACACCCAGGGTTTCATGACTGAGAAAGTTAACTTGTACATTTGTGTTTTTTTATAGGTTCAAAAAGGCATTTGAATCTGAGCCAACACTACAGTCAGGAATTAATTATGCAGTCCTCCTCCTGGCAGCTGGGCACCAGTTTGAATCTTCCTTTGAGCTCCGGAAAGTTGGTAATTACAACTTGATATTTTACATAGAAATCAAGAAACTGGACCCAACTTGGTGAAAAGAGCAAGAATCATGGACAGATAGATCTTTTGCATTCTGTCTCTTCATACTTCCTAAAGAGAAAAAAAAACGAGCTTATAATATCTCCTTGTTTGATGTTTCATACTGTTGTACAGAATCCTGATATTAGGACATAATTCATAAAAGCCCCCTGGTTAATATTGTAGCTCAAACTTATATTGAGGATATGGGTTCTGTATTCAGCACCCAACTCCTAATAAGGTTAGTGTTTTGTGAGACATCAGGAATATGTCCTGTTTTAGATTGTGCTTTCATGGTGCTTTTTTCGAAAACCTCTGCTGTTTCCTTTATCTGTGTCTCAAGGACTCCTGTCCTTATGATTTCACTGGTACTGGGGGAAGAACCTCCCAAAGCCCCAGGAGCAACCAGGTCAAGCAGATGGCAGTCTTGGTAGGAACCAGGCTCTTCAGACCATCTTTGAACTGTGGCCATTGATAGAATGTGCTTTTGTCCCTTTTATGTGTAGACATTGTTTCATCTGCTGCCGTTCCCTGGGAGTTTAAAGAAGTTAGGGCATCTCAGTGAATACAATGCGAGTGCTTTTCTTGGTTTTGGCTTTGATCACATTTTTAAAGATTCTAGACACTGGAATCCTATCTATGGAAATCAGATTTTGCTCTGTTGGGTGTCTAACCACCTCCTTTCAGAGAACCTTTCTAACTCTTTTAGGAGTTATTACTACAGACATAGAAATATTCAGCCTTATTTTTCATAGGGAAAAAATAACACATTCATCTTAGTGAAGCTATGAATTGTAGAAGAAATTTTTCTTCAAGATTAAAAAAAATGTTTTTCTTTTTTTCAGAGACTAGGTCTCACTCTGTCACCCAGGCAGGAGTGCAGTGGTACGATCATAGCTCACTGCAGCCTCGAATTTCTAAGCTTAAGCGATCTTCCCATCTCAGCCTCCCAAGAAGCTGGTACTATAGGTGTGCACCACCACACCTGGCTAATTAAATTTTTTTTAATAGAGACCCTAGGGCCACACTATATTGCCCAGGCTGGTCTTGAACTCGTGGCTTCAAGCAGTTCTCCTGCCACAGCCTCCCAAAATACTGGTATTACAGGTGTGAGCTGCCACACCTGGCCCACTTTAACTTCAGGTTTTTTTTTTTTACTTAAAGAGAAATGAATCCTAGACTTAAAAACAAATTATTCTGGAAGAGCTTATATCTATATGTAATGTTCTGGAAAATCTTTGAAGCTAAATAAAGTCAGAATATTTATTTGTTTTTTTTTTAAAGGCTCAGACTAAAAGAATGATAAAATATTGTGGGATAGCAGTGATATTAAAGGCATAAAAATCTGTTTGAAATAATTCTTTTTTTTATTTTGAGACAGGATCTCACTCTGCTGCTCAGGGTACGGTGGCACAATCACAGCTCACTGCAGGCTTTTGCCATGTTGGCCAAGCTGGTCTTGAACTCCTGGCCTCAAGTGATCCGCCCACCTCAGCCCCCGAAAGTGCTGGGATTATAGGTGTGAGCCACCACTCCTGGCTGAGTGTACAGCAACTCTTGGGAAATATTCTCACTAAAAATGTTTAATCTGAACCTTAACACCTAAAGTTCGCTTAATAGAAATTACAAGCTCTAAAGAAATAAGTTAAATAATCCCAAGAATTCACATCAGACAGATCAGAATGTGAGAACACTAGAGCAGCGGTCCACAACCTTTTTAGCAATAGGGACTGGTTTCGTGGAAGACAATTTTTCCATGGACTGGGGGAGGGGAGTGGTTTGGGGTTGATTCAAGTGCATTACATTTCTTGTGCACTTTATTTCTATGATTACATTGTAATATATAATGAAATAATTATACAACTCTCCATAATTTAGAATCAGTGGGAACCCTGAGCTTGTTTTCCTGCAACTAGACAGTCCCATCTGGGGGTGATGGGAGACAGTGACAGATCAGGCTTTAGATTCTCGTAAGGAGCACGTTACCTACATCCGTCACATGCACACTTCACAGTAGGGTTCAGACTTCTATGAGAATCTAATGCTGTTGCTGATCAGACAGGAGGCGGAGCTCAGGTGGCAATAAGAGCAATGGGGAATGGCTGTAAGAACGGATGAAGAAGCTTTTCGCTTGCTTGCCTGCCTCTCTGTGGCCCTATTCCTAACAGGCCACAGATCAGTACCTGTCCGTGGTCCTGTGATTGGGGACTACTGCACTGTAGGACTCCTTGTCTTTTCTAAAAGTCAATGTCCTAAAAACAAATGTGTAGAGGGATTGGTTAGATTAAAAGATATTTAGAGGCCAAACGGGGTGGTTCACACCTGTAATCCCAGCACTTTGGGAGGCCGAAGTGGGCAGATCACTTGATATCAGGGGTTAGAGCCCAGCCTAACCAACATGGTGAAACCCCATTTCTGCTAAAAGTACAAAAATTAGCCAGGTGTGGTGATTCACACCTGTAATCCTAGCTACCTGGTATACTGAGGCAGGAGAATTGCCTGAACCTGGGAGGTGGAGGTTGCAGTGAATAGAGATCATGCCACTGTACTCCAGCTTGGGCAAGAGAGCGAGATACTATCTAAAAAAAAAAAAAAAAAAAAAATAGAGATATAAAAACTAAATGCAATTAATGTTTCTTGATTGGATTCTGGTTTTGAAAAAAAAAAAACAACTGTAAGAGACCTTTGGCAGTCAATCCAAGAATCTGAATCAGGACTAGATATTAGATAATAGCAGTGAATTGTTTTTGTTAGGTGCAGTAATGGAATAAGATACATAGGAAGATTTTTTTAGGTATATGCTATAATATTTCAGAGTGAAATGTCATGATATCTCCAGTTTAATTTGAAATGGTTCAGCAAAAGTATTCAAGGAGGTAAAGCAACAGCAAAATGTTAACGATTATTGAAAATATGGTCATTCATTTTAGTATTTATTTTGATGTATGCTTGAGAGTCTTCCTAATGGAAAATTAAAATGAAAAGGATCTATTCTCCACCACTTATGAGGTGTATGGCTTTAGACACGTTGCTAAACCTCTCTGGGATTTGTTTTCATTAGCACAAAAGGGAGGTAATCTCTAACTCATTGTGGTAATGTATGGATTGAGGGAGTTACCATTTTCAATACACACAGTGCTAGGCATCTGAGTATTCAGTAGTCTCCCATTTTCCACTTAAAACAGCCTTGAACATAGTAACAACTGCAAAATGATAAAACTATGATAAAAACTAAGCTATTAAAAAATCCTCAATATAAGTCAACCAATTTTAGTGACAACATGGTCAGCATTTAAATTGCATAAATAGGCAACTGAATCAAATACATGGTGAACTGGTTGATAACACACCAATGACATACAGCTCATTGCTTGTAAATTCAATCAACATGTTTTTAAATAGAGAAAAATATTGATCTGGAAGGACTTGGTTAAAAAGGTACAATTGAACATCACAAATTGTACTTTATTGATTTGTCCCTATGGATGAAGAGCCTAAAAAATATTGTAGTTTGGAACCAAGTCTAACAGTACTCCTGAAATTCTATCCTATGGAAAAAAATCCTAAATACAAAACAAATTTTATGCACTAAGATATCTGTATATCTGTGTTTGTATGAGAGAGAGAGAGAGAGAGAGAGAGAGAGAGAGAGAGAGAAAGGACTTATAAAAATTAGAGCCATGTTCTTAACTCCATACTTAAAAGATGAATGTCTTCATGTAGAAACAAGTTCGTGCAAAGAGCATAAATGCTGATTCACAAAGGAAATAGAAACGTGAAGATAGCCAATCTCAATGGTTAAGAAAAGGCAATGTTCCTTTTTCTCCCCTGTCATATTGGTAAAGATGAATGCACGTGATAGTCCCCCTCACTGGGAAGGGTGTAGGTAAGAGCTCATTGTCAGATGCCTCCAGTGAAAGTATAAATTGGTATAGCATTTTCTAAGGGCAATTTGACAAAAATGCATCAACACTAAAAATGGGCATGTCTTCTGTCCCTAACAAATCCATGTTTAGAACTTTATTATAAAGAAATAATTGAGCAAATATACAAAGCTATGTGTACAACAATGTTTAGAGTAATAAAAATGGCCACGCATCTCCATTTGTGTAAATAAATTGTGATACATCCATATGCTAAAACACTAGTTGACCTAAAAAATATACATTTTGTCCAAATGCTGGCTGGGTGTGACGATCATGTGATAAATGCTCGGCAGGGCCAAAACCAAGTATCACCATCACAAAAGGAACTTCTGAGGTACATGAGCACATCTGAAATTTTATTTTAAAACTATTATTGGGGTATGGTGGCTCATGCCTGTAATCCCAGAACTTTGGGAGGGCAAGGCAAGAGAGAGGATTGCTTGAGCCCAGGAGTTCAAGATGAGCCTGGCCCACAGAGTGCGACCCTGTCTCTACAAAAAAATAAAAAGTAAAAACTATGAAGAAATTTAAAAGTGAGCCGTTGTGGTAGCATCTGTTATCTCAGCTAATGGGGCTGAGTCAGGAGGATCACTTGAGCCCAGGAAAAAAAAAAAAAAAAAAAGGCCCAAATTAGCTAGGTGTGGTGGTTCATGCCTGTAGTCCCAGCTCCTTGGGAGGCTGAGGTAGAAGGATCATTTGAGCCCGGAAGTTCAAGGCTGCAGTGAGCAGTGGTCATGCCACTCCACCTCCAGCCTGCGTGACAGAGTGAGACCTTGTCTCAAAAACAAAAACGAAAAAAAAGTTACATCTAGATAGAAGATCTTGGATGTTGAACTATGCATGTGTAATTTATTTTCATCTTGTGAAACAGCAGTGGCAAAGCTGTTCTCTCTTTAATTTGCCCTCACAAAATGTGAAGAATTTCCGAATGGACATTTTCCTGAAACACTTGTGGTTTGAGTGGAATTATATGATAAAAAGTAACATGAAAAATTTTAAAGGTTATTTTGTTTCATTCACATATAATTTTCAAAAAGGTAAAATCATGACTCTCAGCAAATATTAAAATGGACACATAAAACTATTTTATTTAACTCAACTAATGTGGAAACTAGTAAGATGGAATCTCCAGTTCAAAAAATATTTATATTCATAGACAGCAAAGAAACGTTAAGATTTCTGAGTTTGAAGAAAAAAAAAGCTGGTTTATGTCCAACAGGTCGTAAATCTTAAGAATTTATCCATTCCACTCTACAGAGGTTTACATCTCTACTGGACAAAAATCTGCAAGTTAACAAGTAAACTTTTGTAAGTCTGGGATCTTTAATAAGTGGTATATAATGAGATGAACTAGCGTTACTTTCCGGAGACGGTCCTTGAGTGGCCTGATGCCCCCATATGATATTGAAATGATACATCCTACCTTTTTGCCTCATTCCTAAGTCTCAGGTGATTTTACCAACAATTTAATGTGATGGATATTAGTGGCACCAAACAATGCTACAAGGATATATTCTTTTTAATCAAACAAATACGAAATGCAAAAATAATACAAGACACAGTAGATATTTGAAAATCTACTTTATATGTTTGAAACTATGTAATGAAACATTAAGAACACAGAAGTGCCAAAACAGTGTTGAAAAAGAACAAAGTTGGAGTATTTATATTACCAGATTTCAAGACTTTTAAGACAGTCACATAACAAGACAGTATTATCTGTCAGTCTATCTCCTCTTTTTTTCTAGTTTTTTAAAAATTTTTTTAAATTTTTTTTTAATGAGACAGGCTCTTGCTATGTTGCCCAGGCCAATCTAGAACTCCTGGGCTCAAGCAATCCTTTTCCTTCAGCCTTCCAAGGTGCTGGGATTACAGGTGTGAGCCACCACATCCGGCATATTTCCTTATTTCTTTAACATTTTCTGTATATAACTTTTTGTGTCTAAAATTATTAATTATTATAGCATTTTACTCTTGCAAAATATATATAGTATATAGTTATACTTCAACTGATAGAATTTCAGCATAAAAAATGTGAGATTTCCCTCTTAATTTATTTAAGAATCCATGTTGTAAAAAGACAAAGAAGGAGGTTACACAACAATGTTTGTATTATCACCTTTTAATTTATGCATATACTGACATTTATAAAAGTTCTAGATTTATGTACGTTAAAGTGACCATAACGTTATCCTTGGTTTTCAAATTAAAGGGTAATTTTCACTTTTTTCTGTGTACCTTTCTGGTTGGTCTGACTTACTATTGTTTTTTTTTACCAAATTTTTTATTATGATAAAATGTACATAACAAAAATTTCCCTTCGAAGTGCACTCCTCAGTGGCATTAAGTACATTTACATTGTTATGCAGGCAACACCACTGTTCATCTCCAGAACCTTTTTATCTTTTCAAATTAAAACTCTGTACCCATTAAACAGTCACTCCCCATTCCCTTCTTCCCCCCAGTCCCTGGTAACCTCTATTCTACTTTCCACATTTAAGAATGTGTCTGTGCTAGGTACCTCCTGTAAGGGGAATCACTCAACCTTTGTCTTTTTGCGTCTGGCTTATTTAATTTAGCATGTTTTCCAAGTTCATCGGTGGTGTAATTGTATGTATCAGTGTTTCATTCCTTTTTATGACTAATTTCTTTTCACAGTGAACTGAAACCACCTTAATAATCAGCAACTTCACGAAGGTATTTTAATCCAAAAAGAGGAATGAAAGCTTAATTTTGCTTTTTAGTGAAAACCTGGTTCTACCTGTCTGGGGTGCATTTGTAACATTTTACTTCCTGTTTGTATTCTAGGGGTGAAGCTAAGTAGCCTTCTTGGTAAAAAGGGAAACCTGGAAAAACTCCAGAGCTACTGGGAAGTTGGATTTTTTCTGGGGGCCAGTGTCCTAGCCAACGACCACATGAGAGTCATTCAAGCCTCTGAAAAGCTTTTTAAACTGAAGACACCAGCATGGTAATAATCAGCTATTCTATGTTGATACAATTATTTTTAATAAACAGCTCCATATTGGTCCTATATTATATTTATTGAAGTGACAATTAGATGATTTTATTTGCTTATAAAATAAAATGCAGAATATAGAGGAAAATCGTGATATTCACAAAATGTGTTGCATATAAATTCTGGTGATTTTGGACGTAGGCTATGTCAGCAGGTTCCTGACTTAGCCTTTCCGGCACATTGACCAACCCATTGGCCCAGGTTGGCCAGTGTCACCCACGTGGATCATGCAGAGGTCACACATTTTGCACCTGCAAATATAACTGATGTTCAGGGCCTGAGACCACATTTCCATGTCAGCTCTTAGACCTCTACTCCAAACCTATGCCTTTTGTTTCCTTTGTGATCTAATCTCAGATTTAGAATTTTCATTCTTGATTTACTTTTGTTTTTACTTAGGATTTCACTGACACATTTGAACGTTTCCTATATTTGTGTGTTTTTCTAATTTCAAATTGTTCTTGGAGTACACCCAAATCTCTTGAACCCAGAGAATCATTTGAACCAAGGAGGCAGAGGTTGCAGTAAGCCAAGATCATGCCACTGCACTTCAGCCTGGGCAACAGAGTGAGACTGTCTCAAAAAAAAAAGAAAGAAAGAAAAACAATTTTTATTAGCATCACATGTAGCGATTGACCATTAGCTGTAAAGACTTTAAAGGGCTAACCATAACACGGCGAAAGCATCTTTCCAGAGGCACCCCGAGCTCAGGCCACTTACTTGGCTGTTTTCGTCACAGAAACCATGTGAGGAAGAGACCACTCTGGCCTTCATGGCTTTTTAAAGAATTTGTCTCATATTCAGGTCTCCTTTAGCCAGTTCTCGCCAGGGATCTTTCTAAAGATCACAGTGATATTTCGAAAATGCACATCTGACACTTCCCCTGCACTGAAATCCTTAAATCAATATAGTTTAATTGTTCCTCACAGCCTAAGGGATAAAGTCCGTCATTTTGTCTTAGCAAACAAGATTTGCCCTTAGCCATTAGCCTCAGCTCTTGTCACACCCCTGAGTTTGTACTATTGTCTCTTCATAGCACGCTGCCAGTTTCATGCGTGAGTGTCTGAGCATGTGCTGAACATGCCTCTCACAATGGACACATTCCCCGGAGAACACTCATCCATCACACCTGCTCATAAAGCTGACCTTGACCTATAGCCGTTCCTCACACCCAAGTCCCATCTATAGTGTTTCTGTCATTCTTTAGTTCTGCCTTTCTTGATACTGAGTATATGGCTTTTTAAGTTGTCTCTCTGTTTAATCATACCTCCATGGATATTTAGTCATGATGTTATAACACCTTTTAATATTTATCCCCACAACAATGTACAGCAGCAGGCATGCAGCAAATGATATGAAATAAAGGAACCAATAAATGCATGCATTATATTCAGTCACATTTCCTGTTTCTTTGCAATGACCATTCCGATGGCAGTATTTTAGGCATCCTGGTTCTGTTAACAAGAAAACAGCCACTATTCTATACAATGGTACTCACAGCTGCAAAACAGTGCCTTAAGGTTCCACTAACTTAATTTTTGTGGACTGTTAACTTCCATGTTTATAGTCCACAAAGCGCCTGCATAGCCATTATCGCCTGTAATTATCTCGCTCCTCATTTTTCCTAACTTTTTCCTTTGAGGCACCATCTGTCTTACTAGGTTTGAGGGTATTTGTATAATGTATAAGCTGTGTTGCTTCAGAGCTAAATAATGATGTCTTATGAAGGGTCTATTTAGGAAAGCTTCCTCAAAGAAGCATATTTAAAAACAAATGCATTAACTGCTTCCTCAAATAGAATATAGGCATTTTAAAATTCACATTTTAACCAGATATATGGCTCTAGTCCAAGTTGCCAAGCCCTCTAAGCCTGTTTCCTCATCTCTAACATAGGGATAAAATAACCTATGTTATTGAATTTTTATGAGATAGAAATGAGATAATGTGTGAAAGCATGGCCGGGCATGGTGGCTCACACCTGTAATTCTAGCACTTTGGGAGGCCAAGGCAAATGGATCACTTGAGGTCAGGAATTTGAAACCAGCCTGGCCAACATGGTGAAACTGTCTCTAGTAAAATTCAAAAAATACCTGGGTGTGGTGATACACACCTATAGTCCAGCTACTCGGGAGGCTGAGGCAGGAGAATCACTTGAACCCAGGAGATAGAGGTTGCAGGGAGCCAAGATGGTACCACTGCTTCCCAGTTTGGGTGACAGAGTGAGACTCCATCTCAAAAAAATAAAAAAAGTGTGGCCAAGCACAGTGGCTCACGCCTGTAATCCCAGCATTTGGGAAGTCAAGGCAGGTGGATCACTTGAGGTCAGGAGTTCGAGACCAGCCTGGCCAACAGGGTGAAACTCTATCTCTACTAAAAATACAAAACTTAGCCGGGTGTACTGGTGCACACCTGTGATCCCAGCTACTCAGGAGGCTGAGGCAGGAGAATAGCTTGAACCAAGGACAGGGAGGTGGCAGTGAGCCGAGATTGTGCCACTGCAGCCACTGCACTCCTGCCTGGGTGACAGAGTGAGACTCCATTTCAAAAAAAAAAAAGAAAGTGTGAAAGCACATGATATGTGACAAATAATGAATAATGTAATGAATGTGTAACTGTTAATGTCAAATATAAATTACATTACAGAATTAGATTAGGATACATGGGAACAGGTGGTTCTAAAAAGACATATGTTTTATGTCTTTTACTTCTCAGGTACCTCAAGTCTATTGTAGAGACAATTTTGATATATAAGCATTTTGTGAAACTGACTACTGAACAGCCCGTGGCCAAGCAAGAACTTGTGGACTTTTGGATGGATTTCCTGGTCGAGGCCACAAAGACAGATGTTACTGTGGTTCGGTTTCCAGTGAGTACTTTTCCTTTAAATCTAATTACATTTTTTCATTTAAAGAACATCTTGTACTGTGATTGTAACAGTGCTTAGATGCTGATTTTTGTGTCCTAAGACTGCAGTCACCTGGTTAATATCTTTATTTCCTGCACATTGGTTTGCTTTAGCTTACCTTAAAAAATAATTTCTCAGAATCAGAGAAATATTTTTATGTTTTTGCCATGGAATTTGGCTGGTTCCTTTTGATAAGTGGTGAAGTGTACTTCCTAAACAATGCAAAGATTATCTCTTGGTTTAGCTTCAGCCAGACTGATGGATGCTTTTCCTTAATCCTGCAGTGGTGTTGGCATGGTCTTCCGTATTATCTCCCATATTGGAGTAAAGAGTATCAGGTTCACCTGCATTGTTAGTCCATCCCCACCATCCATTACCCAGCTGGGTCTGAGTTAGATGTCATATCCCCAATCCCTGTTTATAGTACTTTAGACCATGGGAAATAATGACTTGCAGTTTTTGGTCTGCAACTCATTTTGGCTGATCTCTAGCAGACTTCAGCTATATAGATTTAAATGTGTAACATACATACACACACACACATGCACACGCACTTAAAAAAGTCTATTGCTCTTCTCAGATGGTGCCATCCCCCTCCTGATAGTTCTTAATACTGTCCAGCATCCAATTCAAGAATTACTGGCAACGGTTGAGCACAGTGGCTCACGCCTGTAATCCCAGCACGTTATGGGGCTGAGGCAGGTGGATCACGAGGTCGGGAGTTTTCAGACCAGCCTGGACAACATGGTGAAACCCCATCTATACAAAAGATACAAAAAATTAGCTACTCGGGAGCCTGAGGCAGGAGAATTGCTTGAAACCCAGGAGGCAGAGGTTGCAGTGAGCCGAGATTGCACCATTGCACGCCAGCCTGGGCGACATGGTAAGACTCTGTCTCAAAAAAAAAAAAAAAGAATTACTGGCAATTCACTGTGTGTACAAATTTCTTTTCACATCAAAGTGATGCCGTAAGTCTCTGTCTGAGCTCTGCAATCTCTATCTTCCATACTCAGAGGTGGTGACAGTTCTCAATTCTTTTTGTGAAATCTTGTTTTCCTGTTCTTGTTGATAGGATCACCTACTTCACTTAATTAAATCTATTGCTGACATGAGCATGCTTTACTCTTGCTTCCAGATGAAGCCTTGAGCTCAGCAGGGTCTTTAATTGAAAGCCTTTTAACTGAAACGCTTCACTTTATTTTCTAGCCTAGGTAATGTGTAGCCTAGGAAAATACTTATCTTCGAATGAGCTGGCAACTTGCCTCTAGCTGGTGCTCCGAGTAGCAGTAAGTGTAGTGAAAGAAGAGAACATAGAATTCTGGTGTTTAATTGACTGTTAACTTGATGGACCAGAAAACTGGAAAGGAAACCATTCAAATTAGTCACTTTCAGCTCATTTAAATTAGTTTAATATGAATTTGTCTTTCATGATATAAATATGTTAATATAAAAAATATTTGACAGAATTTGTCATAATATAAATACAAATAAGTGAATATAAAAAATAAATCAGAAAATATTAAGTGAGAAGTTAGGAGAATATAGGGATAAACACCAGTTGAGAAAGGCATCCTTAAGCAAGAAAGGAGCTTAAAAGTCACTAAAAAATTGATATTTTTGTTTGATTAAAAAAAAAAAAAAGACACCATGAGCATGCTAAATAGAAACTGCTAGAAGGGGAAAATGTTTTATAAAAATGTGCAAAATAGTAGTCAGTTTAGGTAATACACAAAAAAAATCCTATAAATTGATAAGCAAAATAAAAAGAAAAAAAATAATGTGAAGAGATCATTAACTTCTGGTTAGTCAAGAAAAAGCAGATTAAATGAGACACTATTTTTTTTTCCCCATTGGACTCAAAGAGTTAAAACGTTTTACAGCAGTTGTCACTGGTATAGAGACAAGAGCATTTTTAGAGCCTGCTGGTGGCCATAGGAATTGCTGAATATTCTGGGATTCTGGGAAATTATCTGGGAAGGGGATCATAGGATTGTGTAAGGGATCCTGAGGACCTCAACTTTATTTACAACATTTTATTTCTTTAGAAAACATTTTGAAGCAAATATGAAAGTATGTTAACATTTAGTTATCTGCGAGTGGTAGGCACATAGGTGTTTGTTATTATCTTGCCAACGTATTTGTGGCATATTTGATTTTTCTCAGCAATCCATTTCCTTCTTGAAACTTCGTGGCTTGTTTGGGGTCTTTTTGTGACAGGACTCTAAAATGCAGTGTTTTCCTACTCAGCTCTAAATACTATTCCTACATCAGAATTCATAACTCAGGTACTCAAAATTTCTTTTCCGTATTTCATTGTTACACAGAGGGCAACACTACATTTTTGTAGTTCTTGAGTGTTCTTACAGCGACTTCACCTGTGTGAGTTACAGAAAATGCCAGTCTACCAAGAAGCTCCAAATTTAATGGAAATTGCTTTAGGATTAACCACTTGAATGTTTTCTTTTCTTTTTTGTTTTTTCCGAGATGGAGTCTTGCGCTGTTGCCAGGCTGGGGTGCAGTGGCATGATCTCGGCTCACTGCAACCTCTGCCTCCTGGGTCCAAGTGATTCTCCTGCTTCAGCCTCCTGAGTAGCTGGGACTATAGGCATGCACCACTATGCCCAGCTAAGTTTTGTATATTTAGTGGAGACGGGGTTTCACCATGTTGGCCAGGATGGTCTCAATCTCTTGACCTCATGATCCACCCAACTTGACCTCCCATAGTGCTGGGATTACAGGCGTGAATCACCGCGCCCGGCCAGATATTTTCTTGTATTTAAGTGTATGATGAAGCACTACAGAAACTGCAAAGATATTGTTTTAAAAGGTAATGGAAGCCATATGGATCATTTTAAAATCTCAATGTAGATGATAGCATAGCAGAAAAACGGGACCAATATTTGGGTAATAAGTTGTGACTGCTTCTGGAATTTGCCAGCCACGCTCTCCCTCACAGAGAAAGGCAGCCTTTTAGTACCTGTGGGGCTCTCCTGGTCACTGCAACTTGTCATATCCTTAGCATCACAGCTTCCATGGCTCACACTACAAAGGTTGCAGTAGGTGTTGATTAGGATAACATCATCCTTCCTTCTTTTGAAATGCATCTAAATAAAATCCAACATGGCCTATTTTAGAAAATATTATTTGATTGTTTTTATTTATCTCAGTACTATATTCATTCTCATTTCTCCAAGAAGTAACTGTGGCTCTGGGTAAAAGAAAGTTGAAAGTTTATTTGGGAAATGATTTGAATAGTACCATCATTTATCATTTTGATTTATTCTTTTTTTTCTTACCTCTTGTCTTGGTATATTTTCTTTCCTCCTTGCATTGAAAAGTCTAGAGACCATGAACTCATTATCTAATGTCAGGAGAGAGGCAGAAGAGAAATATTGTACTTAAAAGGCTGTAGAAACCTCAACATCTGGTTAATATCTATTCTTTATAGGCCTTGCAGTCTTCCTTTTTTATTCAGATACATGAAATTAGCAGTTAATTATAATGTTAACCTAAAAACAAGAAACTAAAAGTAAGAATATATAAACTCACAAGTGAGTTATATCTAGCGTTAAGACTTTGTCAAAGTGCCTCCATTTCCTGGTCTTTTTTCCAGCCTTTCTGTGACCTCTATAATGTGTGCTACAAATATCTCACATTTTGTCATTTCAAGGGTAAAGCAAAGGGCTCAACACATTAATTAGACAGTGCTAGCTACAACCTTGTTTTTATTTCCTGTCTCAAGTGAGGGACACATGGTTCAGATTTTATCTATTAGAAATATTGAGATGACAACAAAGACATAATTTTACAAGAGAGAAGCTGGTGCTGTTTCTTTCTACTGTGGAATATAATAGATGCCCACATGATTTGGGCACAGGGTATATTCTCACTTGTCGATGAAGAGAGTTGGATGATGTTTGGGGAAACCCACCTTTTATTCTCTATTGTTTTGATTCCATATACACTGCAGTACTCAGAAATGAGAGTGCCATTTCTGCAAAGTTTAGTTGGAAAGTTGATTTTCATTATTCATTATTCATCATTACCGCTTGTCTCTCTATTGATTAGAATTAAGATTTTGATTCACTGGGTGAGTTTCTTCCTGAGTCAGAATCTGTTCCTTTCTGGACTCCCACTGTGTGTGTATTTGTGGTACAGACCATCTTATTTTCACGGCTAAAGCCTGACTCAGAATTCTTTGAGCCCTTAACAGTTTTAATACCCAGAGTAAAGAAAAATTGGCTTTTCTAGCTCCCTTTCCCTAGTTACCTGTACCTTAAGTAAATGCACTGTTAGGGTAAGTTTAGAGTAAAACAAATATACCCAGATTCTTGTGCCTTCTTTCTGAGGGTGCGTTTCATGTTTTACTGTATAATGAATCTGTAATTCCTTATTAATGGAACCTTCTGAAGGGGTTTTCCTCCAATTTTATTTGGAAAACTTGCTTGATTAAAGATTAGTTCTAAAGGTAATCTTCTTGAGTGTTAAACCAGTAGAGTAGAAAGACTATTCCAGTTTCTCTACTAATTAAGTATTGACTTTTCTTTTTTTAAACATTCCTGGTGAAGTTTGCCTAGGAAATTTGGGCCAGGAAGATACCTTTAAGCATGTCTACAAGTAGATAATGAATCGTAGCACCTTTGAAATCAGGCCATGTGTATCATTTTAGTATTATTCACTTCAATGGTAAGATATTAGTAATAATAGACTACTTCATGCAGTTCTTTGATGGAGATTCTCAACTCATTTATCACATACCCCTCATAGAACTTGAAAATAGGAGCACATTTGATTTCTCTTTTTCTCTTACAAGGCTAAATATATCATTATTGAAGATGCCAGTTTCATCCAAAAGGCAGTGCAAAAAAACGCGTTTATTATTTCATATAGCTAAGTTTGTTTCTTTGGTTTATATATAAAACTCTTTCAGGAATAACCAAAACCATTTCTAAATTTATTTACATGGGTATGAAAACCATACTACTGCATCTGTATGATAAAGTGTGATAGCAGAAAAACTAAAATAAGTATGTGACATTCTATGTATGGACCTTTTCTGTCTTTCTTTGACACATTTATATTTATAGAAATAGCTTATATAGTACATGATAAAATAGAAGATTTTTTAAAAGTTAATCACTAGTAGATTCCCTGAGGATAGCTCAACCAATATATGGGCTTCTAAAATGTATTCCTAAGTTTATTAGCAATACAAGTTGATGCATTATTGAACCTTGTGATCATTGATAAATACTGTAAAATGCTTGAAGGATTTATAGGAAAACAGCAATCAGACAAAGTGAAATCGTTTACTCCAGCAACAGATCCAGAGACTCATCCAGCAATCCTCTACGTTGGTGCTGGGGGGTTGCAGCAGTTCTAAGTGGTTTCCATCTGAAGTCACTGATACTAGTTTCTTTGCCTTATCTTTTCAAGGTATTAATATTAGAACCAACCAAAATCTATCAACCTTCTTATTTGTCTATCAACAATGAAGCTGAGGAAAAAACAATATCTATTTGGCACGTGCTTCCTGATGACAAGGTAAATTGTGCAATTATTAACACAAGAGCATTACTAATAAAGGACTTTATACCCTTCTAGCATTTACACATTCTAGCAAATGTCTGTGTGAGTTAAGAAGAAATAGCTCAGCTGCGTGTCTGTCTTGGCATAAATGCATTCCGTATTAAAAAACTTGTTACATTTGAATTATGAATTTTCATCAATATTAATAAAATATCATTGAACTATTTGGATTTTTGTTATAGATGGCATTCTGTTTTGTAAATTCATGCTGGAAGTTATGCACCAAAGAACTAATACTTAAAATACATGACATAAAAGAAGCATATGTTGATTTTAGGAAGCCTGTCAGAATGATGCCACGTTTAATCTTACACTGCTGCTATTATAGTTATCATCACATCTAGCTGTTTGGTTATCTAAGTAGTTGCTAAATCTCGGATTAGCCACTGACTCAGTGTGCTGTGCACAAAGTGAGGTGAGCTGCGCGACCACTTATTTTGAGAAGGATCTTAAAACAGTCTCACTTCCGCTCGTAAGAGTCAAGTGGATAAGCCTTTCCACTTCTGTATTCATCCGTTTTAATGAATGTACAAATCATCCTACTATTTTTTAAAAACAGACATTTTCAGGATCTGACTTCATTTCACAGGATAAACCAACAGAAACAAGAGAAGTCTTGTGGAAAAATAGTTCATTTATTTTCTTTCTTGTAATTGTTTTCCAGAATGTCCTTACAATTTTATTTAACCATCGTTTATTGACTTCCTCATTTAATAAATGTTTATTGAGCACTTACTCTGGTCCAGGAACTACCAGGCATGATGTTAGACCCTCAGGAATCAGCTGTGTCCAAAATGAGTGAGATTCCTGCCTTCATGGTGCTTGCTTTCTACTCAGAGAGGTCAATAAATCAATTTTAAAAAATAGGTATATTCAATGATGAGAAGGGAAAAATAAAGCAGGAAATGGAATCAGGAAGTAAATTTGGGATGGGCTTGCAGGGATTTTTTTGTTTGTTTTTTGTTTTTTGGTTTTTGGCTTTTTTTGAGACGGAGTCTTGCTGTTACCCAGGCTGGAGTGCAATGGCACAATCTTGGTTCACTGCAACCTCCACCTCCTGGGTTCAAGAGATTCTCCTGCCTCCGCCTCCTGAGTAGCTGGGATTATCGGTGCATGCCACCACACTTGGCTAATTTTTGTATTTTTAGTAGAGATGGAGTTTCACCATGACAATCAGGCTGTTCTTGGAACTCCTGACCTGGTGATCTGCCCGCCTTGGCCTCTCAAAGTTCTGGGATTACAGGTGTGAGCCACCACACCCAGCCGCAGTTTTTTTTTTTTTTTTTTTTTTTTTTTTTTTTGCATGTAGACTTGAGTCAGTAGACCTGGATTCAAATCCCACTACTGCCCTTGGGTAACTTGGCTTCTCCAAGGTATTGTGTCCTCATATGTAGAATGAGATAATCATGTCCACTCAAAGGTTGTTGTGAAGGTTAAATGAAATAATTTCGTAGAGTGCATTTCACAGAGCCTGGTATATAATAAATGTTCACTATATCTTAACTACAGTAACAACAAAAAATTATAAATCACTGCAGTGTACATATTTTGTGGACTAAATCCTAACTTCGAAACCCCAGAGTTTAACCCTGCTTTGCTCTTTAAATGGCATGGGAGTTATCATTTGGGAGGCTGTTGGTGTTGAATTGGGGCACACAAACCTGGCTCTACATCAGAATTATCTGCAATACCCTGACCCTAGGAAACGTGCTGAGAGGGTTGGAATCCTTTATACCTAAAGCGAAGCTTGGGCACGTGCATTTTTATGAAGATTTATTCATGATTCTGATGTGCAGCCATGGTTGGCAACAACTTTAATAGGGATATAAACATACTAAATTACTCAATTGTAGTAGCTCAAGAATGATTACATCCTTGGCTTTATAGCTAAGCTGTTTCCTGGGGATGGTGCTTTTCAAGATGTGGTTCCCTGGAACACCAGCGCTAGAATCACCCAGGAAGCCGGTTTAATTAAATTCCATATTCCAGCTGGGCACAGTGGCTCATGCCCGTAATCCCAGCACTTTGGGAGGCTGAGGCGGGCGGATCACTTGAGGTCAGGAGTACGAGACCAGTCTGACCAACATGGTGAAACCCCGTCTCTGCTAAAAACACAAAAATTAGCCGTGCGTGGTGGTGCGTGCCTGTAATCTCAGCTATTTGGGAGGCCGAAGCAGGAGAATTACTGGAACCTGGGAGACAGATGTTGCAGTGAGCCGAGATTGTACCACTGCACTCCAGTCTGGGTGACAGACAAAGACTCTATCTCAAAAATTAAATAAAAACAAAATAAAATAAATTGCAGATTCCTAATCTGCATGTCAGACCTACTGAGGACAATTCTATGAGGTAGACTCTCAGACCTCACATACGTGAACCACCATCTGAGGAAGTTCAACAGGAAAACAACACAGCAAGTCCATGATCTAGCAAGAAGAATGTCCCATGCTATGATGTGTCCAAGTCAGCTGGGAGAGATCCTTCCTGGATGTCAATCATGGGCAGGCCCTGTGACCTCTGTCACAGTGGCAAGAAATTGCGGGTCCCAGTGCTATAGTTTCTTGGGAGGGCAGTGTCTTGTGTTTAAAATGAATAGATACTAGCAGCACCCAGAATGCATGCTATTTATGTTTTTAATTTGTTCCACGTTTAGATAAAGTTGGTCATGGCTAGTCTTGTAAGTTAGTATTTTAGCAGGCACACTAAATGTTGGCAACATAAAATTACATAATGAGCATGGAGAAAACTCTCCAGCCTTCTCAACACCAAGTCCGTCTAGTAGCACTGAGGAATACCAGTAGGATCGTTCAGAACAGTGGTCCTTCTCCAATCCCAGTGTGTGAAACACTGTCCTAGCTAACACTTTTACAAGACTGGGACTGGCTGCACCTGAATTTTAGAGACCCTCTGCTCATAGGTTGTGTTAACTTAAGGATCTTCACCCAACACGCCCCAAATTACACATGCCAGTATTTGCCACTATATGCAGAGTCAGAAGCTTGATTCTTTTTCATTATGAGGACTGCCAATTGTATGGAGAAACACTTACAAAAGTTACTTGTGATATTCCTTTATTCGTAGCAGAACACTTCCTTGATAAAGGACTTTGAAGACAGGCTTTCTGTTAAGAAATAGCTTCCCATGAGACCAACTTCCACGAGCGAAGTGATAGAGGAAAGACTTTGAAGGAAGTCATTGCCCCAGCAACCCATCAGCAGCATTTCTAATATGTTAAAACGCATTGTGCCACACCCGAGAAAAGCACTGTGGAGATGATAGAAGGGCAGATTGATCTACCAGCATTTTGCTGAGTTCTGTGGACTTTGGGCCTGTGCTGGTTCCTATAGAGGACGCTATGGGTTCTTGGTCTGTGGCGTTCAGTGAAGAGGAAGACCAGGGAGACATGGAGTCCTTTGAGAAGGCTTCCTAAAGGAAATGGGACCTGTACTTCGACTGTGGGTAGAACTAAAAGAGATGCAGGAACACGGAAAGACAAACTCGATTAGAAGAAGAAAGAAGGCAGAATTCCAACCAAGGCACCGAAGTGAAAGCAAGCGTGGGACATTCAGGGGCTGGAGAGCCTGACTCATCCCACAAGGGGAAACGCATTGAGGGAGGTGGGAGGTATAGTTGGGTAGACAGGATGACATAAAACTCCAGAGTGCTATGTAAGCTAGGAAGGAGAACTTTAAACATGTCTTGGTAGGAAACAGGACATCGCTGCAGTTTCTGAAAATCTGAGCGCTGGCATGAAGGCAGAACAGAATATGAGTTATAAACCCAGGGTCAGCATCAAAGTGCATAGGTGCGAAGGTTGACATTCGCTCTTGCGTGCTTTGTGGCCTAGGCATCCGCTTCAACTCTTCAGGCTTTACTTGCCATATGTGTAAGATGAGAATAACAGTGTCTCATAGAATTGTTGTGAAGATTAAGCATGAGGATGAATGGAAATCATTTAGCACAGTGCTAAACAGCTTGGAACAAGCGCTCCATAATGGTTGCTAGTGTAGCTATAAGATTGATCTGGTCTTGACATTCGATTTCTGAAGTCTTAGGCTCTAGAGGGTCACAGAGAAGACTATTAGAGGAGCTAGTTAGATACAAGGCAGGTAGAGATCCTACAGTAGAATAATATGATTGTGACTGCAAAGGAACAGATGATTGGGAAAGAAAAGTGTACGACTTAATCACGAATTAGGAAGAAGGACTAAAAAGGGGGAGTAAGTGTTTTGATTGCATCAATAAAGGTGGTAGGATTGTTAGAAGGAAAATCTGAGTTACAGAGGAATTACGAGGAATTTCATTTTTTATGTGTTTCATGGAAACTGATGGCAAGACTCCAAGTGGAATCATCCAGTGCCAGAATTGGGAATAATCAGTATAACTATCTACATACGTGTTAGTGATACTGCTTTAAAGCGCAGTGCAATATTTACATTGCTTTGCATGTATGCGGTTATATGCATACATGTTCTCACAAGCTAAGATACAGTAATCATCTGGTGGAAAGTACAAAAACGAAGAGAAGTTAATAGACATGAATGTTGTGGAGAAGAGAGCAGGACTGGGAGAGGAGATTTTCAAAGGCTTGATTGGAAAGAGTAAGGTTGTCCAAGGACACTTGGAAACAGAGTGGGGCTAAAGGAATTAGCGATTAGCGAGGCCCAGAGAATGAGTGGAGAGCCAGAAGAATTTGGAAGACAGAAAAAGAACAGAAAGTAAGCCAGAGATTTTTGGAAAATGAGTACTATTTCCAGCTATTTGATATTGTTGTCTCCTTGCTGGAGGTTCTTTGCTCAGTAAAGTCAGCCTTGTATTAATTCTCTTATGTTTTGTGGCAATTAATGAGACCATTTTTATATTATGCTAAGAAATATTAGGATATATATTAGGATATAAACAAGTGCATTAAATAGGATTACAGATTTAAGTTGTGAACTGTTCATTTTCCATTTTCATCATCTTTTGATCAGGAAGAATTATACTTATGTTGTCTTCATTTCCTGTAACTTTTAGTGCTAAAAAATCTCCTTATTCAAAAGTTGAACCTTTCATATATCAGTTTCCATTTTGAATTTATGTCAATTTATTTGCAAACCCTCATTCTATCCATAGTGTGTTCATTATCACTACCATTTCCTCTATTTTTTATAATAAAAGTTGTAAAATTGGAAAGAGGGCAAGCAATAAATACAAAAAAACGTTATTATTACCATGTTACTTTAAAACAACTATAACTAACAGAGAAGCAACCAGTTTAGTAGATCTTATGTTAAACTAGAAATGGGTTGTTTTTAACTATAGAGTATTTACAAATTTTTCCTAAAATTAGAATAGAGAATGTAGCTTTTCATTTATCACGTTTATTTCTTTAGTCACGCCTTCTCTCACTATTTTTATTCTAAAATGTGGAATGAATAACTCCGTGAGCTAGTATATACTTCATAGTTTCAAAACTTTAAGCATTTTATATATCAATTCCCAGGGACTCTCAGCCATCGTACATGTAGGAGTAAAATTAATTGAAATCCCAATCTTTTAACAGTTCTCTCTTTGCTGAATGAATGGTTGCTGCTTAAAGTAAGTTAGTCCTTGAAGAAAGTCTGCATGTGTACAATGAAAGAAAACCTTAGATTAAGGAACAGAGAAGTTATTTGCAAAACGTTTTAAATGGTTATTTAGATTTTCTCCCCCTTTTTGGGGTTAAAGTTTGGGCAGCCTCGGCCTATCTCTTGAGTTTTCAAGCAAAAGCAGGGGTCTAGTGGAGGACTCAGTATTGACTCTCCTCCCTCACTCCAGCTCCAGCCAATGGCCACTCACAGAAGGCCCAGGAAACCTATGAGGGAAGATTCTAGATCAATATGATTTGATGCTCTCATCCACCAAGGATGCTTTCTGCTACAAACTCCCAGCTAAAAACAGCCTAAATAATAAAGAAATGGTATTTCATATTACAAGAAATTACAGGCCAAGCATGGTGACTCACACCTGTAATCCCAGCACTTTGGGAGGCCAGAGCAGGAGGATTGCTTGAGGCCAGGAGTTCAAGACCAGCCTGAGCAATGTAACAAGACTCCCATCTCTACAAAAAATTTTTTTAGAAATTAACCAGGTTTGGTAATATGTGCCTGTAGTCCCAGCTACTTGGGAGTCTGAGGCCGGAGGATCACTTGAGCCTAGGAGATCCAGGCTGCAGTGAGCTGTGATTATACCACTACACCACAGCCTGGACGAAAACATAATCAGTTTTGAGGTGGGATGATTCTGAGGGTGACTTCAGTATCAGAATTCTGAATTCTGGCTTCTCTGCATACTCTTGGTTTTCCTCTCATGTTCTTAAGTAGCTAGCTATTTCAAGCATCACCTCACACAGACAGCGTCCCGGGGAGGGGGGCCAAGCCCTCTCCTTCATACCATGCCTAAACCCATCCCCAGCAAGGCAAATGGGCTTCCCATGGCCAGTTTAAACTAATCAATTTCACCATCCATAAACATTGCCACCTGAACCTGGGCAAAATGTATTTTTTGTTAGCACAGGAGTTGGAGAGAATGACAGTTGCCTAGGGACCCGCCAGTGCCTCCTTCAGTCATTATAGCATTAACTTCCAGCTCCTATTCTGACCCTAACTGGGGCCTGGGATCTGAGGCTATCAGTTCCTAGAAAACGGTGCTTGTGCTGATTAAATTAGGTAGAGTGTTGGTTTGAGGCCTGCTGGGGCTAATTATCACTGTAGGGCTGCCTTTGGCCCCGCCTTTTTCCCTGATTCCCAGGCAGGCCCCAGGAGCCTTTAAACTACCTGTTGGCTTTGTAGCTCATCAGCGCCTCCTTGTGGTGGGTCCTACAGGTAGGTGGGGAGAGAGGCCTCCTTCACCTTCCATACCAGGGCTTGTGCTTTACATCACTGAAATGGAACGTTTCCTGGCAGCACTGGCAACCTTTCAGGAACCAAGCATTCTGGAAATGCTCCACTCCTTTCCTACAAAACCGGTCCAGTCAATCTGGAAAATCTCTACTTGGCTGTTCCCAGAAAAGGATTGTTAGAAGATGGGTTTTACCAGTGCTCCCTTGTTAGTATTTGCCAGTTGCTGTGTTCAGGGGCGGGTTTGCACACTGGCTCAGCTCCGCACTCACCTCCCACTTCTGCTCCTGGACGTGATCTTGGAAAGCAGCTCAGCTGCAGGCTCTGAGGATAAGGCTGCATTGTACGAAAGTGGTGTACAGGTAACAGCTGCAGCTTCGGGGTCATATATATATATTTAGAAGTTCACCTGAGGCCAACAGGATTTAGAAGCAACTTTCCAAATTACCAGCTGAGGCTCCAGGCTGCTATTTTAATTTCACACCCTCTGTACTCTGGTTCAGAGAGCCACCACGTGCCATGAGTACCTTTTTATGGTATCTTCCCTCCTGGACTTCATGCGACAAAATTTGCTCTGTGTTCATTCGGGTCACATCCTCATGGCCTGACTGATATGCAGTGAAACTAGCTTTTTAGTAAATTCACATTTGACTTGAGGGGATCTATTTTTATTTTAACTTGCATGGCCCTAGCAAAGAATTATGGGCTATAGATATAAATTATGGCTTTTGAGTTGCTTTAGCCAAAATGAGGGTTCTAAGCTACCTCAGAGCCAGAAGGCTGTGTCCCCATCTCATTCACCCAGGCAAGACCTCAGCTTCCTGGCAGTGGGTGGATAAGAACTCCTTTTCCTTGTTGTTTGAAATTTACGGACTTGAATTTCAGTGTCAGTTTATTGCTGTATTGTACTTGCTCAACTTAGACACATGGATCAACTACTTTATTTCTGTAAAAACATTTATGCTATTAATTTTATATTGTCATGCAGTTTAAAAGGGAATATGATCCATTTTGTAATTTATTTAATTTAGGAACATATGAATTTGATAATTTTAAATTAGCTTTAATAATAAACTCAAGAAATAAATTCCCACATTTTTCTTCACCTTGGGTCTGCAAATCACCTCTGTTTATAGTATGACAATCAAATTTTTTATGTTCAAACTTTATTAGCATATTTAATTTTGCCTAAATTAGGTAGCAATACGTTGTAGTTATGATGTGCACTGTATACGTGAGTGTTCACATACATTCTTGCTGTACAACTTTCTAAAGAAATAGAACCGCCGCCTATTTTGTTGGAAATCTTAACTAAAGATAATGCAGAAATAATTATCTTTAAAACCTTGCTATTGTTCAAATTAATGCTTATCTTTCTTAGAAAAGAAATATTTCTCAACTGTAATAATCTCATTACCTTGATCATTGAGTTTTTTTACTTAAAAATTAACACACAATAGTTATTACTAAATATCAAATTTTATAATTTAATGAGATGAATTCTTTTAGGTTCTTTCGGAAGCTGTTTTATTGAAGTACAGGAATTAAGTAAACATTGCCCTTATAACTTGAGAATGAATTGTGCTTTCCATCGAGATAATTCTTCCATGAAACATAGTGTGCCAGGAAAAGTGGCTGTGTATATTACTTTAAAAATAATTAAACAAAATTATTGTTGTTACGTTATTCTCCATTTGGATGACTCACTATTTTGTTGTTGTTGTTCCAGAAAGGTATACATGAGTGGAATTTCAGTGCCTCTTCCGTCAGGGGAGTGAGGTAAGTTTCCTTGATACATTTTGTTTACTTATAAGACATTTTTCTGCACCATTCATGGACTGGTTAGAACTTTTCATCTTGATTTTAAAATACAAAGAGTGTCAAGAATCGTTCTGGAAATGCCCAAGCTTCCTCTGTGTCACTATCTCTATTAGGAAAAGATTTGCAACAAAATGTTCACTGCTGGTTGAACTGACTCTGTGCTTGTGACCTACTTAAAATATGGCAACTGTGGGGGTAAATGCAAACTGTAGACCAGAATCAAAATGTAGACAAAACTGAGTCAGGTGGAGATCCTCTTTAGCTGAGCTATCGGTTTGTTCAATAATAGGATGATTTTCTGTCCTTTTGGTTTACCAGGAACTCATCTTCCCTTGCATGGATCCAAAGCACATATGCCATCTACTCGCTTGTGTCCTGCCACTAATTTTATCTTATTTTATTTTATTTTGTGAGACAGAGTTTTGCTCTTGTTTCCTAGGCTGGAGTGCGGTGGCCTGATCTGGGTTCACTGTAGCCATCACCTCCTGGGTCCAAACAATTCACCTGCCTCAGCATCCCAAGTAGCTGTGATTACGGGTGCATACCATGATGCCCAGCTAATTTTTGTATTTTAGAAGAGACAGGGTTTCACCATGCTGACCAGGCTGATCTCAAACTCCTGACCTCATGATCTGCCCGCCTCGGCCTCCCAAAGTGCTGAGATTACAGGCGTGAGCCACCCTGCCTGACCCCTCCCACTAATATGAATGACTTCAGATGATAGGGAGTCCATTTAAAAAAAAAAAAAATTCCTAAGGTCACTTTCCTGCACTGATCTTGAGATTACAGTGGTGAACTGCAGTTCTGACTACTGTCACAATGCCAGTAGCTCAGAAAATACCATTTCTTAGGATTTAGAAATAAGAATTCTTTTTAAGACTCAAGAGTGAGTGGTGAAGTCTTTAAATAATTGTTCTATTGAAGCTCATGCTAAATCAACTCTTGCAAGTTTCAAACCAAATTAGATGTGCTTACTACTGTTTATCCCCACGTCATAGCAATGAGAGACAACAGATTTTTGCAGGCCGGTTATGCAATATCCTGTTGCTTTTGGAATGATAATAGTAATTGGTTTTATTAGAGCATAAATTGGTAGAGCAGTCTGAGTCACTAAAAACTGGAGTTCTCCTGGTAAGGCTACCTGTTACCTCATGAATGATTTGAACAGAAACAAGCAAGATGATGGACTGACTCATTATGCATCTTTCAGTCGATACTTTTCTCAAATAAAGCTGTACTCTCAATATTTAATTTTTACAGCCAGTCGTTAGCAAGGCACTCATTATTTATTGCTGCATTTTTAAGCAATCCACTTAAGAAAGTATGGTAAATGTAAATTTTACTTTATCATATCTGTTTTCCAATGAATTAATTTTCTTTAATTAAGTGTGGTAGCCCTACGTAACAGTTTTGTGATTTATGACCTATACATAGGCTGCTAGTATCTGGCGATTGCTGGCTTATGTACTGAGAAACTTGAATTGTGGTCTGTAACTTCAAAGAGAGATCATTTTTCCTGGCCTCCTCCTCCATAAAGAAGAGATGACAAACTATGGAAGAAAATCCAGCAAGGTCAGCAGCTTGCCTTGCATCTCCTAGGAACATTCACAGCTCGAGTTAGTGGGCATTAACTGAGCACCAGCTGTGTGTCGAATGTTGAGACCTGTACCGCCAAAGATACAAATGTAACAAGACATCAACTCCTCTCTTAAAGAGCTCACAGCCCAGCAAGGGAGAGGAACAGACATGTAACAGCTTATGACAATACCATCTGAGAAGAGCAATGAAAGAAGTATACTCAGAGGACACAGGTGCAAGAGGAAGGCCTTCTGTTTAGGGCAGAATTAGGGCAGGGAGAGAAGGTAAGGTCTAATCTGGGCCTTAAATTGTGAATAGAGTTTCTTTTAAAACTAAAAAACAGCATGCGTTCCAAATTGAAGGAACAGCAGGCACAAAGGCATAAAAAAAGGGTCGACAAACTGTCGCCCATGGACTACATCTGGTCGCCTACCTGTCTTGTAAATAAAGTTTTACTGAAACACAGCCATGTTCATTCGTTTATGCCTCATCTCAGGCTGCTTTCATGTTTCAGCGGCAGAATTACATAGTTTGGCCTGAAAAGCCTGAAGTGTTTTACTATCTGGCCTGTTACGGAAAATGGTTGCCAATACCTGGCATAAAACAGCATGGTCTCGTGGGTCGACTCAAAATTGTTTTATATTGCCGTAAAGTCAGCCGCCCGCTGAGTCCCAACCAAGTGCACTTGCACGTGGCTTTACTCCTCTAAAATCTCTGTAACGAATGAGGTGCTTTTACTGCCTCCATAAATTGCCTGCCTAACTTTGGAAACATTTCATTGTTCTGCAGATTGCATAGGGCCAGAATCACTGAAGTCAGCCAGCCAGTTGGTATTTATGCTTTTCCTCCCAGCACACGGAATAGTGTAGTAGGCAGGACAACTTTCCCTGCTCTGTTGAAAGGATGTGTGGTTCATGTGTGCTTAAAACTCCCTAGAGCACCCTCCTCTTTACACATGAGAAGGAGGATACTTCTCGGAAGAGTAAATAATTTTTAGTAGTGTGGTAAGGGAAATATCACTTTTTAAAGTGCTATTTCTAACTTCTTGTTATAAACAACATTGATATCAATGGGATTGAATTTAAAATATATTTCTTTTTCATCATTAGGACCATAGAAGAATTGATAGGTTTCTGAATAATGCTTTTTTGCTTGTTTGTTTCAGTATTTCTAAGTTTGAAGAAAGATGCTGTTTTCTGTATGTGCTCCACAATTCTGATGATTTCCAAATCTATTTCTGTACAGAACTTCATTGTAAAAAGTATGTATTAGTCATTGTGTGTGAAAAAGATTCTTCTTACCTGATCATTGTTTTCAACTAGTGAGTGAACATGGACCTCCCATGAAGAATTCATGGCTATGTGGTTATATAAATGCATTATTTGGGCTAATATTTTATAATTATGTCAAAAATTTAACAGATTTTGGGGGAGTTCTCTTTAATAAAGTCAAACTTTATCTTAGTCATAACTTATTTCCCCATAGATAGAACATTAACCAAGACTTACTGGTTAATTGTTAAATATTATAACTCATATTTTAAGTGTTCACCTACTGTATATGATTACCAGAATTTTCATCCTCAAATTATTTTAAATCATCTCATTATTATCCACAATAGTAGCTCTTTACCTTGGCTTATATTAGTTAGATTCACCTGGCCAGCTTTAAAAAAAAACAATGCCTCTCCCCCGACCCCCAACCTCAGACTAATTACAATGGATGTTCTGGTGGGGGTGAAACCTGAATTAAGAGCCAGTGATCTGATCTATAGCAGTAAAAGAAATCATGCAAAAATCCATGGACTGCATTGTATGTTTATGTTTTTCTCCATTGTATGTGCCTCTTGGGCTAATAATTAAATTCTTCTTACTTCTTTAGAGCACTGTGATTGACTGTGGGAAACTAGAGAAGTGAGTGATAATTTAGAAGCCAAAGGGTAGATGAAAGTTAGTTTGGACTCAGAATTTTGCTGCTGATTGGTCTCATTTAAATAATTACTATTTGACTTCATTATAAATGACTGATATGCTAGCTACAATATACACTCGTTCATTTTTATCTTGATGTGAAAAAGAAAAGTGTTTATTGAATCCACAATTCTTGGCTCGAGCTTTATCTTTATTATCATAAAACATATGGTAAGGGAAAAAGAAAACACTTGGAAATAAGAAAATTCCTAGCTCTTTTATGGACTAATTTTCTACTTACATTTAAATTCTCAAGGGCGTTGACTTGTTTCTATGATAGTTGCAGCTAAGATTTATGAGGTGTGTGCCCCAGAACTAGTATTTGTTTTACTCTTCAAAGAAACCGTATTAGATGGGTAGTATTAATATCTTTGTTGAAAAGAATAAAAAAAAAAGTAGTCTTTGAGAGTATAGCATAAAATCATGTAGTTAGTAAGCATAAAAATCTGGGATTTGAACCAGGCACAGGAGACTTCGGAATTCTAGCTCCTGAAAATTACACTATGCTACCATCCCACTGTTGAGTGTTAGATTCTGCCTCGAGATGTTCATATTGAAAATTTTTGCATTAGTGGCTGATGCAAGTCTTTACCCTAGATCTTAAATCGTGTCTATAAGGCCAGATTTTTTTTTTAGATCGTTCACTTTATTCTTCCTCTTGGTTGAACTAGCTTTTTCTCACACTCATTGTGCTGTTTAATCATCATGAGCGCATGCTGTTATTTCAGTCAGGCTTGGCAAGTTTTTTTTTTCTTGACATGGACCTCCAAGAAATGTGTGTAGAGACAGGAAGAGTGAAGAAGTTGGCACCATACAGGAACTCCATAAATAGGGTCCAAATTCCAAGACAGACTTTGTTCATCATCATGTTCTCAATGGCCAGAACAGTTCTTTATCCTAGTAGACACTCAATGAGCATTTGTTGACAGATGAATGGGTAAGAAAGGTTCTGAGATGTGTTAGGCAGACTTTTCTTATCAAGCCATAACCTGCTCTTCCCTTGGGCTGGCATTGCATAGCATAACCTGCCTGTGGGATCATCAGCCCTTGTTCATAGGGCTTCCTGGCTTTGTCTGTGAACCAACAGCCTCTTCTCTGAATGGACTAGCCATAGGGAGCAGGCTGCCAATCTGTTTCTCATTGTCATGACTTTGCTTCTCTCTGAAATGGTCTCCAGAAAAAACACTTTCCAGGAAGAGTTCCTGAAGAAAGATGTATTTGAAGTGAGGCATCAGGTTAGAAATTTCTAGAAAATCCTACCAACCTGTATTTTCTTTTTGAAAAATTATATTTTTCACCTGATCATGAGAGTATGTTTATTGCCTGGTTCTAGAGACTCTCTTAGCTCTCAGTTTTGGTTCTGAAGCCACTTTGAGATGCATTTGCTTGTATTTACTATTGTATGTGTTATGAAGCTCATGTGCTAACTTGTATTGTAGGTTTTTTGAGATGGTGAACACTATTACCGAAGAGAAGGGGAGAAGCACAGAGGAAGGAGACTGTGAAAGTGACTCCTTGGAGGTAAATGACTTAGGTGTCCATTTACTTTTACGGGTTCATTTTAAAACAAACTGTTTAAAGCCTTACTGAGGCAAGAGGCAGGGTGGGTTGATGGGTGCGTGAGGGGTAGGAGACTGTCTTTGAGCTTTCCTTTAATGTTAAAAGCACCATCTGGAATTTCTTTGGTAAAAAAGGGCTAAAAAGTAAACATGGAAAAATTCTTACTCCGCAGCACTGAGCGTTAGCATTTTACTTGTCCAATAGCGAGTAATTATGCTGTATCTGTGACAGTGTCAATGCCTGGGCCATGGTGCCCTTTCACATTTTCTACTCTCTTCTGAGATATGTGCAATTCAGACCAAGAAGATTCAGTGAAGATTCTGGTTGGTAGCACCCTTGTGGCAGGCATTAGTGTGCTACACAGAGAACCTGAAACATGGAAGATTAGTGGATTTAAAGAGGAGGGAATAATGATGACTTCAAATGTTGTTCCTCTCAACTGGAATCCTTTTACTAATGTCTAATGGACACAGAGCACGATGGATACCTACTTTCATATGGTTTTATTTTTATTTTGGTAGAGACTTGGTCTAGTTATGTTGCACAGACTGCTCTTGAATTTCTGGGCTCAAGCAATTCTCCCACCTCAGCCTCCCAAAGCACTGAAATTATAGGCATGAGCCACTGCACCTGACCGTTGGGTACCTACTTTTAGTTTGTGTCCATTTTCTCTGCCATGTCTGCTGTGTGAAGAAGAGCCTTCCCCCACTGCAAGGACTGATGCCGGAGTGTGCCAAGAATGCTGACTCCAGCATCTTCAGTGTCTGAAGGATGACACTTCTTCAGGCTTGGCACATGGCCACCATTTTCTCCAAGCCCTTCACAGTGTTTTACTTGGGAGGGAATTCTGAATCCAAGTATCTTAATCCATTGGGATGCTATAACAAAATACCATAAACAGTGTGACTTATAAACAGCAGACATTTATTTTCCTATAGTTCTGGAGGCTGGGAAGTCCAAGATCAAGGTGCTGGTTGATTCAGTGTCTGGTGAGGGCCTGTTTCTCATAGAAGGTGGCCTCTGGCTGTGTCCTTACATGGTAGAAGAAGCTGGTTAGCTCTCTGTGGTCTCTCTTACAAGGCCACTGATGTTACTCTGCTCTGCCTTCATAACCTAATTGCTTCCCAAAGGCCTCACCTCCTAATAACCGTCCCTTGGGCTTATGATTTCAATATAGGAATTTGGGGAAGACACAAATACTCATCCCATAGCACCAAGCCATGGTGCTATATCTTTAATGTTATATTTTTAATGTTAAAGTGAAATTGAAGAAACTATAGCTCACCAATCTAATTGGCACACTTATTTATTAGATCACTTTGATAATGTCATCTCATAAACTTAAATTTTTATAAAAACACTGAATCAGTAATGTAACAGTTGAGAAAAAAAAATTAATATAATCGTTTGTTTTCTGAGACCAGCTCTTGCTGTGTTACCTGGGCTGGAGTGCAATGGCACAATCATGGCTCATTGTAGCCTCTTGACTCCTGGGGTCAAGCAATCCTCCCACTTCAGTCAAAACATGCCATCACACCCAGCTAACTTTTTTTTTCTTTTTCTTTTTCTTTTTTTTTTTTTTTTGGTAGAGACAGGGTCTCACTTTGTTGTTCAGGTTGTTCTTGAACTCCTGGGCTCAAACGGTCTTCCCGCCTCAGCCTCCCAAAGTGCTGAGATTATAGGGATGAGCACACACCTAGCCTATGATAACTAGTTGTTAACTCTAGTTGTCTGTAGTTAAGTTCTATGATTATCTTGCAATTGTATAGCTTTGATATTTGTAGTTAAGCCTAAGACTCTTTCATTGAAGCTGTGAAAAGATGACAGACCTAACTTAGAAAAAAGAAAATTTCCTATGCATTCATTAGCTTGCTGTCTATAGATGTAATAGATAATACTTATTATTTATGTATGTTTTATATGTTACAATTTTTTATTTTCTTATTCAAGCAATTGTTAGGAATTAGCTTTCTTGATTCCTGCTTCAGTGCTCTTTTGATTATACCTTGTTATCTCTGTTTTTGTGTTAAATTTTGCATCACTTGATAAGCAGCAATTTGCCAAGGTAAAACTTAAAGAGGTTGACAAGAAACAATTCTGTCAATAATATGGAATTGTGAAGGAGATGACTTCATAAAATCTGCTGCAATGTTACGAATTTATGGCCTTTTTTAAAAAAGAAACAGAGATAGCTAGCCTTTGTTTTATATCCTCCTTTCAGGAACTAAATGCATCTAACCAAACATACGCATAGCCAGCCAGGCTGTGGTAACCGTTTTAGAACAGGTTGGTCTTTAGAACTGATTGAATTAATACTTCGCACGCTCTACTCTGAGAACTACCTTAAAAAACATATGCATAGCTTAATACAGCTTTAATGGCCTTAAAATTCAGCTAGCTGATGTTTCTAAGCCCCAGGTTCCTATAATGTAAAGGAAGAAAGGGGTAAAGACTTTTCAAAGAGCTAGAGGGGACCCAGTCCTAGATGCCTTATTCTGTATGCAGTAGTATTTGGGGTGAGCTTTGTGAGAGACCCTTCCTAATTAGGCAATTATTATGCAAGCACTGTGAACACTCTCACCAACTGAATAAGGAGAGAGGGAAATGCTAAGGATTCTTCCTAGTAATATCCAGAGGGTTTTAGTCAGTCTCTGACCTCACAAAACACAGCCTATACCATATTGCTGTGTTTCATGAAAGTGCTCCTAACAGCCTTTTCAAGTTAAGTACTGGGATTATATTTTAACATTAGAAAACATTCTGAGGTCGGGTACAGTGGCTCACATCTGTAATCCCAGCATATTGGGAGACTGAGGTGGGTGGATTACTTGAGGCCAGGAGTTCAAGACCAGCTTGGCCAACATGGTGAACCTTGTCTCTACTTAGCTGAGCACGGTGGCGTGCATTTATAATCCTAGCTACTCAGGAGGCTGAGTCAGGAGAATCACTTGAACCTGGGAGGTAGAGGTTGCAGTGAGCTGAGATTGCACCACTGCACTCCAGACTGGGCTACAGAGTGAGACTTGATATCAAAAAAAAAAGAAAACATTCTTACATTTCTATCCTTTACATTTCATTAAAATAATGTAAAATTTTTGACACAGAATGGCTTCTACAGTATTCTCAACGGACTTTAGATCCTATAGGAAGAATTCAAGCAGACTGGTTTCAAGAATCTTTGCTTAATTTGCCATTGTGCCAGCTGGTGATATTGCTGATGTTTTCCTGGGTGTTCTGTTAGCATCACATGAATGAATGCATGTTTACAGGGATGCTCTGGGCTGGAGGATGCTGAGATCCATCATGGCTCTCCCTCTCCCTGAATGTCCTTTCCTAGCCAGGGCACCTTTCCAATATGAATTATTAAGCCTTAACTTACCTTTTTGTATATTATAACTCTCCATTATATATTTAGTTATATTTCTTAGATGTTTTCAACATTCTTCATTAAAGTTATTTTATCAGCATCCTGCATACTTGATTAAAATGAATTCTTTAATTTTATTACCACAACCTGAACTCAAACTTCAGCCCATGAATAACAAACTAAAAATAATTCCTCCACTTCCCATTCTTTACAGTGGAAACAAGAATAATTACTGTAGAGATCATCATAACACAGTGCTTAAGATTTGTATGCAGAATAATTATTTTCTGATGTTTACCTCAATTGAGGGTAGAATTAAAATCGTTTCAATATTATCTGTCAATTATTCGTGAAGCCTTTGGCTACCTTGGCCCAGAACAAAATAAAAATGTTGGAAAGGTCAGATGATGATGAAATGCTACTTAGTGTTTTTAACTTCAGTTAGGGTGTTGTCAGCAGTCAGCAAACAGTAACTATTAACGTGGTTCTGTAAACTACGAATATGAAACCAATTCCTAGAATTTGAAAAACTTCTTAAAAGCCCAGGAAGATCTGCTGCTTTCTTTCTGATGGGAACAATAAGGTTTATTTGAAGCAGTACAACTGTGGGAGGGATTCAGCCTCTTTCAGGTCACCAGCCCCTTCTTCCTTCTGACTCAAGCTGGATCTACTAAGAACTCCAGGCTGGGGTCAGGAGCCCTGGGTTCTGGTTTTTACTTTGCCAGCAGTCGGTTTCGTAACCCCGGAGAAAGTTCATACTCCTACTGGGCTAAGATGACTTCATTCTTTAAGTTATAGTTGAAAAGAAGATTTTTTTCTTGGGGGCAGTGGGGGTAAGACAGAGCCTCGCTCTGTCACCTAGGCTGGAGTGCAGTGGTGTGATCTTGGCTCCTGCAATCTCCGCCCTCTGGGTTCAAGCAGTTCTTCCACCTCAGCCTCCTGAGTAGCTGGGATTACAGGCACCCACCATCATGTCCAGCTAATTTTATATTTTTAGTAGAGATGGGGTTTCACCATGTTGTCCAGGGTCGTCTTGAACTTCTGACCTCAGGTGATCCACCCGCCTTAGCCTCCCAAAGAGCTGGGATTACAGGCATGAGCCACCACTCTCAACCAATAGCAGGAAGATATTTAACATCCTTTCCTACCTCTAATTTTTTAATAATATTCAAGATTGGTATAAATTGTACAATGTTATTTCAAATATAAGGCAATACCACTTCTCGGAGAAGGATTTTCTGTCTTTTCACAGAAAGAAAATCAATTTCTTTTGATTCAAGGCTGTTTTTTTTTTTTTTTTTTGACTCAAGGATGTATTTTGACATGGAAGGGTCATGAACCCAAATCTTAAGTGATTTAATATGTCATTATTATAATACGTGTATATTGAAATCATCAAACAAATGATCAGAGTTAACCAGCCTAGGTCTCCATTGTTCTTCCTGCCTTCCATGTCTTCAGTAAGAGTAAAGGCATCTACCCGGTAACCCAAGCCAGATAGCTGAGAAACCTCTGCCCAGTCCCCTCTTAATCCCTTATGCCCGTTCTTTCCCGCGGCCCCTTGATTTCATCTTCTCAGTCACTCCCCTGATCTCAGGTCTTCATCCTCTATTGTAGCCTAACCATGTCTCATGCTTTGTCTGTTATCATAAGAGAAATCTCTCATACAGATTTAATCCCATGACTCCCAAATTAAAAACCTTTGATGCTCCTTTTTAAAAAATATTTATTTTTAATACAGAGTCTCTGTCATCCGGGCAGGAGAGGAGTGGTGCAATCTCGGCTTACTGCAACCTCTGCCTCCCGGGTTCAAGCGATTCTCCTGCCTCAGCCTCCTGAGTAGCTGGGACTACAGGCACATGCCACCACACCCAGTTAATTTTTTGTATTTTTAGTAGAGATGGAGTTTCACCATGTTGGCCAGGCTGGCCTTGAACTCCTGACCTCGGGTGATCCACCCGCCTCGGCCTGCGAAAGTGCTGGGATTACAGACGTGAGCCACTGCACCCAGCCAATGCTACTTTTTGTAGACAGAGGTATTTGCACCATCCAACGTTCTCACTCCTCTGGCTGTAATTTCCCCTTTCCTTTCACCCTGTGGTCCAGCAGTGCAAATTGCTTTCCACATTCCAGTCGGCCATGCTTCTCCAGCCTCTGGGCTTGACATGCAGACACCCAACCTTGCAAGCTTTTCTGCGCTGTCCCACTTCGCGACCAGAGCATTATTTTTTCAGATCCAGGTCCTGTATCCTTTTCTCTTTGAATCATTTCTCAACGCCGCTTCTTGCTTTTACTGTTCTCGTGTCATTTTGGCCCACTCCTCTGGCCTAGCTCTTCTCAGTGCATTGTAATCTGGTAGCCTGCACTGGACTGTTAACATTCCATGGCAGGATGGTGGCTTTACGCATTTTTTTTTTTTTTTTTTTTTTCTGAGATGGAGTCTTACTCTGTTGCCAGGCTGGAGTGCAGTGGTGCAATCTTGGCTCACTGCAACCTCCACCTCCCAGGTTCAAGCGATTCTTCTGCTTCAGCCTCCCAGGTAGCTGGGACTACAGGTGTGTACCACCCCGCCCGGCTAATTTTTGTATTTTTAATAGAGATGAGGTTTCTCCATATTGGCCAGGCTGGTCTTGAACTTCTGAGCTTGTGATCCGCCCACCTCGGCCTCCCAAAGTGCTGGGATTACAGATGTGAGCCACTGCACCTGGCCTATGCCCTTTTCAATCACATGACCTCACATGGTGCCAGGTGTTCAAGCAGAAGAGATTCAATCTGAAGGGTTCGAAGCTACGCAGTGACAAAACCAGAGTTGTTTTAATGTTAGGTTGGAGCAATAATGGCAAAAACCACAATTACTTTTGTGTCAACCTAATATCTCAAACTGGGAGGAGAGAGATACGGATGGAAGAAGGCCTTTAATCCATGTAGACTTCTCTGTTTGAGCCCGAGAGGTCAAGTCTTCAGTAAGCTAGGATTGTGCCACTGCAATCCAGCCTTGACAACAGAGTCAGACCTTATCTAAAACAATTTTTGTTTGACTCAAATATCTGGAGAATGATGAAAGACCTTACTATTTTCTTCTCTGATGATTGGCTTCATATACCTTAGCAATTATAGTTTAAAATTTGTTTCAATCAGTTTGGAATCATCACGTAGCAAACTGTTTTTTCTTTTAACATCCTATATCTATTTTTGTACAGATATGAAGCTGAATACCCACAGTTACTTCCCTGACTGAGAAAACACATCACTTATCGTGTCATATGATAGGAGTGTCAATTTGTTATTCATTCATTCATTCTGTTGGAAGTGGGGAAAAGTCTTTTTCCTCTACCAACTTATATTCAGTGGTCAGGGGCCTGCAAATTAACTGACAAAAGACAAACTAAGAGAAGAATAGACAAACTTTATTCTTTTGTTTTGTTTCATTTTTGAGACAGAGTCTCACGCTTTCCCCCAGGCTGGGGTGCAGTGGTGCGATCTCAGCTCATTGCAGCCTCGATCTTTTGGGCTCAAGTGATATTCCCACCTTAGCCTCCTGAGTAGCTGGAACTACAGGTGGGTGACACCACACCTGACTAATTTTTGTATTTTTTGTAGACACAGGGTTTCACCACCTTGCCCAAGCTGGTCTTGAACTTCTGGCCTCAAGCAATCTGCCCGCCTTGGCCTCCAAAAGTGCTGAGATTACAGGTGTGACCCACTGTGCCTAGCCAAAGTGTATTCATGTAGTCAACACTACATCAATGAAAGTGACTTACTCAAAGAATTGGCTTCTTAAACAGCTAGAGTTGAGTGTTTATATATCATATTAGTAAGAAAGAGGCCTAGGACTTTAAGGGAAAGTATATGGCGGGAAAGTAGTGAAATAACAAGTGGGGAGGCTGTGTTTATGCAGTATCTTCTCTAGGTGCAAGTGGTCCATCTCTTCTTTGGCCATTCACCTCCTGGAGAGGAGAGACACGGTGGATATGTTTTAGGAGGCATTGCTTATGTCAGCAAAAGAAGTTTTAGATCAGATTTTTTCCTGCTGCTGCTGTTTGTTCTGATGTTCAGCTTAAAATCATCTTCATCCATATCAGTGGGTCCAGGTGGATCTCACTAACGCACTCACATATTTTTCAAACACCTATTGAATGGAAGGCATGATTCCAGGTGTTGGGGAGATGGAAGAGAACAAAATGGAGAAAAATTCCTGCCCCCAGTGAGCTTACATTCTCTCATCTAAGTCCTAACCAGGCCCAACCCCGCTTAGCTTCCAAGATCAGAAGAGATTGGGCGCACAGGGTGGTATGGCTGTAGACTGAGCTTACTTTCTAATGAGAGACAGGCAATAAACACAAATAAGTAAAATACCGTCTACAGTTTGTTAGATGGTGATCAGTGTTAAGTAGAATAATAATCCACGGAAGGGTTTAGAAAGTTACAGTGTAGGCTGGGCGCAGTGGCTCACGCTTGTAATCCCAGCACTTTGGGAGGCTGAGGCGGGTGGATCACCAGGTCAAGAGATTGAGACTATCCTGGCCAACATGATGAAAGCCTATCTCTACTAAAAATACAAAAATTAGGCAGGCGTGGTGGCACATGCCTGTAGTCCCAGCTACTCAGGAAGCTGAGGAGGACGAATGGCTTGAACTTGGGAGGCAGAGGTTGCAGTGAGCCGAGATTGCACCACTGTGCTCCAGCTGGGCAACAGAGCAAGACTGTCTCAAAAAAAAAAAAAAAAAAAAAGAAGAAGAAAGAAAGAAAGAAAGTTACTGTGTAGCAGGGACATACAATTTCAGACAGGAAGGCCTAAGAGGCTTATTAAGAAGGTAAGATGTAGGCCGAGCATGGTGGCTCACACCTGTGATACCAGCACTTTGGAGGCCGAGGCGGGTGTATCATTTGAGGTCAGGAGTTCAAGACCAACCTGGCCAACATGACAAAACCCCATCTCTACTGAAACCACAAAAATTAGCCCAGCATGGTGGCAAATGCCTGTAATCCCAGCTACTCAGGAGGCTAAAGCAGGCGAATCGCTTGAACCCGAGGCACTCCAGCCTGGGTGAGAGAGTGAGATTCTGTCTCAATAAATAAATAAACAAAAATAAGAAGGTGAGATGTGAGTAAAGATCTGAGGGAGGAGAGATCCATCACACTAGATGTTTGTACCTGCAGTGTTTTGACATTCTATTAATGTTATTAGTTATTAATGTTTTGGCATTTACATATTAAGAAGGCAATACAGACTGAACACTAACAAAGCTGCCATTTGGGTCTTTGAGGTGATTACGCACCTCGTGGTGAAGTCCCCCTGTAAGTGCATGGCGTTTTATAAGGTGGCTGTTTCACTGTAGGCCCCTTGACAGGGCAAAGGCTCAGTGAGTCACCACTTCGTTGTTTGGCCTTGTCAGTGTTCTCTTCCTACACTGATGCTCTTACCACCGCCAGTTTAGATTGTTCTGGACAGACAGCAATAAAGAGATGATTCTAGAAAAATTCCCATGATTGTCTCAAAATGAAGTTCTTGTTTCCCTTAGCAACAACCCGATCTGCTAACCTATTGCCATAGAAATAGAATGCAAAATATATAAGCAGTATAATGTTACCTTTTATTTTTTAAAACCCTCTTTTTCCCCCCCTCCACTCTTTTTTTCCATATTCGTCATTAGCAGACCTTGCCTTCCTCTGTTTGTGGTCCAGGCTCTTGTCTACTGTTTCTGGCCGTTCCATAGATAATTCTCTGTCCTTCTAGGCTGAACCGGTCTCTTGTCTCTTTCAGTTTTCTTTCAAAACTGCCATTTCAATTTCTACCTTTATCTCACAGGAATAGAAAGGGCATGATAAAAAAAAAAAAAAACAAACAAACAAAGATAAAAAAAACAAAGTATCAGTTACCCACAGAGATGGTTTTACTTAAATCACACTGGTCTTTTTACAAGTTCTTTTCATTTTTACTATCACCGTTTTGCTCAGCAGGAGTCAACTTCTATATCTAATAAATCATCTTTTAAAAAATAGTCTTCTGATGCCTTAGATTCCTGAGAGAAATGAAAACTTTAGCAGCCTCATCGAGGTTTATGTATTCTTCACTCTTCCGTATAAGCATACCTGTTGTAGAACTAGACCTGGTGGTATGTACCTGAGTCCCAGCTATTCGGAGGATCACTTGAGCCCAGGAATTTTAGTCTAGACTGGGTAACATAGCAGGATTCTATCACTTTAAAAAAAAATGCCGAGTATGATGGCTCCCACCTGTACTCCCAGCACTTGGGAGACCGAGGCAGAAGGATCATTTGAGCGCAGGAGTTCAAGGCCAGCCTGGCCAACATAGCAACACCCCATCTCTAGAGCAAATATAAAAAAATAGCTGGACATAGTGGTGTACACCTGAAGTCCTAGGTGTTGAGGAGGCTGAAGTGGGAGGATTGCTTGAACCCAGGAGTTCAAGCTTGCTATGAGCTATGATGGTACCACTGCACTCTGGCCGAGGCAACAGAGCAAAGCACTCTCTAAAAAAAGGGAAGACGATTGTAAATATATCTATTGGAAAAATGCTTTCACCCAAAAATAAGCCAATAATGACTCTAAATGTTTTGTTTTAGGGCCTAGCTCTTTTTGTAAAAAAGTTATCACATTTTTCTATAACTTGATTAATTAATTACGCAAATAATTACTGAGCATCTGCTACAAGCCACATGCTAAAACTGGAGATAAAGTAATTAAGGATGAAGTCCCAATTCTCAAAGAGCTCAGTGTCCAGACAAGGATGGCAGAGGCAGCCATAAGATGTTGAAGAGCACTGTCTTCGTCCGTTCAGGCTGCTGTAACAAAATGCCTTAGAACTGGGTAATTTATAAGCAATAGAAATGCATTGCTTACAGTTCTGCAGGCTGAGGAATCCGAGATCAAGGCACCAGCAGGTTCAGTGTCTAGTGAAGGCCTACTTCTTCTAGATGGTACCTTCTGTGTGTGCTTGCATGGCTGAAGGCTCAGCCAGGCTCCCTCAAGCCTCTTTTATAAGGGGACGAATCCCATTCGTGAGGGCTCCAGCCTCATGACCTAATCACCTCCTAAAGGCCCTAACTCTGAATACTATTACATTGCGATTCAGTTTAACATACAGATTTTGAGGGTGCTGAAGAGGGGAGACACAAACGTTCAGACCACAGCAGGCATTTGTGCTGTGCTAAGGAGTTTGGATTTTATCCGGAAAGTAACAAGCTGCCAGTAAAACAGATGCAGTGGCACTGATGTGGCATGCTCACGTGGAACTTTGGACTTTGGAAAGTTCACTATCAACTTGATGGAGAATAAATTGGGAATGGAGCAACCTCTGAACTTTGTTTTGCAGAGAAGTGCTTTTCTTCTCTGCTGCTTCTACAGAGACTCTGAAGCAATCACACTGAGAATAAGGAGGTAACATTGATTTGTGAGATTTTAAAAAGAAAAATCTGAGACCAGTTGGCAATAAAGTGGAAATATGGAGTAAGAGAAGGTAAAAAACAAATTCTAAGAGGACAGTGGCTACCAGATGTCTGCTTGAAAAAGCGAATGGGGCCGGGTGCGGTGGCTCACATCTGTAATCCCAGCACTTTGGGAGGCCGAGGTGAGCAGACGAGGTCAGGAGTTCAAGACCAGCCTGGCCAACAGGGCAAAACCCCATCTCTACTAAAAAAAATCCCGAAAATTAGCCAGGTGGCATGGTGACGCGTGCCTGTAATCCCAGCTACTTGGGAGGCTGAGGCAGGAGAAGTGCTTGAACTTGGGAGGCAGAGGTTGCAGTGAGCTGAGATCATGCCACTGCACTGTAGCCTGGGCATCAGAGCAAGACTGTCAGGAAGGAGGGAAGGAAGGAGGGAGGGAGGGAGGGAGGAAGGGATAGAAAGAAAGAAAGAGAAAGAAAGAAAGGAGAGAGAGAAAGAGATATACTGTAATATCTTTACAATACTGGTGTTTGGAAACAGAACTAATAATCACCCTGTAAGCTCTTATTCTATGATAGGGTTTCCCTAAAGCGTAGGTAGTAGAGACGATACAAAATCTAGAATCTTACAAGCTGGTTTCAAACCACAACTCTCACATATTTTCACTGGAAAAAAATCATTTCTGATCATTTGTAAATTGAAAGTAATCAGAAACCTACTGTGACACACAGGCTTATTATGATAGTCAACTGAGGTGGGTTATTGAAAGTTGTTGTTGTTTTTTTTTTTCCTTTTAAGTTATAAAGCATTGTAGTATAAAATGGTGGTGGTACTGGATTCAGTGTATAGGTTTCTAATTCTTTGAGAGGGCACATTGGCAAAGTTGAGCATCTTTAGTGACGGTCCCTGTCCTACCTCCTGCTGGCTGGGTCCCGCTGGTAGAATTCCAGCGTGGCAGGCACAGCATAGTAGAAGTCTAGACCACAGGAATTGGGTATGGAGACTTGGGCTCCTTCAGGTGGCATTGTTTGGCTTATGCTTCCTGCCTCCTCACTGGAGTCCAGTTTTAACTGTGAGTTAGGGCACGTTGCTAAATGATCCCTGCTGCCTGTTCCTTCACTCTGACAACCTACCTGGTCATCTGCTCTGGACCAAGACAGTCTTCAGCTTTACATTAGGCAGCCAGGATAGGGCTATTCTCTAATGTGTCACTGGATACTCGGCAGTGGGTGAGTAGTCATCTCCCTTCCAGAGCTTGGCCCCTGTCCTGAGCCAGAGAAGGGTCTATGCTAAGGAGGTCAGTGCCCACTCTGGCTCTGGCATTGTATTGGCCATAATTTTCCCCAAAAGACACTACCAGACTATCTTCTATAAGGGCTTGGAAACATGTTGGAAACAAATAACCTGGAGCTGGTAAGGACATGCCCCACTTCACTCCCATCCTCTCAAGTCATGCATGTGTACCTAGGATTTTGCAGAGTGCTCTAATGAGCTACCTTTGTGGGTAATGTGTCCTTTTATGATCTTTTTGTCTTTCGTATTTTGTGATTTCCCTATATCATATCTGAGTGAATTTATTTTTCCTATTTAGGGCTGAATTTCTAGAAGCTGTATTCAATTCTCTTTCAAATCTGTCTGGCCATTTTTAGAATGTCTTAACTTCTTTTCATTTTGAAATATCTTATTTTGTATCTTTTTGTTAAATGTACATATTTTATAACTATATTCCATCATTTCTGATTTAATGAAGTCTTGAGAATTGATATTTGTCATATGTTTTCACTGATGCTGAATTGTTTCCTTATATATTTTATATTTTTTTGGATTGTGAGTTTAATGTTAGTGGTGCGTTATCAGTAAGAATTCTGCATAGCAAGCTTCAAGGGGGTATGCCATTAAAATGTTTTTGCTTTGTTTCCACCAAGCACTCCAGGGACATCCCAGGCTCAAGAGCAATTATGAGTATTCAATAAGTGTTAATCTGAAGTTCAAACAGCACCAGGATCAGCAATGGTTGAAAGTGTTTAGAGAAGACCTGTTTTTGCTCATCCAGAGCTCAGTCTTAAAACAAACCAGCTTTCTTTTTGTTTCACAGTGTAGTGGGCTGACTTTTCTAATCTACCCTTCCATCGAGGACCTGGTTTTGTGTGTTTCTGCTCTTTGCCTGGCATAGGACATTAGGCTATATTTCCTCTCCCTTCCTGGGCATTAAGACCCAAGCCCCAGGTGAGAGGTCAGCAAAGTATGGCCCTAGGATCAAATCCAGCTCACTGTTTATCTTGATAAATAAAGCTTTAGAGGAACACAAGCACATCCCTTTGTTTATAGATCAGCTGGGCTGTTTTCATATCACAATGGCAGAATTGAGTAGTTGCTACAGAGAGTATTTGGCCCTCAAAGCTAAAACATTCACTATCTGACCTTTCACACACACACACACAAAATATGCAAACTCCGGCTCTAGATTAACGAAACTGAAAATACTGCCTTCATCCCCACCCTCTGGGCTGCAAAGTTCTGTTGATTACCTGATAGTATTCCTTTCCTCTTCATTTCTAGCTTCTACCGTCACCTTTACTCTTAGTGAGACATTTAAAAGTATGTCTGTTTTATTTCACGTATATATTTTTAGTGGGAAGATTTTCAGGTATCTGGTCTACCATCTTGAAAATCCAGAGCCTCTCTTCTGCTGTCTTGGTAGCAATATGTTATTCTTTTTCTGTTTCCTTGACTTGGCCATTAAACTTATTCACGTTAAATTTTTATTTTCAAATGGAATTTTTTAAGGCCATGAAATTTTTCATCTACCTAACTCCACGTCTGTGGTATTTGATAAATAATGCTTTTCTTTTCATTTAAAAAATGATCGTGTAATTCCCATGGCCATTTCCTTTTTAACCCATTGGTTATTTTAAAATAAAGTAAAATATGGTTTTGACTATCATATTTTTGGTCTTCTGTGCTCAAAGATCATGGTCTTTATGATATCAGTGCTTTGGAATTTGTTGAAATTTTTCTTTGTTGTCTAATATGTGATCCATTATAATATATTTTTTAAATATGCATGAAAGGAATTTGTATCAGGGTGCAGAGCTCTCTCTGTATATGTTATATCAAACTTGTTCATTGTGCCATTAGAGTCTCTTTTTAAAAATCTGTCTGCTATATATATTCTTTTGTAAAAGAGTTCTGTTAAAATCTATTGTGGTTGATATTTGTGTATTTTTCTTTGAAATGTTATCAGCTCTGCTTTATATTTCAAGGCTTTGATGTTAAAAAGCATAAAAATTCATGATCATTGCGCTCTTCATAGATTTCTCATCAGTATTAATGTTAAGTTGGTTGGCTTATACATGTTAGAAATCTTTTTTTTTTTTTTGCCCCTTTCAGACAGAGTCTCACTGTGTTGTCTAGGTTGGAGTGCAGTGGCACGATCTCAGCGCACTGCAACCTCTGTCTCCCGGGTTCAACTGATTCTCCTGCCTCAGCTTCCTGAGTAGCTGGGATTACAGGCATGCACCACCACACCCAGCTAATTTTTGTATTTTCAGTAGAGACGGGATTTTGCCATGTTGGCCAGGCTGGTCTCAAACTCCTGACCTCAGGTGATCCACCCGCCTCAGCCTCTCAAAATGTTGGGATTACAGGCACGAGTCACTGGGCCTGGCCAGAAATCATTTTTTTAATGGCCGACTCAGACCCCACTATGAGTTGAAGCTAACTGTGGGCTGCCAGTTTTAAAATCCAGTAAAATGTAGACTATAGGAAAAGCTTGTTCTATTGTTCTCTCCTGGGGGTCTGTAGTTTTACGCTGGGTTTTTACAGGGACATACCTTGACCATTTGATGGCCCTAAATCCTTTAGTTCCAGTCCAACAGAAAGGATGTGACTTTGGGGTGATGCCTCCAGATCTGAGGAGGTCTCTACTGAATCCTTTCTGTAGATCCAGTTTTCTATATTTGACTGACACACTTGAAAGACTGGAGTTTAGAGCTATAGATATTTCCTTTCTGCATCAGAGATCAAAATTTACCTCCATTTTTCATTTTTTAAAAAATGTTTTTGGGTCTTTGGGCATGAAGGTGGGGGCAAAGTAAAATAATCCTTACTCTATCATCAGCAACTGGTAAGATGTTAAAATTTTCTTCTTACCTAAAGCCTTTTAGTGGTTTTATTCTCCTGGCAGTGTGAAATGCTTTAACAACTTCAAAAGCTGAATAACAAAAGGAAGATTAATTAGACGTGATAGACACTATTAGATGTTGATGCCAGTTATACACAGTTTCATTGATCTCCAGAATCAATGAAAAACAGGACTGAGTGGGTAAAAGCATCTGTATGGCTCTAGAGAAGCACTTCTATGACGTTAACTACGTAATCCGCACTGTATCTGTAACAGTTGTGAAAACATCAACACAGTATCTGCTTTACATTGGGAGCGTTTATTTGTTCATTCTTGAAGCTGCTTCTTAGAACTTCAGCCTGGTAATGCCATCTGATAAGGAATAATGCTCTTGGGGAAAAAAAAATGATGTTTGAAATGTAGATGAACTAATGTTTCAATCTTTTCTCCCTGTTTTTCCTTTTGTAGTATGACTATGAATACGATGAAAACGGTGACAGAGTCGTTTTAGGAAAAGGCACTTATGGGATAGTCTACGCAGGTCGGGACTTGAGCAACCAAGTCAGAATTGCTATTAAGGAAATCCCAGAGAGAGACAGCAGGTACAGTAACTGTGGCTACTGAAAGCTGTTTCTAAAGGACTTATGAGTTGTTCATAGCATTTTAGAAAACCCTTGATGAGATTCTAATGAATGAAACTGAAAACTTCATTGTGTGAATTAGCTCCTTCTGAGGTTTAGCTGCTACATCATTCAGTGTTTGAAGTACAAGACTGCTGGGGAAGAATGGGGCTTTCAGAGACTAGGAAAGAGAATGGCTCTGTGTGTGTTGGGCTCCAGCTGTCTTGGATAAAGGTGGATGTATTATGTGAGTAGATGGGGAATAGCACTATCAGAAATGGTTTAGGTTGGAGCCAGAAGTTCTAGGTTCCCATCAGGCATGCGAGGAGCTTGGAAGTTGTCATTTCATCTTAACAAGTGGAAACCTGAACAGACTGAAATCAGTGTCTCTTCTTGAATCCATCACAGAAGTGAAGTAGCGAGGGAGGCAGTTGCCCCTGAAATTGGAGAGACAGGCGACGTGAGAGACTCGTAACTTTCTGAGCAGAAATCCATGATCACAAACCTCTGTGGCAACCAGTGCTGAGCTAGGACAACCAAACTGCAACTCACAAATCTCTAGAGGCCCAGTGTGAAGTCTGAGTTAAAAACTCCAGCCGGGGTTGGATATAGTGGCTCACACTGGTAATCCCAGCACTTGGGAGGCCAAGGCGGGCAGATCACAAGGTCAAGAGATCGAGACTATCCTGGCCAACATGGTGAAACCTCGTCTCTACTAAAAATACAAAAATTAGCCGGGCGTGATAGCGGGTGCCTGTAGTCACAGCTACTCGAGAGGCTGAGGCAGGAGAATCACTTGAACCCGGGAGGCAGAGTTTGCAGTGAGCTGAGATCACGCCACTGCACTCCGGCCTGGTGACAGAGCAAGACTCTGTCTCAAAAAAACCAAAAAACCGAAAAACTCCAGCAGGACCCAGTCACTAAGGGGTGGGGGTGAGGGTCCTATTTTCATGAGTTTTGGAGCTTTACCAGGTCCTCCCAGAGACCTGAAATGAGAGAAATCCCATTGTACTTCAGTCAGCAAGAAAGGAAAAGTCACCATTTTTAAATATGCTAGAGCATTCTGTTCTTAAAAGGCCTGTCCTCAAGAGACTCTATTTTACCAGAGCCTAACCAAACTGGGGAAAAGGGAATACGAAATTCAGCCCAACTCTAGCTGTCCTGTCCTACCTAAGGGGGCTAAAACTAAGAAGCACTTGTAAAATTCACAGCCCAGGGGCACAGGCTCACTAAAAGACAGAGACCTGATCATAGACCTATCGAACTCCTCGCCTCCCTGGCTGCTTCCCACCACATCACTAAAGGCATGTTTACTGCAGTACCTTCACCGAGGACATCATGTCCACCTTTCTTACTTTCTTTTTTTTTTTTTAGACAGAGTCTTGCTCTGTTGCCCAGACTGGAGTGCAGTGGTGCCATCTTGGCTTAATGCAACCTCTGCCTCCTGGGTTCAAGTGATTCTTCTGCTTCAGCCTCCTCAATAGCTGGGACCACAGGCACATGCCACCATACCTGGCTGATGTTTGTAGTTTTAGTAGAGACGGGATTTCACCATATTGGACAGGCTAGTCTCGAACTCCTGACCTCGTGATCAGCCCGCCTCAGCCTCCCAAATTTACAGGCATGAGCCACCATGCCTAGCCCATGTCCACCTTTCTATAGAAAACTATAAGGCATACTAAAAGACAAAAAACACAGTTGAAAGCAATGTAGCAAATGTCAGAACCTAAACCACGATTCACATGCTTAGGACTGTCGTGGAAAAGTAGAGACTGTGCAAAAGCAGGTGGTAATGCAAGCTCAAGGGATGGAAATCTTAGGAAGAATTTTTTTAAATGCTAGAGATCAAAAACAGTAATAAAAGTGAAGAATGCCTTTGATGGCTTCATTAGTAGACTGGACACAGTTGCAGAAAGAATCTCTGAGTTTGGGAATATATCAGTAGAAACTTTCGTAACTGAAAAAGCAAAGAGGAAGAAGACTGAAAAAAACTGGAACAATAGCCAAGAACTATGGGACAAATACAAAATGTATAATATATACATTTTTGTCTTTAAAAGTAATTAATGGCAGAAACTGCAATTATTTTTGCACCAAGCCATGCTTGAAGAAATGAGTTGAACTTTACATAGTGAGGCCTTGTGGAAGGTGGAATCTTTTTTAGGGACAAAAATGTTGTTCAGGAAACTGAAGCGCTCTGGCGATAGGATTATCTGTGGCTCCGTGCTCAGTGCTCTGCCTTATGGCTCCAACTAATAATTCTGTCTTTGCTCAACCTCAAGATTTCTGCTGCCTCATGGCTTCCCTTTCATCTCTCTGTAAGACAGTGCTCCTATAATCAGTGAAACACAGTTATAGTGTATGCCACAGAGTTGTGTGTCTTGTGTATTCAAAGTCTGAAAGAGAGAGGATTGGATTATTTAATGGATTGTTATTATTATCCTTATTTGGCCAAGATTTAATGCTGGACTGCATTGTGGGCTGATTCTGGCTGCCCTTGAGTCCGCATTCTGTGGCTGTGGTAGAGGGCCATGTGATCAGCCTTCCTTAGGAAGGACCCGCCCCTGAGCTTCCCTGGTCACCTGTCCACCCCACATCTCCAGTTATAGATCTTTTTTTTTTTTTTTTTTTGAGACAGAGTTTCATTCTTGTTACCCAGGCTGGAGTGCAATGGCGTGATGATCTTGGCTCACCGCAACCTCCGCCTCCTGGGTTCAGGCAATTCTCCTGCCTCAGCCTCCTGAGTAGCTGGGACTACAGGCACGGGCCACCATGCCCAGCTAATTTTTTGTATTTTTAGTAGAGACGGGGTTTCACCATGTTGACCAGGATGGTCTTGATCGGTTGACCTTGTGATCCACCCGCCTCTCAAGGTTAACATGACCAAAACTGAACCTGGATTTTTTTCTTTTTTCAACTTTTATTTTAGAATCAGGGGGTACATGTGCAGGTTTATTACAAAAGAATGTTGTGTGGTGCTAACGTTTGGAGTACAGATGAATCTGTCACATATACCCAGGTAGTGAGCATATTGCCCAATAGTGAACCGCAATTTTATTTTCATTTATTTTTTTGAGACAGAGACTCACGCACTCTGTCATCCAGGCTGGAGTACAACGGCCCCATCTCAGTTCACTGCAACCTCCACCTCTGAGTTCAAGTGATTCTCATGCCTCAGCCTCCCAAATAGCTGGGATTACAGGCACGTGACACCATGCCCAGCTAATTTTTGTGTTTTTAGTAGAGACAGAGTTTCGCCATGTTGCCTGGGCTGATCTTGAACTCCTGTCCTCAAGTGATCCTCCAGCCTCAGCCTCCCAAAGTGCTGGGATTATAGGTGTGAGCCACCATGCCTAGCCGTGAACCTGATTATTATGCCCAAATGTTCTCTCCAGAAAGTACTCCTCGTGTCAGTCACTGTCTCCCCATCCATCCAGCTGTGCAGGCTAACCCCCAGGATTCATTTGGATTCCTCTCTTTCTCTTGTGCTCCGCATCTACTCCATCAGTAGGTCATACTGTTTGTTGTATCATCCTCTGCTATATATTCTGAACCTCTCTACTTTTTCCAGTCACCACCGCTGCACCTCTAATCTGAGCCTTCAGGCCACTCGCCCAGACTCCTACTAGTCTGTGCAATCACATCCTAACTGCTCTCTGCTTTCACTCTTTCCTCCACTACTAGTCTATCCTTCTTGAGGAGTCACAGAAGTCTTTCTGAAGTGAAAACCAAATCGTGTAGTGAAAATCATGTGTCAGTGGAGGTCCATCAGTTGTAACGAATGGATCACTCTGGTGTGGAAGGTTGATAATCAGGGAGGCTGTGTCTGTGTGGGAACCAGGGGTGTATGGGAACTCTCAGTACCTCCCTCTCGATTTTGCTGTGAACTTACAAACTGCTCTAAAAAAATAACATCTATTTTTAAAAATCACATCATGTCACTGCTGCCTAAAACCCTTCAGTGGATTCTAATGGCAACCAGCATGAAACCCAGAACCCTTACTTTGAATCACCAGGCCACAGGCGATCTGCTTCCTCTGTGGCCTCACCTCCGCTCCAGCCACACTGGTGTCTCTCTACTGGACATACCAAGATCAGCCCAGACCTTGAGAAGATTGCCTCATTTTCATCATTGCAGCTTTAATTCAAATGTCAAGGCCTCAGAGAGGTCTTCTCTGACTGCCGCAAACTGAAAAAGATACCCCCTCCCATGCAAGCGCTGTGCCTGGTCCCAGCTCTTTATCCTTAGTGTTTGACTTTCACACTGCCTCCAGGCTCCATATGCCAGAAGGAAAAGGAAAACAGAGCTTTCCAGAACTGCCCGGTTCCCCTCTGCTGCACTGGCCCAAAATACCTACCCCTGCTTACAAGGAACTAGCAACTCTGGCTTTTTAGCCAGCCGTTTGTTTCTCCAAAGTCCTAGAAATAGGGAAGCACAGATATTAGGTAAGCAAACAGCTGTCGCTGCCTGCCGCATGCGTAGTTTCATTCAATGTCGTATTTGTTGGGTATTGTTTCAGAGTTTCCTCTTAGGTAATTCATGAGAGGTGATGATGGATTCTTATGAAACAATAATAGAAATTACTCATTAAATACTTAGGTAATATATATAAAGTTGTCATCTTAAATGTTTTCTTTTGGTCCTACAGGTTCTTAAGGAGCGTAGATATAGTGTAGACTTCGAAACAATGTGAAATTTAATGAGGTCATCACTATCAAATTGCTGCAGCCAAATTCACGAACCTTTAGCCACAGCTCTCTTCTCCCGTCTTGATAGATTTAAGTGGACACTTGGAAGAAACCCACTTTTAAAATCACTCTGTAGTTTAAGTTTATTCAAATGCTGCTATGCACACACAAAACACACCAATACCAGCAAGATGTTTCAGCTCCTGTTCGGTAACAGCGGAGTTGGTATATGCAACTTGTGCCTGACAAGCCCTTATCTTGAACGGCTGGTGCAGGGCATCTCCTTGTTAACAATATAAAGAGATTACAGACAAGTCCATTATTGTGAAGACACAGCAAACAAAGTTGTTTCTGTCCATGTGCCCTGGAGGGGTGTGGATGTTCCGTTGAAAAAGATAGCAGTTACGGTTACAAAGGATAATTGCTAAAGTAATATGATGTGAATAATGCATGATACAACCGCAGTGTATACTAAACTACCATCTGTAAACTACCCTCAGAGCAATGAAAACAGTTTCTCCTATGTGTTTCTTTCATGTTCTCAAACCACTGTCAGAGAATCAAAGTGGTTGTAAGAGAGAAGAGGTAGATGTAGTATGTTCTCATCATCTACCCCCAACTAGTTGTTAATCTCAGGTTGGCTTTTTTTTTTCTGATATTTTACATACCATGAACTGGTTATTTCTTTATTTTATTATTTTATTTTATTTTCGAGATGGAGTTTCCTCCTGTCACCCCGGTTGGAGTGCAGCAGTGCAATCTCGGCTCACAGCAACCTCTACCTCCTGGGTTCAAATGATTCTCTTGCCTCAGCCTCCCAAGTAGCTGGGATTACAGGCGCCCACCACTACGCCCAGCTAATTTTTATATTTTTAGTAGAGACGGGGTTTCACCATGTGGCCAGGCTGGTCTTGAACTCCTGACTTCAAGTGATACACCTACCTTAGCCTCCCAAAGTGCTGGGATTACAAGAGTGAACCACCGCACCCGGCTGTGGACTCATTATTTTTATATAATTCTTCACCAGCTGTATATGAGAGTCAGCAGGGGAATTTTTTTGTTTTGTTTTGTTTTTTAATTGTACTTTGGACTCTGGGGTACAGGTGCACATCCTGCATTCTACATAGGTACATACATGCCATAGTGGTTTCCTGTCTCCCGCCACCGACCCCCTCTGTTGTTGTCTACATCAGGCATTTCTCCTGGTGTTATCCCTCCCCATCCTCCCCCCCCCCACTGTCCCCCTCTTCCCTTCCCCTCTACCCCACCACCTACCCCAGTGTGTGATGCTCCCTTCCCTGTGCCCATCTGTTCTCATTGTTCGTCACCTGCCTATGAGTGAAAACATGCAGTGTTTGGTTTTCTGTTCTTGTGTCAGTTTGCTGAGAATGATGGTTTACAAATAGAGCCAAATCATGAGCAAACTCCCGTTCACAATTGCTACAAAGAGAATAAAATACCTAGGAATACAACTAACGAGGGATGTAAAAGACCTAATCAAGGAGAACTACAAACCACTGATCAAGGAAATAAGAGAGGACACAAACAGATGGAAAAACATTCCATGCTCATGGTTAGGAAGAATCAATATTGTGAAAATGGCCATACTGCCCAAAGTAATTTATAGATTCAGTACTATTCCCATCAAACTACCATTGACCTTCTTCATAAAACTGGAAAAAAACACTTTAAACTTTATGTGGAACCAAAAGAGAGCCCACATAGCTGAGACAATCCTAAGCAAAAAGAACAAAGCTGGAGGCATCAGGCTACCTGACTTCAAACTATACTACAAGGCTACAGTAGTCAAAACAGCATGGTATTGATTATTGGTACTGGTACCAAAACAGAGATGTAGACCAATGGAACAGAGAGGGGAGTTTTTAAAAACACTGATGCTCAAACTCTACTTCCAGAAATCCTGGGGTGGTCCTGGACAGTTAGAAGCCCTCTAGGAGATGTAACTTTCCAGTCAAAGTTGGCAACCACTGGTCTAGATGGTTAGCAGGGATTTGACTCAGACGGGGTAGTCTGGAGATACCTATAGATAAATAGTTTTGTTAAAACCAAGTATGTAAGTATCTCTGATTATCTAGGCCATTTCTTCTTTGCCTTCTTGCAAGTAATTGAGAAGAAATATTATTTTCTTATAATTCTTATAGACAAGCATAATGTGTTGATGTTAGCAGATTATAATGCCATCCTTGTTTCATGCTTGGCACTTACACTTAGTGAAAATGCTGGGTGTTTGTAATATTTTTTATATTGGAGAATAGTGCTCGTCCTTAGCTAAGTTGGATTCTATTATTGCAAATTTTGTGCTATCTCCTTAGTTTAAATAATGAGGTAAGAATATTGCTTCTCCAGGATCTTTTTTTTTTTTTTTTTTTTTTTTTGAGGCGGAGTTTCGCTCTTGTTGCCCAGGCTGGAGTGCGATGGCACGATCTCGGCTCACCGCAACCTCCGCCTCCTGGGTTCAGGCAATTCTCCTGCCTCAGCCTCCTAAGTAGCTGGGATTACAGGCACACGCCACCATGCCCAGCTAATTTTTTGTATTTTTAGTAGAGACGGGGTTTCACCATGTTGACCAGGATGGTCTCGATCTCTTGACCTCGTGATCCACCCGCCTCGGCCTCCCAAAGTGCTGGGATTACAGGCTTGAGCCACCGCGCCCGGCCTTCTCCAGGATCTTAAGTCTGAGCGTTGATGTTTTAATTTTCAGTAGAGGATCAGGAGGTGGGAGCGTTTTGATTAATAATTAACTGAGGGCCCAGCATGGTGATGCATGCCTATAATCTCAGCACTTTGGGAGGCTGAGGCTGGCAGATCACATGAGCTCAGGAGTTTGAGACTAGCCTGGGCAACATGGCGAAAGAAAAAATACAAAAATTAGCTGGGTATGGTGGGGTGCGCTTGTAGTCACAGGTACTGGGGAGGCTGAAGTGGGGGCACTGCTTGAGCCTGGTAGGCTGAGGGTGCAGTGAGCTGTAATCGTGCCACTACACTCCAGCCTGAGTGACAGAGAGAGACCCTGTCTCTGGTCATCATCATCATCATCATCGTCATCATGTTAGTTGGTTGTTTCAGATATTTTTTCTTTATCTCTCAACTCTGTAGAATACAGAGGCACAGTATTTGCCGCTAATGCATATCAAGAGCAGTTATGAGCCAGGTTTGGTGGCTCATGCCTGTAATCCCAGCACTTTGGGAGGCTGGGGCGGGCACATCATCTGAGGCCAGAAGTTCGAGACTAGCCTGGCCAACATGGTGAAACTCCATCTCTACTAAAAATGCAAAAATTAGCCGGGCGAAGTGGCAGGCACCTGTAATCCCAGCTACTTGGGAGGCTGAGGCAGGAGAATCACTTGAACCTGGGAGGTGGAGGTTGCAGTGAGCAAAGATTGTGCCATTGCACTCCAGCCTGGGTGACAAGAGTGAAACTCCATCTCGAAAAAGAAAAAAGAAAAAAAAAAACAGGCATGAACTAACATGAAAGTGTTTTTAACCATCATAGAAGAAATAGAAGAAGCAACTTGTAAATGCCCGTGTAGTTGAGAGTCATTTACCTAAGTATCTTATTGGTACCACTATATATTGATATTATTTCTGGTGTTATTTCACTCAAGAAATTTTGGAAATGTTTTTGCTATCTCTAACTGATATAGTATTAAAGTGCTGATTTTAATACCTGCCCTTCATAGTTCCTAAAGCAATTCTAAATAAAGGAAGAATAATAGATCTTAAAAATACATGTCTTTTTGTTATCGTTACTGTTATAGGCTGCTTTCTGGAAATATTACACAGATAATAAAAATTTATTTAAATGAATTTAGATTTTTATAAATTAATTGCTTTACCTATAGCACTTACTCTGAGAAGCTTATTGAAAATAGAATTATTCAGTATTAACCAATGGATTTGTCAGTGTAAGATCTGAGGATTTCCTACATGTAGGACTGAAGCAAATGAGAGACATCAGGTTTGCACTAATATGAATTAGTAGTTAGTGTATTTCATACCTGTAGCCTCCATTATAGGAGATATATATGTACATATTTAATTTAGATTATATACATATCTATATCTCGAGGAATTGCTTTGACTCTATATTTATTGTTGCTGACACCCTACCAATATTTAGCTTCGTTTTTTTTCTTTCTTTTGAGATGAAGTCTCACTCTGTCACACAGGCTGGAGTGCAGTGGCGTGGTCTTGGTTCACTGCAACCTCCACCTCCCAGGTTGAAGTAATTCTCCTGCCTCAGCTTCCCGAGAAGCTGGGACTACAGGCACGTGCTACCACACCTGGCCAATTTTTTGTAGTTTTAGTAGACAGGGTTTCACTGTGTCAGCCAAGATGGTGTCAATCTCCTGACCTCGTGATCCGCCCTCCTCAGCCTCCCAAAGTGCTGAGATTACAGGTCTGAGCCACCAAGCAGGGATTTAGCTTTATTTATTTATTTATTTATTTTTATTGCATTTTAGATTTGGGGGCACATGTGAAGAACATGCAAGATTGTTGCATAGCTACACACATGGCAGTGTGATTTGCTGCCTTCCTCCCCTTCACCTGTATCTGGCATTTCTCCCCATGCTGTCTCTCCCCACCTCTCCACCCCCCACCCCTCCCCCATTTCCCCCCAAGAGACCCCAAAATTTGGGGCTACTGATTTGGAGTGAGCGCCTGCACTAGGCTCCAGCAGACCAGCCTGTGGAACCAAGCTAGAGTTCCACGTCACCAAACCAAAACTAAGCAGTTTACTTGAAGATGTGACCTTCCAGGAAATCAGGAGCAATGATAGCCAAATTCCCAAACAGGCTAGTTTTCAAAACTGAAAACGAAACAGGGTCACAGGGACTGATCAGATGGCACCTAGCCAACCTGAGCTGGCGTGATAAGGAAGTCCCCTCGGCTTTAACCCCTCCCTGCAAGGGAAGTAACCTGAACTAACCCAACGTTAACGACTTGGTTTTTGCCTCTGTTGTTTTTGTTCCTGCTCAAGCTACCTTATGAAAGAAAACCCACTGTTTTGCCATGCCCAGTGGGCCTCCTGTTTTGATTGGATACTGCTCATGACTCATGAATAAAAACCAATTTGATTTTAAGACTCAATTTGCTGAAATTATGTTCTTTGGCAAGCAATACAGTAATTACATTAGGGCTACATTAAATTCAGGGTAGTTAAGAGTCTGTAAAGCTTTATAGGACTTCCAATAATCATCAACAGTGTTCTGCTCCAGAAATACAAAGTAACAATCAATAATTTGATACAGCAACATATATCAAGTACGTAATTTTGAAGTCACACTTTCCATGTGGAGGCTTCATTAGGATTGGGTAAAACTCATGATAGAGTAGAATTAATGGACACAGTAAGGTGAAGATTTTGACGTAAGGGGCTCAACGAGATTTGAGATAAAGTGGTTTTATGTTTGCTATTGAAGAATTGATGGGCCTTTTAGGAAGTTCTGGAATGTGCATTAAAGTTGTTTGCAAGTTTTGTCTTCTTGGTCAAGAGTCTCCTGATTAATAGTAAATTGTAATGGTAAAGTTTTATAGTCAATAATAAAGTTGTGTTGATGAGGCCATTGGGATAGAAAGTCATGTTAATATGTTGACTGGGCGTGGTGGCTCATGCCTGTAATCCCAGCACTTTGGGAGGCCAAAGTGGGAAGATCACGAGGTCAAGAGACTGAGACCATCCTGGCCCACATGGTGAAACCCTGTCTCTACTAAAAATACAAAAATTAGCTGGGCATGGTGGCGCATGCCTGTAGTTTCAGCTACTTGGGAGACTGAGACGGGAGAATCACTTGAACCCTGGAGGCAGCAGTTTCAGTGAGCTGATATGCCACTGCTCTCCAGCCTGGAGACAGAGTGAGACGCTGTCAGGAAGAAAGAAAGGAAGAAAGAAGGGAAGGAGGGAGGGAGGGAGGGAAGGAAAGAAGGAAGGAAGGAAGGAGGGAGGGAAGGAAAGAAGGTAGGTAGGTCCTATTAATATGGAGCAGGCGTCCCCAAACTTTTTACACAGGGGGCCAGTTCACTGTCCCTCAGACCGTTGGAGGGCCGCCACATACTGTGCTCCTCTCACTGACCACCAATGAAAGAGGTGCCCCTTCCTGAAGTGCGGAAGGGGGCCGGATAATGGCCTCAGGGGGCCGCATGCGGCCCACGGGCCATAGTTTGGGGCCGCCTGATATGGAGAGTAAACTGTGTGGATGATTTCAGTTCTCCTGCGTTCGAATCTTGGCTCTGTAACTAGCTTTGGGATCTTGAGCAAGTCAGTCATCCTCTCTGTGAGTCAGTTTCCTCATCTGTAAAATGGGCATGCCAATACTGCCTTCTCATGGAAATGAATTAATGTATACAACTGGCTTTACCTGACATATTTCTCCTCAGATCCTACCATACCTTTAATCTCATAGAATTTAGAATTTACCTTAGGAGAAATAAAGGCCTTAAATGGTTGTTTTGATTTTCCATATGGACATATATTTGGCTGACATTTCTATTTGTATTGTTTAAATTTATACAGTAAAGTCCGGCTACGTAATTAACTCATTGACAATTGCATGTCTTTTAGATACTCTCAGCCCCTGCATGAAGAAATAGCATTGCATAAGCACCTGAAGCACAAAAATATTGTCCAGTATCTGGGCTCTTTCAGTGAGAATGGTTTCATTAAAATCTTCATGGAGCAGGTCCCGGGAGGTAAGAGATATTTCTTGCTTTAAACCATGCATTTGTAGAGCCTTGAAGGGGAGTAAAATTGAATGAGATTTACTAGAGTACAGGTCTTAAGCTGTCTAAACTGAAAGAAAAATTGGACATGCGATATCACCTCCGGTTTGTTAGGAGATGACAACCATAAATGATGAGATTTAGAAAATATCGTAATGTAAAGAGTTCATTCTAGTGCAAAGCTTGAGGACAGCCACCCAGGAAACACAGACTCCGAAAGAATGGGCCAGTGTTCCAAAGTGAGGAAGCTCATGTCTCACTTACATAGGTCAAAGACTAACGGGGTGGCAACATCTTCTACACAAGGTCATTATATTAAGTGGTTACAACTTGCTGTATTCCAAGGTAGATTGTTTTAATTTTCCATAAGGAGGCCTGATGGTCTCAAGGGATCTTATCTTTGGCACCATTCAGTCTTTCCCAATCATTTACATGACAAAAATGAGGAAGAGATTTAGTCTATAATCACAGAAACAGAAATTACAACTGCATGATGCATGACTCAGGCCACAAAGTCGCATTCCTTAAATAATAATAAGGCTTAAATAATTTAAAGTTCCAAAAGCTTTACATTTGAATTATGTAATTTCACAGAGACAGTGCATTTCAGTATCAATCATCATGACTTGAATTAAGGTTAGCAGTTGACACTGGCCTTTTACTTAGACGTATTTGGTAGCAAGCGTCTTCAGAGTAGGGCTATTTGCAAATTCATGTTTGAGCCGGATATCTGGTACAGCTCCTGGGCCGCTGTGAAAAACCAATGCATGTTAGCTCAAATTACTGTTACGTTATTAATATGCTTTAAACAGCTCATTTGAATGAGGTTTTATTTACTATTTATTCCTACTTTATAGGAAGTCTTTCTGCTCTCCTCCGTTCCAAATGGGGTCCACTAAAAGACAATGAGCAAACAATTGGCTTTTATACAAAGCAAATACTGGAAGGATTAAAATATCTGCATGACAATCAGATAGTTCACCGAGACATAAAGGTAAGGTGCACCAGGATTCATTTTCATGAGTTCTTTCTTTGCTGGGTTATTGTTTTACTTGCAAAGATCATATTGTGTTAGGAATGTTAATTTAGAATGGTGAATAAGTAATTCTTAGAAACAGCAGAAATCTAAGATATCATTCGCCCCCTGAATCAGTTCTTTATGTTCGTGTCTTATTGCTTCTGCTCAAGGAACAAACTGCTTAACTGTTCAGCCAACAAGATTGTGCTCCTACTACGTGATGCTTCCTAGGGGCTCTGCAGGGTGGGAGGCAGCTGTCTAAAGTTAAACAGGAGATGGGCCCTAGTCCTGAGGAGCTTACAGGCTGGTTAATCTTTGTATCCTTTTCCATAGTAGCTACTCAGTAAATGCTTATTGAATCAATGGATGAATGGTTAGAAGAAAAAAAAAAATTCCTTTTCTCACAAGTATCACATATTCATTGACTGAACTATAATTATAAGGTATAGATTCTCCAAAATTAAAATAATAACTTTACATTCTTTTAAAAAGAAAATTCAGAGCAAATACATTTTTGACAAAATCTAGACTATTGAAAATAAGTTAATATTACTACCCTAAAATCAACCAAAATGCCCATTTATCTGTAGTGTCCCTGCATGTTCCAGGAAAAGAAGCAAAGAAACAGAAAAGAAAGTAAAGTAATTGGAAAGTTATGAAAATCATAATTTAATTATACACATATCATTACATATCTGTAAATAGCAGCAAGCTCTAAGCAATTAGGAATCATATTTGATCTTGTGATCCGAGTAACAGATTGTGAAGAACTTATAACCACACAATGAGTTCATCTTGCCCGCTGACCAGATAGAGCTGACTTCTCAAGACACAGGAATTGCAATCGATAAAGAGTTTAATACACATAGAGATGGCTAAAACCAGATATTGGAGTTTTATAATAATTCAAATCAGCCTCTCCCAACATTTAGAAGCTAGGGTTTTTCAGATAGTTTGGCGAGTGGGCAGGGAGTGGGGGGTACTGGGGTATACGTGCTGCTGATTGGCTGAGGATGCAATCATAGGGGTGTGGAAAATGGTTCTTGCGGGCGGAGTCCACTTCTGGGTGGGGGCCACAGGAATGGTTGAGTCCAGAGTCACAGGTCTGGGTGATGCCATCTGATAGTCAGAAATGGAGTAGCCTCAAAAGGCCAGTCTTAGGGTCTACAATAGTGACGTCAATTATAAAAACAATTGGGGAAGTTGCAAATCTTGTGACCCCTAGAATAATGAGCTGATAATCATGTAACTATGCCTGCATCTTAGCAGACTTTAGGCCCCTCTCAGCCTCCTAACCTGGTGGCCTTTCATTAGGTTTACAAAGGTGGTTTAGTTTTGGGGAAGGGCTATTATCGTCTAAACTATAAACTAAATTTCCCCAAGTGAGCTTGGTCTACACCCTGGAATGACCAAGGGCAGTTTGGAAATTTAAGGCAAGATGGTGGTGGTTCGATCAGATCTCTTTTACTGTCATCATTTTCTCACTGTTTTAATTTTTGTAGAGGTGGTTTCAAACTGATAATATGTAAACAAAAAATAGTATCAAAAATCCACTATTGAGATAAGCTGTTAATGAAGAATACAGAATTAGTGTCATTGGTTGCTGTAAGGGAAGCTTTTTTAAAAATTGGACTTACCAAGTCAACAACAAACAGTATCTGAAGAAAGATAACATTTGTGATTAAAGCCCTCTGTTCTCTAGGGTGACAATGTGTTGATTAATACCTACAGTGGCGTACTCAAGATCTCTGACTTCGGGACATCAAAGAGGCTTGCTGGCATAAACCCCTGTACTGAAACTTTTACGGGTATGTTTTTGCAATGATGACACAGATCTCATGTAATTAAAGAAATAATAATAGTTGCTGAGTTTGAACATAAAGTGAGAGAAAAATTCAGTTGGCGTTCTCACACACAGTAATGTTGCTATCTTTTCTCTTTTCTCTCTTTTTTTTTTTTTTTTTTTTTTTTGAGACAGGTCTTGCCCTGTCACCTAGGCTGGAATGCAGTGGTGTGATCACCCATCCCTGCAGCCTCAAACTCCCAGGCTCAAGAGATTCTCCCACCTCAGCCTCTTGAGTAGCTGGGACTACAAGCATGCACCACCATGCCCAGCTAATTTTTTTTGTATTTTTGATGGAGACAAGGTTTCACCATGTTGCCCAGGCTGGTCTCAAACTCCTGGGCTCAAGCGATACACCTGTGGCCTCCAGAAGTGCTGGGATTACAAGTGTGAGCCACCACACCTGGCCAATACTGGTATCTTTCGATGCTCACTGAAAAATGTGTTACAGAATTTGATTTGGCTCTATTCTCTTCCTGTATTTATGTGACTTGCTTAGTTAGTCTCCTGCTTAATGCCACTGAGGTTTTTTTGTTTTTTTGTTTTTTTAATTCTCAACTTGTTTTGTTTTTCTTTTCATGTGATTACTTCTCTCCTGGTTGGCCTACAGTAACTCCAGCAAGATTTTTTTTTTTATTAAACATTTCCTTGGCCCAACCTGTCTGTGATTGTTACTCATAGCCTAATCACTTCCCATTTGGAGGATGAATTCCCTCTTTTACTGTTTACTCTCTGTTGTTGACTCCCCTACGCCACAATATAAATAACCATAGGATTTCAATTCAGAAAGAGGAAGTGACTCACCTACTCAAGAGGGGAGGGAGAGAGCGTTCCTGAGAAATTAGGCAATGCAGCCACCGAGCTGCCTGTGGTGCAAAGTCCTGAAAGGGTGGAGACCAAGTGTTTCCAGAAAGGTAACAGTAGCCAAGAGGAAGCTCAGACTCAAGAGATTCATGACTGCTCAACAGTTACAGGGAGGGTATGTGAGATTTCAAGCCTGATCTCCACTCTAGGTTCTTATCACTCCATCATGCTGATCCTCGTGAAACCTTAAGTTCTTCTTCTTATAGAGAGAAATTTAGCAAAAAAAGAAAGAAAGAAAGAAAGGTTGAGAGGCGGTGAGAGAAAAAGATCATGAATAATCTTTGGTCTAATATGAAGCAACATGAGTTCTGTGAGGTAGGTGGGAGTACCTACATTTTGCAGATGAGGAAATTGCCTGGGAGAGATGAAACATTGCAACCAGAAGTCAGAGCAGGATGTACCAGATAGAACTCAGATTGGGTTTTATGTTGTTGGGTTTTTTTTTTTGAGACTGTGTCTTACTATGTTGCCCAGGCTGGTCTTGAACTCCTGAGTTTAAGCAGTCTGCTCACCTCAGCCTCCTGAGTACCTAGGATGTCATGCCTGGCAAAACTCAGATTTTTTTTTTTTTTTGAGATGGGGTCTTGCTCTGTCACCCAGGCTGAAGTGCAGTGGTGCAATCTCTGCTCACTGTAACCTCCTCCATCCCAGTCTCAAGCGATTCTCCTACCTCAGCCTCCCTAGTAGCTGGGATTACAGGCACGCACATCTGGCTAATCTTTTGTATTTTTGATAGAGACAGGGTTTCACCATATTGCCCAGGCTGGTCTCAAACTCCTGACCTCAAGTGATCCACCTGCCTTGGCTTCCCAAAGTTCTGGGATTACAGGTGTGAGTCCCCTGCCTAGCTAGAACTCAGATTTTGTATCTACCGTTTGCTCTTTGCTTTTGCTTTCTGGCTCTTTCTCTCTACCTTCTTTCTCTCTACCTTCTGTCTTTCTCTCTACCTTCCTGCAGGAGGAGAGAGGGAAATTCTCTAAGTTTTTTCCCCCAGAACATTCAGTCAGCAGTACCCCTGGCCCAGGTTCCGCCTTAAGGCGATGGATATTTTAGGGTACAGAATTAAACACATTTTGAACATATTTTTTTGAATAAACTAAATTCTGACCTATTTATACCTTTAAATGTCTTTACATTTTTTTCCTCATACTCTTAACTTGGCAAGTGACAGTTTCAGTACCGTCAAGACTCAGTAACTTCTGAGATGAAAATACCTACTTTCACACACTTTGTGGGGCAGGATGTTAATACAATATTTTCTGCTGCTAATCTGGGGAACATCTTTTTTTGTAAAATCTCCAAAGGAACTGTAGGAAAGCAGTCCTCACAGAGCCCTTTGCTTGGACCTCTTCCCCTGGTGTCACGTGAGAGTGACATGTGTCACTAATGTGCATAGATCTGTCCCCAGCACTGGTCCTGAGGGCCAGGGTCTGCAGACCTGGATTCCTAAACATCGTACACTTTAAACATGAACTGGGTGGTCACCAAGTCCCTTGGGTGCTTAGTCAGCTCTGATGAGTTAAAATAAATTGGTCTGTATCACCTCTTGGCGATTTTGATGAGGGAAATGGCAGCAATGATCACCATTTATGAAGTGCTTACCGTATACCCGGTTCTGCAGTAAGTGCTTTACATACGTTGTTTCATTGAAATTCATAGGTCAGCCTTAATCATTAGGTATCATTATCCGTTTGTGGTGAGAAAATGCAGCTTCAAAGAAGTCGAATAACTTGCCCAAGGTCACGAAGCTAGTTAGTTAATGGAGCTGAGACTCAAACTAGACTTAACAGGCCAAAGGAAATTAATTATCTTCTCCCCAAACCTGTCCCCGGCACACTCTTCTGTCTCAGTTGGCAGCCGCTCCAGACTTAGCTTTATCCAGGGCGCTTCTCTTTTCTCACACTCCAGCCCAATCCACCCAGGCAGCCTGCTGGCTCTACCTTCAAAACGTGTCCAAAATTGGAGGGATTCTCACCACCTCCACTGTGGCCACTCTCATTGCTCACCTGCGTTTCCAGTAGCTTCTTCCCTGTGCTACTGCTTCACTTTTGCCCCCTACTGTCTACTCTCAGCACAGCAGCCAGAGTGATCCCTCTAACTCATAAACCAAGTCCTCTTGCTCAGAGCTCTCAGTGCCTTTCTTTTTTTTTTTTGCAGAGTAAACAAATGCCAAAACCCTTATAATGGAGGACAAGGCTCTGACCTGATTCAGGGTCTGTTCCCTTTCAGACCTCATTTCCTACTTTTCTTCCCTTGTTTACTCTGTGCCAGAAACATGGACCTTCCTGCATTTCCTCCATGACAGCAGGCAGGGTCCCGCTGCAGGGCCTTTGCCCAGGCTTTTCCTCCAGCTGCTACCACACTTCCTCCCGTGTCTGCAACGCAGACAGTCTCAACGCAGATGTCACATCTGCAGTGAGACCAACCATGAACACCCTATTTACCATGGCACCCTTCCTGGGCACTCTGATCCTCTTCACTCAGGTCTGTGTTTTTTTTGTTCATAACCTATCACTTTCTAACATGCTGTATAATTTACTGACTATGCTGATAGTTTATTATCTGGCTTCTACTGCAAAAACATAAGCCCAGGTATTCCTATCTGTTTTCTCCACTGCTGTGTTCTAAGTGCCTACAACAGTGCCTGGCCCATAGTAGGCCCTCAGTGTGGATCTGCTGAATGAATGAATGAATGAATGAATGAATGAAATGTGACATTAGAGTTTAATTAACCACTAAGCTGTACCACCTCCCTGGGCAGTTGCAGTGGCAAAGAAATTCTATGATAAATATTTCAAAGTAATTTTTAAAAAACTTTAGAATGCAGATACATGAGAGTTTTAGAGTTAATCCTCTCATTGATTTTCCCTAGGCCGATGTTCAGGTGGGTGTGAATCTTCATTATCCAGCTGCATCAATTGCTTTGTTTAAAATATTATGTGTCATGTGTTTGTGGAGTAAAAAGAAGAGCAGATAAGAACACATGACTCAACCTGTTTCTCTGGCACTTGCTCAGTGGGGGATAATTAAACACAGTTGGCAGATGGAGCTCTTTGAAATATTATCTGACAAATCAAATATTGCGTAATTTGTTGTTGACATTACTTGAATTGTCCAATTTATGATGTTTAAAAATTAAAAATTTCCAAATTTTGATCTGCTATAATTCCTGCTTAGCTATTAGTGCAACTCAAATTCTCTCATTAATTCTAGTTTAGACCCAGAGACAATAGAAGCGGGTGGTAAGCTTCAACACATTTTCTAAAAGACCATTTGAGCTGATTTAAATCATACAAAATTATCACTTGCGGAAAAGCTACAAATGAAGAGAAATGATACCGATGCTGTACTATGGGTGGGCGAGTCTTTGGGGAACATGGTTGCCTTGTCCTCGGTCAGGTGAAAGGCTTTCTGAGAGCAGACATGTGCAGTTGTATGTGAACGTGAACGTGAATTACTGCTGTGCAATGCTCAGGTCTGCAGGAAAAACCTGGAAAGATGGCAAGACTTAAAAATGATATACTTTTATTTTCGTAAACAACAGTCCACCTCTGCCTGTCATAGTGGTTTTCAGAGAAACAGTTGCAGGAATTTTACATAACGGTTTACACCTATAAATCATGCATGAGACATTCCTAAAAGGTGTCATCTGTATTTATCAAAATGTCTGTCACTTTGGTTATGAATCAGAAAATACTGAAGCAGCTCTTTTGGCAAACCCCTCATGATTTGAAGTAAGTCAACATGGCATCTTGGATGAGTTCTTGTTTGCTGACTATATCATTTGTGTATCAGAAGCGGAGTATATGGTGATACATTCCTATTCATGCTCCTGACTCATTGCTAGACTTTGGGAAGCCACTTTGTGGGGTATTCGAAGTCCAGATCCAGCCTCTTCTTTGGGTTAATGAGGTAATTGTAGTTGAGTGTTTACCTGGGATATACCAGGCCAGAAGCAGACAAGGGCTCATGGCCCCGCCACTTAATCCTTTCCATTATAGCACACTCTCCACCTCTGATTTCATGGAGCCCTAAATCTTTTCCCTTTTTCATTCTGTTCTTAGTCACTGCATCTGATGATGTGTCTATATGGATGGCTCATGGCCTGTCTTTGTTCTCTTAAGCCTGTTAGTCCATGGACCACAGACATACAGTAGGAGTCAGGTATATTTGGTTTACAGAATAGGGCACACCAGAAATTTATTTGCATTCTTTTTCACAATGGCTTTCAGACTCTTCATGCTGTCATGATTAAGAAGTAAGAATGACAACAGAAGAGCTAAAGCATTCGATTTAGGAACTGAGAAATAGAGATAGAGCTAAGGAAATGGATAGATGAACTAGATTTTTTTTCTGGAAAAGATTAGAAGTATACATAGTAACAGTCTTCATGCATTTGAAGAAATGAGTGTTGATGTATTTACTATTCTCGAAAGACTAATTGTTACAAGTTTCTAAGGGGCCCAGTGAAATGATACCTCAATTATACTCCACTGTCTAGGGAATGAGAACGTACCTATTCACAACCAGTTAATATTAGTAAAGTGTTTTTATGTCACTGGTGAAATCCACTATAAAAACTGCTATTTCCACTTTTATTAATAGCAGAGAAAACTGGAACTCACAAAGGACGTTAGGACTTAATCATGCTCTTACGATTGTCTCATTTCTGTAAAAAAAAATTGAAACTGCCATTAGATATCCATCTGTTTTGTCTTTTTAAAATGGGGAATTGTGTTTGAATTATTTCCAGGTACCCTCCAGTATATGGCACCAGAAATAATAGATAAAGGACCAAGAGGCTACGGAAAGGCAGCAGACATCTGGTCTCTGGGCTGCACGATCATTGAAATGGCCACAGGAAAACCCCCATTTTACGAACTGGGAGAACCTCAAGCAGCCATGTTCAAGGTCTCACTTCATTTATCTTAAAAACAAATGGATAAAGCTTTTTGTAGCTGTTGGATGTTCTATGTGTGTGTCATTTTTATTAGATAAAGGGAGCTAAGTAAACACGAACTGAGAACACTTCGAAGGTCAAGATTCTCTCTCGTTAGAGTCAGTGCCGGTGCCTCACAGTGGATCTCTCTGTGCCTTAGTTCTCTCAGCTATAAAGTGAGATTCGATGTAACGTCTGTTGTCCACCTTTTAACCACACAGTATAAATAACACATGACTCTACTGAAAATGATTTAAGTTCTTTGGGGAACAGTCTGAAGATTTTCCATGGAGGAGGATCTAAGAACATTTTTTTTACTCATTTAGGAATTAAATCAAAATTAATAATTTCCTTTACTTCTCTACCACAATAGTTTGAAGGCTTCATTTTTTTAAAAAAATAAGAGTATAATTACCCTTTTAAGTAAATCAGTCTTATTCTCATATAGCTACTCCTCTAGCTTGTTAATTTGCCAATCACTAACTCCTATGGGGGTAGGAAGAAGCCCCACCTTTTGTAGAAAGAGGCACGTGATCATAGAAATTCACCAGTGAGACCACAGGTGCCAGCATTTTGGAGTCTGGGGATTGGGCATGGCTATGACCTGCCTCTTGAGTCCCTGCAGGGCTTCTGCCCGACTGCCAGGCCAGCAGGAAGTTTGAAATGGAAACATGCTTCCCCAGAAGTAAAACTCACATGTCTCCTATTCTCTCAGGCAGAGGACTTTTTAAAAATTTTTTTACTGTTTTTTGTTCTCCCCTGTGGAATCCAAGACAGAGGACTTTTTTTTTTTTTTTTTTTTTTTTGAGACAAAGTCTTGATCTGTCTCCCAGACTGGAGTACAGAGGCGCAATCTCAGCTCACTGCAACCTCCGCCTCCCCAATACAAGCAATTCTCGTGCCTCAGCCTCCTGAGTCACTGGGATTGCAGGCGCAACACCACCACACCGAGCTAATTTTTTGTATTTCAGTACGAACAGGGTTTCATCGTGTTGCCTAGTTTGGTCTCAAATTCCTGAGCTCCGGCAATCCGCCTGCCTTGGCCTCCCAAAGTGCTAGGATTACAGGCGTGAGCCCCCAGGCTCGGCCCGAGAGGACTTTGACGGTAATTGTTATTCCATTCCCTGCTGCAGGCCGTGTTTCTAGCCCTTATTCGTCTGTGCAGAGCCTCTTGTGAGGGGCCATGTGTTGTTACAGGCTTTCTGCTTTTGTGCAGAGCTTGGCTTTGAGCTTGAAGACATTCTGACAGGACACTGCTGGTAGAAAAATGAGTAGTGTGACCCAGCCTGAACGAGCAGTGGCATGTGCCAAGAGAGGTGCCTTTCTTGCCATGAGTGGATGTCTTTCTCTCCTTGGCCAGTCATTCAGGTTTTCTCCAGTGTCTAGGGCTTATCTGAAATGCCGCTTTGTAATTCATGAATGCAATGATGATTATACCATGTGTTTTTGTCACATTAGGCCAGTCTGAGCTGTGCACGGAAGAGAGATGACATGACGTGGATTCTGGCACCGTGCCTGATTTTACAGTGTGTGAATCCAAGCTCCCACATGGTCAAGATACTTGAGACTTTGGGCAAATTATTTAACCTACTCATGCCTCCATTTCTTCGTCTATAAAATAGGGATAAAAATAGTACCTGTCAGCCGGGCATGGTGGTTCACCCCTGGAATCCCAGCAAATTGGGAGGCCGAGGTGGGCAGATCACCTGAGGCCAGGAGTTTAAGACCAGCCTGGTCCACCTTGAGGAAATCTTGTCTCTACTAAAAAAAAAAAAAAAAAAAAAAAAAAAATTAGGTGGGCATGGTGGCAGGCGTCTGTAATCCCAGCTACTCAGGAGGCTGAGGCTGGAGAATCACTTGAACCAGGGAGGTGGAGGTTGCAGTGAGTCGAGATTGCACCACTGCACTCCCACCTGGGTGACAGAGTGAGACTCCATCTTTTTTTTTAAAAAAACAAGTACCTTTTAACGGTTTGTTGAGGAGTTAATGAGGTAAAATGTACCAAGCACTAAGAACTGTGTCTGACAGGTAGTATAGGCTATATAATTCTTACAAATAATTATATATTGTTTACATCACAGTGAATTTACATAAGCTATATAAGAACAAAAGGATTGCTTTTGAAAATTAGTACTTTGTACTAAAAAATGAAAATACCATTAATTTTTTTAGAATAGCAGCAATAAGAAGTAAATTTGAATTGTTATAAAAATATTGTTTGTTTAATTTTAAAGTGCTGTTAAATATCTCTTTTGTGTAGGTGATTTGAGACAGAGAAGATAGTCACAAATCAAATCATGTAATAGGGAACAGAACATAGGCTTTAATCCAAGCAAATTCAAGTTCAAATCCCAGATCTCCCTTTTCTTAACCCTGTCACCTCATCCCTTCTAAGTGTTATTTTCCTGATAGGTGTAACAAGGAAAATATTTAATCCACTGGGTTGTTGGAAGGATTTGATGAGATTCATAAGTGGAAAAATCTCAGTACAATGCCAACTCAGTGGCCTCAGCTCAGTGGCTGAGGACGGTGGCTCATGCTGTAATCTCAGCACTTGGGAGGCCGAGGTGGGTGACTTGCTTGAGCCCAGGAGTTTGGACCAGTCTGTGCAACGTGGCAAAACCCCGTCTCTACAAAACATACAAAAAATTAGCCAGGCGTGGTAGCCTGCACCTGTAGTCTCAGCTACTCAGAAGGCTGAGGTGACAGGATCTCTTGAGCCTGGGAGGTCAAGGCTGCAGTGAGCTGAGATCACACTACTCTGCACTCCAGCCTGGGCAACAGAGTGAGATCCTCTCTTAAAAAAAAAAAAAAAATCCTTTTTCCAGTATACCAATGTGTTCTAAAGCTTTGAAGGACTAAATTATTGCTCCATAGTGCTATCTACTTTCTTCAGCCAATTATTCTGCCTGTGCCATTGGTAAAGGTACAAAGGCACTCTGTAGACCTTTTATAACCTACAGTACACCCATCTTCTCTCCCTTTAAGAAAAGCTATGAGTTTGTGTTGTATGATCAAGGATCTTGATGCATTGGGGGATCAAGTTGTGGGAGCTGGGGTTCAGGTGCTGAGGTGTTCACTTAGAAGAGTGAACTTTTTATATTTTATATTGATGTCTTTTTATATTTATGTCTTAGGTAGGGATGTTTAAAGTCCACCCTGAGATCCCGGAGTCCATGTCTGCAGAGGCCAAGGCATTCATACTGAAATGTTTTGAACCAGACCCTGACAAGAGAGCCTGTGCTAACGACTTGCTTGTTGATGAGTTTTTAAAAGTTTCAAGCAAAAAGAAAAAGACACAACCTAAGCTTTCAGGTATGTGATTGCTTTGAAGAGGATATAGTCTGAGTCCCTAAATCCCAAGCTTTTAAGATGGAAGAATTTTCCAGAAGTAAACTAACCTGTTTATAGATATCACTGGATATTGGTATAAATATTAGCACAGTGTTCTCAGGCATTTGGTTCTGGTATCGGAGAGCTGTGTTCCATCAATTTCACAAATGCTGGTACCTCATAAGTAATAGTCTTCAGTCACATAGTAGGTAGTTAATATGTCAGCATCTATACCGGTCTAGCATCGTGGTTATTAAGGTTCAAGTGTAAGAGGGGTTAAATTTAGCTTTTAGAGCTGAAACCCAGATCACCACAAATGGGCTACAGAGCCCTTATAGAGCTGTTGAATTTCCAAGCCCTGTAGACGGAAAGTACCTGCTGCCTCTTAGGGTATAGACTTCTGAATAATTATACCCCAAAGAAAGGAAAGAAAGAAAAAAGAAAGAGAGCAAATGTTGCCAGCTACAAATAAAACAGCAGTGTAAAAATATAAGTACATTACATTTTTGCAATAATTGTCTATAACTCAGAAAAAAAAAAAAAACAAGTAAAGGTTCCAATTGTTCTTGGCATTTTTTGGTGTTTATATTGGATGAGAACGGGCAGATTGAATGTTTGGAAAGGACATTGATCCCATTTCAGGCATTCACTTTTTGTTGATTTCTGAGTTTAACAACAAACCCAGCATGTGCTTATTCATAGCTGTTTGCCTTTCTTTCCACAGCTCTTTCAGCTGGATCGAACGGTGAGTTTGTTTTTATTTTGCCCATTGAGCCGAGACCTGGAGTCTCGTGTAATAAACTCCAGACTTCCCATCAAGTAGCCTCTTCCTCTGCTCCCAGCTTACATGGGGCCTTCTGGGTAATAGAGGGATGTGTGCAGCTATAGGCCTGACTGGGCTCATTCCTTTAGAAACCCCTCGTTTTTTTCTCTTTCATGAGTAGGGATGGCTTAAATTTTTTCTCCCTGAAAGCAAGATGGTGTTTTTGACATCTTCAATTTGAGTGAAATAAACGCTTCCTTATCTAGGAGCCAGTTGTTTACCTAATGGATTTCTTGTGGAAAATTTCAGTGCCGGATACCTTCCTCTGTCATCTTTGGGGTGACGCATTCTATTTTTAGTGGCCAGGAGTTATTGTGCCTTCGTTTTCTAATGTTGGCTTTTGCGGATCATGACTAGGAAGGTAGAGAAGGTAGATTTGCTCTAGGAAGATCCATTAAAGCATTTCAAAGAATAATAAAGAAATGAACATAAGGCTGGGTGCGGTGGTTCACGCCTGTAATCTCAGCACTTTGGGAGGCCAAGGTGGGTGGATTACTTGAGCTCAGAAATTCAATACCAACCTGGGCAATATGGTGAGACCTCATCTCTACTAAAAATACAAAAACATAGCTGGGTGTAGTGGTACATGCCTATGATCCCAGCCACTCAGGAGGCGGAGGTGGGAGGATCGAGTGAGCCTGGGGAGGGCGGAGGTTGCAGTGAGCTTTGTACCACTGCATGCCAGCCTGGGTGACAGAGAGAGACCCTTTCTCAAAAATAAAAAGAAACAAACAATATAGTGTTAGATTTTCGTAAGTTGGATGAGTGGTTGATCCAGTAGTTCAGGGGGCTTCATGTTTGTTCATTGTGGATGGTTCTGCAGGCCAGGGGCAAGTTTTTGCAGGTTCCTCAGATGTCCCAAAGCCAGTCGGCCCAGAGTAGAGGCCTGTTAATTGGGGTTTTCTGGGTACAGCCTCTCCACTTTTCCTTCTTCCATTTCTTCCACTCTGAGAATCTAGGGAAACTCTGAGAAGAGGAAAGGCACACCCCTGTTCCTTCCCGCACCTCTTTTCTCCACGACAGCCTGGGCTCCAGAAGGCAGCCTTGTATTGTCATGAGGTTGGCCCTGCAGTGCTTGGCAACCTTCTGACCAGCCTGGCTCTGGTGTCCTAACATGGGCACTGACTTCAGAATTACACAGAAGTAGGTTATGATCCCTCTGACCCACTTTGTGAATATGGGCCATGCAGCAATTTGCTTGTTTCCTCTGTCATTCTGTGCTGGTAACATTACTTACTTTGCAGATTTGGTTCTGAGAATGAAATGAAATAATATCCTAAAAGAGCCTTGGAGCTGTGCCCGGAAGTTTAATCCATGATTGTTTTATCCTTTCCACATGGCTTGAATTTTGTTCGCAGGGAATAGGTTCCCATCACACACACGCGTTTAACTTCTGTGAACTCAACTATACACACTTGGCAAGAGGGTGCATGTGAGAGAGACGGGGGAGGGTGGCGAGAGAGAGATCATTTAAGTGGGCAGTTCTGCCCGCGTCTTCTCAGTGACCATGTACCTTGGAGTGAGCATGCGATGGAAGGTATATACCTGCTGAACTCTAGACAGTCAGTTCTCACTGCCCTTTTGCCCTTCCTGCTCACACTGGGACTTGGGCCTAGAAAAAGGGATAGTTCCCCAGTTCCCCACATGATTAAACTGTTCAGACTCTCAGCTGAAGCAATGTCATTGCCTGGATATCACTCTTCTCTCCTCCCTAGGAGAGAAGGGCAGATGTGGTAACCAAACTAGGAGCTAAAATCCACTCCCTCCCCACTCCTTTTTATTTTTTTTTTGAGGTGGAGTCCAAGGCTGGAGTGCAGTGACACAATCTCGGCTCACTGCAACCTTCACCTCCCAGGCTCAAGTGATCCTCCCACCGCAGCCTCCCGAGTAGCTGGGACTACAGGTGCCCGCCGCCATGCTTATTTTTTGTATTTTTAGTAGAGATGGGGTTTCACCATGTTGGCCAGGCTGGTCTTAAACTCCCGGCCTCAAATGATCTACCCACCTTGGCCTCCCAAAGTGCTGGGATTACAGGCATGAGCTGTCATGCCTGGCCTATAATCCCATTTGATTGTTCCCAGGTATTACAGAAAATGGCATGCCTCATGTTAATTGAAACAATTAGCTAGTCTTACTCTCCTTCTAGATAAATACAAGATACAGGCCTCTTCCTTCACCAAGTACTTTCTATAGGTCGCATATGTGTTTCTGTCTAGAGCGCAGGCCCACTTGAAGGTTCTATACCTCCTGTAACTGCACTCAGCTTCCCTGGGGAGTAAGAGGGTGGTGACGATGAGACCCCTTCCCCTTTAGGGAGAGACATGACTTGTCTCATCCTGACTGCTCTCCCTTGGCCACACACAGACCCAGAGATTTAAGTAATTCACTTTAACTTAAATATTAATTGTACAGTTACCGTGTGCATGGGAAATGTGGTAGGCCCTTGGATGTATAAGGATGATAACGACAGAGTTCCTGATTTTAAAGAGCCATTGACCTTCTAGGAGAGAAACACTGGAAAAAAAATCATCTCTACTATAGTATAATTTAGTCTGTTTAAAGGAGTCGAAAGGGAGAGAAAGTGATTGAAGTCAGTCTGAGAATGCTGTTTCAAGGCAGACTTTCCAGTGGGGTGCACCTGATGAGTCAGGACGAATGTGAACTCAGGTGGATGGGGAGTGGAGAGCCAGGGGAGGTCACTCCTCGAATGAGTTAATGCCGGAATGTGTGAAACTTTACTGTGTGTTAAGGGAGCCTTGCTGGCTCAGCAGCACTGGTGCTTACAGTAAAAGGGGAGGGATGATGCTGGAGTGGGGAGCAGGCCCAGATCCCAAAGGTCTCCTTATGAAACGCTAAGGAATCAGTGAGAATGGGTGGAGAGCTGGGGAACATTTTTATCTGAAATAATACAGACCAGCACTGGACCCAGGATTCTGCGGTAAGAGAAATGTCCTGTATCTGCCCTGTCCAATACATGAGCCACTAGTCATATGTGGCGATTAGACACTCTAAACATGGCTACCACAGCTGAGACACTGAATTTTTATTATTTAAATGTTAATATTAATAACCATAGGAAGGTAGTAGTGACCATATTGGACAGTGAAGCTACTGATAGATCATTCCCATAGCTGTTTAAGGATGATTTATTTATTTATTTATTTTGAGACAGAGTCTCACTCTGTCACCAGGCGCCAGGCTGGAGTGCAGTGGCACAATCTCGGCTCACTGCAACCTCTGCCTCCTGGGTTCAAGCAATTCTTCTGCCTCAGCCTCCCAAGTAGCTGGGACTACAGGCGCACACCACCACACCCAGCTAATTTTTTTATTTTTAGTAGAGACGGGGTTTCACCATGTTGGCCAGGATGGTCTCGATCTCTTGACCTCGTGATCTGCCTGCCTCCACCTCCCAAAGTGCTGGGATTACAGGCTTGAGCCACCACCCTCAGCCTAAGGGTGATTTATTTAATAACATTTATTCCATAACATTTTTAACCCTCTGCTGTGCACTTAGCACTAGAATGTAGGCACGAGACACTATGAATATAGCCATGCCTCAGATGGTCCCAGATCCTGCCTGCATGGATCTCTTGTGATGCTTGTTAAAAATTGAGATGCCTGGCCCTTCTCAGAATATGGAGGTGCAAGGTGGAATTCAGTACTTGTAAGTAAACCCAGATGATTCTTGTAATCACTGCAGTGTGAGAACCATTATTCTGTGTTTGGTCAATTGGAGACTGGAGGCAAGATGACCTGTTAAGAGACTCTGCATTGTGGCCGGACTTTGTTCCTAAACTGTTAGGAGAAGGGGAACCATGAAGATCCCTAGTCATGATGAATAGCTGTTAGGATTTGAGGCTACCTCACCCTTTAGAAGATTCCCACTTTCCTAAAGCAGGAATGTATCTAATTCCTTAAAGGTCACACTACCTCCTTTCCATAGATAGGAGCTCCCAACAATCTAGAGTCCGTGGAGTGGCCTGTCACTCTTCCCGACTCCAGCCTATTCTATTCTCCTGGCCTCTTGGTAAAGCCATCTCTTTGGGGCTCACACCCCTTCCCATCAGCCCCTGAAATAGGCCAGTAAGAATCATCTCCCTAGAGACATATCTTTGACATGTCCTATCCTCAGAGAGTCTCATTCAGCGTCTTTTAGACTCTTCATGGACAGCCCCATAGTGGAGGGCTTCTTAATTCCTGGTGAGACATCAGCAGTAAGGCTGCCCATAAGTGGAAAGCCTGCCAGGCTCCTCTCTTGCAGCCTGGGGTCCCAGTCACTCACGCATATGAGCTGATGTCAAGGAACTTGTAACCTCTGTGATATCTGGAAACTCACCGTGCTCTGCTGGAAATAGTTATACTCGAGCTTCTTCCCTTTTACAGTGACACAGAAAGGCACTATGCATTCTCACTTGCCTGGAAATCTTCATAACTTAAGAAGCTAGAAATCTCAGGCGTGGATTTTATCATATTTCCACCACAAACGTATAAAGCGATCTGTCTCAGCAGTCTCGCTCTTTCCACTTCTTACAACAGAGAAAACATCCATTTTCCTACAAAAGGCCAGTCCCCCACAGTTGGGTCCTGGATCCCACACCTCCCCTGCCCCCCGTGACTCCTCCAGCTTCTGCCTCTCCCAGTGTGTTCCATATACACATGCTCTAGTGTCTTCTGTCCTAAACTGGTCCCTCCCCTGATCTACAGTGGCCTCATTGGCTGACACCACCATGTTTTTCCCCCCATCACAGCTTTCTGTCTTCGAGTACAGTGTCTCCAGATCTCTACCTCTTCCTTACCGCCCATGTAGCATCTCCCCTTCCACGTGATCACTGAACCTGCTCTGGCCAAGGTCTCATGAGATTTCTTAAGCCAAATCCAACAAGTGCTTTTCCCAACCTACTCAACTTCTCAGTGGCCTTGGGCCTGGTTGACTGTTCTCTTACTTTTGCCCTCCCCTGTGTGGGCTTCCGTGATACCCCATTTTCTCTGTTTTCCTCCAACCTCATGGCTGCTCCTTGTCACTCTTCTTGGCTACCTGTTCATCCTCTTCTTTTCTTCTAAATACTGGCATTCTTAAGGGCTGGGTCTATGCTGTCTTTGTGTCTTTCCCCAGATTATGTCATCCTTTAAACACCATCTCCAGCCAGTAGGCTGCTGAGGGTCTATCTAGCCCAGTGTTCTGAGTTCCAAACTCATATCCAATTGCCTTTCTTTTTGAGATGGAGTCTTGTTCTGTCACCCAAGCTGGCGTGCAGTGGCATGAACTTGACTTGCTGCAACTTCTACCTCCTGGGTTCAAGCGATTCTCCTGCCTCAGCCTCCTGAGTAGCCGTCACTACAGGCACACACCACCATGTCAGGCTAATTTTTGTGGTTTTTTTTTTTTTTTTTTTTTTTGAGACGGAGTTTCGCTCTTGTTACCCAGGCTGGAGTGCAATGGCGCGATCTCAGCTCACCGCAACCTCCGCCTCCTGGGTTCAGGCAATTCTCCTGCCTCAGCCTCCTAAGTAGCTGGGATTACAGGCATGTGCCACCACGCCCAGCTAGTTTTTTGTATTTTTAGTAGAGACGGGGTTTCACCATGTTGGCCAGGATGGTCTCGATCTCTCGACCTCGTGATCCACCCGCCTCGGCCTCCCAAAGTGCTGGGATTACAGGCTTGAGCCACCGCGCCCGGCCAATTTTTGTGTTTTTAATAGAGACAGGGTTTTGCCATGTTGGCCAGGCTGGTCTCGAACTCCTGACATCAGGTGATCCTCGGCCTCCCAAGGTGTTGGGATTACAGGCGTGAGCCGTGCCCGGCCCCCCAGTTGCCTTCTTCATTTTTCAAACTGAGCTGTCAACACCCTTTATTCACTAAAAAGTACTTTCCTTTTTGGCCTGTATTATTTCTCATCTTAGTATGTAAGTACTACATGCATCCATTCAGTTTCTTAGGCCAGAATTCTACTTTGGGGTTATTTTTGAGTCTTCCTTTTCATACCCTTCACTCCAGTCCATCAGCAAGTCCTGCTGGCTACCTGACAAATAGTCAGTGATCCGCAACTGTATGTTGGATGAATGAACACATGTGCCTAACAGAGAAGGGAGCTCAATCTAGAATCAGGTTCACTCATTTAAAATCAGGCAGGCTGGGTGCAGTGGCTCACACCTGTAATCCCAGCACTTTGGGAGGCTGAAGCAGGCAGATCACTTGATGTCAGGAGATCAGGACCAACCTGGCCAACATGGCGGAACTCTGTCTCTACTAAAAATAAAAAAAGTAGCCAGGCATGGTGGCACACACCTGTAATTCCAGCTACGTGGGAGGCTGAGGCAGGAAAATCACTTGAACCCAGGAGGCGGAGGTTGTAGTGAGCTGAGATGGAGCCACTGTACTCCAGCCTGGGAAAAAGAGTGTGACTCCATCTCAAAAATAAAAATAAAATCAAGCCAAGGAGGGAATCGGGGCTCTGCACATAGAGCATGCAGAATATCTATAAGTCCCTTTATTTCCTTAATGAGCCATAGTGACAGGCACTGGATTCCGTCCTAAAAAAAACATATACAGTTTTACCTCATTAGGCCTCCTTTTAGGTAGTCGGTAGTCACAGCAATGTTAAAATTCACAGGTATGACATAAGCCCTCTCATTACTGGATGATAATCAAACCACATGATATGACCAAAAAGCCAAAATACAGGATAAGTCAGGTCCTTACTCCCTTTCTTCTTGAGATACACATACATGCATCTCACACACACACACACACAGAAACATGATAGGAACGCCTCATCTGGTACTATTCTAAACAGTATTTAATCTCTTTACTCCCAAGAAACAACAATTGTGTCTTTGAACTATGAATGATGCACACTCCATTTCTGAGTGTGGCGTGCATCTCATAAAGATGTGCTGCTGAAGAAACTCTCTCCCAATCTCAAGGATCAGCAGTGAGTTCCACCCCTTCTTTTCTTTTTTTTTGAGACGGAGTTTTGCTCTCGTCACTCAGGCTGGAGTGCAGTGTTGCGGCCTTGGCTCACAGCAACCTCCACTTCCCTCCTTCAAGCAATTCTTCTGCCTTAGCCTCCCAAGTAGCTGGGGTTACAGGCAACTGCTACCACACCTGGCTAATTTTTGTATTTTTAGTAGAGACGGGGTTACACCCTGTTGGACAGGCTAGTCTCAAACTCCTGAGCTCAGGTGATCCACCCACCTCGGCCTCCCAAAGTGCTGGGATTACAGGCGTGAGCCACTGCGCCCAGCCCGTATCCCTTCATATAAAGAGACTGACTACTCAGTAAAGCCAAGAGATCTTCCTTCAGCTGTTTTCTTCCATCAGCAACATTTAATTTTAGGGGCTTGACATCTCATATCAGTGAAACCATTTCTCCCAAGCAGCTGTTTTCTTCTGTTCTGAAATCTGTTTCCCGTGCTCCCCCCCATCCCCCCCAGATAGGGCTGATGTTGTCTCTAAAGTGAAACAAGGCACATTATAGACCTTTCCCCAGGAGTGACTCACAAGTAGTTTGGTGTTTGGGCCCCTACAACCCTCCAAACCTTTCTTCTCTCAGACAACCTTACTATTATCAGCAAGGAAGAGGTTACTCATTTCCTTCCTGCTGTAGCAGCGCTGCCTAAAATATGATCCATGAAATGCTAGACCCATGAGCTGCTCCAGAATAAAGGGACTCCGTGGTCAGGTATATTGGGGCAACACTACATGCCAGGCATTTCCCCTGCCACATATCATTTGCATACTGGTACTATATTTGGTCCATCCAGCAACTCTTTGTGGCTTCATCTTGCTTCCTGCCTTCTAGTGATTCAGCTACAGAACTATTTAAATAACAGCAGGTAAGTCAACCATTCATCCTGGGGACACTTTCCAGTTACTGACCAGTACGTTGTTTTCCCCTGAAGTCAGCTGCTCCTGGAAGCTGCATATACGTCCCTCTTTCTCCCTATAGCTGAAACCAATGTCAGGAGTCCCCTGCTACCCTTAAGATCAGGACAATTGATTCAGTTCAGCCCAAGAAGAATTCAGTAAAAAGGAGATTCCAGACAACAGTGGATTTCCTTTTCTATAATTTTATACCTTCATTCTTTATTAAAAGACTCTTGTAGCTTTAGGATGTGTGTTTGCTAAAGATGTTTCTGGCAAAAACTACTTTCTTTAAAACCAATGTTTGTGGAAATACAGGCAACTCCACCATCTCAGTCTCCGTCCAAACGAAGAAGCAGCTCATGTCTACTAGAGAATCATAGTATCTGAGAACCAGGAAAGACCTAAGAGATCCTCTAGTCCATCTGTTTCCAAGATTTGTTTTTAGTGTTTTATATGAATCCTTAAGCAGAACTGTGATATATGACAGTCATCATATTTGCTCTGGTTTCAGGTGAAACAGGATTGGAACCTGTGGTCTAGACTTACAGCATCCCAGTCACTCGTGCCAACCAAGGCAGCCCCGAGATGCTAACGTAGACCCTTAAGCCCCTGAAGAACAGGCTTAAAGATGATCAATCTGACCTTGAATTTTATAAATATGAAAACTGAGACCCACAAATAGAAATAGTTAGTTGTCAGCAAAAATGAGGGGATCAGATCCGCTGAGTCTGGTGCTTCCTTGACTGTTTTGATTCCCTGGAGATATCCCTCCCAGGGCCTGGGAGGCCCTTTCCTGACTGCCCCACTGTATGGGTTATGCTGAGCAAGGGGGGCAGTCATAACACATGACCATCCCCTTACATAGCATAATTATGCTGCTCATTGCAACAAGATATTTGGCAAAGAATATGGGTCTCTTTCAATGGGTGTTTCAGTATGTGTACGTTTTTTAAAGCATCAAGTACCTTTTCCTTCCTCTCATCACAAGCAGAATATCTCAGGAGTATATCCTTGCCGGTGCCTGTGCTGGTGGAGGACACCAGCAGCAGCAGTGAGTACGGCTCAGTCTCACCCGACACGGAGTTGAAAGTGGACCCCTTCTCTTTCAAAACAAGAGCCAAATCCTGCGGAGAAAGAGACGTAAAGGGAATTCGGACACTCTTTTTGGGGTAAAAACCTGACTTACTCGGGGCGAGAGAAGCATGTTGATAAGTGTGTCATTTTATAAAGGAAACTGTGATTTATGCAGCATAAATTTTCTCAGCATTCCAGATGAGAATTTTGAAGATCACAGTGCTCCCCCTTCCCCTGAAGAAAAAGATTCTGGATTCTTCATGCTGAGGAAGGACAGTGAGAGGCGAGCCACCCTTCACAGGATCCTGACAGAAGACCAAGACAAAATCGTGAGAAACCTGATGGAATCTTTAGCTCAGGTAAATCCACTCCCAGGTGCTTCATTTCCCAACCTTTACTTGCGTATTTCACCTGTGTCCTAACCGCCTGCAGCAGCCACAGATGACGTGAAAGGCAGGAGGAGGCTGTAGTGCTCATGATGATAAACAAACCTACCCCAGGGGAAAAAGAAAGTAAACCCCTACATTAGGGAATATATTAATATAAAATAGGAAAACAATTTTTTCACTGCATTTTTGAACATAACTATTTTTAAGAAGCAAATTTTTCACATTGGTGACATTCCAACTAACTAGTCCCTACAAGCCTCTTTTACTCTTCATTCGTTTGTTCATTCCATCAATAAACACGCACTGAGCCATGTGAGTTGCTGATTCTGACATAAGCATGAGGCTACCTACCAGTTGCTCCTCTCAGCATTTGGGAAACATCAGCAAATACAACAGAACTCCTGAGCTTGTGAGGCTATATTTAGATGGCAGGTGAAGGGCAATGAGAAGTAAATTGCAGTAAGTCTTCACTTAATGTAGTTGACAGGTCCTTGGAAACTGTGACTTAAGCAAAATGACATATAACCATACCAGTTATACCATAGGCTAATTGATATAAACCCGAGTTAAGTTCCTACAGCATATTTCTGGTCACAAAAACATGAACAAACTCCTAAATAAAGAGAAAAATACTTCTAATATTCAATATTGAAATAAATGTGAACTCTATATACATTTAAGAAAGGTTAATAAAAACAAGATAACTATTTACCCACTTATCTCACCCAGTTCAGGGCCATAGGTGGCCAGAATCTGTTCTGGCAGCTCAGTACCAATTGGGCACCTGCCCTGGACAGGACACCATTCCATTGTAGGGCACATTTGACACACACACTCACAGTCACTCACACTGGGACCATGGAGACAAACCAATGAACCTAACGTGCACATCTTTGGGATGCAGAAGAAACTATATTGATTAGCCTGTGCTCATGCCACTAATACAGACATACCTGAGACTAAGTAATTTATAAAGGAAAGAGGTTTAATTGACTCACAGTTCCACATGGCTGGGGAAGTCTCACAATCATGGTGGAAGGCAAATGAGGAGTAAAGTCACATCTTACATGGCAGCAGGCAAGAAGGCTTGTGTGGGGGAACTCCCATTTATAAAACCATCAGATTTCATGAGACTTATTCACTATCATGAGAACATCATAGGAAAGACCTTCCCCTGTCCCTCCCATGACACATGGGGGTTATGGGAGTTACAATTCAAGATGAGATTTGGCTGGGGACACAGCCAAACCATATCACCAGAGTACCCAGGGAAAACCACACAGACAGGGAGAAAATGTGCAAACTCCACACAGACAGGGGCTCCAACCAGGAATCAATTTTTTTTTTCTCATCAAGGTTATAATGGAGCAACATTGAGCAAAACAGTGTTATTTGAGGACCTGCTGTATATAATAGGTTAGAAGGCCATATGTACTCTGGAAAAACCAAGCTTGTCAGCGAAACTATTGTTCCTTGGTATACTAGTTTGCTTGGGCTATATCTTAGTCTATTTTCTGTTGCTATAACAGAATACCTGAGACTGAGTAGTTTATAAAGAAAAGAGGTTTATTTGAACTCACGGTTCTTGAGAGTTAGGAAGTCCAAGATCCGGTAGCCCATCTGCATCTGGTGAGGGCCTTGTGCTGCGTCAACTCATGGCAAAAAGTAGAAAGGCAGCGGGGCATGCGTGGAAAAAAGAGAGGGACAAGGAGAGCCAACTGACTTTATGACATCTTGCTTTCCTGAGTACTAACCCAATCTCATGAGAATTGCATTAATCCCTTCATGAGTCTCATGACCCAAACACCTTTTGAAGACTCTACCACCTCTCAATATCATTACACTGGCCATTAAATTTCAACATGAGTTTTGGCAGGACAAATCACATCCAAACTATAGCAAGCAACCATAACAAACTATCACATACTGGGTGGCTTAAACAACAGAAATTTATTTTCTCACAGTTCTAGAGGCTGAAAGTCCAAGATCAAGGGGTTGGCAGGTTTGGTTTCTCCTGAGGCCCTTCTGCTTAGCTTGCAGATGGCCACCTTCTGATGGTCTTTTGCACTCACATGGTCTTTTCCAGTGCACCTGCAGCCCTAGTCTCTCTTCCTCTTTTGATATGGATACCAGAAACATCAGTTCAATTGGATTAGAGCCCCACCCGATGACCTCACTTAGCTCTAAGTATCCCTTTTGAGGCCCTATCTCCAGATACATCCCATTGAGAGTTGGGGCTTCAGCATATGAATTCGGAGGACACAGTACCATAATAACTGGGAAAATGTACTCCCTGGAATTCTGTGTACAGATACAAGGAATAATACCCTTCCCAAATCCGCACCAGGAGAAAAGAGAATTTCCCTCAGCCCCAAGCTTCTTATGGATGCAACCTCCCACAGACACGCTTAGTACCTAGTATGACACTTCTTGTCCTCTTTGAGTTCAATGGATACCAGGAACTCATCCACCTGCCTCCCTTGCCTGTGACCTCCATCTGTCCTTCATGATCACTATGGACTACTGCACACAGCTTCTTCCCTCCCTGTGTCCTGCGGAAATAGCTACCAAAAGGTTGGGGCTGGAGGAGTCCAGCCAAGTTTTTAAAGTCTCTTAGTACAACAGTTTACCTGTTCTCATCTTTTATTGAGATGTAAATGGAGCAGAGCTCTCTCTTGGCTCTTGCTAAACAATCTCAGCCTATCTCTGTCTTGAGAACCTCACCATGCTTCTTTGCTGAGCATTCCATTACCTTAGCAATTCCCTAAGGTTCACCTCTTTAGATATCACAGAAGCAGCTGAAAGGCCATATATGTGCCAGTAGGGCCTTGGTACAAGGAAAACGGAAATGAGCATCCTCTGCACACTCTCAAAAACCCTGACTTGGGTCCTAAAGGAAAGCTGTCTCGAGCAATTACTCTGAGAGCCAGAAAGAAGATTTTCTAGAGTGATGATAGCTGGCCTCTGAGTCGGGGGAAGTTGGGTGTTGTGCATGCTTCGTGGCCGTGCTGGGAGATGCGGTGGAGACAGGAAGTCTCGAGCCATCAGCCTTCTCTCTGCGCTTTCCTTTGGCTCACAATTGTCATTCAAATACTGAGAACGGGACTGGGTTGACCCAAGAAGAGGAACCAAGCTGGATGGAGAAAGAAGCTGGGCAGCACTTGTAGTTCATTCATTTATTCAACAAATACTTACTGAGTATCAACCAGAGGCCAGGCACTGTACTAAGTGCTGGAGATACCATGGTGAACCAAACAAAAAGATCTGCATCCCTCTGAAGTTAACATTTTAGCAGCAGAAGAAAAACAGACAAATATATATATACATATATATATATATGTATATATATATTAAACATATAGTAACAACAGCAAACATTTTCTTTGGACCAGGTACTATTGTTAGTGTTCCATGTGTATTTGCTCATTTAATCTTCATGACAGTAGTACTATACTAGTAGTTCCACTAGCATCCTCATTTTACACATGAGGAACAGACACAGAGGACTTGAATAGTTTGTCAGAGTCATGCAGCCCTAAGCGATGGAGTTAGGATTTGGACCCAGGCAGTTTGGCTCTGAAGTTTTTGCTCTAATCACCACATTGCTCTGCCTCGCTGGTAGGCCCAACGGTGACAAGTGCTGGGAAAAACATCCCGTGGAGTGGTGGGGAGGCATTGGAGGTGGAGAAGGAAAGTCAATTAGCATTAGCCACTGTGGAGTGAAGGGCTCTCTTGTGGACCTTTAAGATGCTTGATTTTGGTCAGAAACACATAAAACCCAGGAATTGCCTAAATCTCTAATCACCCCCAAAGAATGTGCTTTCCCAGTACAGAAAATGCCAGCTTGTTTGGGGTCTGTTCTTTGTCTCGTTGCTGGACCATAACTCCATCAGGGCTAGGACTGCCTTGACCATCACTTCTATGACTGTGCTGGAATACTTAAATGCTAGAGTGGTTAATCATATTCAATTGTTTGGTACCTCCTAGTTTTAAGGTACCATTTGAATGTTCTCTGTAAAAGGAGAAATGAAAGAAAATCTTAAAAGCAACCATCAGAGGACTTGCCTTAGTGCACCAGCATGAAGCTACCAGTGAGAATCCAGAACTGCTGATCAGAATCGCATGCTGAATCCATAATGGCCGCATGATGGTGAGAGTCCTTCTGACTGTGCTGTTAAGGATGTTGGGAATCCTTTCCTGTGACGTCAAGTGGTGATTCAGTGGTCGAACAGGTTCTGACCCAGGTTGACAGCTGCTATTACAGGTCATGCGGATAGTCGAATATAATGGTTAGGAGCCTGGGCTTAGCTTGGATTTCCCTCTGTTTGAGGCCTGGTTCCATCACTTAAAGGCTGTGCAGTTTGGGCAACTTAATTAACTTCTCAGAGCCTGAACTTCCTCATCTATGATAGTGGTGTCGACTTCATAAGGTTGCTAACTGAGATTGTGAGTGATTTAAATCATAACAAAATATTCCACAACTGTTAACTGTTATTGTTATCATTATCAAGCAGGCTAATAGTAGTTATCTAATATATTTCCTTTTTTCGACAATCAATCAGACAGAAATAATTCTTGTCATTGTATTATTTCTAGATACGTATTTACATTAAGCCTATACTTTATAACAAAACCAAATCTAGATGTTGGTCAGGTCCTCAAATCCTTAAACCATGAAAAGCGTTTTAATCTGTAATCCTTCTAAAATCCACTCCTGGTTTTTAAAGAAGTTTAAAGGATAAAAACTGCAGAGCGTCTTTGCAGAAGACCCTGTGTATTAGTCAGGGTTCTCTAGAGGGACAGAACTAATGGAATATATATATTAAACACATAGTATGGGAGTTTATATGTGGGAGTTGATTAAGTATTAACTCACATGATCACAAGGTCCCACAGTAGGCCATCTGCAGGCTGAGGAGCAAGGAGAGCCTGTCCGAATTCCAAAACTGAAGAACTTGAAGTCCCATATTCTAGGGCAGGAAGCATCTAGCATGAGAGAAAGATGTAGGCTGGGAGGCTAAGCCAGTCTCCCTTTTCACATTTTTCTGCCTGCTTATATTCTAGGCACACTGGTAGTTGATTAGACTGTGCCCACCCAGATTAAAGGTGGGTCTGCCTTTCCCAGCCCACTGATTCAAATGTTAATCTCCTTTGGCAACACCCTCACAGACACACCTAGGATCAATTCTTTGTATCCCTCAATCCAGTCAAGTAGACACTCAGTATTAACCATGGCACCCTGGTACTAGGAGTGCAGGAAATGCATACTGTCTAATCTATGCTGACACGGAGTCAGGCTCACCAGTGTACTAGCCAAGGTGCTTGTTTTTGAAGGCACATGAATGACTTAACATGGAGAGACTGGAGTCAGAACAGAAATAAACGATGACATAAGTAGATGAAGAAGCCTGAATAGAAAACATTTCCCAGAGTAGAGCATGTTCCTTTGTAGGCCAGTGACATACATAGCAAAAAACCAGAGGCAACATGTTTTTCTGTTGTAAAAACAAAGTTAAATGTCAAAAAACAAGTTTACTATTTGAACTATTGGCAAACACGTAACTGAGTTTTTACTCAAAGAAGCTTCCAATTTCTGCATAGCTCACATTTTTTTTCTTGAACATATTTTCATGGTGTTATGATTTTGCTTGTGAATCTTTACCTTGGATGCAATTTAGTTTGTGGTAAGGAAAAAATCCAGCAAACTTTATAATGGATCCCAGTCTGATTTTAAAATATTCCTTTAATGACAGCTTTCAAGCTTTTCAGTATAATCTTATCTCATGGAAACATAAACTTGAGACTGAGCTTCCAAACAAAAATATATTAAGAGAAAGAACTCAATGGTGCATTTCTTTTTTATTTTAATAGACTCCTAGGAATTATAATTTTCACAGCCCAGCTGAGGAATCTTAATTTTAATGATACAGTAAGAAAATGTACAGTGTGAAATCAAAAATGAGCATGGTTGTTTCTTAAAGTTAAAAGGGAATAAATAATATTCTACTGCACTTCCTTAAAGAAGCAATGTGGGCCAGGCACAGCGGCTCATGCCTAAAATCACAGCACTTTGGGATTACAGTACCTGCGAGGCTGAGGCAGGCAGATCACCTGAGGTCAGGAGTTTGAGACCAGCCTGGCCACCATGGTGAAACCCCAACTCTACTAAAAATACAAAAGTTAGCTGGGCATGATGGCAGACACCTGTAATCCCAGCTACTTGGGAAGCTGAGGCAGTCAAATCACTTGAACCTGGGAGACGGAGGTTGCAGTGAGCCAAGCTGGTACCACTGCACTCCAACCTGGGTGACAAAGCGAGACTTTTTATTTAAAAAAAAAAAAAAAAAAAAAAAAAAAAAAAAAAAAAAAGGCTCACATCTATAATCCCAGCACTTTGGGAGGCCAAGGTGGGAGGATCACTTGAGCCCAGGAGTTTGAGACCAGCCCAGGCAATTTAGCAAGACCCAGTCTCTACAAAAAGTTAAAAAAAAAAAAAAATTATCTGAGTGTGATGACACACGCCTATAGTCCCTAGCTACTCAGGAGGCTGAGGTGGGAAGAGAGCTAGAACCCAGGAGTTAGGGGCTACAGTGAGCTGTGATTATGCCACTGCACTCTGGCCTGGGCGACAAAGAGAGGCCATGTGTCTTAAAAAAAAAAAAAAAAGAAAGAAAGAAAAATTCAATTTGAGGGAGAGCATTTGTTTGAACATTGTAATATATTTTAGTATAATATAATAGTCCATCAGCCCATTCTTATAAGCAATTGCCTTATTGATGGGTAAGGAGTAGTTTCAGGAGTGAAGTTTGAGATTAGCCCCTCTTGGTTGCAAGGAATTGACACACTATAAGGACAACTGAAGTACCAAGGACATGTTGTAGATAGACACACATAGCAATAAGGGAAATAGACTCTTAAGGCATTCCAACCATAGTACCTAGCTGAGTCTCACAGACTGAAAACAGAATATGAGCCCAAGGAAGTTTGCACATCTTTTCTCTGGCTTGGTTGCTGTTGACCCTACTCATTTCTGCTTTCCTCCGCTTCTCCTCTCCCTCCCTGATATGGTTTGGCTGTGTCCCCACCCAAATCTCACCTTGAATTGTAACTCCCATAATTCCCATGTTTTGTGGGAGGAACCCAGTAGGAAGTGATCGAATTATGGGGACAGGTCTTTCCTGTGCTGTTCCCATGATAGTGAATGAGTCTGACAAGATCTGATGGTTTTAAAAACAGGAGTTTCCCTGTACAAGCTCTCTCTTTTTGCCTGCCACCATCCATGTAAGATGTGCCTTTGCTCCTGCTTGCCTTCTGCCATGATTGTGAGGCTTCCCCAGCCACGTGGAACTGTAAGTCCATTAAACCTCTTTCTTTTATAAATTGCCCTGTCTCGGATATGTCTTTATCAGCAGTGTGAAAATTAACTAATACACTCCCTACTGTCTGTCTCAGTTCCATTGCTTCTGCTTCCTTTCTTATGGTTGGACATATTCATGACCCTGTATTATGAGTTCTTTTTCTAGCCAGACTTTCAGGTTGAGATCCTGTGGCTTATTGCCAAAATCTCTTTTTAGTTCTCAATGAAAATTTCCGAAAGAATCTTATGGCCTCAGTCTGTTTGGACAGAGCTTTGTTATCTGACTATATTATGGCTACTGACCAGCGTGTGGGGCAGGTGCCTTTTCTCTCTGATAATTTCAGGGTGTTGGTAGGAGGAGTGAAGAGGAGCCATATAGTTCAAAATACGGTCTTTCCTCTGGAGGCATTTGGAAGTCCAGTTCTCAGAATGGGATGTGGGAATTGGATGGGCATGATGGCTCATACCTGGAATCCCAGCACTTTGGGAAGCAGTGGTGAAAGGCTCACTTGAGCCCAGGAGTTCGAGACCAGCCTGGGCAATACAGTGAGACCTTGTCTTTACCAAAAGCAAAAAAAGCATGGAAAGGGGGCATGGGGATAACATTCCTGTGGCTGGTCTATCCAGCACAGATTGACTGAAGGATTGTTGGTTTTTATTCACAGGGGGCTGAAGAACCAAAACTAAAATGGGAACATATCACAACCCTCATTGCAAGCCTCAGAGAATTTGTGAGATCCACAGATCGAAAAATCATCGCCACCACACTGTCAAAGCTGAAACTGGAGCTGGACTTCGACAGCCACGGTATTAGCCAAGTCCAGGTGGTGCTCTTTGGTTTTCAAGATGCTGTAAGTATGGTATTTTGCCAGCATTTCCCCACATGCTAAAATTCGTTAGAAAAATAAGTTAAAACATAAGTTCCGTTATTTTTCTTTAAAAATTCCAATGAACTCTATTCTTTTGGTTGAAAAATGAGAGATACTTGCCTCTCAGTGTGCCTCTAAGTATCTAATTTGCTGTCTTGTGTGTTTGCATTCCCCACATTAAAAAAAAACATAAAACCAGTCACCATGGAAAATAACAAAACATTTCCCATGGCTAAACTTTGTTCTTATGAAATTATGTTGGGTCACTTTATTTTGATGACTTTGGCAACGTAACACACTTTAGTCATCCATTTTCTAACACTGCATGAGAAATGCCATCTAGTGGCCATTGAGAAAAATTTAACAGTACAGATTAAAATGGTCACTGCTGAATAAAACCGGTAATTTTTTTCCCAGTTTTTCTCTAGTTTTCATACAAAACATTTTTAACATGTTTTTTTTTCATAAATACCTCTTCTGTCCTAGTCAGAAATATACTTCAGTGTACAGAGCATCACTGATTAAAAATTAAAACACATGATCTAATGAGAGATTGCTGAGAAGTCGTCTCTCTAAAACTGAGTTGCTATGCAACACAAACCAGAAGCTGGTCTTCTGAAACAGATTCAGAACCCTCTGTGTTGTTCTTGAGTGAGACTTATCCGTGGAACTCAGTGCCAAAAAAGCCTCAAGCCATTCCCAGACCCTTAACAAGATGTGAGAGACTGAAATAAGTGGGTTCTTGATGGTGCTTGTGGTATAAATATGGAAGTATAATTTTATTTAAATTCCAAAAATTAATTCAGCCCTTCATGTCTATTGCTCCTATGTAGAAGGTGTCTTGACAATTTCATTTGCAACATCAAATGATCCCCAACTTAAAGCCAAATTGGAATCCTTCAATAACCAGCATTCTCTGAATACTAGCATTTTCTGAGACACTGGGTAAGCCACTTGGTCTTTATGCTATATTGTGGGCAGGGGCAAGAGTCCTGACTTGATTGAGGTCATAAGAAATTAAAGCAACTGGCAAAGGCTATCAATAATATTAAACGCTAAAAGCATGCTTATGCTGCAACTAGGGAAACCCAACTACCTGCAAATAGAATCAAATAATTTGGCTAATTTGCACTTGCCCACAATTTGGCTTCTAGCCTAGAGCTTGGAAAGCAAGTTTACTGTAGAATTCACACTGAGAGCTATTTAGTTGTATTCCTGGGCCTTGGGCCAGGTCAGACACACACACACACACACACACACACACACACGTACACACACACACCTGCTCTTGCTCATTCACTGTCCAGGATGGGAATGAACCCAAAGTATGGGCACTATGTTGTAATTTGCTATGTAATAAAGAGCTGAGAGGAGCAGGTCATGGTTGTAACAGATTCTTCTTCCACCTAATAAGCATGTAAATTGTAAATTCTTTTTTTTTTTTTTTTTTTTTTTTTTTTGAGATTGAGTCTCCCTCATCGCCTAGGCCGGAGTGCAGTGGCACAATCTCAGCTCACTGCAACCTCCCCCTCCCAGGTTTAAGCAATTCTCCTGCCTCAGCCTCCCAAGTAGCCAGGACTATAGGTGCCTGCCACCATGCCCAGCTAATTTTTGTATTTTTAGTAGAGATGGGGTTTTGCAATGTTTGGCCAGGCTGGTCTTGAATTCCTGGCCTCAGGTGATCCACCTCCTCAGTCTCCCAAAGTGCTGGGATTATAGGGAATGAGCCACTGTGCCCGGCCAGCATGTAAATTCTTTAAAGAGATGAAGATACCAGGACAAACTCAGTCTGGATGGATTTCCTAGGACAAGGGGGAACCTAGCAAGGGTTCACTTCCTGAGCAGCTACTATGAGGAAGTCCTCAAACTGACTCTCTTCTAAACTAGGGGATATTGATGAAGATGGACCAAGGACAGGCATGAGCAACTGGAACTCCAGCTCTTGGCCTGGGTTTGTGGCTGAGTCACCATCTCCCCAGCCACAGTGGGGATAGTGATTAAATTTTTAGAATTTAAATAAAATTATACTTCCATATTCATACCATACACACTCTAAAGCAGGCATCCCCAAACTACGGCCCGCAGCCCCCTGAGGCCATTTATCCGGCCCCCCGCCGCACTTCTGGAAGGGGCACCTCTTTCATTGGTGGTCAGTGAGAGGAGCACAGTATGCGGCAGCCCTCCAACGGTCTGAGGGACTGTGAACTGGCCCCCTGTGTAAAAAGTTTGGGGACCCCTGATCTAAAGGGTCTAACCGGGGGCCCGTTGTGGAAATAGCCTCTTTTCTTAGAGGTCTGTGTAAGCCAGCAGGCATTAGAGTTAACCCAAAAGTTAAGCGAGCTTGTCTTAGTTTTATGCTAAAAGGTTGTTTTTAGAAAGGTAATGTACATGATACACACCTACAATGGAATATTATTCAAGCTTAAAAAGGAAAGAAGTCCTGACACATGCTACAACATGAATGAAGCTAAGAGATGTTATGCCAAGTGAAATAAACCATTCACAAAAGGCCAAATACTGTAATTCCACTTACATGAAAGTAACTATGGTAGTGGAATTTATAAGAGACAGAAAGTAAAATGCTGGTTTGCCGGGGCTGTTGGGAGGGAGAAATGGGAACTTACTGTTTAGTGGGTTTAGAGTTTTAGTTTTGCAAGATAAAGAGTTCTGTGGAAGGATGGCAGCGGTGGGAGCACACCAGTGTGGATGTTCTTAATGCCACTGAACTGTACCCTTGAAAATGGCTAAGATGGCCAGGTATGGTGGCTCATGTCTGCAATGCCAGCACTTTGGGAGGCTGAGGCAGGAGGACTGCATGAGCCCAGGAGGCACAGGTTGCAGTGAGCCATGATCCCTCCACTGTGCTCCAGCCTGGATGACAGAGCAAGACGCTGTCTCCAAAACAAATGAAAAAACCATCATCATCATAATAAATAATAATTGAAAATAAGGAACAGTAAGAACAGCTTTTATCTTCATTTAAAACCTCTTGTACCCTCTCTTCCTCTTTTACCCCTCCCTCCATCCATTCGGCAGTCATTATAAAAGCTAAAAACAGCAGATTTTGAGTCCCAAAGAAGCAATATTCTCATTTGAACCAGACTTCCTTTTACTTAAATAACTTACTTGCTTACATGGGGCTCACCAAACTCATTTGAAGTAGCAATTTTTACTTTGTTTACCAGTGACATAAAAAAATTCTTTGTAATTCAAGGTGAAGAAACTTTTTAGTTTTTTTTATAAATGGAACTTCATCCAAGTGCTTGGAGCAGGTAGGTTATTTGCAATTAAAAATTAAAGTAGGCTAAATGTCACTCTCTTTCCAGGTCAATAAAGTTCTTCGGAATCATAACATCAAGCCACACTGGATGTTTGCCTTAGACAGTATCATCCGGAAGGCAGTCCAGACAGCTATTACCATCCTGGTTCCAGGTCAGAGCTATTTAATTACTCTGCACATATATAGTGATTGGATATTTTAGATTACTATTCATCTGTTATTTCTGATATCTCCTTAGTACTTTTAAAACCATAATACCATTTTTAAAAAGAAATATAGTAGTCATGGAAATATAGTACACCAAGCAAAATGTTTAGTAAAAGTGAGAAAGACTTGTTTCCCTGTCTTTTATTTTTTTTTTTAATTGTGCTTTAGGTTCTGGGGTACATGTGCAGAACATGGCAAGGTGGTTTGCTGCCTCCATCCCCCCATCACCTGTATCTGGCATTTCTCCCCATGTTATCTCTCCCCAACCTTCCCACCCCACAATGTCCCTCCCCTAGCCAACCCCAACAGACCCCAGTGTGTGATGCTCCCCTCCCTGTGTCCACATGTTCTCATTGTTCGACACCCACCTATGAGTGAGAACATCGGTGTTTGATTTTCTGTTCTTATGTTAGTTTGCTGAGAATGATGGTTTCCAGATTCATCCATGTCCCTACAAAGGAAAGGAACTCATCCTTTTTATGGCTGCATAGTATTCCATGATGTATATGTGCCATATTTTCCTTGTCCAGTCTATCATTGATGGGCATTTGGGTTGGTTCCAGGTCTTTGCTATAGTAAACAGTGCCACAGTGAACATATGTGTGCTTGTGTCTTCATAATAAAATGATTTATAATCCTTTGGGTATATACTCAGTAATGGGACTGCTGGATGAAATGGAATTTCTATTTCTAGATCCTTGAGGAATCGCCACACTGTCTTGCACAATGGTTGAACTAATTTACACTCCCACCAACAGTGTAAAAGTGTTCCTATTTCTCCACATCCTCTCCAGCATCTGTTGTCTCCAGATTTTTTGATGATCACCATTCTAACTGGCATGAGATGGTATCTCAGTGTGGTTTTGATTTGTATTTCTCTAATGACCAGTGATGATGAGCATTTTTTCATATGTTTCTTGGCCTCATATATGTCTTCTTTTGAAAAGTGTCTATTCATATCCTTCACCCACTTTGAATGGGTTCGTTTGTCTTTTTCTTGTAAATCTGTTTTAGTTCTTTGTAGATTGTGGATGTTAGCCCTTTGTCAGATGGGTAGATTGCAAAAGTTTTTTCCTACTCTGTTGGTTGCCTGTTCACTCTAATGATTGCTTCTTTTGCTGTACAGAAGCTGTGGAGTTTAATTAGGTCCCATTTGTCTGTTTTGGCTTTTGTTCCCAATGCTTTTGGTGTTTTAGTCATGAAGTCCTTGCCTATGCCTCTGTCCTGAATGGTTTTGCCTAGGTTTGCTTCTAGAGTTTTTATGGTGTTAGGTCTTATGTTTAAGTCTTTAATCCATCTGGAGTTAATTTTAGTATAAGGTGTCAGGAAGGGGTCCAGTTTCTGCTTTCTGCACATGGCTAGCCAGTTTTCCCAACACCATTTATTAAACAGGGAATCCTTTCCCCATTGCTTGTTTTTGTCAGGTTTGTCAAAGATCAGATGGTTGTAGATGTGTGGTATTGCCTCCTAGGCCTCTGTTCTGTTCCATTGGTCTATATCTCTGTTTTGGTGCCAGAACCATGCTGTTTTGATTACTGTAGCCTTGTAGCATAGTTTGAAGTCAGGTAGTGTGATGCCTCCAGCTTTGTTCTTTTTGCTTAGAATTGACTTGGCTATGCGGGCTCTCTTTTGGTTCCATATGAAGGTTAAGGTAGTTTTTTCCAGTTCTGTGAAGAAGGTCATTGGTAGCTTGATGGGGATAGTGTTGAATCTGTAAATTACTTTGGGCAGTATGGCCATTTTCATGATATTGATTCTTCCTAACCATGAGCATGGAATGTTTTTCCATCTGTTTGTGTTCTCTCTTATTTTCTTGAGTAGTTCTCCTTGAAGAGGTCCTTTACATCCTTTGTTAGTTGTATTTCTAGGTATTTTATTCTTTGTAGCAATTGTGAATGAGAGTTCACTCTTGATTTGGCTCTCTGTTAGTCTGTTATTGGTGTAAAAACATGTAAAAGCATAAAGGCTGTTGAATTTTGTCGAAGGCCTTCTCTGCATATCTATTGAGATAACTGTGGTTTTTGTCATTGGTTCTGTTTATTTGGGGGATTACTTTTATAGACTTGCTGAAGCAGCCTTGCGTCCCCAGGATGATTGCTTCCCTGTCTTTAAGGAATGCGTTTGGATATGAAGAGAAAGAAAAAAGTGTGCAGGTGACCCAAGTAAATATGTGTTTCAATATACAGATACCTGGCCCAGAAAGCACATTCCTACATCTTTTACCCAGTGGTTCCCAAATCTGCCAGTGCATTAAGCAATTTAAGGAGGTAGTGCATAGCTCATTGCTTTGAGCAATTTAATTGTCTTTAAAATTATAGCTTTCAGAGCCCAATCTCAGGCCAAATAAGAATCTGCCAGGAATAAAGCTCAGGAATCTTATTTTTTTTAAGACTAGTCTTTTAGAGCAGTTCAAGGTTCACAGCAAAATTGAGCAGAAGGTACAGAGATTTTGCACATACCCCTTAACCCCACACATGCATAGCCTCTTCCATTATCAACATCCCCCACAGAGTGGTGTATTCGTTACAGTCAATGAACCTACATTCACACATCATTATCACCAAGAGTCCGTAGTTCACATTAGGGTACTGTTGGTGTTGTACATTCTCTAGGAATTCGACATATATAATAACATGTATCCACCATTGCAGTATTATACAGAATATTGTCACAGCCCTAAAAGTCCTCCATGTCCCACCTATAAGAATCTGAGTTTAGTACAGCTCCCATGTCATGTTGATGCACAGCCAAGTTTGGAAATCACTGGTCTAGACACAGCCCCAGCTATGCTGGCAGTGAGGTACAAAAGGGGTAGTGTCGATGAAACAAGGCTTTTTGGAATAAGTGAGGAGTGTACTCATACTCTAAGGGAAAACCTCCAACATGTTTTGATAGTCGACCTATTAATAAAAAATTGCAAGCAAAGCTCTTCCACCCTGTGTGTTTGTTGGTGTGGTGGGTGGATGCATTGGGTGTGTAGGTAGGTAGAAAGAAAGAGCAGTTGATCAACTGATAGATGGATAGATACAGATTTACATATATTTATATAAACAAATTAGAAACATGCTCTATTGTACTAATTTGTACCTATATTATAAAGCATTCTGAAATCGAAATTTAAAAGATAAGATCAATAGGAAATATTTTGATTTTAGTTTTCTTTCTTTTCTTTTTTTTTTTTTTAACGTAGATACAAGGTCTCACTCTGTTGCCCAGGCTAGTCTCAATCTCTTGGACTCAAGTGGTCCTCCCGTCTCGGCCTCCCAAAGTGCTGTGATTATAGGCGTAAGCCACTGCACCTGGCCCTGAAATATTTTTAAATTAAAGTTATTTATAAATGGTACTACAAACTTTTATTCATGTCAGCCCTTCTGAGTTGTGGAATTCCCTCTCTTTTCATAGAACACTTGAGTGTTTGACCTGAGAGTGAGAGTATCCGTGTCAATCTTTATGTTAAACATTGGCCAAGATTAAGTTATTTCTTATGTAAGAAAGAAACAGAATGTTACCTCTACCTAGAACACACCTCCATCCCACGTCTCTCCTGTCCTGTGGCTTGCACCTTTGCATTCTTCAGGCCACCGAGAGTCTGGACCTATCACCAAATCTAAAGTAGGCTCCCTCCATTATCTTTCCTTGGAAATGGTTTTCACCCATTTTTGACACCACAACCTGAAACTACTTTTGTTTCTAGTTTAATAGCTGTTAGCCTCACCAGAGCTGAGCCTAGCATACTGTCCCGCGCAGTGTCTGGAAAACAGTGTATCTCTGATTAGTATTTGTTTGAAACAATAAGTAAATGATTTCACCTGATTATAACAAATTAGGGTGGAAATTTTGCATAGTGTAGAAACTTAGAAAAAAATTCTATAGAGGATTTGAAGCACTTGATTAGTAGCTGGATGTGAACCTAAGAAATTCATGCTCTATGGAAGTCAAACAATACTTATATTCAGAGGCTTTATCTGAAACCAGGATAAGGCTGGTTTTAGGGAATGTACTATAGAGGGGTTAGATGTTCAAAAGACCTATGGGATAAAGGGGGAATAATGTGTGTCACTGAAAAGAAGAGATATGGACCACGTGTTAAACACAGTAGCAACCTAAATTAAGGACACTTAAATGAAGAAAGGAAAAAGAGAGTATATTTTAAAACAATTTAAATAGCATATAAATGATCTGTTTACATAATTTAAAAAAAAAACTTCCTTTTAGTAATGATTACCTAATATAATACGGTATCCGGAATAGAAAATGAATATTTGGGAAAAACTGAGAATCTGAGTGAAGTCTGCAGTTTAGCTAATAGTATTATACCAATGTTAATTTCATCATTCTGAAAAACATGCCATAGTTATGTAAGATGTATTAGGAAGAACTGTGTGGATGGTAAACAGGAATTCTTAGTACTGTCTTTGCAACATTTCCATGAATCTAAAATTCTTCCAAAATAGAAAGTTTAAAAAGCAAAAGTAACTGTAGGTGAAACTCTGTTAGGTTTAGGGAAAGCAACAGAGAGGTTATGGAGAGGGAGCTGTCCTTGCGGGAGTGTCCCAGGAGTGGGCAGTGATCAACCGTGTGCAGAACAAGGCACGTTGTTTATTAAAAGTGTTTGCTAAAGGAAGGGCTTTGTCCTTTCACCATGAAATTGGTTTCTTTGAGGCCTCTAGGAGATTCTGATTTCAATGGAAGTTACTGTTTGAAAACATTTATTTTTGAAAAGTGGAAAATTTAGAGGAGAATTACATGGGGACTGTACTTTTTGTATTTCCTTCAGGATAAGAGAAGTCCATATACACCATATACCAATACACAAATGATGAAATATGTGGACGAGATGAAGTGATTTCAGTCATTTAACAGGTCCATCAAATTTCCAAATGTCTGAAAGATTTCTTATGTAATTAAGATATAAAGAAATTACAGGAATTAAGATGGTCTTCAAATGCCCCTGATAAAAATTCCTTTTAGATATAAGATACTACAATTAACCTACCATTTCAGAAGACACACTAAAGAAGACCACAAATTTTAAAAAGTCTACCATTGCGTACAATCGTGCATTGCTTAATGACAGGGTTGTGTTCTGAGAAATTCGTCTTTAGGCAATTTTGTCATTGTGTAAACATGACAGAATGGACTTACACAAACCTAGATGGTAGAGCCTACTACGTGCCCAGGCCATATGGTATGGCCTGTTGCTTCCAGGCTACAAATTTGTATAGTGTGTCACTATTTGAATATTGTAGGCAGTTTTAACACAGTGATAAGTATCTGTGAGTCTAAACATAAAAAAAGGTATAGTAAAATGTAGTATTATAATCTTACGGGATCACTGTAGTATATGCGATCCAGCCTTGACTGAAATGTTATTATACAGCACTTGACTATACATTCATTTCCTGTTATCTGTCTGCTGAGAAGACCCAAATCATGGTTTCTAAATGCCATTCCTCAATAAAAGGAATCAGGTCTCCTTGGAGAAGTGGTTTATTCCAGGCTGGAAGCAGGGGAAATAAAAGATAAGATTGTAGCTTGGCATGGTGTTTCACCTCTGTAATCCCAAGGCTTTGTGAGTCCAAGGCAAGAGGATCACTTGAGGCCAGGAGTTTCAGACCAGCCTGGCCAAAATATCAAGACCCTATCGTCTAAAAAAATTAAAATAAATTAGCCAGACGTGGTGGTGCATGCCCATAGCTACTTGGGAGGCTGAAGTGGGAGGATCGCCTGAGCCCAGGAGGTAGAGGCTACGGTGAGCTATGATTGCACTGCTCCACTCCAGCCTGGGTGACAGAGTAAGACCTCATGTCATAAATTAATTAATTAATTAATTAATTAAATTTACAGAACGAGATCCCATGTCATGAATGAATGAATGAATGAATGCCTGGAACACCTTGTGGTGCCAGGAATAAGAAATTGTCAAAAAGGATGGAGATTTATTGAAAGGACACTAGAGCCAACCTGAAAATGTTCCAAACAGTCCAAGCCAGAATAATCTGAACAATAAAATAAAATAATGATCATATTGGATTATAGATTATAGAATAAAAGAAGCATCCATGAGTCCATATTAATATAAATAATTGAATAAATAAACATATGGAAGAGAAAGGTCAGTTTTTTGTTATAGTAGAATTTCGATTGATAAATGAAAATGAATGAGAAAGACAGAAAATCCCCATTAGGCAAACACCACAGCAATAATTATTGTAGGCAGGGACCATCAATGACTGCTAAAGTCGGAAAAAGAATGAGGAGAAACAGGATATGTGAAGGGTTTTCAAAGTGTCTCCCTGCAAGATATGTACTAACTACAAAGAGAAAACAGTAATTTTACAGTGAAGGAATGTGGCAGACATCCCCTGAACCAAATGATAAACATAAGCATCACTAGTAAGAAGACACGTCAATGTCATGCACCTCCAGATGGGATGCCCTGAGAAGGACATGGCATCACACTGTGGTGTTCTCACCACAAATGCACAGCCTCAGCCTAATCACAACAAGACATCAGTGAACCCCAAATAGGACATTGTATGAAAACCTGAACAATACTCCTCAAAAGGGTGAAGGTTGTGAGAAACAAAGAAATACTAGTTACAGATTGGAAGAGACTAAGGCGACATGACAACTAACTGTAACGAGGGATTCTCGATCAGAAAAAGGACATTGGTAGGAAAACTGGTGAAATTCAAATCATGTCCATAGATTATAGTATTGTATCAAAGCCCAGGCGTGGTGTCTCAACATCTAAATCCCAGCACTTTGGGAGGCTGAGTTGGGAGGATTGCTTGAGGCTAGGAGTTTGAGATCAACCCAGGCAGTGTGGTGAAACCCCATCTCTACAAAAAAATACAAAAGTAAGTCAGGCATGGTGGTGTGTGCCTGTGGTCCCAGCTACTAGGGAGGCTGAGGCAGGAGGATCAGTTGAGCTTAGGAGGTCAAGGCCACAATGCGCTGAGATTGTGCCACTGCGCTCCAGCCTGGGAGACAGAGTGAGGCCCTGTCTAAAAAAAAAAAAAGAAAAAATAGTATTGTATCAATGTTAATTTCATGGTTTTGATAATAGTGCCAAAAGTATATAAACTGTTAATGCTAGTGCAAGTTGCTGAAGGCTATATAGGAACTCTCTGCCCTATTTTTACAACTTCTCTGTTATCCTAAAATTATTTCAAAATAAAAATTAAAAAAAGTATCCAATCTTTTTTCCAAAAGGAACACACAGAACAGAGAGTCCCATACAAGTCCCTTAGGAATTTGTTTTTTCTCAGACTGTTTTCTCACTTTTCAAAAAGGATCAGCCTTTAGATTATTGGCAGCATTAAATATCTGTCATTAGTCCTCTATTACAGTCTGCTTGTGGGTGACCAGATGGAGTAATGCTGAGCACAGAGGCTATGACGGCAGTGCTAGGGTGAGAGTATCGATCATGTAAGCATACCTCCTATACTAACAATAATTGTTAAAAGCTGCTTCAAGCACTTGATATTACCACCAATTGCATGAATCAAGCACATGCTCCAAGTTCACATTAATGTAAATTGAACAGCATTGTGTATGTACAAGGAGCCTCACACAGATGTGATACACTGCACTCAAAAGTATTATGATCTTACTAAGCAACAGATATACCCTCTGTAAAAGAAACTTGGTCTAGGACAAGCATGGTGGCTCATGCCTGTAATCCCAGCACTTTGGGAGGCCAAGGTGAGTGGATCACATGAGGCCAGGAGTTCGAGACCAACCTGGCCAACATGGTGAAACCCCATCTGTATTTTTTAAAAAAGTAAATATTAGCCAGGTGTGGTGGTACACGCCTGTATTTCCAACTACTTGGGAGGCTGAGGGAGGAGGATTGTTTGAACCCGGGAGGCAAAGGTTGCAATAAACCAAGATCGTGCCACTGAACTCCAGCCTGGGTGACAGAGCGAGACTCCATCTTAAAAAAAAAAAGAAAGAAAGAAAGAAAGAAAGAAAAGAAAAAGAAAGTTGGTCTAGTTATTTTCCTCTGGGGAAGTAACCATTTGAGTGGGAGAAGTTTTGTTGTTGATCTCATCATGCTGCTTTGGAAACATGCACTGGATCCACTTACCCACACATGGGCTTAAGACCCCTTGAGTCCCAGTCTTTCTCCTGACACATGGCTCTCTCCTGATAGTCCCCTCTGCGTTACATTGTTCCCAGAGGGTCCTGGGCCACCATTTGAGCTTCCTTCTCTCAAATACCTCTTCTTCTTTCTCTATCAAGCTAAGGCTCCCCTCCTCCAGAACTCTGCGTAGGCCCTTCAGCCTCCATGAATTCCTCAGTGAGTGAGTAAACTACCACTGAATTTAGTCATTGCAAATGTACTTTATTTACCCCTTAGCGCTCTTACTACATGTACATGTTAGGGTTCTTCAAAGAAATAGAACCAATAGGATATATGGAGATATGTGAGAAGATTTATTATGGGAATTGACTCATGTGGTTATGGAAGCCGAGAAGTTCCACCATGTAACATCAGCATCTTCTTTACTAACTGCATTGATTCAAATGCTAATCTGTTCTGGAAACACCCTCACCCCTCACAGACACATCCAAAATAATGTTTTACCAGCTATCTGGCCATCCTTAGCCCAGTCATGTTGACATATAAAATTAACCTTCTCAATGTACATGTGAATTATATATAACTAGGTCTATACCTGAGATAATCTAAGATAATTGTAACTATATTAATTTGTACTTATAATTTTATGTTATATTTGCATGTGCTGTCAGCACTCTTCTGTATATTTGCCCTAGTTCTCCTTTAGATTGTCATCTCTTTGAGAAAAAGGACCAGATGTTCTATGTCATTTGCATATTTTACAATTTCTAATCTGATGATATGTACTCAGGGAGCCACCATGAAAGACCAAAATAACAAAGCACTGCATGAGCTTACAGTTTTATACTTTTTAAAAATTATTTCAGAGAATTTTTAAAGTCATATATACATACATAAAATGATGATTTAAAGTTTACAGAATTAAGAGGATATTTAAATATAGGATTAGAAATTTTCCATCCCTAAAAGTGAGATTATAGTCAACAGGACTACAAAGCTTTTTACGTTATTTAAAAATTTCAGATTAGAAATCATAAAAGAAATTTAAGAATATAGGCAGTTTTAAAAGGCCTAATCTTATCTTCTAATTTAATCTAGAATCACACTTTCTTGAATTATTTTAAAGTTATTTTATTGCTTTCTAAATACAAATAACCCTAGTAGGAATACTCTTACATTCTGCCAACAGTTTTTGAAAACCTAATTTGTTTAACCCCTGCAATCAGTGTTGGGTTTACAAAACGAAAACACATGATTTTGACTTACTCCTACTATCAATAAATTAAGAACTGGGATTTTGGAAAGAGAGATGAGAGAGAGTAGAGGTGACGTTTGGCTAGCCTTAAGAGGTAAAGTGTGAGGATATGGAGAAATTGGAATCCTTGTACACTGTTGTCGGGAATGTAAAATGGTACAGCTACTGTGGAAGACAGTATAATGGCTTCTCAGAAATTAAAGATAGAAGCAAGCACCCTTGTGAACCAGCACTTTCTCTTCTGGGTATATATTCAAAAAAATGAAAAGAAGGATCTCAAAGAGACAATTGCACATTCATATTCATAGTAGTACTATTTACAATTGCCAAGAGGTGGAAGCAACCCAAGTATCTAGCAACAGCTGAATGGATAAACAGAATGTGGTGTATATATACAATGGAATATTTTTCAGCCTTAGAAAGGAAGGAAATTCTGACCCATGCTACAACATGGATGAACCTTGAGGGCATTATGCTAAGTAAAATAAGCCAGTCACAAAAAGACAAATAGTATATGATTTCATAATTTTATTGGCTTTTTTGCTCCTGTAGTTCAAATGGGAGGGAGTAGCACCCAGTGGCTTCTTCTCTCCCATTGTTCAGCAAGTGGGAGTGAGTGTTACAGCTCTTTTACTCCTGTTGCCCACAGCTTGGCAAGCAGGAGTGCTACAGTTCCTTCACTCCCACAGTTCAGTGAGTTCTGGGTTCTTGACCCATGATTAAGAGGAATAAGGTACACAGACACTGGAGAGTGAGTAAAGCAGAGTAGAATTTTATTGAGTGACAGAAAGAAACTTCTCAGCATTGAGAGGGGACCTGAAATTGGGTAGCCGTCTGTGAGGCTGAGTCTGGGGTTTTTATGGGCTTAGAATGGGGAAGTGTGTGTTGATTGGCCCATGGGTGGTCTTGGGAAAAGCATCATTTGATTGCTTAAAAGGCATCATTCACAAGGAATCAACTGAGAGAGAGTGAGTAAGATGGAGAAAGAAAGTCTCACTCTGCTTGTGGACTCTATCCAGAACTGGCAGCTTGGTTCTCAGGCATTAAACGTCCTTGGCTTGAAGGTCAGGTTTCACTGGAGACTGATCCCTGTCTGCCTAGGAATTTGTCTGTCTCTTGTCACTATCAATGTGAGGTATCTAGAGTAGTCAAATGCATAGAAACAGAAAGTAGAATGGTAGTTTCCAGAAACTGAGGAGAGGGAGTAATGAGGAATTGTTGATGGGTAGAGTTTGAGTTTTGCAAAATGAAAATGTTCTGGAGATTGGTTGCATAGCACTGTTAGTATACTAAACACTACTGAACAGTGCCCTCAGAAATGGTTAAGATGGTAAATTTTCTGTAATGCAGTTTTTAAAACCATTATACAGGATTTTAAAAGAGGGATAAAAAAAGCCAGGTCTATGTAAACTTGGTCTTGAAGGAGGACACTCTGGTTTTTGTTATAATCAACAGATGATGAATTCTCTTTAGACTGTTGAATTTAAGTTACCTACCCAACAGTAATGTACAGGAAGTTCTAGATGTAACAGGAGAGGGGCTAGAGGTATAGAGTTTGTCATCTACATATCAGAAGTACTTAACCTTCGTGGAGTTGAATGAGCTCATCTATAGAGAAAAAGTAGAAACATTAAAAAGTGAAGGATAGCTGGGCGCGGTGGCTCAAGCTTGTAATCCCAGCACTTTGGGAGGCCGAGGCGGGTGGATCACGAGGTCAAGAGATCGAGACCATCCTGGTCAACAAGGTGAAATCCCGTCTCTACTAAAAATACAAAAAATTAGCTGGGCATGGTGGTGCGTGCCTGTAATCCCAGCTACTCAGGAGGCTTAGACAGGAGAATTGCCTGAACCCAGGAGGCGGAGGTTGCGGTGAGCCGAGATCACGCCATTGCACTCCAGCCTGGGTAACAAGAGCGAAACTCCGTCTCAAAAAAAAAAAAAAAAAAAAAAAAAAAAAAAAAAAAAAAAATTGAGGGATAGAATTCCAGGTTCCAGCTTAAAAAGGAGGCAGGTAGTAGATAAAAAGGCTCTGAAGAAGAGAAACAGCAGCCAAAGATTTAGAGGAAAATACTGTCCACAGGTCAAGTAGGGTGAAGACAGAAAGTTACCTACAGGATTTGGCTGGCAGGCCTTTGGTGACCTTGCCAAAGTGCCCACATAAGAATGGTGGCATGGGGTCCTCCATTTCTCCCACTAGACTCCTCTCCTCTACAAAGGGGCTCTTAACCTATGATTCATGGACTTAGGAGAGGCTTCAGGGAATCTGTGCAGATATAGCAAAATCTAGGTAAAGTCAGGAATTCTAGGCAAAATGTTGCATGAATGCGTTTTTCTTTTAGGGAGAGTTTTCGTGACTTTAATCAGATTTTTAGTAGGTTCTGTGATCCAATAAATGTTTATGTGCCGAAGCATATGAAATCAAGATCCAATGTTTCTGCTACGCTGATTTCACTTAAATTATGACTAGAATTCCTTTTTGTGGACCAAGTTTGAGGATTTAATCACAATTTATAATATGTTTTCTTACGGGAAGATATTGTTGACAAAAAATGGCCAAACTCTAAAATATTTAAAGGTTCATTCTGAGCCGAATATGAGTGACTATGGCGTATAACACAGCTTCTGGAGGTCCTGAAAACATTTGCCTGGGTTAGTTGGGTTATAGCTTGGTGGTATACATTTTAGAGAGACAGAAGTTACAGGCAAAGATAAATAAATATATGTAAGATATACTTTTGGCCCAGCAAGGCAGGACATCTGCTGGGGATTGGGAGGTGGGGAGGTGGTTGGCGTCCCAGGTCATAGAGAGATTCAAAGCTTGGTAATTGGTTGAGTTAAGCTTTGCCTGAAGAGTTGACGTCAGCATAAAGAAATGCTTGAGTTAAGATAAGGGCTATTGTGGAAGCGAAGGTTCTTGTTATGTAGATGAAGCCCCTAAGTAACAGGCTACATACGGAGAGAAGAGAGGGTAAAATCTCTTATTGGACCTTAAAAATATAAGACTCTTAGTTGAATGTCTACTGGATCAGGAAAAGACCTGGAATGAGAAGGGGATTCTCTACAGAATGCAGATTTCCCCCACAAGTGATGACTTTGCAGGACCATTCCCAAATACGTCAAAGAAATGTATTTTGGGGCAAAATACTTTGATTGCCTTTATGGCCGATTGTTTGTCATGGGATGCTATCCTAGAGTCAGGTTGGAATTTAGCATCTTATTGCTACCAACAGTCTGTTTTGTCAGCCTTATGATCTTTATTTTAATGGTAATGCTGTTTGGTCAGTTGTGCCTAAACTCCAAAGGGAGGAGGGTATAACAAGGCATATCTGACCTTTCTTCCCATCATGGCCTGAGCTAGGCTTTTCAGGTTTTCTTGGGGATCCCCCTTGGCCTAGGGGTAGGTGGTTCTTCAGTCAGCTGGGGACTTAGAATTTTATTTTTGGTTTACAGTATCATCCAAGTTCTGAAGTGACACGCGGATGGCCTCATGTTATACAATATGTTTAGGTTGGAGACTTGTAACTTTTATAGTTTAAATTTCAATGGTCAGTCAACAGGTCAGAGGAGAACACACATGAGAAATCAGTCTAACAGTCAGAGAGATAGTTTTACTAACTTTGAGTATCAGACTGTGCGTGGCGTTTTCAGCACCTGCCCTGTATCCCCTTATATTTTGGATGTTACAGGCAGAAAGCATTCTGTATATCCAAGTGTATTTATATGATCTCAGCTTCCTCAACTCTAAGTAAGTTAATAGTTGCCAGATATTATGTAATCTGAAAATGAACTTTCCTTGTATAAACACGTTTAAATATTCTTGAAAGTTTTTTACCTTTCTTTTAGATTTCTAGCATTTTCCCCACATATATGCAATGTGAATATGTATTGATCATTCAGTACATATGTATTGATCATTCTTGAATGAGATCATTCTGTTTGGATTAGACCACTCTTTCTTTCTGTTTGAATTAGATCATATCGTGTGAATTTTGCAAGTTCTGTAGAAGAACAAATCTGAATGAATGCACAGAAATCCATCCTAACTTTTGGAAAAGGAGTTCAGAATATTTATCTTATTGATAGCAAGCAGGAGGGGTGGCATTCATAGCTTAAGAAATTAAGGTAGTGAGTCATATTTTATAAACACTACTATTGATATTATGCCAAACAGAACTAAGGCCACATTTTAGCCTTGCATCTGAGAGTGATACTGCCGATCAAGAAGACTTGGATGTAGAAGAGGACCATGAGGAACAGCCCTCAAATCAAAGTGTCCGAAGACCTCAGGCTGTCATTGAAGATGCCGTGGCTACCTCAGGTGTGAGCACGCTCAGTTCTACTGTGTCCCATGATTCCCAGAGTGCTCACCGGTCACTGAATGTACAGCTTGGGAGGATGAAAATAGAAACCAATAGGTAAGTCATATGCTGACATGGGTTGGTTTCTTTTCTTTTACTTTTACTGAAGAGCATGTGTTTTTGGTCTACAAAATATGATTTCCTTATCCCATTCATGGAAACTTGATTGAATGCCTTTCTTTATAAACAAAACAGGTTTAGTTTAGTCTCGTTTGTCAAATACCACTTTCTGCCTCTACCATTTAAGCCTTCTTCAGCAGCATTTATTAATTCTTCATCTGCAAGGGCCCTGAGATTTTTCCAGTAGCTTCATTGTAGCCTCATAGACTAAGAAACAGGCTCAGAGCAGAATGTACCTTCCAGTAGATACTTGAAAGAACAGAAAGCTCAGTTCTTAAAAGCCCAATCAAGTTTTTGTAGGGGAGGAAGATCACGAGGTCGAGGGAACAAAACTAATTAATGGTGCTAAAGATTTGTATTTTAGAACCTAAAAAGGAAGATAGTTAACCACCTTTGTGATTCTATTTTATTTTCAATATAACTGTACCATATCTGGAGTATAATTTGCCTTTGATAATTTGGTAGTATAGAACCCACAGGATCAGATTATTAAATTAACAGCAAATGTTTCCTGTTCTCCACAGATGTTGTTGATATAGTTCAAGGTCTGAATTTTTATAACTTCCTGTGCTGCCTACAGTTGACATGTGGGAAACTGACTTTATGACTCTGGGTTTGCATTAAAAAACTTTTTTTAAGTTAATCAACAAAAGTTGTTCAAATATTTAGAAACTTTAATTGAAAACTCTAGTTGTTCACCAGGGAGATTAAAAATATCTTATTTCCAGTCATAAAGTTTAGGTTTTTAAAGGCAAGCTTATATACCAAAATGAGTACAAGTAGTAAAAGCTCACCCTATATTCAGAAACATGGTTGCATGGTTAAGTAGATAGTGTAAGACATATCTTCTATGATGTGCATAGAGCAGTCTTTTTTAATAAAGGGAGATTGGCTCTCTGACTTGCATATCTCAATCTTGTCCTCTGAAACGCAGCTCTTGCCATCTCTACTATTTAATGGGAAAGAACTGGGGTCTTTTGTCTTCTGAGACTTCATGGAAATCTTGGTCTCCCTCCTTCTTCCTCTTCTCAAGCAAGAGCCCAAGGATAACACCCCATTCGTTATGGAAGATGTCCATGTTAGTCACTTGCCTCTAAGTTACTCTCTGTCGCCCAGTCCTGAGTGGTGGTGTTGTTTGGACTCCTGCTGTGAACTCTGGAGGAGGAAAGTTCACTCATTACTGTTTCGGTTGACCCCTTCCCGCCCATGACTTCCGGTTAGAATTACACAGATAGTAAAGCTACTTTGTTTACCAAAGAGCTGGTATATCTGCTTTTCTGGCCCTGAAACCTCCTGTCTACAGTAACCTGGCTTATGTCAACAGGATCTGCCTCTCCTAATGCAGCCTAGACACGACTCTTTTCCCTTCTCTCCTTGGCCTATTTGGTTAGCCTGTGCTCACCACCCTGGTGCCACCATCTGTCCACCACCCTTGGGCCATCTGCAGTCCCTCAGGGCTTCCGGCCACTTTCTTCATGGCTTCCTCTTTCTCTCCTAAGGGTCTCTTGGTTCTAGCTGAAGGCCTGCTTTTCACATCTGCCCATCTCAGTTGAAAAGACTGGCATTTACTCACGTTTCTTTATTACATAATTTAGTTTCTACAACCACCTACACATTTACACTTTTTCCTCTACATATTTCCATTAGAATCTGGAAATATACAGATAATCAGCCTCTTGTTTTCCTTTTTCAGTAATATTTCCCATGGTCTCCATCACCTGCAGAAAAGTGAGATGATAGACAACGTTTGCTTCACATATGATTTGAAGAAAGGGCAGCTGATTTAGTAGAAAAACCAAGTGATTGAAATAAGGGACCCATCCTGTCCATATTGGTCCTTCTAATCTTCAGTTGAATACTACTTGAAATACAAAGGCATACCTACTACAAAATGAATCTAGAAGAAATGTTAGTGTGGAAAGGTTTTTTAGGAAAGGTTGTGGAATGAAATGTAAGTGTGGAAACCTTTTTTAGGAAAGGTTGCTCTCATATTAAAAATTGTAAGCTTAGAATATTTAGGATGATCACTGATTCAGCTTGAAGGATCACTTGAGCCCAAGAGGTTGAGGCTGCCGTGAGCCATGATTGCACCACTGCACTCCAGCCTGGATGACAGAGCAAAACCCTGTCTCAAAAACAAAAACAAAAAGCTAACTCAGGAGGAGCTGCCTGTTGATCTAATTTCCCCATCCTGCATTTCTGGAATTACCCACCAATCCAACTCACCACTCCCGCCCATCCAAGGTTAAAAATTGACCTTATGGCAGATCCTGCCATACTCTTCTGGAACAGAAAAGCTGACAGTTGCCTTGATTTCAAAATATTGCCCTACTAACTAAATGAAAAGTAGAGATAAAATTGATGGGCTGGATTGTTGTTAAGATACATACTTCCAAGACCTGAATTTGGAGCAAATGAGGTGGACTGTTAGTACTCTGCTTCCAATGTTAAAGTTCTAGTGTTTAAGGTGTTAAAAGAAAGCTTCAGACAAATTAAATTTAACAGAGTTTAATTGAACAAGAAAAAAATAATTTGTGAATCAAGTGGCTTCCAGAATCACAGCAGATTGAGAGAAACCCAGGGATGCCTTGCGGCCAGAACAAATTTATAGACAAAAAAAGTAAAGTGATGTACAGAATTGGAAGTGTACAGAAAGAGCTGGATTGGTTACAGGTTGGCATTCACCTTATTTGAACACTCAGCAGTGTATGAATGGTTGAAGTTGGCTGCTGGGATTAGCCAAGACTCAGCTATTGTTATAGACGCATTCTCCTAAGTTAGGTTTTCAATCTTGTCTGTTAAGTTAGGTTATAGTTTGTCCACGAGGACTCAAATATGCAAGTTCAGAGTCCTTCACAGGCCATAGTTCATTCACTTTAACAAAAGGTAAAAATAAATTACATAGTCTAGACAAACATAGGTTAAACTCTAGACATCGTAACTGTATTCCTTGAGAAAACAGTAAGACGATACCATCACTATCCTATATATATAAATTAGCAAGAAGGACAAAAATATACACCGGATCAAAAAACTGCCAACTTAAACATTCACATGGAACTCGCTGCCCATTTCTTTGGATCGCATTTGTTCTGGAGTAGATAAGGAGCCTCTCTCCAGCCCTCTGCTCCCTCTTCTACCTTTCAGTTCATGCTGCTTCATCCACCTAATTGTGTACCACACTTACCCCGAATCTGTCTTTGTTAACCTATCTTCCTCCACCCACCTTCTCTGTCTACCTCTCATTGTGTTTTACTTTTTCCTACCTCTGCTGCCTACTCTGCGGGGATCCCTTCTCCTATCTAAGGGTCTCATCTTTATGTCCTGTAGGAATGGGGTCGAGCCTGGGGGTCCGGGAAGGTTTCCTTCCCATTCAGCCCTGGAACGCCTCTTTTCCAGGGACTGAGGCAGCAAGGAAAAGAATAGTCCTTATTAAAGGCCAGGCACTGCACTTGACCCTTTACCTATACTGTCTAATTTAATGCTCACAATAATCTTTTCTGGAAGCTTACTTTTCTTTTTTACAAATGATTTGAAAACTAAAGCCCAGAGGCATTAGGTAATTCATCCAAGGTTAACACAGGAAGTGCAGGGCTGAACCGGGACACAAGCCCAGATCTGTCTGTCAGCTGCACGATGCTGACTTCAGAGTATGTCAAGTGAAGCAGAAACAGACTTTTCCATGGAACATGGTCTTGAGTTAAGCCTATCAATACTCAGAAGAAACAAATAGAGGCTTGTTAAGAGCTGTAGGTTATGCAACAATTTATCTTGGTAATCTTAATAATTATGTATTTTAAATTACTATTTCTGAATCCAAGTTCCACCAAGATACTTTTCTGAAAAATTAGAGCATCTCTTTTCATAACTTGGAATGTTTTTTTTTTGAGAAATTCTATTGGAAATGGTGAGTAGGTTACCAGTTGGCTCTCAGTTACATAGCGAACCTTCTATGGGTAAGAACTTTGTATGAATATCACAGTTTCTCCTTGTTTCTTTGGAGACTGCATCAGATGCCAACTAGGAACTGAATGTACCAGGAACACAGCTATCCTTGTACCCGTTTCACCCCCACCCCCTTAGAATCGAGAAGCATAATAGTAACAACAATCACGATTATAGCAACAACCATGAATGATTATTGAGAATTTGTTATGTGCCAGATATTCTAGGTGACCTCACCTATGACTATTTCTCAGATTTTCATGCTTTAAGAAAAGTGAGTACTTTTCTGATTTGCATTGATTATGATATTATGCACATTTGCCAACTTTTTTGATGGGGGTCTATACATGTGAAATATGGGTCTGTTAATACCTGTATCCCATATTTATATTTTTGACATTTATGGTTGTAAAAAGAAATCGCAGAACACACCTCTGAAGATTCTGGCAGACAATCTGTGGTGGAGGTTTTGAATTCTTGTCGGCAAGCACAGAGTTTTCCAAAGCTTTGCTTCTGGACATGGGGATCTGTGGACCTGCAACGTCAGTGTCACCTGGGAGCTTATTAGAAATAGTCTCAGAAGTCACCCCAGGCGCACTGGACCAGAATCTGTATTTCAATAAAATCAGGGGTGCCTGTGCTTATTATAGCTCATGTCTAGAAGGTTACCCTAGACTGGGCGCAGTGGCACACGTACACACATATAATCCCAGAGCTTTGGGAGGCTGAGGTGGGAGGATCATTTGAGGCCAGGAGTTCAGAGACCAGCCTAGACAATATAATGAGACTCTGTCTCTTAAAAAAAAAAAAAAAAAAAAAAAAAAACATGAGCCAGGCATGGTGGTGCAGGCCTATAGTCCCAGCTGCTTGGGAAAACTGAGATAGGAGGATCACTTGAGTCCAAGAGTTTAAGGCTGCAGTGAGCTATAATCGGGCCACTACACTCAGCCTAGGCAACAGAATGAGACCTTGTAGCTAAAAAATAAACATAGAAATAAAAGATCAATGGCCGAGCGCGGGCCAGTAATCCCAGCACTTTGGGAGGCTGAGGCGGGTGGATCATGAGGTCAAGAGATTGAGACCATCCTGGTCAACATGGTGAAACCCCGTCTCTACTAAAAATACAAAAAATTAGCTGGGCATGGTGGCGCGTGCCTGTAATCCCAGCTACTCAGGAGGCTGAGGCAGGAGAATTGCCTGAACCCAGGAGGCGGAGGTTGCGGTGAGCTGAGATCGTGCCATTGCACTCCAGCCTGGGTAACAAGAGCAAAACTCTGTCTCAAAAAAAAAAAAAAAAAAAAAGAAGGAAAGAAAGAAAGAAAAGATCACCCTGTGTTACTACCTGTCAAGCAATGTAATTTTCTTCTGCAGATTACTGGAAGAATTGGTTCGGAAAGAGAAAGAATTACAAGCACTCCTTCATCGAGCTATTGAAGAAAAAGACCAAGAAATTAAACACCTGAAGCTTAAGTCCCAACCCATAGGTGAATAGCAGCAAATTTTTTAGTAATACTGTTCAGCCAGGCTGCCACAAAAAGCCAAGAAAGCCAGCAAGAAGTTTTCATTGCGGCTAAGTCAGCATTTGTCTCTTCTGCCATGACTGCAAGTGGGGATTGCTTTTTTAAAAAAGTCCAATTTTTAACTGTAGCAAACGCATTTCCTCTAAGTGCAGCAAAAATAGATTATTCATAATCATTTTTTCCTGAGATTATGTATTACTGAGGTATTTAGGGCTCTCCATGTTTTTGGTCTTTCTTTAAAGATTTCACAATGAGATTACTGTAATAAAATAATACTAGTTTTTGTCATTTTGCATTTATATTCTGTGTATTCTAGCTCTTTGCCTTATAACTTGAAGAGGCTTGAATAGAATAAAGATATAGTAGTAAAAAGGCATAGGTTGGGAGAATCTCATTTAGCCCATTTAGAGGGAAACAGAATTCATAGTTATTTGTCTAAATACATGGCTTTTCCATAGTAGAAAAAGAGATTGTTATAATTATATAGTTCTCTGCTAATTGCGTTTATCTTTATTGCATGAAAACACAAAGTATAATTTTGGTACACAGTGTTTATTCTAAGAAACCATAAAATTGATATGAAAGTATAATGTAGGAGTATCATTTTATTATTGCTTTTGCTCCTTGTTTACTAGTAAATTCACTAGTCTGAGTTTTATTCATATTATCATTTATACTGTCAATCTCAATTGTTTCTATGAACTGTTCTCTGATAGAGCAAAATCTTGTAAAGTATCAGTAAATGTCTGTTGATTGTGAGGGTCGTTAGGGGAAACTAAGAATATCTTCCCAAAATTCTGTTCTAGAAATTCCTGAGTTGCCTGTATTTCACCTAAATTCTCCTGGCACAAATACTGAAGATTCTGAACTTACCGACTGGCTGAGAGAAAATGGAGCTGATGAAGACACTATAAGCCGGGTAAATAAAACTGCCTGTGGGACAAGTATTCTTTTTTTTTTTTTTAATGGCATTTTCGGTTTTGGGTTACATCTGAAGAACATGCAAGATTGTTGCACAGGTACACACATGGCAGCATGATTTGCTGCCTTCCTCCCCATCACCTATATCTGGGGGACAAGTATTCTTTCACTTCATTTCATAATGTTGAGTGCCTGCTATATGACAGGCATGGGGATACATGGGTGAGCAAGTCAGACCCAGCCTTGCCCTCCTGAGGCTTATAGACCAGGGTAGGCACGTGACAATCAGGTAACTCCACAAATACAGATGTGATTCAACACTGGCAAATTCTATGAAGAAAAAGGTTATCAGGTGTTATTAGACAGGGAGAAACAGGCTGGGGAAGGTTCTTGGAGAAGCGGATGAATGAGGGAATAAATAGGCCAGTTATATGTATGCTCGGGAGCGGTGTGGGAGGGAGGCAAGGGAAGAACTTTGTGCAGGCGGCTGTAGTGTGCACAGAGACAATGGGGCAGGCAAAAGCTCTGTGGCCCCGAGATCCTTAGGAATTTTATATGTTTGAAATGAAAACCAGAAAGAATGGGGAAAAAACATCAAGACAGAACTAACCGAAAAAAATTCTTCTTTCTAATTCTTTGTTAATTTTTTTTATTTGGGAGACAAGGTTGTGCTCTGTTACCCTGGCTGGAGTTCGTTCAGTGATCACAGCTCCCTGCAGCCTTGACCTCCAGGGCTCCAGGGATCCTCCCACCTTAGCCTTCTGAATAGTTGGGACTACAGTCATGAACCACCATCCCCAGCTAATTTAAAACAAAATTTTAGAGATGGAGTCTTGCTCTGTTGCCCAGGCTGGTCTTAAACTCCTGGCCCCAAGCAATTCTCCCACCTCAGCCTCTCAAAGTACTGGGGTTATAGGCATGAGCCACCATACCAGGCCTGTTTGTTAAATGTTTAATTATTTTCAACATTATTAGACTCCACTGGGCAGCAGCTATTTTATTGCTACTTAATAAAATGAATCTAGTTGAACTTATTTCAGAACCATTTTCTATACAAACCATATTATACCTATAATAATCTAATTCCTCTCTGCTCCATATAGACTTTTTGTTGTTGTTTTTTCAGACAGACTCTCACTCTGTCGCCCAGACTGGAGTGTAGTGGTGTGATCTCAGCTCACTGCAACCTCCATCTCCCAGGTTCAAGCGATTCTCCTATCTCAGCCTCTTGAATAGCTGGGATTACAGGCATATGCCACTATACCCAGCTAATTTTTTGTATTTTTAGTAGAAACAGGGTTTCACCATATTGGCCAGGCTGGTCTCAAACTCCCGACCTCAAGTGATCTGCCCCTCAGCCTCCCAAAGTGCTGAGATTACAGGTGTGACCCACTGCACCAGCCACTATAGACTTTTGTAATGAGCATGAATAGCGTTTGTTTTAAGATTATATGAACACATAGGCATACATTAAAAGGTTGTAATATTTAATAGAAAGGGCCTCTTAATACCATATTGTTTTAATTTGTTTTATATTTAAATTTTAAAAATAACCAAGAATAAAGATCTCTCTTCCTTTGACTTCATACTTTATTGATTAACTAAATAGAATTTTGGGCCACCTTAGAAATTGACATTTAACAAGTTACAGCTGAATAAATTTAAACAACTCCAGAATATACAGTCTTCTAACTTAGGCTCAAATCCCAATTAAGGAATAGTAATTGATAATCTACTAAATTATGCCCTTTTTATTCGATTTAAAAATAAAAGCTTCAGGCCAGGTGCAGTGGCTCATGTCTGTAATCCCAACACTTCGAGAAGCATAGTCAGGAAGACTGCTTGAGGCCAGGTTTTGGAGATCGGGCTGGTCAATATAGTGAGAATTTGTTTCTCTTAAAAAAAAAAAAAAGTAAAAATTTAAAAATGTAAAGGTTCAGTTTAAATTTAGGACTCTGCTTTTATGGTGAAGTATAGTCAAGTGCCTTTGCTTAACCATGAAAAAATAAGTTCAAAAAGTAAGCATAGACTGTACCTTTCCAGGAGAACTTATTATCCACTTGAGAAAAAGCAAAGCTGCCTAGTGCTGAAACTCTTAAATACAAGCATTTGCTTTTGAACAGCAGATGTGATTACAAGTGAGTCTCATCTGTTCATTAGCAGACCATTCAGAAGTTCAGTGTCACTTGTAATCTTTTCGCATTTGGAAGTCAATATGGATGCATTTCTTTTTTTGTTTTTTGTTTGTTTTGAGACGGAGTCTTATTCTGTTGCCCAGGCTGGAGTGCAGTGGTGCAATCTCAGCTCACTGCAACCTCTGCCTCCCGGGTTCAAGCAATTTTCTTCCCTCAGCTTCCCAAGTAGCTGGGATTACAGGCACGTGCCACCATGCCCAGCTAATTTTTTGTATTTTTAGTAGAGACTGATTTTCACCATGTTGGCCAAGCTAGTCTCCACCTCCTGACCTTAGATGATCTGCCTACCTCAGCCTCCCAACATGTGGAGGTTACAGGAGTGAGCCACTGCAGCCGGCCTGGATGCATTTCTTTGTATTTATTGAGTAATAGGGAGGCCCTTTCCCTAAAAATCCTGGAATATTATGTTTTTAGTAGATTTTCTTCTACATTTATTTTTAATTATAGTCAATATTTACATTATGAATAGAGTTTTGCTGTTAAAGTTTTATAAAACATCTTACTTTTGTGCGTATTTTACTTTCTCTACAGTTTTTGGCTGAAGATTATACACTAGTAGATGTTCTCTACTATGTTACACGTGATGACTTAAAATGCTTGAGACTAAGGTACCACTTTTCTTTCTGTTGTCACAATGGAAAGAGCACCAGGCTAAGATCAAGCAAAATGAGTTACCTACCTAGGCTGGGTCTCTAATTAGCTTTGCAGTTCTGGATAGAGCTCTCTAGCTCTTAGCTGCTCTGAGTAAACTGAGTTAGTTGGAACATACTATTTTTGAGGGCTCTAATAACCAATATTTCTGAATTAGTGAGTGAAAAATCAACTGGAAGGTTTTTTTTAATAATATGCAAACTAAGTCCATGCAGATATTGTAAAGCTGCCTTAAACAAGTGCTTTTATTTCGTTCATGATAGTGTTATACTTCATAAATATTTTGAGGAGGTGCTGATTTGGCCCCCAAAAACCTGGTATAATCTGATATAATTTCTTATTGATTAAGGCCAAGCATATAACGATTATACCCACTATTATAAAGACAAATTTCAAAAATGTTGAAAATCTAAAATGATGGTTTGGGACATGGCACTTTGTGGGAGTGAAAAGGGAAGGAATGGAGGGATGATGAGAAAATATATACAAAAAGAATACATAATGACTGATCAGACTTTGGGATCTTCATGTTCTGACCAGAGCAGATGAAAGCTAAGAAGTCACTTTTCTGTTTCAAGGGCAATTTTTCCAATGAAATGTTCTCTTCACCATGTTTTTATGTCTTTCAACAGGGGCGGGATGCTGTGCACACTGTGGAAGGCCATCATTGACTTTCGAAACAAACAGACTTGACTGTTGCTCAATTTAATCTTCAGTGGAAATTCTCAAAATTAATACAGAGCTGATCTTCTTGGGGGCGGGAAAATCAAAGGGAGAGGAGAAAGGAGCTGCACTTTACATCCAGTATTTGTTTACTCATGTTAAAAAAAAACAACAAAAAACAGACAAAACACACTGAAATTTCCTAACTACTTCTATTTCTATAATTTTTAAGGACTCTTCATAAGGACTCTCAAAATAATCCTGGACATTAGAACACTAATGTTCAGGAAGATTTTAATCTCAGCATTTTTATGGAAATATTTTTAATGCAGCAGCTATTGCACTTCAGCCAAATGTTTATTTCACACAAAACAGATATAACATTTCATATGATTGTGCACCACTGGAACAAAACCTAAATGTGACCATAACTTTTTAGGCTTCTATGTGTTTGTTAGATGCTCTAATAATATGAGTAGCAATGCGTAATTTCAATTACTGTATAAAGTTTATGTTTTTTTAAGTGTGCAGAATCTGAGATCAATGGTTTTTACTTGTCTGTGTTGGTTATAATATTGACTATTTTGTAAGTTAAGTTTCTGACCTATAGTACATTTGTTTGAGTCGTTTATGTACTACTGAACTGTACCAGTTGCACATGCCTGAACTGTAGTAATGTTAGCTTGTTCTAAAGCTATCCATTGTGTCATATTCACTCTAAAAATTAAAAAGACGCTCAACATACTGTTTTGATAACTTCTAAAGAATTCTTATTTTGTGTTGACAAACCAGATAATCTGCCGTGTTAAATTTCCAGTCACTTCTCCAGCTGTAACCTGAAGTAGAATCTGCCTTCTATTCAAACAGTCAGACAGCTAACATCCAGGTTGTTCCTCGGAGGAACAGAGGTTAAGAAAGATGGTAAGCCCGGGCAACAAAGTGAGACCCCCATCTCTACAAAAACTCAAAAAAATCTGCTAGGTGTGGTGGTGCACATCTGTGGTCCTAGCTATATGGGAGGCTGAGGCAGGAGGATCACGTGAGCCCAGGAGGTTGAGGCTGCCGTGAGCCACGATGTGCCATTGCACTCCAGCCTGGGCAACAGAGTGAGACCTTGTCTCAAAAAAAGAGAAAGAGGATGAAGAAAAAAAAAGAATAAAGGAACGTCAGTATATTTTTCTCAATGCCCCAGGTTATCTTGGATGACTATTGTATATCTTAAGGGTTCTGCAGAGACCATCTTAATGGAGAATACTGCATTTTTTTGTTGGCTGTTTTTTGGGTTTTTTTGAGACAAGAGTCTCACTCTGTTGCTCAGGTTGGAGTGCAGTGGTGCAATCTCAGCTCACTGCAACCTCCACCTCCTGGGTTCAAGTGCAACCTCCACCTCCTGGGTTCAAGTGATTCTTGTACCTCAACCTCCTAAGTAGCTGGGATTATAGACATGTCCCACTACACCCATCTAATTTGTATTTGTGGTAGAGATGAGGTTTTGCCATGTTGGCCAGGCTGCTCTTGAACTCCTGGCCTCAAGTCGTCTGCCCACCTTGGCCTCCCAAAGTGCTGGGATTACAGGTGTAAGCCACTGGGCCTGGCCAATAATACTACATTTTTCTATCTCCTTAATTTTCACGTATTTGGATTTTTTTTTTAATTTTAAGCTGAAGAGTATATTATTATAAGCCTGCCCATATTAATCAGAGGAAGTCTAATGCTCCTAGAGAGAATAATGAAGTACATTTTCTTAAATACAAAGGAACCTATTTTTAGGAAGGATAGAAATAACATAGAGCTGTTTATATATCATGATTTCACTGGTATATAAGTCTTTGGCAAAGCAAAAGTCATCTTTATTTTGATGTGAAAATCAAGGAACAGTATATTTTATATTGCATTGGAGTATTCAAAACATTCTCACTAATGTTTTCTGATTGATTGAGACAGGGTCTCACTCTGTTGCCTAGACTGGAATGCAGTGGTACGGTCACAGCTCACTGCAGCCTTGCCCCCCTGGGCTCAAGCAGTCCTCCCACATCAGCCTACAGAGTAGCTGGGACTACAGGGGCACACCACTACACCCAGCTAATTTTTACATTTTTAGTAGAGTTGGGATCTCAGTATGTTATCCAGGCTGGTCTAGAACTCCTGACCTCAAATGATCCTCCTGCCTTGGCCTCCCAAAATGCTGGGATTATAGGTGTGAGGCACTGCTTCTGGCCTCTTTTTTTAACATCCTAATTTGGAGGACAGAGTTGCCTCTTGTATCCTGTGTGGATATTCTGAAAGAAGTGAGGTGTAAATTCATGATGTCATTTGGCTCATACTGAAACACAGAGAATGATCTTTATTAAGCAACAGTTCGTCTTCCCAGTTCTAATGGTGAAGTGTTTCTTTTTACTGTATGTAGGATCAAGCTACCCATCTTAAATCAAATCTTCGATGATACACTCTTTCCTTGGTGCCTTCCTCTTACCCTGTCTTTGTGAGCAGATGAGCCTCTGTCCCTACATGGTTCATAACACATTCCCAGGCCAACACCATTAGCCATTTGTCAGAATTTTGGGTCTCAGGCACAGAAGAAGACAGTTCCGTTATGGAAGGCTCCATTAGGGAAAGGTTCGCATTTGAAACACTTTTAGGATCAGTCTACACCAGTGATTCTTAACTCAGCTCCACATTAAAATGACTTAGATGCTTTTCAAAACTATTGATGCCACCACCTTGGAAAAACTGGGTTTTTGTTGTTGTTTTTTCTTGAGACAGAGTCTCACTCTGTCACCCATGCTAGGGTGCAGTGGCACTCTCATAGCTCACTGCATCCTTGACCTCCTGGGCCCAAGCTGTCCTCCAACCTCAGCATCCCAAGTAGCTGGGACTACAGGTGTGTGCCACCATGCCTTGCTAATTTTATTTTTTGTAGAGACAAGGTCTCACTACGTTGCTCACTCTGGTCTCAAACTTTCAGGTTCAAGTGATCCTCTTGCCTCGACATCCCAAAGTGCTGGGATTACAGGCATGAGCCACTGTGTCCAGCTGGAAAACTGTTTTTACTGGTCTGGGGTGGGGCCCAGATGCCCTTTTCAAAAATTAGTTCCACAGGTGATTTAACATGATCAAGCCTCACCCCCTTCTTTCAGGTGACAGCTGGAGAGGGAAATGGAGAGCCCCTTTCCATAGAAGGAATAGCAAGATGGTTAACATTCATCATTTGTTTATGTAGCAGGAGGCTACACACATAGGCCTGAAGCAAAACTGTAATTCAACTTGTGACCTGGGACAAATTAATTAGCTTGTCCAAGTCAGTTTCCTCATCAGTGAAATGGAGGAAATGCTGTACCTTCACATAGGGCTGTTATAAGATGTAAATAAGAAAATGCAGGCCAGGCGCAATGGCTCACGCCTGTAATCCCAGCACTTTGGGAGGCCGAGGTGGGTAAATCACTTGAGGCCAGGAGTTCAAGATCAGCCTGGCCAGCATGGCGAAACCCCATCTCTACTAAAATTACAAAACTAGCCAGGTGTGGTGTTGCATGCCTGTACTCCCAGCTACTCAGGAGGCTGAGGTACGAGAATTACTTGAACCTTGGAGGCAAAGGTTGCAGTGAGCCAAGATCATGCCACTGCACTCCAGCCTGGATGACAGAGCCAAGACGCTGTCTCAAAAGAGAAAAGACAATGCAGGTGAGGTGGTCAGTACAATGCTTAGCATATAACACACACTGAGATATGCTTGGTGTTTCATCACTTACCCTTCATTCAAAAGTATGTATTAAATACTGGGTACTACATATTGTGGTGCACCAACAAGATACGGTTCTTTCTCCTGAAGTTTCTTGTCAAGGAATCAAGGCAAAGCAGAAACAACAGTGGCGCAGTCAGTGCTATAGTTACATTTACCGTCAGAAGGGGTCAAGGAAAGCTTTCCAGAGGAGCAAAGGTACAGAGCTGAGCCTGCAAAGATGGTTTGGAACACAACAGTTATGCAGCGTTGGTGGCGGAAGTGTTATAAGAGAAACACAACAGGAATTTGCTGGGAGAAGTAGATCTAATGTTCTCTTCCAACTGCATTTTGATCTCTTTCTCCAAATTACATCATTGGATACTTGGTTTCATTCATCCCTAGGCCACTACCTAAAAAAGCTGGGCATTGAGGAATTATTATTAACCCATATGAATGCCACTGTATGTGAGGCACGGTAGCAATGCAGAAGACATATATACCATGCCTACCAAGTTCAGAATGCAGGCAGTGCACATCATGTCATCAAGAACATCTGCAACCTGTGAGCAAATAAAATAACTGATAGTTCTAGACTTTAGGAACACCCCGTAGAGAAGTAGAGGACAAAGTCCCTACTACCAAAAATGTGCATCCGATTGAGGAGGCAAATTTGTAATAAATCATATTTTAACAGCTGGACAAGTAACAGGCCCAGCAAGCCCTGGCGAGGTCCAAAGGACAGGCATGCTGGGAGCCAGGGCAGCAGGAACGGGCTTCATAGAGGAAGTAGACCTTAATCTGGGCCTCGGAGGGAAAGTATCATTAAATATGTTGGGATTAGGGAATTCACTTTGGGCAGAGCAGCTTCAAGAACAAAGGCTAGAAAGCAGGGATTTGAAAGGCGTTCTGGAGAATTAACAACTCCATTGGCTAGAAATATGAGTTACCGAGGTGAAAAGTGGAAATGGGTTAGTAGAGAGCTCAAGGCCCAGTTAGCGGGTGGTCGTTGTGATGGTGGAGAGGTGGAGTTAATATTTAATCATGTAGGAATGGGGAATCTCTTAAAGGTTTTTCAGTAAGGAAGAGGTGTGTGTAAAGTGGCTGTATATTGCAAGATTAATCTGGTTTGGAACATACTGAATTAACGGCAGGATATCTTGAAAGAATTGTGCAGAAACCATTCGGAATGTATTAGTGGAAGTCAGGAGTGAGGTTAAGGGTGTATGTTCTGGATTTGAGAGTCACTGGGATCCAGGATGGAATAGTAAATGAGGGCTGTGAGAGACAGTAAAGATAGAAGGGCTGTGCTGACAAGTTGAGGATGGTGAAAATATCAGAGGGGGGTTAGAAGGGAGGAAGAATCTGAGTCAACAAAGACAAAAGGTCTGCTACAGAGGAATGAGAAAAACCAAGCCAATGGTAGACCAGAAGCAAGGTGATTAGAGGATCAAGTGCTGAAGAAACTCTAGGGGCAGAAAGTCTAGGGGAACGATGGATTTTAAAATACATGATTTGATTTGTAAATATAGGCAAGAAAAAATACATAGCTTTTTTTGAAAAATAACGGCACCGAAATCCACATTTCTTTTCATTATCTTTGATGAACAAAACATACAACAACAGGTTCGGGAGGGTGGGAAGTTAAATAAAGGAAGACATTTTCAGAATCAAAGAGTCTTGAAGGTGTTTATTGGGGTAGAGCCCCTGGGTACAGAAACATTTAGGGATTAGGGAGAAAAAGGGGATGATGTTTTGAAGGAGGCAGTAAGGGAGTAAATGGTGTCAGCTCCTCCCCTGGAATGGGGAACCCTTAAGATTTGGAACGATTCTGAGATAGACGTGGGCGCTCCAGACAGATGGCTTCCATGTTCCAAGTAAAGTACAACTTGAAGTACAACGTGATGGTGTCTGACATTTAACAGATGTCATCCATTCTCTGCAGAGTCACTCAGCAGCCTGCCCTGTTGTAGACACCTGCTCAGGTTTGGAACACACGGTCTGTCTATACAGGGCTTACGTGCAGAATTTTGGTGTGTTTCTTATTTCATTTATTTTTGTTTAACTTGTGGCAGACAAATATAGGTTATCAAAAGAATGGGACAATGAGTAAGCACACACCAAACTAAACAAAACAAAACAAACATCACAAGTCTTGATTTTTTTTTTTTTTTTTTTTTTTTTTGGTCAAAGAAAGAACTCATTGGTTGATTTAAGTCAGTGGTAAATCAGAAGGTTGAAAATAAATCGCCTTCCTTCTCCAGGGTTCTTCCAGATAGTTCAACTCCCTAAATTCCGCTATCAGCTAAGAGAGTATTTCTGATGCTCAAAGAAAAGTGTCTTAAACTCTGATGTTTTAACATAGGGGGAAAAAAAAAAAATCTTTGCTGAGGCCCAAGCTGAGGTCAAAAATTACCTCTGGTGACCTGGTGCTTTATTTTTATTTATTAGAAGTCTCTGATAAGATTGAAATGAATGTGATTTAGGAATATCACATTCTAAATGACCAGTTTGTCTATTCCGTTATCGAAATGGCACTACGGGAAAATTCATCATCACAGACCATAGCAGAAATGTTCTTTAGTTAAATCTCTACCTAGTCATCCAGAAAGCCAGTGAGTAAACCAAATAAAAATAGTTCACTGATCTCCGAGTGGCAAGTTTTGCATGCAAAGATCGTGAAACTTGTAACCCCAGCAAGAAATCCAATACTGTTCTCAGACTCTCCTGGGTCCAGCACTGGTCCAGTGCTGCTGCAGTCCTTGGGAGAGTTTGAAACTGTTTAGAGCTGGCCGGTTATCTTCCGCCAAGCCAGAGTGTGGGAGTGCATTTTAGTATCACCAAGCGGAACTGGTCGCTGCTTGATTTTGTTCAGTATGTTTCCATTTGTGTAGGCTTTTTCCCCCTTCAGCATTTTGTTGCTTATCCTTGAGAGCGAAATTAGTTTTTCCTCGGCTAATAATCTGCTTCTTTAAACAAAGAAAAATTTGTTACCTATTGCTTTTTTTTTTTTTTTTTTTTTTCTGGTCTTCCTGAGCAAGTCAGAAGTCACAAGGTCGTCTACTAATCGAAAACTAAGAAAAAGAAAAGCCACATCAGCCGGCACAAGTCTAACTTGTGTGCCTTCAGGCTCATCAGATACGAACCTGGTGACAAGACAGGGTCGCCCACAGTGGCTTCCTAAAGCGCAGATCCAGGCCGGCTCCCGGCGTGGAATCCGACCCGTGTACTTCGTCTCTCCACGTGGCATCAGATGCTCCGCTGGCGGTCACCGTGAACTCCAGCCCTCGCGGAGCCGACACTGACCTGGCTGCTTCAGAGCTCGGAGGGGAATAGCGTCCGCGTGCCCTCGCCCCACCTGGGCTGCTCCTCGCGGACCGCCCCTCGTCCCAAGCCCTAGGAGGCGCCAACAAGCCTCGCCGACCCCGCTCCAGATCCCCGGGAGCCGGCAGGGGGTCGGCCGCGGCGACCGGAAGCTCCGGACCGAGGTGCAGGTTCCGTCTGCTGCTCTACCAGCCGAGACCCAGCCGCGGCGGTCTGAGCGGCTGCCACGCCGCACCTGCCCGCGAGGGGGCGCGCCCGGCCCAGGCCTCCGCCGGCCGCCGCGCTCTCTGACCCCGCCCTCCGCTGTCCCCTGACGGCGCTTACCTGTCTGGGCCGCGGGCCCAGGAGGCGGGGGCCCGTGGGAGCCGAGCCGAGGAAAGGGCGGAGCGGCTCTCCGGGCGCGTCATCGGAGCACCATGGCGGAGCTAGGAGCTGGCGGCGACGGTCACACGGGCGGCGACGGCGCTGTGCGGACCGAAACAGGTGACCGTGCAGTGGGGATAGTGGGGGTCCCATGTGCGAGGGCGGGGGACGGCTAGCCCGGTGGGCGGGCTGGCACCGAAATCACCCGGCGCCGGCGCCCCGCTCCCCGCCCGCGCGGCCGCGGCCCCGGCCCGGAACCGCCGGCCCTGTGCGCCGCGGACCCGGGCTCCGAGAGCGCCTTTCCCCGCCCTTCGCCCCCGCGCCACGTCCGCCCCGCTCGGCCCCGGCCAGCCCTCGGGCGCCCCACCGCGACTCTCCCGCAACAGGTGGAGGGGACCCGGGGGGCGCGGGCTGGGGAGGAAACGGAGAGACCCGTCCGCTGCCCTCCCCGCCGCGGGCTCGAGTCTAATTCAGTTGAATGGGAAATCGTAACCCCCAGACCAAGCCAGCGGCCGCAGAGGTGTCGGCCAGGTGCGACTGGCAGGAAGGACAGTTTCTGGGCACCTCCTCCCGCCTTCCCAGGTCGCCCCGGGTGCCGGGGGCTCCTCGGCGGGGTCGGTGTGGGGCAGAACCGCGGGGTGAGCGGCGCTCGCCCCCCAACGCGGTGTCCGCAGTGGCGACGACTCTCGTCCGAGGGGACCGAGCTCGGAAGGGCAGGGGCCCGGTGCAGCACGTTGGGGCTTTGCGGGAGCGGGCTTGACGGGATCAGAGATTCGTTGACTTGTTAGAGTTCTCAGACTTTTTTGTTTTTAGTCTGTGCAGGAGCCCGTAGTAGGAACGTTGGCTCTGCAGCCCGGGATTTGGTGGTCAGGCCTCTGGTGTTGAGGTTGCCCCTCCCCCACAACCTCCAGGGGTACCCTTAGGGACGGGGGATCACGTCCCCAAGACCAGCAGCAAGGCTTCCCACCCCAACCCATCTCTCCATAGTATGAAGCCGATTTTTCTTCCTCGTGATTTTTTTTCTCTAAAGTCTGTCTTGCAAATCCGTCCCTCCCCACCGGTCCGCTCTTCTATTCCTGGCCTGTAAGCTGTTTCTGTAGCTTCCTACACTTGGGATGGGGGCGGTGAGGCAGTTTCTTACTTTAAAAAGAAATTCAAATCTTAGACTCCCCAATTGCAAGCTGTTTTCCACTTCCATACACTCACAATCGGAAGCAATTGTTTCCTCAATGTTAAGAATCACTGTTTCCCCACCATCGATTTAAATAGTATGTTTATTTTAACGTGAAAGGTCCAGAGAGTTCTGAAACAGTATTTGCAAATTATGTATCTGCTATTGCTAGGAAGAGGTTGGGTACCTAAAATCTAATGACTTAATGCCTTCAGCCAAGATACCTGAGGTTGAGACTGACAAAGTGTCTTGAACTTGTTTATTTTTAAGTCATGCTCCTTCCTGTAGGGTGTTTTGTCTTAATGTATTTGCAAGATTGGTAGATCATTATTTTGGTTTGGGGTGGAGAAGAGATGCCTTTGTAATTGCTTTGGGGAATTTGATGAGCTGGGATCCCTGAGATGGGGCTCCCCCAAGGGAGGGCCCCGGGAGAGCCGCATCCTCATTTGTAAATATGCGGCATGATTTTGGTGCCTAACCCTGCCCTGCTTGTGAAACAAAATTTTTCTAGCGCCCTGTCAGTCTGTGCTCAAAAACAAACTTTCTAGAATCTGCACGTGAACAACTTGTTCAGACATAAGTGAACTATAAACTGTAGCATATTCAGTGCCTGAGCATGTTAATAATAGGCCATGCTTCCAACAATTAATATACAAATCAACCATGTGCCTGTCAGTGTAAAATTTCTTTTATTAAAAAAGGGAGTTAAATTGGCTGCTGTATCCTTCATAGAAAACATTTCTTCCACACTTTTGCCTAAAAACTTTAATTTCCAAAGGACACATTTTATATATGGTCTTGAATAATTCTACTTTATAATTATTTTCACTGAAAACTTAATTCTGGCCTCAGATCTCTGTCCTATTTTTCTACCCTGAGGTTACTATTAATGTTTTTAGTCTTCAGCAGCATTTGTATCAGCAGGTGCTGAAGAAAGAAGGAAGGTGTAAATGTACTTTTTAAAAATCTGGGTGACAGTATTTTCAGAGAACAAGTGAGATTGTTTGAATTTCAGCAACTTAAGTTATTACATATATTTAAGATACATGACCTATATTTGAATATGAGACTTTAGTACTTTATTCTGGTGAGCTTATTTCACGTTATACACATCCAAATACTGAAAGTGTCTCTCTTTTTTTTTTTTTTTAACATCAGAGGTTTGTATGGAAATGGCGGGGTGGAGGGGGCGGCAGGGGAGTGGACAGAGAGACCTGTATTAGCATCAAGAGGTGAAAATTGCCACTTGAAATGAGAACATTTCTTGAGGGATTCTTTTTCTTTTTCTTTTTAGATCTCCTTATTATGAGGTAGAGCCCACTCTTAAGTAGCTCTTAGTTTTTGTGTCTCTGTGCAAGACTGGTCTAATTTTAGGCCACTTCAGATTAGAATCTCAGGTTATTATAAAAATAATACCTGTAATGTGTTCAGAATTACATGCGCGCGCGTGTGTGTGTGTGTGTGTGTGTATCAAAGATGGATTGACAATGAGATGAGACTGTTCTTAAGCATATTGAAAGGTATTATATAAATCCAACATTTAAAAACCATATTTCAGTGGGTATATATTTATCTTCTACTCAAAGGTGGTCAAATCACATTCCTTGTGGTGAAAACGTTTATTTTTCTTGAGGATGAAAAATTCTTCCAATGTAATATTTTTCTTATCAATAGCCAAAGTTAAGCAAGAGCTGGGCAAAAAATTGCCTTGGAAACACGTTTAAGACGTCACCACTAGAGGATGTCAAGTACTTTTTCAGGCTTTTTTGAGTAGTCGACTTAAGATGGGTGATTTTCACAAAACTGCCTCGACCCAAGCTTTGTTTATTTAATTTTATGCTCACGTTCAAAAGCTGTGGAAAGCAAGTGTGTCGCACTGGTTTAACAGTTTGATAGCCTTTTTTAAAAACCTCCTGAACTAAAAGCAAATTTAAAGCTGCTTTTGATTATTTCCTGAAGCTTTGATGCACAAGAGAATCAGTTAATACCAATGACCTGTCAATTCTGTTGCTATTTTGGGAAGTGAGTCATGACTTAGAATCTGGAATTGGGCATTTTCTCCTCTTTAGCAAACTGTGTGGTGAACGTGGCTTCCTTTGTGACCATCCTTTCATGAACTTTTCCAAATCAAACAGTGATCTTGTAGGCGTCACTTAACTCTAAGGGTCGACATTAAATGTCCGCAATTAAAAACTGTAAGATAGGGGCCCAGGCTGCCATTTGGTATTGATCTTGTCCAATTTGAAAGAGATGCTCCATTCACTTAGCTAGACAGCTTTTCTCCCATCCTATATGGCTGTTACCTTTACATCTTGCTAAGTAGGAGGAAATGTTATTATTAGATTAGGCATTTGTGCTCATGAGCATGCATTTATATGATATTGATAGGTGTGTGTGAAATATTTTTACACAGTTTAATCATGTGGAGGAGTTTTTAAAAACTCAGGCCTCATATTAATGTAAGAATTGAAATACTAAGGCTTAGAATAAAAAATGTGTACCTTCTGTATATTCAGCATTATGATGGTTAGAAGGATCATTAGAACAAATGATCCTTGAATTTAGCAAGGAAGACAAAATCCACCAACAAACAGTTGCAGGTTATGAGTTCAGTGAAGGAGGAATTACTTCCAGCTATGATCAGCAGAGACTACAACCAGATACGACACTGAAGTTAAATTTTAAAAAGTAATGGAACTGGAGATCATTATGTTATGTAAAATAAGCCAGGCAGAGAGAGACAAACATGGTATTCTCTCACTTATTTGTGGAATCTTAAAATCAAAACAGTTGAACTCATGGACAGAGAGAGTGGAAGGATGGTTACCAGAGGCTGAGAAAGGGAGTGGGGAGTGGGGGTGGAAGGTGGCAGGGAGGTAGGGATGGTTAATGGGTTAAAAAAAAAAAAAAAAAAAAAAGGCCAAGAGCAGTGGCTCATGCCTGTAATCCCAGCACTTAGGGAGGCTGAGGTAGGCAGGTCACATGAGGCCAGGAGTTCGAGACCAGCCTGGACAATGTCATGAAACCCCATCTACTAAAAATTAAAAAACTAGCCTGGTGTGGTGGCATATGCCTATAGTCCCAGCTCTTTGGGAGGCTGAGGCAGAAGAATCACTTGAACCCTGGAGGTGGAGGTTGTGGTGAGCCAAGATTGCACCACTGCACTCCAGCCTGGGCAACAGAGCAAGACCATGTCTCAAAAAACAAAAAAAAATTAAGATCTATTTGATTGCACAGCAGGGCGATTATAGTCAATAACTTAATTGTATATTTTAAAATCACTAAGAGTGTAATTGGATTGTTTGTAACACAAAGGATAAATGCTTAGGGGATAGATACCCCATTCTCCATGATATAATTATTTCACATTGCATGCCTGTATCAACATTTTATACACCGAAATATATATACCTACTAGGTACCCACAAAAATAAAAAAATGTAAACATAATTTTAAAAATAAAAAAATAAACTTTTAAAAGTGGGTAAGTAGGTTATAAAATTGGATGAAGGAAAGGGAGAAAAACAAAGGCGCAGATAAGGAAAAGAGCGAAGTTTTGGTCATAGTGACAGGTATAAAGCTCAGAGAAAGTCTTGGATCAGTTAGGAGTGATTGTTCATTGAAGTCAAATTGTGGAAGGCCTGAAGGCCAAACTGAAAGGTTAGTACATTTTTCTGGGGTGGGGTGGGGGAAGTGTTGAGGAGTCTTGATAATAAAGGATATTGATTAAAGCATGAATAATCAGGTAGTCTGTGCCCATGAATCTTGAAATCTTGATTGCAAGTTCTAACAAGAGCTCACCTGTGCCTTTAGCTAATGAAAGCAAAGTTCCTGCCTCTGGGAAAGTCATTCTCTTTCGTTGATTTTTTTTTTTTTTTTTTAATGCTGCTTTGGGAAGGGTGCACCTATAATGATGAGCATGCATAAGGAACATCTTCCTAGCCAAATTAGCTAAATCTCTGGAGTGATAGGTCTATTTAGCTGGACCTCATTTCAAAGTAGGAATGCAGACTAGGGGATGGAGTGAAGAAGAGTTCAATGACATACAGACCAACTTTGAGATTCCTGCAGAAATCCAGGCAGTCATTAGCATGGCAATAGGAAGAGACGATTAATTTAAGGTTCTGCAGGAGCATGTATCAAAGGATTGCAGGTAAAAAGGTGACTTGTGAGACTTTTTTCCAAGTTTGAGTTTGGCTCATTGACTTATTGGAAAATATTCATGAGGAGGACTTGTTTTGTTTTTTACCCCAAAGCGGGGCGGTGGGGGGGATCTTGCTTTGTTGCTCGGGCTGGACTTGAACTCCTGGGCTCAAATGATCCTCCCAGCTCAGCTGCCCAAGTAGCTGAGACTACAGGGATGCACTACTGTGTCCAGCAGAACCAGGTTTTGGTGGGAGAAACAGAGGAAAAGAAACCCTCTGCTTTAGATATGAAAATGTGTGGTACAGCAGAGATCTGTAATTGGAAATGTTCAATAGGCTGCTGGAAGTATGGGACTAACAGAGAAAAATAGAGGTCAGAACTTTGGGATTCAGTCTATAGAGGAAAAATGATTGAAGGTTTGGGAGTGAGGAGAGCTCAGAAAGAAAAACCACAGAGGGGCGAGTCAACATGTAAAGCGTGGGAGGAAGAAGAGCCAGCAAAGCAGACAGATGGAAAAGCACAGCTGACCAATGTCATACCTGCTGAGAGGGATGGAGAGGCCAGGGATTCAAAGACTGATGAAGACATTTTACAAAAAGCCGTTGGTTTGGTTACAGGTAGTCACTGACCAACCCCAGAAGAGGAATTTCAGTTGTTGGTGTAAGAGATGGGGCTACATCAGATTATAAGTGATTATGAGATAAGCAGTTTGGGAAGGAAAGGTAGCCAATTTAATAGACTCTCCCATAAAGCTTGCTGGTGAAAGGAAAAGGTTACAAATTCTTGAATAGGCAGAGGGATTTTTAAAATTTTATCTTTTGCATACAGGCCAGAGCATGGCGGCTCACACCTGTAATCCCAGCACTCTGGGAGGCTGAGGCAGGCAGATGACTTGAGCTCGAGCTCAGGAGTTCGAGACCAGCCTGGGCAACATGGCAAAGCCCCGTCTCTACTGAAAACACAAAAATTAGCCAGGCATGGTGGCATATGCCTATAATCCAAACTACTCAGGAGGCTGAGGCAGGAGAATCACTTGAACCTGGGAGGCAGAGGTTGCAGTGAGCCAAGGTCACACCACCACACTCCAGCCTTGGTGACAGAGTGAGATTCCATCTCCAAAAATAAAAAATAAAAAATTTGTGTACAAAAAAATTACTGATTTTTGTTTTGAGTTTTGTTGAATGTGTAGAGTAATGTAACCACCACTGCTATCATGATCTCAAAGAGTTCTCTGCCTCCAACCCAAATTCCCTAATGCTGCACCTTTATAGTGAGACTCTCTTCCTACACCTAACCCCTGGCAACCTCTGATCTGTTTACCATCTTCCTAATTTTGCCTGTTTCAGAATGTCATAAAAGTGGAATCATACGTTATATAGCATTTTGAGTCTGGATGTCTTTTCACCCAGCATAATATTTTTGAGATTCAGGCATGCTGAAGTGGTTTGCCATTGTATGGAAGTATCACAGATGGTTTATCCACCCATTGAAGAACATTTGAGTTGTTCCCAGGTTCTGGCAATCATGAATAATGCTGCTATAAACACTTTGTTACAGTGAGCCTAGTTTTCATTTATCCTGGGTAAATACCTAGGAGTGGGATTGCTGATTCATGCAGCTGTACACTTAACTTTCTAAGAAATGGCCAAGCTTTCCCAGAGCGTCTGTACGACTTTATATCCTTACAAGCAATGTATGTGAGTTCTGGTTGCCCTGCATCCTCACTAATACTTGGTATTGTGAGTTACGTTTGTTTTTAAAATTTTAGCCATTACACCAAGTTCTTTGAGTAGGAACATAATCACATCAAAGTAAAGTTGTGCCTTTTTAATGCTAACCCATGCTCACATGAATTAGGAGAACCTGGAGGTAGTGTTGATCCCAGAGCTCAGGTAGAGAGTTTGTATTTGGCTCTAACAGCTTTATTCTGTCTCATTCTTTTTTCCCCAAAGAATTTCTTTTCTTGTTTTTAAATTTTTTTTTTTTTTTTGAGACGGAGTTTCACTCTGGTTATGCAGGCTGGAGTGCAATGGCACAATCTCGGCTCACCGCAACCTCTGCCTCCTGGGTTCAAGCAATTCTCCTGCCTCAGCCTCCCGAGTAGCTGGGACTACAGGCGTGTGCCACCCTGCCCAGCTAATTTTTGTATTTTTAGTAGAGACGGGGTTTCACCATGTTGACCAGGATGTTGGTCTCGATCTCTTGACCTTGTGATCCACCCCCCTTGGCCTCTCAAAGTGCCGGGATTACAGGTGTGAGCCACCGCGCCCGGCTCTTGTTTTTAAATATTAACACACCATTGCTGGCTTGAAGATCCATAGTATCTCTTAATTCCTGTGGAGTATGCATTCTGAAGTTAATTCTGGACAGACATGCTGTTATATAGCACATTCCCTGCTCATTCAAGTTCTGTCTTCCTCCTTAATTGTCTGTCTTCTAATCCTTTGAGATATGGCTTTCTAGAACTTGGAAATAACTTGTTTTGTTGTTAGAAAGCTAGACATATGGGTCATATACTTTGTTTATTATCATGATTAATTCCTGTTGGCACATTCTATATTGTCAAACTGGATACTTATCAGCTCTCAGATACAGTGCTTTGTAAAGTCTTGATAGTCTATCATTGGAAGTTTAATGAGTTGTTCTAAGGCTCTGTAGGCTAAATATGAATGGGATTTAAGTTTATTCTTTTTTATAAAATCCAGTTTTAGGGTTTGTCTAGTTCTCTGGCGGTGATACTTTCTACCTTTTTACTTTCTTAGCTCTTGTAAAATTCTGAGTCCTGCTTGTTGACACATTTAAATGGCATTTGGATTTTCTCTTCAGTATTAGTCTCCTTAGTATCTTTTTAATTTGAGAAATAGCCTGTTGAAAAAGATCTATGAGATTTTTTTTATTTGGTACCACTTTGAATTTCTTTTTTATACATTTTTTGAGATGGAGGCTCTCTCTGTTGCCCAGGCTGGAGTGCAGTGGCACGATCTTGGCTCAGTGCAACCTCTGCCTCCTAGGTTCAAGCAATTCTCATGCCTTAGCCTTCTGAGTGGCTGGGACTGTAGTCACCCACCACCATGCCTGCCTAATTTTTGGATTTTTAGTAGAGACAGGTTTTGCCATGTTGGCCAGGCTGATCTTGAACTCTTGAGCTCAAGCGATCTGCCCAACTCAGCCTCCTAAAGTGCTAGAATTACAGGTGTGAGCCATCACTCCCGGCCCCACTTTGAATTTTGATTTGAAGAGTAATATATAGTATTTGAAAGTGAGAACTGCATTCAACAGTTCTTCATCCTTGATGCTCTTGTAGAAATAGTTGTGAAAAAAAGAATCATGAGAAAATGCCAAGGAGGAAATGCCCACCTGACCAGAGGGCACAGACGAGTACCGGGATGCAAAACAAAGCAGGGAGAAAGCTGGGAGCAATGCACTTGGCTTATGTGAGCTGCACTTCAAGGCACTGTTAGTAAATGTATATATTTAAGTTTAGAGTATTGAGATTTGGGGTATCTTAAAATGTCTTCTGTGACTTTTAAAATTAAATGCTATGAAAGCCTCCTTTTTGGAGTTGGCTTTCTGGTAAAGAGAACCATCCTTCACTATGGCATAACCTCAGAGTATAAAACTTATTTCCCCAACACTGTTGAATGTAGAAAATAAGTTCTCTAGGATCAGTTTAAATGTCAAGGTAGGCCGGGCATGGTGGCTCTTGCCTGTAATCCCAGCACTTTGGGAGGCCAAGGTGGGTGGATCATGTGGTCAGGAATTTGAGACCATCCTGGCCAACACGGTGAAACCTGGTCTCTACTAAAAATACAAAAAATGAGCCAAGCATGGTGGCATATGCCTGTAATTCCAGCTACTTGGGAGGCTGAGGCAGGAGAATCACTTGAACACAGGAGGCGGAGGTTGCAGTGAGCCAAGATCGCCACTGCTCTCCAGCCCGGGCAACAAGAGGGAAACTCCTGTCTCAAAAAAATAAATAAATAAATAAATAAAGCTCAAGGTGAAATTCTAGAAAGGAGCCCTTCCTTTAGCACCTCCACCCCTCATCACAAAGCCTCCTTGCACAAAGCAATAATGTGCACAATAATTGGCTGTAAGATGTTTTCCTGGAGCAAAACTTTTGGCTGCTTCTCAAGATTTGAATTTGGGCTTCTGGTTCTCAGAAGCTCTTGACCCAAGTCTTTTGGGTGGCAGGCACACCAGACAGGACCTGATTGCCTACTTCTTGCGTTCCAGCTGGATTGATTTCTCTTCATGGTAGATGCCCCAGATTAGTTCAGTGACACCCTTCACCACAGCCCCGGTGGGTTCATTTAAATATGGGTCACTCCTTGACCCTAAGGTTATGCTGTGAAGTGTGCTGGAGCATCATTGATTCACATCATTGGCTCGAAATTATGGCGGTGATTTAAAATCACCTGGAACCATTTGAATATCAGGATGCCCAGGTGGCATCCCAGGTAATTATCTGAGAATCTTGCAGGATGGGAGTCAGGTGGCAGTGTTTTTAAAACTCCCCAGATGGGCCAGTGGCTCATGCCTATAATCCTAGCACTTTGGGAGGCCGAGGCGGGCGGATCACAAGGTCAAGAGATTGAGACCATCCTGGCCAACATGATGAAATCCTGTCTCTACTAAAAATACAAAAATTAGCTGGGCGTGGTGGCACGTGCCTGGCATCCCAGCTACTTGGTATAGTGAGGCAGGAGAATTGCTTGAATCCAGGAAGTGGAGATTGTGCCACTGCACCCTAGCCTGGCGACAGAGTAAGACTCTGTCTCAAAACAAAAACAAAAACAAAAACAAAATTCCCCAGATGATCCAGTGTGCAATCAGTGCTGAGGACTACTGGTTCAGAACCATTTCCTATTGCGCTCCCTTCCATTTGACCATTGTGGTGGGCGGTGTCAGGTGTGTGCACCCTGCTTATGGAAACCACATGGAAAATCATAATAGCAATTATCCTAAATCTAGTGAGTTTACTCAAGTTATCTCTTATTTTGCCCCAGGACTTGTTTGAAGGAAATACAGATGTGAATACAGCTATGAGTACAATTGAATAGCTAAATATGCACACATACACTCATGTACCCATGTATGCACTTTTCTGTATGAATATGCACAGTTAGACAAAATACCATTCCACTTTCTTTTTTTTTTGACTTTGCTTAGCTCCCGCATTGCCTTCCTCTCCCTCCTGCACCTCAAAACCAGGAAAGGTTAATTTGGGATAGAGATTAAAGTATTTTGTAGAAAATTATATACTTCTCCTAGAGATCTTTCTGGTGACCCCTGACCTCTAATCACCAGGTCCCTGGCTCTGGAGACTGGGCCTTGTTTCTTCTGTCTATAAGTAGTTGACCCAAGTGTGACCTTTTCCCTTCCGTGTGACCGGATGCTAAGACCCTTCAGGCTAATCTTTCTTGCCTTCACCTCCCGTTTTTCTCCTCCACGCATGCGGCTGTGCCCGAGGTCCAGCTGGTAACCTTTGCGGTTTTTACTGTGCATTTTTTCTCAGCAGGACTATTCACCTTGTGCTTTGATTATCATCTCGGGCTCTACACACCGAAATGTCTGCAGCCACTTCTGGTTTTTGTTCTTGAGACAAGTTCTCACTCTGTCTCTCTCAGCCCAAGCTGGAGTGCAGTGCCACAGTCATGACTCACTACAGCTTTGACCTCCTGCTCTCAAGCTGTTCTCCTACCTCAGCTTCCCGAGTAGCTGAGACTACGGGCACATGCCACCACGCCTGGCTAATTCTGTTTATTTTTTGTAGTTATGAGTTTTCTCTATGTTGCCCAGGCTGGTTTCAAACTCCTGGACACAAGCAATCCTCCCACCTCAGCCTCCCAAAGCGCGGGAATTACAGGCATAAGCCACCACACCCAGCTTACAGGCACTTCTGAGTTGTGTTTTTACCTGCCCCTGAAGTTTTATGGTGCCATCTTTTGTGATTTGAAGCTTTTTCAGGAAGGGCTTACCTTTGGCAACATGATTTTCTGTTCTTTTCTCCTCTTTGCAGCTAGTGTGTTTCTAACTGTGAAGATCAAGGCCAAAATGAAAAGGTCATTAGGGGATGTTGGATGGGACTGATCCCTAAAAAGGAGTATCTTTGATTTCTTTTTAAGATTATATGAAAACTGAGCATGTGTGAGGCTGTGAGGTCTGAAGCTCAAAACTAAGACCAATTATATAGGGGTAATTCTAACCTACTGTTTTGTACAAAGTAGCCGGAGTTTGGCTGCCTGGGTTCCAATCTCAGCTTCACCACTGGGTACCTGTGGGATCTTGGGCATGTCACATCAGCATTCTTTTCCTCAGTGTCTTTCTTTTTAAAATGGATATTGGCCGTATCCTCACAGGGATTAAATGAGTTAACTAAAGTTCTTAGAACAGTGCTTGACAGAACGTAAGCACCAAGTGTTTGTTATCATTCCTGTCCTGATTACTGAAGATTAGTACTGCATTACTGTGAAACGATGGGGATACCCTGGCATGCTGAGTTTCTTCCTTAAGCCATTTTTTATTTATAATACTAAGCTCTCCATAATGAAGGCATCAGAATGTAATGATGATTCAGGCCTCATTGTAACTGTGTGATTACGCTGTCATAGGCTTGGCTCTGGGATCAAAGGCATCATTAAAGCACTTTGGATGATGGTTTTTACCTGTCAAATGTTCCAGAAGGTTGCTGTACACTGCTTCATGAGACCCTTATGTGTTATGTGATCGCACTAAACACCCATAAAAGCCCTTTTTGTTTGTTTGTTTTATTTTGTTTTGAGATGAAGTTTCACTCTTTTCGCCCAGGCTAGAGTGCAGTGGTGCCATCTCAGCTCATGGCAGCCTCCGCCTCCCGGGTTCAAGTGATTCTGCTGCCTCGGCCTCCTGTGTAGATGGGATTACGGTCATCCGGCACCATGCCGAGCTAATTTTTGTATTTTTAGTAGAATCAGGGTTTCACTGTGTTGCTCAGGCTGGTCCTGAATTCCTGACCTCAGGTGGTCCACCCACCTTGGCCTCCCAAAGTGCTGGAATTACAGGTGTGAGCCACCATGCCTGGCCTTGGCTTGTTTTTGTTTCATTTTTATGTTATCCAAAAGTTTTTTTAATGGCTATATTATAGTTCTAATTTTTTTTTTTTTTTTTGACAGAGTCTTGCTCTGTTGCTATGTCACCTAGGCTAGAGTGCAGTGGCACCATCATGGCTCACTGCTGCTTTGACGTCTAGGCTCCCAGGATCCTCCCATCTCAGCCCCCTGAGGTAGCTGGGACTACAGGTACACGCCCCTGTGCCCAGCACGAGCTAATTTTTTTTTTTTTTTCTTTTCGTAGAGATGGGATCTCGCTATGTTGCTCAGACAGGCTTCAAGCTTCTGGGCTCAAGCGATCCTCGTGCCTCGGTCTCCCAAGGTGCTGTGATTACAGGTGTGAGCTATCGCATCCAGCCCATGGTTCTAAATTTTAAATCCTTTGCTAAAATAGTGCCACAGAGGTTATGTTGCTTTGAACCATAGAGAGACAGACCTCCTAACACCCATTTTGATTTTAACCAAGGTACTGTCACCACATTGAATATGCTTCTCTACCAGGAAAGTAAGGGAAACACAAAACTTGCTTTCCATGAGATGTTCATGAGAAGCAGGATAAGTTTGGATTTCTTCAAGCATAGTACATACATGAAATAGAAAATATCAGTAAGTTATCTTACTAAAGTCACAAATTTTGGAAGAAACTTTAAGTGGCAGAGGACCATTTACAAGGTTTATCCTGGGTGTGGTGTGTGGGCATGTATGTGAGGCACATTTCTCGCTAAGAAAATAATATCTTGTTCAACTTTTAAAAAATTTCATAGCTTAGTAAACCTGAAAATACGTCACTTCCTGAGTGGGGTCCTGGGTTTCGATTCTCCCAGCAATGCTCCCAGATTGTCTTTTTGTGTACAGTAGCCACTGTGGAAACATTAAACAAGTGTTCCTTATGCCACCTTTGACATATTAAAATTTGTTATTCAGTAAAAATAGAACTAAATTATGATGGAAAATAAGTCATGTACAGATTTACTTAACACTAGGAATAAACATCCCAATATCCTGGTGAAGATGCCCTCCCTGTGTATGTAAAAAGATATATCCATATGCTTTGTGCAGTGACTATAAGGCCCAGTTAGAATATAAAGAGAGATGTCTCAACAGTGGAAATAAAATGTTGGAATAAATTGATAAGAGGAAAGCTATTTTTAGTCTAGGAGACCTATGAGACTCAAACAACGTTGGATAGAAAAACCCCGTAATCTTATAATCCAGTGAAGCCTCACAAGGAAGAGCCCTAGATTGGCATTTCAGATTGAATCCTTGGTGGCCTAGTTGTGTCTAAAACTGACAGATTTGAGAGTGTCATTTCTTCAACTTATTTACAAAGTAATAAGGTCCAAATATCTGCTGCTCACTGAGAACAACATCAGGGTTAAGAAATAAAATAAAATAAAAAGGGTCCTAACCATCAAGCAACTGTGCAACACAAATCTAAACCGTATATGTGATGAGACCTGTATGTTACTGTAAGTGTTGCAGGACTCATTAATGGCACCCACAGTAGCAAGTAAATCTTTGAGAAGGCTTTGAAAGGGAGAAGGCATATATATGAAATGCCAGAAGGAAGGGGCAGAAGGTTCAGAATTAGAACTCTGGGTATGGAGTTGAGACACCTGTGAATTGGGCATTCTGAACCATTTGTGCAATGTGCAAAGCTTATTTTTTTTCTTACCATAGCACAGTGTTGCTTTCTATTACAGATGTGCCTATCTGGAAACATGTTCACTCAGCAGTTTGCAGAGTTGCAATTATTTTCAAAACAAACAGCTTTTGGTTATTCAAACCTCCCTCTTTTTATTGTAAACACAGTCTTTTTCCAGTATGCTGGATAAAGTCTGGCTCTGGGCAGTAAAGGGACATAGCTGTTGCTTATTTCAGGAACTTGGGGGCAAGTGTCTTCATGCTTGTAGAAACAGGAGCCAGCTAGTACTATTTCCAGCAGAAAATTTCAGAGAAAGGAGAGATTATTATGATTTTGATTCCTTCACTGCAACATTGCCTGTGTCTGGAGAATAGCCATTATACTTTATGAAAAAGGCGAAATGGTCATTTGGGGTGTTTTAGGAAGTTTGCCAGAAGGCTTCTTTGTCGTTATAATCCTTCCGAAGCTGCCATCCGTGGGTTTGGGTCATGGATATGAAAAGTGAAGGGGTTTTAGAGATGAAGTAGGTATCCCCTAAGTGCTTGCCAACCTGTTAATTTTTAAGATGTTAATTTTTTTCATGTAGAGCCCCCTAAAATTTTGATGGCTCTAGGTCAGTCAAGCCTAAGAGAAGATACATTTATCAAAAACAAAAGAAAACAAAAAACCTTACTGGATTGCTAGTAATATCTACTTCGGGGAAATTAATACTTCATATTTTTTTACAAAGTTATTGATGCATTAGGAATATTTTTTGCTTAGCAGTTACGAATTTTAAAAGCTTCCAAACTTGCTACTCAATCCTAAATGTACCTGTATCTATATAATTTAGCTTAAAGGCTTTTGGTGTTCTGGTTGGTTACTGACAATTCTCAATGTGGCTTTCACTGAATGAAAATGGACCAGGCCTCAGACTGACCCACCACAATTGTATAATTTGACATTTCTGTTAGGCGCTTCCTTCCTCTAGGTTAGTTTCACAACTATGCTGGAGAATTGTATGTAATTTATTTTCTTTTGTCAGAATTGGTGTCTTAGGCATTTTTGTGTCACTTAAACATCTGACGCTAGGTCATAAAGAGAAAAGGTTCAATTGGTTCAGGGATCTGCAGGCTGTGCAAGCATGGCACCGACATCTGCTCGGCTTCTGCTGAGGGTCTCAGGAAGCCTGCAGTCGTTGTAGGTGAATCGGAAGCAGGCACATTCACATAGCAAGGGGGTGGGGTGAGGGGAGGTTCCAGACTTTTAAACAACCAGATCTGATGTAAACTAACTGAGGGATAATTTACTTATCACCACAAGGATGGCGCTAAACCATTCATGAGGGATGAACCTCCATGATTAGTCACCTCCCACCAGGTCCCACCTCCAACATTGGGGGTTACATTTCAACATGAGATTTAGAGGAGACGAACATCCAAACTGTAGCAACTGGTTTCAGTTAAGAAATAAACCAAAAACTATTTAAAGTTTAGTGCCTCAAACCTTCATACACTCTTCTCCTGAAAAATGTTTTACCTAACCCTCTCGCCACCTTCATGCATGTATCTGTGTACTTTAGTTTCTTCTAATTGAGAAAGTGGGGTTACTCTATTATAACAGAGAATAATGATTTTTAAAATTTACGTGTCTACTTTCTGAATCATTTAATGTTCAGATGAACAGGCTGCTTAGTTCTCATTAAAAGGGTATATTTGATAATGCTTTTAAGCTCACCGGGGTTTGATTCTCAAAGGGTGATGATTAGTGAAAATAAAGAGGGATTTAATAAGTCTAAGATGCCCTGACCCCAACTGTAGAAACTATATTAATAGAGCATTACAGTATTGGAAAATATCTGAGGAAATAGTATCCACCTTATTCAGTGAAGGTTATGATCATCGATAAATAAACTTTTGACTTTTGAATGGCACACTTTTGTTCGCAGCATGTTGACTTGAATGTGGGAATGGAGTATCTTAATCTCTCTGAGGTTACTGACTGATAGATAATTTTAAGTGTCAGCTGGGCTCGGCTGTGGTGCCCAAACATTAGATGTTGCTGTGAAGGTGTTTTGTGGCTATGATTAACATTTACCATCAGTTGACTTTAAGTAAAGGGGATTATCCTGGCCAATGTGGGTGGGCCAAGTCCAATCAGGTGAAGGCCTGGGAAAGAAGAAGGAGGAGGAATTCTGCCTTAAGGCCAAGACATGGAAATCCTGCTTGAGTTTCCAGACTGCCAGCCTGCTGCACATATTTCACACTTGCTAGTCCTCACAGTGGCAGTAGCCATTATTCTTTAAAATAAGTCTTTATATACAATATATTTCTCTCCAGAGAAACAGAAGCGAAAATACTATTGGTTCTATTTCCCTGAAAGAATCTTGACTGATACTCTGACCCTCAGGAAGAAAAGTAGCAGTTTTCACCCAAAATCATGCAAATCATTTTAATTGTTTTTTAAGAGATAAAATTTTAAAAATCTTCCCTGATTTTTAAAGGTAAAAACAGAATATTAAACTTTTAGTAAAAAAAAATGAATGTCTTTTAATTTCAGGGGGTTTTAGGAGAAAGAAGTGGAAAGAGTGGCAAAGTAGCAAAGGACAGTGGTTCGGTTTAGATATGGTTACATGTTGAAATATGACATCCAGCGTTGGAGGTGGAGCTAGTGGGATGCAAATGGAAAGTCGAGTTATATGATCAAGAGAGACCCCTCAGGCAGAGAAAAAAAGCAAGGCTGAGATAAAGCCCTTTCCTTTGCCATTGCTATCACCTCTGCATTTACTGACGTGGCTTCATTTTGTAAGCAACTCTGAGTTGCTGATCCCTCATGAATGGCTTGGTATTCTTCTCACGGTGTTGAGGGGATTCTCATTCTGTTCGTTCACTTGAGAGCTGGTGGTTTAAAAGAGTCTTGCATCTCTCTCGCTCCCTCTCTTGCCATGTGACACACCTGTTCTTTCTCCTTCCATAAGCTTCCTGAGCCCTCAACAGAAGCAGATAGGCAACACTGTGCTCCTTGTACAGTCTGCAGAACTGTGAATCAAAATAAACCTCTTTTCTTTATAAATTATCCAGTCTTAGGTATTTATCGAAACATAAAACAAACTAACATAGATTGGATTGAGGAAAAGTCTCAAAACATTCTGAAATGAATGTTCTTCACCTGTCCAATGCTTCGCTGGGCTAAAGACTTTGTGCTAAAGTCTTTTTTAGCACAAAAAGACTTTGTATCATTGTACTTAAAGCGCCTATAAAGTCATACACTGAATTGGTTTTCTGTTCTTTAGTATTGCTCTTCATTCACAGCCTTTTAGATTTCATCTCTCAAGTTACACAGCTACAGGGATACACCTATAACAAACTGGCTCTTTGAAGGAAAAGCTATCTTATTCATCTTTATGGGTAGGTTTTCATTACATTGTGGGTGAGAGAATGTGGGAAGTCTGGAAGCTGCAGGTGCAGAGATCAGGGTAGTGTGGCCCTCTTCTAACCCAAACACCTGGTGGAGGTTCAGTTGTTTCTGTTATTTAGCATCAAGGCTAATAATCTCAGGGCCATCAGTTGAATAAGTAAAATAATGAAACTCAGAGTTGCTTACAATATGAAGCCATGTCAGTAAGTGAAGAGGTAACAGCAACAACAAAGGAAAGGGCTTTATCTCAGCCTTGCCTTTTCTCTCTGCCTGAGGGTTCTCTCTTGGTTTTATAACTTGACTTTCCATTTGCATCAAGTCATGGAATCTCCGGATCCAAGAAGCCTAGAGATAAAAAAATTCCAACCTGTAAACAGTGCATTAATCCAGCAACATCATCCCAGATCAGTGTTTGTGCACAGCTATCTTCAATGGTAAGAAAGAGAACTTTTTACATTCTGGTAACTTCCAGTCACTGGTCCCAGTTTTCTCTTCCAGAACTAAATTTACACTTCCACTAAAAGTGTAAATTCTTTCATATGTTAACCTTTAATTCTGTTATTTTATTCCTCTGGAGTCTTGTCTTATTTTCTCCTATGTTATGGCCTAGAATATTTATGCTAAGTCCTAGGTCACTCTGTTCTGAGTGTGTTCTCATTTATCATCCTATTTCAAATATCTTGCTGAACCATGTGGCATAAGGACCAGAAAACAGAGGACGCTTGTCCTCGTATTCAGCACACTGGTGTCTGCTGACTCCACTGTGACACTGTTAGGGTTTTTACTTCCTCGCTGCGCTGCTGATGTTGAGTGAGCTTGTTGTCCAAGTGCTCTCCTTGTTTCTGGTGCAGCTTGGGCAGGTCTGCATGTTGTATCTGTCCAATTGAACTTTTTTAAACAAAAAAAGAGATGTTTATTCCTACTGAATTAATAAGCATATAGCCTATTCAGGAGGAATAAACTGAATTAGTAGGCTGTATCCTGTTTAAGTATAGCATTCGTTGAAATTATTGCATTCTTTGAAATCATTTTGGACCTGAGTCTATCCATGTCCAAGCTTTCTTTTATCTATGGATATAAAGTGCTTGTTCTCATATAAATCTTTAACTACCTTTCTTTCCATTGCTCACTTCTCTTTCTTTCATCTGGACTATTGCAGGAGCTTGGTATTCATGTTCAAGGCTGTGGATAAGTTGTTCACACTGCCAGAGGGGTGTCTGTTAAAAACACAAACATAGCCAGAAGCGGTGGCTCACGCCTGCAATCCCAGCACTTTGGGAGGCCGAGGTGGGTGGATCACCTGAGGTCAGGAGTTCAAGACCAGCCTGACCAACATGAAGAAACCCTATCTCTACTAAAAATACAATATTAGCCCGGCATGGTGGTATATACCTGTAATCCCAGCTACTGGGGAGGCTGAGGCAGGAGAATCACTTGAATCCGGAAGGCAGAGCTTGCAGTGAGCCTAGATCTAGCCATTGCACTCTAGCCTGGGCAAAAAGAGTGAAACTCCATCTCAAAACGAAAACCACAAACATGATTGATTCTCATATTCCTGTTTTTACCAGCTATCCCTATGGCTACCACTTGATCCCTTTTTTCCACTTGGACAAAGTAGTTACGTAACTAGTCTCTGTCCTATCTCTCTCTTTCTCACTGCAAGTTCATCCTGGCCTGTCTGGATCACACATTTAGCTGTCAGTAACCTTCAGTGGCTCCCCATTGCCTCTGTTTTGTGGAAGAACATGATGCCTTTGGCTATGTATCCTCTCTCAGGGCATGCCCCAAAGCACCCCATCTGTCATCCTGGACATGATTTTACCACTCCTGAAGTAAAGCAAGTCAAGGAACCACAGTTTCATTTTTTTATCTTTCAATTGGTGTGACTCAACAACAAAACTAAATTAAACACTAAATTAAACTGCACATAGACCCTCAGTTAATTAAGTAACTTACAGAAACACAGTCCGGGCATCTGTGTGAATCTTCTGTTGAACCCAGGGACTGATTTCTTTGCCTCATTTGGAATCTATAAATTGGATTTCTAACCTAATTATCTGAGAGGAGAGGGCAGTCTTTGCACATTTTAACTTTGGTCAGGTAATTCAGAAGTTCATGTAGTGCACATTAATGAAGTATTGTCAATGAGAGTAATGAACAAGAGAGCTCAGAGGCATTCTAATATGTGCTACTGGGTTAAGGTTAACGTGGCATTTCATAATATTTGCAACTTACCTAGTGATACCTAACATTTAGGAAAGGGTTTTCAAGAAAGCTTAGTATCCACACCTTACATTTGTATAAATGAACCCCCCCGAGTCTGAAATTTGTTTATGATAGTGCAGACATGGGAAAATGGACTCTTAGGCACCATGAAGTGTTTTGCAGTGAAGATTTATAGAAATGTTATAAAAGGCACCACAGGGACCTGGTACTTCCTGGCTGATGGCATCACCAACTGCTAGGGCAGTATTTACTGTTTTTCTTACATGCCTGTTAACAAAAAGTAGTCAAATAAAGAAGATCAAAGCAAACCTGCCTTTTCCTTTCAAAGGGTTGACATTTCCTTGTGCAGTATTTCTCTTTCTAGCCTGTTGAACGCTATGCATGATGCTGCGAGATGGAAGAATGTTGTGCCTTTATCACCATAAGAACCATCAGTAAGTGGCATAATTCTAGGAAACTCTGAGGCCACCCTTTAACTTCAAGAATAGCATGGCAAAGAGCCAGCTGGGACCCTTTTTCCTTAGTGGTTGTTTGATTCCATGTCAACCTGGCTGACTTTGTCATTTTCAAAATCATGCAAGGTTTTTAAGTTGCATAAAAATATTGTTAAAATGCCTGCTGTAAGTAAACTGCAGTTAATCTTGGGGAGATGGATTAAATACTTAAAAGATTACCGAAGTCTGGTAGTTTTGAAGAATTAACCATCACCTTGAATGCAGAAACATGGAAAATAATTTTGGCACTTCTAGACCTGATTAGAAGTAAAAACTTATACATACATGGAATTTGTTATTTACTGGTGACAGGCCATTCAATCCAGCAGTAATAATTTCTGTTTTCAGCTACAGCCCCTGAATAGTATAAATTAGGGTCTTTTTTCTTTCATTAATGTTTTTTAAAGCTAACTGGGATTTTAGAAAGGGAAATTTTAGGTATGATTCTTACTGGTTAAGAAGATTTCTTGGATTCATTAATGGAGTGTGCTGTTTTCCAACTTCATGGTCACACAAACCTAGGAAGCATAAGTGTGAACAGAAAGCTGACTCTGTGTGTGCATATGTGTATGCATGTGACTACATGTTAGTCTTTTATATAACATTGTGACAGCCAAGCCCAAGTCATGAGCTTACTTCCCCAAAGATCAGCAAGTTTGACTCTGCTTTATATTCATCCAACTCACAGGTTGGACCTAGGCCAGAGATGCCAACCAGCCAGGGTAGGAGGACAAAGACGTAAATTTATTGTGGACTAAGTGGGTGAGGACAGCAGTTGCTCAGGGGCCTGTTACACTGTTTTAGTCATAGTAGCTGAGTGGTAATATTTTTATCCATAAAAGTGAATACATTTTAAAATTACACCACAGAATATTTTTGTACAATATGAAGCCAATCTAGTGGTAAAAACTACTCTTTTGCACTAGGCAGTGCCTCATTTCTCTCAAATGTGTACAAAGTCTTTATTAATACAACATTTATCATTTCAACAATTTAAACAAAGTAATTGCAAAATCTTACTGTCTGTTGGAGGGCTGCATGCCCATTTCCCATTGGGACTGATTTAAGCCTCTATATCTACATGTTACATGCAAGGATAGTTGTGTCACATCTAATTGACAGTGCTCCTGATGGCTGGAGAAGAGTTCAGGAGGCCAAAATAGGTGGATCACCTGAGGTCAGGAGTCTGAGACCAGCCTGGCCAACATGGTGAAACCCTGTCTCTACTAAAAATACAAAAAAAATTAGCCGGGCATGGTTGCCAGATGCCTATAATTCCAGGAGGCTGAGGTGGAAAATTGCTTGAACCCTGGAGGTGGAGGTTACAGTGAGCTAAGATCACACCGCTGCTCTCCAGTCTGGGCAACAGAGAGTGAAACTCCTTTGGGGGATATTTAAATTTAAGGTCTTACCATCCCCCTTTCCATAGTTGCCTTTGTTTTGGATCAGAATGTAAAAGGGAATTGGGAGAAGATGGTACCTACATCCCTATAGGGATCGAGCCACAGTATTCCTGGAATTACCCAAGCACTAACCCCTATGTCCATTAAAGATTGGGTGTGAACATTTAAGAAACTAATCCCAAATGAATTTATGTCTTAAGTGAACAATGTGTCCTTTATAAGGGGAGGAAAACATCCTCTATTATTAGTATTTGATCTTGTTGCTGTTTGCTTTTCTGCAACAGTGACACAGCTAGTTGATGTTGGAGTCAGGATTTACAAGACAGCAGGATGATATCATCTTGACTCGGTGGAGATGATCTGTTACTTATCAGAGCTGCAGCTAGCTTTATTTGGAAGCTGTAAGCTTTGTTTGGGTGACAAATATTTCTAAATGAAATTAGTCATTTGCTTAAGACATAGATTTTCATTTTGTTTACCAAAAGGCAGTTTCAACTATGCTTATTTTATATGTGGGGTTTTTTGTTATTATTTTGCTTTTTGTTTTATCATGCTTTTGCTATTGCAAATACTGACCTGATTGTCTTGAAGTAGAGGAAACAAGCTAATGTGGATTCGAAAATATTTTCATTTCCCAAATAGTGTGATATTGACATATATTACATCTATGTTTATTGATCATCTGATCAAAGAAAAATAATAGGAAATAACAAAATTATGTAAATAAAAGTTTACGAATATAGAAAATTATGGAAGTATGTTACATTTATAATTTGCGTCCATTTTTTAAAAATTTCTTAAACAATAAGATCTTGAATATTGGAGGTACGCCCCCTCCCTTTCCTTTCATCTCCACAGAGGTTGGAGAGAGGTCTAGGATTCTGAAACATCTGGGGCAAACATCTGTCATCAGGAGAAGCACTGGACTAGGAAGAAGATGGTCTAAATTTTAACCGTAGACTTGGTGCTAACTAACATTTGACCTAGGCAAGGAATTTCACTTCATAAGCTTTGGCTTCCTGGCGTGTAAAATGATGCTGACTCACTTGCTTTCTCAGGCCCATTCAGCTCTAAGGCTCCATTCTATTTTATTCCAAAGACCCATTGCACAGATTGACACAATTTAAAATAAACTCCAAAACTGAAGTTTCCTGCGTTTCTTCAAGCCAGAGATCTAAATACATGTGACCTTAATTAAATCCACCAGCCTGTGGAGGAAAAGAGTTCTGAAGACTCATTTATCTTTTTCAGCATGTGTTTGCTCACCGTTTAGTACATCCCCCAGCACCAGGCTGGACAATAAGAGTAAATACAGAGAAGTACTTCCTGATGGAGTTAATAGTTGAACCGGAAACACCTTGAAGCTAATTACAAAGGCTGGGCGTGGTGGCTCACACCTGTAATCCAAGCACTTTGGAGGCCAAGACGGGCGGATCACCTGAGGTCGGGAGTTCAAGAACAGCCTGACCATCATGGTGAAAACCCGTCTTTTTAAAAAAAAAAAAAAAAAGGAAAAGAAAGAAAATAATTACAAAGCAAAAAAATAGACTAGTTACATCGAACTATTGTAAAGTATAATAATAGTTGGTATTAAGTACTTCAGGTTGCTAGCGCTATACTCATTTAATCCACACTCTAATCCCGTAAGGTAAATGATAGTCATCACCCCAATTTTACAGAGAAGACTGAGGCACCAAGAGAGTTAAGTGAATTGTCCAAAGTTTCTGTTCTATGCAAGAGATTTAGAGAGGATTTTACTTGCCTTAAACTTCCTTGGGTCCTCTCTTGGATAAGGAGGGTTAAGTGTTGAGAAAAAGTAAGGGAGTCGGTCGGGAGTGGGAGTTGCTTTTGACTTGCTGAGAAGACTTGATTTTTATCAAAATGCAAAAGCAAAATTTTTCTTAATTTGGCAGTTGATAATGTTCTACTGTCATTTACTGTATTTTTTTTCATACAGCATACATTTTAAGCAGTCTAGAAGTGGAAACTCTTAGCTTATTTCAGGAGAAAATAATAGTCACATGATTCTGTGCTTTGGAGAAAAGATCCAAAAAAGAACTAAAATTGGGTCAAGTGCTGAGCATTGCTCAGCACTCCTGGTCGTGACTGCCCAGAGCGGTGGGGATTGGGGGTGGGGGGTGTGCTAGGTGTAATAGAGGCAGGTTTTTCTCCTTTGGAGAGTTCCCGAGCATAGGTTCTGCCCTTTAAACTTGACTTGCAGAGGAGACACTCCACATTGTGGTGTCCGTGGTGGGAGCTGGCAGAGTTCTCCCCTTGCCTGTCTTCACCGGAGGGTTTCAGGGACATGTCACTGGTGGCCCTCGTGACTGGTGCTGCCAACCCTGTTTTTATACATGCTTTGGGTTAGAAGAATGTCAAGAAAGTAAAGTGAGCTGCTCTGCGGGTACCAGCCATGCCTTCATTCATCCAGGGACTTGCAAACATTGTTATGATAGACAGCCTGGCCCAGAAAAGAAGAAAAAGCCTTCCTTCCTCAGGCCCCTCTCTCCATACTGAGGAGTCTGCTGCTGCTTTTGCAAGCAAAACTCTTTTCTCCTCCCATCCTGCTGCTCTGCCGCTGAGAGGAAGAGGGAGCTGCCCAGCGTCCTCGTGCTGTAACCCTCTGCTGGTGAGTTCCCAGAACCCAGCATCCTGCAAGCTGCCGCTTCTCAGCTGGGGAGATGGAGCCGCTCCCGGCCCTCCTTGATTAGGATATGTCAGGGTTGTCAGGGCAACTGTTAACGGCAGCGGCAGCGTATCATATTTTCCCTTCTCTGCTGTGGGCTGAATATTTTACTGTGCGGTAGCAGGAAGAAGATTGAGAAAAGGTGCTGCAACAGAAAGAAGCTGGGATCTGACTGAACAGGTTAGGCAGTGGTGGGAGGCATCTGACCCTGCGTGTCTTTAGTAGGGCTTGGGCTTTTCTGGAAGCAGTTGTGTGTGTTTGTGTGTGTGTGTGTGTGTGTGTGTGTGTGTGTGTGTGTGTACGCGCGCGCACGCGCGCGTGCGTGCATGCATGCGCCCAAGCAATCACCCGCGCATGTGCCTGTCGGGGAGTCAGTGGGAGGGGGCTGGTAGGGGAGGTGGGAGAGCTGCTGGTAGGTGAGGGGAACTGCAGGGCCTCAGTTGCCAAGAAGCTGGTGATATCTGTCAGCTGTTTGCAAACTGTTTACCCATAGGGGATCTATTACAAGTGCTCAAATGAACAGGCAGCTTAGAAACTAGCAGCTTCCTGGGAGCTGCAATTACATAAGCATATATTTTTAATATAATAATAATTAAAAAAAAAAAAAAGTAGCAGCGGTATGCCTGGATCAGCTACAGCTCTCCGACAAGAGAGACTGAAGAAGACCAATGCAAGGCCAATTCCCCTTGGTTTATTCACCATTAATGAGGAAGATGAACAGCAAAAGAATGGAAATTCCAGAAGACCAAAAGGTATGCATTAGCTCCACTCTTTGGTTGGAGCCAGATTCAGCCCTTGTTCCCCACACTGCCTATTGCACGTTTTATAAACTGTGCTCGTCGTGCATGCTCCAGGGAGTGCTTGTGACCTCCTAGCACAGTTTGCTGGTAGTGTTTACACCCTCTGTATGCATGAAATGGGAAACAGTTTTTGTAAATTTGGTATATTTCAGATCAGTTGCCTTTTTTGACTTAAGCTACTTTCTTGGCCTAGAGATCTTTAATTTTCTTGTGCTCACTTAAACAGTGACCAGTCACTCTATCCTCATCAAGAGGAGCAAATACTGCATTACCAAGGTTTAAATGAACATTTAACCACCTACCTTAGGTGCCTCAGATAATTTTTGCTTACTTTAATTGAGTTTCTGCTTTAAAGGGATGAGTTAAAGTGACCCAAGAATGCAACCTTTCCTAGGCAGAGGATCAAAATGTCACTTCCCTTTCTATACTAAAATGCCAAGAGTGAAGAGGAGCACAGTGAACATTGAGGGCAAATGTAGAGGGTGAAGCTAGGGAGCAGGGAGGAGATCATGAGGTAGTATAACTTCTGATGATGACTTTGTCACTGAATGTGTGTATGGCAGTTGAAACGCACAGGGTACAGAAAAGGGAAGTCCGACCCTTGTGTTGTTCTTTCATGGCGATGAAAGGTGCAGCAGCTTGCCGGCTTCTTGAGGGCCTGTGTACAGCATCACTGTCAGCATTGTCTCATAGCTGCCCTCCCAGGGCTGTAATTATCAGCCAGAGACGGCAACATCAGGCACTTTTGAAAAAGGGGCTTTACAGCTTGCATTTTACATTTTCCAGCATCCTAAGTCTTGCCACCCCTTCCCGCAAATAGAGAAGCTGTTCTTAAACAGATGCATTATGAGTTTTCTTGCTTTTATGTGCTGATTAAATTTTAGCTTGCACTCAAATTATTCTGTCACTGAGATACCAAATTTTCGTCTGTGGTGCAGAGAGGTAGCATGACAAAGTAGAAAGAAAATATTTAAGCAATGATAGAGTGAAGCGTTTGAATAAAACCCAGTGTCTGAGGACTCCTGGTTTTCTTTTTCCGGGTTCTTGAATGAATCTTACTTTACTTTTCTTAAATAAAATTGAAACTGTCTACGTTAAATCCAAAAGCATATTTTTACGAAATTGTACACAGGGAAGTCTTAATAAGTAGAATCTTACTACTGTAGTTGATTTTTATTTACCATCAGACCTGGCTTCTGTCTGAGAACCAAATGACCTCAGAAATCAAATGATGCTGTGACTGGAAGGTGACTTAGTGTGATTCTTTTATTTGCCTGTGAATTCGATCGTTGAACCAGAGTATGTTGCTCTCAGTGAAAACTCAGTACTTTAAATTTTTAGCAGCAAATCATTTTGCCCTTGAACAGTTGGTAACTTTTAAAATTAATGTGGATTTGTTGAATTGCTCCCATGGGGTATTTTTGGAAACATTCTTGATTTGTGGTACTTTTCCTTGGGTGTCTGGAGCAGTAACTTAGGATAACCATCTATTTTGTTCTTAATAATTTTCTGGAATTCCTCTTCCTGTCTCCTGTTGTGTTTGTTCAGTTGCCTTTTACTATTTTTTAAAAAGAAAGAGAAAGGGGAGGAAAGAAAATGCTTCTAAAAATCAACTTATTTTTGGCAATTAATTTAGCTTCTTGGGTAAGAGAGACTTAATGAGGGAGTTTCTGACTCCCAACCATTTTTCTTTCTATCCCTGCCCACAGTGGTGGGGAGAGGGTAAGGGTTGGTATTGGAGAAGGACTGGAAGAAAAAAAATCCTGTGCTGATAAGGATGTTCAAACTTTCTGTGGATCACCAATTGTCTCTAATTTATGACACATTCAGTAAAATAAGCAGATAACCCTGGGTATCTCTAATTATGCTCGATGAATAAAACTATTGCCTTTGACTGAAATTTTCATTGGGTCTATCTTAACAATAGGAATATTCCCTTTGTAGTCCAGCATTGTCCCATGGAAAAATGATGGAAATATTCCATATCTGCATTGTCCAATAAAATAGCCATTAGCCACAGCTGCAGAGCTTCAAATATAGCTAGTGCAACTGAAAAACAAAATTTTAGTTAATAGCCACATGTGACTACTTTTTTGGACAACACAGTTCTAGTCTGTAGAGCTGTTACGTTCTGAATTTGTGTCTTCTCTGGTTTGTTCGTCCTTACTGCTTCCTGGTGTCGGATATGGTTGAGTCCTGAAATGAATGTGGTTATTAAGAACATCATGGAGCAAACAGCCTCTTTACTGCATGAGAACACAGAAACCTGGATGTTTCACAATTTTTCTTTTCCATTTAAATGTTATTGCACTGTTCTGAATATTATTATTACCAGTCACTAGTTGCCTGCATCATCTGTTACACCTTTTAATGGATTCTTTATTTTATTTTATTTTTTCTCTTTTTTTTTTAGGGACAGGGTCTTACCCTGTTGCCCAAGCTGGAGTGCAATGGCATGATCATAGCTCACTGCAGCCTCCAACTCCTGGGCTCCAGTGATCCTTCTGCCTCAACCTCCTTAATAGCTGGAATTACAGGCACATGCCACCACACCCAACTAATTTTTTAAAAAATTTTTTGTAGAGGTGGGATCTTGCTATGTTACCCAGGTGGTCTTGAACTCCTGGCTTCAACTGATCCTCCCACCTTGGCATCCCAAAGGGCTGGGATTACAGGCATGAGGGATTACAGGTATGCCTGACCATCTCTTATTTTCTAAATTATTATTTCCAAAGCGTCATAACAAGATGACATACAAGTTATCTTTTGTGTGTGACTATGAAAACACACAGTCAGAAACTTAACTTTTCCCACCCCATGGCCTAATCTGCCAACCATACTCAAACCTGGTGTCCAAACCTAGTTTTCATGCTTAGTATCTTTTTTCTACCAGTAATAAAGACGTTTACCATCTAAATTTTATGAGTTGAATGTTTCTGTGCAGGATTATCCTGGCTAATGATGAGTACCATCTTTTCAGGTACCATACTGTAGGGTAAACATCAATGAACTCAGTAAGAGTTAACGTGGAGATTACCATCTGGGCTTCTTTGGTGGCTTCATAGTTATCTGGTGGGGTGACAGTAGTTTGTTTAGCTGGTAGACTAGATAATTCCTAAAGGAGTGATTACTCTTCCATGTAATCAATAGGAGTGCAATGTTTTACATACCTTACTATTATTACCATAGTAATTAAATAGTCACTTGGAGCGAGCTGGGCCTATGCTGATGCTCTTATACCTCAGAACCTCAAGCCTCCTTATAATGCTGACTTCAGGACTGACTTCAGAGAGACTGTTTAGGTGCTGCAGTAATGAAATGCCCTTGGACAGGTTTCAAGGCAAACCTGCCTCATGGTGAATTTTGCTGAGCACAGTGATTATTAAGTAATAAGGCATTTTCTTCCTAAACAAGCATTTGTTAAATGCTCACTCTGTGGCAGATTATTCTGCTGGGGTTTTGTGTAAGCAATGCAAAGATAATTGACATGGTTTCTGCTCACAGTGGAGGAAGAAAAATATGTACAAATAACGCGAAAGTATAAATTGAAATCAGGAAAGGGAGAGGATGAGAGTGGTCGAAATGGTAAATATATGCCAACTGTGAAGCCATTAGCCTGAAGATTTTAATCCGAAACAGAGAGTTTAAGGGATATAAATTCCTATCCCATCCCAAATGTCTGGCTGAGGTTGGAAGCTCACACAGACTTTAAAGGCAGGAGCATAGAATAATGGGCAAAGCTTCTTTTGAATGCCGTTACAGAAGCTGGACATCCACACAATGTTTTCCCGCAGATGGACACTTCTAGAGGCTTCATGACTATTACACAATACATTTTACAACTTCTATTTTATTATGGCCTCCTGATCCATTCTGCGCACTGCCTAAAGCAGTCATCTCATTGACTTTATACTCCTGTCTTGTTTTATATAAAATGTGATTGATGTCCAGCTCGAACGTTAAATTTACTCATGACACTTGACTCTAAATGACTTTTACTTGCTTTTATCAAAAGTATCATCTTCCTCAAAAGATGAAAGACTCATCACTCTCTAGGTGGATCATGGTCTTCCTGCTTGCAGCCTTTCCTCTTTCCAACCCATCCTCCATAGCATGCCACTGTGACATCTTTCCAATGGGCATATCTGCCCATTGGAAATAAACTTCCCAGGGGTATTGCTTCCACTGAAACAGAGGTCTTGACTAGGAGGCTTAGAGCCATGTTTAGTCTATAGCTATGTTTATTTGTCCCCTGCAGGTATTTACAAGCCAACATTTAGAAACTGATTTTTTCATAATCTGGATTTCAGCTTCCCTTCAAAAACTGGAAGACACAGCCACCCTTGTCCTCTTTCTTTACAGTAATCATCAGCTGGAGCTAAGTAGCAGTTGTCATATGCTGTATATGGGTCATGCATGCTCCAGTGCCCCTCTTCTAGCATATGCATTACATGGCCTGCCTCAAGTTATCTACATTACTGTAGTCGTTGCTTTTGTGACCCCTGACTTAAGGAATAGGCCAAGCCCCTTGGCATGGCCCCTAGACTATGTACCAGCTGGTCCCTTTTTCCCTCTCCATCCTCTTTCCTGCCACTCTTCACACTTTGTGCCCCAGCAGCACCAAAGTACTTGCATTTGTCTGCTCCGTCATGCTCTTGCATGCCTCTGTGACCTACTCATGCTCATCCATTTGCCTCGCCTTTCTTCCTCATTTGAGTGACTCTGACTTAGGCTCTGTAGAATCAGGTCACATGCCATCTTCTCCAGACTCAACTTGGGTACCATCTCCAGAAAACCTCCTCTCTTGCTCCCAGCCTCCTCATTCCTGGTACAAAGGGCAGCCCTCACTGTGCTCCTTTGGCACTGTAAGTCCTGTACTTACTTCAGTCCTGACGCTTACTTCAGCGTAATGAAATCATCTATGAACACTTCCATGCCCTTCTCGACACTGTAAGCTTTGTAAGGGCCAGGACTCACTCCTCTTTATATCCTGTACCTTCCAGAGTATGTGGAACATTATGAAACAAAGGTAAACTTAACACCTAAAATAACATTCACAGCCTCTGAAGGTCTTCATAATATAGAAATTCTAAGAAATGTTGTTAGCATTAGAATTGCCCTTTCAAGGTAACTACTTGGAAAGAGACAATTCTGTGTTTGATATGTCAATCATATTGCTCTCTACCAAACTGCATTTGTCTAATGGTATACCAGAGATTCTCTTTTTCTTCTTCTTCTTCTTTCTTTCTTTCTTTCTTTCTTTCTTTATTTATTTATTTATTTTGAGGCAAGGTCTTACTCTGTCTTCCAGGCTGAAGTGCAGTGCTATGATTGTGGCTCATTACAGCTTTGAACTCCTGGGCTCAAGTGATTGTACCTCCTCAGCCTTCTAAGTAGCTTGCAACTAAAGGTGCACGCCACCGTATTTGGCTGTTTTTCTTTTCTTTTGATTTGTAGGGGTGGTGTCTTGCTTTCTTGCCTAGGCTGGTCTCCAACTCCTGGGCTTAAGTGATCCCCACATTTGACCTCCCAAAGTGCTGGGATTACATGAGTGAGCCGCTGCACCCAGCCCTGTTTTGTTGTTTTCTGTCTTGCTATTCAATTTTCTTTGGTGGAAAAACGAAGGTATATAGTTAGAAGGTGCTATTAATTGACCACTTTGTTAATATCAAGGTTAATAATGCTTTCTGTCCCTTTTGTTAGTTAATCATAAAGAAATACAACTTCTCCTTTAAATCAAGACACAGCGGTTCTGAGAAACTGTACCCCCACCCCCATTTTGTTAAAATGTATATTTATGGAACCTGCAGTGACTTCTCTTCTTTTGGCCTTTCCACTGTAAAGGTAGAATTTCTGCCAGTTAAGGTTTCCAAATGAAATATAACCTAATGTTTACCATTTATATTTCTATTGGATAGGTGATGATCTAGTGACTGTAATGTCCTTTTCTAAGTCATTGGTTTGTTTTCCAAGAGGAGTCTTAGAACAAGAAATGTGAATGCCTCTATAGAGTCATTCTCATACATGTCCTTGTTTCTTCTTTTGTTCTGTAAGGCTTGCACCATTCCGTTTCCTAGTATCTTTAGGTGTGCCATTTTAAGGCTAGGTAAATGGTTTCAGCTGTTAAATTTAACAGCTAGGGAGGCAAAAATATGTTTTAGAACAACAATGTCAAAGATCCTTATTATGAGGAGGAAATCTTGAGGTCAAATTGATTGGCATAACTTTTATTTGCTAAAGAGACCTTAAATATAATCTTTTATTCAAAGTATATAAAAATAATGGGGGATGAGGCAAGGATTACATTCTCTAATGTATGTCTTGTACTCATTGGATTCTCTATAACTGTTTGAGTAAATGAATACAACTGTTCCCCAGGCATTCTGTGTTACATAAGTAGAAATTACCATACATGTCACTGTGTACAAGAGGAACATGATTTAACCTGTGTATAACCAAGGTTTTTGTGTAGTGAGGTACAATATAAAATGTAATTTACTTGCTAAATAAAACTAAAAGACTTAAAAATTGTGTGCCTGTTTCCAGAGCTAAAACTGATGGAGCTAAAAGAGCTGACTCCTCTAGTCACAGGAATCAAACACAATTAAGTATTTGCTTAGAGTTTCCCAGCTGATAACTCTTAGATATTATTTATTAGAAGATTGTAGTCTGAATTTGAATTGAGTATCCATTTCCATTAACGTCTGTGTGTCTCCAAGAGCAACTTTAATTTGTTGTTACAGAAATTCTCCAAGTGGCTCCAGGCACCTTGACCGTGTTTTTCACTTAGTAGAAGCTTAACAGCAATTGGCCAGGCGTGGTGGCTCACACCTGTAATCTCAGCACTTTGGGAGGCCAAGTCAGGCAGCTTACCTGAGGTGGGAGTTCAAGACCAGCCTGGCCAACATAGAGAAACCCTGTCTCTACTAAAAACACAAAATTAGCAGGGCGTGGTGGCACATGCCTGTAATTCCAGCTACTCGGGAGGCTGAGGCAGGAGAACTGTTTGAACGTGGGAGGCAGAGGTTGCAGGGAGCCGAGATTGTACCATTGCACTCCAGCCTGGACAGTAAGAGTGAAACTCCATCTCAAAAAAAAAAAAAAAAAAGAAAAAAAGAAAAGAATAAAAAAGAAACTTAACAGCAATGAAGGTGATTTTATCAAGAGACTCCATCTTAATTCTCGGGTCATCTAGACATTTAGGAAAAGCCCACTTTATGTTGCACCTTCCATATGTTAAGTTTATGTTCTAGTTTCCCAATTTCAGAAGGCGAGTCTGAATATAATACCCCGTTATACCCCAGACCCAGATTCAGAGGCCCAAAGTGTGTCCCAGATGGACCTAAGACAGTGAAATATTTACCAGAGCACCATTTGACGTTTATGCCAACTGTAAAATGCAAGTCCTGTTTTTCCGGCTATCTGCCCAGCAATGGTTTGTTAGTAAGAAAATTCTCATAGAATCTTTCTAGATTCCAAAGAATTTACAATCCCAGGTTGGAAATGAAGTTCAGGAGTATAGACCAAGAAAAATTATGCTAACAGTTTTTCTCTTGAATATATATGGTTTGGGGGACCAGATTTATTCTACGTTAAAGTTGTAGGCCTAATAAAGTAGTCAAAAGATATTAAAATACCAAGATTCAGCAGAACCTGTTATTCTAATACCATTGTTGAGAACAACAGTCCGGAGGGTGGTGGCACCTCTGTACTCCTAAGAGAATTGCTTTCAATGTCAGTAGTTGAATGCATTACCAAGAGTTGTCTTGGAGTTGGGCAGGAGGAAAGAGAGTTGGAATCTCTATTAGCCCCTTTTAAAAACTTCCCAAATAATGTAGCTTAAGATCTAAGTAAAAATGCAGCTTTAAGTTACCCCCTTTAAACCAGTTGTCACCTCTGAGCCCTGATGTAGAACTATAGAAATTCTGAACCAGCCACTATCAGGGGATATCAGTTTACATAGTAGGAAAACAGGATACTAGAAAGGTTTCACCACGTTCACTAGTTATGAGTGGTCACAGGTCCACGTTTGCCACAGTTATTCGAAATCCAGGCTATATTTGGTGTGAGAAACTGTGGGAAAAAAGTGATAGAAAAAGTGCTACTTGTGGAAACATGCACATTACTGTTAATAATGTTTAACCTTTCTAAGCCTCAGATTCTCATCTATGAAATGAAATTAATTAAATCATGCTCACAGGTAATGGTGAGTATTAGAGAGAATACATAAGCACTTAGCTTATTCTCTGGAAAATAATTGGAGCTCATTATGTGACAACTGTAATACTGGTAATATATAACCAAATGTCTCACATTTTCTGGTACCTTCTACTGACATGTTCTGTTGGTAGAATAACCTGGTGGAAAGACCATCATGCTTGTCTGTGCTGCACCTTGTGCAGTCTATTTTTATGGAGATATTTTCCCTAATCTAATTTCCTTCCTTCACTTGCTTGTGAGTAAAAATTTCTAGGAAGGCTGCCTCCTTTCTTGTGCCATTTAGTCACTTTCCTGTCATAGGCACATGTGACTGGATCCTCCTTCTGTGTTCATGTGGATCAAAACTCCTAGCTGCCAGGTAGATTGTTCATGCAGTACCCTGTAATTTTGTTGTGTTAAATGAAGGATATAAATTGCCATTATGTCAGATCACCTTACTTGTTATTTTAAATACAATTAATGGAGTGTACCTGTTATTCCTTGGGATTAATGGAAAACTCTGATCTACCTTAATCAGGAAACAATAGCAGTGATCTTCTGCCATTTTAAAAGCCAATTCAAAGGGTTTTTTTTTTTTATTTGCAAGGCTTTTTTTTCCCCTTCTGATTTGGGGGGTGTGTGTGTGCTCTTGTGCATGTGTGTGTGAATCGCTTGATGGCAGTGTCCTAGGCTATCGGACAGGTTTCTGCCAGTGGTTGAGATTATGGATGCTTACATTTAGGGATGCCAAATGTATCCAGGCTTATTTTATGTAGGTTTATTTTCAGCACCAAGACTTCTTATTCTGCATATGATTAGCCATCTTTTATTTCAATACATCTTGTTTCTCTGTGGTAGTCACGTTTTGTTCTCTAGTCACTCAGAATTAAGTGCTATGAACACTTATGGTAGAGAAAGCACCAAATTCAATATTATTTGCTGCTAGAATTGAGCATATATATGCCAGGGGATCTGTGTCCTGGTGGAGTAGATACTGTCTTGCTTGGAGCTCTTTCCTCTACCCGGTGTGTACTTCGGCTGCTTCTCCTCTCTCCCTTTCACTCTACCTTACTTGTCCCTTAGTTTAAATGTCATTTCCTTGGCTAGGTCTGGTGACTTATGCCTGTAATCCCAGTGCTTTGGAGGCTGAGGTGGGAGGATGATTTAAGCCCAGGAGTTCAAGAATAACCCTGGCAACAGAGATCCTATCTTTACAAAAAAATACAAAAATTAGCCAGGTGTGCTGGTGTGTGCCTGTGATCTCAGCTACTTCAGAGGCTGAGGTGAGAGAATCACCTGAGCCCAAGGAGGTTGAGGCTGCAGTGAACCATGGTCATAGCACTATACTCAAGCCTGGGCAACAGAGTGAGACCCTGTCTCACCAAAAAAAAAAAAAAAAAAAAAAAAAAAAAATTGCCATGTCCCTAAGGATGTCCCCAGACCAAGCTAGTCTCAGATTCTGGGCCCTTTCTTACTCCAGGCAAATTGTGTATTAAGTGTTTGCTGAATCGTTTATTGTTTGTCTCCTCAACTAGACAAAGCTTCCAGAAAGCAATGAGTATGTCGACTATCAGATTCACACTGTGCCCCAGCACCTATACAAAGTGTAGTATGCACATACTTTCTTTTATTGTGCTTCACAGATACTGCTTTTTTATTTTTTTATTTATTTATTTATTTTTTATTTAACAAATTGAAGGTTTGTGGCAACCCTCTATCAAGCAAGTCTGTTGGCACAATTTTTCCAGCAGCATCTCTGTGTTGTATATCGGGAATTCTTGCAATATTTCAAACTTTTTCATTGTTATTATATCTCTTACGGTGATCTGTGATGGGTGATCTTTGATGTTACTACTGTAATTACTTTGGGATGCTACAAACCATGCCCACATAAGATAGCAAACTTAGCAAATACTGTGTGTGTGCTGACTGCTTCACCAACCCAGCAGTTTCTGTCTCTCTCCCTCTCCTCAGGCCTTCCTATTTTTTGAGACATGACAATTTCAAAATGAAGTTAACTCATAACCTTATGGCCCCAATCTAAGTGCTAAAGTGAAGAATTGCACGTCCCTCACTTTAAATCAAAAGCTAGAAATGAGTAAGCCTAGTGAGGGAAGGCATGTTGAAAGCCTGGATAGGCCGAGAGCTAAGCCTCTTGCACCAAACAGCCAAGATGTGAATGCAGAGGAAACATTCTCTTTTTTTTGAGACCGAGTTTCGCTCTTGTTACCCAGGCTGGACGCGATCTCGGCTCACTGCAACCTCCGTCTCCTGGGTTCAGGCAATTCTCCTGCCTCAGCCTCCTGAGTAGGTGGGATTATAGGCATGTGCCACCACGCCCAGCTAATGTTTTGTATTTTTAGTAGAGACAGAGTTTCACCATGTTGACCAGGATGGTCTCGATCTCTTGACCTCGTGATCCACCCGCCTCGGCCTCCCAAAGTGCTGGGATTACAGGTGTCTACCACCACACTTGGCTAACTTTTTGTATTTTTAGTGGAGATGGAGTTTCGCCATGTTGGCCAGGCTGGTCTTGAATTCCTGACCTGAAGTGATTCACTTGCCTTGGCCTCCCAAGGTGCTGGGATTATAGGTGTGAACCACCACACCCAGCCACAAGGAGGTTAATGTTGTTTTCATGCCTGCCATCACAACATCCATTTTTGCAGCCCTTGGATCAAAGAATAATTTTGACTTTCAAGTCTTATCACTTAAGAAATATATTTTGTAAAGTTATGGCTGCCATAGATAGTGATTCCTCTGATGGAGATGCACAAAGAAAATTGAAAACCTTCTGGAATAGATTCACCATTGTAGATGCCATTAATAATGTTTGTGATCCACGGAAGGAGATTGGTATGCCAAACCCCTGTTTATTCCAGTGGGGATGGCACCGGGTTCAAGAGGCTGAAAAAGAGACCCAGAGCCAGCGAATAAGACCTAGGTTTTACTGGGAACTTACACACGGATGAGAGAGTCCAGTGGTGGCAGACTGGGCAAAACCACCACCACCATTTGCAGAACGAATGCAATTTAAATAACATTTTTATTTAACACCCTCTGCCTAGCAACCTCCACCTGGCAAACCTCATTTAATCCAAAACAATGAGCCTTGATCCCCTGTATGGCCCATGTTCCACAGGATTCATCTGGGGCTCAGGTGTTCCTCATAGACAAGGAATGGATCTCTGAGTTGACCACTTCTGGATTCCTTAGCTCAGACTTCTGAATACACATTCAGGTGCCTCTGCCATATAAGGTCATTCTCAGGTAAACTCAAGTCACATTGTCACTGTCAGGTGCATCTACCATACAAAACTCAAAATATCAACATTAACAGGAGTTTGGAAGCATTGATTCCAACCTTCACCAATGACTTTGAGGGGTTTAAGACTTCAGAAGAGGAAGTAACTGCAGATGTGGTGGAAATGGCAGAGAACTAGAATTAGAAATAGAGCCTGAAGGTGTGACTGAATTGCTGCAATTCCATGATAAAACTTGAACAGATGAGTTTCTTCTTATGGATGAACAAAGTAAGTGGTTTCTTAAGATGGAATCTATTCATGGTGAAGATGCCGTGAACATTGTTGAAATGACAGCAAAGGATTTAGAATATTACATAAACTTAGTTGATAAAGCAGCACCAGGGTTTGAGAAGATAAGAGTCCATTTTTGAAAGAAGTTCTGTAGATGAAATACTATCAAACAATACCTCATACAACAGAGAAATAAATCTTTCATGAAAGAAATTGCCACAGCACCCCAACCTTCAGTGACCACCATCTTTATCAGTCAGCAACCATCAACATGGAAGCAAGACCCTCCACCAGCAAAAAGATTTCAACTCACTAAAGGCTCCAATGATTGTTTGCATTTTTTAGCAATCAAGTATTTTTTAATGAAGTTATGTACATTGTTTTAGGACATAATGTTGTTGTACTCTTAATAGACTACAGTGTAACGAAAACATAACTTTGTATGCACTGTGAAACCAAAAACTGTGCGATTTGCTTTATTGCATTATTTGCTTTATTGGGGTGGTCTGGAACTAAACCAGCAGTATTCTGAGGTATGCCTTGTTGAGACTTCCTAAATCTTCATTACATGAACAGATATCACAAACTACATAAAAACTTGAATACATCTAACAATTTTTTACATTCATAATAGTCTTAGACATTTTGGTATTTCGTTTTTCCGCTGAAACAGTTCTCTTTTTCCATTGAGCTGTTCTGTAGAACTTGAAGGAAATTATTTCTAGGTGCTGATTCAAGACCTCTTAGTCCATGGGTGCTAAGCCAGATGGCAGAAGCCCAAATCTGGTTCCTCATGAGATAACTGACTGAAGGCAACACACTCTGGCTCTGCGGCTGGAGAATGATGCAGCACAGCTGGAGAGGCAATCTGTCTAGGCTTTTGAACATTCCAGGATCCGGGACTTTGCTCTGAATCTAGCAAAGGCCTGGAGATACCAGATCAATCATCACCCTGCCTGGTGATAATGACAGTGACTTTTGTGTTAATGACCTTTGTCCACTAGCCTTCATGTAGTGATGACTTGTTTGTTTTCGGCTAGGACATTGGCTTGGAGAGTCTGCAATGGCTTACTTGCATAAAATTCCAGTGCTAGACCATTCCAGAAGCACCTTCTACCATCGTCTTTCCTTGAACTCCCAAAGCTTATTATAAAATGTTTATTTTGAGTTTGTAGTATATCCTCATTACAGCCATGTTTGAAGTATTTTAAGTATTTTCTTTCCTTTTGCACAGTGGAAATTCAGTTATCATGACCATATTAAGTATAAGCCAGGGAGAAGTTACATACACAAATCCTTAGTGATTTAAACTCCCACTGAGCTCTTGACTAGTAGTGTCTCCACCTCTGCTCCACCTGTGCCTCTGTGGATTAGGAAAGATCTTGGAAAGTGAACCAGAGCTGCTGCTAATCTAACAAAGTCCACTGTGTACCTAGCCACATTCCCCCTGGTTCTCCACCTATTCAGTGCATCTTATTAAGCCACTCTCACAAATTTCCTTTTATGCTTTTGTTTTATAATACCATCTCCGTATCTGCCTTTTTTTTTTGAAGGCCCAGTAAAACAGGTTAAGACAGGTTCTTTGTGGGTAGACAGTTCCTGGTACACACCTTGTATTCAGCGCTGTGAAGATGCAAAGTGGCAACTGAGATGTTAGGATTCAAAACCTCAGCACTCTGGGTTTTCACCCTGGGCTTGCTTGGGGAATCACAATTTCTTTTCATGAATTTGCTACCTCTGATTCTTCTGTGACATACAGTAGAAAATCCTATCCTAATTCTTAATGGTATTGTTCAGAATCCTATAATTTCCCCTTACCCATCTAGTAGTGTAGAATACTGTGACATTAAAATTAGTATGAATTTTGAATGGAACTCCAAACTGACCTCTTACATCAACCAAATTTTCTCACAATCCAAGCAATTTCAAAATTATTCTCACTCTACTGCCGTAAGTTTCAGTGACACACACGTCTACTTTGATGCTGCATGACCTTCACTTGAACTTCATTCAGCCAGCAGTGTAGGTTTATGCTGGGACTTGTTTCCACACCAACTGTGGGATCAGCAACTCAGAAATTCCCCTAGGTATCCACAGACTTCAGATTCCGCAAACAGTGATTTGGTGCCTACCCTGTGCTAGATGTCTCCACGTGCAGTAGTCTCCCGCTTATCCTTCTAAGAGCCCCAGTGGATGCCAGAAACCTCAGATGGTACTGACCCCTATATGTATATACTATGTTTTTTCTATACATACCTGTGATACAGTTTAATTTATAAATTAGACACAGTAAGAGGTTAACAATAATAAAATATAATCTAGCATACTGTAATAAAAGTTATATGAATATGGTCTCTCCCAGAATATGTTGTTATATTATACACACCTATTTTCAGACCGTAGTTGACTGTAGGTCACTCAGAATGCAGAAAGCGAAACCAGCGATGGGGTGAACTGCTGCGTGTGAGCTTATCCTCCTACGTGCAGTAACGCTTTGTACCTTCTGAGCCTTCATCCTCTCCACCACCCCCAGGCTTCTGAATCCCCTGTGTTCTCACAGTTATGAGTCCCCCCTACTCACTGGTGTTTTGTCAAGCTTGGAACGCATGGGTAACCATTTCAATGGTGCACTTGCAGTGATGCCTGGGCCTTCCTTGCAGGCTCAGGTATTCCCTGATAGCCTCCTGTTTCTTTTTTAGGTCTGTTGAATACGACTGGGAGACTCCTAAAAACCAGCTGCTTGGGTCAGTTCCACTTTCTTATTCTCTCACCATCAGCTGAGCCCAATTTGCTGCTGGCCAGTTGTCAAATCACATCCCAGGGGTGATCACCTCTCTTGTCTACTGTACATCACTCTTTTGCCCAGGCTGGAGTACAGTGGCACGATCTTGGCTCACTTCAACCTCTGCCTCCTGGGTTCAAGCAATTCTCCTGTCTCAGCCTCCTGAGTAGCTGGGACTACAGGCGCATGCCACCACACCCAGCTAATTTTTGTATTCTTAGTAGAGACAGGGTTTCACCATATTGGTCAGGCTGGTCTCAAACTCCTGACCTCAGGTAATCCACCTGCCTCGGCCTCCCAAATTGCTGGGATTAGAGGTGTGGGCCACCGTGTCCCTCAGCCTGTACCTCACTCTTAACATCTAATATTTGCTGTGAATCATGAGGATGTTTTAAATTAGCTTTCAGGCGGGGGACCACAGCTCATGCCTATAATCCAGTGCTTTGGGAGGCAGAGGCAGAAGGATCTCTTGAGTCCAGGAGTTCAGCACCAGGCTGGACAGCATTGTGATAGCCCATCTCTGTAAAATTGAAAAATAGTCTTACATGGTGGTGCCTGTATATATTCCCAGCTAAGTCAGGGGGCTGAGGTGAAATAATTTCTTGAGGATGGGAGATTGAGGCTGCAGTGAGCTGTAATCCTGCCACTGCACTCCAGCTTGTGCAACAGATTGAGACCCTGTCTCAAAACAAAACAAAACAAAACAACAAAAACAGACTGGGTGCAGTGATACATGTAATCCTAGCACTTTGGGAGGCCCAGGTGGATTACTTGAGGCGAAGAGTTTGAAGCCACTGTGGGCAACATACCAAGATCACATATTTACAAAAAACTTAAAATAAGGAGCTTCTACATTGTAATTTACTCTCTTGACTAGAGAGAGAAAATAGATGGAAGGACATATAGCCTGTATTATTCTAATTACAATTCAACAGAAAGGAGAGGAATGAAGAACTTCTGTTTTCTTTTGATACGATTTTGAAGAAGGAAGAGGTTAATGTTTAAAAAGGACTGTTGGCCACTGACATTGGATTTCAGTAAATCCTAAGTGTCAACCGTATTGCAGTTATGTGGCTAGTGACATGATTTTTTGGTGAAGTGTTATGGGGAGGAGTAAATTGAATGCTCCAGCCCCATCTGAGGATTTCTTGGTTATTTATTGTGGGTATTACAACTACAGATGCTTCAAGAGAGAGTTAATAAAATTACTGATCTGTATCTTTTTACTTTAAGAGAACAAAGTTAAAGAATGAGTCCATTACTATTTCAGGTGATATGTTTAGAAAGCAGAGCTTTATTTCAGGACTTAAATGATATTAAATGGTGTTTTTTGAATTCCATTCTTCTGACAGTTACTGTCATAATCATTTGTAGTGAAACCTACTTAGTCATTCTCAGTATCCTGGACTTGGTTTCTTCCAAGATTAGATACACTTTAATGAGTAGGTTAATTTTCTATTTCAGTTTCTCTCTAGTGTATTTGATCTTCAAACTTGACTGTGATATTTTAATGTGAACATTAAAACAAAAAATAAATAAGAAAACCATACTGGGTTGCGACTGATGGTTCATCCTGGACCAGTCTACAGTATTTAGCATTATCATTTCTTTCTTGGGGCCCTGAGACTTAGCATTCATGAGACTTAGAAGTTGACTGAGGAGAAGCAGGTATCCCTGTATGAAGCCCTAGTAGGTATATCACATCAACAGAAAGCTTGGAACAGTTAGGTTCGCAAAAAGTTTGGTGCCCAAATTCAGGATGCTTGATCTCTGGTAAGTTAATATTTGATAAAAAAATTAATTTCCTTATCCTGAGGCTGATGAAGATCTCTTCTGAGAATCACAGTGATGCTTCAGGACTGATAATGATGTGACAAGTCTTTGTTACTGTGGTCTCTGATGACAACCGAATTTTCTTTTCTTTCTCTTTTTTTTGAGATAGTGTTGCCCTGGTTGGAGAGCAGTGGTGCGATCTTGGCTTACTGCAGACTCTACCTCCCCAGGCTCAAGTGATCCTCCTACCGCAGCCTCCCACGTAGCTGAGAGTACTTGCACGCGCTACCATGTCCAGCTAATTTTTGTATCTTTGCAGAGACAGGGTTTCACCATGTTGCCCATGCTGGTCTCAAACTCCTGAAGCAATTCACCTGCCTCAGCGTCCCAAAGTGCTGGCATTACAGGCTTTCACCACTGCACCCAGCCTGAAAACCAAATTTTCTAACAGGCAAAATGGGCAAGTCAGATTTTAATGTACTAGGATTAGCTCTGAAATTTTAAATTGGGGATGTGTGTCAAATAATATGTAGAATTGAGAGAGCTCGCAGTGTGTCATGGTGTCTTGGAGGCCATACGGGGTAGGTGTTAAAATTTGGACTCTGGAGCCAGTCCAGAGCCCATTTTGTGCCTCCTCCTAAATGTATGCTTTAGGAGGTACTTACAACTTCTGTGCCTCACTTGCTTTATCCATAAATCAGGGCAGGTAGTGAAACCTATCTCACAGGGTTAGTAAGGATTAGGTGAAATCATCTAAAATGTGCCTGTAACTGTGCCTAATCAGGTACTATTCAGGCAGCCTGTAAATGGTATCGAATGTTATTTATATTTGGAAAGTTTTCTTAGTTCAATGGCTTTATCTTAGTAGTTTTAAGAAACCAACATTTTGTTAAGATGTCTAAATTTTGGGTTTTTTTAAATGTTTTTTCTTAAATTTAAAAAGAAAAGAATTATTTAAAAAATAAAATTTGTTTTTTTCTTTTTTGGGGAATCTTCTGGAAGGATGTCTAAATTTTGGAAGACTTGAAACAAGTTAAAAGAAATGTGTATCTGGTCTGTGAGAAAATTGAAAGCAGTAATTCTGGCTTTAGGCAGATTACTACCCTGCTTCCTGTCCTTCTCTCCTGTTTTCTGGATCTTCTTGGCCTCCAGGAGTCCAGAGAGAGAACTGTGGGATTTGAAGACTCACGTAAGGTATCCTTTAAGCCGTCCATTGAGATTGACCCCCACTTAAGTACATTTCAGCTCAAAACGCTGCCTTCCCCCACTTTTCTTGGGGGCAGGGATTACTTTTCTTGTAACCCCTCTTAAAAGAAAACTTCAGACAAGTTAAATTTGATGGAGTTTAATTGAGCAAAAAAAGAGAATTCATGAATCAGGCAGCCTCCAGAATCACAGCAGATTCGGAGACTCCAGGGGTGCCTTGTGGTCAGAACAAATTTATAGACAAAAAGGGTAAAATGACGTACAGGAATCAGAAGTGAGGTACAGAAACAGTGAGATTGGTTACAGCTTGATGTTTGCCTTATTTAAATACAGTTTGAACACTCAGCAGTTTATGAGTGGTTGAAGTATGGCCGCTGGGATTGGCCAACACTTCGCTGTTGTGACAGGTGCATGCTACTAAGTTAGGTTTTCAGTTTTGTCTGCCTATTAAGCTAGGTTACAGTTTGTCTACGAGGACTCAAATATAGAAGTACGAAGTGTTTAGGCCGTAGGTTTGCTTTAACACCCACCTCAAGCTTCATTCCTTTTTGGAAGTGAAAGGAATTTATCCAATATTCTATTGGATAAATAGTGAAGGAAATCTTTCCAATAAAAAGGAGTCTGTTGACCTGTGTAGGCGGGACCAGTTCCAGTATCAGCCAGGGCCAACTCCCAGTACTGAGGCTGGAAGGGCAGATGCCCCCTGCTAAATAATCTTTTATCGAGTCGAGAAATTTCCCAAAACCTATAAACCTTAAAATATTCTGAATTCTCTACAATTGTGAATTCTTTCCTCTTAAAAACTCCTGAACCAATGCCCTTCCCTTTCCCTCCCCACATTTCCCTTCCCTACAGGTGACCCTCAAGTGTGGTTTGTGTAAAGTATTATTAATTCCAGTTATTTAGTGACCTCTTCTTTCTCAATGAAACCTAATACCATCCACAGAAATAATTATGCAGGTCTTTAGGTAAGGATTAACTTGCTACAAGTTTTCTTTGATCACCACAGTCATCTTGTGTATATTCAATTCTCCTTATTTGATGTTCCATTATATTTACTTATATACAGTATATCAGTGGCAAGATGTGTTGAATTGAGGTGATACTGTTAAAAAAAAGTTTTTCTGGGAGAACATAAATTGGCATTTACTCTTAGGACTTTTCTTTTAACATTATATTCAATTAAAAACAGATTTTTTTTTTGTTGCTGATTTGATGAACAACAAAGTAATTTCTCAAGGCTCAAGTTATTAAACCTTTTTACCAATCACTTTGCTTTTGTTACATCAGCATATTTATAAAGGTTTTCTGAAGGAAAAGATTAGGTCAACATACACGTCATAATCAATGTCTAATGGTAGTTTTTCCCACAGTGGAAAAGATACTGTGGTTACATGGACTACATTTAAAGTTCCTTAATTTTTCCTACTTGCCAGTTACAAGTCCTATATGAGAATTATTAAATTTTTCTTTTTGTCAAACTTTTAAGTGTCATGGAGGTTTGTGCAGACGATTTCATCACCCGGGAATTAAGCCTGGTGTTCATTAGTTATGTCTCCTGATCCTCTCCCTCCTCTAGTAGGCCCCGGTATCTTGCTGTTCCTTTCAATGTGTCAGTGTGTTCTCATTATTTGTCTTCTACTTCTTACTTTTTAAAACTTGAAAATAACCTCAGATGCCTAGTAATTGTCTAACTGTAGCAAATATTTTTATTAGAACTTATTATCCTTGACAGTTACTTTTATAATAGCAATGTGAGGCAAATAGTACTTTTACATCAGACACACGAAACTGGAGACACTGAAATGAGGACATTATGGCTAATGTTCATCTCTCTCCTCCTTCCTTTTCCTGTTTCCCTTCCCAGGGAGATAATATGTACCTTTGCATTTCTGTAGTTTTACTACATATATATATATCTATCAATAATATATACATTACATAGAAATGTAATGTGTAATTGAGTTCTTAACAGTTCAGAAAGATACTATTTTATGACTTGCCAACCCAGCTTATTTCACTTTATACCTTGTTGTAAGATTATATACCTTTCTCAGTCCTTTATTTTATCATCTGTTTGTCCCTAAAAAGTAGAACTCCTGAGGTCAGGAGTTTGAGACCAGACTGACCAACATGGTGAAACCTCATCTGTTCTAAAAATAGAAAAAATTAGCTGGGCGTGGTGGCATGCGCCTGTAATCCTAGCTACTTGGGAGGCTGGGCATTAGAATCGCTTGAATCTGGGAGGCAGAGGCTGCAGTGAGCTGAGACTGTGCCACTGCACTCCAGCCTGGATGACAGAGTGAAACTGTGTCTAAAAATAAAGATAAAAATAAATATTATATATTAAAAGCTGTATTTATGGGAAATGGTCTGGGAGCAGTGGCTCATGCCTGTAATTCCAGCACTTCGAGAGGCCAAGGCAGGTGAATTGCTTGAGGCCAGTAGTTTGAGACGAGCCTGGCCGAGATGGCAAAACCCCATGTCTACTAAAAATACAAAAATTTGCCGTGGTGGCACACACATGTAGTGTCAACTGCTCAGGTGGCTGAGGCAAGAGAATTGCCAGAACTCAGGACATGAGGTTGCAGTGAGCCAGGATTGCGCCATTATACTCCAACCTGGGTGACAGAGTAAGGCTGTCTCAAAAAATAAATACATACATACATATATACATACATACATACATATATACATATATATCCACACACATATATATGTTTATGGAAAATACAAATGATCATGGCTAATGTCATTGTTTCCTGTGTGTCCTTTCATGGTCTCGTCTCCTTCCATCTCTCTCCCCATTTCCCTACTTCCCTTCCCAGGGAGATAATATGTACCCTCGCAACCCATTTCTGTAATTTTTACTGCATGCATATACCTATAGATAATACATCATTTGTTGTTTAAATTGACATAAATTATGTTATATTAACATATCAATTTGCATTTGTACTACCCCTAAAGTTTTAAAATACCCATCCTAAGTGATAAATACAGTTTAAGTGCTATCTGGAATTCTGTAGTGTGACTGTACTGCACTTTATTTACTATTCCCAATTGATGAACGGAGAAGTTGATTGTAGTTTTGTTTTTTCATTTTGTTGCTACTACAAATCGGTGCTGTGGTAACTTCTTATAGTCTTCTTTTTTAGCATATGTGCAAATATGTATTCCTAGAGGTGGTATGTGCTGTGCGTTTTCACATGTCAAACTGCCTTCTGAAATAGTTTTATCAGCTTACTGCCGCCTGCAGCTCATGGCAGTCCCCATTTCCCCAAACTCACTTCCACTTGATTTAGTAAGACACTTTGATTTTTGAGAATCGGATGGCTATAAAATAGTATTTAGTTTTAATTGCAAAACTAAACATTGGTTAATGTAGATTTTTTTAAATAAGAGAAAGGACAGCACCGTTTAGCCATTTAGGTGGGTTTTTTTTCCGCCTTAGAGGAAGGCAAGAGAAACTGCTGCATCAATCATCTGGTATAAAGCTAATTGTTTTTGTAAGGTATGCCGAGTCGCTTGGGGAAGAAACAGATGGTACCAGCACTGTGTGGATCTGTGGGAAGGGCAATTATCATTTCCATTAACGCGGCAGGTCAGGGTTACAGCCAGGTTTCAGTTTCTTCTTCTTTCTCCCACCCCCCTTCTTTTTCTTCCCCCCTCAGAAATCCTTGTTCACACAGATTCTTCTTTTGGAACTGCCTTGAGTTTACAAACCTGGGTTTTTGGTTTTCTCTTCTTGCTTTACTTCCTTTTGGTCATTCAGCATCAGTACTATTAGGTGGGCAGAGAAAAAGCAAAGTACATAAAAAGTTTGCCGCCTTCTTTTAGAATAAAAGAGGGGAAGGGAAAAGGCAGCATTTGGGGAAGATTTCTGCAGAGAGTGCATGTTGAAAATGTTGCTTAAGATCAGATTTGGTAATTTTTTGCGGACTTCCATTATTCATGCAGTCCTTAGGCCTGATTAGCATTTGTAAAGTATAAACTACACATGCAAGGCATTAGCATGAATAATTAAAAGGTAGGGAGTTAGCTATCCATGACTGTGGGTTTTCTTTTATTATCATAGAGGCTATTTCAGTTAACAAGAGGAAGCTTAGACTTGCAGACTGCTGGTCTGACAACCTCAATTTTGCTTTCAGCTCAGCCACATATCATGATGTATTGTATAGCTGCCTTACTTTCCTGGAAAAAGAAAGTTACTTTGCTGGGGAAAAAAAAAAAATCAGTATTCTGTGTACTCTTAGAAGGGTACAATCTGAATTCCTGGGAGGAGAGCTCTACTTAGAGTAATCATATTAAACTAAATGTAATTATTATTGTAATTATAATTTAAAAATACCTTGGTCATTGTTACAACCCATCGATTCAGGACCCACCAGCCCCTACAAAATATCACTCCTCAAATTTTGGGCATTTCCCGGGGGTATCTGAAGTGCTCACAAACCTTCCACTGGTGCTGTGTGCCACTCTGCTACTTATGCCATGCAGTTGTTTCCCATACTGGGATTCCACAAGTCACTCCTTGTACAGGCCCTTAATGGCTGTGCCAACAAAAGAGAGTTTCTAATTCAGGTAAGTCTGGAAAACATATTTCACTAGTTTTGAACTTATAAGAGCATTTAATATTGTATTATGAATCACCAGGAAAGAAATGTAGTATGCTTATCTGGCCAGGAAATAAGTCTGTGTGGGATGTCTATGTGTGTATACCACTTTAGGAAATTATGTAGCATGTGTATGTGTTTGCGTGTGCACACACAGAACACTTCTTAAGAGATTCTTCATTTGCCCTTCCATGATACCCAAGCTGTGAGCTGGGTCTGTTGTTGCAAATGGATGAATTACACTTTTAAAATGGCTTCTGGTAGATTCCTTTATAAGCCCTGGTGTATCTGATTTTCTCTTAAAGTCAGAATTGGACCCCTGCTACATGACAGAAATCTACAAATCTAACTTGGCTGTTAGTGAAAAATACAAAAAAAAGTCATCTCAGCATTTTCTCGGTCTTGGTTTGGAATCTAGTGGCAAATGCTACTACCTCTGTGAATGCCAGGCTCTGGTCCATGAAGCTATAGCTGCCTACGGCCCTCTGAATTCACAGGAGGAATCTTCCCTTATTCTACTGCCTCACACCCAGATTATGATCCTCCCCTCCTACTCCTGATGTGCCAGTGAGTAGAGGAGAAGGGAATACTTGTGATGGGAACTTAATTGCTTCAACTGGAGCTTTATCTGAGAGCTGCATGTGAGCAAACCGAAGGTGGATCTGTTTATTTTCTCCGTTCTGGAAGGATAGATGCGAGGAAAGTTGTCATGCTGTGATCTAATCATTGTGTGACTTATGTTTGACATATGCAATATATCATAAAAGACATCTGGGCATAAAAATTGGGTAAATAACTGGGGTATAATAAATGATAAATAAGATAAATGAAACAGGAGAGGAAAGAAAGATCTGCCATTTCCAGCTTTATAATTTTTAGTAAGAGAAATGAGAACTGCTGTCATGAATGGAGCACTTACTGTGAGAGCCCTGAGGGGTACTTTTCCATGTGTTCTCTTAAGGGGGTATTTACCCTATTTTACACAGTGTAATACATAAACCCCAGTGTGAAGTAACTAGCCAGAAATACACACAGCTAGCAAATGGTGGAGCAGCGTTCAGGCCCCTCTTTCTGACTCCAAGCCACCTGCTGGCCCTGTGATAAGAATATAAGAACTGGAAGGGAAGCAAATGCTTTTCATTCCCAACCGTCAGCTCACAGTGAGGGAACAGACTGACGGTCTGTTGCCTGAAGCTTCAGAGTGACTGGTCACTGGCACTGAATTAGTGTGAATTAAGATAAATTGTCAGATGTGGCAAACTATTTCAACATGGAAGAGAATAAGGGAAACATTTCAGGTTTTCAGTTCCACTTTGGAAATAATATTCTTTATTTTTCTTTTCTCAAAAGGCATATGTGATTATGTGTTTAGAGAGTTTGTAAAACATGAAATACACATTGAAATGAGGATAACGCAACAAGATTTTTGGAAAACTCCTGTTGACATGTGGATGTATTTTTTTTTCAGTTTTTTTTTCTGTGCTTCTTCCCAGTGATTTGGAAATTAGAGGTTCTGCTTTAAAATCTGCTAATGGTTATACCATCGAAGACTTTTCTCCAAATAATCTTACATTACCTGGCAGTGACAAAAAAATATTTTTATTTTGCTTTGTAATAGATGAGCTTTTTCCTCTTCTTAAAAGAAAAAAATTAGAGAAATAAGACCTGAAGTATGGGATTACTCATAAATCAAAGCAGATGTTGAAATACCTGATTTTTAAGAAGCCGTTAGAAATTGCTTTTTCCCATTCACATCCCTTTGGGAGCCAGGTAGAAGCACTTAGTGTAACCGCAGTACAACGCTTTGCTACTTCAGCATGCCTACATTTAGAGGAAGATGGTATGTCTATGTGACTACAAAAACTGAAAAGAATTTGATTTAGAGTGACTTCTAAAGTGATTCAAGATCGGTGAAAAGATTTTTACTAAACTTAAGGCAGTTCTAGGCAACAGCTATACAGATCCTCCATAAGTATACAAGTGTACCTAAATGTTGAGATTGAAAAACAGGTTAAATATTAACAGTATGTTCCAAAAAGAAGGAATTGAGAAGAGGAAATTCCATTTGAAGAATCAATGTAGAGATTGTGAGCAACAATTTTCCTGGACTGGGATGCCAATGAAAACTGTAGACTTGGAATTTGTATTGGGATAATGGTTTATAATAATTGCCAGTATTTATTGAATACTTGCTATGTGCCAGTTGCTTTGCATAGATAATTGTAATCCTCACAATAATCAGATGATAGATAAAGGCAGCTACTATAATTTCTTTTATATATGGCTAAATTGAGACTCAGATTAAGTAACTTGCTCAGGATCACACAGCTAGGAAGTGCTGGAATGAAACAGAATACAGATCTGTCTGACTCAAAAGTCCACTCTACCCTTTTTGTTTGTTTTGAGAAAGGGTCTCCCTTTGTCACCCAGGCTGGAGTGCAATAGTGTGATCATGGCTCACTGCCACCTTGACCTCCCAGGCTCAAGCAATTCTCCCACTTCAGCCTCCTGAGTAGCTAGGACTCCAGGCACATGCCACCGTAGCCAGCTCATTTTAATTTTTGTAGGGCTGAGATCTCTCTATGTCAGCAAGGCTGATCTCGAACTCCTGGACTCGAGCAATCCTCCTGACCTCAAGTGATCCACCACCTCAGCCTCTCAAAGTTCTGGGATTACAGGCGTGAGCCACTGCACCTGGACTCAAATGGGCTTTAATGGGTCAGCCTAGGAGCCAGGTTAACATATGTAATATTGTCTCTGTTGGGGAAATATTTTTAAATGCCAGTTAAATGCCATGTTCACATGTCAGGGACTACCAATACTGGTATGTATGCATGTATACTGGTATATGAAAATTAATAGGATCTTAAGGAATAGGATCTTAAGTAAAAAGATAGAGACCCAGAGAAACGTGACATCAACAAATGTTTACACTGTTTCCCATTGTTTATCGAATGTTAACTGCAGGTTGTTTTCACGTGAAGCTCATCCTACCCATTTACTAGTTGTATGACATAAAGGAATGAGGAACGTGAAAGGATGTTTAATTGTCTGTCCTTTTGTGACAATTAAGGCTTTTCTTCTTTTCCAACCACAGGAGCTGCTACTAAGAGGAAGCTTAAACAGTATCCCCCAGTGTGTGTGTGTGTATATATATATATAATATATATATTTATATATTTTATATATATATATATATATATATTTTTTTTTTTTGACTGAGTCTCACTCTATCTCCAGGCTGGAGTGCCATGGAGTGATCTTGGTTCATTCACTGCAACCTCCGCCTCTCAGGTTCAAGTGATTCTCCTGCCTCAGCCTCCCGAGTAGCTGGGACTACAGGAATGTGCCACCATGCCCAGCTAATTTTTGTATTTTTAGTAGAGATGGGGTTTCACCATGTTGGCCAGGCTTGTCTCGATCTCTTGACCTTGTGATCTGCCTTCCTCAGCCCCCAAAAGTGCTGGGATTACAGGCATCAGCCACCACGCCTGGCCAATATACTTTCTTCCCCTGGGGGAAGATACCTAACTTTTTTTTGCAAATCATTAATTTCCCTTTGCCCCTACCCTGGGATACAAAGAGATGGGTCCAGTATATTCATATGGTAAAAATATATCTGTCAATAACATAACATATGGTTTAGGGGTATAAGTTATGCCCTTATATAATTTGTAGCATAAGAAACATCTTGTTATAACTTATTTTAATTGTTCCACAGACTGAAACATTCCTTACCAGTTAAGCCCTCCTTGAGCCTTTATTTTGAGGAGACTTTCAGCTTTCTCATCAATATCTTCTTTTTCCAGTACTTAATTTTTCTTAGTTTTGATATGTATAAATAAAATTCAAGAGAAAAATTCAAAACCTGTGATCCTTAATGATAACCATAATGTAAACTTGAAAATGTTGTTTTCCTAGAAAAATCTATAATTTTGTTGGTATCTATAGATTCTGTCCAAAGGCGTATCGTTTTTCACATTGAAGACACGTGGACCTATAGAAATCCCAGTAAAGAAAACTTTCCAAGAAAGATTAATATCGCTATCAGGAATACCTTTACAAAAAGAAAAAAGTTATACAGGGTGAGTATCCTTAATCTGAAAATCTGAAATCCACAATGCTCCAAAATCTGAAACTTTTGGAGTACCAATGTGACTCTCAAAGGGAATACTTATTGGATGGAGCAATTTGGTTTTTTGGATTAGGGATGCTCTACCAGTGTGTGTGTGTGTGTGTGTGTGTGTGTGTGTGTGTGTGTGTGTGTGTGTATGTGCGTGTGTATATATATATACATATGTATATTCATATGTGTATGTATTTTCACACTTCTCATGAAAATAAACCTGTGTATTTAAACCCAGAATCTGGAAGACAAGAGGTCAAGGATGAGCTTAAATAAGCTATGACCAAATTAGAATGGCACACACACAATCACCTGCATGTGTATTTTTCGAAGAGGACTCAGAGCTCCCGGTCTTCTCTTAGAGAAAGTTTTAACACCATTTAGAAAACATTTTTGTGGAGTAAATTAGATAATGGACTTAAATAAGGTCTTTCTCCTCTCCTTGGAAGAACTGTGAATTTTCTACATGTTCAAGCTTTCAGGGTCTTAGAGATTCAATAGGGAAAGAAGGTGCCAGATATAGGTAGAAGACAGTAATGGTAAAGATAAAAGAGGGTCAGTGCAATTCCAAAGGCCAAGTAGAGCATCTGCTAGGCCTCATTTTGTGTTTTGAACAGGTTGGTTCTGCTGTATAAGAAGTTTTAGTGATGACCTTAGCTTTGTAAAATGAGGTGTCATGCTGTCTCTTACTTATCTCTATTTATGTGTATTTGTGATGACCTTTCATCTGTGGTCTCTATGGACACTCATGCTCTGTATTGTTGGATCCAAAGGCTCTCAAGGAAATATTCTGTCCACTGATTTGATGCATAGGGTTTGATACAATGTGAAATTTTCATCTCAAGTTTCGTTTTTAGGCTCCTTCTTAAGGAGAGAGACATCTTATCTTTTGAGGCCTACTTTTTCTTTAGTTTGTCTGTATCTTGTCAATATAAACTTTCATCTCGTGTAGACATGACTTAATAATGAGGGATCGCTATGGATTAATTGTAGCCTCAGTGTCCATGAAATGAGAGAAGATAATGGTTAGGGATTTTTTTTTAATCGTGATAACGTAAACTTTACCATTTTAAGCATTTTAAATGTATAGTTCAGTTGCATTAAGTACATTTACGTAGTTACGCAACCAGAGGATTTTTTTAACAATGAATTTTTCTGTGCAAATATTTCTACCTTGCTTAGTCAGAAATTTCTCCCCAGAAAACCATATATCTTACCCCAAGGACAACATAAAAGTAAAATGTGTTTGCTAAAATAACTGAGCACATCAATTTAAGTTTTTACAATAAATAAGACTCAATGTTACAGCTGCCACCAAATCTGTTACTAAACCCGTCAGGATTCTAATTTAGCTCCTGCAGATCACACCCTATGAATGCAGCCTTTACTGCGGCAGATCTTCGCAGTTCTCATTTCTGTTTCCTAAGTAACAGTCTGTTTCTAGGTAGGCTGCAAGACTGGTGGCACTTACCTCAGCACACTTGGTTCTGCCAATTCACCGCAATGATACTGATTGCCTGTTACACTAAGGTAGGCTACTTCCAGCTCTCTTCCATGTCATGCATTTCAGCCTCTAAAACAGAAAAGTGGTTTTATATGGTACAAATAAAAATGGTAAGGTATTAAGAACTCTAAAGGTTTTAATTATTTATAAGCCGAGAGGTAGATATGTTGTGCCTTCCCCTTTTTACAGACATGAAATCTGAAGCTCAAAGCTTAAATAATAGTCTCACATTAGAGCTGGATTTCAACTTATGTTGTCTTGCTAAAGAGTACTATAGGATGTTAGAGTCTAATGCCATTCTTAGATTTATGAGGAAATAAAACTGCAGATGAGAAGCCTTTATCATATATGTTTGAGAGTTTTGAAAAATAATTGAATCCCAAAGAGACCGATGTAATGTTCTCAGTGTGGATTTTTCAACATGTTTCATAGGAATTACTTTGCAAAACTCTGAGATAATCATTGTAAAATTGTGACTTGTAAGGGGCGTGTTAAACTGACAAATGGTCTCTTAGTTTCTCTTCTTCAAATGTTTACTTTAGAAAAGTTGAAGATAAAAGCCAGATGTGGCAAGTGCGCACCTGTAGCCCCACCTAATCTGACGTCTGAGGCAGGATCCCTTGAGCCCAGGACGTCCAGGCTGCAGTGAACCATGATCAAGCCACTGCACTCCAGCCTAGGGGACAGAGTGAGAACTCTTTTAAAAAGGAAAGAAAAGAGCACTAAACAAAAACAAAAAAAAAAAAAAAGGGAAAAGACATTGCTTTCACATTGTTTCCTGGCACTATTAAGTATAACAGTTTTATGGTTTATATTATTTTCTTCAAAAGAATTTTTCCAATCTGGCTCCCCCCCCAAACAATTTTTAGCTCTAGAACATAGGACTTATTAATTTTACGTAATAAAAAATTGTACAAATATATGTATACTACTTCTGTCCAGTGGTGTTTTCTTCCATCTAAGTAGACAGACATTGAATACTTTTATTTAATAATACTGTAACAGACCTTGGTGTAAGCCACCGCCTTTGCTCCTGAGAACATGAATGAATATCATTCATCGTTTCTTTATCTCTTGGTTTTCAGAAAAATTTCTTGAGTTCATTTAGCTAAGTTAAGATACATGATTTTATTTTCATTACTTTTCTGTATTTTCTTCTTTTATGGAAATATTGCCCTTTGAACTGTAATTTCAAAATCATTTAAACCCTACTGATGTAGCTCAGTAATGAGAATGAACTTTCCAATTTTCAAATGAAAAAAAAACCAGACAGCAGAGAAATATAATTGCCTTTTTCCAAATTCCCAAAGGAAAACATTAGAGCTAAGATTATATTTACATGTATTTTTAAATCATGTACTTTTGCAACAGATGACACTTATTTGAAAGAAAGTTTTCCTTTTCTCTTCATCAGAAAAGTATGTGGGAGACTGCATGGTTCCAGGAGTTTAAGATGAATATATGCTTTGAGTTCAAAAGTACTTAGTAGTCACTGTAGAGATACTAGGTGCACTTCCTGGCTTAGAGATAACCGTGTTAATATTACTGAATCCAAAGACTGTAAAGAAATTATTGCAAGTGTGTTGTATTTACTGCCTAAAATACGTATATATTCTGTAATGCCTGTGCATGCAAGGGATCTAGGTTGTGCACTCCTTATGAGAATCTAATGCCTGATGTTCTGAGGTGTAACAGTTTCATCCTAAAATCACCTCTCCCTCCAACCCCCACCCCTGGCCCAGAGAGGGGACCTCTGTCTTGCACTATAGCTCTTTGTTTACATGTCCTAACAACCTTCTTTTGGAATATAAACTCAAGGGTTGGGGAGCAAGACAGAGAAGATGTCTTTTCCCCCCACTCTTCCCAGTTTCCCTATAACTTAGCTGAATGTTGAGATACAGATGATTAATTATGTAAAAGCTCTGAGTGACTATTTATTATGTAGACTTAATGCATGTATAACATGTTTATTCTGCTGTCTTCCTGTAAATGCCATTCTTTCAGATCAGAATCGGAAACCAAATAGAGCCAACCAATCATGTGGGCAAGATTATAGGGGCATCATTTTAATGTATGGGCTTTTTGGTCTATTTCTGTATTTAAATCTAGGATTTCCATTCAATCTATATAACCCACTAATTGAATGTTAGACTCACATTATAAAAATTATTTTGAAAAGAAAATAAGAGGGGAGAGATTATAGTAAAGCCCTACTTTCATTATGTTTTATTCTTCAGTTTTATTCTTTGCACAGGAGTACAGGTTTGCCCACAGGGTGGTGGTTCTTCATCTGTGCTACTGTGTGAGTAATGGCTGCCTACCATCTGAAGTAGTTGTCATGATAAACTGGGTGTTGCCATTGAATAGACTGGCTTTGGGCACCACAGGGTGAGAAATCTAGGTCACTAGTCATAAACAGCTTTGTCCTAGCAACAAGAGGCTTGCTGATTGTCATCTGTCTTTGCACAGACAGCTCATCCTGGCACTTAAAATCATTGGCATAAATTGAGTCAGATATTAGATTGAATTACATGAAATTGCCCTACTTGACTATTTTTGACCTAATATGATGATTTGTTCAGCTTAGCGCAAAGTACAATGAAGAAAGTCTGTTCAAATTTTAGTCTCTTATGGTATAATTTTTACATTTTTTTGTGGTACAGATAATATTATTACCTGTTTTTCTTTTTTAATTATTATTATAGTTTAAGTTCTAGGATACATGTGCAGAACATGCAGGTTTGTTACATAGGTATACACGTGCCATGGTGGTTTGCTGCACCCATCAACTCATCATCTCCATTAGGTATTTCTCCTAATACTATCCCTCCCTTAGCCTCCCACCCCTGACAAGCTGGAAACCATCATTCTCAGCAAACAAACACAGAAACAGAAAACCAAACTGTATGTTCACACTCATAAGTTGAACAGTGAGAACACATGGTCACAGGAAGGGGAATTTGTACATTTTTTAATTTAAAAAATACTAACAGTTAAAAACAAGTTCAGTAGTCTGTGATAATTTATACAGTTGACATCTTTCACTTTCAGAAGCATCATTATTCTAGGTGACAATGACACAGAAGGGTAGAGATGGATTCTAGGACTTCATAAAAAAAGTTAAAGACATCGTGAAGTCCTAACAACAGTAATGTTGAAGTCTTTGCAGCATGAAGTCTGCATCTAAAAGGGGAGTGATTATGGGGAGAAGGGAAGGGGATGTTTGGGGGATAAGATGAGCTCTGGAGGGAATGTAGGATGAGAGTCTGTAGGCGAGGGACTGTCAGGCAGATCTGTAGGTATGAGAGAGCCGGGACTCCAGGCCCACAGAAGCAGTGATGATGGGAATATACCTTCGTGCCAAACTTGGCTTATCTTCCAAGCAGCACAGGCAGGTATCTGGGGAGACAGGCACGTATGTGTTTTCACTTCCACTTTTCACAAAAGGATGAATTCAGACGCATACGCTGAAAGATCATGCTATGTGCAGACATCTGAAATCAGGTACCTGAGGGGTCCCATTTTTGCTTTGCTACTAGAGAATTAAATTCAAATGTCCGAAAAAAACAAGTCATCCCTTGGTTGATAATATTGAATTGTAATCCATTTAATAATTAGGGTGAGAAAACACTCATCAGATCCTTTGGTGGCTTGGATTATTGAGAAAAGGGCGTAAGAGCATACTGAATCAAAAAGGCCTAAGAATAATGTGGGGTGCGAGAATAATGTGAGAGCATGTTAACCAGCTAAGTTTCATTAACTGAGGTCATATTATATCTTAATGACATCATTTGGCATATTTGTGTCATTAAAACAATATAATAAGTATAACGGAACTAGCTTTTCCTTGGATCCTATATTTCCCATAACTAAATTATATTAGAATTTTATCCAGCTACTGAAGAAAATCTTACTGATAGTTTCTAAGTGTGATGTTCCTAAATCTTATAATAATGATTTTCTATTCTTGGCTCTTTGGGTTGCTTCTGCCACTTCTATTTTGAAAGAACTTAATAGTAAGCACGGGGTTAATAATTACAGCATGTGATTGTTGAAGTCTCAATGACTAGAGTATTTTCTTGTGACTTTTCGTGTAGACATAAAAGGATTTTTACTTTTTACAAACTCACAGGCTGTCTTGTGCCAGCTTATATATCTCTGGAAGCGGAATAGTATGTATTTGGCTGACTCCAGTTCACAAGTGTCTTACGAATCTTTGTGGCAAATAGATACATCCATCCATGGTAGAAGGCTGGAGACTGCCATTGGGACTTGTCTCCAGGATCATCAAGGTCTGCAGTATAAGAAACCTGATGTTACGGGCCAGGCGTGGTGGCTCTCACCTATATTCCCAGCACTTTATGAGGCTGAGGCAGGCAGATCACCTGAGGTCAGAAGTTCAAGACCAGCCTGGCCAATATGGTGAAACCCTGTCTCTACTGAAAATTACAAAAATTAGCTGAGTGGGTATCATGCGCCTATAGTCCCAGCTACTCAGGAGGCTGAGGCACAAGACTCACTTGAAGCCACGAAGCAAAGGTCGCAGTGAGCTGAGATTGCGCCACTACACTCCAGCCCAAGTCACAGAGCCAAACTCCGTCTCAAAAAAGAAAGAGAAAGGAAACCTGATGTTACAGAGCATTGTAATGAGGTAAAGATTTCCTAGACTATATTGTTGCCAAATAAATAGTATGAAGCGGTAAGGCAAAGTTATAGGCCTAGGCAGGAATGGAAAAGAAAAAAAGGAATCATTAATGTTGGAGATAAAAGGATAGATATTAATCAAGTATTTGCTGGTTAATAGCAAAAGAAACATACTTTTTTTTCTAGTTGAGGATTCATGAGTTGTTTTTCAGGCTATAAGTGAATTTCTACAATTCCTTACTTGTCAGTACAACATGCGTTGGTCCTCCTTCCCCCCACAGATGGCATGGTGGATCGTGAAATTTCATTGAAAAAAAATACAACTGGTCTACTCCTAGAAGTAGAGATATGTCCTTATTTGAAATGGTTTGCAGTGTTTTTCAAGGAGATTAGCACCTACTGGACTCTTTCTGTGCCTATTAAAAGTGGAAATCATAGCTGGATGTGATGGGGCACCTCTATAGTCTCAGCTACTTGGGAAGATGGCTTGAGCTCAGCAGTTTGAGGCCAGCCTAGGCAACATAGTGAAACCACCATTCCTAAAAAACACATTTTTAAAATAATAGAAATCAGAAATTGGTAAAAACAAAACAAAACAAAAAACATTGCAAAAAAGAGGGATGGTGACGGTGAGCATAGTCTGTTTGGGGATTGACAGATTATGCCTAAAATTTTAAGATTCCTAACTATGACTTGCATGGGTTTCCTGTAATGTGCAATTAGTTATTTCCCATTGCATCTAAGAACTTTATTAAGAAGTACCATTAGCATGGCAGATAGCGAGAATCAATATTTTGTTGCTTTACTGGGAGAGACACTATTATTTTATATTTTATAAACAAAAGTAGAATTTTGTGTGATAAGTTTTTTTCTTGGAGCATATTCTCTTCATAAAATAAATGTGGAAAGCATATTGTCATCTTCTGCTGCAATTGGTACCCAAAAAAAGCTTTGTGAAAAGAATGCCAAGATAGTGTCACTACTATCAGAAAACTTTAAAAAGTGAATAAAAATGTGAGAGAAGCGAATACTTAGCATAAAGTTTTTCCCAAAACTGGAAAAGCTTGTATAAGAATATTATCTAGAAACTATTTAAAACTTTAAAAAGTGATTTTGAAAATGAAATCATTATCGAAATGTTATGATTAGCTAAATATGAACATAATGTGAAAGTAAATAAAATGTAAGCTGTCCTTTTGCAGTAATGCTGTCTTTCTCAAAATTTTTTGAGAGACCTTTTTCCCAGAATAAGCATGACTCTTAACAGAGGACTTTCAGCTCTGTTATATATTAGCATATGAAGTGCATACCCATGTTAATGATCCAACCTCAAGCATCTTTTGTGCCATCACTAACAACTGGAACGCAGAAAATTGTGAACAGAAATCACCTCTAGACATCTCTCACTTGTCACTGCCTAAATATTGTAAATGTAACATGCATTTTTCTGATTAGAAAAATACTAAGTACATTTTTTGTTTGTTTGTTTTCTGGAGATCGAGTCATGCTCTGTTGCCCATGCGGGAGTACAGCGGCACTATCGTAGCTCACTGCAGCCTCGAACTCCTGGGCTCGAGCAATTCTACCTGCTCAGCCTCTTGAGTGTCTGAGACTACAAGCACATGCCACCATGACTGGCTAATTTTTTTTTTTTATTTTTTGTAGAAACAAGGTCTCACTATGTTACCCAGGTTGCTCTAAAATTACTGGCCTCAGGCAATCCTTCCACCTTGGCCTCCCAAAGTGCAGGGATTACAGGTGTGAGCCACTGCACCTGGCCATATTTATTTAGAAAATAAAAAATTTAAATTGTTTCTAAATCATCTATAAACCCTACCATCTCTGTATACCTATGTTAACATTTTGGTATTTATTATTCTGGCCTTTATAAACGAACTTATATGTGTGTTTATAAATGTGACATGTCATTACATTGTGATTTTACAACCCATCTTTACAGTTTACATCAGAAGCATTTTCAAAACATTCTTCTGCAATGGTTAAGGTGGGTCTCCTCTTACTTAGGATTTCTTCATTAAGGATTCAGACATAATTTTCCACCTCCCACCACCACTCGTCAATGTCATGGATAAAGAAATGGTGGTTTATTTTATGTTTTAGATTTTTCAATCCTGCCCCTTCCATGGGTGGTTTATGTTTTAATCTGCATTTCTCTGATTACCGCTGATGTTAAACATTTTTATATAATTGTTAGCATTTTCCTTTCTTTTGTCAATTACATATTTCTTTGCACATTTTTAATTGGGATGCTTAAACTTTTTATAAATAAAATTTACTTACCCTTTTCTTGTCAAATGTGTTATAGATAATTTTCCATTTTAACATTTGTCATTTGATATCATTATGGGTTTTGTTTATTTAATTTTTTATTGTTTTGAGAATGATGATTTCAGAAATCTTCCTATTACAGAGAGTTGATTTTGGGATAGCTTTAGATGGTTTGGTCAGATCTGCACCAAAACGATTTCAAATACCCATGTGACCTATAAACTGTGAATTCACAAGACCCAGTGAACCCTAAGGTCTGAGCTCTGGGACATAACCACAGCCTCAAAGCTAGGGCAGGATTAAGCCAGCTCAGATGCACTCAGCCTGCAGAATCTAACTAGGTCAGTCTGCTGTGGCTCTCTCAGATTGCCGGGCTATTTTTGTCAGTGTCTCTTCTGCCTATGAAAATTAGAATTGAGGAAAGCTACAGATGCTTTCCATATGGTTGCTATTAGTGAAATTATACACAGAGAATTTAATTTGAAAACAGAGTTGATAACACTCACATCATTTAGAGACTCAAAGGTTTATGAAAGATACTTCTAGCTGTCACACCTGCAACTCTCCATTTGCAAAGAGCCTTAATCTTATATGTGGTAGCCTTCTCTCCTGTCCTTGCTTCTGCCAAGGAAGGAGACTTCACTCTGGTGTTCACGATTTTGCCGGGCATAATGTAGTTCTTCATTAAGGATTTAAACATAATTTTTTTCGCCTTTCTTTCCCCTCCTCACACCACTTTTATTCAAATATATAGCTCCTAGGTTTTTGCATTGACTTTAGTAGACTGAGCAGATAGCTGCTGTAGTTCTTCCTGTATCTAGGATTTAGAGAATTTTCATTTGCAATCAGTTGCACTTGTTCTTACAACAATTTGTGTGGATGCAGCAGTGATGGTTTATCACTCTAATTGGTCCATGAGATGTACTTGATGTTTCACAAGGTTCTAGGAAGAGGAAAAAAATGTTTATCTGCATCAGACTTGTGGAGCCTACTAATGGAGTTTAATATCTATTTTTGCCATCTGTGAAAATGCATTATGGGTTATATTTAAAGTATTTTAAAAAACTGAAGTGGAATTGATCATTCAACTTAGTTACTGTCTACTAAGGCACTCAGGTGACCCTCTCAATTTGATTTCCCCTAAATTTCCAATTAATGTGCTTATCCTGGTACTTTTGATTTACAAAGAGAATTTACCGCCACATGATATTCATTTTATGGGAAATGTCATGTTGAAACAATATCAAGTAACTATATCTTTTAAAGAAAAATCTTGCATTAATAAAACTAAGAAACACAATGTAATGACATTTGTAAAATGTATCTCACAACTACCCCCAGATTAATAAATATTGAGGAAAAGGAAAGTCCTCAGTCAAGTAAGTTTAGAGACCTTATTGAATTGCTTGCTTTACTGTAAGATTCCTCAAGACATTTAGTATATGTGTTATAATTCTCTAAAAGAGACATAATTCATACCATTTTTCAAATACATTTAATATCAGAGCCTTCTATTTTGGAAGAAAGTACCACTCAGAGCATACTCTTGGTAAATCCTGAGCTATAGTAGAAGCCTTGGAATAAGTGATTAAGAATAGTGTCCTTTTTGGGGACTTGGATGAATCTGGAAACTATCATTCTCAGCAAAATGACACAAGAACAGAAAGCCAAACACCACATGTTCTCACTCATAGGTGAGTGTTGAACATTGAGAACACGTGGACTTAGGGAGCGGAGCATCACACACTGGGGGCAGTTGGGTGGGTAGGGGAGAAACAGTGAGGAGTGGGGAGGGAGGGGAAGATGGGGAAGGATAACATGGGGAGAAATGCCAGATATAGTATGCACCTAAAGTTAAATAAATTAATTAAAAAATAAATAAAAATAAAAGTTCTGCACATTTAGCAAAAAAAAAAAAAAATTAATATTATGATTCACAGTTTAAGAATTGTTGAACCTGGGTCTGGGCATAGTGGCTCATGCCCGTAATCCCAGCACTTTAGGAGGCTGAGGCTGGAGATCACTTGAGGGCAAGAGTTTCAGACCAGGTTGGGAAACATAATGAGACCCTCGCTCTACAAAAAAATTAAAACCTGGCCAGGTGATACTCTCTTGTAATCCTAACTGGGACGCTGAGGCAGGAGGATCACTTGAACTCAGGAGTTTGAGGCTGCAGTGAGCTATGATACCACCACTGCACTCCAGCCTGGGTGGCAAAGTGAGGACCTTGTCTAAAAGGAAAAAAAAATATCAATATTATGATTAATAGTTTAAGAATGACTTAACAAATATCTATATTCAAGTACACATATACAGAAAACAACCCCCAATTGATTAAGAAAATGACTTCCCAACCCCAAATTCTGTTGTGCAAGACACTGTTGAAGCAAGCTGAGGAATTCTACTTAATGTCTAAGAGTTTAATAATTTAGGTGGCAAAGAAAGAATTAAATAAATACATCTACATCATACCGGAATGACCATGGACAGAGAGAAATGAGACTCCTTTCTTCAATTGCAAATGGCTCTCACATCAATAATGATGGTAAGTTGTGCCAGGGTCCAATTAAAGTAGCCTTTATCCATAATTCAAAGTTATTATACTTTACTCTTTATTATGAGACTGTTTAGTTAGCTTTTATTTCACTTTAGGGGGAAAAGTATGAGAAATATTTCTTTTTGCTTTTGTGTTTAAGAATAGTGCCAGATTTTAATTTGGCTCAGGCTGCCCAATGTGAGGTCTGCCCTGGCCCTGGGAGGGAAATGCTGGACTCACTTGAGATGGATATTTCAGGGCTTCTCTTGAGCCAAGAATAAGAATCTCAAGTCAAGTGACGCGTGGTCTCATGAAATTGCTCCCAGAAGTTCCCCCAGCTTAGTGCCTGCTGCTCCAGATAAGAGAGATTCCATCACCCTTTGCCACACAGAGCCAGCAAGTTTCACCTTCAAATTGCTCTTTGCTCAATTTTCATATTTATTTCTGGCCCGTTTTAAATTAGGCATCTGACAGTTTCTTCCAACTGATCACATCAAATAGATTTTTTTTTTTCTGTTGAAAGAAAGTTAAAAATATCTGAAGGTAGGCCACTATGTAAAAGAATCCATTTTCATATTTTCACGGAAGTTTACAGCAAGACAGTTGTAATAGAAATGGAGAAGGGAGTAGGTAAGAAGTTTACTTTCTTTTGTATCTTTTGCATGGGAGAAAATGTTAGTGTATTTTTAGAAAAACTTTTTTGTTGTTGTTTTGGTGTGTTTTATGTTCAGTTTTTTTTCCATTTTAATTAATGTTCCTGTGAGTATAAAGGAGCCAAATGTTGCATTCATTTTTTTACTATCAATAATAAATAGGGATTTGGTGGCCTTGGGTTAAATATTTTTAAATTTAATTTTTTAAAAACTTTTATTTCAGGGGTACATGTGCAGGTTTGTCATATAGGTAAATAATGTGTCACCAGGGTTTGATATTTAAATTATTTTGTCTCACCAGGTAATAAGCATGGTACCCAATAGGCAGGTTTTTAGTCTCACCCTCCTCCCGCCCTTTACCCTCAAGAAGGCCCTGGTATCTATTGTTTTTTTCTTGGTGTCCACTGTACTCAGTGTGAGTGAGAACATGCATTATTTGGTTTTCTGTTTCTGCATTAGTTCACTTAGGATGACTGCCTCCATCTCCATCCATGTTACTGCAGAGGACATGATGTTCTTTTTCATGGTTGTGTGGTATTCCATGGTATATATGTACCACATTTTCTTTATGTCATCTACTATTGATGGAAATCTAGTTTGATTCCATGTCTTTGCTATTATGAATAGTGCTGTGATGAACATGTGCATGCGTCTTTATGGTAGAACAATTTATATTTCTTTGAGTATATACCCAATAATGGGATTGCTGGGTCAAATGGTGCTCCTGTTTCAAGTTCTTTGAGAAATCGCCAAACTGCTTTCCACTGACCAATTTACATCCCCACCAGCGGTGTATAAGCATTGCCTTTTTTCCACAGCCTCACCAGCATTATGTTATTTTTAAATTTTTTAATAAGAGCCATTCTGATGGGTGTGAGGTAGTATCTCATTGTGGTTTTAATTTACATTTCTCTAATATTAATCTTTTTAAATTTTTTTCACATACGTAATGTCAGACCTACAGAAAAGCTGAAGAGTTGCAAGAATAGTACAAAGAATTCTCATGTACCCTTCACTTGGATTTTTCAAATGCTCATAATTTAAAAATATTTTTGGCCAGGTGCAGTGGCTCTCAACTGTAATCCCAGCACTTCGGGAGGCCAAGGCGGGCAGATCACAAGGGCAATCACAAGGAGATTGAGACCATCCTGGCTAACACGGTGAAACCGGTCTCTACTAAAAATTCAAAAAATTAGCCAGGCGTGGTGGCACACACCTGTATTCCCAGCTACTCAGGAGGCTGAGGCAGGAGAATCACTTGAATCCAGGAGATGGAGGTTGCAGTGAGCCAAGATTGCGCCACTGCACTCCAGCCTGGTGACAAAGCAAGATTCACACACACTCTCTCTCTACATATTTATTTATTTATTTATTATTTTTTTAATGTGGGTGCCTAGTAGCTATATATATTTATGGGGTATGTGAAATATTTTGATATAGACATATAATGCATAACAATCACATCAGGGTAAATGGGGTATTCACCTCAAGCGTTTATTCTTTCTTTGTGTTACGAACAATCCAGTTATACTCTTTTAGTTTTTTTTCTTTGTTTGTTTTGAAATGGAGTCTTACTCTGTCGCCAGGCTGGAGTGCAGTGCTGCAATCTTGGCTCATTGCAACCTCCTCCTCCTAGGTTCAAGCGATTTTTCTGCCTCAGCCTTCCGAGTAGCTGGGACCACAGGCGTGTGCCACCATGCCCGGCTAATTTTGTATTTTTAGTAGAGACGGGATTTTACCATGTTGGTCAGGATGTTCTCAATCTCTTTACCTCATGATCCATCTGCCTTGGCCTCCCAAAGTGCTGGGATTACAGGCTCTTTTAGTTATTTTTAAATGTACAACAAATTGTTGACTGTAGCCAACCTGTTGTGCTATCAAATGCTAGATCTTATTCTTTTTCTGTACCCATTAACCATCCCCACTCATTCTACCCCTATCACCACTCACACTGCTCTTCCCAGCCACTAGTAACCATCATTCTACCATTTATCTCTATGAGTTCAGTTGTTTAAATGTTTAGCTCCTACAAATGGGTGAGAACACACAAAATCAGCCTTTTGTCCCTGGTTTATTTCACTTAATGTTTTCCATTTCTATCCATGTTGTTGCAAAGAGCAAGATCTCATTCTTTTTTATGGCTGAATTGTTCTCCATTGTGCATATACACCACATTTTCTTTATTCATTTGTCTGTTGATGGATACTTAGGTTGCTTCCAAATCTTGGCTGTTATAACTAGTGCTGTAATAAATATAGGAGTGCAGCTATCTCTTTGATACATTTGATTTCCTTATTTTGGGTATAAACCTAGCAGTGGTAGTCTCGGATCGTATGGTAGTTATATTTTCAGGTTTTTATGGAATCTTCATACTGTTCTCCATAGTGGTTGTACTAATTTACATTCCCACCAGCATTGTATAAGGGTTTTCTTTTCTCCACGTCCTCACCGGCATTTGTTATAGCCTGACTTTTGAATAAAAGCCATTTTAGCAGGGGTGAGATGATATCTCATTGTAGTTTTGATGTGCATTTTTCTGATAATCAATGACGGTGAACACCTTTTCATGTACTTGTTTGATATTTATATGCCTTCTTTTGAGAACTGTTTATTTAGACCTTTTGCCCATTTCAAAATCAGATCATTAGATATTTCCCTATAGAGTTGTTTATGCTCCTTATATATTCATTATTAATCCCGTGTTAAATGGATAGTTTGCAAATATTTTCTTTCACTCTGTGGGTGATCTCTTCACTTTGTTGATTGTTTCCTTTGCTGTGAAAAGTGTTTTAACACGAAGTGATCCCATTTGTCCATTTTTGCTTTGGTTGCCTGTGCCTGTGGGGTCATATGACTCAAGAAATCTTTGCCCAGACTAATGTTCTGGAGAGTTTCCCCCAATGTTTTCTTTTAGTAATTTCATGAAGTATTAGATGTAAGTATTTAACTCATTTTGATTGATTTTTGTGTATGGCAAGAGTTGGAGGTCTACCTTCATTTTCTGCATATGGATATTCCATTTTCCCAGCATGATTTATTGAAGAAACTATCCTTTTGCCAATGTATAGTCTTGGCATAGTCTTGTTAAAAATGTATTTAATATAGATGTATGGATTTATTATTGGGTTCTCTTCTGTTCCTTTGGTCTGTGCTTCTGTTTTTATGTCATTACCATGTTATTTTGGTTACTATGGCTCTGCAGTATAATTTGAAGTCAGGTAATGCTATTCTTCCAATATTGTTCTTTTTGATTATTGGGGTCTTTTGTAGTTCCAAATAAATTTTAGAATTGTTTTTCTATTTCTGTGAACAATGTCATTGGTATTTTGATAGGGATTTCATTGAATCTGGGTACTATGGACATTTTAACATTTTAACAATATTTATTTTTCCTATCTATGAACATCTTTCCAATCTTTCCTTTTTGGTGTGTTTTACAATTTCTTGCATCAGTGTTTTACAGTTTTCATTGAAGATATCTTTCACTCCTTTGGTTAAGTTTATTTCCGGACATTTTATTTATAGCTATTGTAAATGGGATTACTTTCTTGATTTTGACTGTTTGCTGTTGGCATATAGAAATGCTACTGATTTCTGTATGTTGATTTTTATCCAGCAACTTTACTGAATTTGTTTATCAGTTATAATAGTATTTTGGTGAAGTCTTTAGGCTTCTCCAAATATAAGGTCATATCATCTGCAAACAAAAATAATTTGATTTCTTTCTTTCCAATTTTCCTTCTCTTGTCTGATTATTCTAGCTAGGATTTCTAGTACTATGTTGAATGGCAGTGGTGAAAGTGGACATTCTTGTCTTGTTCCAGATCTTAGCGGAAAGGCTTTCAGTTTTTCCTCATTCAATGTGATACTAGCTGTGGACCTATCCTATATGGCTTTTATTATGTTGAGGTATGTTTTTTCTATTCCCAGTTTTTGAGGGTTTTTATCATGAAGGGATGTTGACCTTTACCAAATGCTTTTACAGCATCAGTTGAAATAATTATGTGTTTTTTTGTTCTGTTGATATGATGTATCACATTGATTTTGCATATGTTGAACCATTCTTGCATTCCTGGGATAAATCCCACTGGGTCATAATGAATATTTTTTAATGCGTTGTTGAATTTGGTTTGCTAGTATTTTGTTGTGGATTTTTGTATCAGTGCTCATCAGGGATCTCGGCCTGTTGTTTGTTTTCTTTCTTTCTTTTTCCTTTTTCTTTTCCTTTCCTTTCTTCCTTTCCTTCTTTCTTTTTTTACATTTTTTGATGTATCTTTGTCTGATTTTGGTGTCATGCCTCTTCGAATGACTTTAGAGGTACTCCCTCCTCCTCTATTTTTTTTGGAATAATTTGAGTAGGATTAGCGTTAGTTCTTCTTTAAATGTTTAGTTAAATTCAGCAGTGAAGCCATGGGATCCTTGGCTTTTCTTTGCTGGGAAACTTTTTATTATTGCTTCGATCTCATTACTTGTTATTAGTCCGTTTGGTAGGTTTGTGTGTCTAGGAATGTATCCATTTCTTCTAGGTGTATTATTGGTATATGGTTGCACATAGTAGCCTCTAATAATTCTCTGAATTTCTGCAATATTGGTTGTGATGCCTCCTTTTTCATTTCTGATGTTATTTGGATCATGTCTTTTTTTTCTTATTCTGGCTAACGTTTTTTTAATTTTGTTTATCTTTTCTAAAAACCAAGGCTTCATTTTGTTAGTCTTTTGTATTTTTTTTTAAAAAGTTATGTCTCTATTTTTGTTTGGTTTGGTTATTTGTCTGCTTGTTTTTGTTTTTTGGTATAGACAGGGTCTTGCTGTTTTACCCAGGCTGGTCTTGCACTCCTGACCTCAAGCCATCCTCCCACCGTGGCCTCCCAAAATGGTGAGATTACAGGCCTGAGCCACCATGCCTGGCCAATTTTATTAATTTATGCCCTAATTTCTTTTCTTCTACTAATCTTGTGTTTGGTTTGCTCTTGCTATTCTCATTCTATACAATGTCATTAGGTTACTTATTTGAAATTTTTCTGCTTTTTTTATGTAAGCACTTAGTGCTATAAACTTTCCTTTTAGTACTGTTTTCACTGTGTCCCATAAGTTTTGGCATAATGTGTTTGCATTTTCATTTGTTACAAGAAATTTGTTAATTTCCTTTTTAATTTCTTCATTGATCCACTGGTCATTCAAGAGCATATTGTTTAATTTCCATGCATTTGTGTAATTTCCAAAAGTCTTCTTGTTATTGATTCCTAGTTTTATTCTAGTTAGATCAGAGAAAGTCCTTGATATTGTTTAATATTTTGAATTTTAAAATACTTGTTTTGTTGCCTAACATATGTTCCAGACTTGAGAATGATCAATGTGCTGAAGAGAAGAATGTGTATTCCACAGCTGTGGGAAGAAATGTCCTATGAATACTTATTAGATCAATCTGAACTATAGTGCAGATTGTGATGTTTGTTGGTTTTCTTTCTGAATGATCTGTCCATTGCTGAAAGTGTGGTGTTGAAGTTTCCAGCTATTATTGTAATGATGTCAGTCTTTCTCTTTAGCTGTAACATTTGCTTTATGTTTCTGAGTGCTCCAGTGCTGGGTGCCTATATATTTGCAGTTTTTATGTCCTCTTAATGAATTGACTCCTTGGTCATTAAATAATGGCCTTGTTTGACTCTTCTTAAAGATTTTTGCCTTGAAATCCTTTTTATCTGATTTAAGTTTAGCTACTCCTCTTTTGGGGGTTTCCATTGTCTAATCTATAGACCTTATAAATATTTCATCATTTGTCCCAATAATGTCTTTTTTAACAAATGAAAATCAAGATTACATATTGTGTTATCGTGTCTCTTTAATCTTTATCACTTCCTTTGAGTCTTTGTAGTTCATAATATTACATTTTTGAAGCATTCAAGGGCAGTTATTTTGTAGGATGTCTCTCAGTTTCGATTTGCCTGGTATTTCCTTATAATTAGACTGAGATAATGTATTTTTGGCTTGAATGCCACAGAAGTGATTTTTTGTTCTCCATGTATCATATCAAGAGTCACATGTTGCTTTGTTCCAGCTTTAACCTCCATCACCTGTTTGAGGTGGTGTCTGCTAGGTTTCTCCACTATCAAGTTACTAATTTTTTGTTTTCAATTAGTAAGTATCTTGTGAGGAGTTATTTTGAGACCATGTGAATATTCTGTTCTTTCTTACATATTCATCCATTAATTTTAGCTTCAATGATTCTTGCCTGGATCAATTAGTATTATATTGGTTGCCAAATAGTAATTTTTAAAAATTCATTGTTCCTTCTACATTTATTAGTTGCCTTTCTACCATAAGGAAGAGGTCTCACTTCTCTCTTGTTTGTGTCAGTGTAGACTCATGAATATTTATTCTGTGGGCTATAATTCTTTTGGCTAATTACATATTTTGATGGTCAAATTATCTCAGATTTGTGTATATATACACACACATATACATACATATACACACCTAAAATGTATGCAGATACTCACTGGTCTTTGCTTTTAATGTAACCAATTCCTTTTCTCTTTTATACAGTGGCAATCCTGGAACAGGTGTCATAGATTATGAATTGTATGTTCTGCTTCTGCACATCCATTCACTAATCATACGAACTTGAACAAATCTCTTATATCCTCTACTTCAGCTTTTTCTGTGTTAAAAATTAGGAAATAAATGAAGGTGATCTAAAAGAAGCTTTCATTTCTGAAATTCTGTTATTTAATGAGTTAAAATATTTGTAGATATAATATTTTTGCAAAGTTTTCAGAGTCAAAGTACCTTAAAAAGAACTTCAAAGCCACAAAAATCATTAGAATTTAGTTTTAGAAGGTACTTTAGAAATTATCTAAACTGTGGCTACTGCAACTAAGAAACTGAATTTTTAATTTAATTAATATAAATTTAAATAGGCACATGTGGCTGGTGGTTACCCTACTGGACCGCACAGCTCTTGAGAATAAATGACATGCCCCATGTTACATGGGTTCTAGTGTCAGAAGCAAAGCAGGATCCCTTTGGATAGTGCACACTCAAGTAAATTGACTAAACCAGCCTAGGGAGGAGACAAGGCCACTCTGCAGGATGCCTTACATTCCTTTGATGTACAGAAAAGATTGGACCACAAAGATCACTGGATGACAATCCATGCTGAATTGTTCCACAAGCTTTCTACTTAACACCATGCTTTCAAAAAAGAATGTACATGTGGAGTTGGTAGTATTTAGGCAGAAAGAGAGTGCAAGACACAATTTGATGCTTTTATAGAAGGTACGTTTCAGCAGAAAATGATGAAACATACGTACCATCAAGAAGCAGCAGGCTGCGCTCATAAAGGAAGGGAAGTACACCCCTTCACTGCCACTTGGGCAAAGAGGATCCTAGACCCCGAGCAGAGCTGCTCCTGATGGCTAGAGGCTAATTTTCATGTTCTCTCTTCTCCACTGGGAAGATTGTGTATAGAAAACTTCTTTGTCAAAGTATGTAAAAATCAAGGATTGCTGCATCCTAAAAAATACAAAAATTAAACCAACTTTCTCATATACCTTTCATAACTAATTATAATTTTGATACAAAAACTCGGTCATATTTGTCTGTCAGCTTTATAGTAGATTATTTAAATCACAGGAAGTGGAACATGATGTTGTATAGTAGTATGTTTATCATATTTAAAAGAAAGTTTAAAGATCAACACATCAAGAAGACTGATCTGCTCTCAGTAGTTAATAGTAAGAGCTGTAATCTGAGAGCGTATTCCGTGTAATTATTTTCAGTAGAAATGCCTTTGTTAGAGAATCTACCATACTACTGGCAAAATTTATATTAAAATGGTAATATATTCTCTAAAAATGCCAATTCTCCTGTATGTTCAATTATATCATTTATGTTTACAACCTTTTATAAATGCTATGCCAAGATTTGTGTTTGATTTTAATGAGACTATGCAGTACATTTAGATAGGAACTCACCTATAATGTTGGGAAGAGAGTAAATTGGTAAGACCTGTCAGGAAATTATTTTGGGTGCTAGGTATTAAAGCCCTAAAGCTATTCCTACTTTTGACCTACTAATTCCCCTTGCAATCTAATCTGCAGTTAAAACTTTATGTATAAAGTCATAGTAAAAATTGAAATAACTTAAATGTGTAGAAGGTGAATATAGCTAGCATATTTGATACATCTATGAAGAGCTTTTATTGACATGGAAAGTAATTATAAAAATTTTAGATTGGCCAGGTATGGTGGCTTATGCATATAATCCCAGCACTTTGGGAAACTGAGGCGGGCAGATTGTTTGAGGTCAGGAGTTCAAGATCAGCCTGGGGAACATAACGAAACTTCATCTCTACCAAAAACACAAAAATTAGCCAAGCATAATGGTGTGCATCTGTGGTCCCAGCTACTTGGGAGGCTGAGGTGGGAGGGTCACTTGAGCCCAGGAGGAGGTTACAGTGAGCTGAGATCATGCCACTGCACTCCAGGCTGGGTGACAGAACACGGTGCTGTCTCAGAAAAAAAAAAAAAAAAAAGTTTTAGATTGACATGAAGCATAGAAGACAATATTTATAGAGAAAACAATGTAAACTATAGAGAAACAGTGTGATCACATCTTTGTCTATCATATTGTCGCAGACTTTTACCTTTTGATGCGTCTTCTTTTCGTCTTTGATTCTTTTCCTCATGCTTGTTTGGTGCTCAGGCCGCTCTGTTGGAATAGTACTCAGCCAGCTGCCAGGTGTCATCCAACCCAATAACAAGCCCTGTCGGCACTACCTCCAAAGTATATCGCAGCTGGTATCTATACTCATTTCTGGTCTAAGCCATATCTGCTCTCTCCCAGTTATGACATCAGTGACTGAAGTGGACTCACTGCTCTACCCTTGCCCCTGCCACATACACAAGGACCTCCAGTGAGCCTCTACATGGCTGCCAGAGTCACCTTTTAGACTAGTAGGACAGATTTTGTCACTCCTCTTCTTAAAGCTTTATACCCGCCAAAGGTTTCCCATTGGTGTTAATATAAAACCTTTAACTACAGTTCCCTGCATTTGTTCTTTCTCACCACACTTTAACCCAGAGTGGCTTTCTTTCCACCCTCTTAATACTCATTTTCACTCAGGCCTCAGGGTCTTTGCCCTTACTTATCCCTTTGTCTGAAGCACTCATTCTTTGGCTTTTAGAATTGATGGATCCTCCTTAACCTACTTCGTCAGAGAGGCCCCCCCAACCACCCCTATGCACATCTCTTTCTCTCACCTGCAATATTGTTCTCTTCATAATATTGATCTGGTTTATTAACCTGTTCTCATATATTATCTGTCTCCGTCCAGTGGATGTAAGAGTCTTAAAGAACAGCTCCTGGAACACAGCAGGCATATGGTAAATGAGAAGCTATTACATGAATCACCACCATTAATTAGGATGAAGCAATAAGGGTTCTCTTTGGTAAAATATATCACAATTCTTCTTAAATGTTCCTAACCAAAGATCTAGCAATTCCTCTTGAGGAATTTACACTTCGATATTGATGAGGTTTGTACAACAATATAGGCAGCCTTGCTTTATAACATTAAAAAATTGGAAAGAGTCTAATTTTGGGAATCTGCTGCATAAGTTAGTGTTTTCTATACTTCAGTATTATACAGCCATTAATAAAGGCATTTTAGAAACATACTTTTCACATAGAAGATATCAGCGATCTAACAGATTCTAAAATAGTATTACATGGAAGATCCCATTTTTATATTGTACACATGTACATATTTATACTCAAAAAATCTACAAGAGCAGATAGTAAAATAATTATAGCAGCTGTGTCTGAACTTTGAGATTGCAGCTTGTTACTGTATCCCAGTGCCACTGGAACTGACTCATGCTGGAAGGTAGGCCATCGCAGTTCGGGGCGTACAGTTTAGGCTTCTGTACACGGAAGACTCTCAGGGACCAAGCAGATGAGTCTGATAACCCTCCTCTTCTGCTGTAATGCTGTTAGAGACGGTTAATCAATGTGTTTGTAGCTTCTGCAGAGAGAAGACAAGCACTTCTATTTGGGCGAATTGAGATGTCCTTTAGGGAGGGTGAGGGTATGTGCTTTGGCTCTTGATGTGTTTGGAAGATTTAACAGAGATGATTGAAGAGACATTTCAGGTGGAAAAAAGAGCCAGCATGAAAGAAGGAAATAGAAAATGAAATCATGAGTCATGTTAAAGGAATAGCAAGTGCATCCATTCTGTCAAAACCATTGGATATCTGGAGTGGGGAATCATTCTTGCAAAGTAGATGGAAAGACATTGCAGTGACCTTGATTTAGTGGGCACTTGCAAGATATGATCTGAGGAGGGGAATGATGAGCTACTTGAGCTGTTTTTTGTAGGGAGACGAATCTGACAAGTTACAGGAATGAGTTGGTAGGCTAAAGCCAGAAGCAAAGTGGTAACACTAGTTTGAGCCTAGGCTGTTTGCCCAATATGTCAAGTAGGCTGCATGCAAATTAGGTTATGAGAGAATAATTTTTTCTTTGGGGTATGTTATACTTGCCTTTTTCCTTCCCTCTATTCCCCAACTTCATTGTGACATTGCTGGCTGCTACTCACTGAGGAGAGTGTAATGTCTAGGGCCAGTGGTTGGGAACAATGAATGAATGTCATAGCCTGGGATATACCAAAAAGGAAACATCAAATTATATGTGTTTTTTAAAGTCAAAGATATTTTGTACAAGAGTTTCTTATACATATGGATAATATGTTTTTGTTCCCCATCATAACATAGGTATTTTAGCCCCATATTCTGAAGGCAAATAACTGAAAGATTACATTGATTTGGTTTAAGGAAATTAACAAATGTCCCTATTGAAACTAGGTCAAGTTCCTTATTTTAATTTCTAATCTAACATCAGACTCCAGCTGTCAAGCTCTCCCATTAATCCTCTGTATCAGTGAAATCCTCTCTGAAATGCATTGTAATTAATTTGTAGGAATTGGCAGCAAAAGGTAGAGAGTTCAGATAATATTTGACTATAAGTTTCCTTTGTGAAAGGGGACAATTAAATCTTCTAGAAGTTGTAAAAAAAAGTGCTTGAGAAATAGTATTTTGGCAGAAATTCTTTCCATTGAAAGAAGCAATTGAGTCTTGGTAGCAACTGACTCTTGCTAGAAAGAATCCAGCATTTGACCCAAGCTGGGTTTCAGCCCCAGTAATCCAGACTGGACAACCTAATTTTGCTGAAATATTCCATAAGAACTTTTGCTTCAGTCATAAACATTTAAAAGTGACTTCATTGTAATTATTCTTAAACCAGTATGAGTCTCACAAGTGCCACAGGAAAGCCAGTCGTAGCTGGTGATATGCCTGTAGTAAGTATAGGAAGAAGAGTGGGAAGGCTTGATTACAGGTGAGTAGAAAAGTATTAATATAGAAAACAAAAGTACCACTTGTTATAGTTTTGTCTGCTTTTGTGAAGTTTAGATGTTTCTGCAATTGAGGACTGCGTGCAAGATTCCAGGGTAATGTAAATTCAGATTTTGAGAAAGAATCACATGCAGGGTATGTCTGTAACTGAATCGAGTGAGTATCTCCTAAATAAACAGCATGGGTGGCTTTTGTCACTGTCCAAGGTACTATAAAACTGGGGCTAAGAAATATACCCCAGCAACTTCCTTTTCCAGCATCTTGAAGAATATATCCTCTAGAGACTCTCTAAAGGAGAAAGAAGAGAGAATAAGATAACTGTTGAGATAGAAAGTAAAGTCCAAGTGCCAGATTACATCGTAAATGTTAAAAACAAAGAGTCCCCCCCAAAGCTCCACCTATTTTTACCAATTTCTGACTTTTATTATTTTAAAAATGTGTTTTTTAGGGATGGTGGTTTCAGTATGTTGCTTAGGCTTCACCTATTACTTTTTAAACACAAAAACAATGGAAAATCAAGAATCAAGGGAGTCCAGAGCAAGTGGTGTGCTGCAGTACCCCTGAGTTGCTATTGGGATTTGAAACAATTCAGATGTGTTTAAGTAAGACTCACTATGAACAAAACCAACTTGCAGCAAATAACAGTGGGTGACCTGGGTCCTTTAATAATGTATACTATATGTGTGCTTTTAGCTTTCAGCAAAAAAAGCACAAACTTCTTTACAAAATGAATCTCTGCTTTTAGTTTTCTGTAACCATAAATAAAACATAAGTGAAATCTGTTTCTCAGCATTTCTCTCTTAAAATAGCAATAGCCAAGCTCCTCAGCATTTATGTTAGATAAACATAATTCTACCAACACCAAGAGTTTAAACTGTGTCATTTTGATAATTATGATAATGAAATTTAATGTATGTGATTCTAGTGTAAAATTATGGAAGTCTGCAAGAATTTTTTTTTAAATTCTTATAAATAATGAGAATGCACTGTAAGTGCAATTTTTTTTTTTTTTTCAGACGAAGTGCTTAGCCTATCTATATGCTTTCAGTTATCTGGTGGAACAACTAGATCTTCATCTTTTTCTTTTTTTTTTGAGACAGAGTCTCCCTCTTGTTGCCCAGGCTGGAGTGCAGTGGTGCAACCTTGGCTCACTGCAACCTCCTCCTCCCGGGTTCAAGTGATTCTCCTCCCTTAGCCTCCCAAATAGCTGAGATTACAGGTACCTGCCACCATGCCCAGCTAATTTTTTGTATTTTTAGTAGAGATGGGGTTTCACCGTGTTGGCCAGGCCTGTCTCGAATTCCTGACGTCAAGTGATCCAACCACCTCAGCCTCCCAAAGTGCTGGGATTACAGGCATGAGCCACCACGCCTGGCCTCATCTTTTCATTTATATATTCACTGTCACACATACACGAAAACACACACACACACCCTCTACTACTCCTACCTCTGATGTGGTCTAAGGAATACAAAAGAATGCAGGAGGACACAATTCTCTGTGGAATAAAATTTTGTTAAAAGCAAGCAGAGGAGGGTGGGGAAAATGAGATGTTGGCCAAAGGGTACAAAATCTCAGGTTGACTAAATTCTGGAGGCCTACTGTGTAGCATGGTGACTATCATTAGTAATATTATGTTTTATGCTTTGAATTTGCTAAGAGAGTAGATCTTGTGATCTTACCACAAACACAAAGTGATAACTATGAGAAGTGATGGAAGTGTTAATTAACTTGATGATGGTAACCATTTCATAGTGTATAGGTAGAGCACTTCCTTGTGTTGTACGCCTTAAATATATACAATTTTTATTTGCCAATTATACCTCAGGAAGGCTGGAGTGGAGACAGTAAGCAGGAATGCTACTAGATATCTCAACTTCATGGAATTCTTGCTGCCACTTCAAATTCCTATTTTACAAAAACCGGTTTCTCTTTTGGTAGCCAAAAGTTAAGAGGGAGAAACAGGAAAGAGGAAAGAACAAAGCGGAGCAAGGTGTCAGATTGCAGATTTGATGAGAGAGAATCAGAAAGGATGTGAGCAGCCTCCACGTGTTACCAGCACAAGACCAGGCTTTCTTCAGTTTCGAGGGTAGCAGCATAGACTTAAGATTGAAAGAAAGAGCTGGTGAAGTCATGAACTTGACCAGAGAGCAGGGTTAGAACGACTCTAAAGAAAGCAGGTAGGCGGTGAACAGGAAATGAATCGGTGCACAAAAGGGGAGGACGTGGCTACTCAGAATTTTCCCCAGACTCCTCTGTAGTCAAGTTTATAATTCACCAACTCCCATTAAAAAAAAATGTTTATTGTATTTTATATCTGTTAGGGATTATTGTATGATCTTGACTTGAACAATTTTTTATTTCCCCTTGATTTCCATTTCTTTACATTAAATTGTAAGTTAGCAATTTGGGCTTCATCTATCTGCTAGTATCCAGCACTGATGTAGCTTTGCTATACAATATATTGAAAATGAAACCAGGCCAGGCTCACACCTGTAATCCCAGCACTTTGGGAGGCTAATATGGGAGGATCACTTGAGCCAGGAGTTTGAGAACAGCCTGGGCAACATGGCGAAACCCCTTCGCTACAAAACAAAACAAAACAAACCCAAAAAACTGGGCATGGTGGCATGCACCTGTGGTCCCAGCTACTCAGGAGGCTGAGGTGGGAGGATCACTTGATCCCAGGAGGCAGAGGTTGCAGTGAGCTGAGATCACACCACTGCACTCCAGCCTGGGTGGCAGAATGAGACCTTCAAAGAAAGAAAGAAAAGAGAAAGAGAAAACAAGCAAGCAAGAAAGAAAGCAGGAAGGAAGGAAAGAAAGGCAGGGAGGGAGGGAAAGAAAAAAAGGAGAATGAAACCAAAAGTAGAGTGATAAGCTGATGCCTTAGTCTTGAGAAAGATGCGTGGGTTTAGGATCATGCCTCTTTCTATGACAGTGGCCATGCAGTGTACAGTTTAAGATGATGCATAATTGATAGTACCCACTGCTCCATGCACTGGGACAGAGAAATTGGCTTGAGCCACTTGTCATATACAAAACCCTTAATTCTCTTTTCTCTCTTGTTGGCATTCAGCTGTTTTTCTGGATGAATTCATCACCATTAGTTAAAAAAACAACTCTTTTTCCTAAGGGAAGAGTAGTACATTGTCTCCACACAATGTCCTCTGTCTTTCCCTGCCTTTCTTCTCTGCTTGTGGTACCAGTCATTTCCCATCAGCAGGCAGCACTGGCCTGAATGCCTTTGTTGCTTGGAAGTGAGAAGTCACCTCCTTACTTAGAGGGAAGGTAGATGCTGCAGTGGAACGTAGTGCAGCCGTTCCTAGCTCAGGAGACTTCAGCTTTAAGACGGTGTGAAAGTGATATGCGTTCGGTAGAAAACACACTTTGAGTACCCATACAACGATTGTGTTTTTCACTTTGGGTACAGTATTCAATAAATTACACGAGATATTCAACACTGTATTATAAAATAAGTTGTGTGTTAAATGGTTCTGCCAATTATAGCTTAATGTCAATGTTAGCACATTTAAGGTAGGCTAGGCTAAGCTATAATATTCAGTAGGTTAAGTGTATTAAGTGCTTTTTCAACTTAGGATATTTTTAACTTAGAATGGGCTTATCAGGACATAACCCCATTGTAGGTCGAGCAGCATCTGTATAGGAATTAAGAGTCTGTCACTTATCATCTTCAACAGTTCTGCATCTCAGTTTCTTCATCCGTAAAACTGGCATCATAGAGGGTTGTTGTGAGATTAGTCCAGTTCATATGTGTGAAAGCCCTTAGAATAATATCTGACACATAATAGATGATCAATAAGTTTCAGCTGCCATCCACAACAAGGAATTATCCAGTCTAAAATGTCAGTATCAGTACCTTAAGAGAGGAAAAAAAAAGTATAACCAAGATGGACAAGCCCCGCCCACAATGTATTGCCCATGTCTGTATAGGCTACTTTTGAAAATGGAGTAGGTGGGGAGTGGTGATCATACATTCTGATGCTGGGTCCCTGGGGCTGTAGGAGTGATGCTGAGTTGGAACTGGCACTTCACTGGCTCCTCCTAAGGAGTCTGTAGTTCCAAGGGTGTCAACAAGGTTAGTTGCCAAGTCCAGTGCACGCGCTTGACTCTCACACATCTTAGAAACCATGAGTGGCCAGTCTCTGTTGGGTCAGGTCCAACTTCTTGAACGGGCTAGTTCAGAGGGGTTGGAAGGTTTTATTTTCATCTAAAAATTTTTCACAGTGGGCCCACTGCTCACCCAAACTCATCAAGTTAATTGGTTTTAATCAAAGTTTTCTGGTCCCCAAGTCACACGTTTTTCAGTGCTGTGAGGGCCAGGCAAGGGTTTAACCTGATCCTTTCTCCTAGGTTCCCACTCTATGATCCTAAACAAAAAGCCCTTTTAAAGATAATTACAAGTCAAAAGTGTGGTAGGCATGTTGAGTGCACAGTTTACAATGCAATATATCACTGACTAAAAAAAGATAAACTCTGAAGACCTATGTTTAATGCATATAGAAATAACTTCTAAAACTTTAGCATTTAAATTCACTGTTTCTTCCTCTCCCCTGTGAAAGCCTTCGTAATTATTCAAAACTTGCTAAAGCAAGTCAAGTCTTTGGACCTTCTGAACAGGGCAACTAAATGGCATTCCATACACTTTCTCAGTGACTCCATGTCTGTTCTCAGCAGTGAAGGGAGAACAGAGGTCACTCTGCCTGACTGATTTTAAACGATCGCCTTTTTCAGATGCTTTTGGTATGGGAACGAAATCAGCCATAACCTTCAGAGTTTTAAATGTCATTGTTAATGCATCAGAAAACCCAAAGACAGAGAGTCTGGAGAAATTGTATGTAACATTTAGATGATTTTGGTGAACAATTAAGTTTTTAGTGTATGTTTAATGTGCATTCTGTTTGGGGCCTCTGAGTTTGAATCCCTGAGACCGAGGTGATATTTAGCAACCATTTCTTAACCAGGAAAAGCCTCCCCTACTCCCAGCCCATAGCCATTTGAGCTTCACTGGCTTTTTTGAACAGAAGCCTTTCTCAGTTTGTGCTTGGTTCAGTGAACACGGTTACTGTTTAAAAACAGTGGCTGTCGAGTTGTATGTCTCACCACCCTTTGCTCGTCTTCTGAGCTACCTCAAGCTGTGTGAGAGATAATACTTGGCATGATTAAACTGCCCCTTCACTGATATTTGGTCTTTGCCTGGCTGAGGACGCAAAGCAAGAAGAGGAAGACATGCAGATATGTTGCAGGATATTCAAGAAAGAAGGATTTTAGCATGGAAGACACTAAACTGGACCGTAAGTTCTTGGGCTCAAAATGTGTTTTGAAAACCTTAATAAGGACATTTAAGAATCAGGCAATCTTTAAATCCATTTTAACAAATTAATACTTGTAACAAGTAGAAATACAAAGTAGGAAATCTTCTAATAGATTTTTTAAAAAATCTTTGTTTTAATGTTCTTAGGAAAAGGAGTGGGAATTTAAATAAAATGATCTTTGTTATATAAACTATATATTTATACTTCTGTCTTCATGTCCTAGAGCCATATGTTAGTTTCTATGAAAATTAAAGGCAAACCATCATCATTCTCTATTTTCTATATTTCTTTCTTTACAAAAAAAAAAAAACAGTGAGAAGCTGAACGGTAGCAAACTATACAAACATATGCAATTATGCTGCTGTCCAAAAAAAATTTCAGTATATAATTTATTCGTAATGTTTTAGCCCTCTTAATATTTGTATCCAGATCAGATCAGGATTTTTGAAAAATGATTGCTTTTCTATTTAGAGAGGTGTATTTGGGGAGTGTTGTTGTTTGCTTATTAAGAAGAAAGATCACATTTCTCTTGCCTGCTTATTGGTTTTTTATTTTGTTTTGTTTTTGATCAGAAACATTATTTGTGCCACCCAGTTACGTCTTTCTTTCCCAGAATGCTTTCATTTTCATGATATGTTAACAGTGAGTCACATGTGGGCTTTACAGAGAAAACTACAGGCATTGGAACCTTACAGACTACTTTTCGGAGATTAATTTTTATTACCTTATTTCCTTTTCTTTAAGTTTCTTTATGTGGGTGTTCTACTAAGTTTAATTTTTAGAATAATAAACTTCCTTTATTCACTAAGTTATTTGCCTTTTAAAAATAGAAATCTTTATTTTCACAGATAATATTTGCAAATTTGTATTATAAAAGCACATCTCCTTCATCTGATATAGGAGAGATACATGAGTTAGGAGATATATGATATAGGAGAGATACATGCTGCCAGTATCCAGCAATTGTTAGAAGATGGGCTAGTGTGAATAAGTGGTTTGCTTTTGTTATTTTATGATTATAAAATATAGAGTGAGGGCAGCATATTAGAAATATTGAGGGGGTTGAATCTGAATTTTCCTTTTAGCTCTGCATTTATTGGTTATGTGATTTCAGACAGGTTATTTATATTCTGCAAGTGTGTCAGTATCATTGAACAATGGAATAATCTCAAATGTTCAGAATTGTATATACGTTAAAGGAGAGTAAAAATGCCTTGCCTAATATTTGTTCACCACCTGACTTTCCATTTTTTTTTTAAACTTTTAATGATTCGATTTTATGGAGATGTATCTTTCTTTGCAGAAAGCATGTTTACATATGTTTTTAAGTATTAGAATAAGACGTAGTTGATGCATAAGCACTGGGTTTCATTATCATTTGGATGTGTTAAAATAAGTTTGCTTCTATAAGATGAAATAGAGATTACTCAGTAAGGAAATTGGATAAATGTCCAATAGAGAAATTTAAAATTGAGAGAATGGTTTTAAAATCCAGATAACTGGTCAGAAACTCTTAGATAAGTGGCTTAAAAATACTCAATTTCCATATGCTTGATTTTGGTTCTAGTTTTCCAATTTCCTGCAAAAGTAGAAAACATAGTAGCTTCATGTTTCCATAAATTCAAATTTCAGTGTAAAAACCATACGTTCTTTGGAGTGGAGATGCAGGGGGAGCTGTCCTCTGCACACTTAGCACCTGTGTGTATACTCGACATTTGGCAGCTCTGCCACTCATTAATGAAAGTCCACACAGTTGTGGGAGCAGAACCTGTTTTCACCATCAAGCTACTGTGGAATAATGAACAGTAAGTTACACATGACCCCCCCACACACACACCCCGAGACAAAACTTGCTCTCTGTTATTGTTTGGCCTGACCTCAGCACTTTTCACTACCTGATGCTTTAATGTTTATTGTCTTTCCTCATGCTAGAATATATGCTCACTGAGGGCAGTGAGTGTTTTCTGTTTTGTTCATTGCTGTATCCCAAGCACCTAGAACAGTCCCTGGCAACCAGTAGGCAGTTAATTATCAAATTAATGAATCCATCCCTAGTTTTCAATAGGACAGCAAAGTAGGAGAGACCACACCTACTCTCTTTGTAAAAAGACAAAACAAAACGACAAAAAATGATACAGTTTTATATAAAATCAGGAGTCTCACTGCCGTAGAACATGCTAATTGTTTTCGTACAGTTGTCCTTCCACCCACGGTTCCAAAATCCTCAGTGCATGCCTGAAATGGTGAATAGCACTGAACCCTGTATATACTATGTCTTCTATGCATATACACCTGTGACACAGTTTAATTGATAAATTTGGCACAGTAAGCAATTAACAACAATAGCTAATGATAAAATAGAACAGTTATAACAGTATAATAGGAGTTATGTGAATGTGGTCTTTCTTTCTCTTAAAAATATCTTATTGTACTGTACTCACCAATTTTCAGACTGGCCGAACACAGGTAATGGAAACTTCAAAAAGTGAAACCATGGATAAGTATAACTACTGTGGTTGACAGACCATGGCTGATTTGTTCTAACTTTTGGAAAAGAAAGTCAACATGCAATGTTAATATCTTCTGTTATCGTAGATGATTCAAACAATGTTTTCAGCAGAAAAGAAAAAATCAGGAAGTTTTCTTCCTACTAGTTAAATCGAGTACTCCAGAAAGATAATTTCACGGTGAAATGCCAGGTCACAGGCTGAATAACATCTCTCCTTGTCTGAAGCCTGGGTGAGGCCAGAGTTCTGCTCAGCCACCTCTGGAGGGGCAGCACCTTCCACATACACTATGAAGGTCATGCTGTGTGGCCACCTCAAGCTCCTTTACCAGGAATTTTATGGTTGGCATATTTTTTAGAAGCTGCAAATCTTGTTAAGCAAAGCACTCAAACACTAGCTGTTCTCAAACTTACATTGCCTCTGTACCTTTACCAAGAAGATGGAATATTGTACTTGAAAGTCAAAAAACCAAATTTCAAAACTCAGCTCCAACACTTAATATTTGCCTGACCACAGCCAAATCCCATTTCACCTCCCTGAGCCTCAGTCTCCCCCTCTTTAAAATGGCCTTAATTTAAGATGATCAAGTGAGTTATACACAAGAAAAGGATCTATATCCCATAAAGCAAATTATACAGTGTTACTCACATATAAACTAAAAAACAATGCAAGTTCTTTCCTTAATAAGATTGTAAGTTTTGACTTTCTAGTCCGTATTTGCCAAAATATCACTAAAGGGGAAAAACACCCAAGCAAAACAGTGAAAGGACTAAAGTAAATTTTGAAAAAAAAAAAAAAATTTGGAAAACACTGTACCATAGTAGTTAGGATAATAGATTTTAAAGTCAAATTGATGTGGATTTTATTCATAATTTAGCCATTTATGTTGACAAATTGCTTCTTTGAGCCTCAGTTTTCATTTCTGTACAGTATGAAGACTATTTCCTAACATGCGGTCTTTGTGCAGTCTTACTGTCAGCAATAAATTTAATGAGACAAGGTATTTAAAGCACTTAATACATTCTGAAACATAGTAGATATTCAATAAATGAAAATTGTATTTCTGGTTAGTATTTTAATTCTTCATAAATATCATTGTGTATGTGGTATGCCTTTTAAATGATATGGGACCAAATTCTTAAGGTGTATTAATTGACCACAATTATGCTGCATAAAAATCTGGTGGAAATTTCCTCAAAGAAAATGATTCTTTGATTTCCAGTAACTTTTACTTTTCTGAGCCTTATGATTTTAGCATAAGTCATCTTTGAAACATGCATCAATAAAATTAAAGAATTTTTGTTTTTGTTTTTGTTTCTTTGAGATAGTATCTCACTCTGTCACCCAGGCTGCAGTGCAACGACACGATCTTGACTCACTGCAACCTCCGCCTCCTGGGCTCAAGCGATCCTCCTAACTCAGCCTCCCTAGTAGCTGGGACTACAGGCATGCACCACCATGCCCAGCTAATTTTTGTATTTTTATTAGAGATAGGGTTTCTCTGTGTTGCCCAGGCTGGTCTCAAACTCCTGAGCTCAGGTGATCCACCTGCCTCAGCCTCCTAAAATGCTGGGATTACAGATTTGAGCCATCACGTCCAGCCTGTAAAATTAAAGTTTTAAATACCATCATCCACTCATCAAAACCTCCTGAGACCTCAAAGTACCTTCAGTTAAATGGAGTTTAACTTTCCCTCCACATAGGTATTCACAGGCAAAAGTACACTAGCAGGGGCATATTAAGGATAGAAGTTAGAGATTCTTTTTCAGGGAAATGTGTTGCTCGTGAATCTGCTATGCTGTCCAGGCAGAGTTGTTCAAGTTTAAACATAAAAGTCTGCTGTGTATGTTCTAGAAATGAGATAAAATGAAAGAACTGGGAGAAACTTAAATCAGGAAGGATATTGTGATGGTAATACATACTGTCACACAACCTAAAAATGCTCCAGTTCTGAGATTTACCATTTATAGTCTAAGATATAAGTAATACATTAAAAGCCCTAGTCCTTTCTCGTAGCATTTCACTGAGTCATTCTCTAGTGACTAGTCTCTGAACTGAGATTGTTGTACTGAATTGCAAGCCCTGGTATACCATCTTTTTTTTTTCTTTTTTAAGAGAAAGATCTTACTATGCTGCACAGGCTAGACTGGAACCCCTGGGCTCAAGTAAGCAGTCCTCACCTCAGCCTCCTGAGTAGCAGGGACTACAAGTACGTGACACTCTGCCTGGCTTGATATATCATCCTAACAATGTAATTTATTTGTTTTTAATCAGATCTTGCAGGTGACATAAATAAATATATTTTAAGTGAACTGCAACCAATTGGTCTTTTAAAACCTAATGTTTTTAAATATGTGAGAATATGGGCTTGAATCATTAGCATATGACTACATATCATAAATAGGAATTTTCCTACTTTTTAATACCTAAGGCAGTTTGTTCACAAAATCTAAAACTCCTAATAGTGTTTAGAGAGGAAACCCTAAAGCATATGAGTAAGTGTCACTATATTTCAGTTACATGTGTTGATCTGTAGCTTTCTTAAGAATACCCCAAACAGTCCTTAAAAGCATCAGTATTCTCAGAGGATATTTTTTTGAAGGCGTATTTTGAAAGATAATGCCTTAATCCATTTTCTGGGTTATAACCCATTAGGTTATATAAATGTGTTTCTAATATCTTATCACAGACAATAAACTCACATGGCCTGAATAGCAAGTAACATGTGATGAAGGACCAAGGAGAGTAAATGTTAATATTTAAGCTTTCCACTTACTTGATCCAATATTAGCAATGCAAAGGTTTCATGATTCTCTTTAACACAACAGCTATAAAATAGTCAAAGATCAACATTTTTATATGTTTTATTAAGCCTTCTTGCTTTGAAAATTTGAAATTTGCATTTTTACTTTTCTCATAAATGAAATACACAATTTTTGTAAGTATTCAATAATAATGTTTCAGTTATGGTCAAGGTGAAACATAAATGTGTTATTAAGGATTTTTTATTAGATTCAAATCAATAAGCAAAAGCTGTTTCCATACATGAATTGTAGCTATTCATAAGTGAGAATTCTCTTAGTTATAAAACATGGTGTTTGGAGTTTTCTTAAATACTTCTTAATTATATTCTTGATTGTGTATTTTCTTAAATATTTTTAAAGGTATACAATGGGTGTTAGGAATAAGATGGAATATTCTCTATTATGTCAACTGTATAGAGGGTTTTAAACTTTTTCTATTAAGTTATACTCTATAACCAATAGCAACTGAGTTGATTGAAATCCTGTTATTGGAACTTAAGAGTTCCATATACCTTAGGACATATATAATGGAAATGTTGTGTTCTCAGTGGGTCTAGTGGAGGGCTGTATTTCTCAGGAACTATTAAGCATGCTATGGGTTTAAAGCAGTTAATTTAAAAAAAGTCTTCAGATGCACTCTGGGTGTTGCTTCACTGTGGTGTTTATTTTGACGGCAACTCCACAGCTACCTCAACCCAAAGGAAGAGTCTAGTCCCAGGATGGCAGATGAGGCTGCATTCTACAAGTCACAGCCCAGGAAATTTGTACATTTGCTTGTATTGAAGGATGGGGCCATGACAGAGGACCTTTCTAGCCTAGAAGAAATCAGTCTTTCCAAATGAAAAACTGCAGGGCAGACTTGTTTCATTTTGTTTTCTATGATATGTAAACTGTTTTTAGGTGATGAATTTGGAAGATAAACCAATTTCAACTAACAAAAATGTCTGTTTTCCAACCGTCTTTTTATAAACAGTGTTTCATGTATATAATTAGTAAATGTATTTATTTTAATGATTCAAGTTTAGCATTACAGAAATTTTGGCAAAAACAAAAAAGAAACATCATCCATAATGTCTTCACCCTAATGCAGCTTTAGCAATTTTCATGTATTCCCTCTCAGCATCAATGTGCATATTAATAATCTAATAACTTGGGCCGGCCTCAGTGGCTCACGCCTGTAATGCCAGCACTTTGGGAGGCTGAGGCGGGTGGATCACGAGGTCAAGAGATCGAGACCATCCTGGTCAACATGGTGAAACCCCATCTCTACTAAAAATACAGAAAGTTAGCTGGGCATGGTGGCACGTGCCTGCAATCCCAGCTACTCAGGAGGCTGAGGCAGGAGAATTGCCTGAACCCAGGAGGCGGAGGGTGAGCCAAGATCGCCCCATTGCACTCCAGCCTGGGTAACAAGAGCAAAACTCCATCTCAAAAAAAAATCTAATAACTTTTATTAAATATTGTAGTATGAACAATTATCCATTGGTACTGCCCTACTTTAAATACTTTTATTTTCATTAGTTAGTTAACAATCCATGGAAGGAATAGTCCCCCATTGACTATTACTGCTTTTGATTTTTTACAGTTACATGTGTTACTTTAATGGATGTCTTTAGGTATAAGACTTTTTCCATACATTTCATTAAGTCAGTGCCTCAAAAGTGGGATTATGGAGTCAACAATTTTGAACTTTTTCATGACAACAGATAAATATTGCTAAATTACTTTCCTAAAGTTATGCCAATATACTAATATACTATAACCGTTTCGTTCATTGTGGTAAGAATGCTTAACATGAGATCTGCTCTCTTAAATATTGAAGTATATGATACAGGATCATTAACCATAAGCACGGTGTTGTACATCCTATCTCTAGAACTTATTCACCTTGCATAACTGAAACTTTATACCCATTGAATAGCAACTCCGCATTTCCTCCTCCCCGTGGCCCATGGCAACCACCACTTTATTCTCTGCTTCAGTGAGTTTGACTGTTTTGGATACATCGTAAGTGAAATAATGTGGTGTTTGTCCTTCTGTGACTGGCTTATTTCACATAGCATAATGTCCTACAGAGATATCCATATGGCAGGATTTCCTTCTTTTTTAGAAAAAGGCTGAATAATATTCCCTTGTACGTACATACCACCTTTATCTATTCACTTGTAGATGAACAATTCATTTGTTTCCATATCTTGGCTGTTGTAAATAATATTGCAGTAAGTATGTGAGTGTACATATCTCTTTGAGATTCTGATTACAGTTCTTTCAGATAAATACTCAGAGGTGGGATTGCTGAATCACATGATATTTCTATTTTTAATTTTTTGAGGAACCTTTATACTGTTTTCCACAGTGGCTGCACCATTTTACATTCTCAGTAACAGTGTACAAGGGTACCAGTTCCTCCACATCCTCACCAACACCGGCTATCTTTTGTGGATTTTTTTTTTTTTTTTAAATAATAGCTATCCTAACAGCTCATGAGGGTTTTAATCTGCATTTTCCTGATGATTCTTAGTATTGAGCATCTTTTCACATACCTGTTGGCCATTTGTATGTTGTCATTGGAGAAATGTCTATTCAGTTCCTTTGCCCACTTCTAAATTGGATTATTTGGTTTTATTGTTGTTGAGTTGTAAGAATTCCTTGTATTTTAGATACTAACCCCTCATCAGATAATATGGTTGCAAGTATTTTATCCCCATTTTGTAGGTTGCCTTTTCACTCTATTGATTTCTTTGCTATGCAGAAGCCTTATAGTTTATGTCCTACTGCTCTAGTTTTGCTTTTATTGCATGTGTTTTTGATGCCATGGTCAAGAAATCATTGCCAAGACCACTGTCATGAACCTTTGCCCTGTGTTTTGTTTTGTTTTTAAGAAGTTTTACACTTCCAGGCTTCAAATTCAGGTGTTTAATCCATTTGGAGCTGATTTTTGTGTATAGGTCTAATTTCTTTCTTAATCATGTGGATATCTTATTTTCCCAGCATTATTTATTAGACAGACTGTCCTTTCCCCATTGTGTATTTTCGGCACTCTTGTTAAAAATTAGTTGACCATATATTTGTGGGCTTATTTTTGGGCTCTCTGTTCTGTTCTCTTTGTCTGTATGTCTTTATTCCATTACCGTACTGTTGGGATTACTATAGCATTGTAATCTATTTTGAAATAGAAAAATGTGATGCCTACAATTTTGTTCCTTCTCCTGATCATTTGACTATTCAAAGTCTTCCAGGTTTCATATGAATTATAGGACTGTTTTTCTATTTCTATAAAAAAATGCCATTCAGATTTTGATATGGATTGCATTGAATGTGTAGATTCCTTTGGGTAGTGTAGACATGTTGACTATATTAAGTTTTCCAATCCATAACCATAGGATATCTTTTCATTTGTTTGTGTCTTTTAAAATTTCTTTAATCAATGTTTTATGATCTTTTAGTATACAAGTCTTTCATTACCTTACTAAGTTTATTCCTAAATAAATTTTGATGCCATTATAGATGAGATTGTTTTCTTAATTTCCCTTTGGGATGGTTTGTTTTTAGTATGTAGAAATGCAGCTGGTTTTTGTATGTTGATTTGGTATCTTTTAACTTTACTGAATTCCTTTATTAGTCCTAACAGTTTTTCTGTGGATTCTTAAAGTCTTTTATGTATAAGATCATGTCATCTACAAAGACAGTTTTACTTCTTCCTTTTCAGTGCTTCTTATTTTTTTTTCTTGCCTAATTGGTCTGGTAAGGACTTCTAGCTCTGTGTTGAATAGAAGTGGTGAGAGTGGACATCCTTGCCTTGTTCCTTATCTTAACACTGTTAGTTTTTCACTACAGAGTTGATGTCAGCTATGAGGTTTCATATATGCCTTTATTGTCTTGAGGAAATTTTCTTCTATTCCAAGTTCATGGAGAGCTTTTGTCATGAAAGGATATCAAATTCTGTCAAATTTTTTTTCTGTAGCTGTTGAAATGGTCATGTGATTTTTTAAAAAAAATCTGTCATTCTGCTACTGTGGTATGTCATATCTATAAACTTGTGTATGTTGAACCATTCTTGCATCCCTGGAATAAATCTCATTTGTTCCCTTAATATACTGTTGAATTCAGATAGTTAGTATTTTGTTGAGTATTTTTGCATCTGTCTTCATCGGGTTATTGGCTTATAGTTTGCTTGTCTTGGCTGGCCATGTCTTAGGCTATGGGGTAATGATAACACTGCTTCAGAATTTGAGTGCGGAAGTGTTCAGTTTCATGGAAGAGTTTGAGAAGGACTGGAATTAATTCTTCTTTAAATGTTTGGTGGAATTCACTAGTGAAGCCATCTGGTCCTGGGCTTTTCTCTTGGGGGATTTTTTTAAATGCCTGATTCAGTCTCGTTACTATTTAAAAGTGTATTTAGATTTTTTAATCTCTTCATGATTCAGTATCAGTAGGTTCAGTATTTCTAGAAACTTATCTCCTCTTTTTAGGTTATCCAGCTTGTTCGCATATAATTGTTTAATTGTTCATAGTAGCTTCTTATGATCCTTTTTATTTCTGTGGCATCAGTTATAATATTTCCTGCTTCATCACCAATTTTGTTTTTGTTTTTGTTTTTTTCTTTTTTTTTTGGTTAGTCTTGCAAAAAGTTTGTCAGTTTTGTATTTTAAAAAAAGAACTTTATTTAGTTTTTCCCGCAGTGTTTTTATATTCTCCTTTTTTTCCCTGCTCTGATCATATTACTTCCTTGTACTAACTTTATGCCCTGTTCTTCTTTTTCTTGCTCTTTGGAGGTATAATGTTTTGCTTTCCTGCCTGCCTGCCTTGCTTCCTTCCTTCCTTCCTTCCTTCCTTCCTTCCATCTGTCCATCCCTCTGTCCCTCTTTCCTTCTTTCTTCCTTCCTCCTTCCTCCTCCTCTTCTTCTTTTCTTCTTTCTTCTACTTTTTGAGACAGGGCGTCACTCTTTTCCCAGGCTAGAGTGCCATTGCATAATCATGGCCCACTGCAGCCTTGATTCCCCTGGACCCAGGTGGTCCTTCCACCTCAACCTCCTGAGTAGCTGGGACCACAGGCACATGCCACCATGCCCACCTAATTTTGTTATTATTATATGTAGAGACGGGATCCTTCTGTGTTTCCCAGGCTGGTCTTGAACTTCTGGGCTCAAGCAATTCTCCCACCTTGGCCTCCTTAAGTACTGGGATTACAGGCATGAGCCACCATGCTTGGCCTTTTTTTTTATTTTTAATGTAGGCATATATAGCTATAAATTTTCCTCTTAGTACTGCTTTTGCTGCATCTCGTAAATTTTGGTATGTTGTGTTTTTGTTTTTATATGTCTCAAGATATTTTATAATTTCTCTGTAAGGAAGGCAAAAAGTCTTTTTCTTTACTCATTTTAGGTTTTTCAGCTAGGACCTTACAAATTAGACTGGCCAAAGACAGATTAACAACAGAAAAGCAAACAGAAGTTTATTAGCATATGCACAATGCATGTACACTTGGGAGCACACAGCTATGAGTAACCTAAGTGGGTGGTTAGAATTTGAGCTTCAGTACTGTCTTAGACTAAGATGAAGGAAGCTTGGGGCTTTGGGGTTGGGTAAACAAGTTATGGGAAAGTGACCAGGAAAGGTATAATAAACAAGGGTTGTTTAGTAAGGTTTTGTATGCACATTTAAGTTGATGTCTTCTCCATTGATATGAGTTAGGAGTCATCATATCCCTACTGGGATAGAGGGAGATATCTCTACAAATGAAATTTCCTATATAAATATAAATTTCCTTTACGAAAAGAAAATTTGTGCCCCGATTTTAGAGCTTCATGTTGAGTCTGCTGATTCTCAGTGGCATTTGGCTCAAAATCCATAAAATAAAGATTATTTGGGGTAACATATTCAGACCCATTTGTTGGTTGTCAAAGACCCATTCATTGGTTGTTTAAGAGTATATTGTTTATATTTGTGAATTATCTTGTATTCTCTCTGCTGTTGATTTCTATTTTAATCCTGTGGTTGTCAGAATAAATACTTTGTGTCATTTCAGTCTTCTTAAATTCATTAAGACTTGTTTTGGGACATATCCTGGAGCATGTTTCATGTGCACTTCTGCTGCTATGAGGTGAAATGTGCTCTATGTGTCTGTTAGGTCCATTTGGTCTATCATGTTTTTAATGTCCCCTGTTTCTTACTGATTTTCTGTCTGGTTGTTCTAGCCATTATTGAAAGTGGGGAATCCAGATTTCCTCCTATTTTATTGTGTTTATTGCTTTCTCCAGTTCTGTCATTGTGTGCTTTATGTATTTAGATGACCAGATATTGGGTGCATATGTATTTATAATTATTATATCTTCCTGGTGAAATGACCCTTTTATCATTATATAATGTTGTTCTTTGTAACTCTATTTTAATATTCACATATTGCTATTTATACCTGTCTACTCTTCATATTTCTAGAGTTTTCATTGCTACATTTGGAAGCACATGTCTAATATTCCTCTTCAGAGTATGCAGTAGATGAAAGATGAGGGATTGTCCGACCATGGATCCAGAAAGGAATAGTTCAGCTATAGGTGAAGGTAGTTCTAAACTCATGACTATGTACAATGTAGTCTTTAAGTAGTAGCATAAGTTCAAGGCAATTTTTGTCTCCAGGTGTCTCTTCTATTGGCCAAATTTAACATCTCAAGTAGTCCTTTAGATGAAAGGTAATTGCAGACCTCACCAGGCTTTTTTTTTTTCTTAGAGATGGGGGCCTTGCTATGTTGTCCAGGCTGATCTCGAACTCCTGGGCTCAAGCGTTCCTCCCACCTCAGCCTCCCAAAGTGCTGGGATTTCCGGCATGAGCTACCACACCTGGCTGATGGCTATTTAAAAGACATTTCCAAGCCAAGTTCAGTGGCTTATGCCTGAAATTCCAGCACTTTGGGAGGCTAAGGCATGAGGATCATTTGAGCCCAGGAGTTTGAGACCAGCCTGGGTAACATAGTGAGAGCCATCTTTACCAAAAATTAGCTGGATATAGTGTCATGTGCCTGTAGTCCCAGCTACTCGGAAGGCTGGGGTGAGACGATCTTTTGAGCCCAGGCAGTCAAGGCTACAGGGAGCTGTGATTACACCACTGGACTGCAGCCTGGGAGACAGAGCAAGACCCTGAGACACACAGACACACAGACAGACAGATAGACAGATAGACAGGCAGACAGGTCATTTAGGTAGGGTTAAGTCTTCATGAGCATTTAAATACAAATTAGCATTTTATTCAAATGGGCTTAATAGGTCAGATAATGAATGAATTCTGATGGGTGGGGGCTGGCTCATGATTTGTGGTTTAGAGTTGGAACTGGGTAAACCCTACTAAAAACCTGTTTTTGGAGCGTTTGGCAGTTTGGGAAGAGTCTCTGAGCTCTGTGTTTCTGGGTAGACAGAGTACGAAGAGGTTGAAATACAAATTTGGAGATGAAACATTGAAAGAAACAACTTTATTAATATCTTGCATAATTTCAAAATTAACAAAAAAGCACCATTAGAAAGACTAATTTCTCTTAGTGAACGCTTACAGTTAAAATTAAGTGATCTGCATTTGTTGATAAAAGTCAATAATAAATAGCTTTGGCTGAATACTTTGAAGCTATTTCTTCAGTATCCAGGCAAGCACTCAGTTCCTTTTTTTTAATAAAAGTTCATGTTATTTTACCAAATTAAATCAATATTTTATCCATTACCTCCATATCAACATGAGGAAGAAAACCTAATTAAATTATCAAAATTTGTTGGGAATCCTAATGGTAAAAATAATCATAATTACAAAATTTTCTACCCATTCGTGTCTAACGGAGGAAGTCTCTTTATTCTAACATGTATTCTAATGATGAGAAAAGTTCCTCACTGTTAGGGAAAGTAGTCAGAGAGCCTGACCACTGCCACAACCCTTAAAGTCACTCACTGAACATTGACAAGACTGTTCTGTCCAGAAGGCGTATTATGACAAGTGCAAATAAAGGAGTTTAAAGACTGTCACCATTAGCTAATTACCACTGGGACAGAATCTTAAGTAGTGCATTTGAAAACTCTGAAACAGAGTGGATTTATTATAAATTAATGACATAGGATGTTCATCAATTATTAAGCTTTGTTGAAATACACTGAATGTTATACACAGGTTTTACAACCAATAGGCCAAGAGCTGCCATCAGAATATTTTGAAATTATACCCATGAGGAAAATAGAAAAGTTTTCTCTCCATTCATTTCGAGTGGCTTAGCATGGGGGAAAATATAACTTTTCCCAAGTTCTCAGTTGGGACAAACACTTGTGACAAACGTCAGATTAACAAGAGAAAACTAACAGAAGTTTATTAACATATGTACTTCATGTATACATGAGAGATGCCTAGATAATACCTACTGAATCTCCAGAGTACAGGCATACCTTGTAGATACTTTGGGTTCAGTTCCAGACCACCGCAATGAAGTGAACTTCACAAGGCAGTCACACTAATTTTTTGGTTTCCCAGTTCATATAAAAGTTATATTGACACTATGCTATAGTATATTAAGTGAGCATTATATCTAAAAAAACAACCTACGTATTTTCATTAAAAATACTGGCTGCTGGCTGGGCGCGGTGGCTCAAGCCTGTAATCCCAGCACTTTGGGAGGCCGAGGCGGGTGGATCTCGAGGTCGAGAGGTCGAGACCATCCTGGTCAACATGGTGAAACCCCGTCTCTACTAAAAATACAAAAAAAAATTAGCTGGCATGGTGGCGCTTGCCTGTAATCCCAGCTACTCAGGAGGCTGAGGCAGGAGAATTGCTTGAACCCAGGAGGCGGAGGTTGCGGTGAGCCGAGATCGCGCCATTGCACTCCAGCCTGGGTAACAAGAGCGAAACTCCGTCTCAAAAAAAAAAAAAAAAATACTGGCTGGGCATGGTGGCTCATACCTGTAATGCCAGCCCTTTGGAAAGCCGAGGAGGGCAGATCACTTGAGGTCAGGAGTTTGAGACCAGCCTGGCCAACATGGTGAAACCCTGTCTCTACTAAAAATAGAAAAATTAGCTGAGCATGGTGGTTCACACCTGTAGTCATAGCTACTTGGGAGGCTGAGGAATGACAGTCTTGAACCTGGGAGGCGGAGGATGCAGTGAGCCGAGATCATGCCACTGTATTCCATCCAGCCTGGGTGGCAGAGGGAGACTCTGTCTCAAAAAAAAAAAAAAAAAAAAAAAAAACACACACACACACTTTACTGCCAAAAAGTGCTGATGATCATTTGCGCCTTTAGAGAGTCATAAACATTAAGATGGCAGTGAAGTTGGTTGCATCAATGGACTCTTCCTTTCATTTCTCTGCTGTATGCAATGCTGTTTGATAGCTTTTTTAAATTGATAGCTTCTTTCAAAATTGGGGTCTGTTCCTCTCTAAGTTTGTGTAATATTCTAAATCCTTTGTCATTTCAACAGCCTTCATAGTATCTTCACCTGGAGTAGCTTTCATCCTAAGAAACCACTTAACTTTGTTCATCCATAAGAAGCAGCTCCTCATCCATTTAAGTTTTATCATAAGCTTGCAGCAATTGAGTATTTAGATTCCCCTTCTAATTCTAGTTCTCTTGCTCTTTCCTACTACAGCTGCAGTTACTAACCTCCACTGAAATCTAGATCCCCTCAATTATCCATGAGGTTTGGAATCATCTTCTTCTCAACTCCTGTAAATGTTGGCATGTTGACCTCCTCCTCCCATGCATCAAAGTATTCCTAATGGTATTTAGAATGCAGAATCTTTCCAGAAGGTTTTTAATTTACTTTGTTCAGCTCTATCAGGGCAATCACTATTTATGGTAGCTATAGCCTTAAGAAATTTACTTCTTAAATGAGATTGAGTCAGAGTTACTTCTTGATCCATGGTCTGCAGTATGGGATGTTGTGATAGCAGGCATGGAAACAACATTCATCTCCTGATACATCTCCATCAGAGCTCTTGGGTGACCTGATGCATCATCAATGAATAGTAATATTTTGAAAAAAATCTTTTCTTCTGAATAGCAGGTCTCAACAGTGGACTTTAACTGGTTTATTGAGTAAACCATGCTGTCAACAGATGTGCCGTTATCCAGGCTTTCTTGTTCCTTTTATAGAGGACAGGCAGAGTAGATTCAGCAAAATGCCATAAAGGGGCCGGGCACGGTGGCTCAAGCCTGTAATCCCAGCACTTTGGGAGGCCGAGGCGGGTGGATCACGAGGTCAAGAGATCGAGACCATCCTGGTCAACATGGTGAAACCCCGTCTCTACTAAAAACACAAAAAGTTAGCTGGGCATGGTGGCGCGTGCTTGTAATCTCAGCTACTCAGGAGGCTGAGGCAGGAGAATTGCCTGAACCCAGGAGGCGGAGGTTGCGGTGAGCCGAGATCACGCCATTGCACTCCAGCCTGGGTAACAAGAGCGAAACTCCGTCTCAAAAAAAAAAAAAATGCCATGAAATGTCTAGGAGGTGGCTTTAATACATGTCTGCAGAAACAAAGGAGCTGTAGAGAAAACCTGTTATGGGGAGATGATCAGGTGTTTAGGTGTCTAAACAAGAGTAAGGTTTGTTGCACAGATTTAAGTAGGTGCCTTCTCCATTGATAAGAGTTTCTAGTTTAGATTTAGAGCCATGCCTTCCTTTCTGGTACAGAGATGGAGACACCTTTATGGATGTAAATTTCTCTTACAAAAGGGTAACTTATTTTCTATTTTCAGAGCTTTTCCAGTTTCTGCTGTTTCTCAAAATCATCCTTATGCCAGAAAGGTATATTTGGGGTACCAAATTTTTGTCTTCTACAGTCATATTTTGAGGTAAAATTCCTTCAGCCCTGTCAGCAGTGACCTTCAAAAAACAGAACATTGATTTTTATGGTATTCGCTGTCTCCTCTTCCCAGAAATGTTATCTACTTTCTATAAAAAGTGTGGTATATCTTCTTAAAGAATAAAGAGAGTTATTCTTTTTAATGAATAACCTTTAAAGAAATGATAATTTAGTGTTTGAGAAACTTATTTTATTCTGAAGCACTATATTATTTGCATTTTAGTATTTTAATATTAAAATGTAAATATTTAATCTGGTAGAAATATTCTATGCTGGGAATTCTGTTTAAAAATTCAGTTTAAAAATCTACATTTATGATTATTGTTAGTGGGAAATTGCTATTTTAAAACGTGGAGAAATCTTGGAAATGTTTGGATTCTAATTTGTTTTAGTTAGTTATACCTTTTCTACTTAGAATTGTGTTGATGAAAGGATAAAAGACTTAAATTGAAGCCAAATATATATATATATGTATTTTTTTTTTGAGATGGAATTTTGCTCTTGTCACCTAGGCCGGAGTGCAGTAACACAATCTTGGCTCACTGCAGCCTCTGCCTCCAGGTTCCAACTATTCTCCTGCGTCAGCCTTCTGAGTAGCTGGGATTACAAGCATGCACCTCCACACCTAGCTAATTGTGTATTTTTAGTAGAGATAGGGTTTCACCGTATTGGCCACCATTGGTCTCGAACTCCTGACCTCAGGTGATCCCACTCATAATCCCAAAGTGCTGGGATTACAGATGTGAGCCACCATGCCTGGCCTGCAAATGGAATTTTAAATGCTTGCATTTATTGAGGTTCCTTTGTTGTGTTCTTTCAAGAACTGTGTTTTTCCCTCTCAGAGCCCTTATCCCAGTTAAGTTCATTAGTGCCATCCTTAGCTAATGCCTTCATCCCTGTGGGCAGAGCCCCTGCATACTTCTGTCCCCCTTTAAATTAAGTTTAGCCTAAAGCTGGCTTCTTACATATTTTAAGTTTGGCCTAAAGGTCTCCTGGTACATAGTGAACTGTGACTTAATTGGATGTCTAGACAGACGTTAGGCAGACCTAATCTCTCAGCAATCACCAAGTATCAGCCAATCACAGCAGACAGCTGTTCAAACAATGTTCAGATAAGGCAGATGCGGGGCTATGACCAATCCGGCTGTTTCTATACCTCACTCCCATTTTCTATGTATCAATTTCCTTTTTCTTTACATAAATCTTCAACCATATGGTAGCATGTAGTGACTCTGAATTTCTTCTGGTTTGGGGAACTGGACGATTCTCAAATTGTTCTTTGCTCATGTTAAACTTTGTTAAATTTAAATTGCCTTAAGTTTTCTTTTCTTTTCTTTTCTTTTCTTTTTTTTTTCCCGCCTGAGCACAACTTTTGTGTCCCTGGTACCGAGAACACTGTATGCAGGCATGCTTTAAGTGGGGAACAGATGCATTGATGGATGGGGGAAGCATTCTTCTAGTCATTCTAACAGTACATGAGGCTTTTTCAAATATAATAAAGTATTAATAGTTTCTTTCGCCTCCTTTTCCCGGCAACTGATAGAAAGGATTGCTTTATTACTTTCTCTTCTTTTTCATTCTGGATCTTGTATCTCTCAGGCATTGCTATAATGCCGTTTTGTAGAATGGGAGTCCTTTGTAAGAATTCATAGTCATTAACCATAGCCTTTTAAAAAGCAAGACTCATGATAGAAGGGTTGTTGGGTTTTTTTGTTTGTTTGTTTTGTTTTTTAATAATCATGTTGCTAAAAGGACCTTATTGCAAGGTATTTTCATATGTAATGTTTTTCCTGCACAGACACCAGAGCGTTGTTACCTGATTCCCAGGACGGACCTGCTCCTTCAGAGTCTTTAAACAGCTTCTTATTTCTAACTGCTTGAGCATGCTTGCTTTTTGGGAAGAGTTGGCATTTTAATGTTATGGTGTTTTAGCAGCACAGTGTCATATGAAAGTCATTGCTTAAGAAAAGTTTTAGGTGATGACTTTCAGAATAAACTGATGTTGATAGAAGAGGTTTTTTCCTTAACTTTACCAAGTACTTGACATTATTTTGGAAAAAACACCCACTTATTCAGACAGTCATTAAGACTTTAAGTTCTTCCTTATTACAGTTTAATATGTGTTATCATAAAGTGTAAATCTTAATTCAAATAATATGAAAACTTTTTTCTTGTTTTTTTTTTTCTTAAAATTTGTGATACTCTTCATTGTTCTAAAATTGTTTACAAGAACAGCTAAAGGATAATGCAGTACCATAAATTAGAAATGTTTGAGAAAGAAGAAAAGATGAACCAAAAGTTCGAAGATAAAATGGAACAGGAAATAATGCGCTTCCAAAGGCAAGTCCTTTGAGTGGATCACAGCCTGCCCCTAAGCTTTCAAACTGCAGTTACAAATGGGAAGCCTTGCCAGATGTTCAACTCACTTAAGAGAAAAGGAATCGGTTACTTAGAAGAAATACAATTATTCTCAATACTATCATTGTAAAGTAATTTCTATGTAATGTTCAGATGTAACCTCAGCAATATCTCGGCAAGAGACACAAGTTTTGGAGGGATGAGTTTCATGTTTCTCAGATTCAACCTCAGTAGAGGTTGATATTGTTAATACCATGATACAGATTGAAAAGGATAATCTCATTGCATATAGAAATAGAATACATTCCAGTGGCTGCTCATGAAGTCATATAACTTACCCATGGACTTAAGATGTCAGGGGAGACAAATTTTATACCCAGAAATGTTTGTGGGGGAGATGTTTTTGTTTAAAATAATTTGGTCCTTCCCATATAAATGCTTAAATTAAAAAAAAAAATTATCCTTGACTGTTACTCTGTGTAGAAATTATTAATAGAACATTGAAAGCAGACTGAGCATTCAGTGTTAGAACACTAACTTTTTCAAATATGGGTGTCTGATATGGTTGTTGATTAGCCTTAAAAGCAGATTGTGATATTGTGAAGTATGTATTTGTTCTTTGTTCTCATTTTTTTTCTGGCATGCAAACTCCTGAAATCCTTGGAATCTCTAAAGCAGGCATCCCCAAACTACAGCCCACGGGCCCCATGAGGCCCCCTGAGGCCATTTATCCAGCCCCCCGCCACACTTCAGGAAGGGGCACCTCTTTCATTGGTGGTCAGTGAGAGGAGCACAGTATGTGGCGGCCCTCCAAGGGTCTGAGGGACAGTGAACTGGCCCCCTGTGTAAAAAGTTTGGGGACACCTGCTCTAAAGTGATGTGTGTTTCTGTATGTGAATGAGATTCCTGGTGGCCATCAGCCCCTAAGTAGCCTCAGGTTGGAGCTGGTCACAGGAAAGACTAAGGCAGGATTTTTCAGCCCCGCCCCCACCTCCCCAACTTCTGGGGAGGAGACAAGGGATGAAGGTTATCACCATGAAGCTTCCATAGAAAGCTCAAAAGGACTGGGTTGGGGAGCTTACAGAAGGTTGAACATGTGGAAATTCCTGGATGGTGGTATGCCCCTTCTCCCATGCTGTGCCCTCTCCACCTCTGATGATCTGGTGTTCATCAGTATCCTTTGCAATACACTTTATAATGAATCAGTAAGTGTGTTTCCCTGAGTTCTGTGAGCTGCACTAGCAAATTAACTGAACCATGAGGAGGGGTTGTGAGAACCCCAATTTACAACAGGTGGTATCAGAATTGAATTGAATTCGAGGATATCCAGCTGGTGTCTGCTGCAGAATTCGTTGCTGGTAGAAAAAAATCCCCACACATTTTGGCGACTGGAGGTCACAGTAAGTGCTGTGTGTTGATTGGGTTGTGAGAGTATAGAAGAAACTCAGTCTTTGTTATATCTTTATAGACATATAACAAAATCTTGTTATATCTTTTTACAGAGACAATCTTATTCATTATACACCTCTTAGTTTGGGATAGATTTTAGAAAATATCGAATGTGCTTCCTGTATGTCCTCCATGAATATGGCTTCTTGGACTGAGCTTTTGCTGGCTACTGAGTGACAAATTCAAGATCTCACTTCTTGGCAAGTCCATGGAAAATTGATAGGTGGTTGTGAGAGGCTAAAAGTCACCTCTGCCCATCTTAGTTCTTAAGTGGGATTTTTGGCTGGTTCTAGGAATCAAATTAACATAAGACAGATGAAAAGGAGAAAAGGATAGAGATTCTATAAATTTTTACACATACATAGGGAGTACAAGAGAGTAAGGATTCAAAGAAATGGCTAAAGCAGATAGCTTTTGTACTTTTTGGATAAGGAATAATAAATTTGTGAAGAAATGACAGGACAAAGGGATCTGGGCTGGGGCAGTAAATTCTAGAGGTCACTAGGAGATTGTTGGGGGTGTAAAGCTAGTGTAAGATAAGGTTTCTTCAGTAAGTTTATTTGTACAGGTTCATTGCAGCAGCAGTTTCCAATCTCTGGGGATAAAGTTATTTTCTGTCTCTAGTGGCGGGAAGGAATCCTCAAAGGCATTTTTATGGCTTGCCACCTTAAGGACAGATCAGAAAGGCCTTTCTGCAATTAGTTTCTCAAGTAGTTTCAGCTTGAAATAATAAATATGCCAAATTGGCATAGCGTGGGATGGATGGTCCTTAACTCCTTCATTGTCAGTTACTAGTGGAATCACATGCTTTAACCAACAGTTGAACTCGTTTAATTATATGAAAATGGAGAGATGTAACAAAGGTGTAGGCTTGAGCAGTTAGTCTGCCCATCTTACCTCTACAAAGTAGAGAGTAGCAGGGTCAAACCTCTTTAAGAATAATTTTAAACTGAGACATTTGTTGAAGTTTTATGCATGGAAGACTGAAAACTGAAGCTTCAAGTAGCATGATTAATGTAATTTTAGCCTAGAAAATTTTTTAAAAGCTTAAAGCATCCATGGAATACCAAATGCTTGGAGCTCTAACACTTCTTTCTGATGATAATTAGATAGCAGAACCATTGTTTAATTATTAGTTCACATGATAGGGCCATGTTTTTTTAAAAGGGAATATTTGCCTCCCTGTTCTATTGTGGGCTTGTTTACAGCTTATCCAAAAGTGATATCAAATTATAAGGAACAGGTTAAGGAAGACATCACTATTCTATACCACTGAAAATTGCTAAGTGATGCACCAAGAGATGGTTTCTATTGGCATTGTCTCTGGTCAATTCCCATCAAATTCTGAATAAGCATCAATGTCTTGTGTTGAGTTTGTATCATTTAACTTATAACAAATGCCTATCTATAGATTGAAAGGATAAATATATGGATCTGGAAAATGGTTGAAACAATAGTGTCTGGAAGATTTAATAGCAAAGCAGTACAGGAACATAGTTCAGTGGTTCTCAGCTTTGGTATACATCAGATTCAAGTATGATGCTTGTTTCAAAGTGCCAATTCCCAGACCCAATCCTAGAGATTCAGATTTCGTACATCTGAGTTGGGGCATAGGAATCTGCGTTTTAAATAAATATCCACGGTGTTTCTGATGAAGGAGGCTCATGAACCTCCATGGCTCTGAAGCTGATTTCTCATAGGCTTTGAGAAATGTTGGTTAGGCTTCAAACATTTTTGTTTTCACATACCTTAGATAATAAATTTGTAAAACATGCAACGGACTTAAAAAGTGAGGAAAATTTTGACATGATATAACATGGAATAAAGTCAAATAATACTGTAAATCAAACCGTCATAAGTCGCAGACTATCTGTATTAACTTGTGCCTTTTGACAATGATGCATTAATGCAAAGGAGACAGAAACCTTTTCACCTGCTTGAAGCAAGGCCCTGCTCCCACAGTGTTTCTTGTTTTGCCCTTAAGGGCACTTCTACAGGAGCAGGGCATTTTCTCGTTTCTTCAGTGACACTTCAGAGATTTTAGCACCCCGAACAATAAACCACACAATATTCAGGATGCGTAAGAGGTGTGCCTTATGAAAGTAGTGCCTTATTACAGGCTGGGCACGATGGCTCATGCCTGTAATCTAAGCACTTTGGGAGGCCAAGGCAGGCACATCACTTGAGGTCAGGAGTTCAAAATCAGCCTTGCCAACATGGTGAAATCCCCCTCTACTAAAAATACAAAAATTAGCTGGGTCTGGTGGCATGCGCTTGTAGTCCCAGCTACTCGGGAGGCTGAGGCAGAAAATCACTTGAACCCAGGAGGTGGAGGTTGCAGTGAGCCAACATTGCACCACTGCACTCCAGCCAGGGTAACAGAACAAGACTCTATCTCAAAAAAAAAAAAAGAAAGAAAGAAAAAGAAAAGAAAAAAAGGAGAAGGGGAACGTATGTGAGAAACAAGGTATGAAAGGTTTTAGGAAAGAATCTGGAAACTGATTGCTTTATAACCCCCCATGTACACATACTCCCTTAAAGTAAGGTTTTTAACTCCAAGTGTTTGTGAATTTGGATGAGGAAAATAATTTCATCTTTTTTTTCCACTAACCTCACCTAGAAATGGAGCATTTCCTTTAATTACCAATGTAAGCAACAAACCTAAAGTAGTGTGAGCATCGACGGAAGTCAGATCTTTTCTTATCACATTACAGTTGTTTCAGATATCTCAAGAGGTGGTTTGAACTGATCACTACTTTGAAATCATAACAGTTATTAAACATGCCCCTAGATTTTACTTTATACTGGGTTAATAGAACACATATATTTCTAGAGTATACATATTTTAATGTATTAAAATATGGATTAAATTTTAACCATATTTAAGTATAACCATATTTAAACTATACTTATCCTGACTATGGTTGTATTTTCTTGCTAATGCTGTTTTGATTTATGCATTTAAAAATATTATCCTGTGAAGGGATTCAGCCCGACTTTACCAGGTGCCAGAGGAGTCCAAAGCACAAAAACTGTTAAAATCCTTTTTATGGAAAGCCTTCTGGTACCCTTAGGAGCACACATATCCCAGTTTGAAGGCAGCTGGTCTAGGGGAAGCCTGAAGCCCATCAGCATCTCTTAAACCATTAGTTCAGGAAACCCAGAACCTTGGTGTTTTGCCAAGCAGTGAAGAATGTGAAAAATCACTTTAGCACGTGGGAGATAATTCTAGTTGAAATTCTGTGAATCAGTGCTTCTAAACCAGGGATGTACATCAAAATCCTTTAGGGAGCCATTTAGAAATACACAGCTGAGAGTAGTGCCTCAAGATTGCAGCTCAGCTGGTCTGGGTGGGACTGCAGAGTGTTAAAAGCCCACAGGTGATTTTCATACAAACCCTCAAATAAGGACCACTATTTTAAACAGAAGGGCTTTGAAACTTTGTTTTATAAGAACTATTTTAAGTATCACTTTTTTTTTTTTTTTTTGAGACAGTCTTACTCTGTTGCCCAGGCCGGAGTGCAGTGGGGCGATCTCAGCTCACTGCAACCTTTGCCTCCCAGGTTCAAGTGAATCTCCTGTCTCAGCCTCTCCAGTAGCTGGGATTACAGGCACACACCACCACATCGGGCTAATTTTTTGTATTTTTAGTAGTGATGGGCTTTCACCATGTCGGCCAGGCTGGTCTCAAACTGCTGACCTCAAGTCATCCACCTGCTTCCTCCTCCCAAAGGGCTGGGATTACAGGCATGAGCCACCATGCCAGCTGTCAGTATCACTTTTTAAAAGTTTTATGTTTGATCCAAAAATTCGTGGCAGGAAATTGGGAAGATTTACTTTGTAGTTTGAAATTAGTTTGTTGTTGTTCTTGTTTTGAGACAGGGTCTTGCTCTGTCACTCAGGCTGGCGTGCAGTGGCATGATCACAGCTCACTTGCAGCCTCTACCTCTACCAGGCTCAAGCGATCTTCCCACCCCAGCCTCCCAAGTAACTGAGACAGCAGGCTTGCACCACCATGCCTAGCTAATTTTATTTTATTTTTTGTAGAGAAAGGGTCTCACTATGTTATCCAGGCTGATGTAAAACTCCTGGGTTCAAGAAATCCTCCCTCCTTAGCATTCCAAAGTGCTGAGATTACAGGTTGGAGCCACCATACCCCAACCTGTAGTTTGGAATTTGTAACTACTCAAAGCATCATCTGTCATCGGGTGCCGGGGGAGAGGGGTTCTTGACCATCTCTGGGGACCGCGAAACTCTGAAGTCTCATGCCCTGATCTTCAGCTTAAGGGGCTAATAGCAGAGTTCCTAGATTTGCAAAGGCATGCATGATCAAAACAGGGGAAGGAAGAATAGCAAAATTTAATGGCAAAGTGAATAAAAAGGTAAAATCATTAGGCATACTAAGGAAACAGTTACTAAAACACCATTAATTTTATGAGAGAAGTAGTGAACTGTAGCTCTAATTATTTGATTTCATGAACATTTTCTGCTCTATGTTACTATTTCCTGAACTTCTTTTTTGCAATGTAAACACAGCACCATAGGTAAATGGGGTTGCATATAAGTGGTTTTGATGGTCTATATTAGGAGAAAATGATAAAATATTAAAATATACTGCCTCTTAATTCAAAAGCAAAATTATCTTTAAAATAAGACTTTAAGCTTATGTTATGCTGGTGGGTATAGGTCTGCCAGAAATGAAATTAGCATGCGTTGAAGAGATCTCTGTAAATTCACATGTTTATTACAGCACTATTCACAACAGCCAAGATATAGAATCAACCTGTGTTCATCAACAGATGAATGGATAAAGAAAATGTCATATGTGTATATACACACACACATACACACACACCCAATGGATTAGTTTTCAGCTTTAAAAAATAAGAAAATTCTGCTGGGCATGGTGGCTCATGCTTGTAATCCCAACACTTTGGGAGGCCAAGGCAGGTGGATCACAAGGTCAAGAGATCAAGACCATCCTGGCCAGCATGGTGAAACTCCGTCTCAACTAAAAATACAAAAATTATCTGGGTGTGGTGGCATGTGCTTGTAGTCCCAGCTCTTGGGAGGCTAAGGCAGGAGAATCGCTTGAACCTAGGATGCGGAGATTGCAGTGAGCTGAAGTCGTGCCACTGCACTCCAGCCTGATGACAGAGCAAGACTCTGTCTCCAAAAAAAAAAAAACAAGAAGAGAAAAGAAAAGAAAAGAAAAAATACTGTCATTTGGGACAACATGGATGAACCTGGAGGACATTATATTAAGTGAAATATGCCAGGCACAGAGAGGTGCCGCATGATCTCACTGTTATGTGGAGTAAAAAAGCTGAACTCCTAAGTAGGGAGTAGGATAGAGATTACCAAGAGAGGAAGTTAGGGGAGGATTGTTTTTGTGAAGACTTTAAAAAGTTTATTTTAAAATAATTTTATACTAATACTGGGCTCTCTGGCATTTGAGAGTGTTGTGTCCTTGGACTTCTCTCCTCTGTTCATTGTCATCATTCTTAGATCTTAATTTTTATTAAAGTTTTATTTTCATCTTCTAAAACTACAAAGCAGTAAACATGTAATATACAAAACGTATAGTTTCCCCCTTGCAACAAATGAGAAAAAAATTCTTATTTTAACAAAAAGCATTTTTAAGTGAGTAAAGATGCAATTTTTCATTTACAAAGAAGTTAATAGGTTTTCTAGTTGAGTTGATAAAAAGCTGATATGTATCCTCTTCTTTTTCCCTATGACTGATGACATTAAGTTCTGCTTTTGTTTATGATGCCCTCTCCTTGGCAAGGGGTGCCCCCCACCCACATGCCTATTCACTGTTTAGGGTCAGCCCAGATGTCTCCTATTCCAGGAAGCCTCCCTTACCTGTCTGTGTGCTCCTATGGAGATCTCTATCATGGTACTTACTAGATTACATTTTAATTATGTATTTCTATGTCCATCTGCTTTTGAAGACTTTAACCTCAGTATGATTATCTTTGTAGTATTAATGCCTGGAACAGTGACTGCTCATTAAATATTGTGCTGAGTCATTTTCATAGTCACCCGGCTCACACCTCCCACCCATTTGTCATTGTACTTGTCTGTGATCATGCTACAGAATTCTGTTGTGGGTGAACTCAGACAGGGCTGGTGTTTTGACCTTCAAGCTCCTGCTCTAGCGAACTGAGCTAACCTGCCCAGCTTGGCCAACAGCTCATTGTAGTAAATTGAGTTCAAATGGAACCCAGCACAATTAAACTAGCCATCAGCCCAAGTCTACCCTTCAAAGAAGGAGCGAGACCAGGCATGAAGCGTGCCACTGAGCCAGCCACTCCCTGTATTAAGTCTGTACTTCAGCTTACTGCTCTCTTTTCACTGCATTTTTATTACTGTCTCACCAAGGTTTCCTTTCTTCTAGGCCTTTACTCTTAAAGGGGAAAAAAAGTTGCTTAGGTTTGCTTAATTGTTAGCATAATACTGGCTTAATTCTGAACTAGAAGAGCTCAAACTCTTTATGACAGCCCAGTGAATAAAATGATTAAGTGGGAAGCAAAATGTAAAGGGTCAGAAAGTGACTGCATTTTGGTTTGTAGGATTAAAAAAGGGGTAAGGGTGGCTGACTCATGTGACTGTAATTCCTAGAATATAGGAGCAATGTGGCCTTGTTCACCTAAGTGCATCCTAAAGATTTTATACATTATGCACACATTTTTCAGGTATTGTCTTAGAACGTTTATGCTGCTAATAACAAAAACTTGAGACTAGATAATATAAAATAACTTTATTTTCGCCGGGCGCGGTGGCTCAAGCCTGTAATCCCAGCACTTTGGGAGGCCGAGGCGGGTGGATCACGAGGTCAAGAGATCGAGACCATCCTGGTCAACATGGTGAAACCCCATCTCTACTAAAAATACAAAAATTAGCTGGGCATGGTGGTGCACGCCTGTAGTCCCAGCTACTCGGGAGGCTGAGGCAGGAGAATTGCTTGAACCCAGGAGACGGAAGTTGCGGTGAGCCGAAATCGTGCCATTGCACTCCAGCCTGGATAACAAGAGTGAAACTCCATCTCAAAAAAAATAAATAAATAAAAATAACTTTATTTTCTTGACTCCGATCAAGATGCTGGCCTGTAGTGTCTGGTGAGAGCCTTCTTACTGCGTCCTCACATAGTAAAAGGGGCAAAAAGGACAAGATGGCCCCATGATGTGTCCTCATGTGCAGAAAAGATGGGCTAAAAAGGAGCCTAGCTAGCATCCTCGTGCCCTTTTAGAAGGGTACTAATTCTAGCCTCAGTCACCTGAGGGCCCCACCTCTTAGCACTATGGAATTGGGTCATAGGTTCCATCATGCTAATTTTGGCAGATACATACGTTCAAACCATAGCAAGTAGTAACCTATCAGTAGTGCAGTTGAACGTGAAATTAAGATCTCACTTCGACGAAACACAAATTAGTAAGATTTCAAACAGTTGTACATTGTACTTTCTGAACACCTGTATTCTGTAGCCTGAATTTTGGCAGAGAAAGCCGTTGAAACATTTATCTTTTATCTACTATTAAATTGCCATGATAATTGTTTATTGTTCTCTCTTCACTTTATACCTTTTAATCAAGCTGGGGGTTGGGGAGAAGGGAGGTGAGAAAGAAAAAAGAAGAAAAATACAGTTTTCGTCGCAAGTGGATTTTGTATCATTTTCCCAAAGGTCTTACTTCTAGAAATTCTGTAGTCTTGGAAACCTGTCAGTTTTTCTTTATGACTAACTGTGACTTTATTGTGTCTTCATCAATATTATGAAATAGTAAAACTCATCGTGACTGTGTGCATGCTTGCCCATGCATGGCTGAACTTTTACAAAGCAGTGAGGAAAGTTCTCCTAGGGTCAGAACAGGTCATCATGGGCACAACTCCTCTTGTTGCTTTCTCTCATCAGAAAAAAACAAGTGAAAGGAAAAAATAAATGCACCTGCACTCAGGCTCCTGAACCCCGTCTCAGTCTTCTCCAGATAGCCCAGCAAGTGAGTTTGTCTAATCCCTTTCTCAGGAATGAGCATGATGAATGAAAACCAAGCAAATTTTGGAGTCAAACCAGGTTAGATTCAGACCCTTTCTGACCACTTCTAATTTCTGCCTCTGTGTTTTCCGTGTTAAATGTGGATGCTAATTGCCTGTCTTGCTAGGTGTCTATAGGAATTAGATGTAATTATATAAAGCTTCTAGCACAATGCCTGTTATGATAAATGGTTTTCACAGTTGCTGCTGCTGCTGTTACTGTTACTTATTTTTTCTCTACAGTAGTTTTGCCTTATTTTCCTTGGAAAGCTGGAGCTGTCTGTGTTTCTTGTATTTTATTGTTTCCGTTGAAGATTTTTAGCAGTGTTTTGGTGTTGTAGAGTTATTTCTTTTATTAGCTTTGACTCAGGCAACTTTTCTTAGAGAGTTAATCTGTAGACCTTCCTAGGCAAGTTGAAAAAGTATTTGGAATTAGCACATACATACATGGACACTTCTAAGTAGAATACGAAGCTTGTATTTGGGTAATCATATGGGGTTTACAATAATCTAAAACCAGTTATAAAGATGTATAACTAACATTTTTGAACATTGAGTAGTATTAGAATAGTTTTTCTAGCTTTTAAAATCAGCCTAAACTTTTTGGTAAAGTTGAGTTTTGTAAAATGGGTGAAGATTTTTTTTTTTCCTAATGAAATGAGAATTGGCAAACTTTTAAATCTGGTTTACAATAATTTACAGATGAATAGAAACTAAAATGTATTATCAGCTGATATTTCATTGTAGGATCCTATGAAATGACTGTGAATTCCGTCTGTATCCCTAAAAATTTAGATGAAATTGTCATTCTTATAGATAATCTTAGCTAAGTGACCTCAGGTTGATGTAAATCAGATCAATATTGGTATTTTTATAACCCCAGCATAGATGGTTCTTGTATTGATCATTGTAAGTAGCAGGGAGCTTTGGGGAGCTGCTGGCGAGATGGTGTTAGCTCTACCCTAGGGAAAGAATTATGCAACACAGGGATAAGTCAGCTAACTGAATTCATAGCAACAAATCTATTTGGCTTCTAGGCATCTCTTTGAAGTGGGCCAAGGGCTTGGGGATGGAGGTAGGAAACCTACGTTGGTTCCTGCCGTGGCTTCTGCCAACTCTGATGGGAGAGGCTCTTGGGCTAGCTGAGATAGAATTGCTTCTCCAGCACCTTCGCTGGATAAGAAATAAAGAAGTGAAGCTAAAGGGTGGAAGAATACTTCCTGGCCACCTTCATGCCTGCTTCAAAGCCAGGGTCAGGGGGCTGTTCCACCAGGGAGTGCTGAGAAAGGCAGAAAGCTGAAGCTGCTCCTTCCTCTGTTAGAAGAGGCAATGAAAAACTGGTGAAGGTGGCCGATGACGCCCGCAGGGGCGGACAGCACTGACTTCTGCTTTGCGGACTCTGCACAGATGCTATATTAGAACTCAGACTGCTAGCGACTTTCACATTTGTATCATTTTTAATGTGGTAACATTAATTTGACCATTCTGCAGGACAGTGTTCATGTATTACTTTAATGTGATTTTTCTTATGATCAAAATCTTCTAGAATCAATTTGGTGAGCTATAGATAGAGAAGGTAAATTTTCCTTGCGTGAAATACAGTTCTCAGTAATAAGACTGGGATTAGCTATTCTTTGAATATTTCCTGTTCATCAGAAATGGCTTTGAGGTTTAATAAATGCTTGTCTACAGTGATTTCATATGATTTTTAAAAACTCATCTTTTAGGGTGGGTATGGCGGCTCACGCAGTGCTTTGGTGGGTGGGTGGCTTGAAGCCAGGAGTTCAAGACCAATGCTGGTTTTCTGCCTCCATCCCCAAGCCCTTGGCAACAAAGTGAGACTCTGTCTCTATAAAAAATAAAAATATCAGCTGGACGTTATGGCATGCACTTATAGTCCCAGCTACTAGGGAGGCTGAGGTAGGAGGATCACTTGAGCTCAGGAGTTTGAGGCTGCAGTGAGCTGGGATCACATCACTGCACTCCAGCCTGGATAACAGAGTGAAACCCTGTCTTTTTTTTAAAAAAAGAAAAAAATCATTTTTTAGAAATATTTTAAAAATGAAATTTTTTTCAGGTATGAGTAGTTAACCTTATTTTTGCTAACAAATATTTGTTACAAAGTCAAGTTTAGCCTGCCAGAAAATCTTACCTAAAGAAAATTGAATAATTTATCCAAAAGTACTAATTGAGGAACACAGGTGTGATTATTTCTAAGACATTTTAAAAAATCTAAATGGTTAGCTGGACATGGTAGCACGTGCCTGTAATCCCAGCTCCTCAGTAGGCTGAGGCAGGAGAATTGCCTGAACCTGGGAGGTGTAGGTTGCAGTGAGTCGAGATCGCACCATTGCACTCCAGCCTAGGTAACAAGAGCAAAACTCCATCTCAAAAAAAAAAAAAAAAAAATCTAAATGGTTAACTACACATATTAAATGAACTTCCTTTTCCAACTAGCTCTAAAATATGATTACCTATGACCCTTTCCTTATACCTATTTGCCATACTCTTATAATGTTTGTTTTTTTAAATAATAATTCCTAATAGTAAATGGGTTATGTTCCAGAATTTCATATATGAATTAGCTGTTTGAAAGCTGGGACATATTTGCACATTATAGAAATATTGCATGTGTAACTGATAACTCACAAAAGCCTATTTAACCTATTGGATAGTAATGTTATTATAGAATCCCTATGAAAACATATGTATAGTTATTCACTCAATTTGTAGTAAACATCTATTCTACTTTAATGGTGTGACGATCTACTTTCAAACTGCTCAGATTCTGCTGTTTCTAAAGGAGGTTTTCTCGCTTCCTCAAATTCCTCTCCCTACCGTGTCCTCACCCAACTATAATTTTCCCCTTCCTTAGTTTACCTGGAAATCAAACTCAGTATCAAAACCTCTCCCTACCTTACTATTTACAGAAAGCATATATCCTTTTGAAATTTTTCTAAGGTTTTCCACTTCTATAAAATAAAGGACATCGGATAACAGAAAAACGTATCATGAAGTTTGGGGCATGGCCATCAAACTGAAAAGAAAACATACTGCCATGTTACTTCCTTAGAATACTCCTAATGCATCTAGGAAAAGTGGCAGTTTGAGGGGGCTCTCAAAGACTGAAATGAGATCTATTCACATTTGGTTAGAGAGCTCAGAAAGTTCTTTAGACATTTTCCTTTCTGATAATGATTCCCCTACAATTCTGAAAACAGGACTGGTTATCTAGGAGCAGGTGTTTGGATAGAGAAAAGAGTGGGGAGATAGGCCAGGTCTGTGACAACCTTTTGCCCCCGGGATTGCCGGAAGAGTAGCTCAGTTCCGCCCAACTTCGCTTAGTAATTGTTGGCTTCTTTCTTTCCTTCTTCTAGGAGAAGGTATCTATATGGTTTACCCATTCAGTCTCTCTCACCCTCCTTCTGGCTTCTCCTACCACTGTAGGCACCAACCACCAAGTGGATGTTGTAAAGTACAAAATGGTCACATAAAATGCATTCTAAAAGTATTTAGAAAAAAAGAACCCATTTGTCAGCTTAGTGTTTCATGACCCCCAAAGGGCCTGTAGCTTAGGCAGACTTAGAATTTGTAATTGGATTCCCTTGTTTGAAATGGATGTGGCATACTTTACTTCCTGGAGAGCAAGTATGTAAGTTGCAGTCTGTGAACTCTTCAGCTATTTGTGCTCCTTTATGGGCTGCTCAGTCAGCCTTTCCTCCTGACCTGCTACTGTTTGCCAGGTTGTGGTGCCTGCCACACAGCACACTTTGTGCCTTTGAGAGTTGGCAGAACTTGTAAAGCCACTCTTTTGTTTTGGTGCTTTTCAGATTGGGATCCTTTCCATTTGTTTGTTTTGTTTTTGTTTTCTTACTACATTTAGATATTCAGTAGGTTCCAAAATTTGAGATCCCTTATTTGGAAACATATTGATGTGGCAAAATTAGAGATTGAACAGCTCAAAAAAAAAAAAAAAAAAAAAAGTCCATGTCTAGTAGAAAGATGATTGAAAAAAAAAAAGGGAACATGTTTTTAATCTCTATTTTTCTTTCCTACATGAGGCTGGAGGAATGCTTCATGATTTCAGTCCCATTTTCCTGGCCTGATATTGATTCTCTGCTTGTTACTCTAAGCATACCAAAGACCTTGCTTGGTCCTGTTTCTTTGTTCTCCAGGATGGTAGTCTTAATTATTTAATAGATTCAATTATATTTTCAGACCATAGATTACCTGTGAAAGTCACTAGCAGTTTGAGGTTTTTTTTGTTTTTTTTTTTTTTGTTTTCTTTTGTTTTTTGAGACAGAGTCTCACTCTGTTGCCCAGGCTGGAGTGCAGTGGCGCGATCTCAGCTCACTGCAACCTCCGCCTCCTGGGTTCAAGTGGTTGTCCTGCCTCAGCCTCCCTAGTAGCAAGGACTACAGGTGCCCACCACCCCCCTTGGCTAGTTTTTGTATTTCTTAATAGAGACAGGCTTTCACCATGTTGGCCAAACTGGTCTTGAACTCCCGAGCTCAAGTGATCCACCCACCTTGGCGTCCCAAAGTGCTGGGGTTACAGGCATGAGCCACATCCAGCGAGTTTGAGTTCTGATATAGCATCTATGCAGAGTTCACAAGGTGGGAGTCAGTGTTGTCTGTCCCTGCAGACATCATCAGCTGCCTTCAGTTTTTCATTGCCTCTTGCATCAGAGAAGGAGCAGCTTCAGCTTTCAGCTCTTCTCAGATACTCCCTGGCATAACAGCTTCCTGATTCTGGCTCTGAAGTGGGCATGAAGTTGGCCAGGAAGTGTTCTTCCACCCTTTTGCTCCACTACTTTATTGCCTATCCAGAGAAGGTGCTAGAGAAGGAATTCAATTTCAGCAGCTCTTGATGCTTTCCCATCAGAGCTGGCAGAAGCCAGGGCCTGGAACCCACAAAGCTTAGGCTTGCAAAACTAAGAGGGGTAGAAATGGTAAATGTATCCATCTGGAACAAACCTTGCTTTTAAGCCTCTGATTCAATCCTAATATTGTGACTCCTGAAGGTTCCATTCCTGCTTTTGTTAACTGCTATGCTGTGTACCAGGAAGCAGAGCCTCCTTGGAGTTTTGTAGTTATTTCCTTGGAAGTGGCTGCCTTTTCCAGTTGAATTCAGACTGGAAGAAGCAGAGAGGCCTCAAGTGCAAAACAGTAAGATACCACCTCTGGGAGCAAGGGGTCAGGAGTAGATGCTGACAGAAGAAGGGAAATAATACTCAATCAGGACTGTGGTCTCACACATCAATGAAGATTTAATAGAGCACTTACCAGAAGACAAATCTAGAATATCTAATTCCTGTAGCCACATATTGAAAATGGTGAAATTAGTTCAATTAAGGAAGAGCTTGAAAAGTAGACTAAAACAGATTACTAAATGAGAAAAGAAAGGGGCAGAAGAGTAAATTGTTCTGAATAAATGGAAAGCAAATTTATGTATTTATACATAGAATTTTTTTTCATAAAGGAAGAAGGGAAATCCTTTTACCTTTCATTTTATAGCTTTTTGTACTTTTTTGAATTTCCTAACCACGTAATAGACATTTCTTTCTTAAAGCCGGGCATAGTGACTCACACTTTTAATCCTAGCCACTGAGGAGGCTGAGGTGGGAGGGTTGCTTGAAGCCAGAAGTTTGAGACCAGCCTGAGCAACATAGTGAGACCCTATCTCTTAAATAAAAAAACAGCAATTCCTTTCTAAGATAAAAAGAATAAACGGGCTATCTGGGTCATAGAATTATGGACCTTTTAGATGTTATCTTCCTTCATATTCTTTTTGTAGTATAGAAAAGCTAATAAATAAAAGTAAAATTCGGCTAAATCAATTGATAAATTTGCTTTTTTTTAATAAGCAAGTGTGCACTTAATACCGATCTAGTATTAAAGGTTTATTTGTAGAATAGTTGATAGAGAAGATAATTTAAACCTTCTATAGCCAACCTGTGAGTTGCACTTCATATAGCACCTTAGAATACTAAGTATTTGAGAAAAATTATGGCTCAGGAATTATTAGTAGCTATTTGAGATTACTGGATTCAATTGGGGAACCCTTCACGTTCTTTTTAGAATTCCACTGGCTTCTAAAGTGTTTTCATTCCTGTGGAACTGATTTCTATTACAAATGTTATTAAAACTTGGTATAGCATCTTTCACTCATTTTTTTCTCCTAACATTTCTCCTGCTATTTTCAAATCTAAAGCTACTCTACTTTAATATAATGAACCAGGACCTCTTTCGCTTTCTGACTTTTGGAACAGGTTAGATTACGTAGGATTCATGATGGACCAAATAAAAGAGATGCTGAATAAGAAGTAAGACATTTGCAGGTTGGGTGCAGTGGCTCACGCCTGTAATCCCAGCACTTTGGGAGGCTGAGGCGGATGGATCATGAGGTCAGCAGTTCAAGGCCAGCCTGGCCAACATGCTGAAACCCCGTCTCTACTAAAAATACAAAAATTAGCTAGGCATGGTGGTGGGTGCCTGTACTCCCAGTTACTCAGGAGACTAAGGCAGAGAATTCCTTGAACCCAGGAGGCGGAGGTTGCAGTGAGCCGAGATCGCACCACCACATTCCAGCCTGGGCTCCAAAGCGAGACCCATCTCAAAAAAAAAAAAAAAAGAAAGAAAGAAAGAAAAGAAAAAAAGAAATAGGACATGTGGAAGGCTAAGATGCATGGACTTCATTCTGTAGCCAGCAAGATCTCTGTGTCAGTTTAGGGTTTTTTGTTTTTTTGTTTTTTTTTTTTTGTTTTTTTAATTTATGAGGACAGAATTTCTTTCTTTCTTTTTTTTTTTTTTTTTTTTTGAGACGGAGTTTTGCTCTTGTTACCCAGGCTGGAGTGCAATGGCGCGATCTCGACTCACCGCAACCTCCGCCTCCTGGGTTCAGGCAATTCTCCTGCCTCAGCCTCCTGAGTAGCTGGGATTACAGGCACGCGCCACCATGCCCAGCTAGTTTTTTGTATTTTTAGTAGAGACGGGATTTCACCATGTTGACCAGGATGGTCTCGATCTCTTGACCTCGTGATCCACCCGCCTCGGCCTCCCAAAGTGCTGGGATTACAGGCTTGAACCACCGCGCCTGCTGAGGATAGGATTTCTTAAAGCAATGATATTAACAAATTGGGAATTTTCTTTTCTCTAACCTACAGGGAACATAGAAGTGAAGAGCTGCTGGTACTAGACCAGCAACTTAAAGATGTCAGGGCCTGAGTCTCTATTGTTCCCTTGGCCTTTCCTTCCTGATAGCCTCCTGGTCTCCAGATGGATGCTCTGCCTTAAGCATCACATCGGTATTCAAGGCAGGAAGAAAGGAGGGGTGAAGAGCAAGCAGGTCACACACCAAAGTCTGCTGCGCCTTAAGTATCATTCCCATAAACCTCACCAAACAACTTCAGTGTTCAGTTTTTTGGCCAGATCTGGGTCCAATGGCCAGTCAGGATTCTCTTAGAAAAGAAGCATTGAGGCTGGGCACAGTGGCTCATGCCCATAATACCAGCAGTTTGGGAGGCCAAGATGCACAGATCACCTGGGGTCAGGAGTTCAAGATCAGCCTGACCAACATGGTGAAACCCCATCTCTACTAAAAATACAAAAATTAGCCAAGCATGGTGGCACATACCTGTAGTCCCAGCTACTCAGGAGGCTGAGGTGAGAGAATCGCTTGAACCCGGGAGGCGGAGGTTGAAGTGAGGTAAGATCGTACCACTGCACTCAAGTGTGGGCAACAGAGTAAGACTCCATCTCAAATAAATAAATAAATAAATGAAGTGAGGTAAGATCGTACCACTGCACTCAAGTCTGGGCAACAGAGTAAGACTCCATCTCAGATAAATAAATAAATAAATAAACAAACAAACAAATAAAGCATCAAAGAGTTGATATTTATTGGGTAACCAGCATGGAATGAAATGATATAGCCCCTTCACTATATGCAGACTTGCAGTATGCATTTTCGAGAGAGAAATGCTACATCAGGTATTCACCATTGTGTTTTTTGTTTTGTTTCGTTTTACTGTGGAGCACATTTTTTGTTTTGGCTCTCATGATGGGACTCAATATTTAGAAATTTTGGAAGCATACATTCTGAAAATGATACAGGATAGAATGAAATCAAGTGCTAAATAGTATGGGACATTCCATGGGAGTGCAGTAGAAGTCAGAGAAAGAAATGTGTTGGTAGTAGGAATAGTTTAAAAAGACTTCATGAGAAAGCAAATTGAGCTGGACTATAATGGATTGAGTTGGACTATAAACGGATCGAATTCTACGTGTTACTAGAATTGTATGTATGCATCATTATAGATTTATGAAGCCCTCATGTAAACTATGGACCTTGGATGATGATGGTGTGTCAGTGTCGGCTCATCAGTGGTGACCAATGGACCACTCTGGTATGGGATGTCGATGGTCGGACAGGCGCAGGGTGGGGCTACAACAGCGTATGAAACTTCCGCTCAATTGTGCAGTGGGCCTAAAACTGCTCTACGAAAGAAAAAGAGATGAGATGTAAATAGTTGCAAAGATGGAGAGGGTGATGTTCCAGTGAGGGAAAAAAAGAACACAGTCACAGATACAGAAATGACTGCAGCATAGGATAGCATGGGGAGAATGAGTTGGCCCATAATTTTAGACAACCTTTAAGTTAAGTGTTCAGTGGTTACATGAAATGAATTGGAATAAACTTTCAGTCCCTACCATATCATTCCTATTAAATTTTACAAAATGTATGCAAGAAATTTAAAATATTTTAATATTATTTTCTACAGAGGATAAATGATTCATTTTTGATATATGACAGCAGTGTATATGTGTATTTATTTCACTGATTAAACTCAGTTAACTAATAGGATTAAAATTACATGCAAATTTTTTTACAAAACTGATATTTAAAACTGAGTCCACTGTTTAGGACTATTTTTAAGTATTGTACATTTTCTGCTTAGATAACTGTACTTTGTATGTAACTTTGAAAGCTTTTTTGTGGCAAATAGTAATCATTGTGTAAAATACTGGCATTAGCCATTTTAGTTTTCCTTAAAGTAAATCATTATCCTATTAAAGTAAAAATACCCTCTTTTCAGTTCATTGTTTTAAGTGAAGTATAATAAAGTTGAGTTCTAATTATTTTTCTTTTCTACATTATTTAAATCGTTTCTTCTAATTACACATGGAGTTTCACTGAATTGGGTCTAGTTTGATAAACTCCATTTCCAGCTGTGGAAGTTCAGATGGATAACTGTAATCTCTGATTTGCCGTTTCTCTGCATAACTGGAAAACTCTAATATGGTTAGACTTTGCCCTCCTTTTTTGTACTTTGCCTAGTTGTAAGCATTATTCACGTTGTGGGGCAGGGATAATGCTTATAGAATAGCTAGCATTGTGACTGGTGGTAAGTCAGCAGCGGAGATGAACAGGCTTGCCTTTTGATCTGATTTATATTAACGCAAGGGGAAAATACATCGGTTTCTATTCTCTTTTTAGTATTGCCATCTGACTGAAGTAAAATTTTTGTCTTATTTACTTATTTTTTAGATAAAAGCCTTTTTGGTTGAATTTAAAGTGTGTAATGTTTATTCCTGATAGCTCAATGTGTCAGAAAGCATTTGTAACACTAATCAAGAAGCTGCTTTTAGTGAGAAACGAAAGAGCTTAGCGGGTGATTCCCCCCAGTTCCCACAAGATGTATGGAACATGTGCTTTTCTGAAATATCCCTTTCCTCATGTTTAGCTAGGGTGGATAATCTTTGGCTACTTAACAAACATATTACCAAAATAAATTTATTAACTGCTTTGGGAAAGGGTTGGGGTTTACAAATTTCCCAAAGTTGAGATGCTTGTCTGATGTTATCAGCGGAGGCTGTAATGTTCACATGCTTTCCTCCGTGCAGTATAAGCAATAACAGCTTGAGTATCCCTTATCTGAAATGTTTGGAAATGGGAGGGCTTCAGATTTCAGGTTTTTGAATTAGTGATGCTTGACCTGTATTCTTTTGTGTTTGCAGAGTGTCACTCTAATTCCCAAGATTCTCACCGTAGGTGAGACTGGGCTCTCCTCTCTATGAAGTGGGGCAGAAACATCAGTTTGATTTTGAGTCTTGCCTAATATAATGTTGAAACCATCCCAGAATAACATGAGATATTTTTTCTCTTCTGATGTGGAGTAGTTATGACCTTGATCTGATGACTCTTTTTGTCACCCTTTCTCTACAATCTTAGCAGTCATCAAAAAATAAGAAAATGTATTTTTTTTCTTTTTACTAATCATCTTATCATCAATACTTTTTGTTTCCGGACTTTGGCCACAGTGTTCCACAAGACACACATCCACCTTCTAATCCTTTCTTGCCCTTCATCAAGCATTTGTTCAGTGTCACATAGGTGCTAAACACTAGAGATACAGAGATTATAAGGCTGAAAGGCATGGCCCTTGCCCTCAGGTTGCTCTGGTCAAGTGGAAAATTATTATAGATCTGCACCTGACCAGATGTCAACAACTGAATGCCACTGTGCCATTTATTTGGAGACTGTTCGTTTAAGCTCAGATCATGATGGCTGTGATTAGACATCAGCTTCTTGGAGGTAAATGGCCCAGTGCTATCCCTGAGGAATATTTTGGTAACCTATTTTGATAGAATTATCTTTTGCTGTTATATAGATGATATTAATATCTTTCGTATTACATGTTAGGTTTTTTATTTCAGAAAAAGTTGATTACGTCAGAATTTTTATTTTTATTTATTTATTTTGAGGAGGTGGAGTCTCACTCTGTCACCCAGGAGTGCAGTGGCAAAATCTCAGATCACTGCAATCTCCACCTCCTGAATTCAAGCAATTCTCCTGCCTCAGCCTCCTGAGTAGCTGGGATTAATTACAGGTGTGCAGCACCATGCCTGGCTAATTTTTGTATTTTTAGTAGAGACGGGGTTTCGCCATGTTGGCCAGGCTGGTCTCGAACTCCTGACGTCAGCCTCCCGAAGTGCTGGGATTACAGGCATGAGTCACTGTGCCCTGCCTATGTCAGCATTTTTTATCATCTCATATATAGACCTTGACAATTCAATCCAACTGCCTCAACTTCTCTTTGGAAGTTGAATTAATATAAATTATTAACAAAGACTTATGTGTCTCTGTTCCATTCTTCATGTCTTACTATCAGTTATAGAAATAAGGAGTGATACCTGTGGTAGATTCTGTCCCCATGTGTCATATAACTATATACCGTTTTGGACTGTATTTATAAAGTCAATGTCTTTTGTTGGGTTTGTACTGCGTCTTTATTGAACAAATTTATTTCCTTTTGGCTTAATATCATTTTTTAACATGGACATTCATTTTAAGGTTTTTTTCCATTATGAAGAGATGGAGAAATCAGAAAGTGACTTTCAGTCACCGTCATTGCTGAATGAGCTACCCAAAGTTGTAAAGCCTCCACACTCTTACCGTGCTCTAATGAAGTCTACCATAGCCACCAAATCATAACTTTGTGTTCTGTATAGTTGTGTGAAATGCAAAGAAAAAATAGATCTTAATTGAATTGTTTCTGTCAGCGGAGTAGGGAAGGTGCTGTGTATAACTGTAGTGATATAAATATATATCATCATATGGTTCTACTTAGTTGCATATGTTTTGGAGACAAGAATTGAGCAATAGAGTGACTAAATGGTTCTTGTTATTTCTGTTTCAAAATGTCACATTAAATGTGGCTAGATGTTGCACCATACCATGAAATGTGTTTATTCTGATGTGTATAAAAGAGCAAATGAGACTCTGCACTATTTTTGACATTTACAGTTACTTAAATTGCGATAACACAATACCCATAGGCTTGCCCCGTGAAGCAGCTGCTTCCCCGTTAAGTGATGGTCTACAAAAGATTAATAACACCAGTCAGTTTCCCGTATTTTATCTTCTTCACCTCTCTGCAAAAATGGCCTTCAGAAATATGCCCTACCTATTTCCCAATCTTCCCAGGAATTTGTGGCTGGAATACCATTTCCAGTGGAGGGTCCCTGTGTGGTGCTATGCGACCTGCCTTGGCTTCTTGTAGGGTAACCACACCGACTCTACTCTTCCCCTATTTCTTTCAGCAACAGACATAAGTTTCACCACATTCATTCATGACACTTTTTACCACTTAATGGTCAAATAGTTATCTCTTAGTACATGATATGGGTAAGTGGAAGAACCTGACTAGTTACTAAATTATATAGAAGGCAGAGTTCTTAGGATGTCTGTTTTTAATCTGATTTCCTTTTATTTTCTTTAAAATGAAATCCTTTTTAAATTCATTTCCAGCAGGCTTGTTAGCTTTCACTTTTCATTTATACAGAATCCATTGAAGGTAAAGTAGTTCACAGTTGGAAGTTCCGTGTGATATATACTTCAGTGACTTTCCATTGCCTTCATGAAAAAGTTCACACTCTCGGAATTCAAAGAGGCACTGACCTTGGCCTGTTTCTCTTCTCATATTTTCAGCTGCCTCTCTTCCTAAACCTGCTGTTCTGACCAGACAGTCCCAATTGTCTCTCCTGTTTCTTTGCTTTGGTAGTTTTGCTCATGCTCCACCCCAGTAAGGGAACTTCTCCACATTACTCTTTGCTTATCCAGATGCTTTCTGGTCTGCAATCTCTTTGCCCAGGGATTCCTGTTCCTTGTGGCTCCTTCTCACACCACCAAATTCTTGTAACATTATCTAGATTATTTATTTGGTTATTAAACCTTTGTGGTTTATGGGTTTTTTAGAATATTGAATTAGTCTATTGTTGCAATTTCACATATGTGCACGCTGTCTCCTCCAAAGGGTGATAAGCATCTTGAAAGCAGATGCTGTGTCATATGACCTTTGGATTCTTGCTGCATAGCACAGTGTCTGGCCCATGGAGATATTTGTAATCATTTTGTTAAAAAAAAAATTTCTTAACGTTTCTGAGCTTGGGAATACAGTGGTTCTCTTGATAGTGACAAAGAGACTGACATGAGGGGGTTGGCTTTTTTGTGTGAGGATGTTCAAGTGATAGCAGAAATACACAGGTAGATATTGCCTAGAGGCTGAAGATGGGCACTTTATTGAGAGTGCGTATTTATAAATGCATACTCGGCAGTGACTGACGTACAGATAGTATTTCAGGACATAGTGGGAGATGCCTTTTTAAAGAAAGGAGATATTATTGGAAGGATCAGAAGCTCCAGAATATAGTGTAACCTAGAAACATAGGACAAGAAAAGGAAAAAGAAGTGGAAAAAGGAGATACATTATATACCTAATAATTTTACTTCCAGCATCGAGCTCAAAGTGTCTCATGGAGTAGGGTACTGTGTGAATAAATGGAAGTAGGAAGAAAACCGAGGTAGTGTGGGAAATGAAATCTAGGTTTGATGCTAACTCTCATGAGCTTTGATCATTACTACCCAACTTCACTTATAATTATGAGGAATTTAAACTGAAGAGAAATTCTCTATTCTGTGGAATAATCAGAAAAGTCATTAGGAGCGATGCTGTTGCTTTGTTTCTTTCTTGTTCTAATGCTAATTTTATAAACTACATTGGATGAAAGACTTCATACGTATGATTCGAATGTTGCAGTACTCCTAGCAGGTATATTTGAATAAATAAATATGAGGAATAAATATATACAAAATAAAGGACAGCAGTCTCAGGCCTGATATGATAACTCTTTTCTGCACAGATTTACTTAAACTATTAGATTGAAACATACAAAATTGTTAATTTTTAGCCATTTTTTACTACATAGAAGACTGTTTCATGTGGTTCAACCTCTGGTTCTGTGTTCTAGGTCACTCCCCCAAAGCTGTCCTCACAGTGTATTATGTCCGCAAAGGGGCTGTATGCCCACTAAGTCCAGTTGAAGACTGTAGCAGAGAAGCATGTATGCAGTAGTTCCTCCTTGTCCATGATTTCACTTTTTGAGATTTCAGTTACAGTCAGTTGTGGTCCAAAAATATTACATGGAAAATTCCAGAAATAAACAATTCATAAATTTTATGCTGTTCTGAGTAGCGTGATGAAATCCCATGCCCTCCCGCTCTGTCGAGCCTAAGATGAGATGTGAACCATCCCTTTGTCCAGTGAATCCACAGTGTAGTCACTACCCACCTGTCAGTCGCCGAGGAGCTGTTTCAGTTAGTAGATCCAAAATAAAATAGCCTAGATAGGATTTGGTACTACCCATAACTTCAGGCATCCACTGGGGATCTTGAGAACCTGGTAGTTCCCCATGGATAAGGGACTATGCAGAGCTGGGAATTGAGTTTGAGCTTTTGCTGTTTCCCAGCCCACATTCCAGATTTTATTTTATCCTTGTGGATGTCAAGTCCACATATTATTCAGTGAGATTTAAACTCAGGATGGTGCAAAGGTTGTAGTCCTAAGTGTCTCCGAGCAAGTGTTTTGACTGAATTGACAGGTCGTTTATTGGACCAGTTATTTTGAGCAGTTGAGAGAAGACTCTGTATTGGGCCACACAGCCAAAAGTACAAACAAAGCAGTGAGAATACCAAGTCCTTTGTGGGGACAAGTTGCAAGGAATCAGTGAGTGGCAGAGGATGTGAGTTGTACAGGCACATTTGGAGCACTTACTAGAGCTACAGAATTTTCACTAGATGAAGGCTCCAAATGTCTGATGCTTCTATATTTTGTTTCAGAGTATGTTGGAAAGAGTCCCAGGCCACAAGGGTGCTTGTCTGTATTCTTCCTCTTGTTTTTACTTCAACACTCACATGTGACACTAATGGAATAACACTTTCAAGCTAGCAGGACGATCAATGTAGATTTCATAAGGCTAGCAAAGACTTACCGAGCATCGTAGTATATGGCTTAATTTTCTTTTTTCTTTTTAAATGAAAGATGAGAGATTCAAATAAATAATCCTGGAAAGTCATCTGAGTCATTTTAATTTTTTTTCCATGAGAACTTTTATAAGGGTATATGCAATCCTATCTGCTAGTTAATGAGGATTTTCAGGTTTTTAAATTTTGGAAATCAGAAAATGAATAAATTCCTGCTGTCATCATGTTCTTAAGCAATGAAATTCCCTGTACTTTGTTTAAAAAAAAAAAAAACACTTTTATTTTCTCATTGTTATTAATTTTTTTTTTCAAGGCTCACATTTACTTAATAAAATGAAAGGCATAAAATCTTAGAAAACTGTCATCTCCCTAAACCCTGAATCAGAAAGACTAATTACCTCTTCCCAAGCCAGGCCATACCCTAACAATTATACCAATAAGTTCACCCTACCTGAGAGCCCCCAAGAGGTATGATTGTGGCTGAGCTGAAAACCTCTGGAACCAGTGGCTGTCCAGACCTTGCTGCCACATTAATCACTTGCCCCCAGAGTCCCTGTTACCAAGTTAACAGGTTTGCTTTCTCACAAATCCCTGAGGAACTAGAAGCCTAGTTTCCTGTAGAGGGCTAAAAATACTTTCTACTACTTATCATGCCTTGCTGTGGGCCAGGCAGTAAACTACCTTTCTGTACATTATCTCATTTAATTTTTACAGCTCTGAAAGTAGATGGTTTCCCTCTTTACAGATGGGGAAATTACGACTTAGAGAGGTTAAGTGACATGCTGAGGATTCAGCTCGTAAATGGCAGAGCCAGGTTTACTGACTCTAAAACACAGTAACCTGAGTGGGTGCTGTGAGTATGGGATGCTCAGGGCTCCACGGAAGAGCACAGAAGCTGGGAGTAAGGGCTTTGAATACTTGATAAACACCTCCTGTGTGCCAAGGCTTATGGTAGATTTTTAACACATATCTTCTCAGCTAATCCTTCCAACAACTCTGTGAGTTACGCAGTATTACCCCATGTGACCTACTTAGAGAAGCCAAATAACTTCCTGGACTTTCAGCTGGTTTTGTGCCAAGTCTCAAGTTTGAACCCAGGTCTGTCTGTGTCTTTTGCTGTTACAATGTTCACCAAAGAAGTTTTTGAAGAAATGTAGACCCTTAAACAGTAGCGGAAGGGAAAGACTGATAGAAAGGCAGAGAGATGGCCTGAAAACGTTAGACATACATCCAACCTAACAGTTAGGAATTAGCAATGTGTAGTCTTAAACAGCCTGAGAATTTTTAAAAATTATTTTTATTTTACTAAATTTAACCTATTGTTACTAATGCAGAAGGCTTATTGGAAAATAAAATAACATAAAATTAACCTTTCAATTTTACATGAGCACAGAAAAATTTTAAGATGGATTTTACTTTTGTCTGATGGTGAATATGACTCAGAAGGTCTTCTGGGATGGAAATGAATTCCCAACATGCAAACAGATAAAGTGGGCAGATAGGCCTCTGATGTTCACCTAGAATGGATCCAGTAAAAGTTAGATGTAGATAAACTGGAGTGCAAGTAACCAGAACTCCTGTTTAATTGAATGTTTTTTAAGTTGAATTTCAGCATAATAAAGCAAACTACAGCCTCCCTCCAGCACCTCACCCCCAAAAGCATTTATCAGGGCTTATTCAGAAAAGTGGCTTGTACTAACCATGTTGAAGTCTTTTTAATCCCCCTGGTCTGCTGTTACATAATATTTAGTTAGAGTTGATGTTTGTTGTCAGGACCTGGGGCTACTGAGGATACTCAGTAACCCCAAAGAAAGATTAAACTGTATTGAATATACCGAAGCAAGAAAGAAATTAATACATTTGAAATGTATTCTAAGCCAATGGTGCTTTCTAAGAACTCAGATCAAAGACTCGAGGCTGCAGTCGTGCTTCCACGTGGCTGCTTTAGGTGTAAACTGAGGCAGCCACAGGAAAGGCCCTTCATGGCCCCTTGAACGTGCCACTTGTATAACATTGGTCACTCAAGCCGAATTGTTGATTTCTTGTTTATGTGTCCTTCCTACTCCTTGAGGGCACTGGTTGTAACTACTTCACCTTTTCATTTCCTGAATCTAGCCTGAGTACCTGATACAAAGGTTAACAATAAATGTGGAATAGGTAAATGTTTCTGAAGAAATTAAATGTGTCTTTTCTCTTTTGTCTCATTTCTGTAGCGCCTGACAGCTATAAAGTACAAGATAAGAAAAATGCCTCGAACCGCCCTGCCTCTGCAATTTCAGGACAAAATAACAACCACTCAGGAAATAAACCAGGTATGATGCATTTGCATTTACTGTGGGAAAATAAAGGTTATCTTTTATGCCCAAGGCACGCTGACAATTATTAAGATTTAATTTGTTTAAATTCAGTTTCCACAAAACTAGAATTTAGGAGAGCTTGGTTTCAGTCCTGTCATCAAACACACACTCCTGCTGGCTTGTATGATATTAAGTCTGAGAACCTCTCAAAGCCAAGCCTTGGTTTTCTCTCTTTAAAATGTAGGTTCAAACACATGGCCTGCTTACCTCTCAGAGTCATTTTGACAATCAATGATATGGTGTATGTGGATGCCCTCATTTCATGTCAAGCAGTTTAAAGTGGTAATAATTTTACTATTCTGTTTCAAACGATAGGACACAATTTTTTATACCTGTATGTCTAACAGGAATTACTGCATATCTCTTTTGTGACTTTTTCAAAAACTATTTCAAGGAATCTTTACACATAGCAAAGCTTGTATAGAATTATGGTTTTATTTCCCATTCCTTGCAATGATTATATGCCTACACAGTAATTTCATTTAATAGCCTCTGATTCAGATTCCCTTTCATTCAGTGGTACAAAGAAGCAAACAGTCTGTAAATATAATACAAACAATTGAACTGACAATGCAGTTGCTTCCAGATATCCAGTAACCATTGTGTGGCCTGTGGGAGGAATGAATGTACAGTACGATAATAAGAGACAATCAAAGGAAAGGAAAGCAAGCCAAATACCCCACGAGGTTCTTGGAAACCTACTTCATGCTGCATCCAGGACTGAAGTCGCTCAAGCACAGTGAATCAGTGAGAAGAAAGATGGAAATAACTAAGTCTGACCTTATAGAAAACATTGTACTGTGTTTAGTTTTGCGATTTTTTTTTTTCATGTGAAAAAGGTCTTGAACACAACAGATAAATGTGGCTTGTCACGTAGAGGAAAGACAATAAGAAATGTTGTTGAAATACTGCTTAAGCCGCCATTAGTGGAAAATGATGAGCAGTGTCAGAAGAGTTTTAATTAGCAAGCAGAGATTTCCTTAGTCAGCTTGCCTTGTCATTGAGTAATGTATCCATCTGTCTAGCCACCTACCTTCCAGCTACCATCTAATGTTTACTGAGTTCTTCTATGCCTGGAAGCATGAGAGACATACTGTATGAGCAAACAACATGGACCCTGTCCCCATGTAGCTTATTCTAGTGGACCTTTACTTTTGTATTCGAGTATGTCTCCGTGGAGGTAGAAGTTCTTCAGCATGAAAATCACATTTGTTCGGCCGATGGTGGAAATGGACCTGGTAACTGAGTCCCCCTGGCCACCCAGTGCTGCGTGCTGGGCTGAGGTTATGGCACGCTTCGCAGCTGGGCTGGGCACACAGGGCCAGCAGTTGGTGTTGGTCACGTCAGGCAGCACCAAGGTCCCACTGGAAGTGTGGCTGGCCCTTCTTTGATGTTTTACCTGGCTGCGGCCATGTCAGATTTCTATGTTCCTGTCTCTGAAACTCCTGAATACAAGATCCAGTCATCAGGGGGCCCATTTCAGATAACGATGAAGATGGTGTCAAAAATGCTTCTCGTCTGGTTAAAGATTGTGCTCCCAAAGCATTTATAATTTCCTCTAAGTTGGAGACTGACCCCTCCATTGTAATTACTCGAGCTCGGAAGGCTTTGGAAGTTTATCAGCATCAAGCGGTGGTGGCTAATATCCTTGAGTCACGACAGTCCTTTGTGGTTATTATAACCAAAGACTCAGAAACCAAGTTATTGCCGTCAGGGGAAGAAATAGAAAAACACATAGAGATAGAAGAGAAGATAGTGGATAATCTTCAGTCTCAACACACAGCTTCAATATATGACAAAAACTGAAGTAAAAAGCCCTTACAGGATCAAACAGATCCTGTCCAGGGCTCTTACAGATGGTGAAAACTGTAATAAAACCTGCTTTCATATGGACAGAGAAATAAAGGAAATGGAAACGGCAGTGGTATGCAGGCAGACATGGTTTGGTATTTGTCTGTTAATGACACGTGATACGTTCACCTGAATGTCATCTTGATTTTGAAATTGAACAGGAAAACTTTTTCTCACTTTGAAAAAGAAGAGCTTATTGGGAATTATATATTTCTTAAAATACACATGGAGGCCTGGATATCAGCCTTCTTACTATAAAAAGAGGACTATGGATGCATGAAAAGTCAGGCTTTGGAAATCAAATAATTGTTGAGTGCCTATTGTGTGTCAGGCACTGTGCTGAGCCATGAGGATTAAAAAGATGAGTAAACATGTTTTTTAAAAGAAGCCACATATGTTATACAATGAGAATTTAACATAGCTTCATTGTTGGTGCTATATTTCTCTGGTTCTCCCCATCCACCACTGCTTCTAATTTCTACCATTGTTTTTACTGTGTAGTTTATACTTTTATACCATGATAATTCATTTATTCATCTAGTCTTAGCATCATGAAGGTACCTTTATTTTGAGACAGAGTTTCGCTCTTGTTGCCCAGGCTGGAGTGCAATAGCACCATCTCGGCTCCCAGATTCAAGTAATTCTCCTGCCTCAGCCTCCCGAGTAGCTGGGATTACAGGCATGCACCACCACGCCTGGCTAATTTTGTATTTTTCATAGAGACGGGGTTTCTCCATGTTGGTCAGGCTGGTCTCGAACTCCCGACCTCCAGTGATCTGCCCACCTTGGCCTCCCAAAGAGGAATATATTATTAAAAAACATAATCTCTACCCTCCAGTTGACAGTATGATGGATAAACCAATATATGAAGAGGTTGTTCTGACACAGAACTACCAGTGTGATGAGAGATTGCACAGTGTATAGAGATCAGAGGCCGGAAAAATCTCTTCCACCGTAACTGGCCCTCTCCTTATATACAGTCATTTCATTTACATTGCATAAATCAAGTTAAATAGGGAGACATTTCACTTCTGATTTTGTCTTTTGGAGCATCCCTGTGTCTGTTTTCTTGTATATAAAGATAAGCCAACCTCTATAAATGCTCTTGATGCTAAATTTCCTTTCCTCTTTTACCTTCTAGTACTTAAACTCAGTTGAAGACTCTAGAACATCTCTTTGATTTAGAACACATTTATTCATATTCAAGTTGTGCCTTTTATATTTAAAACACATTATGGCTGGCCAGACTCCAGTAGCTCACACCTGTAATCCCAGCACTTTGGGAGGCCAAGGCAAGTGGATAACCTAAGGCCAGGAGTTTGAGACCAGCCTGGCCAACATGGTGAAACCCCATCTCTACTAAAAATACAAAAAATAGCCAGACATGGTAGCATGCCTATAACCGCAGCTACTCGGGTGGCTGAGGCAGGCGAATCACTTGAAGCCAGGGGGCAGAGGTTACAGTGAGCTGACATCCACCACAGCACTTCAGTGTAGGCAACAAAGTGGGACTCCATCTCAAAAAAACAAAAACAAAAAAACAAATTTTAGAAATCCCTTCTGGTGTTTTAGAACTATGAGCGTGTTCCATGTTATGCAGGAAGGACTATTGCTCTCAAATGTGAATACTTGCACCCAGAGCAAAACAGATAGTTTGTACAGTCTGAAGAAGTAGGAGACGGTTCTTCCAAACTCCAAATGATGAGTAGTTTGACTTCCTTAGAAAATGGCATGTTTTCGTGGACCTAAGGAAAGCAGATCCCCAAATTTAATAAAGATCCCCCTGAATTTCTATCTCTTTGCTGTCCCCCAACACAAGTCTTTAAAAGAGCCACTGAAACTTTATTCTGCCTTATTGTTCATAAGTAAATTGCCCTCATAGAGGAGTATGTGACTGATGCTACATTGTGCAGTTCTAGTGACTGTAGCTGCCGTGGGGCGTGGATGGGCACAGGACTGAGTTAGAGATCTGATGTTATGCCCTCAGTCTGACACATATCTGTGCTCTCTTCATTAGTCGTATCTATTTCTCTGAGTTTTTTCATTTGAAAAAAAGGCATAGTAACTCTTCATTGAATGAATAAATGCTTGGCTAACTCATAGGGTTATTGGGAAGTATAAAGTGATAAAATGTGAAAGTGCTTCATAAAATACAAATTGCTAACACAAATACAGAAGTGTATTTACTGTAAAAACACTAGTTGTTACATGTACGGCCTAGTGAATTGTTGAAAAAACCTTATCAACTTTGAGAGCTCTTTAGTAGCATGACCATACTCTCAGATGTGTGCAGAGTAGTCCAGGTTTATGCATGCTGTCACATGAATAGACACAGAATTTTAATGGCACTCCCTTTCACCCTTAACAGTGCCTCAGGTTAGATGTCACCCCACACTGGAAACATTGTAGGTAGGAGGTTGAATTGGAGTGCAACTGCAATCTTACTTAAACCTAAATTCTATTCCTCTTAAGCCCGTTTTCCTTGTGAGAATCAGTAACTTCATTTTATTCTAACCATGTTAGATCCATTAGGAAACAATGTGGAATATACATTATTTTGTTTATTTCAAGACAGGACCCCACTCTGTCGCCCAGGCCGGAGTGCAGTGGTGCTATCATGGCTCCCTGAAGCCTGGATCTCCTAGCTCAAGTAATCCTCTCACCACAGCCTCCTGAGTAGCTGGTACCATAAGTATGTACCATCACTCCTGGCTGATTTTTTAAATTTTTGGTGGAGATGAGGTCTCCCTTTTTCAAATGAGCCTGGGCTAGTCTCAAACTCCTGGACTCAAGCAATCCTCCTGCCTTGGCCTCCCAAAATGTTGGGATTACAGGTGTGAGCCTCTGTGCCTGACCTATACATAATTTTTTTTTCTTGAGACAGTCTTGCTCTGCCGACCATGCTGGAGTGCAGTGGTGTGATCTCAGCTCACTACAACCTCCACCTCCCAGGTTCAAGCGATTCTCCTGCCTCAGCCTCCCAAGTAGCTTGGATTACAGGGCTGTACCATCGCTCCTGGCTAATTTTTGTATTTTTAGTAGAGACAGGGTTTCACCATGTTTCCCAGGCTGGTCTCAAAACTTGACCTCCCAAAGTGCTGGGATTCCAGGTGTGAGCCACTGCGCCTGGCTGACCTATACATAATTTTAAAGTATTTTCTATACCTTAATTTGTTTAAGGGAAAAATAATGTAGGGGTGGAAACGAGAAGGGAGGCAATGAATTATAGAAAATTCACTCCTGGAATTATTTCATTGTACTTTTTTGGAAACCCATCTTTAAAGATAAATTTTTATCAGTTTTTAGTTATATTTAAATTGCTAGCATTTAAATATTTTACTCTGTTATCGGGTACAAGATCATTCTTAGTTTTTCCCATTGGTGCATCTTAATAAAAGTTTAAAGACTCTGGGAGTTAGCTAAAATTGTTCATTGTTTGCTCATTCATTCATTGACTCAACAAATACTTATTGAATATCCTTTTCCGCCAAGTACAACCCTAGGCATTGAGAATGCAGCAGGGAACAAAACAGACAAGTCTCTCCTCCTCCCCAGCCCCATGCCCCGCCATCTTTAATCTGCCACGGGTGTTAATGACATTCTAGCACCCAAGAGACTTTCGTATTAATAGGAACAGAAGGATAGAAACAACCTACACTGAATAACTTTTTCACTCTACAATTCAATATTTTCTAATGCCAGGTCTCCAAACAAACCAAAATCATCTAGTATATCACAACCACTATATATCTTGAACTTTACATTTCTTTACTTCCTCAATTCTATTTCCAGATAGGTAGTAATTATTTTAGCACTCGTGTTGACAGAAAACCAGGAACTATTGCAGTCCTCCTAAGCCTTGGCCTTATTTACAGCATTTAAATGTATAAAAGTTTGCTTTTTTACGTATGAACTTACTAAACAAGATGCAGTTTGTTACATGTGAAGAGTATAATTTTCATATGAAATGATAGCATAGAAATCAGGGAAAAACTAGCACTTCTTGCACTATTTTCAGAATATACATTCAAATATAATGTTCACAGGGAAGCATTATGTTGCATAATTGGGCATTGCCTCATACTGCAGGAGCACCAGTTATTACTATAACTTGGGGCTGTCGGGGTTGGTGTAGGATGCCCGGGGGTGGCAATGTGTCCCATATGTTATTAAAGCCTTCTTTTCAAAATTTGGTATGAAATTTAACATGTACTTGAAAGTAAGCTAGACATGTCACATACGTAATGTTGAAATATTGTCTAACAGAATTTGTCAGTGGAATTTTGAAAGTAATTAAACTGTCTGTTTTACAGACTTTCCATAATGTGCTCATACGGCTTTTACAAAGTTGATTTTCAACTTTTATAATTAAATAAAAGTTTTTATGAAGCTGGGTGTGGCAGCTTATGCCTATAATCCCAGCATTGTGGGAAGCTGAGGCAAGATGATTACTTGAGGTCAGGAGTTCAAGACCAGGCTTAGCAACATAGTGAGACCCCCGCCACCATCTCTACAAATATTTTTTTCTTTTTTCTTTTTTTCCTAGCAAAATGCTTAAATGATGCTGCTGAATATAAAATTAAAAAAAAAAAAAATTGCCGAGACCAGACATGGTGGCTCATGCCTGTAATCCCAGCACTTTGGGAAGCTGAGGCTGGTGGATCATCTGAGGTCAAGAGTTCGAGACCAGCCTGACCAACGTGGTGAAACCCCGTCTCTACTAAAAATACAAAATTAGCCGGGCCTGTTGGCACATACCTGTAATCTCGCTACTTTGGAGACTGAAGCAGGAGAATCACTTAAACGTAGGAGGCAGAGGTTGCAGGGAGCCGAGATCACACCATTGCATTTCAGCCTGGGCAGCAAGAGCAAAGAAACTCTGTCTCATTAAAAAAAAAAAAAAAAAAAAAAAAATTAGCCGAGTGTGGTTGTGCACATCTGTAGTCCCAGATGTAGCAATATTTTATTCTTCAGATTTACTAGATATTTATCAATGTGTATTTTTTCTTTATTTTAATGCACTCTTCATCTCATTTTTTTTAAATCTCATTGTCAGACCCTCCGCCTGTGTTACGTGTTGATGACCGGCAGCGACTGGCCCGGGAGCGACGTGAGGAACGGGAGAAACAGCTAGGTATCCGGGCCCTGTGTTCACAGCCCTGATTTGGATGAACATCACCATAATACCGAGATCTCTTGCATACCTTTATGAATTTTGCAGGTGGATTAGGAAGGAGAACTTAATATGTGAGGATACAATGTAAACATAGGGCTAAATTTTAAGTAACAATAAACTCTAGCCTCAGGATTAGGGTCCTTTTTTTTTTGCAATTGCAGTTTCATGTGGCACTGGAGAGAAAGATATATGAGTGGGGTGATGGAACAGCTTACATTTTACTACCGAGAAATGCAAGGACAGTAAACATGGGGTTCTTTTTTATGTGAAAAGTTATGAGATTATACACTGCTAGGGCACTTAACTGCCTTCTCTGCTAAAATAATGCTGCCATTGAACTTATAGACAGGTGCTACCAGGCTGCTGCCAGGAAAAGCATGTGCTGAGGTGTCTGATTTTTCTCTTATTACCTAAGGCTCTTGTGAAAGATCAGCAACTGTAACATTTGCCGTATAATCACTGGAACCTGGGTCACAGGACTAGCTTAGCAGGAAGCTGAGACTAGAGCACTTAGAGGATTGTCTAGAACATTGGGCAAGGAAGCAGGTGCCAACCCCTCCTTTACTTTGATGTCCATTTATGTAAAGTTGCTAAAACAGGATACTTTCTTGAAATATACCTGAATGATGTACCTTGAAAAGATAAAATGCCTGGCCAGTATGTGTGTGTACAGAGTGCCTGGTATTTTAAAATTAGACTGACTTAGGGTATCAAAATTTTCCTGGCAGATGACTTGTAACTTCTTAAAGTTGAACTGTATTTTGTAAGAGTTAATGTTTCAATTGGGGACTTATATCTCATCCCTTTATTATTCTTACTCCAAAGCCCAAATGTGTGAAATGTAGTAGAAGTTGGTTTTTACGTCTTTTGCTATTGTTTACATCCTTTAAACTCAGACTTCTTTCTGTCCTTTGCCATAATGGCCATATGAGATCATTTCTTTTGCTTCTGAGGTTTTTAGGCACAGATTTCAATGGCTTACTGGAAGTGAACATGCTCTGCTGTTTTTCTGTGCCTAGAGTTTCCTCCCCAGCCTGACAGGCAGGTAGGTTCTTGGGGAGCAGTCTGTCTGTGGTCATGATGGCTCTCCCTTCCTCCTGTGAATATGCCCATTGCTCCCTAGTAAGGTTGCTTTGACAAGTGAACCAGAACTCTGAAAGAGAGGGTGAAGGCAGAGCTGCTGAAGCTGGAAGACGAGTAATAAGAAACTGACTACCGTTTTAGGGTGGCTGTTATTTACACTCTGTTTTCAAGTCCATGACTGTGTCCTTTCCCTCCCCACTCCATCAGGTCTCTCACTTGGAGATCTCTTTAGTTACAGCGTGGATTCATACCTGCTTGAATAGAAGCAGTTACTAGGTCAGGAGATTATCCCTTTATGGTTTAAATCACATTGTGAATTAGCTTTTCCATACTTAACTCACACCTTTCCATTTGGATTTCTTTATCTTACAAAACCAAGCATTAGATTTTTGTGGAAAGCATGAATATGCTGCTGCTGAAACAAAAATGTCTTTACTTATACTAAAAAGATGTAAGACTTAAGAGTTTTGAGCTTGCAGTTCTCCCTAAAAGTTGCCTAGCTTTGTATATTGTGTGACTAGATTTTTTTCTTAATATGCAATGCCACGTTTCCATTCATATTGATAATAGAGCATGACTCATTTGTTTACATATTCAAAAACTGTATATACCATATATTGTATTTAGAAGATAACAAAGAGATGAATAAAGGTTGACACCCAGCCCTCTAGAGCTAGGTGTAGTCTAGTGGAAGGCAGATAAGCAAATAGCAACTATTAATATAATACAGAGCAATGCATCCGCTGTGAATGGGTATGCGCCAGGGGAATTGAGAGCCTGTAGAAGTGCCTAACCTAGCCTGGCTCTGCCAGGTGTCACCCAAGTTCCCAACTAAAGAATGAAAGGAGCCATTTGAAGGGATAGAAGAGGTACTATAGGGCAATATGCAAGAACAGGTGGAAAAAAGGCATGTGCTGAGAGACCCAGCATGCTTTTCAGATTACTATATGATTGTATAATATTTAGATGATTATATTTTATTATTACAGCTTAACTTTTTTGGTGAGCCAATAAATGATATACATAGTTTTGCTCCTCTCTCTCTCTCTCTCTCTCTCTCTCTCTCTCTCTCTCTCTTCCCCCTTCCCCCCTCCCCCAGTGTGTGTGTGTGTCTTTGAAATGGGATCTTGTTATGTTGCCCAGGCTGGAGTGCAATAGCTGTTCACAGGTGTGATCACAACGCACTGCAGCTTTGACCTTGGCTCCGTTGATCCTCCTCAGCCTCTTTAGTAGCTGGTACTACAGGATCACATCACCACACCTGGCATTTTTCTCTTTATTCTTACCCCTGCTGTGAAATGTAATTTTTAAATATTCGGTCTCATTTCTTTTTTCAATTGTCAGAGTCATAATTTTAAAGAAAATATATCAATTCTAATGTTTTTCTTTGCATTAATTTTATTTTCTTTACATTTTAGAGCTGTGCCTTTTTGCCTGTTTTTTTTTTTTTTTCCCATTTAAACCATCATAGTCGGAACTAAATCTTGAGAGGCTCCTTTCAATCTTCATAAATACAGGAATGATATATGCAAATATACATGCATATATGATATGCATCTGTAAAAGAGCCATTTAAAATCCAACGTCTAATTTCAGCTGTGCTTTAGAGTACATGAGGGTGATTTCTAAAAAATCTTCACTACCAAAAGAATATCAAAGGGCACACCTTATCAACTGTCTATTAACTGTGCTTTATAGAAGCAATGACGGCAGTGGAAATTTTTTTAAAAAGAAAAAAAAATGTAAAAGCTGCCACTTAATAGGAAATCTTTGGACGGTGCTTCTTTTGAAAACAAAAACCAGTTGCTAATGTCAGCTCTTACCAACTTTCACACTTGAAAGTTTTCAACTTAAAAAAATTGGACACCATTCCACAAAAGCTGGCAAAGCAAAGTTTAAAATGAATAGCCACTGAGATTGGTTATTGACTGTGGGACGTGGGTTGAAATTAACATTGAAATCATTAAAGATGGTTTTAATCCACATATTTTAAAAAACAAGGTAGAGAGAGGGAGAATAAAGGTCTGATTATTCTGTTCTTGGTGGTATGGCATTTTGCAAACAGAGAGGACCTATTAATAACTTCCTGTGGGTTAAATCTCTGAGTCATGCTTTGATGCTTTTATAGTAGGATTATGTCATGTAGGCCACTCGTTCTGCATTATCCTTCGATTTTTCACAAAATCAGGCATAATTCTTCAAGTATGAGATTATTCTGTCAGTTTGATTGGGTACTTGTACTCTAAAAGCTTTATTTTTCTTTTTTAAAAGCTTTGTACCGGGTAAAGTCTCTAGCCACCCTGTTCCATCTGATTCTATCCCCTCAAACTATCTCTCTTGCCTTCTGCATCTTTTTCACTCTCTCTATTCTAAGCTTTAATTTTGTGTTTCCAGAAGTGGGGTGGGGAATCTCATTTGTTCTCACAGGTTTTCTCTCCTGTTTAAATGTGGATTCCACATTTCCAGCTACTTGTAAGGCAGTGGATGCCTCCCTGTTTCCCGAAACTCTCCTTCTATACAACTAAATTATTCATTATCTTTCACTCCAAAACAGACTCATCCTGGTAATTTCTGTGTCCCAATTAATTGTACCAATGCTTTTTGACCCTAAGACATTATTTCTTTCAGCCATTTTTTATGCTGCTGCTAGAGACCCTAGGTTCTTTCTGACCAACAGCTTAGCTATTAGATCTTTTGCAGAGTAAAACATTGTCTTCCTTGGCTGACCCAGTGCTGTCCACTGACTAGTTAGTCCCTATCTGGACATATTGGGACACTTGTAGCTACCCAGTGGTCAGTCTGGACTCAGCTTATTTCTCTAACTGGAGCTTCAGTTATCTACTATCAGCTAGCCCAGTAGGTAAGTAGAAGTTGACATACTCCATCCCTGAATCCATTTAGTCAGAAATCTAGCAGACTCTTATTTCAGATAAGAGTCTGTGCCATTATATTGGCTGCCTCTGCCATTATCCTAATTTGGGCTAATACATTTGCTGCCCTGTTGTTCTTATACTCCTAGCACTATGTCAAAATTAGTGCCAGTCCTTCTCTTCTAAATTCAGTGAAATAATAGCAATAATGATAAACAGTAGTTATTGAGCACTAACTGTGGACCAGGCAGCGTCCTAAAGACTTCGCTATGTATTATTCCATTTAGCAACAAATTAGCATGGTGGTTGTCCTTTTTATTGTGTGGGCCTGCCGTAATTGGTAATGTAAGTTATTTAGTAGAATGTCACTTACTTTATTCATAAAATACTGTGATGATTTAGCCAAAGAAAATAACTGAATCTCTGAAAGATGAAATAGTTAACAGACCTTTTTTTCCCCTGCCCTATAAGCTTTTTTTCTTTTTTGGATACAGTCTTGCTCTGTCACCTAGGTGGGAGTGCAGTGGTATAATCTCGGCTCACTGGGACCTCTGCCTTCCAGGTTCGAGCAACTCTCATGCCTCTCAAGTAGCTGGGATTATAGGCATGTGCTACCATGCCCACCTAATTTTTGTGTTTTTATTAGAAATGGGATCTTGCCACGTTGGTCAGGCCAGTCTCAAATTCCTGGCCTCAAGTGATTCGCCTGCCTTTACCTCGCAAAGTGCTGGGATTACAGATGTGAGCCACCACACCCAGCCCCCATTAGCTTTTTAAGCATGTTTTTAATATGTACAGGATCACCACAGTTCCTGTTAAAATTCATCCAGTAGTGGTGATACTGCTAAGTAGAGAGAGGTCCCTGTGCTTTATTTATGGGTGATGGAGTTTTCTGAAGTTTCAGGAGTTGGACAAGTGTCCATCCAGTTGTCTTGGAATAAAGGCTCATTCTCTTTCCTCGTGGAAGTATTAGTAAGATATATAGGTGCTATGTTGACTCCCATTTGACAGAGATTAAAATGTAAGTGTTGGAGCAGATTCTGAGCTCGGCTTTGAGAAAACATTATGGCATTGATCAGTTACTATCCTTTGAGTCCATTAAAAGTAATTCTGTCTTTATGAACTTTGAATCGATCCTGGTTACCAATTTCTCTTCAGAAACCATTACTAGAACTAGAGTATATACAAGTTATGCAACAATATAAATTTTTTACTCAGAGAGCTTAAAATAAAACCAACCCTCTCCCTTTTAAAAGCTTTTTTGTGTTATTTTACTTCCTATATTCATTCAACCAATATTTAATGTGTAGATAGTATTGAGCCATCAATACTGGATGCTGGAGTATTGAAGTAAAAAGAATAAATTTCCCTAACCTTCTGGAATTTATATTCCAAGCATGGAGTAAGATAAAAAAAAATCAAACAAGATTGCCTAGCGTCTTAGCTGTACTTTCCCACACATCCCATAACCAATCCACAAGCAGATACCCTTTGCTGTACCCTCAAAACATACCCAGAACGTAACTACTTCTTGTAACCACCACTGCTGCCACCGTGGCCCGAGACAGTAGATCTTTCACCCGGATTCTGAAATAGGCTCCCAACAAGTGTCCTCATTTCCTCCCCCTCCTCCCGCAGAATCGATTAACACAGCAGCCAGAGTGACCCAGTTGCAATACGGACTGCCAGGCCTGCCTCTGCTCCAGACCTTCCAAGTCTTTCCATCTCACTCAGAGTAGAAGTCAGAACCCTTACCATGCCTCAGCCCTGCTACCTGCTAACATCCTCTCCTTTGCCCTCTCTCCTCCAGCCACGCCGGCTCCTTGCTGTTTCTTATTTTTATTTATATATTTATTTTTATTGTTTTAGAAGGAGTCTCGCTCTGTCGCTGAGGCTGGAGTGCAGCGGCGCGATCATGGCTCACTGCAACCTCTGCCTCCTGGGTTCAAACAATTCTCCCGCCTCAGCCTCCCACGCAACTGGGACTACATGTGCATGCCACCATGCCTGGCTAATTTTTTGTATTTTTAGTAGAGACAGGGTTTCACTGTGTTAGCCAGGATGGTCTTGATCTCCCAACCTCGTGATCTGCCCGTCTTGGCCTCCCAAAGTGCTGGGATTATAGGTGTGAGCCACTGTGCCCGGTGCTTGCTGTTTCTTAAACACAACAGGCTCAAGCACTTCACCTAGAGTGTTTTTCCCAAGAAGTCCACATAGTTCATTCCCTCTCCTCCTTCAGGTTTCGTTTAAATGCCACCTTCTCAGTGAGGCCTTCTCTTACCATCTTACTCAAATTTTCAGCTCCCTCAAACCAGACATTCTTTATTTTTCTCCCTAGCTCTGTCAACATCTAAGCATGTGGATATTTTGCTTATTTGTTAATTATCTGTTGGCCCCCACTGGAACATAAGCTCTGGAAGGGAAAAGCTTTGTGTCTTTTTTTGATTTCTGTAGCTTAGTATCTAGAACAGCTTGACACATACTCAGTGTCCAACAACTGTTAGTTTAATGTTAAGTGGAGATGAGTGCGGGAGGTATTGCCAACTAGTTAGAACATGACCAAGTTGTCGTGTAATACCTGCCTTTATAATAGTTCAGTCAAGCAAGTATTCAATTCTTATTAGCAATCATTTTCTCAGGTCAACAAGAATGCAGAGATAATCTATTAGGATAGTCCTTAAATTCTCCTATGGATCTATTCTATTATCTATGGATCATCTATTAGGATATGCCTTAAATTTTCTTCTTCGTATGTTAAATAATAGTTCTACAATATGTTGACAAGAAAGTTCAAGAGAATATTTAACGACTGTGTAGCAGGCAAACAGTACTCAGAGACATAGAGCTTTTCTTTTTCAAGATGATAACGAGTAAGTTTAGACGTATTGATTGTGTTTAAGTTTTGTTTAAGTGCCTTGGCCCATACTAGGAACTCAGTAAACATGTAATTATCTAGTCTTTTTCTGAAACCAAAATTTTTATGTGAATAGAGTCAAATTCCTAATTGGTACTTTCAGGGATTCTATAAAATCATGAAAGATTATCAGAGAATGTATGATGGACTGACATAGCTCTTGAAGAAAAATGTCAGCTTACAAATCTGTAATTTCATTCATTCATATCGGGTTCTGTAGCTAAGTTCAAAGCTAAGATGTATCCCAATGCAACGTTTTAGACGGAATAAGACAATATAAAAAGGGTTTTAATCTTTGAACAAACTTTGGTTCAATTATGCATGAGGGACTTTTTTTTCCTAGATAATTTCACTGGGCTTCCTTTGTCTTCTTGCTGTGCTTCCTTTTCTCTCTCTCATCTCAATGTGTTGTCAACTCAGTGAGTGACAGCAGTACTAATAAGAGTAAGGTCAAGAGATAAATGGTCATTTTAAGCCAGTTTAGAATGTTCATCCTAAAAATACTGATAGCAAATTAGTAATAATTAGTAAATAATAATGCTGTACTCCTGATTAGAGTTGGGAGTGAAACTCCCCCTGATTTCATATTTCGCATTATTTGATTTGAATGGTGGTTGTTTTTGACAAGAGACTTTCTACTTCAGAGACTATCCAGGAAAAAAAGGGGTTGAGGGAGGCTTTAGGGAAGTAATCTTTCTAAATCTGTTGGATAAACTTAGGCACGTCTGTCACCAGTCTCAGCATCTGCATCTCCTAAAATTGTCACTTAGTAAATATAGTGTACAAAAGCTCATGAGGCTGTCGGGCAGGTTATTAACAGCTGAGGGACTAAATGTAACTTAGTGAGAGGAGTATGGATGTTAGCACATACCAGAGCAGCTGTATCATGAGTCATGCTCAGGACTGTAAAGAATAAATGCTTATTGCTGAGTGGATTAGGTGAGCAGAAACTGAAGCCTGAACAGAAAATGAGTCATTATGACAAAGCAACCATTTTTTTTCTCCCCAAATTACTTTGCCTGTAAGAGTGAAGATAAAAAAAAGTCTTAAAATCTGAAAGTAAGGGGTCTTGTAAACAGATGACAGTAGAGGCTAAGAGTGACACTGGAAGATCAGCACCTTCACGTTTGGATGCCAAGCTCTTTCTTGCTAGTGTAGAGAGAAGCTGTGGTTTTGGGAAAGTGTTCCAATTCATGCCTTTTAGCATAATGGCTTATTGTTTGCTTCTAGAGTCAGACAATCCAGAGTTTGAATGCCAACTCCATCACTTATTTGTTGTGAGACATCGGGCAGGTGACTTCACTCCTTTGTATCTCAGACTTCTCATAGTAAAATCAGTTTAATAGCAGTGTCTGTCTCATGGAGTGGCTACGAAGACAGTGCCTATAAATCACTTGCGTCAGTATGAAGCAAGAGCTGACGACATCTCATCATGATGATGGTGGTGATAAAGATGGGGATGGCAGGTCATATGATTCCACGAATACTGACTTAGATTCCTGGAATTAGAGAAGCTTAAGGCGTAGCAGAGAGAGGTGGGGTATGCCTGTACCTCCTCTTCCATTAGGGTGGGGCTAAGTAGGACAGCCTCAAGTGAAGAGAATGGCAACATTCTTTGAGGAGTGAAAGTACTTAGGATTAAGGCAGTAACAGAAAGATTCCTAAGACAACCATTGCCCTATTTAGCAAAACTCCTTTTTTTTTTTTTTTTTTTTTTTAGTGAAGGCTAACATTCCTTTAAGCCTCGCCCTGAGATAGTAAGTCCTTTCTTACCTCAAAAATCATTCCGCCTTCATATAAGGAAAGTTCGTAATCTCCACCTGTGTAACTACGATTCTAGCACCTCAGTCCCATTAGCCCACCACTGTGTGCAGGGACAGGGCAGAGTGGGAAGGACCCTCCGTGCAGGGGCACTGTGTTATGGGGATCCTCCAAGGTCACACTTCTTATCAGGCAGCTCTCCACTGAATGATTTCAACGGCAAGTTGAGAAGGCTTTGAGTTATCACCAAAGCCCAGTGTGAATCACTGTGCTTGGACATCACTCTGTCCTTTAACTCTTTAATTCATTTATTCTACTATATTTTAACCATTTGCTAGACTAGACATTGTGGGTATAGGGAAGAATTCACAAACACAGAAAAACAGAGTAGCTACTGTCTGGAATGTAAGTGCTATGAGGGAGTCTGAATGCAGCTAGCAGCTGGGACCCCTATGCTGCGGTCATCAGGAAAGGCTGCTCAGAGCAAGGAGCCTCTGAGCTAGGACTTGAAAGACAGAAGTTTGCCAGGTGGAAGAAGGCATGGGTGAAGGTGCATGATCCTATGGCCAATCCAAGGGTTGAACAGGGAACAGCAGAACGAACGAACAGGTTTGAAGTGAGAAAGGAATGAGAGTTTGAAGTAGCAGCAAAAAGATTGGAGAGGCTACAGCAGATTCAAGTAATCGTTTTGCTTTTCTAGTTTTTAAAAATTAGAGACAGGGTTTCATTCTGTCACCCAAAATGGAATGCAGTGGTACAATCATAACTCACTGCATCTTCAAACTCTTGGGCTTCAGGGACCCTTCTGCCTCAGCCTCCCACATACCTGGGACTACAGGCATGCACCAACAAATCCAGATAATTTTTTAAATCTTTTTATGGAAATGGGGATCTTGCTGAGTTGCCCATGCTACTCTCAAACTCCTGGGCTCAAGCAGTCATTCCACCTTGGCCTCCCAAAATGCTAGGATTACAGGTGTGAGCCACTGTACCTAGCTGAGAGATCATTCTGATATAACAATTGATGGGGCCAGTTATATGGATGTGTTGAGTTAGGGTGCACCATCCCTGAGGGGGACATTGTGGAAGACTTGAAGTGACTAACTTTGTAGAACATTTGATCTCAGGAATCTGCTGTCAGAATATGGAAGACAGCAAGTTCCAGTTTAGAGCAGGGAAGAATGTACAGATAATTAAGATTATATGATGGATCGGACTGTGAGAAATTCAGGTGGAAATTTGAAGCATGCAGAAGTGAATATAGAGGCAATATTATATAGTAGCTGAGTACAAGCTTTAGAGTAAGAGTTGAATTAAAATTGCAGCTGTTTCTTTTAAGACCATGTGATGATCTTAGAAGCATCATTTCACTTCTTTGGGTCTTTTTCCTCATTTTACCTTCAATTCCAATTTTTCTGGTAGTAATATTCCCATGGTTGTTACATTTTTGTTTTCATTTGCCTGATAGCCATTTGCCCATGATTTTTGAGTGTTGACACTTTGTTTTAGTTTTGTTTCTTTTAAACAACATAGCTGGGTGTTTTTGTTTTTAACCCATCCTAAAAGTATTAATAGGCTTGGTTTTACTCCTTCTAGCTTATTTTTTAAACTTTGTTTTTTCTCTCTCTTTTAAAAAAAAAAAAAAACACCTTTTTGTAGGAGGGGCAGGGCTGGTGGTATGGAACTAGGGGGCGGTTTGATGTAAGTACCATTCATTCCATGATTATTTTTAATAGTTTGAAAGGTGTGCTAAACTTTTCCATTCTATTAGTGGTTACATTTTCATTCCTATTTCTTGACTCTTAAATGAAACTAATTAGTATTTCCTACACAAATGCTCTAAGACCTATACAATATTTTTGCTTCTCCATCTTTTTTTTTTGCTTTTCTTTATTTATATATATATATATATATATATATATATATATATATATATATATTTGCACCTTAGGTTCTGGGGTACATGTGCAGAACATGCAAGATTATTGCATAGGTACATACTCCATCTTTAGATGTTATTTTTTTATTCTACAACTCCCTTCTAAAATTGATGAGCCTAGGTTAAGCCATTAGATTCCTTTTTAAAAAGAATTATTATTCAGCACATATATTTAATCAGTATATTTATAATAATATGAAAATGACATTTATTTGAATATAGTCACAACAAGTATGAAGAAAGCATAAAGGTTAAAATTTTAACACTCAAAATCAAAACAAAAAGAGACTGGACCAGGCAAACTGGCTCATGCCTATAATCCCAGCACTTTGGGAGGCCAAGCCAGGAGGATCACTTGAGCCCAGGAGTTTGAGACCAGCCTGGACAACACAGTGAGACCCTGTCTCTACAAGAAAAAAAAAAATGAGCCAGACATGGTGGCATGTGCCCAAAGTCCCAGCTACTCAGGAGCTGAGGCAGGAGGATCACTTGAGACTGGGAGGTCAAGGCTGCAGTGAGCCTTTACTATGCCATTGTACCTCAGCCTGAATAACAGAGCAAGACCCTGTCTCCCAAAAAAAGGGAAAAAAAAGGAAAGGAATCTAATTGTAATCCCACACATATCCTTAAAGGTAAAAACAAAAAAAAATCAAGTCATGGGAGTTAATTAGAAGAGAACTTGGAGATCATTTTGTATACTCTTTCTAAAAATAGAGTAGGAGCGTTTGACTAATTTTCCCAAGATCACACAGAATTAGTAGCAGACTCAAGACCCAAACTCAGATATCCTCATCACTTTTCATTTCTGACTCTTCATGATATCACTGGTTATTCCGGTAGCCAGTGTTACCCATAATCCTTCCATATCTTAATATGAAACTGAGACAACAGTTCTATATGTTTTAGAGGTGAAGTGATGGTATTGCTCTAATCTCTGAATGTCACCTTTTCTTTTCTCTCATACAGCAGTGAAATCTGTGCTCCCCTGTTACAGAAGTCAGCCTGTTCAGAAAGACCAGGCTGGGCTCTAGATTGTTGAATGTGATGACAGGGGCATGTGGAGTGGTACACACAACCCATGAGTGTTCTGAGTTCACTGTTCTACCTGAGTTTCTGTTAGCTGCATGTTCTATGTATTCGTCTGTTTTCATGCTGTTGGTAAACACATACCCGAGACTGGGAAGAAAAAGAGGTTTAATTGGGCTTACACTTCCGCATGACTGGGGAAGCCTCAGAATAATGGCAGGAGGCAAAAGGCACATCTTACATGGCAGTGGCAAGAGAAAATGAGGAAGATGCAAAAGCGAAAATTCCTGATAAAACCTTCAGATCTTTTAAGACTTACTCACTACCACAAGGACAATATAGGGGAACCGCCTCCAGGATTCAGATTATGTCCCACAGGGTCCCTCCCACAACATGTGGGAATTATGCAAGTACAATTCAAGATGAGATTTGGGTGGGAACACAGAGCCAAGCCGTATCACTCTATGTGGCAATAGGACAGGAATTATCAATGATCATAAAGGCTATTAGCTGCATTTATTGAATCCCTGCTATGTACATGGCACTATGCTAAGTGCTTTATATGTTACTGTGAGCCACAAAACAACCCTGTCAGGAAGTTAGTACCATAGTAACTTGAGGGAACAAAGCCACAGAAGTCAATACTTGTTCAGTGGCACATAGTTTGCAAGTGGCAAGACAGGGTGGGCCCAAGTTCCTATGAAGCCAAAAACTATCCTCTATCCACCACAGTCCCCTGATTTTCATTTTTAATTCCTTTTTGTACAGAGTCACTGTGTATTTCTACATGGAGGCTCGATTGATAGTGGATTTCTCCTGTGTATAGTACTGATATATTGTTACAGTGTCATTAAAAATATTGGTGTTAGCAGCTCAGGGATGGGACTGACTCGTTGGTATCCAGTATTTCAGGGGCTACAGTGGGTTTTCATTTCATTTCTTAATGTGATCCCATAGGCCAGGGATAAATTACAACTTGAGAAGAGTAAAGCTTAACATTAATCACAGTTAATTTTGGGGGCCTACTATTCTTTTACAGAGCTGCTTCTTTATGAAATTAAGTGATTGTTAATTATTTAAATACTGAATGAGTTGTATGCAACTACTAGGGATGCCATAATAAAATACGATAGACTGGGTAGCTTAAACAACAGAAATTCATTTTCTCACAGCTCTGGAGCCTGGGAAGCTCAAGATCAAGTTCAGCTTCTGGGGAGGGCTCTCTTCCTGGCTTACAAAGGGCCACATTGTCCTTACATGGTATTTCCTCTGAATCTGTTAGGTTGGGATGCCACCCTTATGACCTCATTTAATCTAATTACCTTCTAAAGGTTCTATTTTCAAATGCATTCACCTTGGGGATTAGGGCTTCAGCATATGAACTTGGTTGGTGGGGGGCACAATTCAGTCAATAACATTTGCTAAATTTTTTCACGTGTTCAAAATTCTAATTTCTTAATGAGAAAATGTATAACCTCAACATGATCTATCATTCATAGGATATTTTAACCCATTCTAAAAGTCTTAGTCAAGCCTTAAATAGACTTGATTTTACACCTTATAGCTTATTTTTTAAAACTTTTTTTCCCTTTAAAAAAGAAGCTTTTTTTGGAAGGGCATGTATTAACATATTAAATCTCTTAGAATAAATTAACTTTCTATTTTTATTAAAATATTACATGACCTATGTTTAGCAATAATCCTGCACTCACCAGCATGCTCTGCAATAGGAAAGTATTGTTTAATTTGCCTATTAGCTGTGTGACTGCTTAAAAGGCACCACATTCGGATCTGCACTTTCTGGTAGAAAATAGAAGTGAAATTCAATAAAAGTTGGATAGACAAAGAAATATTGTTCCTTTAAAAGATTATTTGGGGATAAAATTAATTATTATTGTAATAATGTTTAGCCCTGTTGGGATTTATAACACAACCTTAGAACTACCTTTAATTTTCTAAACTGAAATTACAGTGATGATGACAGAAACAACAATAATAGCTAATATTTATTGAATGTTCACTGCATGCAGAAAGTATGCTAACCATATTAAGTGTAGTTATTCTTTTAATCCTTACAGTGAATTTATGAGAAAGATCCTCTTTTTACCCACATCTTGTCCTGACAAGTTTCTCATATTTAGCACCCCTAAATATGAGAGGTGGAACCCTGGAATCTGCATTTGAAATCGACATTCTCACTTTCCCCCATACAGTTCTAACAGTAATTCTGACAGGTATTACAGTTATGAGTATGTCTTCCTAGAGGATGAATCTGTTTGGATAAAAAAAATGATGGCAGTTTTTCCAACAGGGCAATAACAGAGACAAAGATCTGGGAGAAGCGTGGTTTGATGGGAGGTGCATTGAGGAAACGGGATCTAATTAGAGTGCAGACGCTATTTTGGAGAGCAGTGGAGAGAAAGGATATTAAAGCCAAACAAGGCTATTAAAGCCAAAATAGGACTGTAGAAATCAGAGGAGTTTAAATTTAGTGAAGAAATAGAGCCACATGTTAATGAGTAAGAAAGCCTGATGAAAACGTTAAGAAAAATCGATTTGTGAATTAACTCTTATTTTACAAATTTATCTTACCAGCTTTTAAATATTTTCTTAATATTTTACAAACATTTTTATTTCTTATTTTCTCTTGTTGGCGTCTGGATCTGTTACAAAAGAGGAATATATTATGTTCATAAATGTCCTCAAAGAATTTGAAATTTTCCTCAAAATGAGGTATAAAACTCAAAGACTATGTAGTTTGAAGGCTAAAAGTTAAGAAATCGATGTACCGTATTGCATATCTCAAGGTACATATCTGATTCTTCTGCCTGTGACCATCATGCATTGTTGGTAGGTGTATAAATTGGTATGACCTCTGCAGAGGACGGTATGACAGTATCTGTGAAAATTTTAAATCTGTATTCCCGTTGATTCAACTGTTCTCCATGGACATGCTCACACATCTACATGGAGATTTACGACAGCACATTGGTATTGCTCAGGGTCTGAATTCTTTATCACTCAATAGGTAACTGGTTATGGAAAATTAGGTATAGTATATAGACAATAAAATACATGGCCATTAAAAAGACTGTTAGATTCATACTTCATGTGTTGATACGGGAAAGTCTCTAAGATATATTTTAAGTTAAAAAAGCAAGATTCAGGCTGGGTGTGGTAGATCATGCTTGTAATCCCAGAACTTTGGGAGGCTGAGGCAGGTAGATCCCTTGAGTTCAGGAGTTCAAGACCAACCTGGGCAATATGGCAAAACCCCATCTCTACTAAATACAAAACATTAGCTGGGCATAGTGGTGCACGCCTGTAGTTCCAGCTACCCAGGAAGCTGAGATGGGAGGATCACCTGAGCCTGGGAGGTCAAGGCTGCAGTGAGCCATGATTGTGTCACTACGCTCCAGCCTGGGCAACAGAGACCCTGTCTCAAAAAAAAAAAAAAAAAAAGTAAGATGCAGAGAAGTAAGTGTACTATGGTACAAGGTGAATAGTGTACATTTGTCAAAAAGTTGGAAGTGGAATATAACAGGATCTTAGATTAGAGGAAGACAGCTGTTTTACCGTTTATTATTTTGTGTTTACGCTTTGGCAAAAGTTATCACTGTCAAAACTTATCCACCTTTTTAAGTGAATTAAGATGTTTAATGTCATTAAAAGCCTTCCAGTTAGGTATTCCCCCGTAGAAAATCCAAAAGGTATTATCTGCATGAGTGTGCTTGAGCAAAGTCAGTGCATCTTAAAGTATTAGACTTATGTTCTCCTTCTGTTAACTTTTAAGGTGTGTTCTCACAGTGGCCTTATTTTTTCCAGCACTCAGTAAATACTTATTGTGTATACTATATGCTTTTTATTGAAGTAAATTTTTAACTTGAGCCTGAGAATTTCTTTAGAGCAATGAGCTTTGAAAATTGGTAGGAACCTTGAAGACCAGTGTCCTCATTTTAAGCCAAAGAAAGCTAAAATCCAAATGGATGTGTCTGAGATCTCAGCGCCAGTTAGTGGCCTAACTGCTAGGAGAACCCATCTCAGTTCATTCCACACAGCATCCTAAATGATGCCAGGAGGAGAAAAATCACCTTGAATTTGTCCTTGTCCTTTTATTTCACTAAAATAAAGTCAGTTTTGATCACTTTGAGTAAGTAGATTTAGTCCTCTAATGACTAACTTTGGAAAGATTTAATGGTATCAGAAATCAATTCTTTAATATTAAACATTTAGAGGAAAGTAAAATATTCTAAATTTATGGGGGTTTTTTTTTTTTTTTTTTTTTTTTTTTTTACTTATTTTTTTGAGATGGAGAATCACTCTTACCAAGGCTGGAGTGCAGTGGCATAATCTCGGCTTGCTGCAACCTCTGCCCTCCCAGGTTCAAGAGATTCTCACACCTCAGCCTCCCGAGTAGCTGGAACTACAGGCACACGACACCACACCCTTTGGATTCTTTTCTCTAAAAAATAATTCTTATATTTTTAGCAGAGACGGGGTTTCACTATGTTGGTCAAACTAGTCTCACACTCCTGATCTCAAATGATCTGCCCACCTCAGCCTCCCAAAGTGCTGGGATTACAGGCATGAGCCACTGTACCTGGCCTGTGTTTTCTTTTAAAAAGTAACATTTTAATTTACATATCGTGTAGTTTTTACACTCTAAATATTGTTTGAACACTTTCCTACAGTATTAATAACTCATTGATATTTTTAGTTATTACCACTGAAGGAAGAAGTGTTTTGAAATAGCTTTGGGGGAGCATATCTTTTCCTAAAATGAGGAAGGAACCTGTATTATATAAGGAAGAAAAAAATGCATCCTATTGTTGAATGATATTTTTGGATTGTATTTTTCATCCAGCTTTTGATACGGTGAAGTCTCACCTAACTAGGTTCTGAGCTCCTCAGACACGAGGCCTGCTCGTTTGGTCTTTCCCATCCCTGAGCTGACTCAGTGTGATAAACCTGTAAGGCACTTCAGACATCTTTTTCAACTAATTATCTTCTCTCAAATCCTTTTAATACTCACAGAGAACCAATGCCATGTTGGAAAAAGTGTAGTCATAGACTGGAGGATATCACATTATTTTATAATAAAAAAGAGAGACAGACGGTACTATTGATTTTTCAGGATTGAGACTAGAACGTGTGGTTTATGCCTTATTCTGCATACAAACTAGAGGGCTGCTTGCATTCTCAGAGAGACGCGAATTCAGTACATCTTCAACATCACTGTTAACATATTAAATTAGGCTAAAAATTAACAGTAATGCATTTTTCTTGGAAATTTGAGGGAAGCAAAGGCCATGCTTGGTTAATACAAAACCAAAGAACCCATATTTGTTCATTGTAGACCACTTAATACAGCCCTAACTATTCAAGTTTGCAACCTGCCTGTATTTGATTTCCCTTTTTTTTCCCCCTCCCTCCAAAGCTGCAAGAGAAATCGTGTGGTTAGAAAGAGAAGAGCGAGCCAGGCAGCACTATGAGAAGCACCTGGAAGAGCGGAAGAAGAGGTTGGAGGAGCAGAGGCAGAAGGAGGAGCGGAGGAGGGCTGCTGTGGAGGAGAAGCGGAGGCAGAGACTTGAGGAGGACAAAGTGAGCCGCCCCCGGGAAGAATCTGAGAGGCTTCTCTAGTTCAGACATGCAGCAAACTTTCTGTGAAACTTTGCAATCAGGTGCAGGGTGCAAAGCAAAATGGCTTCAGAGTGATCAGCTTTACAGATGGCCACGGTTTCTAGGGAAGTCAGGGTATGAGAGTCAGGTAACGGCTGGGCTGATGATGATTATTGCCGTGGAAACTTTAAAAGCCCATTTTCTCTGGTCCAAACCTATAACTTATGATGTGCAACTCATTTGTACTGAGTATTAAGACCACTCCAAGTAATCAAGTTTCTGTAGTCTTGACCCTCTGCAAACATTTGCACATAGATTATCTCATTTAACTCTTAATCCTTTAGCATGCATTACATGTCAGCTTGTACAAAAATAGAAATTTAGACTCAGAGTGGGTAAGTTACACAAGGTCGTACAACTCAGTAAGTCATGGGGTCAGGGTTACCCACGTTCTCAGATTCTGAACTGTTTTTTTAAATATGGTGCCATATGTGTTAAACATCAGTTGAAGCTACGACCTGCACTACCATGCTTATGTGTGTTCATGAAAGCATCACACCCTAGTAGTAAGGGTCATTATTTGAATGCCTGTTATTCACCAAGGGCTTTATGAACTGGGACCTAGTGCCTTTAGTGACCCCCCCAGATTGACGCTAGTTTTACCTCAAGGTATAGAAGTTCAGCTATAGATCAAAAATAGTAGGGTGGAAATTGAAGTAGTATTCCTTACTCCATTCTGCCTTAAACTGAAGAAGCTTCAGACAACCAGCTGGAATCTAATCCTCAGCTCTTCTTTTCCATTTAAGGAACGCCATGAAGCTGTCGTGCGGCGTACAATGGAAAGGAGCCAGAGGCCAAAACAGAAGCATAACCGGTGGTCGTGGGGAGGCTCCCTCCATGGGAGCCCTAGCATCCACAGTGCAGGTAAACAGTGACCACTTTCCAAATTAGTCTTTCTATTTTCCTGAAAGTGCATTTCCTTCTTTTTTCTGAATCTATGTTTGCAAAACAAAAATCCTGCTGAAATAATTAAACAACAATTAAATGATGCTTTCACTATTTGAGGATAAGAGGGTGATAGAGATAAGTAAGGGGCTCTCCCTTAACATAAGCTGATGTTCTCATGTTACAAAATTCCTTAAAGGGAGAAATCTATGCAGTGTTTATAAATAAACATGCTAGTTTCAACACAGCCATTAGTCCTCCATTTGCATTAGGGTTTCAGGATTATGGAATAAGTTAACTAGTTTTATCTTTTTCTCTGGAAGGATTATGGTTATATGGACTGACCAGAATCAATACTATGAGCTTATGTATTCTGACCCTAAAGTATATGCAGCACTAATGCTCTGTAAGAAAATGCATAGGTTTATTACGCTAGAAATAGTAAATGGCTAAGCTGTTTTCCTTTTTTTTTTTTTTTTGAACGGACATAAAATCATATTGAAATTTGGATTTACTGAAAGGCTTTATTTTTGTACTGTAAATTCAATACACCTTGAATTTTACATAGTTTGTCAGTTTTGTTTTGTTTTTTCATTTGTGTGAATCTGATAACCTTTTGTTTGTTTTTTTTTATTTACTTTGAAAAATCATTGTTTTACATTCTGTCCCCAGGTGGTTTTGTTGAATCATCATTCTCCTCTCTCGATTTAGCAGGCCTGGACCACCACTTCATAACTTTCGGTGGTACTAGAAAAGCTGGTACAGACATCCCGGCAATTGCTGATTGCCTGACCTGTAGCTAGCACCTCAGACCTAGGGCCAATGCATCAGTAGCTGAACCATCACCACCTTAGTCATGACGCATGCTTAATACCCTAGCACATAGACTTAGATCTGGGATTGGCACAGTGTTTCTTAAGTGTGATAATATGACTCAGGTGACTTAAAGGTGTTGAAATAAAGTAATTACAAGTAGAACATTTGCTTTCTCTTTCAATGACCATTTTGGTTTTCTATTTAAATTTTTTATTTTTATTTTTTCAATATCAGAATTAAAACTTTTTTTTTCCTTCCTATGCAACAAGAATTTCAGTCAACAGGATTAAACCTTTAAAAAAATTTTTTTAGCTTAAAAACTACCTGGGATCAAAGTACATGCAGTTTAGCTTTTCTCCCCCTCAATCATTACTGCTGTTGCCACTTTTAGTTTTAAGTTAAATAACTGTGGACCTCCCTTTGTTTGCTTATTCTATCCTCTTTCATTATTAAAACATTCTGTAGATCTTTTATAACTCCTTTATTTAAAAAAAAAAAAAAAATCTAGGACCAGGTGCAGTATATCACATCTGTAATCCTAGTGCCTTGGGAGGCTGAGGCAGGAGGATTCCTTGAAGCCAGAAGTTCAAGAACAGCCTGGCCAATATAGTGAGACCCCATCTCTACAAAAAATTATTTTAAAAAGTTAGCCCGGCATGGTGGCATATGCCTGTAATCCCATCTACTTAGGAGGCTGAGGCAGGAGGATCACTTGAGTTCAGGAATTTGAGGATACAGTGAGCTAAGAGTGTGCCATTGCACACCAGCATAGGCGACAGAGTGAGACCCTGACTCAAAAAAGTAATTTAAAAAATAAGAAAAATTTTGAAGTCTAAAAAATATCACCACAACTTATTTTCTTATGACAGTGAACCAAATATGAAAGAAGTACTGTTTTATTCGTTCTTCATGACTCATCAGTAGTTAGTGGGACACATATAAAATCTGTTAGACAGATCATTTACGTATGAGATTTTGTTGATGGGATAGTTTTGTATATTCCTTTCATACGGGAAAGCTGGCAGGGTACATGTTTTTAGAATCATATTTTTGTTTTATCTGGCTTCCTGTTTGACATGTATGTGGCAGCTATATACTGTTAGATCATCAGACATTTTTGAGGAGGTATGAAGCTACTTAGCTTAATTTTTTGCATCCACTTGGGTAAAATTCATTTTAATACATATTAAAATTCATTTAATACATTGTGAATTCGAATAGATTGTTCCTATACTAGAACAGAGAAGTTAGCCTGAAAATAACTGGGATTTGCCAAAGTTTTCAAAAACCAGAAAATGATCCACTATGCTCTTGAAAGCAGCAACCCGGTCTTACTCATTTGGAATACCCTTTACTTCACAACAACATCCAATGTATGTGGGTACTCAATCACAGCTTGCTGACCAGCACACACATCCCAGAAACTGTCTACATTAAAATTCCTGTCTTGGTCAGCTGCTGGCTATCAGCTAGCACTGGTTTGTAAAACTTGAAACATTCAACACTTATTATTATGTGAATTTGTTTTGTTCAGTGAGAAAAAGAAATGAATAAAAACTGTCTTATATATTAAGTACTATAATAAATTCATGGAGTGCCTTCATAATTTTAACAATTTATGACAGATTTAGATGCTTTTCTACTCAATGGTACTTTTTAGGACGAGAGGATCCACTGTAGCTCATTTGTCCTATTTACTCTGAAGCAGAACTAAATGTTTTTGATAGCCTGTTGAGAATCTGCGCAAGGATAGGCCTGCATGTGGACACAATTTTCCCCCAACTAAAGCTTAACATATAAAGCAATATCAGAAAATTTACCGCTATAAAATCACCTGGAAGTGACTTTCGTATTCCTCTTCCTACCCTATACCTCGCATGTCATCATTAGATGTTCCTTTAGATGTTTGACTCTAAATCTTTTATTTATGTTTGGATTGCCCTCAGAGTCCATCAGCTAGGTGTAAATGTGAGGCACAGAAATGGTGTGCTTTTTTTTAAATAATAAAATTGTTTCAACCATTAAAATGAATCCCAGGTGAAGATAGAAATGTCTAATGTTAATCAAAGACTTGCTTATTGCCAATGCTTTATAAATCATAGTCAAAAATGCATGGGGAAAAGTTTGCAGCAATTTTTTTTTACTGCCAAGGTTAGATTAACGAGTACTGAGTTTTGGAAACATCTACTGCAAGAAATATTTTTGTTTTCATTTTAGAAGCAGCTAACGAAAATAAAATACAGTAAAACTCCTTTCACTGTGGCTTCTATAGCTCAGAACATCTACCTGCCTCCTGGATAAATATAGTAATAAGATTTTTTAGACTTTCACTATATGCAGTGTTATTTGAGGAACACAATTTATCCTAATGAGCATGATTATAAACTGGGTCCACCATTTCAACAGCACTATTTCAACTGCTAATTTTTGCCTTTTCTATGGTCATTTCCCTTCTGATTTGAATTTAAGAATTCTAAAATTATGCCAGGCACAGTGGCTCATGTCTGTAATCCCAACACTTTGAGAGGTCAAGGTGGGAGGATCACTTGAGGCCAGGAATTTCAGACCAGCCTGGGCAACGTAACGAGACCCCCATCTCTACCAAAACAAACAAACAAACAAATTTTTTAAATTAGCTGAGCATAGTGATGCCTGCCTAAAGTCTTAACTACTTGGGAGGCTGAGGTAGGAGGATTTTGAGCCCAGGAAATCCAGGTTGCAGTGAGCTATTATCATGCCACTGCACTCCAGCCTGGCCAACAGAGCAAGATCCTTTCTCAAAAAAAAAAAAAGGAATTTTAAAATTACTCGACTACAGGATGAACAATACTATTGTTTATGAGTGTGTTTTTGCTAATTCTACGTTTGTAGGCCACAGTAACTCATAGGCACAGAGGTGTGGTTCTTAGTAGAATTTAATAAAGAAAAGTTTTTAAAAAAATCCTTTCTACACTTAGAATGTTTTTTTCTTTTTTTAAAAAAACAACAACAACCACCCTTCTTCTATGATGAACTTTAATGCCCTGGGTAAAATGAGTCTGTAAGCAAAGTTATCAGCAGTTACATAGAACCTGGTGTTCTTTTTATCCCAGTGGTAGCTTTCCGTGCTACCAGCATATTGCCACTCCCTTGTTCCTCCTTTTGGAGATTTCAGAGGCATTCGCTTTTATGGTCCTCTTTTGCTTCATAGGGTGCCTCCACTATCTTGGAAACCCTTCGCTGGCCTACCTTTGGTCTTCATCGACTTACATCCTTGAATTTCCATGGTTCACAAGCTGGTGAAATGAGTATTTATTTTCTCCTTTAAGAGAAATGAATTTTATTTCTAAGCCTTTAAGTTACCTTTAAAATGTCCTCTTAGAAAACTGTGTTACTATGACAGATCTAGAAATAGAGCAGAAAGCATCCCATCCTAGTTTTTCCTTCCATCGATGAACTAGGAAATTGCAATCCTGCATGTTGGCTGTCAATTAGCGTTATCTCCATTTGTTTTAGATCCAGACAGGCGGTCAGTTTCCACCATGAATCTTTCGAAACATGTTGATCCCGTCATTAGCAAGCGGCTCTCCTCCTCATCTGCAACTTTACTTAATTCTCCAGATAGAGGTACAGTCCAAAGGAAAACAAAAAAGTATCTGTTATTTACGTAATGCTTTTTTTTCTGGATGTTTACAGATAAAAAATAAGCATCTGAAGTTGCTTTCCCTACGTTTCTTAAATAGGAAGAAAAAAACTTCAGAGTAAAAAAGCAATAAACGGCTGAGCAGCATTTTCCTTGCGAGAAGAACATTTCTCATTTTAGAACTTGGCTGAGTGATTGCATTTAGCAGTGACGAAAGCGGTGCTTCTCTCAACTTTTTAGTAAATGAGTTTACAGCTCCAGAAATCACCCACTTATCCACCAAAATGCAAATAATCTTTGTTATGAACATTTCTTTTACCTCAATCATACTGTCTTTGACTTTTCATCTGTACTTCGGGACTTCCAGGCTCTGACTTTCTTAAAAACTTTTTAAATGATTCATGTTGGTAGATTTTATTTTGCCAATTTATTTCTCACTTAACCAAATTATTTCTTACTGCATTTCTTATGTGTGCTGTTGGTTTTTTGGTGTCCATTCATTAACTCTTGAGGAATCTGGCCTAACTTCAAGAATATCATCATCATTCCAGCCTCCTGAAACATTTGATATTCATAGTCCTCCAATTAACATCCTATTTGAATTTTGAGTTTTATTCATCCCATGGATTTACAGTACATTAATGTTGAGTTATTTATAAAGCGAAAGTTTTGTTTTACATATATCATAGAATGAACAAATCAAGCTTTTAAGATAAGCTGCTTGTTTTTTACATAACTAAGGTGATTTTTAAAAAAACAAAAGAATTGTTGTGCAGTATGAAGCCCATACTCCTTAAAAGTAAAAAATTGTGGTTGCTTTGAGTACTTTATTAAGAAACTGATTGGGAAAGTTTCAGTGTTTATAATCTTTAAAAAATGTAATGTGTGCATGTTCTGTATGTGTGTCTGTATATTTATCTATTTTGTATTGTATAAAAGTTATGGTGTCATTGTAATGTACAATATTTTATGAGTGTTGTGTTATTTTATAACTAATCTCTTGAAAGAGTAAATGTTTGAACAACTTTACATTCTTGCCTTTTAACCAAAACCATTTCTTTTTGGTTTTTTAACCTGATTTGCCTAAACCATCAATATTAGACTTGTAGTCAAATTAGGGACCTTTCGTAAATATTATGAATTAAAATTTCTTTCATAAATATCCTTTATTTTCAAATCTATTCCCTTAATATAAGACAAAATACAACATGTGAATGTTATTCTTACACTTGCCTATTCATCTTTTCTTTGCAATTGGTCATCTAGCACTTTAGTTTCATCCAGCACTTTAGTTTCAAACTTTTGTGAACCTGGATCTGAGATAAATTACAATTAATATTTTATAGTACTTTAAAATTTTATTATCTTCTACAATCCCACGGCTGAAATTAGGGTAGGGTGGGAGTGGGGAGCTGGACAACAAACTGGGCATATTCTGTCCATGCTGTGGAATGGCATATTGAATTGTCTGTATCAGTTAGAAAGATGTGTGCTACACTCTGCGCAATAGTTTTCAATTAGACGTCTTGAGGCAGTAGAATCTTGGAACCGAGAAAGATCCACTGGACAGATCACCGACTCTAGTTGGGGTGGTAGAATCCCTAAGAGGTGGTGAGCCTGTCTTAATATCCTACAGGCTAATCGTTGCAGAAGGGTGACTCCTTACCCATGTGACTGCCACACTCCATCCTCAATTCTCACCTTCATGGGCGTCCTTTCTTAGATTGACTCTGACTCTGTGCATTTTGTTTGTGTGTGTGTGTGTGTGTGTGTGTGTGTGTGTGTGTGTGTGACCTTCATGGGTGTCCTTTCTTAGATTGACTCTGACTCCGTGCACTGTGTGTGTGTGTGTGTGTGTGTGTGTGTGTGTGTGCGCGCGTATACAGTTAGAAGTGGTAAGGAATAGAGAATTAGGACATAGGACATCAGGGTTAAGGGAAGTTCAATACCCAGTGATTAGATAGGGCCAGAAAACTGCCCCTTGAATCGTGGTAGAGACCCAAATAAGCAGAAATAATAGGATAAGAAGGAGAACACTAGATTTGAGAGTTCTGCTTCTCTGCCTCCTTATGGAAGAACTGTCAACCAGTTCCTGGTCTAACAGGCCAGGTCAGCTTGGAAGAGGTTGCCATATATTGCCTAGGAAGGAATTGTTTTCTTTTTAACTTAGGCAAAACCCTCAGTAGAACAGTGAGAGGCTTAGGCCTTTTATTATAGTAAGAATTTTAAAACTCCTTCTGAATTTGAATTTCTCTAATTTAAAAATCTAAGGCCAGGCACAGTGGCTCACACTTGTAATCTCAGCACTTCAGGAGGCTGAGGCGTGTGAATCACTTGAGCCCAGAAGTTTGAGACCAGCCTGGGCACCCTGGCGAAACCCCATCTCTACAGAAATTACAAAAATTAGCCAAGCGTTATTGTGCTCCTGTAGTTCCATTTACTCAGGGGGCTGAGGCAGGAGGATCACCTAACCCTTGGGAAGTCAAGACTGTGGTGAGCTATGATTGCACCACTGCACTCCAGCCTGGGCAACAGAGTGAGACCCTGTCTCAAAAAGAAAATAATTAAAAATAAATAAAAGAAACTTAAGTAATTTCATTAGTTCTTTCCTGCTGTTTTTTAGAGTTCGTTATGCTTCATTATCTCATTAGAAAGCATTCTTATCCGATTGTTAAATTAGAGTAACTTATAAACAAATAAGTCAAGCCAGTATATACATCGTTATTAGATTGTTTGAGCTTTTTGAGTCCTAAGGCATAGGCCTTAAAACTGAGATTAAATTGAGGCTCTGATACCATCAGGGGTCATGTTCTGCTGGAATGTATCCAAACAGCTCTACTAGTTATTAGAAATAATGAAATTTTTTCGTATCACTTCTCCAAGATATGCTTCCCCAAGCCCTCCAAAGCCAATGGAAGCCAGCCATTAGCTTGGCGTCTGTGCCTTGTCAGTTTTTAAATATTTAAATTATTACATCTGAATATAGTGTTATATGGACTGATAAAATTACTTTGGTTAAAGGAAACCTCTGATTATGAAAGGTGTCTGTAACTGCTGCAACAGAACGTTGCCACTGGAAATTTTTACCTTAAAAGTATATATTGTTATCTTTAAGCTGTCTCTTTAACCAACTTTTTCTCAAGAAAGAACATGAGGAAGTTGGAAAAGAGTAAGAATGAAATTGCCTAGTCTTTGCTTAAAATCCATCAATAAACTTTTCTCCTGAGAATCTCCATCATAGGACTCAGAGGTGGACCTCAAGCTGAATTCTGCTCACAGGCTTATTCTGTTTTACCTGAGCAGTGTGTCTGTTCTTGTTTTAATTAGAATTAATTGCCAACCCTTAAAATGTAGACTACTTCATATAACATTTCGATTTTCTACTTCTAATGAAAAAATCAGGACCTGGCAACATGTGTCTAATTTCTTCATGGCACCTATTACCTGAAATGGAATAGTGATGTCACACTTATGGGAGGAAGTGGTAAGGCAGGTACCCATAAAGTTTGTTTAGCCCCAATATTTATTTATGTTAACCTGCATGGCCCCCGGAAGCCTTTGAGTTTGCCTCTCTTCATCTGAGTGGTCTATGACGGAAATTGTCAATATCTCAATTTTAAGTGCTTAAATAGGATCAATGCCATAGAGTTGTTCCATAAGAGTTAATATCTCTCCCTTCAGTTTCGTAATCTTAAAATCAGACCCCTCTAGGTGGAAAAAAAAAAAAAATACACCAACTCTCATTTATTAACCTTTACTAAAAAGTTATTTTACAAAGCTCTATTTCCATCTTGGTCAAGGGATAGTTATGAATGTGGTGGAAGTGGAGATGGATTTCTCCTAGCAGTATGTTTAGTTCACAGTATCAGGAGATATAAACAAATCTCTCTGGATTTGTTTTACATGCAGGTTAAAATGGGTTTTTAATCATTGGAAATAAAATTTTTTTGTCGATACCTTCAGACTCATGGAAATAAAGTAACTGAACTTGAGGGAGAAAGCAGACTTACTTTTTCAATGACGACCCATCTCTGCAGTTGTAAGCCACAGTCCTCGTACAGTTTCTCTAAGAAAAGGGTTTAACTTCCCTTCTCATCTCTTGAAAATAGTTCTGCTGAAGATTTTCAATTAATCCGAATCACCTTTTCCCCATTGACTTTACCCTGTAAATGTATTATAATTTTAGATTGCATTCTGTTCTGCTGTTACACACACTCACACAGCGGTACATAGCTTATGATAGTACTTACTTACCCTATGGTGCTTTCTACATTGTAACTAATGCAGTAGTTTTAATAACATGTCTATTTAATTAATGTCTTAATGTCAGACAATATTTAATTTAACTGTGAAGACTCTTCTTATACACTCTGACAAATGATTCATTAATTCTTAAATTCACCAGAGCCTGATCAAAATAGCTACCCTTTTAAAATAGTCACATGATTAAGATACTTACTGGAAGTTGATACTTCATTCCAAATAGAAGCAACTGTCTTTAAGACAGTGTTTAGCAGTATATGGCTTTTATTAACTAAAACTAATTTCCTAGAATTTAAATGCCATTCAGTTAAAATATATATGATAGTTATCTAGAACACTGCTCCAGAGGCAGGGGAGACTTGCACCTACTGTTTGTGGAGCAGAACAGAAGCAGCCTTGTCAGGTGTAGACAGTTTAAAAGACTTTTAATTCAGACACAGTGGCATGTACCTGTAAACCCAGCTATTTGAGAGGCTTGAGAAGAAGGCTTGCTTGAGCCCAGGAGTTCAAAATCAGCATGAGCAACATGGCAAGACCCCTGTCTTTAAAAAAGAGAGAGAGAGAGAGAGAGAATGTAATCACTTTACTTCAGTGATATTTGTAGAATTTTGCAAGCTTTACTGATATTTTTGGAAAATAGCTTCTATCTTTTCATAAGCCGTCACTGGAAGCTAACCGTATAAGCAAAGTACTTGATTTATAATTGGCATGCAGTTCCTAACTAGGGCCTTGCTAAGCTCCACTCTAATTTGGGACCATACATCATTGCATTATGTTAAATTTGTTTTCCAGATTTCTTAGGCACCCACTAGTAATCGCTAGGATTATATCTATGTTGGATTTTAGCTTTTCTGTTTAATTTTACCTTGCTTCAGCCATAGCCTTGTCCTCAGCCAAATTTTTTGTGTTGTTGCCAAAGAGAGACCTGAAAGAACCTGGCTTGCCAAATGAAAAGGTTAAAAGGATTCCCATACAGAACTTTGCATGAGTCTTCTTTCATTTTATTATATCTAATTCCCACACACATACTCCCATTGCCCAAGTAGCAATTCATGGAGATTTAGCATAATTTACTGGGGCCCCTTTCTGTCTTTTATTTGACTCCAGTCTTCCGTTAACCTGCCAATGCCTCTATTGGGGTTTATTATTCAAGGTACTTAGGAAGCCTTTTGACTAAGGAGTGTGCCATCAGTCTACTGACCATCCCAATGCCCATCAGTACCAGTCTGGAGTTACAGATACACACCAAAACAATACATGAAATGTTATTTTTGTTTTACTGCCGTTTGACTAGTAGAAGAGGGTGGTTAGCAAAATTTGCATCTGTAAAATTAATTTAGAACCTGCTACCAACATAACATCTTGAAGAAAAGAAACCTTATGGAATAACCGCTCCCTCTGCACAGGGGTCCTGTTGCCCTGACTCTTGGCCAGCCATCCTCCCTGCAGAGCCTGGTCCTGTGAAGGCCCGGCGTATGGAAGCGATAGGTATGATGTATTATGCCCTCTTGTCTCTGAAAAGAATGCTTCTAACATCTCGCTTATGTGGTGACATTTAGCTCGCCGCCTGCAGCTCAGCCCATGGGAGAGCAGCGTTGTTAACAGACTCCTGACGCCCACACATTCGTTCCTGGCCAGAAGTAAAAGCACAGCTGCCTTGTCTGGAGAAGCAGGTAAAACCGTCCAGGTAGAACTTTCCCTGTGAGGTCAAGTGCTGCCTTTGAAGCATATTCATCTAATCACATCTCACTTTTTCCTGAAGTGTGCTTCTCTCTTCCCCTGGTGGAAATGTCTGTCGGTGTTGGTTTCATACCCCTGGCATTGTTTCCTCTGGGCACCCGCCTCAGCATCTTATCTGGACACCAGATGCCAGGCAGGCTGAAAAAGCCCTCCCTGGGCTCCGATGGCTTCAGAGGCTTCTATCTGTTCATAACATTACCCGAAGAAAGTATTCCATCCCTGCCTTTCCTTCTGCCTCTGTCTCTAAGCAGATAATCCAAGGTAGAAATAATTTAACGTTTAATACTAATAGATGAACTTGGAAATAAAATCAAAGCACAAGTCTGTTATTTAAGCATAGAGTTTTATAATGTGGCTGTGGCATAGCTACTTATTCTCCCTGTGCCAGGCTTTTATATGTAATCTAGGAATCGTACCCTTCCAGAACTCTCAGAGTTGTGGAGTAGGCTAATTGTAATACCCTTATTTGTTACATACTTTGAAATTATATGAAACATACTAAGTACCAGTTATGATAATTAGTTATAACTCCTACTTTTTTGAAATGCAAAACATACCTGAATTAGCCAGTTAATTTCATGAGAAGTTAGTATAGAGCCTCCATCTAGTTGGTAAGAAAGGTACCTATTAGACTTTGGGTAACATCTCTCCTGGTGAGTTGATTTGGGTTTTCTCAAATATCTTTGGAGACAATTGGAAGATTTATGTAAACAGTCTACCAGCCCACATTTTTGGCACTTTAAAAGTGCTTTGCCCTTGCAAGCCTCTCCACGTTCATTAGCCTCCTTTTAAGTAATAATCGTTAGTGGATTTATAGTGTCTTTAATCTACAGTGCCCAATGAGCGAATGAATCTGTCCTAAATCTCATAGTACCCCTGGGAGACAATCGCGAAGGCAAGCGTTGGCATTCCCGCCACCTTCTTATGGAAACCAAGTGCAGTGACAATAAGTGACTTACAACAAAACCACTTAGAAAATTGGTATGCAGGATCAGAGATGTGTTTACCCCTCCATCCTCAATGTCCTGAGTGATGCTTTATGAGCAGTTATACAGTCAACTAGCTGGACCACAACGTTCTGTGTTCTCTGTAAAGTCACTCTCCTGTCAGAGCTGTCATATTTGCATCTGAGGTTTTTCTAGAGGAAAAGGTACAGCTTATTTCGATAGTTTTTTCTATGCCTATGAATTTCACACTTTCCACAAGTCATGAGTTTTTCTTTATATCTAGCTAATTGAAGAAGCTTTAAAACTGCTTTTCAGTCCTATTTTCTAGCATCTAGCTGGTTTATGGCTGTCATCCTGAACCTCCCCTTGCGTGCTATGTTGTGCTAAAGGACTGCCTCTCAGCTGGGAAATTGTCTTTGCTATTTTTGTCATCACTGACTGTTGTCACTTATTTCACTCTCCCTCTAGTCTTTTCCAACACAGTTTCCTCATTTTCCACCCATTCGACTTTCCCTCTTCTTTGTTGTTATGCTCAACAAAGCTGCCTTTTTTATCTGCAAACTGGCTCCTTACTCTGACACTTTTCCATTCTCCTTTTCACAAGTTGACATGTTTCTGTAATTTATTTTAGTGTCAAAGAGTGCATAGCCTTTACTTGAGCTGCCTGTTTTGTCAATACATTGCCTACTTCATTGTCACCTATTTCATTGATACAGCTCATGTTTAATGAACCAGAACTCCTGGGGTTTTTTAATTTTCACTTGGAATTATATATGCAAACATCTCTTCCAGTTACCTTGTCAAAACCACATTTTCCATCATTTTTATTTGTCATCTACTGTCCTTGATTATTCTTTCATGTTTTTCCATTTTAGTGTTGTCCCTTGACCTCATCATATTCCTAATTGTCATGGGCGAGAAGGTAACCTATAGTATGTCCTGTGCTGGGTTACATTAGCAGATTAAACAGCCACTTTGAGCCCTAGGATGTACAGTGATTGCACACTCTCCGCACAAACAGCAGAGCCATTGAGAACTGGCACTCTTGGTCTCACACCTTTCATTTGTAGCCATTGCTTCCGGTTGACTTTTCTATACTTTTTCCCCCCAGGAGATTCAAAATACATGTGATTATTAGAGCTCAGGATTAAATAATGTATATTCAATGCTTGGACTAGTGCCTGCACATAGTAGGCTCTCAGTAAATGCTAGTATCTTATTATGCAGTTTTTCTTTTTGCTGTGCTACACTTCAACCATTTGAACTGCATTATCTTTTCTTTGCACCCATTATTTCATATAGAAAATCTTGAATGAGTTAAATTAATGTATACTTATGACTAAGAGTAGGATGAAATACATATATTGTGGAAGACTTTCTCAAAGACATTTTCCTGAGACAGTGTTCATGTTTAATTAACTACTTGGGATATGAAGTGCACTCTGAGAACAAATAACTATATATTGTCTTACTATTTCTTCAAAGGGCAAGATTATTCAAATAATTGACTTGAAGATTTCAGGTTTTTCAGTACTTGCTGTTGAGTACAGCGATGAATTCCATGAAATCTAATACCCTTACAAGTAGTTTATGTTTATTTTAGCCAAAAGATGTTCTTTGGACTAAATTTGAGGATGTTTTTCTATGGACTATACTAGATAGGTTTAAGGATATTTTCAACCCATTTTTAGTATCACCTCAACATTAAGATAAAGAATAAACCGGAAGGCCTGGTGATATTGGCTTATATCCATGATCGCCTCAGGCAATGCTCCATAGATACTTAATGAAATTGTTATTTTTCCCTCGAAGTAAAAGAAATCATATTTCTGTGCTTCATTCATTTTTCAGCATCAGACCCATGGCCTCCAAGCAGAGCTGTTTTCTAGGGTTTCTTGATCCTTGAGCAAGGTGAATGGCCTCTGGCTGTGTCCTGGGCAGTGCGTGACTCCCCCACCTTTCCCCATTATTAATCTCCATAAGTGCCTTGTGCCAGGATGTGATTCCTTAAATGCATTTGATTGGCTTGGAAGAATTTTGCATTAGTGAACTCTTTCTTGTCTGGAAAATGCAAATGCCTTGTTGTGGCACTTGAGAAAAGGTTTCAAAGAGTTCTTCCTGTGATCACAGGCAAAATGACAAGAGGTTCCCTTCCTTCGCAATACAAACCCTTCCTTCTCCATTAAGGCTGGAAGTAAAGCTTTATGTCTGTTTCCAAGTAAGACACACATATATTCTTTTAAGGAAAACTGAAGAAATTGAAAAAGTGTTTTAATTTGTCCTGAAGAAACAAAATTCTGTTTTCAAATGTTGGGGAAAAAGAGTGCAGTTTCCAATCTATTCACTGTCGAGGTTGCAGTGAGCCGAGATCATGCCACTGCACCCCAGTCTGGGCAACAAATGAGATCCTATCTCAAAACAAGACAAAACCATCCAGTGATAGCCAGAAGATACTGTCAGGCATTTAATGAAAGAGAGTGCATTAATAAAGATGCAATCTGATTGAATTTCTGCTATAAATTAAACCAAAATGCAAATATTTTTTTCAACCTTATAATCCTGAAATTAAAATCACCCCAAATTTGTCTTGTCAACTTTTGAGTTTTTAATTTATTAATCCTCTTACATTCAGCTGGCATAATGGTTTATTTAAAGGATTACTACAAAGGCTACTGTTGAAAAGTCCTTTTATAACTATGTCCAAATGCATAGTATTCTCTACAGTTGTGTTTGTCTTAGTTTTGCTGGGAATTAAAATTTCTGAATGAGATCTGAAAATAGACCTTAGAACCTGAACATTCACACTTCTGATACCTATGCAGTGTTATATGAATTTCTTTAAACCCACTGTTGTTCACAATAACTTGATGAATGACAGTGTTTCTTTGAAGGTAAATGGTCAGAACCTATGTGGTTTTTCAGAAAATATTTCCATCTTGAGTAAAACTCTAAAGGTTCTTCATGGTTCAACCTTACATTTAGCAGATCTAACATATTTATGTTCTTTTCAACATTTTAAATAGTTACAGCTAATCTCCCCATATGTTCTACTGCTGCTTCTTATGAACTGTGAAATGCCTTGGGCTTTTGGGAAAACCCAGAAGCATGCATTTGGTTTGCCTGTAAATAAATAAGATGTATACAGAATATTTTCCTGGAAAAGTATTACTTATCCTTATGACAAGTCTTAACACCTGGTAAGACTTGTTCATTTAACATTTTTTGTTTGGTTGCTTTTTTCCCCTGCTGGCTGTTGAACTTGAATCCTGAAACAGTTGTAGTGTATCTTGCTTGCCTGCTTGCACACTTCCTCTCTTTCCACCTTTTGTTCCATCTTAAAGCTAATTTAGGAAAAGTCTGGTAAACTAGTCTTTATATAAAAATTATCTTTTATCACTAATGTAGTGTTTTTTCCAGAACCATCAGTTAATAGGAATATAAAACCATTGCTTTCCATAATTACTGGATAACATCTACATCTTTCATTAGTATTTAAAAAGCCAAAGCTAACAGTATATTCCAGATTTTTTACGTGGACATGCCTTCCTTTTGGACTCATCATAAATTCATAGGACTGTAAGGACAGTTGAGTATGATGGTTCTGGGCACCTTTAGGTAATAACATCTTCTTCCTACTTTTCTCTCTATCTCTGCTTTGCTCCTTTTCCTGAACCTGCTTTTGGCTTTCTTCAACTGCTCCTCTGGCACTCTTGTGTGTAAAACCAATCACCTGCACCCTAGTTATCCCCATTTGTCCTCGTTCAGCATCTTGCAGCCCCATCATCATGCCCTACAAAGCTGCACACTCTAGAAATTCGATGGATCGACCAAAACTCTTTGTAACACCACCTGAGGGCTCTTCTCGCAGGAGGACCATTCATGGCACAGCGGTGAGTAGCTGTTGGGAGCAGCTGGGCAAATCTGGGAGCCAGTGCTGTTCCTGTGCAGACTGGACATGACCCCGAGTTGCGGTGTGGGCGTATGACGGGGAGACCGCGACATCCACCATCCCATCTCTGCCATTGATCATGAATCTGGCTGGCTGGGCAGTAGTGTCCCCTCACTTCCTCTTCACTTGGCGATTTTGCTCTCCCTAAACATTTGAATTTGAAGATGAAAGCTGTTCTTTGTTCAAACGTATATGAGTGGACGCCCTACCCTGCTGAAGCGTCCATATACATAAGTGCAGCGCCGGAATGCTTTCATTTTTGAAAGCAGGAAAACCAGATGGCCTTTGGAGGGGAAGTGGGCTTGGACCACTGCCTTGGCATTTTATTCCAACCATATCCAGAAGCTGGCTGAACTCTAAATGTGGTTCACTCAAAAGCAAGATAAAGAATTTTTATCCTGCTTGGCTAATCCCTGTCAAGGCCCAGCTCTTAAAATATAGTCAAAAAGGTATTTTGAAAACATTAGTCATTTGCTAAACCACCAGTTCCTGAAAGGCTGTTAGGCTATGCTATAAACTCAGAATTTGTAAGTGAAAAATATAATATGTACTTGTTATTGCTGGCTGATGTAATGTTAATTTTCACCATGCCATAAATGCAATGAGGTAATTTTTGTGTCTCTAGGAATCCTTCTTCTTTGTTTTAAATCCTGTGTTTATCAGTTGAAAGATAGAACCCCTGTTCTGTGGTCTTCAGACATTGTACTTTGGTCTTAAAGGACTCACCAGTCAACTAGAAGATCTCATTGCCTCTCTCCAGGATAACAGTATGACCCTTTTAATGAAAGGCTGGAACAATTTCTTGAAATCGTTAACTTCCCAGAGCAATTCAGATTTATATACCTGATGGACACTTAAAAGGATTTGGCTTAAAGGATAATTCAGGGTTGTGAGAGCTTCATGGCTTTGCCTACAGGCTGTTTTTCTTTCAAGCTCCTTCAGCCTTTCTGGAATCAGTGTTTGATTTGTGATTGAGTCAGGCTTCCAACCCTCTAAGCCACAGGTGAAACAATCTTTGATGTCTGGGAAGTTTTAATTTATTAGAGTGTTGGTGTTTCAGAGATCCTCCTTAGCGGTGGACAAAAAGCCATAGTTAAACAGAACAGTTTGGCTCCAAAGTTGGGTACTCACTGGACAGGGGAAAAGAGCATTTACCATGGAAAAAATATCTTGTTCTGGGTAAAACAAAAAGTAACACTCCTTGAGAGAAGGTTGAGGGTCACCTGTGGCTGACAGGTTAAATGAGAGGGATTTGTCATTACGTGATCCTGAGCCTTGTTTTGTTTTGTTTTTAATGCCTTCTTCTTTCTCTGTTTAATCACTTAACTGTCTTTTTACCTCTTTACAACCAAGTATTTAGGCAAAGACTGCCAGAAAATGACTCCAGGAGTCATTTATACCCTGGCGCTGCACTGTGGAATTCAATAGCGACTGGCCACAGTGAGCACCTGGAAAGTGGCTAGTGAGACTGACAAGCTGAATTTTAAGTTTTTAAAAAAACGTTTAATTGTGGTGGGGAAAAAAACCGCATAACATAATATTTAATATTTTAACCATTTTAAAGTTCAGCAGTGTTAAGTATATTCGTATTGAAATGCAACCAATGTCCAGAACTTTTGAAGTCCTTCAGAACTCAAACTGTATATCCATTAAACAACTTCCCATTTCTCCCTCCCCGCAGCCCCTGGCAGCCACTGTTATACTTTGTTTCTGTGCATTTAGCTACTTTAGAGACCACATAAAAGTGAAATCATGCAGTGTTTGAATTTTTGTCCCTAGCTTATTTCACTTAGCATAATGTCCTCAAGGTTCATCCTTGTTATAGCTTATGTCAGAATTTCCTTCCCTTTTAGGGCTGAATAATATTCCATTATATTTGTATACCACATTTTGTTTATCAGTTCATCCGTTAGTGAACATTTGGGTTGCTTACACCTCGTGGCTTTTGTGAATAATGCTGCTATGAACATGGGAATATAGATGTCTCTAGAGATACTTCTTTTCGTTTCACTTGATATACAGGGACTGCTGGATCATATAGTAATCCTATTTTCAATTTTTTGAGGAGTCTCCGTGCCATTTTCCATAGCAGCCGTACCATTTTACATTCCCACTAAGAGTGCACAAAGATTTCTGTATCTTCACATTCTCGTGTGATCTAGTTTTTTGATAAGAGCCATCTTAAGGAATGTGAGGTGATGTCTTGTAGTTTTGGTTTGCATTTCTTTAATGATCACTGATGGTGAACATATTTCGTATGCTTGTTGGCTTTTCATGTATCATCGTTAGAAAAATTTCTATTCAAGTTCTTTGCCTACTTTTTAATTGGGTTGTTTCATTATTGTTGAATTATGGAGTTATTTATATATTCTGGTAGTCATCCCCTATTAAATATATGACTTGCAAATACTTTCTTCTATTCCATAGGTTGCCTTTTTACTGTAGTGTTTTCTTTGATGCATAGAAGTGCTTCAGTTTGATATTGTCTCATTTGCCTATTTTTACTTTGTTGCCTATGCTTTTGGTGTCATGTCCAAGAAAGCAGTACCAAATGCAGCGTCATGAAGTTTTTTACTTATATTTTCTTCTAGAGGTTTTATAGTTTCAAGTCTTACATATAAGTCTTTAATCCATTTTGAGTTACCTTTTGTCTATGTTGTAAGGCAAGAATCCAACTTTTTCTTTTGCATTTGGATATCCAGTTTTCCCCCGCATCATTTGTTGAAGAGAATGTCCTTGTTTCACTGAATGGTGTTAGCATTTGACCATATACACAAAGGATTTGTTTCTGGTTTCTGTATTCTATTCCATGGGTCTTATTTTTATTTATTTATTTTTTTTTTTTGAGACAGAGTCTCTCTCTGTCACCCGGGCGGGAGTACAAGAGTGCAATCTTGGCTCACTACAACCTCTGCCTCCCAGACTCAAGCAATTCTTATGCCTCAGCCTTCTGAGTAGCTGAGACTACAGGCATGTGCCACCACACCCAACTGATTTTTGTATGTTTAGTAGAGAGAGGGTTTCGCCATGTTGGCCAGGCTGGTCTTGAACTCCTGACCTCAAGTGATCCACTGCCTCAGCCTCCCCGTGTGCTGGGATTACAGACATGAGTCATAATGCCCAGCCCTATATATCTGTCTTGATACATTACCACACAGTACTAATCACGGTAGCTTTGTACCGATTGAGTATCTCTAATTCAAAAACACAAAATACAAAATGCTCCAAAATGTGGAACTTTTGAGTACCAACGTGACACTTAAAGGAAATGCTCACTGGAGCATTTTCAGATTTCCAGTTTTACGGATTAGGGCTGCTAAAGCAGTAAATGTTAATGCAAGTATTCCAAAATCGGAAATCTGACACACTGCCATCCCGATCATTTTAGGTGAGGGATACTCAACCTGTAATATGTTGTGAAATCAGGAAATGTAAAACCTCCAACTTTGTTCTTTTTCAAGATTATTTTGGTTCTTCAGGGTCCTTTGAAATTTTTTGTCAATTCTGGGTTGAATTTTTATATTTCTGCAAAAAATAAAAATTATATTGGGATTTCAATAGGGAATGCATGGCATCCTAACGGTATTAAATCTTCTGATCCCTGCACGCAGGATTTTCTTCCGTTTGTGTTGTCTTTAATTTCTTTCAGCACTATCTTCTAGTTTCCACTATGCAGGTCTTCAGCCTCCTTTGTTAACTTCATTCCTAAGTACTTTATTCCTTTGGATGCTATAGGAAATGGAGACGTTTTTCAAATGTTCTTTTTTACTTAATTTGAATTAATTAAGTAATTATTGCTTTTCTATTTTACTTAATTTGAATTAATTTAAATTTAAATTCAAATAGGCAAATGTGGTTAGTGGCTAGATTTAGAACATCATCATCACAGAAAGTTCTATTAGACAACACTGCCTTAAAGTATCTGTGAATCGTCTCTCTTGGGAGGATATTTATACTGTTTTCTAAACTTACCTTAATTATAAAATTAAAGTCTTTTTCCTGGCGATACGTTGCCCAGACCTTTGACTTGCTGACCATGTGTTCCCCCTCAGCATTGTGGAAAGGGTTAATAGGAAAGATGACTGTATAGACGATGGGCTGTTAACTCAGATCAGGATGAGAATCAGGAGTGCCTTTACATGTGTGGTACCCCAACGGGTGGTTGGATATAAGAGCAACGACAGGACTAAAAGGGTTAGAAAAGTATAGAACAGAAAAGGAAAAAAACAAAACTCTCCCTGCTTGGGAGGGTGTTAAGTATTGAATGTTTTTCCTAAACATTCCTCCTCTGCTCACCTACCCCTAGGTGATTAAAGGAGATCACTTTTTAAAGAGAAAGAAAGAATTGGTTCAAAGGCACTGTAATCCTAAGAGTGTATACCTTTATATAGGTTCATTCCTGATCCCTGCATTATCAAAGCACAGATAATAATAATCCCCAGCCCCTCCCCCGTAAAAAATTGTCCCTCTTGAGTCTTTTTCCCATTTAGGTTACTCACTGATCTGATGTCAGCCAAATCAAAATGTTTTAAGAAAAAGAAAAAGAAAAGAAGGGTTACTCAAGGTACTTAACCCCATCTCCCCTGGTAAGAGCCCTGGGCCTGCCCTGTACACCCGCCAGGAGCACCCCATATGGTGGCTGCAGCTTTTGATACCCAAAGCCCACAGCAGCTCTGTGAGGCCCCACCTCCTATTTTGGGGGACCTAAGATGGGAGATATGGCGGTTGAGCAGCTGGAAATGATGGAGAGCTGCCACATACCTTGTGAAGCTCTTCTCTGCCTCTTTCTTCATTTTTTCTGTTTAGAAATTCCAGGGAGACAATGAGCATTATTTGACCCTTAGATGTTTTTGCTCCTCTGATAGCCCAGTCCGTCAGCTAGGATGCTACTTAAGGAAAATAGAGAGAAGTAATTAAAAGGAACACTGAAGGGAATAAAAGGGAAAGGAAGGAAGAGAGGAGTGGTTGCTTGAGCCAGGTAGAAAAGGAGAGAGGAAAAGGTATACTACTGGTTTATGTGACCTAGGACAAGATAGTTTTCCACCCCTTCCCATGCACGCTTGCAGTCTGCCCTCCTGACAACTGTTCATATGGGTGCCTCCAGCACACAGCCTCTTCCACCCCAGGGCATCGTCAGGTTTCAGATACTTGGAATGGGTCTGTTTTGCTCTGTACATTTTTTGTTTGTTCATTTTGGTCTTGATTGACTTTAGGGTATTAGAACACTTCTCTGGGCTTCCCTTTGCCCATTTTGACTTAGGAAAGTGTCATCTCTCTGTCTGAATTCCTAGCTGGCAGTCAGGGAGGGGTGATGTTTTGGCCCACCCTCAGATTTCAGCTTTATTCCCGGTAAGGGAGAGCAAAAAAAGAAATAGCTGAAATTCCTCACTTTAAACCTGACTTTCCTTCAAAATCACCTGTTTTATCAGTTATCCATTGCTGCAAGAGGACACTAGGTGAGGAAGGACTTGATTCTATTATACAAAGTCAATATAAAAGAAAAAATGAGTTTGTGTCTATTATAGCAGTCATATAATTTTTTTGAAGACTGAGCTATAGTATGTTTGGGGGGGGTGATGCTAAAGAATTAGAAAGAAAAGATGTGTTTTAATTAAAAGTTTTTTTAAAATGAAAATAACATTAGACATTTGTGTGGGATAAACCAGATTGAGAGGTTTTGTTTCAGATAATTAATTTTTAAACACAAAGTATAGGTGCTTTCTGAAAGTATGTATATACAAATGCTTTTTTGATAAATATGACTCCAAATCACACATCCAGAATGACCTTGTTCGTGTCACATTGTGTTAATTCAGTTATACTGTTCAGTTTTAAGCTACCAAGGGCCTTTTGTTGTGATGGAATGGGTATATGTGACATCGCTGAGAAAATTTCTGAAAAGTCATTCAGTGGTTTCCAGCTCTACTGTTAAGTATTGTGAATGTGGTTGCCTCACTCATAGAAAAAATCTAACTATTGAGTTTCTCTGAACTTAGGGCCATAAAAAAGAAAGAGAGAGAGAAAATACACCCTTCCTCCTTACATCTGGCACCCGAAGGGCTCTATCTCCATCTAATCCCAAAGCAAGACCGCCAGCTTCCTCGCGACTTTGGTAAGTGAAATGTAAGTGGCTGGCTGGGTTGTTCCATGCTAGTGAATTAGTAGCCTCTCTCCACTGAAAGTGAACTGTTGTCCTCATGCTGTTGGGCTTTGACTTTGGGAATAACATTCTTCCCAAAAGGAAAGAAAAAAGAGAAATTGGAATGGTTCCCTAGCTTTCAGGAACTCTTATTTCTGCATCTACCACATAAAAAACATATAGCTAAATATCTGCATTCTTTTTTTTTTTTTGAGACAGAGTCTCGCTCTGTTGACCAGGCTGGAGTGCAGTGGCACAATCTTGCCTCAGCCTCCCAAGTAGCTGGAGCTACAGGCATGCGCCACCACGCCCAGCTAATTTTTTTGTATTTTTAGTAGAGATGGGGTTTCACCATGTTGTCCAGGATGGTCTTGATCTCTTGACCTCGTGATCCATCCGCCTCAGCCTCCCAAAGTTCTGGGATTACAGGCATGAGCCGCTACGCCTGGCCAATATCTGCATTCTTTTCCTTCAAGTCGTGTTCTCAGTTCTGGCAAATCTGTTCTCATGTGTCCCCTTCTGTCTGCCTTGTTGGTTTGTGACCCAGGCTTCCGTCCAAGTCTCTTCCTCACTTGCCTGGGACACCCAGACCGACATCCTCTTTGCCACCCGGCACAGTCAAAGCTGCTCCTGCTCAGGTCCGGCCCCCATCCCCCGGCAACATCCGCCCTGTCAAGAGGGAAGGCAGAGTGGAGCCTGAGAAAAAAGACCCTGAGAAAAAGGACCCTGAGAAGGAACCTCAGAAAGTTGCCAACGAGCCCTCACTAAAGGGCAGAGCACCTTTAGTGAAGGTGGAAGCCACCACAGTTGAAGAGGGGACACCTGCCAAACCAGAAGCTGGCCCTGGTAAGAGCGAACTCACCTGTGGTTCGGGTGCTCTGTCTTTTTCTCCTGCACTGCTTTGATTAAGCTTTTTTTGTTTTCCTTTTCTTCTCTGATTGGAAACTTGGAAATATTACTCTAAGGTTAAGTTTAACACCTTTCCTTAAATATACTTTTTTAGGCCGGGCGCGGTGGCTCAAGCCTGTAATCCCAGCACTTTGGAAGGCTGAGGCGGGTGAATCATGAGGTCAAGAGATCAAGACCATCCTGGTCAACATAGTGAAATCCTGTCTCTACTAAAAATACAAAAAATTAGCTGGGCATGGTGGCGCATGCCTGTAATCCCAGCTACTCAGGAGGCTGAGGCAGGAGAATTGCCTGAACCCAGGAGGCGGAGGTTGCGGTGAGCCGAGATCGCGCCATTGCACTCCAGCCTGGGTAACAAGAGCGAAACTTCATCTCAAAAAAAAAAAAAAATATATATATATATATATACACACACACTCATACATATATATATACTTTTTTTAACTTAGGGTTGCTTAAAAATAGTTTTTTACTTAGTAAAAAATTAAGTAAAATAATTACGTGGCAATGCTATTCCTATGCATACCAGAGTTTAATGACCCCCTGGCTTAGCCTGTGCAGTTGATAGAGGTCAGAATTTTTTCCAGAAGGACCTACTGGTTTTCACCTCTGCCAGGCTAACCAGATGCTACTTAGAAATATAAAATCACCTGGAGCTAGAAATTCAAAATTTCTAGTTGAAAAATGTCTTCATTGAAAAGTTTCCTACTTAAGACTTAATTTGAAGATAGAGGGCGGGGCAAGAAAGAAGAGATAGTCAAGACAGGTGAAATGTTAGAGAAAGGAAGAGCCCAGTGTTCGCTTCCATGGAAAAGGAAAGAAGGAAAGGAGGGCCATAGTGCATCATGATAGCCGTGAAAAAAAAAATCTCTGGGAGCGGAAATAGAAATGTAAATCTCGACTCATACCTCCAAAAGCCTATCGTTAGAGCCACAAACACATGAATTCAGGCATAGCTCCTCAGTGCTTTTATTGGCTAAATCCAGTGTTTCACAAAATGTGTTCAGAGCACCTGCATCACAATCACCTGTTGTATTTGTTATCTATTGCTGCACAATGAACTTGCAGCTTAAAACAACAACAAACATGTATCGTATCACACGGATTCTTGGGTCAGGAACTTGGGAGCAGCTCAGCTGGGAGATTGCAGTCGAGCTCATGAGATTGCAGTCGAGCTGTCCGCTAGAGCTGCAGTCATCTCACGACTCACCCAGAGCTGGACAGTGGCTTACACACAAGGCGGGAGGCGGGCGGGCCTCAGTTTCTCTACACGCGGACCACTCCATATATCGCTGAATGTCCTCATCTGTCTGCTTGCTCTGCTGGCTTCCGCCAGAGTGACTGACCTAGAAGAGAGAATGAAGAGGAATCTACAGTGTCTTTATGACCCAGTCTCAGAAGTCACACGCCAATGTTTTGTCACATTCTGTTAAGTGGAAAAGTCACGAGGTGGAACTCACACTCCAGGAGAAGACATAGTCTCTACCTTTTGAAGGGGGAGTTTTCAAAGAATGCGTTTCACGAGTTCAGCTCTGTATTGAACTTGTGACAAAAGAGGTTTAGTCAAAAAGACTAAAGCCCATATCCTCCTGAGACTCCGCAGACTCTCTTTACTTTGCCTCTATTTCTTCCCCTCAGCTGGAACAGCATTGGTAGAGAGGGCAGGAACTCCTGCTGGTGCAGCTCCACAAACTCCTGCATTGCACACGAGGCTGCCCATGTCATCATTGGCCGTCTTTGCCAACAAGCCAGTCCAAAAAGGTTCAGCAGTTACACCAGACACCTTATTTATTTATTTATTTATTTATTTATTTTTATGCACATTCACTTTAATGAAGGCATTGATCTTATCCTCCTTGATGGTCCCACCTGACCCTCATGCAGAATGAGGGCTGAGCCTCATGCAGAACGCAGGTGAGCTCAGAAACAGAGGCTGTGGTGCGAGCAAGTGTGGGGCTGGCTGGAACTGCCAGACAACATGCTAATTGCCTGATGAAGTGAGGGTCCCACTCCAGCGTGGCCCTAGATTCCTCAGAGGGACTGGGGAAAACTGGAAATATGTTTAAACCACCACATCCATAATGTTTTGAAATACAGACCCTTGGCTTTACCTCAGACTTACTGAGTCAGAATATGCAGTGGTAGATGTGAGGACTCTGAAAGATACTAAGCTTGTCAGTTGATGCCTAAACATGGTTGCCAGATAGAACACAGGGTGGCCAGTTAAATCTGGCAGTGCTATTCCTGGACATAGCGTATTGCCGTTTAAGGACCCCTGGCATAGCCTGTGTGCTTGATAGAAGTCAGATTTGTTTTCCAGAAGACTCACTGGTTCTCACCTCTCCCAGGCTAACTCAGATGCTTTTAGAAATTTAAAACCACCTAGATCTGGGAATTCAATATTTCTAGTTGAGAACTGCCTTTATTCAAAAGTTTTCTACTTAAGACTTAATTTGGAGACAGAAGATAGAGGCAAAAAAAGAAGAGATGATTCGAAACAGGTGAGAATGTTAGAGAAAGGAGATGTCCAGTGTTTCCATCCATGGAAAAGGGAATTAAGGGCTATAGAGCATCAAGATGGCCAAGAAAAATCTATGGGAGCAGAAGTAGAAATGTGACCCTCGAAAGGAGGGGCTGGAGCAGCCAGGCACCAGAGCTGGCACTCGCTGTGGTGCCGAATTGTGAGTGTCTGTGTGGGGCTTCTGCTGCAGCAGCACTCGAGTCATATTCCTAAATCCAGGTAAGGCCAGGGCACTTCTGCTCCCGTCTTGCATCTTGGCAGCCTGGGATGAATAAGCAGAATGAGCACCAGCTCCCAAAGAGGCCTAAGCTCCTCTCATCTCAGACCTAGAGGCAGCTCTGGGGAAACAGAAGAGTCCCCTTCATAGGGTGCCATCTTCCCAGTCTGAATCTGGACTCGTGGCATGGATGCTGAGGATGCTGCTCTAGTAATGAATGGTTACCAAAGAGTAGGAATTTTCAAATGCAATGAAAGACAAACGGATGATCTCATCTTCTTTTTGCTCAGTGTATAACTTCCTACAGACTCTAACATGAAGCTCTATACACATTCAATGTATGTTGTTAACTGATTTCACTGGTATAAAAATAAGCCTTGGTGACAGAGTGTCATCTTTTTGGATGTCTCACTTACACATACTGATTTTTTTTATCTGTTGCTTGGTTACAGATAGAACACAGTGAAACCGTGAGAACACACAGTAATAAACACTCCCTTTTCTTTTATAAGGGTGAATTCTAGGCCTGGGATGTGGGGAATGCCAGTTTTGGTTTTGTTCTTTGGATTTTGTTTCCAGTTGCTTTTCTCCTTGTTCCTATTTGTGCAGCTGCTCCAGCCACGGCCCCAGCTCCAGCCTCGGCCCCAACTCCAGCCTCAGTCCCCACCCCAACCATGGTCCCGCCACCGGCATCCACTGTGGCTGTCAGTGCTTCTCCTAAGCCTTCTGCAGGAACCACCGACCCAGAAGAGGCCACAAGGCTGCTAGCTGAGAAGAGGCGGCTGGCCCGAGAGCAGAGAGAAAAGGAAGAAAGGGAGAGGAGGGAGCAGGAAGAGCTTGAAAGGTAAAGGGGAGACATTGCTCAGCACCATGGTGTCAGTGATGTCAGTGATACCTTGGATTAACTCGTCTCCCCTCCGAGAGGGAGGAGGTGATTATACTGATGAAAGTGAATGGATTAGTTCTTTCAGGATTATTTCCTTTGACTACCAAGCAATTTGCTTTTTAAATCGCGTTTTCTTCTTCTTTTTTTTTTTTTAATAGAAATGGGGTCTCACTATATTGCCCAGGCTAGTCTCAAACTCTTGGGCTCAAGGGATCCTGCCACCCAAACCCCCCAACATGTTGGGATTACAGGCATGAGCTACCATGCCCAGCCATGTTTTCTTATTTTAATTATAGTACAACAACATTGATGGAGAAAATTTTAAAGAAAAAAAATCCGTAATCATATCACTTTTCAGTAATTGCGTACATTTGGGTGGTCCTTTCTAGTCTTCAACAGTATGGGAGTGTGTGTGCACAGATACATACATACACATTTACATAATTATAACCACAGCAGAGATACAATTGTACAGTCTGCTTTTTTACTTAACACAGCTCCAATCTCCAGGTTTCCTCTTTATCTCTGTAATTATCACATTAAGGCTGCATAATACGGGTTCATGTTTTCTCCTTTCCAGATAAAACTCCTCTCGGAGGGTAGCCAGGTGGGATCTTGACATGCCCCATGATTACCTGCCTGGCAGTATGCCAGAGACAGTTTGCTTAATTGGTCACCTTCTGGAGCTAATAAGACTAATGTCAATATAATTGTTCTTCAAACAAACACAACTGTACCCTGGGGAAGGATCTCATGCCCTGCACTGGGCCGCCATCTTGGCCATGCCCTGCCCTTGGCTCTGATAAGGAAGCTTTCATCCTTGCAGACCAGCTGCAAGGTCACAGGGCAACATGACTGTCCCACATGTCCTGTGACAGAACACTATGACCTTTATTTATTTACAAAGATTTCCTTTGGTGGGGGTGCTTCAAATTCATTACTAAGAGTCACATTATTTGAATTAAACAAGTCTGAGCCTCTAAAAAGAGTTAAATTCCTTGCAAAAAGCCAGCTCTCCCCAAGATATTGGTGGTTACATGTTCCTTCTGCTTACCATGGATGGCAGTGCAGCTGGCAAGTGGTGGGGGAAGACTAAGCGTGTCCTTGCGTTTTGTCCCTTAGCAGTGCTGAACGCATCCGGTGGGGATTTTTCTGCTGGATGCCTGAAGGAACTGCCCCTACAGAACCACCGAGGCAGGCCCCTCTCCAAGGATTTCCCCTCAGGTGTCTTTGGTTTTGGTTTTGTCTTTTTTTTTTTTTTTAATTGTACTTTGGGCCCTGGGGTACATGTGCACATCCTGCAGGATCGTTGCATAGGTATATACATGCCACGTCTTCCGCCCCGCCCCTGTTGCCTACATCAGGCATTTCTCCCGGTGTCATCCCTCCCCATCCACCCCACGCCCCGCTGTCCCTCCCTTCCTCTCCCCTCCATCTCCTCACCTAGCCCAGTGAGTGTTGTTCCCTTCCCTGTGCTCAAGTGTTTTTATTGTTCTTCAGCCGCCTATGAGTGAGAACATGCAGTGTTTGGTTTTCTGTTCTTGTGTCAGTTTGCTGAGAATGATGGTTTCTAGATTCATCCATGTCTCTACAAAGGACAGGAACTTGTCGTTTTTTGTGGCTGCATAGCATTCCATGGTGTATATGTGCCACCTTTTCTTTGTCCAGTCTATCATTGATGGGCATTTGGGTTGATTCCAGGTCTTTGCTAATGTAAATAGTGCCACAGCAAGCATACACGTGCATGTGTCTTTATAATAGAACGATTTATAATCCTTTGGGTATATACCCAGTAATGGGATTGCTGGGTCAAATGGAATTTCTATTTCTAGATTCTTGAGGAATGGCCACACTGTCTTCCATAATGGTTACACTAATTTACACTCCCACCAACAGTGTAAAAGTGTTCCTTTTTCTCCACATTCTCTCCAGCATCTGTTGTCTCCAGATTTTTTAATGATCGCCGTTCTGGCGTGAGATGGTATCTCAATGTGGTTTTGATTTGCATTTCTCTAATGACCAGTGATGATGAGCATTTTTTCATATGTTTATTGGCCTCATAAATGCCTTCTTTTGTAAAGTGTCTGTTCATATCCTTCGCCTACTTTTGAATGGGTTTGTTTTTTTCTTGTAAATCTGCTTTAGTTCTTTGTAGAGTCTGGATATTAGCCCTTTGTCAGATGGGTAGATTGCAAAAATGTTTTCCCATTCTGTTGGTTGCCGGTTCACTCTAATGATTGTTTCTTTTGCTGTGTTGAAGCGCTGGAGTTTAATTAGATCCCATTTGTCTATTTTGGCTTTTGATGTGTTGCTCTTGGTGTTTTAGTCATGAAGCCCTTGCCTGTTCCTATGTCCTGAATGGTGTTGCCTAGGTTTTCTTCTACGGTTTTTATGGTGTTAATCCTTATGTTTAAATCTTTAATCCATCTGGAGTTAATTTTTGTATAAGGTGTAAGGAAGGGGTCCAGTTTCAGCTCCGCGTATATGGCTAGCCAGTTTTCCCAACACCATTTATTAAACAGGGAATCCTTTCCTCATTGCTTGTTGTTATCTTTTTCCAGACAAAAGAGAGAGGAATTGGCTCAACGGGTGGCTGAGGAGCGGACTCGCCGAGAGGAGTCGCGCCGGCTGGAGGCAGAGCAGGCCCGGGAGAAGGAGGAGCAGCTGCGGCGGCAGGCGGAGGAGCGGGCGCAGCGCGAGCGGGAGGAGGCGGAGCGGGAGGAGGCGGAGCGCGCCCAGAGGCAGGTGCGGCCGGGTCCGGAGGTGCCGCAGCCCTGCAGAGGAGGGTGGCGGTGCTCCCGCTGTCCACACCTCCTCCATCTGCCACCTCACCCCCACCTCCAGGAGCCCCCTGGGAGACCCGGGCAGCCTGCCTTGTCAGAGGCAGACACCGACTTTCTGTTTTCAGAAAGAAGAAGAAGCTCGTGTTCGTGAAGAAGCAGAGAGGGTCCGGCAGGAACGAGAGAAGCATTTCCAGAAGGAGGAGCAGGAGCGCCTGGAGAGAAAGAAGGTAGCTGCGTCTCAGCACAGACGCCCAGGACGCGAACTTGCAACCCTCGAAAGACCCAGACACTAGCCCTTGCCGTCGGAAAACGTGTGTTCTTCCCTCTCTGCATAAACTCGTGGCCCCCTCAGTGATGACAATCTCCTGCAGAGAAATCTCTCTCAGTGTCTTAGCCCTCACTAAAAAACCGTTACCTCCACTTCCCTTAGCTTAAGGCACTTCCAACTTTCTTGGGTAACTCCAATTAAGACACAGTAGCAAGGCCAGATGCCGTGGCTCATGCCTGTAATCCCAGCACTTTGGGAGGCCAAGGCAGGCAGATCACCTGAGGTCGGGAGTTCAAGACCAGCTTGACCAACATGGCGAAACCCCATCTCTACTAAAAATACAAAAATTATCTGGGCGTGGTGGCCATCGCCTGTAATCCCAGCCACTCGGGAGGCTGAGGCAGGGGAATTGCTCGCCCTCAGGGGACAGAGGCTGCAGTGAACTGAGAGCTTGCTACTGCACTCCAGCCTGGGCGACAGGGCAAGACTCTGTCTCAAAAAAAAAGAAATGTGCATTTTATTTTTCCAAAACAGCAGACCATTTTTAATAATCTATTTCATCAGTTAAATGTGCTAGGCTGGCCTTTTTTCTGTGTCTCATCTTCTTGCTCAATTCTTCCTTTCTTATAGCGACTTGAGGAGATTATGAAAAGAACCAGGAGAACAGAAGCAACAGATAAGGTATCCGACATGGCCGTTTTCTAACTCTTCTTGTCTGCTTTTATCTTTTTCATTTTCACTTGTAACTCTGATTTTTTTAAGTCGTCTTCTTTTCTTCTTGATAGAAAACCATTGATCAGAGAAATGGCGATATAGCCAAGGGAGCTCTTGCTGGAGGAACAGGTATTTCTATCAATGAACTCAAACCAATTCACATATAAAATGTCTGAATTGACTCACCAGGGGTGAAGATACTCAGGAGTTGATGGAGAGAAAAAAGATCCAGTACTCAGACTCATGGAAGCTTAGGGCCCTGTCATCTACTCCTTCCTCTTATGAAAAACACTGTCTAGTGTTTCTGCCAGATACTTTTCACATTTGTTTATACTCAAATGGGTTGCTTGATATTTTAAATCACCTTATCTAATACATATTTATGCATATATGTATACATACTTATGCATGTGTGTATGCATACGCATACTTTTAGATGACTTTCCTTTGAGTTTATAAAACTAAATTTTATTTGCTACATACTGTCTGCTAAAGTAGTATATATTTATGTTTCTTCTTAAGGAAGGGCTTTAAATTTATACATTTGACAACTTGGATTATAGGCAGTTCTCAGAAACAAGATTTAAATGTTATTTCTCTTAGATCTGGCTTCAAAATAGAGTTAAAATTTTGTTGAAATTCTTGTTTTTTAATTAACAAATAATTAGGCATGTTCTTGGGCTCCATAGTGATACCACACATATAATGTACAGTGTTCTTAAAATTGCCTTAGAGAGTTACTTACATGCCATAGGCTTTGGAAAGAGATTACTGATTTTTTGGGGGGGTGGGGGGGTGATTATAAGTCAAATATATTTTAAATAAAGGTGAAATTAACCTTAATACTGAGATTAAATTAATATTGATTAAGTGCCCTTTTTGTATCAGGTACATCTTTCATACATAATTTCTACTGCTGCCTTGTGAGGTGGTTACTTTGCTTTGCCCTGGAGTCAACAAGCATTTTTGAAGCTCTTCTATGTACCAGGCTGTGTTATAGGGCTGGGTTCAGTGTGAACAAATAGGCAAGGTCCCTATCCACCGGGGCTCTCAGATTCAGTGACAGGCCAGGCTCACGCAGCTGGGGCCCAGGTTCCGCAGCTCCTGATTCGACTCCTTCAGTGATCGCGCATGGTCTTCTGCAGGATGGTACCTGCAGGTGCTTAGGAGGTAGCACATCCTTGTCTTCCTCTTTCCTCAAGTGCGATACCAAAATGAAAAGAAAATACCACAGGTCCTGCAGTTTCTATTTACCAACAAAAGCAAAGGCTGGACTACCTTTGCTTTTGTTGGTAAAAAGATCAAGGACAGAACATTGCCTTTAAACATTAAGGGTTTTCAAATGTAAAGTATTATTGATAGTTTGAGACTTAGTTTTATTTCAGTAGAAGCTATTTCGGTCTCTGTATGTTGTAATTCCTTTATAGTAGGGTTTTCATGCTCTTTTAAAGATGCCCTAACGTATGTATGTGTGTGTTTGGAGAATAGTCCTAATGGTTGTATTTTATAACCCTGTTGCATTTTTAGCATGCCGTCTTCAAGAATATTATAACAGACATAAGCTGTAAGCAGGCATAGTACCCAGTAGTTGTCATGAGTGATCAAGTTAGGCTGTAACTTGCACCAGCTCAGGATTATTTGAGGGACTAATGCTGTTTTTTGTCTTCATTTTCCCTCTTCCTGTTAATCCCTTACCTGTTCTTTCAATATTCTTTATAATTCAATCCAAGAATGAAGAAAGGCAAGAGGGAAAGCGAAACTTGCTGATTGGCATAGCTGTGTTTGTCAACACTCACATCAATTTGATTTGAATTAAAACTGCTAAAAAGAGGCTTGAGGATTAGCTGTGCCTAACAAATATTCCCCTTCTCCCAGTCACACATCTGATTGAGGGCTGACAGGTGTTACCAGTACTCCAAAGAGAATTCTAAGGCAGGTAAGCAGGCAGCAAGTTTACAGACCTTTCAGATGTTTTCTCAGGAGCTGCCTGTTACCAGCTTTGCAAATTTGGGCAGATTTGAAATTGTCACTTACTTTCTGCCTTAGTTATCCGATCTATTGTACCTCTGGCAGCTTTATTGAATTTGTGCCAGGTCGTAAAATAACACTGTCTTGGAATTATTTCAGGCCAGGTGTGGTGGCTCATGCCTATAATCCCAACACTTTGGGAGGCTGAGGCAGGAGGATCACTTGAACCCAGGAGTTCAAGACTGGGCAAGACCCTGTCTCTACAGATAATTTTGTTTTTTAATTAGCTGGGCGTAGTGGCATGCACCTGTGGTCCCAGCTACTTGGGAGGCTGAAGCAGAAGGATTGCCTAAGCCCAGGAGGTAGAGGCTGTAGTGAGCCATGATCACGCCACTGCACTGCAGCCTGAGTGACAAAATGAGACCCTGTCTCAAAAAAAGCAGGGGGCAAGGGGTGAGGGGTAGAAATTATTTCAGTTATTCTTTCACATCAAGCTGAAACCATAAACTACCATAGATTTATCTGAAACTCCAGCCTGTGTGAAAGTTTACAAGTAACTCTGTCCTGTATTTTAGAGGCAGTAATTAATACTGTTAGCTTAAAGTAGGCTGCAACATTGAGCTTTGAATAATGAGGTGGAATGTTTAGGTACCGTACCCTGCCTTTCCATTTGTGAAATTCTCATCATTCTAAGTATGCATAGGACTAAACTGAGTTTTCAAAAATATTTTTAATACTCACAGTGTTCCATGGTGATTTGCTCTGAATCCTTCGTAAAGATATTTAGTGTCAGCTTGATCAAGTCAGCATATTGCTATCTTTATCAGTGGCTTTGGTTTCAACATTATATACTTTCTGTAACTTTAGTGCAAGAAAAACTAATAATATTTATTTTAGCGCTTACAACATGCCAGGCACAGTTCTAAGTCCTTTATTGTGTTAATGTTAATACATTTAATTCTAACAGCCTATGAAATAGATACTGTTACTAATGAGGAAACTAAGGCACAGAGAGTTTAAGTGATGTGCCCAAGGTCTCACAGCGGTTAAGTAGCAGAGCCAAGACATAAATCAAGACATTCTGGCTCTTGGAGTTTAGGTCTGGTAAAAGAATGTTAGTAACCCTTCGTTCCGTCTCCTTTGCTATGCCTAGAGGTATCTGCACTTCCATGTACGACAAACGCTCCGGGAAATGGAGAGCCAGTTGCCAGCCCACATGTGGTTACCTCACACCAATCAAAAGTGACAGTGGAGAGGTGAGTTTTCACTGACATCCATTGAAGTAAAGCATTACTGTTTTTACCCATCAGCTCCACCAGAATTTCAAAGACTTCACTCACATTATTTGGCGGGCTGCATTGATTTTTGGTTGAGCTAGTAATTCTGTACTCCAAGAAAGTGGAAGTATCTTTTTTTTGAGTCTTTAAATGTGATGGTGATGATGGCTGTTCCAAGAATATTACTACAATTGGCCATGTGCAGGACTCATTCCTGTAATCACAATACTTTGGGAGGCTGAGGAGGGAGGTTTACTTAAGGCTAAGAGTTCTAGAGCAGCCTGGGTAACATAGCAAAACACCATCTCTACAAAAAAAAAAAAAAGTAGAAAAAAAATAGAAAAACTAACCAGACGTGTTAGTGTGTGCTTGTAGTCCCACCTTAGGAGGCTGAGGTAGGAAGATTGCATGAGCCCAGCAGGTCAAGGACACAGTGAGCCAAACTCATGCCACTGCACTCCAGCCTGGGTAACAGAGTGAGTCTCAAAAAAACAATGCAAAAAAAAATTGCAAGTAATAATCTGTTAGTTTTCTTTGTATATATTTAGCCTGATCTGGACCATATCCACGTTGTTTAATGGTATATAACAACTGCATTTTAGCCATACATAATTAATACTGTTAGCGAGGTGCAGTGGCATGCACCTAGAGACCCAGCTACTCAGGAGGCTGAGGTGGGAGGATTGCTTGAGCCTGGGGAATCAAGGCTGCAGTAAGGTGTGATTATGCCACTGCCCTCCAGCCTGGGCGACAGAGTGGGACCCTGTCTCAAAATATATTTTGCAAATATATATTTTGAAAATATATTCAAATATACATTCATATATGTGTGTGTGTATATATATATATATATATATATATATATATATATATATATGAATAGCAGATACAAGGAGCAGTCACATTGCTTAGTGTTCCACCCAAGAAAGAGCCCCAGGGCTGTAATCCAGACCTTGTTAAAGAGGATATAACTGTTACTCATTGGATGCCAGAGAAGTTGCTATGGTTTCTTGCCATCAGAGCTTGCCAGAGATCCACCCTCTAGAGTGCTGTTCCCTGGGAAGTGTCTCCCCAGAAGCACTCTACCATGAATCTGCCCAGTGGAGTGCTGAGGGGAGGCTGCTGGCCACCGTGCACTGCAGGAGCCAGGCACTGGGAAAGGCAGGTGTATGCTAAAGAAGCCTGCGGAGCAAGCAGACGCCAGCCAGGAAGCAAAACTCTCCTGCAGTGTTGCTTCAGCAGTGGCAAAGGATCATCATTTAATGGGCCCAGATCCAGCTTCACAGAACAGGGACGATGGGTAAATTTGGAGCTAAGAGGCAATAAATCAATAACTAACACATTTACCTTATCTCTAAAGACGCCTTCTTCCGCTGTGTGATTATTTTCTTCGTATTTCTTTAAGAGATTCTTCAGCATGGGGTTGAGGAAAAAGAGCTTCAGAGCCAAAAGTTCCAGGCTGGATCCCTAGTTTACCTTGGAGAAGTTCAGAAATTCTGGGATTAACCTACTTAATTAAGTCTTAGTTTTCTCATCTGGACATGGAGATGTTTTCCACACAAAGTATTGGGAGGTTCAGTGAAATGGTGTCTGTGAAGGAGTTCTGAAAACTGTGTTGTACTATACAAATGTTACATATCATTATCCTCCTAAAATGAATGCAGTGTCCAGAAAACACACAGTACACTAGGTGTAGCTGCAGTGTGAATGTAGAATAATGCTTTTGGTTTGTTCCTGGTATCCCATCTTCTCCTGCCTAGCATTTTATTGGCTTTTTTTTTAGCCATCAAAACACAAGGAATCAGTATCACCAAGGAACAGTTTGCAGTGATTCCAAAATGTCTTAACCTCCATTGTGACTGATCGTTCTCCGTCTTTTAAGGATCGCTCAGCTGACAGTTTTCTAAACCCGCTGTTTTTACAGACTGCCTACCTTGTCACTCATTTAATGATTTTTCTCTTTGTTCTTGAGGGACAATTTTTAGGACATGAATTTCTAAGGATAAACATTATCTGCATACTTAAATTTTATCCTGCTTGTCTTCCGATTATTATGAAACTAATCCTAGCACTGATCCCTGGGGCTCTCTGCCACTTACACTCTTCCATTTAGAGAAGGGCTTGCTTATTCCTAACTTTATTTTATTTTCATTTTATTTCATAAGACAGGGTCTTGCTCTGTCACCAAGCCTGGAGTGCAGTGGTGCGAGCATGGCTCACTGCAGCCTCTACCTCCCGGCTCAAGTGATCCTCCTACCCCAGCCTCCTGAGTAGCTGGACTACAAGGCAAGCCACCACACCCAGCTAATTTAAAAAATATATATTTTTATAGAGATGAGGTCTCCCTGTGTTGCCCAGGCTAGCCTCAAACTCTTGGCTTCTGGCCTCAAGCAGTCCTCCAGCCTCAAGCAGTCCTCCCACCTTGGCCTCCTGAAGTGTTTGGATTACAGGCATGAGCCACCACACCCAGCCTATTCTTATCTTTACTCTCCATCCCCAGAGTTTCCCATTCATGAATAAACATTCCCTTTGATGCAATGGAAACTCAAGTTTTTAAACAGTTTTACATCTGAAATCCTGTTAAAAACATTAAACGACCAATCACATCCATGAATATTTCCTTTCACTCCTAGTTTCAAATCAACCTTAAAATGCTTATAAAATCTTTGGTTTTCATCCCAGTGCATTCTTTTTAGTGAAGCATTTCCTGATCCTTGTGATCAGTCAGCATCTTTATTAAATACCCTACTCTGTACCTCAAGTAGAGTTATAGATCCCTCTAGCTTGCCCACTGTGAATTAAAGCACTGATCAATGGAAATGCTCAAAGACCCTCTCAAAGATCATGCTGTGGGTGATACTCTGTGAAAATCCATCATGACAGATCATGCAAGTATAGTGGTAGAATTTGTTTTTACTAGAAAACTCCACTGCTCAGAATGACTAGCTTTTAGTTGAGATTGAGAAAGAAGTAGCACTTCTCCTAATGTCTTTAGTACCTAATGCATTGTAAATAAATGAATGCTGTGAACTAAATTATATTTTCCCCTCTCCACCTTGATATACATCAGCAAACTGTCTAGCAGTACCCCAGGAGGATGGTGACCCCCTAACATTACTTTTCCCAGCAGCTAGGACTGAGATCCTTCGTTAGAGAACAGCTCTGTACCAGAAGCATCCTGAACCCTACTCCTCACCCTACTCCTGAGTGAGACACCTGGCTCCTTTGCCCCAGAGCCATTTTTCTTGCCCATCTCCTTTCCTCCTAACAGGTCCCCACTGACATTAGTTAGAATGGAAAAGAGTTTGACTTATCACAATTCTGGCCAGCATTTAAAGGTGTCAAGAGATATGTGAATATGCCAAGTGTGGTGGCTCATGCCTGTAATCCCAGCACTTTAGCCGATCTAGGCAAGCAGCTGGCTTGAGCCCAGGAGTTCAGGACCAGCTGACAACATGGCGAGATCCCGTCTCTACAAAAAATACAAATATTAGCCGAGGGCAGTGGCATGCATCTGTAGTCCTGGATACTCGGGAGGATCGCCTGAGCCTAGGGAATTGAAGCTGCAGTAAGCTGTGATCGCACCACTGCTCTCCGGCTTGGGCAACAGAGTGAGACCCTGTCGCAAACTAACAAAGAAATATATGAATATATGTTCATAACATGGATTTTATAAAATTTTATTAATAGATACATTTTCCTATATGAGATATACGAAGTTTATAAAATACTTGAAATGTATCTTTATGAAATATGTGAATATTATATATGCCCTTGAGCATATCATTCTCTCAAAAGCCATGTTTGGTTCTTGAGAGAGAGTACTTATGGAGGGACGCTCCCACAGAATTGAGGAAAGTATTTGTTCATGATTAGGAAACTTGCTTTGGAACAGGAAAGAAAGGATACAGATCCATGTGAGTACGGGTCAGGAGAGGACAGGGCGAATATCAGAATGGGAACGGAGGAAGTTATCTGCCGTTTCTCAGGTCATTCTGAGGTGTTCTTCCACGCCCAGCTGAGAATCTCTAGTCCAGAGGCTAAGAAGCTCTGTTGCCTCTACAGCTACTGCCTTACTCTCCTCATACTCCAGAAGATATTTTATGATTGTTCATAGCCCTAGGGCAGCTGTCTCCTTAGCTTGTTCCCCCTTTTTTAAAATAAGCAGTTTTTGGTAATTTTGGTGTTTGACCCAGTCTTTTTCTTCCAAATCTTGAGTTCATCATTACTCTTAGTTTGGCCTAAAGGAAAAGTAACGTTCCCAAGCCCCCGTTGGTCACACAGGAAGAGATGTATCCCTTTTAATTTAAAAGTTACTTAAGTTAATGAATAAATATTAAGAAAAAAATATGGTTCTGGCTTTTATAAGCTGTGTGGACTACAGATTCCTGCCAACGTGCCAACTTCTCCCTGTACACATTTTGGACTGGAGCAAAGTGTGGAGTCTTCAGAAGTCTTACATCAGCCTTCAACCTTCAGAAGGTAGCTGAAGACAGGGAATTCAAAAGCTGGTGCTCTTATCCTGAGAGGACACATAGATCCACGGATCCATAATCCCTAACCCCAGTACTTCAGTTTAAGTTTCATAGTGTCTACCAGTCCCAATGTCCCCTGAACATTTCGTGATTTGTCATCCAGTGCATATGGCACAAATTATTCGTCTAACTGCCAACCATGAGAATGGGCAGTGGTGGGAGGGGAAAATGAAATCTGGTTCTGGCTCAGGCCCGAGGTTAGCCATTGCCTTTATGACTTATTAGCACACACAGGCCTGGAAGGTGACAGGTTAAGGTTGCCAAGGAAAGGGGGCTTCCTGTTTTTCATCCTTTGCCAGAACTTCTATGTAAATTCTCTCTGGATTAAGAACCAAAATTGTTTCCCTGGTTACAGAAAGGTTATTGGTGATAGGCAAGTACAGGAAGAGGGATGTGGCAGCCCAGACACTTAGAACAGCAGGTGTTAGGCATGCGTGTGCTCGTGGGACTGGGAGGGGTGGCATGCATGTGCACGTGTGTCTGACTCTACTCTTACGCAGACTTATGCCTAGTGGCCTCACCTTCCCTTTTGTTAAAATAGCAGAAAGTCATCGTCATACTGTATAATCTTTCTCTATAAAATTTTAGGTTATTTTACAAATAATATTTTCAGTGTATTCTGCAGTGCCTTGTGAGACACTTAGGACAGGCATCTTTATTTTTTCCATAAAAAAAGGTTTAATAATTTTTAAAATGTATGAATATTCAAATCAGAAATGCTTTAAAATGTGTTCAACAAAATCAATACTTCTCACTCAGTAGAGAAAGTAAACTGTTTTGGCCGAATGTGGTGCTGGATCACATGCCTGTGATCCCAGCACTTTGGGAGGCCGAGGTGGGCAGATCACTGAGGCCAGGAGTTTGAGACCATCCTGGCCAACACGAAGAAACCCTGTCCTTGCTAAAAATACAAAAATTAGCCAGGCGTGGTTGTGTGCACTTGTAGGCCCAGCTATTCGGGAGGCTGAGGCACAAGAACCACTTTAACCCAGGAAGCGGAGGTTGCAGTGAGTTGAGATTGCATCACTGCACTCCAGCCTGGGCAACAGAGTGAGACCCTCTCTCAAAAAAGAAAAAAGAAAGCAAACTATTTCTTCAATAGGGTGAAAAAAGCAAAGTATTTTTTAAAAGCAGTGGAAAGGTTGTTAGCATTGTTTTACAATTTGAGAAGATAAACTGACCTGCTAATAATATCCAACAGGTGGCATTACTAAGACTACAGGTAATTTGTTGAGCATTGAACAAGTTATGAAGCTTGCACATATATGTGTACTGCTGCAATCAAATAAAATGGTAAAATTAATCTAGCCCTCATTTGACACATAGGCATTATTTGGCTACATTGTAAAGCATAATAAGAAGCATGTAACATAAGGGGCTGCCAGTCTGGTTGGAGAGAGTGACAATCTAAGACAGACTGTAGAAGATTAAGTATTTGGGGCCAAGTAAGTATATCTCAAAAATAAATCCAAGATATAAAGCATGAATTCGTAAGGATCAAGATGAGGTGAGAGATTTATGGGGCAAAGATAAGAAGATTGATCTTCAAAAATTTATGAAATTATGCAAGTGCTTTAGGAGGCTGGAGATATCTAGGAAGTGTGCAAAATGACTTAATGAGAAAAACGCAAGACCAGAGTTTAAGAGGTCGTGTATTTAGCCTTAACTGTCTCTCGGTGGTTGTGTGACTTTGTGCAAATTCCTCCAAATTATAATCCCTTCATCTTTATCAAATGTATGTAAAAATGCCTGCAGCAGAAATCATTAAATGTGTAGAAATGCTGCTGCTGCTGATTTGTTTCTATTAATGATCTGCTATAATTGGTAAATTGTTTTATTTGATAACTTTTGTAACAAAAGAACAGATTTAAAAATGTTTTGTGGTTGTTTTAGAGACAGGATCTTACTCCATAGCCCAGGCTGTAATGCCATGGCGTCATCATAGCTCACTGATGCCTCAAACTTTTAAGCTCAAGTGATCCTCCCACCTCAGCCATCAGAGTAGCTGGGACTACTGGTGTGTGCCACCACACACAGCTAATTTTTTTATCTTTTGTAGAGATGGGGTCTTGCTATGTTTCCCAGACTGATACTGAGCTCCTGGCCTTGAGCAGTCCTCCCGTCTCAGCCTCCCAAAGCTCTAGGATTATAGGCATGAGCCGCTGTGCCTGACCTAGATTTTTTAAAGTAAGAATTTAAAATACACTACATTTTATTTTATTAGTAATGATGTGACTCATCAGTCTGATTTTTTTTTATTATAGATTTATAGAATTATTCATTATAGAACACTTTGGTTTTCCTAATAATGTGCTTTCCAGTATTAAGACTAATTTATTTCTATTTTTATTTTTCAAATTGCCTAGCACTCCCGACTTGGAAAAACAACCAAATGAAAATGGAGTATCTGTTCAGAATGAAAATTTTGAAGAAATTATAAACTTACCCATTGGATCTAAACCATCCAGATTAGATGTCACCAATAGTGAGAGCCCAGAAATTCCTTTGAATCCGATTTTGGCCTTTGATGATGAAGGGACACTTGGGCCCCTGCCTCAGGTAGATGGTGTCCAAACACAACAGACTGCAGGTAAGCTTGCCTCCAACTCCCTTCTGTAGTCATCAGAAATATCTGACACCAGGAGGACACGAACTGCTGCCTTCTACAGTGTGATTGTGGTAACACTTTGTTCTTCAAAGGACCAAGTAAGACACAGTGGAAAAGATTGTGCCTGGCTCACAGAGATTGAATTTTGAGTTGGATTGGACAACTTCTAAGGCCTCTCCTATTCTCTCAGTCACTGCAGAAATCCAGTTGGCAGCACCCACTGGGTGTCCATCAGCCTCCCTGCACAGAGCAGCACCCACTGCCCAACATCACACATGGTCAGAATGTGCTTTGTAGAAAGACAAGGCTGCATCCCCATAACCTATGGACCATCTGGCCTAGTGCTGCCCACTGGAGAAAGATACGAGTTTTTTCCGTCTTTCTCAGGTCTTCATATATTTGAAGACTGCCGTCATGTTCTCCCACCATTTTGCTCTCATATGGGTTTGGCAACCTGGGTAATAAATTATTGTCCTTTTAAAATGTGACATGATGGATTCTTACGATTTAGGTGATGAAACTAGTTCTCTGAATGGGATCACACTGGGTCTAAGGATCTTTCCTTGTTAAATGATTTTGTTGCTGTTGAAACTGCCTGTGACTTTATATCGTATACAGTGTCTCTTAGACCCACACTTGACCTGAAGTCTTTGTGCAAAAAGAACAATCAGGACCCAAAGAAATAAGGAGTAATATCAAATATTACTAACTCAATGTTCATAGCAGCTCAGCAACTCAATCCCGTCAGTCTCAGGAATTTGCAGGATAATGTCAACTCCCTATCCCTTCAAACCTGTTTCAGTTTAGTTGACATCTCTTCCTTGCAGATGACTTTCATGTATTGACCAGCATCTCTTTATACTTACTATGAAAAGAACTGGCCAAATTCAGGATATGCAGATGAAGACAGTATAGAATTATTTGTGGGCAAGTTGTTTTGCCTTTTAGATTTCATCAGTCAATCTGTAATAAATCAACTTTTAATGGGGTGAAATAGCCAATGTGAACCACCCATCCAAAGGAAGCCACTCTTCTCTTCTCCTCTAGTGTACTGACCTTGGAAGTGGAATTTCACTTTAGTGAATGAACTCCACTTTTCTAGGATTTGAAAGGAGGTTGCAAGGGCCCTCCCCTGTCTGACTTTCTGATTCTTAAGTTTTTGGAAACAGTCCAACTAATGGTATGTTGGTGGAAACATGCCCAGTGCAGCTTCCTGCTTATGTTACAGATTTACAGGAAGGGAAAGAACTTCCAGATGATTTATCAACATTTATTAAACCTTCCAACATGTTTAGAACCCTAAGCATTGGGTACTGAGGATACAAGAGAAAATGAATGTTTAAACCCCTAACCAAGAAAAGTACAATCTGTGTATGCCACTTGGGAAAATGAAGGCTATGGCCTAAGCTGATGTAAAGAGAAGAACATGTGTTTCCTATGAGTAACAGAATTCACCTAAATATAAGACTGTGAATCCTAACAAAATTGCCTATTCTTATGTAAGTGTATTTAACAGTATAGTAAATTTTTAAAATTTCAGATATTACTATAGTATTCTTGAAGTAAGATTTTAGATTTCATATTAACCTGTTCTTTTTCTGTCTCTTCATCTAGAAGTTATATGAGTATTTCTTCTGAAGAACCAAAGCTGAAATTTAATGAGAATTTCTACAATTAATGGAATTCCTTTCATGCTATAAAGGAGCATCCCCTCCTCCAGTTTTCTAAAGAGTTCTTGACCGTCATTTTGAAAAGATTTATTAAAACTAACTAAAGACAACAGATGATAGCTTTTCTAATAATTTTCATCAATAGAAAAAAGGAAATACTTCTCATTCTTCAATACTTTCAAATGGCTTTTTCCAGTGTGCTCCTTCTTAGCAAATCAATATTTTTCTGCATTCTTTAAAAGACAAGAGCATTTGGCTGTAAAAGAAATGGGCTGACTAAGCATGATTTTTTTGGTCTTAAAAGCTTAACATGTAAAATTGGCAAAAAAAAAAAAAAAAAAAAATTTACCTTTTATAATATAATACTTGAAAAATAAGTACCTCTTTGCTCTACAAGTAGAATGAATAGGGGAAGAGTTTAAAACTGTTTGTTTAAATATTATTGCAAAGAGCTCTATTTGTAGAGGCAAATTATAGGCAGATTACCAGGTTCTTATAAATACAACTTGTACATGGACGTTCTGCAAACTAAGCTGTCACATTTTTCTTGCAACTCCTTTTGCAAAAGCATACTAAAATGTTTTAAAATGTGAAAAAACATTATTTTTTCAGAGCAAGAAAATAATTTACTGTTCTCTTAATGTATTTATAAAGTTTTTCCATATGAACTAATCAAATAAGTTAGAACAATGTGACAACATTACAAATTTAATTTGTTAGATACATTCCTTCTAATGTTACATGAGAGAATGTTACTGATGATTCAGGGCTATTTCTGAAGTCTGTATGTTGCTGCTGTCCCCGGTGATGGTGGACTTATCTTTGCCTTACCTGATTACGAATTATGTTGGGGAAAATAAAGATGTAATATTTCTTTAAATAAAAAAAGAATTTGGTTTTGCTCGTTTAAGAGCAATGAAAAACATGATGGAATGTTGACTCTGTTTGGCACACAGGACACGGCCCTTCATGGAAGTCCTTGTTCTGCGTGGCATCTGTCAGCTTTCACCTTTCATTCTTATTCTTCAGTTTTGCTGCTGAGCCTGGCTGTATAAACTTGCACTTTCGTTTGCTAATATAAATTCAAATTTATTTTACCGTATTAGAGACGACTAATGATTAAATGTAGAAGAAGAGGGTGCACATGTTTTTACATGGAGTGTTAAAAGTAAATTTATACCACTGTAATGTGCAGGTTTTATTAAAAGAGAAATTGGTTAAACTGCTAGGTTGAATGAGACTTTATCTATTGGACTTTTTTTTTTTAATCCAAGCATATGGTCTTTAGTAACAGCTTGTAATTTGTTAAAACACTCATTTGGGGGTTTTGCCTATTTTCAGTTGTCCATGTACACAGTCATTATATTAAAAAAGAAATCTGTTCAACAAAGTTGTTTTATTTGTTTAAATCAACCTAGCATGAAACACCAAATAAAATGTTGACATAGTTTTTCTTTTAGGTTTCTCATATGTTATAACTTAACTCAGATTGATTCTTTAGTCTTCAAATTGTCCTTCATTTAAATCAGTGACATTTTCCCAGCCTCCTGTTGATTTAGCATATAGGATAGCTTTATTTAAAATTTAGAGCAGTAGGTCTGTTTTGGCTGTTTTTCTTTTTCATTTATGTTTTCAGACTTTTGCAATCATTAGCAAACTGAAAGCCTTCTAAGTAATCAAGTTTTCATTCGAAGTGGTATAAAATTCTTAATTATATTGTGTTCAGAGCAGCGCTGCCAGGGAATGATCCTGACCTTTACAATGGCTGGATTGCTTTTCGGCAAGCACTTGGAAAATCTGTATTGACTGACAGACCTTAAAGAAGTCGTCAGTATTCACACTACATTAAGTGGAGGCGCTCAGGAATCAAATATGCCCCTCAGCATGAAATGAGAGTGAATGGGCTTTTAGTTTCCTTTCTACACCATTGCAAACTACCTAGGCCAATTTAGTCACCAATCACAGGGCCATTTGGTGGTACCTCTAGCTATTACAGGAAGATAGGGCTTGTATGTGTCCTCCCTCCTATATAACCTCACCACCTCGTCGTGTTTACAATAAAAGCAAATCTAAAACAGTTATCTTACGTGACCAGTTTATTAGCAAGCAGGGCTTCTGGAAAGCTTGGGAAAGTTCCTTCTCTGCTCTTAAGTAACCCCACAAACACCTTGACTAAAGGTTTACAGTGAAGCAGAAGCAATGATATTCTGAAAGCAGAATTAAGAAACCTAATCGCCCGGTTGGATCAGGCAACAATCATAAATGTGTGTGGAGTCCTGGAGGGGGAAGGTACAGAAGCAAAGAGATCTCTAGTCCTGAGGAAATATCAGAAGTCATTATTTTGCAGGATCTGTCAGATTCTTACACTTCATTGCATGCATTTTGCCTCTGAAAGTGTAGACAACCACCTACTTTTCAGGCTGTGTTCACTGATGAAAAATTACTATAATATCCCTTATGCCGATGAACACTCTGGCATATATTTAGGTAAGTGTTTAAAGCATCTGCCTAGCCACCTGGTTGGGGTGCTTCAAATAGTATGTAACTTACCCTCAGAACAAGATTGAAGTTAAATTACACAGCACATGTATATTACACAGTTTATTTAAAGCATTTTAAAGTAAATTATTGCATAAGAAGTTAACAGTCAACAATAAATTCTTCCATCCTTTGTTTTACTTTTTTTAAACCTGATTGAAATGGACTATTGGTCTACATCCAATGTTAAATGTTCTGTGCATTGAACATTTAAAGGCATGGTGGGGCTGGCTTCAGTGACTTACACTGTAATCCAAGCACTTTGGGAGGCCAAGGCAGGAGGATCGCTTAAGGCCAGCCATTCAAGACTAGCTTGAGCAACATAGCAAGACCCCCTGTCTCTACTGCCAAAAGAGAAAAAAAAAAAAAAAAAAACATGATGGAATAGCTATTGGATCAGGTTACAAAAAGCAATTTTTAAAAATAAGCTAACATCTAAGAAACATCATTTTGCCTTTACTCCCTCCCCCAAAATCCTGTTTTTACTCAGTAAACACCTAAGCCCACTCGAAAATGTTCTGGATTGTCATTTTCTCACATCCTTTAGCACCTCCTTAGTTTGGGGGAGGCGATCTGAAGGCCTTGCAAGAAGTGGGAGAGAAGAAGACCAGCATGTGAATAGAAGGGACAGGGTTTTTTTGGTTTTTTTTGTTTGTTTGTTTTTAAAGACAGAGTCTTGCTCTGTCACCCAGACTGGAGTGCAGTGGCACAATCTTGGCTCACTGCAACCGCTGTCTCCCAGGTTCAAGCGATTCCCCTGCCTTAGCCTCCCGAGGAGCTGGGACTACAGGCGTGCACCACCACACCCAGCTAGTTCTTTGTATTTTTTAGTAGAGACAGGGTTTCACCATGTTGGCCAGTATGGTCTCCATCTCCTGACCTCATGATCTGCCTGCCTCAGCCTCCCAGAATGCTAGGATTACATGTGTGAGCCACTGTGCCCGGCCTAGAAGGGTCAATTTTATTATAAATATTTTGTTAGTAATTAGTTCCTTGGTGACTCTCAATTGGATTATATTCGTTTGATTAAAATTTGAGAGATAAAAAGTAATTTTAGAAACTAAAAAAATACAAAAATTGGGCATGGTGGTGCGTGCCTGTAATCCCATAGGTGCTCTGGAGACAGGCACGAGAATCTCTTGAACCCAGGAGGTGGAGGCTGCAGTGAGCCGAGATCATGCCACTGCACTCCACCCTGGGCAACAGAGTGAGACTTTCTCAAGAAAAAAAAAAAAAAAAAAAAAAACTAATGCAAAGATTTATAAAGTTCTAAAGAAGTTCTAAAATTCTGTTTGAAAATATACAGGTCAGGTGTCATGGCTCATGCCTCTAATCCCAAAACTTTGGGAGTCCAAGGTGGGAGGATCGCTTGAGCCCAGTAGTTTGAGACCAGCCTGAGTAACATGGAGACCCTGTCTCTACAAAAATTAAAAAATGAGCCAGGCATGATCACACATGTCTGTGGGTCTCAGTCACTTGAGAAGCTGAGATGGGAGGATCACTTGAGCCCAGAAGGTTGAGGTTGCAGTGAGCTGTGATTGTGCCACTGCACTCCAGCCTGGGTGACAGAGCCAGGTCCTGTCTAAGCAAACAAAAAACTAAAAATTAAAGAATACACTAAAAAAAGGACTGACAATCACTTTTGAATTACTGGATCTCTAATTACCTTGTGGAAGAGTAAAAAGAGAGGGTCAGAAGGCAAGATGCTAATGCTGGAAGCAATAGAAAAATGAAGAGCCAGTATTACACTTAGGTGGTTAAATACCAGGTTTGCCAGTATTAACCATGGGAAGCTTGGTAAATGACTTGTATTCTCCATATCTGAATATTTTCATTGCTAAGTGGGAGAATAATACTCATCTCATGGGGTTTTCTTAATTATCAAGATTGAATAAAATGAGTATAAAGTTTCTCAGTAATTTTTCAATAAATATTAAAACTTCTGTATTTAAGCCTGGGCATGGTCGCTCACACCTGTAATCCCAGCACTTCGGGAAGCCAAGGCAGGCGGATCACCTGAGGTCAGGAGTTCAAGACCAACCTGGTCAACATGGCAAAACCTCATCTCTACTAAAAATATAAAACTTAGCTGGGCATGGTGGTACACATCTCTAGTCCCAGCTACTTGGGAGGCTGAGGCGTGAGAATCACTTGAACCTGGGAGGCAGAGGTTGCAGTGAGCCATGATCGCATTACTTCATGCCAGCCTGGGTGACGAGCAAAACTCCATCTCAAAGAAGAATATTTTGTGTTTAGTTTGAGATACTTGTGGAAGACAAGGCCTCTGAGAGGCCAAAGAGTGCCTGGAATCTGCCCCTGTAAGTGGGATTTTCACTCTAATAGTGGCATTGAATGTCGTTAGTCTTTTATTTTTAAGTAAGATGCCCATTCTAGGTAGTAGTATACCAAGCAAGTTAAATGTATGAACTGTTTTCTTCAGGACAGTATTGCAAGTTTAGAATTTGTAATTATTAAGTTGCTACCATATCACTATTTAATTTCACAATCACTTTCCTTTCCATCTCTCCCTAAATGTTTTCTTTCCCAAAAGAATTTTCATTATTTATATTTTCACTTATTTGGAGGCTTTTTTGACATCCTTTGACACAATTAATTACCTTGTTGGCTGCAAATACAGGGATAGTAAACTGCTTTTCCAGAAATTAGTTGACACTGGCCAGCCTCCAGGAGGCGCTACCGAAAGCTGAAGCAGTGAGAAGTTTCTAAAGCCGTTTCCAAGAGGACCAGGAGGTGCATCTTGTTCCAGCTGTGTGTAATGACTCCTCCTCTGCAAGTGAAGCTGCCTTACCAAAAGGTGGTATCAGAAGAGATGGGGCCAGGCACGGTAGCTCACACCTGTAATCGCAACGCTTTAGGAGGCCAAGGCGGGTGGATCACTTAAGGTCAATACCAGCCTGGCCAACATGGTGAAACCGCATCTCTACTAAAAATACAAAACTTAGCAGGGCATAGTGGCGCACATTTGTAATCCCAGCTACTCTGGATGCCTAGACAGGAGAATCGCTCGAACCTGAGAGGTAGAGGTTGCAGTGAACTGAGATTGTGCCACTGCACTCCAGCCTTGGCGACAGAGCGAGGCCCTGTCTTTGAGACAGGGCATTGCTGTCTCAAATAATAATTATGTATGTGTATATATATATATATATATATATATATATATATATATATCGGGAAGGCAGGGATTTGGAGGCCCTTGTTTGATGGGAGGGTCAGGGCATCCTTTGGTGTTTCTCCTAGTTTCAGTCATCTTTCCACCTCAGCATGATTGGCAAGAATTTGCCTCACTCTGAGCTGTACCTGCCCTACACTGTCATTCATGCCGTCAACTGACATGACCTCTGGCTGGTGCAATATCAGTGTCCCAGGCTTTTGGGTTTGGGGAGGGCTGGAAAGGCAAGTGGGGTCCCAACATCAATGACTGGTATCATTTTGCCATGGTAGGAACAGTAGAAATAAAATGACACTCAAGGGCATTCTTAGTAACCTGTTCCCCCAGGCTGTACATCCCACATTGACGTATCTGAGGGCTCTTGTCAAAAGCCAGCCCAGAACCAGTAAGTGGTGGCCGGAAATGCCAGAGAATTAAAATCCCTGTGAAGCAGCTTTCAACCAGTGACAGAGTCTGTAAATATGGCCCCCGCTCCTGCCTGGGGTGTGCTAACTCTTACATGTATATTTACACTCTTGCCCAGAGCTGCTTCACCAGATCAAGTTTCTGTCCATCACAGTGCTAGCTGGCTTCGTAACACTTAATTATTTGGCTACATTTCCTTACTGAGGTTCCCTTTGCCTCCCAGATAAACTGCTTATACTCACATCCTCATCATAAGGTCAGCCTCCTGGGAAACCTGAACTGAGGACTATCAGGATAATTTCACAAAACAATTAGTATTTTACCTTTTAAAAATAACATCGCTCAGAATTTTTTTAAAAAATGAATAAATTTAACTTGAAAAACTCTTAGTGTTCTGTCATTTTGTCACAGATATGCAGCAGCCAGTGAATAATGTTTTCAGCATAATTTCAGTTCTTCTTGGATATAAATTATCACTGGTGAGTGTGTGTTCACTACCATGTGGCCATAAACCTGTGACCATCTGTTTCCTTCCCTACCCTTTATGTTCTGGCTGATAGTTCTCGGCTGCTGAATTCTGTTCCCTTCCTTCATACCTCTGTCCCTCTTCACAGCCCTGAAGTCTCTGATGGTGTAATCACTGCTAACCACTCAGCATTGCCTCTGTGCTGTGGCTGCCATGTCTGGAAGGACTGGAGTGTTGAGTTTGCAGCATTTTCTGAAAATCTCAAAAAAATCCAATAGGCAGTTCTAACAACATGATGAATTCAGAATGCCATGCAAGTTCTTTTTAGAATAATACATTGCTTTTATTACTCATAGAAATTGCTAGTCGTGGGTGGGGAATATGTTTTTTCATATATTCTCATAGGATTCAAATGGACGTGGTTAGGAAATCTGAATAGTTAATAAAATAAGACCTGTATTTTGTAAAGAAATGTAAAAGCTATTAAGATGTTACATTAAAATGCACTTAAGATGCCTAAAATGTACTCAGCAGCTTGTTACGGCTTGCATGTTGTAATTTTTATATCAAAATGCTTTCTTCACATTGGAAGAGAAATTTCCGTTACAAAATAGAAACATGATAGGTCATTTCAAAATAGTATTTTGTAGCTAATTTTTCAAATGTAAATTTGGAGCACTATTATAAACACAAAGATGACTCACCAGTTATAATATTTTAAGTATTCCAAATGTAAATATTTATAATATTGATATGAAGGTAATGTTTTTAGGAGTGGACATATAGGAAATACAAGGCCAAAAAATCTTAGAGGCCCATTTTCTCATGGAAAAATAATCTGTTGCTCATGTTTCCTCAACAGGAAGGAATGAAATGGAAATGTAGCAGAGTTTAAAAATCTCTCTGGAGAAATGCACTAGAGATGGAAATGGCATTTTATACTAAAGACATCAGCATTACTGTTAACTTCTAGGCTTCCTGCAAAGAATGGATGTTACCACTCTCTGCTTAACTCCTTGACTCTGTCCAGAGAAGGTTCATGTTTCCTTCAGGTCTCTCATCCAGGCCAGGAGCACACCTGCGTACATCTGTGCTTCACAGTCTAGAAAACCTGCTTCCCATAGCCCAGCCACTGCTGTCGGCCCCTGGCCTCCAGTTTAGGAGGAAACCATCTGTCCAAACGAAGACGCTGTCCTGAAGGCTTCCAGCTCACTGCTGCAGGTCCATGCTTATTCACTTGCAAACGCCATTCCCCCTGTTTCTTCCCTGCTGTGACACCCTCCAAGGCTGCAACTTTCATTCATAATGGATTCTTTTACACTTGGTCCACGTTCTCAACAACAATGGGACTAAAACCCAGAGGTTCACAGAAACTACAAAAGTCACCCTGAGACAGGCCAGTCTGCCCAGAGGTTGGCCTGCAGGACTGCTCACAGCATTTGGATGTCAGGCCTCAGCTACATCTCTGAAGCACAGGCGAAGGCGCCCTGGGGAAGGTGGAACACCAGCATCTCTACTGACGCTCTGGGGTCCTGCTGTCTGTCACACCCTGACTGTGCCACAGACCTTCTGTACTGTGTCCGTTTCCAGACAACCTAATACATCCTTCTTAAAAAGGAATCCTGAGTTACTCTCTTTTGGCATCAGGGAGAGAGAAAGGGGAAAAGTCTAAAATTTGGTTTAGGATTCAATCCATGCCTGTATGTTGCCCTGCCCCAACTCGGGACTCAAATCACCAAATCCTGGTGCTCACTGCAGCCTTGAACTCCTGGCCTCTAACAATCCTCCCACCTCAACTTCCCAAAGTGCGGGGATTACAGGAATGAGCCACCACACCCAATCTGATCAATCTCTTACCACCTAATGCATGGACCCTTGCTCAAGACCTTCTGTTGTTTCCCCATAGCTTTCAGCTCATGGAGGCCTTTAAAAGGAGATCCATCAACCGATTTTGACTCAAGATAGATGGATACTCATGATCTAAAAAAGGAAAACAAAAAAGATTACATAACATATAACACTTTCTTCCTTTTATATTCAACAGAGACTCAAAAAATGCATGTATAATTTTTGAATAGTCAGTTTTTTAATGTAAGTTAGTTTCTTTCTCTTATGTGGAGACATGAGTAATAAGAATGTTGTTAGGATTTGTTTTATCTCTAAGCTTTGATGCATTTTGAAGCTTAGTGGTAACTGCGTTTGCACATTTGTATCCTGGCCTACGGAGTTCTAGAAAATCTCCTATATTCTATAGAGAATACAATTATAATAGCTGTCATTCATTATATGTTTACTATGTGCTGGCCACTGTAGCTGAATATGCATAGCTCCTTTAATCCTATTGTGGTTATCCTCTGAGACTTAAAGAAGTCAAGGATTTTGTGAATGTTGCACAGCCCCTAAGTATGTGGCCAGGACTAGAGCCCATGTCTGTCTGCGTCCAGACCCCAAGTTTACAACCACTGCTCCATCTGTGATGTGACCTCCAAAATAAGTTCATTGAAATCCATGTGCTCTGCTACATATGAAGAGAATTATTGCTTTAATTAAACAGTCAATTCTTGGGGGGCGGGGGAAAGGAGCTGGCAGTTTTAATTAAACACAGAGAGACTGAACAAATAAGCAAATATGTTGGAGATAGTTGGAGTCAGGTTTCTCATTCTCAGACAGTGTAGTTAGAAATATGGAAAGAGGAAAGGCTAACATAAACCCCATAGTGTTGAACTGGCTTTGCAGGGATTGATGTGAATGCACAGTTTCTAACAGATTAATTTGTACACATGTGTGTATGCATGTATTTCTCTCTAAGCGCTGTGTACTGAGAGGGCCTAGAAGCAATGACGATCCCTAGGAATGAACATACGTAGGGCCGAGTTATTGGTTACTGAATAGCATCCTCCACTAAAGGAACCAGGGCTCTTTGGAGAAATGGCTGATGATAGACTGGGAGCAGGGAAAGTATAAGATGGATTTGGTCCATTTTATGTCCCAGAAAGTCAGAGAGTGTCCCCAAAATTATGAAAACTTGTCAAAATGACACAGGAACCAGTGCAATAGGTCTTCTAATAGCCAAATCTAGGACAAATTGAGCACCAAAATAATATTGGTAGTCATAGATTGTGACTCATTAATAAAAGACAATCTTTGAGGCCATACCGATATAATTAATACATGAATTAAAGAAGAGAAGAAGGAAAGGATCTAATTCACAATTAAATTCCAGGTAATAAATATAGAAAGAATAATGGAATTTTAAAATTACTTTTTGCAATTACACTAAAATTGATTCAGGCAATAATTGCCAATGAATTCCACAAATGAGTGAGTGAAAATTTGATGAGAAGCAACATGTGGATGTTGTCTTAAAGTACCTTTCCACAAAATACCTAACCTTTATTTCAGGCGTCCCCAAACTTTTCACACAGGGGGCCAGTTCACTGTCCCTCAGACCGTTGGAGGGCCGCCACATACTGTGCTCCTCTCACTGACCACCAGTGAAAGAGGTGCCCCTTCCTGAAGTGCGGCAGGGGGCCACATGTGGCCCGCGGGCCGTAGTTTGGGGACGCCTGCTTTATTTATTCAAAAAGCACAAAATACGTATGAGTTAACTTTAAAGTAAAGGAACTTGGTAAATATCATCTTAACCAATGGATAAATGTTAACCCTAGTCCTAGTCATGGAACAAAGACCCACGTGTGCCCTCTCATACAATACACTGAGAAAACATGGCATTGTGGTATTCTGCCAAAAATGCATAACCTGAATTTAATGATGAGGAGACGTCAGACAATCCCAAACTAAAGAGCATTTTATAAAGTAACAGGCTTGTACTCTTCAAAATGTTAAAACTGTGAAAGATAAGGAAAGACAGACATTTCCAGATCAAAAGTGACTTAATAAACAACAACAACAACAACATAAGATCTAATATGATACATACTTCTGGGATGGCTCCTTTGCCTATAAAAGACCATATTGGAACAAAAGGCAAAACCAATGAGGGTCTGTGAATTCACTGGTAATGTATCATTGTTAATTTTCTCATACTCAGTTGTACTCTCATTAGTTGGGAGACTGCTCTTATTAGGAACTACAGACTGAAGATTTTCTGTTTTAATTTTACTTTAAGTTCTGGTATACATGTGCAGAACATGTAGGTTTGTTACATACGTATACATCAGACTGAAGGGTTAAGGGGTATCAGGGTATGTCTGTAATCCTCAAATAACTTAGTGGGGAGTATATATAATATACATATATTATACAACATATATGTATGTGTATATATGCACATGAGGCCAATGTAAAAAGTTAACAACTGGCAAATTTGTGTAAAGGATATATGCAAATTCTTTGTGTTGTTCCTATAATTTTTCTATGAATTTGAAGTTACTTCAAAATACAAAGGTTTTAAGAAACCATATGCACACAAGTTTCAGATGATCTCTATTCCTTCTACCTGCCATTAACACAAAAAATTAAATGACAATTATGGCAGTTTAAGGAATCTAGTCACAGCTGTGCCATATACCAGAGCTATGACATTCAGCAGGTGAAATAGTAACAATGGTGTGTGTCTACTGAAGTCTTAGTCTGTGCGGAAACAGTGCCCAAATCACTTTATAAACATTACATCATCCTTCCAACAAAGCCAGGAGGCTCAGGGCGCTACGCACCTTACCCAGGGCCACACACAGCTATTAAGGGGTGGGGCAGGCTGTGAATTCAGGCCCATCTCACGCACTGCTCAGGCTAACTACCTCTCTGTTACACTAGTTTGTAAAAAGACCAAATTGCCCTAGATGACTGCTAATGCTGGCACAAAGATTCTATAAGATACATTTTCAGGTTTCTTTTCTGGAGACTGTGATTCATTTGGTATGGTGGCAAGGGAGGGCTTGACAGTCTATGTATTTTTGTTGTTTGGTTTTTTGTTTGTTTGTTTTTAGAGAGAGAGTCTCACTCTGTCACCCAGGCAGGAGTACAGTGGCACAATCATAGCTCACTGCAGCCTCCCAAGTAGCCATGACCACAGGTGTGCGCCACCACACTGGAATTTTTTTTTATTTTTTGTAGAGACAGGAGTCTCCCTAGGTTGCCCAGATGGTCTCAAACTCCTTGGCTCAGGAGATCCTCCCACCTCGGCCTCCTACAGTTTTGGGATTACAACCGTGAGCCACAACGTCCATCCTGAGATTCTATATTTTAACACTTGTCCCAGCTGATTCTTGGAATCAGGCCTCTCATTTGCTGTGGTCATGTGTGTGTGTGTGAAGCCTCGCTAGGATTAATTTGTTGAGGTGACATATGAACCCCTCACCTGATATTTTCTATTAATCTATGTGTAGGTGGCCAGTGTCGTCTTTTTTTTTTTTTTTTTTTTTTTTTTTTTTTTTTTGAGACGGAGTTTCGCTCTTGTTACCCAGGCTGGAGTGCAATGGCGCGATCTCGGCTCACCGCAACCTCCGCCTCCTGGGTTCAGGCAATTCTCCTGCCTCAGCCTCCTGAGTAGCTGGGATTAGAGGCACGCGCCACCATGCCCAGCTAATTTTTTGTATTTTTAGTAGAGACGGTGTTTCACCGTGTTGACCGGGATGGTCTCGATCTCTTGACCTCGTGATCCACCCGCCTCAGCCTCCCAAAGTGCTGGGATTACAGGCTTGAGCCACCGCGCCCGGCCTGCCAGTGTCGTCTTCTTAGCTGTGTTGTGTCGCATGGCAGCACTTCTAGTTCTAAAACATCAGCACTGCTATCTTAAGAGGGAACCAGGAAATGGTTTTCTTCATCACTTACATGCAGTGACTTCGCATCCCTGTCACCTGGAACAGCTCCCAGTTAGGCCAGCTCTCCTGCAACAAGTATTGATAGCATCCCCTTTTATTCTTCAAAGGGTCTCTGTTTGGATTATACCAGGCTGCTGGAACGCCCCCTCCTGATGCTAGCTGTCCCGGCCTCCCAGAGGCAGTCTGTCTCCTATGCGCCCTCCGATTTGTCCCCAGCTCTAATCAGCAGATCACTGACCAGACCATAGCAAACTTTGTGCCCAAGACTTAAAAGAGCCATCAGACCGTGAGAGCCATTTATAGTCTCACTAAACACCAGTGCAGAACTGCCTGGACACTGAAGTAGCTTCATGCATTCTCTCCCTCTGAAAATCATATACACACCGATACTGCTCTTCATGTGAAATTTTCAAGCCCAATTGTTTCCTTGTCAAAGACAGTGCATTTTGTTTATGTAAAGCCTAAGCATCTTATACTGATGGCCTCTCTCTGTGTCACGATCATTTGACTGTGAAATATAATTCTCTGTAATCTTGTAGTTCAGACAGGTTCTCAGCCTGTGCCCTCATCCTCTCTTGATAATGACATCATCACTCACCCTCCAGCTGGAAGTGACAATGCTTATCATGACAAAACAAACAGTCTTTGCTGGCAGAGGCTTTTGTATGTGAGTGTGTGTATCTTCTGAGTCTTTGGCTCTCATGGCCGATGAAATCGGTCCATCTGACATCCTGGAAAGAACAAAAAAGTTAAAAAGTCATAGGCAACAAGTCAAGATGTTTTAAAAATATATATGAGGGCAAGAAGGCCAGGAAAACGAGGTCCTTATTCATGCTTCTTAAGCCTGAGGAATCCAGATGTTTAATTATGTAACATTTTCTTCCAATTCAAGATACAAGCTCTACTGATGACATTGAGCTCTGCCAAAGAATATGATTTTTCCTTCTGTTCCTTACCTCCATTTAATTTTTCTGTGAATCAAAATGTGACAAGAATCATTTAAGTGAGCAGAGAGTCAATAATAATATGAATAATAACCATTAGTTAAGGACCAACCCTGCACCAGACTCGGGACATTGTATGAATCATTTTGAATCCTTCCAACCGATGGTGATGTTGAGTATCATTGTTCCTATGTTAGAGGTGAACAAATTGAGAACTGGAAGTAATTAAGGTAGGTTAGTGGCAGAGCCGGGATTTAAATCCATGTTTCCAAAGCCGGGGCTTTGGGCTTGTTCTTACAGAGACAGGAGTCTCTACAAAAGAGACTCTGTTCCACAGCTAATCCTCACCACTTGGGCTTAACATTTTAGGGACGGGTTGGAAAGAGAATGTTAAAAAAAAAAAATGGTTTCGATGCCAAGGGAGACGTACACTCCTGCATTTACCTCAGCCCTGAGATAACTTGATGAAAAAAGCCAGCACATAAAATCAGCAGGCATGGGCTATAAATATTAACTTTGCTCCTCATTTTGTTCTCCCATGCTGTTCCCATGGAGACACAGCTCCTCCATGTATCTGGAATTCAGGCCGCCCAGGGGACATGACCAAGAGCGGCGAGAGAGGCCCAGTAGACAGACCAGCACTGTGCAAAGCCTCCACGCCCTGTCTGAGTGGACTCCTTCCTCTTCCTTCTCATTCTTTTTTTTCCCTTGCCATTTTCATTAGAAACTGACAATCAGATGATTTTGTAATGAGATATGGACTCAAAAAACCAATTCTTCATTTGCAAACATTTTCAAGGCAAAAAAGAAACCTCTGCAGGGACCATCCATTTGTAGACGGGGGCAGCAGCCACGGCTCTCAGCAAGGGGGATACTCTCAGGGCTCGGATGCAGCCCTAATCTGGCAGACATCACTGATACTCACGGGGTCTAACGAGGCCTTCCACACCCATGCTTGGCACTTGCTTAATTAAAATATTTATGCTGCAATTTTAACATTGAGGTATATTTGATTTCCCATAAGCAATGGGGATTTCTTTTATTCTTTTTTTTTTTTTTCAGACAAGTCTCACTCTGTTACCCAGGCTGGAGTGCAATGGCGCAATCTCAGCTCACCGCAACCTCTGCCTCCTGTGTTCAAGCGATTCTCCTGCCTCAGCCTCCCAAGTAGCTAGCATTACAGGTGCACGCCACCATGCCCAGCTAATTTTTGTATTTTTAGTAGAGACTGGTTTCACCATGTTGGCCAGGATAGTCTCGATCTCCTGACCTCGTGATCCACCCACCTTGGCCTCCCAAAGTGCTGGGATTATAGGCATGAGACACCGTGCCCAGCTGGGGATTTCTGAAAAACAGAAATCACCTTCAGATAAAACACTGTGATCCAGTGTGCCCCCAAATGCTGCCTAGCATTCTACCCCAAATGGGGATTACCAATTTGGCCAGTCTGGCAGTATTTTCTTCCTTGTTTCTAAAGATAGATATGGGTGAAAAAATGTTTTGAACATAGGTTAAAATCTCTGCTCGCTCTCGCTCTCTCTCTCTCTCTCTCTCTCAAAAAACCAATACGCAACGTACACAAAACTTCTGATAGAAAATGTAATGACTGTGCTACTTGGGAGGCTGAGGTGGGAGAATCACCAGAGCTCCGGAGTTCCAGGCCAGCCTGGGAAACACAGTAAGACTCCATCTCTACATTTTTTTTTTTTAATTAGCCAAGCATGATGGCGCACACCTGTTGTCCCAGCTACTTGGGAGGTCAAGGCGGGAGGATCACTTGAGTCCAGAGGTTGAGGCTACGGTGAGCTGTGATGGCTTCAGCCTGGGTGACAGAGTGAGACCCTATCTCAAAAAAGTAATTAATTAATTAAAGGGAATATATCTAGGATGTTCTCTCAATACAATAAAGTGTCTGGCACAAAATAACAAAACAAAACTTGGCTCTCCTTCCCTCAGGGACAGTAACTTGTATGAGAAAGTTTCACCAATTTCATCATATTTTATTTTGTTTATCTATTTATTTATTTGTTTTGAGACAGAGTCTCACTCTGTCGCCCAGTTTGGAGGGCAGTGGCGTGATCTTGGCTCACTGCAACTTCCGTCTCCCGGGTTCAAGTGATTTTCCTGCCTCAGCCTCCCAAATAGCTTGGACTACAGGTGCAAACCACCACACAAGGCTAATTTTTGTATTTTTAGTAGAGATGAGGTTTCACCATGTTGGTCAGGCTGGTCTTGAACTCCTGACCTCAAGTCATCCACCTGCCTTGGCCTCCCAGAGTGTTGGGATTATAGGCGTGATCCACCATGCCCAGCCCATATTTTAATATTGCAGCTCCATGGGCTTGAAAGTCTCCTCACCACAGGCTAAGCAATGCTGTGGGAAACTGGCACACACTGTTCACTGTGAAGCTCTCTCCCTCTGCCAGACATCTCCTTCCAGGGCTCCCTCTGAGCCCTAATCCTATTCAAGGCCACAGAAAATGGGATTAAACAAACAGTCAGCAGAGACATCCTAACCTTCATTTTAACACTGGGCATTTTCTAAACACAACCTATAATCTTTGTTAAGTACTGTACGCCCAGGTCACGGCTCTTCTGACACTGAGATTTATCCTCCCTGAATGTATAACAAAGGGTAGAATGAGAAAGAGAATATAAATGGACTAAGTCCATTATTCAAGCTTTCAACCTAAATTAAAATCAATCAAGCCTCCGCAATTACATCAGGTAACACTGGCTATGTTGAATCACGTGCTATGTAAACATGGATTTTTTCAAAGACCAGAACTGTACTATCCAGAGGTCATGGAAGAACTTGTTGTTGTTGTTGTTTTGTTTAGACAGGGTCTTGCTCTGTCCGCCGACCTGGAGTGCAGCCGTTTAATCTCAGCTCACTGTAGCCTCAACCTCTAGGGCCCAATATGGGTTTCGCCTCGTTGCCTAGGCTGGTTTTGAACTCCTGGGTCCAAGCAAACCGCCCACTTCAGCCTCCCAAAGAGCTGGGATTACAGGTGTAAGCCACCAGGGCCAGCCCTGCAATACTTTTAAACAAACGCAGTATAGTTCTAGTCATTAAGAGGATCTCAAAGTACAGAAAGCCAGTTCAGTATGGGCACTGGTATCTCTCAGTAGTTCTGTGACGTGGCTTGTCAGCTGGAGTATATTTCGCTTTCTGAGGGTTATTTTAAATGAAGAATCTGTGTCCTTTATTCCTGAAACCATGTCATCATCATCATATTCTCTTCCTTGTTTTCTCTCCTCTCTTTTATACTTCTTGTCTTTCTCTTCCTCCTCCTCCTCTTCCTCATCTACCCCTCAAATTTTATTTACTTATTTTTTTAGAGACTTCGTCTTACTCTGTTATCCAGGCTGGAGTGTAGCAGTGTGATCATGGCTCTTTGCAGACTGGAACTCCTGTGCTCAAACGATCTCCCCACCCCAGCCTCCCAAGTAGCTAAAGCTATAGGCATATGCCACCATGCCTGGCTATTTTTTTAATTTTTATTTTTGTAGAGACAGCGAGTGGTGGGGTGGCAGTGGGGATTGGGAGGGATGTCTCTCCATCTTGCCCAGCCTGGTCTCCAACACCTGGGCTCAAGCTATCCTCCTGCCTTGGCCTCCCAAAGCACTGGGATTATAAGCATGCCTGGCTAATTTTTAAAAATTATTCTGCCGGGCGCGGTGGCTCAAGCCTGTAATCCCAGCACTTTGGGAGGCCGAGGCGGGTGGATCACGAGGTCGAGAGATCGAGACCATCCTGGTCAACATGGTGAAACCCCGTCTCTACTAAAAAGTGCAAAAAATTAGCTGGGCATGGTGGCACGTGCCTGTAATCCCAGCTACTCAGGACGCTGAGGCAGGAGAATTGCCTGACCCCAGGAGGCGGAGGTTGCGGTGAGCCGAGATCGCGCCATTGCACTCCAGCCTGGGTAACAAGGGCGAAACTCTGTCTAAAAAAAAAAAAAAAAAAAAAAAATTATTCTGTAGACATAGGGTCTTGTTATATCTTCCAGGCTGGCCTTGAACTCCCAGCCTCAAGTGATCCTCCTGCCTCAGCCTCCCAAAGTGCTGTGATTACAGATATGAGCCACTGTACCTGGCCCTAACTTAGATTTCATATAAACAAAATTACTCTGCTTTCTGTCCTAACCAATAGTGTTGCAACCAACAAATCCCTTCCACAGCTTTTCACTAGGTACTTGAAACGGGATTCCTCTTTAGACATAAGTGGAAAAAAACCTCAATTTATGCTGGGTGCGGTGGTTCATGCCTGCAATCCCAACACTTGGGAGGCCGAGGTGGGTGGATCAACAGAGGTTGGGAGTTTGAGATCAGCCTGGCCAACATGGTGAAATCCTCTCTCTACTAAAAATACAAAAAAATTATCCAGGCGTACCCTGTAATCCCAGCTATTCAGGAGGCTGAGGCAGGAGAATCACTTGAACCTGGGAAGCAAAGGTTGCAGTGAGCTATCATGCCTTTGCACTCCACCCTGGGTGACAAGACTCCATCACAAAACAAAACAAAACAAAACAAACCTCCTCAATCCATGCCCATGGGGAAAAAATATCAACCCCAAAAGTTCAAATTCTCATTAAGTTTCAGCGGATTTTAAACACTAGAAACACGTCTATAGAAGTTTCAGCGTTGACCACGACACAGGATTCTCATTAAACTTTATTTTAATGCTTCTCAAAATTCTGTGGCAGATTTTTTGCCAAGTTGTTTCCACTTATTTATGTATTTATTATTTTGAGACAGGGTCTGGCTCTGTCACCCAAGAAGGAGTGCAGTGGCACAATCATGGCTCACTGCAGCCTTGACTTCCCTGGGCTCAAGTGATTCTCCTGCCTCAGCCTCCCGAGTAGCTGGGACTACAAGTGTGTGCTACCACACCTGACTAATGTTTGTGTGTGTTTTATGTAAAGATGAGGTCTAGCTATGTTGCCCAGGATGGTTTCAAATTCCTGGGCTCAAATGATCCGGCTGCCTCGGCTTCCCCAAATGCTGGGATTACAGGTGTTAGCCACCATGCCCAACCTACATTGTTTTTATTTAAAAAGACTGATTTTAAAAACTAATAACTTAAAACTGACATACAGACAACACACATACATACATTGTGTGATGTGCGGTCTACAGAATATTCTCCTTTCCTTCTAAAGGTTTTACGGTGCATTTTTATCATCAACCAGTCTTTTATTATCAAGCTTCAATGGCCTATTGAGACAAATAGTTCTGAGACCATTCTTCCACCACTGGGCGCAGGTGTGAGGGATACTATATTCATTTAGCCTGTTTAGCTTTCCAGGCAGACTTTGTGACTTTGGCAGCTCTGGCAGGCTTCTTGTGCACTGCTTTGATGACACCCACAGCAGTTGTATGTCTCACATCATCAACAGCAAAACAGCTCGGAGGAGAATAGTCAGAGAAGCTCTCAGCACACGTGAGCTTGCTAGGAACCACATCAATGATGGCAGCATCAGCTGAGTCCAATAATTTGGGGCCATCTTCCAGCTTCTTCCCAGAACAGCAACCAGACTCCTTTTCCAGCTCAGCAAACCTGAGATCGTGCTACTGAGATCAGCCTGGGCGACAGAGCGAGATTCCATCTCCAAGAAAAAGGTGTTTGCTGTACATTCTTTTGTGAGTAGCCTTTATCAGATAAAGGAAATTATTTTTTAATACCAGTCTCCTAAGAGTTTCTGTGATGAATTGATGGTGCGTTATTGTAGGAGCCTGAAAGACAGCCTTGTACTCATAAAGATGTAGAAAGTAAAACAGAGACCTGTGTAAGTATGTGAAAGAAGACACCTTTTTACTTTGTCCTTAGCTGAAAATGGTATAGACTACAGATCACAAAGTACCTGTTCTATTTTTAGTGACAGGGTCTCACTCTATTGCCTAGGCTGGAGTGTAGTGGTACAATCATAGCTCACTGAACCCTTGACCCCCTGGGCTGTAGCTAGGACCACCAGTGCTCACCACCACACCCAGCTTACTTGTAAACCCTTTGTAGAGGGGAGGTCTTGCTTTGCTGCCCAGGTTCAAAACATCTATTTATACTGAACAAGCTAAGCAAGAGACTCTAGGTACCAGTTATCTGTTTTCCAAGTATAAAAGTGACATTAAAAAGAACATAGTGTTTTTTAAATCCTTCAAGCCGCAATATCTTGATAAGATTTTGGTTGTTTTTATCCTGATATTAATTTCCAACAATAAGAACGGTGAAAGGAAATTATAAAGCAAACTGTATGTAACGGCAGCACGACCATGTCTCCAAATCTCCAGAAGGTGGAGGCAGTGAGCCACGGAGATTTCGGCCCAACAGGTTTTTCTGCCTTCAAAGGCCAGTAACGAACTTGAATTGAGCAGAGAAGTTGGGCTATCTAGCCATTTTATCCTCCTTCAATGATTTAATGTGTAGCACTTTCAGGCAGAAATAGTCCTCACTAAAGCACTGTTTTGTAAGGGGTGCGTCTTCCCTGGTTTTGATCTCACTGGTCTACAATGCTTAGATAGGATCCACTCAATCCACGTAAATATAAAACTATCCGGAAGGGCTCTTCGCTTTGGACTCACGGCAACAGGATTCATTTGAAACAACTAACCTGACACCATTGAATGAATGAGTAAACATGTAAGTATAATGCTATACAATCACCTCAGTCTGCTCAGGCTGCCATTACAGAAAACTGTGAACTGGGTGGTTTAAATAATAGAAATTTATTTTTTCACAGTTCTGGAGGCTGGGAAGGCCAAGATCAAGGTGCCAACTGATTCAGTTCCTGTTGAGGGCTCTTTTCTGGGCTTGCAGATGACCCCCTAACATGTGTCCTCACCTGTTAGAGAGTGAAAGAAAGCAAGCTCTCTGGTGTTGCTTCTTATAATGGTACCAATCCCATCATTAGAGCCACACCCTCATGACCCCACCTAACCCTAATTACCTCTCAGAGGGCCCATCTAGAAATACCTTCACATCAGGGGTTGCAGCTTCGACTTATGAACTGAGAGAGGGGAGAGTAAGTGTTCAGTCTATAACAACAACTAACTGCAAAGATGTACAGAGGGTTGCTTAGGAAGGAGCTGACAAAGCTTTTAGCTCTAATGCAGAGAATTGATGTATTTCTGGTCCAGTGGGGATTCTTTTCTTCCTTCATTCTCTGCTGTGTGTCTGAGGCTTTTTCTGTCCTCTGCCATCTGTCCTGAACCTAGAGAATTCCTTTATCAAGTTTCTTATCCCTTATAACAAAAATTTTTAAATCTTCCTTCTACCTACTCTCAGGTATCACTTTAAACTCAAATTTTAATCACACTGTGGCTGAGTGGGTTTACTTATTCCAGAAACTTTGCAAAATCCGAACCACCTGCTTTTCTTGTTTTTCACTGAAAAACAAAGTTCACTTAATTATAATCCTTGGTCACAACTCACTCTTTTTCTTTTTCTTTTCTTTTCTTTTTTTTTTTTTAAGATCAAGTCTCACTCTGTGGCCCAAGCTGGAGTGCAGTGGTGTGATCTTGGCTCACTGCAACCTCTGCCTCCTGGGTTCAAGCAATTCTCGTGCCTCGGCCTCCTGAGTAGCTAGGATTATGGGTGTGTGCCACCACACCCAACTAATTTTTGTATTTTTAGTAGAGACGGAGGTTTCACCATGTTGTCCAGGCTGGTCTCAAACTCCTGGGCTCAAGTGATCTGCTCACCTAAGCCTCCCAAAGTGCTGGAATTACAGGTGTGAGCCACCGCACCTGGCCGACTCACTCTTGTTATTGACTCATGAATGTCCATTTCTTCCGCTCTCTCTCTTCTCATCCTTGTAGTATCATTACACAGTAAGCATCCATGAATCCATCTTGCATTATAAACACTAAGACTTTGGCAATATCTTACCTTTGCTTATGTTCTCTTTCCTCTTCTCTTTTCTTGCCTTCCTGGGGTACCACAATCCAAAGACCAGCATTCATCAGTCTGTTGTTTTCTTTCTATGCAGTTACTTCACTCAACTATATGAATTTCTAAACACTATACTTTTCCATTTTATGAAAAGGATAGTATGCTGTATGTAAATATGCTAAGACTTTTAAAACTTCATATTGATATGATTCATCCATATTGTTGAAAATTCAGTCATCATATTCATCCATATTCATTATTATATTGTCCAAATTTATCCATATTGTTTCATGTTGCTATATTTCATCCATTTTGGTTGCTTTATTCAAGGCTGCAGTGAGCTGTGATAGTGTCACTCCACTCCAGCCTGGGTGACAGAGTAAAACCCTGTCTCTAATAAATAAATTTTAAAAAATTCCCTGTATATGTTTTATGCATGTTTTGCTAGAAATTTTTTCTAGGCTCTTGATATGCTCTGAAGTATTACAAATGATGTCTTCTTTCTAATTTCAATCTCTAGCTGTTCGTTGCTGGTGTTTGGAAATGCAACTGTCTTGCTAATTTGCTAACCTTTCCTATTTCTAATATACCATCTGTAAATTCATCTTTTTGTGGGGGTGGGGGTGGGATAGGATGCGTTCTTGCTCTGTTGCTTGGGCTGGAGTGCAGTGGCACTATCAAAGCTCATTGTAGCCTCAACTCCCAGGCTCAAGAGATCCTTCTGCCTCAGCCTCCCCAGTACTTGGGACTACAGGCATGAGCCATCGCATTTGGTTAATTTTTAAATTTTTTTGTAGTGATGAGGTTTTGCTATGCTGCCCAGGCTTGCCTCAAACTCCAGGCCTCAAGTGATCTTCCTTGATCCACCTGGATGCACCTCCAAGTCTCAAGTGATATTCCCGAAGTATTAGGATTACAGGAGTGAGCCACCATGCCTGGCCTATAAATTCTTTTGTTTGTTCTGTGGAACATAATAATGCCATCTATAAATAAAAATGGTTTATCTTTATGATTCTAATTTTTGTATTGCTATTAAAGAGTGGTAAGAGTGAACATCTTGTTTCATTCTTGTTTTTAAGAAAATATTTCTGGTGTTTTCCCATATAGAATGATGTTTGCTTAAAGGCTTTTTATAGACTTTTTGGGGTTTGTTTGTTTGTTTGTTTGTTTTGACACAGATCTGTTGCCCAGGCTGGAGTGCAGTGGCACAATCTTGGCTCACTGCAACTTCCTGGGTTCAAGCAATTCTCCTGCCTCAGCTTCCTGGGTAACTGGGACTACAGGCCTGCACCACCATGCCCAGCTAATTTTTGTATTTTTAGTAGAGATGGGGTTTCACCATTTTGGCTAGGCTGGTTTCAAACTCCTGACCTCGTAATCCACCTGCCTCAGCCTTTCCAAAGTGCTGGGATTACAGGCGTGAGCCACCACGCTCAGCCTTATAGACCTTTTTTTTTTTTTTTTCTTGTTTAAGTGGGTAGCTTTTATTTAGATTTACACTTTTGTTGCCTTGTGTAGCCTTTGTTGTAGGTTCCAAAATTATATGTTGATGAATAACATTATACATAAACTGTTTTCACTGTTTTATTTTTGTGTACATATTTGTTTATAAAGTCAGTGAATTTCTTGGCCAGGTTCAGGTAAGTGAAGGGCCTTTATAAATAGTTTATATTGTTTAGACCCAAGGTATGCTGAAAACACAGTCTGCAGTAGAATAGGAAAAAACATCTTTCTAAAGACAGGCTTAGAAACTCTAAGCCAGTAACTTAAGATGTTCTCTTTGTTTGGCAACAGAGCTGTTTCATACCTGGCTGCTAGGCTACCATTTATAGGTAAAGCTAAGAAAACAGGGTATAGACCACCAACAAGAAGACCAACCAGTCCACTACGTGTTGCGGTACAGGTTTCGCAATTCAAATCACCTGTTGTCAAAGGAATAGTTACAAAACCTCTGTAAGTTACTTGTGTTGTAAAGAAAGGGATCACTGCCATTGGTAAGGCAGAAACTATACGAGCCTTTGTCACATTCAAGACACGTCGAAAAAGACTGTTTCCTATGAGGCCACAGAGAGCAGCATTTAATCCAACATAAACCGATCCATTTTCAAGTAGATTCCTTTCTGCTTCTGGAAGCTGGTTAATTTTTCTGTTTAAGATTTCAAAAATGTCTTCCTGGTTATTAATGGATTCATAATTTTCCATTTTGAGCCTGTAATCCCAGCAACGCAGGAGGCTGAGGCAGGATAATCACTTGAACCTAGAACGCAGCTGTTGCAGTGAGCTGAGATCACTTCTCTGTACTCCAGCCTGAGCGACAGAGCAAGACTCCTTATGCTCTCCTCCCACTAGCCTGTGGGTGCTTCCTCAGGTGTTTCTCATCCACGCCGGAGGTCACCACAGCTGTACCCGCCTGAGCGCATCCATCTTTGGCGGACATGTGACTCAGCCTGCCTTATAGACATTTTTATGAAGTTAAGGAAATTGCCTATATTTCTGATTTGCTAAAAGTTTGTATTATGAATTTATGTTGGATTTTATCAACATAAACCTTGAGATCACTACAAATCTTCTCTTTTCTTAATCTGATATTATGGTCAATTATAGTTATGGTTTTTCTAATATTAAACTAACGACCCTGCGCGTGGCGGGCATGAAAACAAACTCCGGAGGGTCGCACACGGGTTCGAGTTGTCATTGCTGGGGTTGTTCTGTCGTGCCAGGAGGCTCTCCGAGATTGGGGCCCGGTCACTACGTCGTCGGCTGGTGCGATGGCGTTTCTCTAAAGCATGTCGGGGGGTGCTGAGTGCCCTGGGAAGGTCTGGAGCGGAGCTGTGCGCCGGCTGTGGAAGTCGACTGCGATCCCCTTCGGTTTTGTGTATTTACCGAAATGGTTTTCATCTGCCTTGGCAAGTTATCCAAAGTAACCTGTAAATTCTTATCTTCGATTTTCTGAAGAACAACTACCCATATTTAAAGCTCAGAACCCAGATGCAAAAAATACACAACTAATTAGAAGAATCGCAGAGCGTTGGAGGGAACTTCCCGATTCAAAGAAAATATACGAAGATGCTTACAGGGCAAACTGGGAGGCACGCAAAGAAGAGACAAGCAGAAGTCAAGAACAACTAACTCCAAGTCAGATTGTATCTTTGGAAAAAGGAATCAGGTACAAACATTTAAAAAGGAAAGCTATAATAAAAAAGAGCGTTAATACTGCTTGGAAAACCAAAATGACCTTGTTCAGTTTATAACGTTTATGTAGCTGAAACCTTCCAAGAAGCTAAGGATGTTTCACCACAGGCAAAGCTGAAGACTGTAAATGAAAACTGGAAAAAAATCTGTCTGGTTCTCTAAAGAAAGTATATATTCAGCTTGCTAAAGATGATAAAATTCGTTATTATAATGAAATGAAGTCTTGGGAAGAACGGATGATTGAAGTACGATGAAAGGATTTTATACATTGCAAAACAAAGCGATCACCAAAAGATGACACTGAGCAGTGTTAAAAGTAGAAGATTGAAATGTGTTCACAATGAATATGCACAGGAAACCAGATAGGTCTCCATACCTGAAGCTATAATAAACTTAGAAAGGATAAAGTTGGTAAACCTTTTATATTCAACTTCTTTTTCTTCAGCTCATGGATTCTGCCAGTGTAATATTTGCTTTGGAAAACCTAGATAAAGATTTATGCAAAATTATTTTGTGTTGAGGAACTACTGAGGATCAGAGTAATCCATGCAAATGTGAATCATTTACCTTTGATAAAGGTAAATCAGACTATGAATTTTGTTTTTTTTGTTTTTGTTTTGTTTTGTTTTGTTTTTTTAACAAAGGATGATGACTATGGAAAGAGCATTCTTGTTTCCTTATATTATGGAGGCAGGAGTTTCCTTTTCAAAATTGCTACAAGTTATAGATTAGAAGCCTCAGTGTTCTGTGATATAATTGTGCATTTTTCAAAAAGCAGCCAGAACTGATCTAGGTAAATTCCAGTTCCTGGGTATAATTCATATTATATTTAGAATTGATGGTTTTACACACAAGTGATTGCTGGTTTCAGTTGCAACTTTTTATAAAAGGGACTGAGAAATTTATAAGCCTTTTTCTCACTGTCCTTTTTCCAAAGTCAAAACTAAGAAATTACGTACCAGATCTATGCATATTACTTCATGTTGCATAGAATAAATGCTTTAATCTTTAATTTTACATGTCCTAATTATATAAGATGAAACATTTGTTTTACAGCTTTTCCCTTCTTATAAGGAATTATATATTTTTTGAATTATTTTCTCTCACATGAGTATATTGATCCAGAAAGAAAACTTGCATTGTACATATTTTAAAATGAGAAATCTAAAAAATGAGACATCTCCACAGTCTCTGGAATTTGAAACACTTTACATAGGTGTAAGAGCCTATGTGCTTTTTATGGCCTGGGATCTAGAAATTGTGTTTATAATTTTAAATATTTTTTAAAGACTTTTATGATACACAAAAATTAACATGAATATTTTGTGTTTATAAATAAAGTTTACTGGAACACAACCAAGATCATTCCTTTACTTGTTGTCTATGGCTGCTTTTCTGTTACAGTGGCAGAGTAGCTCCCATAGAAATTACAGCCCACATAGCCTGATATTTACTGTTTGTCAGTTCACAGAAAAAAATTTGCCAACCCATGGTCTATAGCATAGTGTGATATGACTACTGTTCCAATGTACTGAGGTATTGGGATAGTTTTTTCAACTGTTTTCAGATGTTCTTGTTTTAGAATCATTGTCACCTTTAAGAGGAAATAGGTCATCACTACATAAGCTAAACAAATTGTTGCTTCTCAGTGTCAGCAAGAAAAATAATCTAGTTTCAAATTACATTGTAGTGTAATGACAAAGATCCATAGCGTGTGGAATGAGATTCTTTTAAAATTATTTGTTATGGCTTAGTAAAATGTACCTTTTCCAGTTAGCACATGTCACAGAAACCTCACTGTAGTTGAAAGCTATCTTTCTTTAGCATTTGTTTATCCTTTTAGGAGAGTCAAACAAAGGTTTTCAAAATCCATACCATCTGTTTGAGCAGAATAATTCATCTTTCATCATCAGTTCACAGGTATAGAATAACTCAATTTATATGTACTTCATATGTTATACAAAAGATTTAGAAATTATAGATTCTAGATCTCCAGAAAGACTTTGAAGACATTGATGTCACAAAAAGATGACTTGTTATATGCTGAGCTTGACAAAGGTACGAATGGAAGAGAAAAATTGTAGCTTATGAGGAAAGATGAAGCTTAAACATATAAAGTTGGATGTTTTAGAATAACTTTTCCCTGCACTGCTTCTCAATCTGGGTGCAGACAGGACAATACCAGTCACTGGTGAAATAGATAGGATGGGTTTGAGGCTAGAGCAGTTTAGGAGCAGGGGTGAAGAGAAGGAGGTAGGTTAGTGTCTATCACAGGCTTTCTCAATTAGGTTGTCAGGAGAAAATTCAGAAGTTCCTGTGTTGTCTAGAATGGTACTAATTACATACAATCCTTAGGACAATGGAGAAAATCGTAACTCAAATCATTGACTCAGTTCTGTTCTGTTCAGATGAGCTCAGAGAGCACATATGAGCACAATATGTTTGTAATGAGTATTATGTAATGAGTGAGATAGAGGAATGAGTTACTTGAACATCTCAGGACAAATGCAGCGTAAAAAAACATCTCTGTAGTTACCCTGGAGGGAAATTTCCTCTGAGCTCTGTTAACATTAACTACCTGTACTATTTTACACTTAGCATTCACATCGTACCCTCTCAAATATATTGGGAAGTTCAGTGTTAAGTATGTTTCTCAAGGACTTACAACTTAATATAGGGAGGAAAAGTGTAGTGAAAAGAGTTAGAGCAAAACTATTTCATTGGAATATCAAATTATATTTGGTTCTCTGTTCCTAAAATAATGTAATTTTTGATATTTTAAATAATAGGATAATCTGGTTTCCAAGCCTTTTTTTTCCTCCTGACATCCAGAATACATACTGGATCCAAGTCTTTCTTAAACTTCAGTACATGCAGAAGACTGGCATGTCATATACCAAATGCCATTTAGCTGTAACTGTATATACAGATGTTCTGTTATAACGAATAAGAACATCAATAACCAGTGACCACTCATATAAAGCCTTATTATTGTGTGTGTGTGTGTGTGTGTGTGTGTGTGTGTGTGTGTGTGTGATTATGTTGCTCAGGCTGGAGGACATGGCGTGATCTTGGCTCACTGCAGCCTTGAACCCCTGGGCTTAAGTGATCTTTACAAGTAGCTGGGAATGCAGTAGGCATACACCACCATGCCTGGCTAATTTTTGTATTTTTTTTTTTTTAGAGATGGAGTCTTGCTATGTTGCCCAGGGTGGTCTCAAACTCCTGGCATCAAGCAGTCCTCCTTTCTCAGAATCCCAAAGTGCTGGGATTATAGGTGTGAGACACCATGCTTGGCCATAAAGCCCTACTATTTTTTCTTTGGAGACATAGTCTTGCTCTGTCAAAGCTGGAATGCAGTGGCGAGATCATGGCTCACTGCAGCCTTGAACTCTAGGGCTTGGGAGGCATCTCAGCCTCCCAAGTAGATGGGATGATAGTTGTAAACCATCACGCCTGGCTATTATTTTTTCAGACTTTTCTTCCAATGAAGTAGTTGTTGTGGAAGCTGAGTGTTAGAAGGAAAGATCCTGAAGAAATGAAATAAAGCAGGGTGGATATTGCCATGAGTAGTCATACAGTAGTTTTTATACTTTTGTTCTTTGGAGTACTAATATTAGGTTTTATAAAAGTAATTTGATGAGAGGAGAAAGGGTAGTGTTTATTTTACTTTCTGATGTTTACTTAAATAATATTGTGTACAAATTCAGCTTACTATAATTATGTAATTATTATAGTGCTTTAGCTAACTCATTTTTTGGAAAAATATTTTCTTTGTGCAAGGCATGTTATTTTTTTCTAAGTGCTCTGAATGTGTATATTTAGATTTCTGAATTGAAAAAAATTATAGTAGCATACTATAAGTAGATTTCAAGTAATTAGAAAACTTTATTGATTTTTCTGATGTTTTCTGTACCTAAAATTTATCGCCACCAGGTTGTGCTAAAACGGCAGGAAGTTTTTATACAGCGAGTGGCAGTACCCATTATTTCTCTTAATTTTGCTAACATTTACTATAAGAATATTCTCTCCATCTTTTCTCCACTCACAGCTACTCTTCCTTCTCTTTATAACATCAAGCTATCACAGACAAATCTGAAAATGTTAGAAGCACAGACTATGTTGTATGTTTTGAAATTTTAAAGCAGTAATGTTCTTTTTTTTTTTTTTTTTTGAGACGGAGTTTCGCTCTTGTTACCCAGGCTGGAGTGCAATGGCGCGATCTCGGCTCACCGCAACCTCCGCCTCCTGGGTTCAGGCAATTCTCTTGCCTCAGCCTCCTGAGTAGCTGGGATTACAGGCACACGCCACCATGCCCAGCTAATTTTTTGCATGTTTAGTAGAGACGGGGTTTCACCATGTTGACCAGGATGGTCTCGATCTCTTGACCTCGTGATCCACCCGCCTCGGCCTCCCAATGTTCTTTTAAAAATTGAACTTCTGGAAAGAATAAGAAAATGAATACATTTATTACTTTAAATTTGTAAAGCTTTCCAAACAGAAAGTAAAATTATACAAAGCTAAAACAAACCAGCAAACAAAAAACATATGCATGCCTGAGATAAACCCAACTGGGCAAGGTTATTATCTTCTTTATGCGTTGTTGAATTTGATATGCTAATTTTTAAAGGATTCTTTAATCTATATTTATGTGTAAAATAAGCCTATAGCTTTCTACTCTGATAATGTCTTTTCCTGGTTTGATAACAAAATTATGCTAATCCTAAAAAAGGATTGGGATGTATTCCCCTTTATAGGACAACAATAAATATGTATTTGTATATTACATATATGTGACTTCCAATGTTCATGCTGACAATAGTTATCAATTTGATTCTTGTCCATTGTGATACGCTCTTCTAGCGAGTAAATGAGGAGGAGCCCCTTTTCTAAGTGCCAGCTGTCAACCTTGGGGATTTGGCCCGTAGTGTGGGGAGGTGACTATTCCAGGTAGTCATTCTTCACCTGTTGTCCTCAGTTACCACCCCTTCAGGGTTTGTGCAGTCGACTGATTTTTCCCCTGAGGTCACCTGCGGCAGCAGTCAGAGTCACCACAGGTGTGAGACAGACACTGACCGAAAGAAAAAGGAGGAAGAAAAGCGGCTTTTCTCTTGATCTTCTCTCTTTCCCATCCCTATTTTTTCCTCATGTATTTATTTATCGTTTCCTCTCTTTCCCTGAAAAGTAAATGCCTTTTGGATGGTAATAATCTTTTCCTGACTGTGGTCTATCAGAAAGCATGCCACATCTTCGAATCCCTTCAGGTTCTCTAAATTTAGCAATGCATGGAGAATCCCCACCCAAGAGCCAGAGCAGGAGGCAAGTTTCCCCACAGGAAGTCAGCTTTGTTTCACCATCTCCGCCTGGGTATCTCTGTTGAGTCCCCAATGCCACTTCCCTGTGGACTCTAGGGAGGCTTGACGCACCTACAGACACTGCACAAGTCCTTAAACCTCTACTGTTGTTATTCATTTCTCTTAGATTGTGTTTAGTCACTTTATCGACTACTCCTACAATTTACAATAATAGTAATGATAATAGTAGTTATGGAGGTAGCAGCACTATTAATAGTGGTAGTATTACCCCTATATTATTATTATTGTTATTTTGAGACAGGGTCTCTCTCTGTTGCCCAGGCTGGAGTGCCGTGGCACGATCTCTACTCACTGCAACCTCCGCCTCCCAGGTTCAAGTGACTTTTATGCCTCAGCCTCTGGAGTAGCTGGGATTACAGGTGCCCGCCACCATGTCCAGCTAATTTTTGTATTTTTAGTAGAGAAAGAGTTTCACCAGGTTGACCAGGCTGCTCTCGAACACCCACCTCAGCCTCCCAAAGTGCTGGGATTACAGGCATGAGCCACCACACCTGGCCACCAGTATTACCCCTATATTACATTAAGGGGCTAGTCTGTGCCAGACACTATACTAAGTGTTATACATGGAGTATTTAATTCATATATATGTATGAATTTAGAAATTTTTGGATTTTACTAAGGTAATATATTGCATATAGTATGCAACACAATCAGCAGGGTCTACAAGTAACAACTTATAATCAAGTAAATGTATATTTGTAGTGAAATGTGTGACTATAATAAATTCCATAGTGACTACAAGTAGCCTCAAATCATTTCAGATCAGATCTGTAACCAAATGAATCCAGGTACGATTGGGTTTTGGCACCAAAAGTCTTAGAGAGAAACTTGCAGTTTTTAGAGAATTTTGGATTTTGGAACCACAGGTAAGAAACTGTGGACCTATAGCAAAATCATTTCACAGATGATACAATGAAGACCACAAAAGAGCAGTGACGATCAGGAAGTATCAGTAATCAATCGAGGTTTATTTCTTTTCCATGTGTGTAACCAGTCGTTCAGCACCATTTATTCAAAAAGACATTCTCTCCCCCATTTAACTGTCTTGGTGACTCTCGGTTCTAGGCTGTTTATTCTGTTTATGGATCTGTCTGTCCTCACCCCAGTAGCACACTGTCATAACTACTGTGGTTTATAGTGAAATCTGAAATCAGGTGGTGTCAGTTTGTTTTTGTTTTTGTTTTGGCTCTTCTAGATTCACTGCATTTTCATATAAGTGTTAAAATCAACTTGACAATTTCCACAAAAAATATATTAGCTGTTTTTGGATGATACAATGGTGTGCCTGGAAAACCCTAGAGAATTAATGATAAAATTAATTCAAACGATTGAATAGAATAGCAGAATATAACAATACTATGTGAAAACCAATAACTTTCATATGCACAGGCAGGAACCATCTAGAGATACAATGATGGAAAAAATTCTCATTATAATAGCAACAAACAAGATAAAATATTAGGGATATACTTAGTAAGAAACGTGCAAAGCTATATGAGGAAAACTTTAAAACTCTGCTAAAAGAGACAAAATTAACTCTGATAAAAGAAAGAACATCTCATATTCTGATAGGATGACTTACTATCATAAAGATGTCAGTTTTCCCTAAATTAATTTGTAAGTTTAACTTAGCCTCCACCTCCACTTCAAATTCTAACTTTTTTTTCATGAAGCTAGACAAGTTGATATTTAACTTCTTATGAAAAAAATAAACATGCAATAATAGAGAACACTAAAAAAGAAAATCTTTGAGAAAGGATGAGCCCAGTAGCCCTCCCAGACTGAAAAAACACTATAAAGCCTTTAGAATTAAAACAGTATGGTACCGGAACATGAAATACAGGGACACCAGTGGAGTAGAATAGATAGTCTAGAAAAAGACCCAAACTCATATGAAACTTTAGTACTGTAAATGATAAAGGTACCATTTCAAGTTACTGAAACCAAGAAAGAATTTTAATAAATGGTGTTAAAACAACTGGTTAATCATTTGGGAAAAAAATAAAATTAGATTTATATTTCACATATATAAGAATAAACTTATTTCTCATATAAGAATAAGCTCCAAATGGATCAGAGATCTAAATGTGAAAAATGAAAAAAAATTTAGGATGGGCATGGTGGCTCATGCCTGTAATCCCAGCACTTTGGGAGGCCAAGGTAGGTGGATCACGTGGTCAAGAGTTTGATACCAGCCTAGCCAAGATAGTGAAACCCCATTTCTACCAAAAAAATACAAAAATCAGCCAGGTGCGGTGGCGGGTGCCTGTAATCCCAGCTACTAGGGAGGCTGAGGCAGAAGAATCACGAACCCGGAAGGCGGAGGTTGCAGTGAGCAGAGATTGCTCCACCTCACTTTATCTAGCCTGGGTGATGAAGCAAAACTCTGTCTCAAGAAAAAAAAAACAAAAAACAAAAAACAGAAAAAAGTTTTCATTTCATGGGTGTCATCTTTACCTTGGATATCAGTAAAGACTTTCTCACTATGACTGAAAGTCCAGATGCAATGAAAGAAAAACAGACAAATGTGATTACATAAAACTAAGAGCTAGCCAGGTGCCATGACTCAGGCCTGTGATCCCAGCACTTTGGGAAGCTGAGGCAGGAGGATCACTTTACCCTGCACTACCGCATGGGTGACAGAGTGAGAACCTGAAGAAAGAAGATGAAAGAAAGAAAGAGAGAAAGAAAGAAAAAAGGAAAGAAGCAAAGAAGGAAGGGAGGGAGGGAGGAGAAATGAAAGAAGAATGAGAGAGAAAGAGAAAGAATGTTTTTTAAAATTTTTTAAAATTACTATTATTTTTAATATATATTTTATTGCATTTTAGGTTTTGGGGTACACATGAAGAACATGCAAGATTGTTGCATAGGTGCATACATGGCAATGTGGTTTGCTGTCTTCCTCCTCATCACCTATATCTGGCATTTTTCCCCATGCTATCTCTCCCCAACTCCCCACCCCCTGCTGTCCTTCTCCTAGTTCTCCCCAACAGACCCCAGTGTGTGACGCTCCCCTCCCTGTGTCCATGTGTTCTCATTGTTTAACCCTGCCTGAGTGAGAACATGTGGTGTTTGATTTTCTGTTCTTGTGTCAGTTTGCTGAAATGATGGTTTCCAAGTTCATCCATGTCCCTACAAAGGACACGAACTCATTGTTTTTGATGGCTGCATAGTATTCCATGGTGTATATGTGCCACATTTTCCCTGTCCAGTCTATCATTGATGGGCATTTGGGTTGGTTCCACATCTTTGCTATTGTAAACAGTGTTGCAGTGAACATTCATGTGCATGTGTCCTTATAATAGAATGATTTATAATCCTTTGGATATATACCCAACAATGGGATTGCTGGGTCAAATGGAATTTCTATTTCTAGGTCCTTGAGGAATCGCCACACTGTCTTCCACAATGGTTGAACTAATTTACACTCCCACCAACAGTGTAAAAGTGTTCCTATTTCTCCACATCCTCTCCAGCATCTGTTCTCTCCAGATTTTTTTAATGATCGCCATTCTAACTGGTGTGAGATGGTATCTCAATGTAGTTTTGATTTGCATTTCTCTAATGACCAGTGATGATGAGCACTTTTTCATGTTTGTTGGCCTCATATATGTCTTCTTTTGTAAAGTGTCTGTTCATATCCTTTGCCCACTTTTGAATGAGCTTGTTTTTTTCATGTAAATCTTTTGTAGTTCTTTGTAGATTCTGGATATTAGCCCTTTGTCAGCTGGGTAGATTGCAAAAATTTTTACCCATTCTGTTGGTTGCCGATTCACTCGAATGATTATTTCTTTTGCTATGCAGAAGCTCTGGAGTTTAATTAGGTCTCATTTGTTATTTTGGCTTTTGTTGCTAATGCTTTTGATATTTTTTGTCATGAAGTCCTTGCCTATGCCTATGTCCTGAATGGTTTTGCCTAGGTTTTCTTCTAGGGTTTTTATGGTGTTAGGTCTTATGTTGGAGAAAGAAAGTTTTAAAGAAAGAGAGGAAAAGAAAGAAAAGAGAAAGACAGGAAAGAAAGAAAGGGAGGAAAGAAAGGGAGAAAACAGAGAAAGAAAGGAAGGAAGGAAGGAGACAAGAAAGGGAGAAAGGGAGAGAGAGAAAGAGAGAAAGAAAAGAAAAAAAAAAGGAAAGGAAAGGAAAGAAAGAAAGGGGTCAGGTGCAGTGGCTCACACCCGTAATCTGGACACTTTGGGAATCCAAGGTGGGCAGATTGCTTGAGCCCAGGAGTTCAAGACCAGCCTGGGCAATATGGTGAAACCTCGCCTCAGCAACAACAACAACAACAACAACAACAACAACAACAACAAAAATCCATTTACATGGCAAAAATGCCATAAGCAAAGTCAGGTTGATAAACCGGGAGAAAATATTTGCAATATCGTAAAGGTCCAATATGTCTAATATATTAAAATCTTATCTAAAAGTGAGAGGAAAAAGCATTAAATAATATGAAGAGACAATTCATTAAAGGAAAGATACAACAAGAGGCTGGGCATTGTGGCTCACACCTATAATCCCAACACTTTGGGTGGCCAAGGCAGGCAGAACTCCTGAGCCCGGGAGTTCAAGACCAGCTTGAACAATATGGTGAAACTCCATCTCTACAAAAAATACAAAAATTAGTCATGCATAGTGGTGAATGCCTGTATGCCCAGCTGCTTGGTGGAGGTGTTGAGGTAGGAGGATTGCTTGAGACCAGGAGATCAAAAAAAAAGAAAGAAAGATATAACAACAGCCCTTAAACATCTCACTTCTGTTTCTTTTCCTCCTTCTCCCACCTCCTTTACATCTTTCTTTTTTTCATGGTCAGGAATGTCTAACTCACCAGGTCCTCTGCCATTGGTCCTGTGCCTTGCCTAGAGTGGTGAGAAGCTATTTCCCTCTGCACTATAGATTTTGATGTAGAAAAGGTAAATGAATCTGCCATTTCATAATGACTCTTTTTTAGCAAGAATTTCACTAGACTCAAAAGTGGCCTCTACAGAACCTCTATTACATTAAATTTTAGCAAAATTTAAAGTATTTTACATATTCAGTGGAGAGCTGTGGGCTTACTGCAAAAACAAAAGTATAGAAACAGTTCTCCTAGGTTTGAAATTCTCTAGGAAGGCAATGATCTGGAATCTTCTACTTCAACATTTTTCCATGGTGCCTATAAAAATGGTCAATCTTCAAAGGGGTCCTCTCTTCCTCTCTCTCTCTCTCTCTCTCTCTCTCTCTCTCTCTCTCTCTCCTTTTAAGGGACAGTGTCTTGCTCTGTTGCCAGGCTAGAGTGCAGTGGCACAATCATAGCTCACAGTAATCTCCAACTCTTGGGCTTAAGCAATTCTCCCACCTCAGCCTCCCTCTAATTTTTAAAATTTTTTGTAGAGCTGGGGTCTTGCTATGTTGCTCAGGCTTGTCTTGAACTCCTGGCCTCAAGTGATCCTCCCACCTCGGCCTCCCAAAGCACTGGAATTACAGGCATGAGACACTGTGCCCAGCTAGTGTGCACTCTTAAAAATTATTTATCAAGTATTTTGAATATCTAATACATAGTTTGAACATCAAAAACGAACGTGAGGCCTACCTACTTATGCTGCCATCCACGTGTCCACAATCATAGAAAACAAATGACTGCAATAAACTCTTTTCAGAATATGCCAGGTTTTTAGAGCTCCCAGCATTTTTTGCCTAGGAAGAATTCAAGCCCTAAAAAATAAGGAGTGATAAACCAGATTTCATACTGAGGGAAAAGTTTAGTCTAAAAGAAGTAAAATTTAAAAATGCAGGCTATATGTCAATGTGTGTTTGTAAGGGCCCCTGTGCATGAAGTCCTGCATCTGTCTATGTGAAATGTGAGAAGTGGGCTGACCCAGCAGACTTGATTTCAAAGCGGGAAGTGGGGGGCAGAGGGAACTTGCAGATCTTTACTGTGGCTTGTTAGTACCATAGGCCTGCTTTTTAAAAATAAGTTGATTGTCAGTTGCTAAGGATGAGTAAATGGGAAAGTCATGTGGAGATGGATAACAAATGAGCACCTAGTATGTAGTAAGAAGCCATCAACTGAAGATGCCAAGCCGAAGGCAGAGCCATTGTTGAAAAAAGGCAAAGAGGCATCTTAAAAATCAAGTATTTCCTTAAATAGACCTGGTATAATCAAAATTTCTCATTATTTTGGGAAAGTGAATGTTAAATGTAGTTTTGAAGTAAAGAAAAAGGAAAATAGGCAAGGAGAGGTAGATATTCTACTTTATTCTGGTAAAAATTGGGGCATTTCCTAGTGAGTAACAGTAGTACACATAACTAAAGTCCTTGCATTGATAAAACAGCCCTAAAATGGAGGGCCTGTGGTGACTTCCAAGAGTTGAGTCTAAGGCAGGGCCAGTATATTCTTTCTGCAAAAGACCAGATAGCAAATATTTAAGGCTTGTGCAAGCCATCTATGCTCTACTACAATTACTCGATTCTGCTTTGTATGACAAAAGTAGACTTGTATTATTATACCTAGATGAATGAGCCTGGCTATGTTCCAATAAAACTTTATTTACAAAAACAGGCTGCAGGTAAAATTAGGCTCGTGGGCTATATATAATTTTCCCACCCCTAGTTTAAGGCAACATTTAGCCTAGACCATTTAACCTTATGTGTGACTATTACTTTTTTTGTAATTTTCTTTTCTTTTCTGTTTTTTTTTTCTTTCTTTCTTTTTTTTTTTTTTTTTTTGAGACGGAGTTTCGCTCTTGTTACCCAGGCTGGAGTGCAATGGCGCGATCTCGGCTCACCGCAACCTCCGCCTCCTGGGTTCAGGCAATTCTCCTGTCTCAGCCTCCTGAGTGCTGGGATTATAGGCACGCGCCACCATGCCCAGCTAATTTTTTGTATTTTTAGTAGAGACGGGGTTTCACCATGTTGACCAGGTTGGTCTCGATTTCTCGACCTCGTGATCCACCCGCCTCGGCCTCCCAAAGTGCTGGGATTACAGGCTTGAGCCACCGCGCCCGGCCCTCTTTTCTTTTTTTTGACACAGAGTCTTGCTCTGATGCCCAGGCTAGAATGCAGTGGCGTGAGCTAGGCTCTCTACAACCTCTGCCTCCCAGGTTCAAGCAATTCTCCTGCCTTAGCCTCCCGAGTAGCTGGGATTACAGGCATGTACCACCGTGCCCAGCTAATTTTTGTATTTTTAGTAGAGATGGGGTTTCACCATGTTGGCCATGCTGGTCTCGAATTCCCGACCACAGGTGATCCACCCTCCTCGGCTTCCCAAAGTGCTGGGATTACAGGCGTGAGCTACTGTGCCTGGTCTAATTTTTGTATTTTTAGTACAGACCAGTTTTCACCATGTTGGCCAGGCTGGTCTCCAACTCCCGATCTCAGGTGATCTACCTGGCTCAGCCTCTCAAAATGCTAGGATTATAGGTGTGAGCCACCATGCCCGGCCTTTATTGGAATTTTCAATATGCTTCATTTCATTCTAGTCCCAAGAAAGTCTGATGTGAAAAGAATTATAACAACTAGGCCATGCCTCCTTTTTAGAGTGCCCTGTCTACCTTGAGTTGTCACTATATTTCAGAGCACATTACTCTTCATGTAGTGGGAGGGGCTGAGCCCTGAAACAACAGAACTATTGAGTACTCAGTTGGCAAGGGCATTAAGGCAGTGCTCCATTTATTCCACTTACTTCATAGAGAACAAAGACATTGCTACGGACAATGGTTGGTCAGAGGCAACTGTCTGCTGGCCGTTTGGGTTAGTTGGCTGTTGAATTTTCAACTTGAAGTGTGAGATGGAGTGAAAATGTCCTGCCTGATCAGAAAGCAGAGCTGTCTTTCCAGGACGGAGTGCCACTACACCTGTCTTCTCAGAATGAATGATAATGACATTCTGAGCAGTAGGTTTTTACTGTAAAATCATCCCTAAATCTTCTTCAATTAGAATAAAATGGGATTTGCAACTTTTAACTGCATGGGCAGGCAAAAATGTCTCGCCTGCCCTTTAAGCCACATGCCTCAGATCTTGGAGCATTTCTGCTTTGCTTCAGGAGTCTCTCTTTATTCCAAGTGTCCTCCCACTGGCCACCTAATCTCTTGCCCATAAACCCTTAACTCCTTTTGAAGCTCTGCTATTTTTCAAGCTCAGTGTGTGGCCCCCACGCTACCTCTGCCTCTCCTTACTGGAGAACTTGCCGGTATAGATAGATGTTTGCTTATGACACTACCTCTAAACCTTGGTGGATGCTGGTAGTGACTTTTCCCTTTTCATGTTTCATTGGCTCTAAAGGAAAGAAGGGGAAGGGAGGGCTGTGGTTCCATGCAGATGTCAGGAGGGGAGAGGAGGAAGAGGATGGCAGATTTCAGCTCAATTCTCTCCATGAGTGGAATCCTCAAGGCCTCCCCGTCTCATGTTGCAAAGGGACACACAACTGCCACTGAAAATTTTGTTTCCATTTTCAGATTCATCATATTCCTCCTGTTAAAATGACTATTGTCAAATAACAGCCCTAGCCCATTGTGTAAAGGGACATTTGACTCTTCTGCTTATTTACAATATAAGAACTATTTAATCAACCAGAACGGGTCTATTACAATGGTTCTTAAACTTAAGTGTACATTACAATCACCTGGAGGGTTTGCTGGATCATGGAATGTTTGGCCTCATCCCAGAATTTCTGATTCAGTAGTTCTATGGTGGAGCCTGAGAACTTGCATTGCTAACAAGTCCCCACGTGACACTGTTGCTGCAGGTCCAAGGACAATTTCCTCTATTAGAATTACCTGGGATGAATGGAAATACCCTTCCTCTCCTGGAAGAAGGAGGAAGGACTATCTCAGTTCAGCCCACTTGGTAGTAAGTCACATTGAATATGCTGTACAACTCATCAGTATGTTAAAACAACCCGCTTAAGTACTACTGTAATAAACAATTTAATGAAGAGAGGATATAGATTAACTATCACAGAGGCAAAATACTACCCACTGGGCAGAATGCCATCATTAGTATCTTTCCTAAGAGGCAATCAGATCACTTTGAAGACCAGCTCTTGAAAAATCAAATATTTCCTTAAATAGAACTGGGATAATCATTTACTTATTCCCTTATTTTTCCTGAAATATGCAATGACAAAGAGTGATGTTTCAATGAAATACAGACTATACCAGTTACTTGATGTGACCCTGGGTTTCAATGAGATAATTTTCTGTTATTTATCTGTCATAAGTGTATAATACTTCATTTCTTCAAAGGCATGATTTATCAATAAATATTTGTTGAATGAAGAATGACTATTCAACATTATGACAATGAATATAATCTTGTATAACACTGTCAACTAAGCAGGAAGCATGGCATAGTCCTAGGAACCCCAAGTTGCTGAGGAATGAATAATAAAGTAATAGGTGCTGAGAAGGAAGGGTGCAGTGGGAGAGAATGCAGTGAGGAGCTTCTGGCAGGGTCTCTGCTGTGCCAGAATGCATAGCCAAAGGCTCAAATAGGGGAGAGCCCCAGCCTGCACTCTGCTCACCTGCTCTTCAAGCCGTATGCCTAAGCGTGGGGATGCCACAGCCTGAGGAAAGGGTAGGTTTGTCTCATCTTCTCAAAGACATCTGATGAGCTATTGGCAGCTCCACTTACCTGTGTCTTGATTTTTCCCCAGGAGTCATCAGTCATGAGTCAGCCTGTAAACACTGGAAGGAGCAGAGGGTAACTAGTTTTTTCACATGCCACTGCATTTATGGAACCACATCATGGATTTTCAAGTCTTTCTTGTCATTCCCCATTAGCAGAAGTCTAAGATCTTTTCTGAAAACTTTCTATGAACATTGTGGGACAGCTTTACTTTGTGGATTCAGGGTCCTGAGAAAGCATAAAAAATTACGCCCATAGGAACCCTACCCTATTTAACAACTGAAGCCTGACATTCCAATTTAATGTAATCGCTTTAGTTTGATGAAGTTGAAATTAAAATACTGTGAATGATTTTTGCCATTAGCACATTGCTTTTAGCACTTTGTGTAAGTAAGTCAAAGAACTTAGCGGCAATCACTGCATGGATTTACTTAGCAGAGTCATTTCCCTCAATATCAGATCTCTGGAAACAGGCTGACTGTCAGTTCAGGTTGAAAGAATGAATTGCCATAGGTTGGGTGGCTTACAAACAAAAGAAAAACATTTCTCACTGTTCTGGAGGTTGGAAAGTTGGTATCGGGTGCCACCATGGTCCAGTTCTGGTGAGGGTCCTCTTGTGGGTTCCAGACCGCCGACTTCTCCTTGTATCCTCAAGTAGCAGAAAGTCAAGGAAAGGGTAGGTTTGCCTCATCTTCTCTGATGAGCTATTGGCAGCCCAACTTACCTGTGTCTTGATAACTAATTTTTTTCACATGACACTGCATTTATGGAACCACCATTTATGTGGTCCCATAAATGCAGTGTTCTCTAGAGGGACAGAACGAATAGGATAGATGTACACATGAATGGGAGTTTAGTAAGGAGAATTGATTCACAGGATCACAAGAGGAAGTCCCACAATGGGCCATCTGCAAGTTGAGGAACAAGGAAGCCAGTCAGAGCCCCCAAATCTCAAAAGCAGGGAAGCCGACAGTGTAGCCTTCAGTCTGTGGCTGAAAGCCTGAGAGCCCCTGGCAAACCCCTGGTGTAAGTCCAAGTGTTCAAAAGCTGAAGAACTTGTAGTCCAATGTTCGAGGGCAGGAAGCATCTAGCACAGGAGAAAGATGAAGGCCTGAAGACTCAGCAAGTCATCTCCTTCCATCTTTTTCTGTCTGCTTTTTCTAGCTGGGTTGGCAGCTCTGCTTAGATGGTGCCCACCGAGACCGAGGGTGTGTCTGCCTCTCCCAGTCCACTGACTCAAATGTTAATCTCCCTTGGCAACACCCTCATAGACACACCCAGGAACAATACTTTTCATCCTTTAATTGAATCAAGTTGACATTCATTAACCATCACAGTGCATTGTCAATTCTACCAAAAGCTAGCTAGTTCTCTGGGCTTTTCTTATAGGGGCACCAATACACTTATGAGTGCCCCACCCTCATGTCCTAATTACTACCCAGAGGCCCTACCTCCAAATTCCATCACATTGAAAGGGTCTCAACATAGGAATTTTGGGGGCAACACAAACATTCGGTCCTTGAAGGGGTCTTGTCATATTTTTGGCAGTCTCATTTTCCCCAGTACTTAGTACGGTCCCTGTTACACAGTAGACCCTCAGCAAATGTTCACTGGACAAATGAATAAATAAATATCAAGAATCCTATCCCATTCTTTGTTCTATGAGTTCAGGAAAATTAAGACTTTATGTTCATAATCTTACAACATTTTATTCATTCTTAAGGAAGACTGAAGAATAATTTGATTTCTGTTATTTCTGATCTAGATGCTAAATCCCAATCAGTTCTTCACATCTTCAGATCTACAAATATCTTATCATTTGGAATAAAAATTCACAATTTTTTTTTGTTACCACCATCTGTTTCTTAGATTCCTTGTGTTTATTTTCCAAAAGAACCCTAAGATTCTATTCTGGCAGATATTATTTTCATTGCTTTTCTTAATATTTTGGGCATTCGCTCTGGTACTATCTATTAAAATAGGCCCTCCCGTCATATAGAGCAAATGACAGTTTACATAGGAACCCTATTTACCATTCTCTATTGCATCAAGATGTGTCCATGTTTATAGCAGTAAACGTGATCAGAAATGTCTGCTACTCCTAGGTCAAGGATATTTAAAGGAGGTGTGCCTCCTGCCTATTCTGTCCTCCGTTTGCCAGATAGTATGAGGCAATAGGAAGGGTTAATGAGGCCATAGGAAGGGTTAATCTTATTTGTACCATGCATGGATTGTTTGACACACTGAACAATGCTCTGCATCCCTTCTCAGAATAATGCTTTATTTTTTAATTTTAATTGTTTTAGAGACAGAGTCTCACTATGTTTCTCAGGCTGCTCTCAAACTCCCGGCGTCAGGTGATCCTCCTGCGTCAGCCTCCCACATAGTTGGGATTAGAGGCACAAGCCACCATCCTTGGCAGAATAATATTTTAAAATGCATAAAATAAAATAATAGAATTATAAAGGAAACAACTTATACTGAATATGATTATAAAACATTTAGAAAGTGCTACGATGATATATGTATAATTAGCTCTCTATTGATATATAATAAATTTATCTCATACCTTAGTAGCTTAAAATATTTACTCTCTCAAGTTCCTGGGGGTCAGGAATCTGGGAACAGCTTAGCTGGGTGGTTCGGGCTCAGGGTATCTCACAAAGCTACAATCAAGATGCCAACTAAGTAGGTAGTTATCTGCAGGCATTACCTGGGGAAAGGTTCACTTCCAAGCTCACTCATGGCTGTTGGCAAGCTTCAGTTCTTTGCTGTATGTCTCAGGACATAGCAGTTCTCCAAGAGAGGGCACAGAATCTAGATTCAGTACCTTTAATCTCAGAAATGACATCCCATCATTTCTGCCATATTCTGTTCACTGGAAGGAAATTACACAAGGGTATGAATGCCAGGAAACCAGGATCACAGGGAGCTACCACAAAGGTTGCTTACCATAATATGCTTTTTTTTTTTTAAAAAAAAAAACATTAAAGTAGAGCTCTAGAGGCGAGTATACAGCTACTATAATTTTGAAAGCATTCCAAGTAGAAACGATTCTATGAAAGACTTGCAAAATAATAATGATTTTTTTAAATGGATGAGTTTTATTTGTTACAAAGGCAGAAGTACTGGTAGTACTTCTGTGGTTTTGCCTACAATCATAATTAAGAGAAATGATAAATTTCAATTTGAAACAGGGATGTAATTTTTTTTTTTTTTTGAGACATTGAGTCTTGCTCTGTTGTCCAGGCTGGAGTCCAGTGGCGCAATCTTGGCTCACCGCAACCTCTGCCTCCTGGGGTCAAGTAAATCTCCTGCCTCAGCCTCCCGAGTAGCTGGGTTTACAGGCGCCTGCCATTATGCCCAGCTAATTTTTTTGTATTTTTAGTAGAGATGGGTTTTCACAATGTTGGCCAGGCTGGTCTTGAATTCCTGACCTCAGGTGATCAGCCCATCTCATCCTCCCAAAGTGTTTGTATTACAGGTGTGAGCCACCATGCCCAGCCCCAAACAGGGATGTAATTTTTCCCATACAAATATAGTGATATCATGGGAGGTTGGGAGGGGTGTGAAGGATAAAGAATACCGTATTGGGTGCAGTGTACACTGCTGGGGTGATGGGTACACTAAAATCTCAGAATTTACCACTAAAGAATTATCCATGTAGCCAAAAACCACCGGTACCAAAAAAACTACTGAATTAAAAAAAAAAAAAAAAACTTATAATGACAGCTCTGGATTCTCTCCGTGGATTCTTTGAGAATTGCTAGACCCCTGAGATCTATCCATGGAGTCACAAGATGGCTTAGGGCCCTGAATCACTGCATAGAGAAAATACTTAGCAACCTAATTCAACTGTCTTGGACTGTTTGAGAAAAAGCTTCTATTGCATGTAAGCCATTACGTATTTTGTAGTCTATTTGTTACCACAGCCTAGTTTATACCATCTTTGCCAATATACATTTGCTAATTAATTACTGTATTATTACTACTGTCTTCACTTGGTCCTTCAGTGTACATTTTTGAGTAAAATTTCAATTTCCCTTCGTGTTAAATTTCATATATGTATCTATTACTATAAAGTATCTCATACCACTAGCAAGTAATGAATTGAATATGTATCAAAGACATATGGAGACTAAATTATATTTTTCCAGTGACTTTTACTCGTTCTTTCTTGCAAGTTTCAGTTTTATGCACCAGATGGTTGCCAGCTGGATCCCTATGAATAAATTATAAATGACCAATAACAATAAGTATTTGTATAGCTCTTGCTCCTGAACAATTATTAAGCATGTGAATGAATCTGTTTTCAAACAGTAAGTATCTCATCATGGGGTCAACAGATCATCTCTCATGCCATTGACAGAAATATCTCCCTGGAATATATAATGGAGAAAGAATGTATTTAGGTAAAGCTACTGGATGGGCTTGTGTGGGCAGAAATTAACTTCATTACAATACAAAGTTAAGCTTCATAATATAGATTAAAACAAATAATGGCACAAATGCTAGGAAAACAAAGTCAGGTCTGTGCTTTTACTATACTCTCTAAAATGCAACTTTAAAAATCAGCCAGTGGTGCTTTTAACCTAATTAGCCAGACACTAATATGACAAATTGAATTTTGAAAAATAACTGTCTTGTAAAGAATTAAGCCATTTTTAGGCATATCTGTCACAGTAGGTTGGAATTCAGTATACAGGTTCCTTTTAAATGGAAGCAAACCATTTTATGTATATTTTTCTCTTGTTGAATGAAGTACTCCCCTTCATTGCTTGAGAGAAAATTCATGCAACTAAAAGAGGACTATAGGGCATGCTAAGAAAAAAAAAAAAACCCAAAATCCCACAAAAACAAATCTAAAAAGATTATCTCTGAAAGCAAATATTCTTCTAGAAGGAGTTTACAATTAGGCTTATCAAGATTGTGATTTAGTAATAGGTATTTTATTATATATATATATGTATGTATGTATTTTTTAGAGACAGGATCTCTCTCTGTCACCCTGGTTGGAGTACAATGGGTCACATAGTTTGAACTCTGGATATAAATAATCCTCCCACTTCAGCTGCCTAAAGTGATGGTATTACAGGCATGATTACACCCATCCTTATTATTCTTCTTTATTAAATGAGAGCTTTAACACTTGATTTGGAAGAACCATACACAAAAAATATTTTAAAAGCCTCTCAGTTTTTAGGTTTCTATTACCTTACACAATTCAAACAAAATTCAATGGTCAACATTTTAAAAAGTTTTTTGGGGGCCAGGCACGGTGGCTCACATCTGTAATCCCAGCACTTTGGGAGGCCAAGGCAGGTGGATCACCTGGGGTCAGGAGTTCGAGACCAGCCTGGACAACATGCTGAAACCCTGCCTCTACTAAAAACACAAAAATTAGCTGGGTGTGGTGGCATGCACCTGCTTGCCACCAGCTACTCAGGAGACTAAGGAAGGAGAATCGCTTGAACCTGGGAGGCAGAGGTTGCAGTGAGCCAAGATTGTGCCATTGCACTCCAGCCTGGGCAACAGAGCAAGGCTTCATCTTAAACTAAAAACCAAACTTTTTTTGGTATTAACATTATAAAAGGAATTTTTATCACAGAAATTTTAGAAAATACAAATAAGCAAAGGAAGAAAATAGTTTAAAAATTGCCAATAATGTGGCCATTCAATATAAACACTGATCATTATCGTTTTGAGGTTGATTATTTTGTCTGTTCCTACATAGATAGACAGATAGATAGATGGATAAATAGATGAATTTTTAAATGAGACTTTTAAAATGACTTATTTATTTATTTTTAGAGATGATCTCCCTATGTTGCCCAGGCTGGAGTGCAACTTTAAGGGACACTAAGCCAGAACCACCCAAATAATCACCCTCAGATTTCTGACCCACAGAAGCTGTGAGATAGTAAACATTAAGCCTGTAAATTTGGGGTCATTCTTTATGCAGCAGTAGATAACCGATACATTTGGTTTCACTTATTTCTTACTTCATAGGCTGTTCTCAGTCTCCTTTACTGGCTCTGCCTCCTCTTTTAACACATCTCTAAATGTTAAGATTCTTTAGGATTCAGTCCTGGGCCATCTTCTCTCTTCTCCCTGTATTTCTTATCCTAAAATCTTATTTTATCTTCTTTTATTTTTTGAGAAAGGCTCTTGCTCTGTCACCCAGGCTAGAGTGCAGTGGTGCAATCATAGCTCACTGCAGCCTCAACATCCTGGGCTCCAGTAATCCTCCTGCCTCAGCCTTCCAAATAGATGGGACTACAGGTGTGCATCACTGTGCCCAGCTAATTTTTTTACTTTTAATAGAAAGGTTTCACACACATATCAAACCTAATATATTCAAAATGGATTTCCTCCCCTTTTCCCAATCTACTCCATTCTTCCCTTCCCTATCATTCTCTCCAATCTTCTCAATTATTATAATGGTATCAAAATCCACCCAGTTCATCAAGGCCAAAATCTAGGTGGCAACATTATTTTGCCTTAAACTCTGAATCTAATCCATCAGCAAGACCTTACAATCCTATTTCCAAAATACATTTGCAATTATCTACATTTTCCCTTTCTCACCAGGATCATTGTTATGTCACTTAAACTACTAAAACAACTTCTAACTGGTCTCCAATCCATTTCTCACACAGCAGCTTCAATGATCTTTTACAATTAGATCATGTCATAGCTTTTATTAAAACCTCTCAATAACTTTCTATCACAGTTGGAATGAAATGCAAACCCCTTCGATGCTTTAGAGGCTTTGCATAACCTGCCCCTTTCTAGCTCTACCCTTATCTTTTTTTCTTTTTGAGATGCAGTTTTGCTCTTGTCGTTGAGGCTGGAGTACTATGGTGCGATCTCAGCTCACTGCAACATCCGCCTCCCAGGTTCAAGCGATTCTTCCTGCCTCAGCCTCCCAAGTAGCTGGGATTACAGGCATGCACCACCACACCCGGCTACTTTGTATTTTTAGTACAGATAGGGTTTCACCATGTTGGCCAGGCTGGTCTCAAACTCCTGACTTCAGGTAATCCATCCATCTCGGCCCCCAAAGTGCTGGGATTACAGGTGTGAGCCACTGCGCCTGGCCTCTGCCCTTATCTTTAACCACTTTCCTCCTGATTCATTATACCCACTACTGCTCTTTCCATTCCAGAAATGAGATATTTAATTCACTCAGGGTGAATTAAAGACTTAAGTAAAACTCAAAACTACAAAAACCCTGAAAGACAACCTAGGCAAAACCATTCAGGACGCAGGCACAGGCAAAGATTTCATGACGAAGATGACAAAAGCAACTGTAACAAAAGCAAAAACTGACAAATAGGATCTAATCAAAGAGCTTCTGCACAGCAAAAGAATCTATCAACAGAGTACACAGACAACCTAGGGAGAAAATTTTTGCTAACTATGCATCTGACAAAGGTCTATAACCCAGCATTTTTGAGGAATTTAAACAAATTTACAATTAAAACCATAAAAAATGGGCAAAGGACATGAATAGACGCTTTTCAAAAAAAGATATACATGTAGCCAACAATCTTATGAAAAAAAGCTCAGCATCACTGATTATTAGAGAAATGCAAATCAAAACCACAGTGAGATACCATCTCATAGCAGTCAGAATGGCTACTCTTTTTTTTTTTTTTTTTTTTTTTTTTTTTTTTTTTGAGACGGAGTTTCGCTCTTGTTACCCAGGCTGGAGTGCAATGGCACGATCTCGGCTCACCGCAACCTCCGCCTCCTGGGCTCAGGCAATTCTCCTGCCTCAGCCTCCTAAGTAGCTGGGATTACAGGCACGCGCCACCACGCCCAGCTAGTTTTTTGTATTTTTAGTAGAGACGGGGTTTCACCATGTTGACCAGGTTGGTCTCGATCTCTCGACCTCGTGATCCACCCGCCTCGGCCTCCCAAAGTGCTGGGATTACAGGCTTGAGCCACCGCGCCCGGCCTAGAATGGCTACTCTTAAAAAGTCAAACAAGGCCGGGCGCGGTGGCTCAAGCCTGTAATCCCAGCACTTTGGGAGGCCGAGGCGGGTGGATCACGAGGTCGAGAGATTGAGACCATCCTGGTCAACATGGTGAAACTCCGTCTCTACTAAAAATACAAAACATTATCTGGGCATGGTGGCGCATGCCTGTAGTCCCAGCTACTCAGGAGGCTGAGGCAGGAGAATTGCCTGAACCCAGGAGGCGGAGGTTGCGGTGAGCCGAGATCGCATCATTGCACTCCAGCCTGGGTAACAAGAGCGAAACTCCATCTCAAAAAAAAAAAAAAAAAAAAAAAAAAAAAAAAATTCAAACAAATAAATGCTGGTGAAGTTGTGAAGAAAAGGAAATTCTTATATACTGTTGGTGGGAGTGTAAATTAGTTCAGGCATAGTGGAAGGCAGTTTAGTGATTCCTCAAAGATCTAAAGACAGAAATATTTTATCCAGCAATCCCATTATTGGGTATATACCCAATCATTCTATTATAAAGATACATGCACACATACATTCACTACAGCACTATTCACAATAGCAAAGATATGAAATCAATGTAAATGGCCATAATAATGAACTGGATAAAGAAAATGTGTTATATATACACCATAGAATACTATGCAGCCATAAAAAATGAGATCATGTCCTTTACAGGGACATGGATGGAGCTGGAGGCCATTATTCTTAGCGAACTAACACAGAACTAGAAAACCAAATACCACATGTTCTTACTGATAAGTGGGAGCTAAATGATGAGAAAGCATGGACACACTGAGGGAAACAACACACACTAGGGTTTTTAGGAAGGTGGAGGATGGGAGGAGAAAGAGGACGGGCATAAACAACTAATGGGTACTAGGCTTAATACCTTGGTGATGAAATAACCTTTACAACAAACCCCAGGATGTACGTTAACCTATGTAACAAACCTGCACTTGTACCCCGGAACTTAAAAGTTAAATAAATAAATAAATAAGATCTTCTTTGATTTTCCATCACTTCCTGATCGATAGCAGACTTTGTGTCTGCTTATGTGTGTTGCCTCCCTCACAAACAGGCAGTTTACCTGGGAGCAGTGTCAGCGTTAGATTTCATCACTGCTCCATCCTGAGCACCTGGCTCAGTACATGTAAATGGCATATGTTTCAGGCATATTTGCTGACTAAATAAACAAATCAATAAATGACAGGTGAACTCCAACTCTTTTAAAATACTAGTTCTTTCCCTTTTTTTTTTTTTTTACCATTGGCACTGTCTCCCATGTAGATCTGATGTGGGAGTTATACTCTATCTCTGCCGGATTTTGAGTTACGACAGAGAAGCAGCAATGATGTCTCATACCGCTTTGAAGTCTGTAACAGTAGTTCCCAACCTTTTTGGCACCAGGGACCAGTTTCATGGAAGACAATTTTCCCACAGACCGAGGGTGGTAGAATGGTTTCGGGATGATTTAAGTGCATTACACTTATTGTGCTCTTTATTTCTATTATTATTACACTGTAATATATAATGAAATAATTATACAGCTCACCATAATGTAGAATCAATGGAAACCCTGAGCTAGTTTTCCTGCAACTAGATGATCACGTCTTGGCATGATAGGAGACAGTTGCACATCATCAGGCCTTAGATTCTCACGAGCAGCCTGCAACCTAGATCCCTTGCATGTACAGTTCGCAATGAGGTTTGCGCTCCTGTGAGCCTAAGGCCACCTCTGATGCGACAGGAGGCGGAGCTCAGATGGTGATGCAAGTGATGGGGAGTGGCTGTAATTACAGATGAAGCTTCGCTGGATTGATGTTCACCTCCTTCTGTGCAGACTAGTCCAGGAGTTCGGAACCCTCAGTCTAATATCTAGAATATGATAGGTGTTCAACAAATCAGTGGTTCTAAAACTTTAGTGTGTATGCTTACCCCCACAGATTCTGCCTCAATAAATGTGTAATGAGACTCAGTTCTCCTCTTAAAATAAACCACCTAGGTTATTCTTATGAGTTGGCTTTTGTATTACACTTTAAGAAAACCAGCATCAGGGCTTGTCAGTATCAATGGTGACTCCCTCTCCAGGCCAGGCTTAATTCTTAGTCCTTTTAAAATAAGCAAAGAGGCTGAAATTTCAGCACTCCAAGACACCTGGAGAGGCTCCCCTACCTCACTCCTACCTCCAATTACTCTGTGTTCTGCATTTCACTACTTTTAAATATCATCATTGGTTACAGTCCTTTGCTTAGGTGATTTTAGCCTTCTGTGAGATAAATTGTTTTTCTGGATAGAACTGAGCTTTCAGACTTTTTAAGGGGCAAACAGACATATTTGTTGGCAACTGGATAACCGCTTTAAAAGGAGGAGGTGTTCTGTTGCTCTCATAACCTCTCTTAAGGAAGAAACGATTTCTGGGGATGAATCTCATCATAATTCTGTTGCCCCATTTTAGGGGAGTTCCCTCTTTGTTCTTCAGTAGTTACATTAAGCAGCAAGCTGGCATAATTTTGGGGCAAAGATTTCTTAGGAAAACTTGGAAAAAGTTTAATGTTCCATTTGCTTCCATCTTCATGAGAAAGATGCACATTAATCTTGGAGGAACTGAGAAACAATGGTTAACAGTCACATTTTGGTATTTTTCTGTTAGTTTGTTTGAGAGTCTTGCTCTCTTGCCCAGGCTGAAGTGCAGTGGCACAATGTTGGCTTACTGCGGCCTCCGCCTCCCAGGCTCAAGCAATCCTCTTACCTCAGCCTCCTGAGTAGCTGGGATTAAAAGAGGGAAACACCACACTCTGTTAATATTTAAATTTTTCGAACAGATAAGGTCTCACACATTGCCTAGGCTGGTCTCAAACTCTTGGCTCACGTGATCCTCCTACCTCCTCCCAAAGTGCTGGGATTACAGGTGTAAGCCACCAAACCTGGCTCATTTTGATATTTCAATTACTTTTTTCAAAATGGAGAGATAAATATTAAGGAACATCACTGTAAATACATAATTCTTAAATAAGTTGGGTAATTTAAAACCAAAATCACTAAAATTGAAAAAATAAAATTAAAATATTTTAAATAAAATAACCACATTCTTAGTATGTAAAAGGGGATAGAAAAAGAAGGAAAATATCCTAGTCAATTTATTCACCAGTAGGAATGAAATTTCATTAGTACAGATCTAAAAAAATGCCAGACTATTTGGAAAACTGGCCTCATAAATAGGACCTGCTTCTACTCAAAACTGTGACATGAAGTTCAGGGTTCATAGCAAACAATAGAAACCAACTCTGATTAACTCATCAGGAAAAGAAATTTACTGGAAGGATGTCAGCTAGCTCAAAGAATCAATGCATATTTTACCACAACTGAAATTTAAAAAAGAAATGAGCATAAAGCCTGGAGAGGGATATACACACATGGAGGCCATGCAGCAGGAACTACAAAGTCCGGCCCCATCAGCGCTCTAGTTAGGGAATCTCTGTTGGTCACATTTCCTCTGCTGTCTTCTTCTCACTATTGCTGTTGTTCCCAATGCCAATATTTTCAGGGAGTGGGAGGAGTGGGACTCCAAATACCACCTCAACTTCAATTTCCCCAAGTAGGAAAACAGTTCAGATGTTCCACCTAAAAAGATAAACAAAACCAAACCAGTGAGGTCTTGGAGCTTTCCTTCATGCTAGACCTCCAACTCCATTCTCATTCCTATCTTCTTGTCTTTGCCCTTTTCAGATATTCATCCTTTTCCATTTCTCTTTTTCCTTTTTTTTTTTTTTTTTTTTCCTGAGACAGAGTTTTGCTCTTGTTGTCCAGACTGGAGTGCAATGGTACGATCTCAGCTCATGGCAGCCTACACTTCCCAGGTTCAAGCAATTCTCCTGCCTCAGCCTCCTGAGTAGCTGGGATTACAGACATGCACCACCATGCCCAGCTAATTTTTTTTTTTTTTTTTTTGAGACGGAGTTTCGCTCTTGTTGCCCAGGCTGGAGTGCAATGGCGCGATCTCGGCTCACCGCGACCTCCGCCTCCTGGGTTCAGGCAATTCTCCTGCCTCAGCCTCCTGAGTAGCTGGGATTACAGGCACACGCCACCATGCCCAGCTAATTTTTAGTATTTTTAGTAGAGACGGGGTTTCACCATGTTGACCAGGATGGTCTCGTGATCCACCCGCCTCGGCCTCCCAAAGTGCTGGGATTACAGGCTTGAGCCACCGCGCCTGGCCTAATTTTTTGTATTTATGGTAGAGAAGGGGTTTCTCCATGTTGATCAGGCTGGTCTCAAACTCCTGACCCCCAGGTGATCTGCCCACCTCGTCTCAAAGGGCTGGGATTACAGGCGTAAGCCACCACACCAACCTCTTTTTCCTTTCTTTTCTGTTTTTTTTTTTTTTTCTTTCTTTTAGCTATAGTCTTGCTCTGTCACCTAGGCTGGAGTGCAGTGGCGTGATCTTGGCTCAAGGTGCAACTTCCACCTTCCTGGTTCAAGTGATTCTCCTGCCTCAGCCTCCGGAGTAGCTGGGACTACAAGAGTGCACCACCATGCCTAGCTAATTTTTGTATTTTTAGGAGAGATGGAGTTTCACCATGTTGGCCAGGCTGGTCTCAAACTCTGCCCTCAAGTGATCCTCCCGCTTCAGCCTCCCAAAGTACTGGGATCACAGGCGTGAGCCACTGCACCTGCCCCATTTCTGTTTTTTAATGATCTTAAATTAAAATCAAACCAAAACAAAAGCAACAACTCTCAAGAAAGAGTTTTATAATCATATTCACAGTAACATCTCCATGACCTATAAATTAAAATTAGCTTGTCAGGCACGGTGGCTCACGCCTGTAATCCCAGCACTTCGGGAGGCTGAGGTGGGTAGATCATTTGAGGCCTGGACATTGAGACCCGGCTGGCCAACATGGTGAAACACTGTCTCTACTAAAAATATAAACATTACAGCCATGCTGGTGGGATCCTATAATCCCAGCTATTCAGAAGGCTGAGGCAGGAGAATGGCTTGAATCTGGGAGGTGGAGGTTGCAGTGAGCCAACATCATGCCACTGCACTGCAGCTTGGGGGACAGAACAAGACTCTGTCTTAAAAGGGAAATTAAAATCAGCTTACTAATTTATCTCAGCATTCTTTTTGCATCTTCTTAGCAAGTTTGGTCATTTGTTTACAACTTGTATTTCTTCTTGAGATAATGTCGTATTTTTCTGCAATGCCCATTTGTTAAATGGGCTCTTTTTCTTCTGCTCTTTTCAGCGTTTGTATTTTAATACACATTTTTATTACAAAGAATGAATCTGTAATGGTGGCATTTCAGGTTTTGAAAATAAGAATGTGCATAAAACATCTAAATTCAAGAACCTCCTACTTCGGAGATAGGGGATCTAGTTCAACAGAAGTCTGGATAACTTCCATCCACTAAAGGCTTTGTTCCAAAGGATCTCCTCCCTTGTTACTACCTCAGGTTATGTAAATAAAATCATATTCAATTATATTGTCTAAGATAGATGACTTCATTTTCAACACATGTGCAACAGAATTGCAGAGGGAGGTTCAAGACAATATCCTAGCCTGCAATTCGGTGTACTTTGAATAAATGAATAAGAGCTGTCAGCCCTGAGCGCTCCAGCTCCCAATACATGCAGAATAGCAGAGGTGTATTGAGCCCTTAATTTTTTTTCGTTTATTAAATACAGTTCATTCACTCAACATGTACTGAGCACCTGTAAATGCTTGGGACATCAGGGCACAACAATGGCCAAAGATTCCTGTGTCCACATCCTGAGGTGGTAACAGAGTGAGGGACAGACTGTACAACAAAAAAAACTCAGGATTCATTCCGTGAAAATGACGTCGTTTTTCTAGATGAGCTGGTAAATGGAGTGGCGAAGAAAGAATGCCCTAAGAACAGTGTGACATTCACAACTAGGGCTCAATACTAGATCCCATTCACTCACTGACACCCTGGTTGCTCATTACAAGCCTGAAATCCATCAAGGTAGTTAACGTCCCTGAACATCAAAGGAACAGCGGTGTCAGGCCCCGAGGAAGAAAGTGCAGCGCAGGGAAGCATTAACACAAGACGCGCTAAGGCTGCTAAATTCTACTCAAAGCGAAGGTGGCTGGCCTGTCTATCATCTTGTAATTCCGGCCAGCCAAGCTGCGTTAGGCTGCGTTCCTCGGCGCCACAAATCCTCGTCACAGGCTGAAGGCTCAGCTGCTTCGTGCTCTTCGTTTTTTTACGCCCACGCCCACGCCGCCGAGGGGGTGAGGCTGTCACCACGCCGCACGGAGGGCGGCCTCCTACGGCGTCCGCAGCCCGCGCGGCTTCCGGCGGCTGCGGCGGGAGCTCCGATTTGATCAGACGCCGCTCAGGAGAGGGAGTTAGATCGTGGCCATTTTCCGACTCAGTGCGTCCGGCGCATTTAATAACAAAGCGAAAGCTACTTTCTAATCTCGGGTTAGACGTCCAAGAGGGAGAAACGTGGCGCCTGCTGGCTGACGGAGCCCCGGGGCTCCAACCACAGCCGCGTCCCGCCTCCTGGTCTTTTCTTCAGCGTGGGATTGTCTTTTTGTTTTTGCCCGGTCTGAGCTGGCCCCACAGAAAGAATGGACAGACGAGCTCACTGAGGTAAATAAATAAAAAGTGGGGGCGGTGGTGAGGTCTAGGGGGGTCTCCTCAGAACGAGGCAGAGACGCCAGCGAATAGCGCCGTGTGACCAAGATAACTCAGGGCCTAACAAGACACCCGCCCCGCTCTACCGCCTCTTGGGCGAAGGCTGTAACTACGGGCCAGAGGGCGGGTCTGCCACATCCTCGCGCGACACCAGCCACGCGATTTCCCAGAAGGCCTCGGGAAACAACTTAATAGCCGCCAGCGAACCGGTCCTGGGCGGAAGGGTGGGCGGGGCTTGCCCGCATATTTAGTGGGACCCGAGGCCACGCCCCAGATCGGAAGTGACGGAGGCGAGCTAGCGCGTCGAAGCTAGCTCTATGGTTTTCCTCGCGTTCTTGAGTCGGGAAATGGCCGCTGTGTAGTTACAACGGAGATAAATCCCGGGAACCGCGATTCGGCGTGTCAGGTAGGCCTCCCGCTGTATTCAAGTTACTCAAAGGGCAGTGAAGAGCGAGGACAGGCCATATTTTTGACTCTTGTGTGTGTGGTGACGGGTTGGCGGCGAAAGGAGAACCGAGGAGACGTTGCGCTGTTATTTATGCGTTTTTTTCGTCAGCTTCCCTGAGGTTTTCAAGGTACTACAGGCCGAGAAGGTTGGGGGGGGGTGAGCTGAGGAGTGCTAACGGCGCGCGCGCGCGGTTGCGAACCTGGCTCGAGACCCGGAGCCCGCGCGGCCTCCCATGCGCGTGCGCGTATCTTCCTCTTCCACCCTTCCCCCATTTCAGCCCGGACCCCAGCGCGCGCCCGACTGAACGCTCCGCGCACGCGCGTTTGTTCCTTTTTTTCCGCGGCCTACGGCGCTGGCGGCGCAACTTGTGTCCGCCTCTCATTGGCTGGGACTGCCACCTTTCTTCCTGGCCTTTGGGCTTTGAGAAAAATAGCTGTGACCAGCAGCGAAGTGCATTGGGAGGTCTGCCCGTTTCCGCGTGGTCGTTGAAACTCCTCCCCTCCTCCCCGGCTTGGGACTACCCGTCAGTTGATGCCTCGTTTTTACGATTCTGCTCGGTTTTAGGGCTCTGGTCTGTCCCTCGAGGGGTTCTCCGGAGTTAATTTCTGTACCTCTGGCAACCGCTGTTCTGAAGCGAGCGCGCGCTGTTGACTTGTGGTGGGTGCCTAGTTACGGTTCCCTAGCGAGGGGATCGGGTCTTAGTTGGTGGTTCTGAGCGTGGCCCTGCCCCATCCGGCTGCAAGTGCGGTTCTTCATGGGTACGAGCGAAGCGGAGTCTTTGCAGCAAGTGATTCAGCCCATTAAATCGTGTCAGAAGTGTTGCAGCCACGGTTGGTAGACAGCTGCTGTGAGAAATGGGTGGGAGTGGCGAATTGGGACTTTCCCTTCATTTTAAATTCGTGAGTTGGCCTGATTTGCTTTTAAGATTTTTTTTCAGAATCAAGCCGAAGTGCCAGCAACTACTTTGCTACCTCAGGTTTTTTTTTTTAAAAAGCATTTTAGAATTGGAAAAAATTAAGACAAATTGAAAGCAAGTGTGGCCAACACGGACGAAAAAGATGAGCTGCTTCAGACGTGCACCCGGTTCCAACAGCATCTTTTGAATTTTTTGCTTATTACAAAGCAAAACAAAATTTCTTGGTCCTCGTGTGAATTTTCATTACAGTTTGACTCTGTTTGGAATGGTTAAGATACTCTTTAGGCAGTAAAGAACCTTTATGTAGGAGAAACTGTTATAAGGGTTTTTTGATCATAACTAATTCAGGATAATTTGATGGGAGGGACTGTGTTTAAAGTAGCTCCTTGGCGGGAGTTTGAGGCTGCTGTGAGCTATGCTCGTCCCACTGCAGTCCAGCAGGGGCAAGAGAGTGAGACCTTGTCTGTCTGTCTGTCTGTATCTCTCTCTCTCTCTCTCTCACTCTCACTCTCACTCTCACTCTCTCTCTCACACACACACACAGGCTAGCTCATGTTAAACAACCCTGGAGCATCATCTTTTAGGGATTTCATACTTTACTACATTGTGGTAAACACTGAAATATCTTTATTTCAAGTAATTAAAATGGTGGCAAAGGAAATTGTTTAGCCAGAACCCATTCTTGACTTTGAAGAACGCTAGTATTATAAGACTTGGTAACAGACCTGTAAAAAGTCCTACTCACTGGTAGACTCATGTGTGGTTGAATTATTTATTTATTATTGTTATTTTTGAGACGGAACGTCGCTGTGTCCCCCAGGCAGGAGTGCAGTGGCCGGATCTTGGCTCACGGCAACCTCCGGGTCCGGGTCCGGGTTCAAGTCCAAGTGATTCTCCTGCCTCAGCCTCCCCAGTAGCAGGGACTACAGGCGCCCGCCACCATGCCTGGCTAATTTTTGTATTAATGAAGTCTCGCCCTGTCGCCCAGGCTGGAGTGCAGTGGCCTGAGCCCGGCTCACTGCAACCTCCGCCTCTTCTGTTCAAGCAATTCTCCTGCCTTAGTCTCCTGAGTTGCTGGGATTACAGGTCCCCACCACCGCACCTGTCTAATTGTTGTATTTTTAGTACAGTTGAGGTTTCACTGTGTTTGCCAGGTTAGTGTCGAACTCCTGACCTCAGGTGATATGCCGCCTACCTCAGCTTCCCAAAGTGCTGGGATTACAGGCGTGAGCCATCACACCCGGCCAGCCTCCTGTCTTTATCCAGTCGATACACCAACCAGTGAGGAACACAGGATAAAATAAAGCAGGTTTTATTTTTAAAATTAAATTTCTTAAATACCTAAACAGAGCTTGTCTTTCATGAAATAATACATAATGAACAGCTAGAACATAAGTGATCAGAAACCAGCTAGAAAACAATTGATCAGGCTGGGCATGGTGGCTCACGCCTGTAATCCCAGCACTTTGGGAGGCTGGGGCTGGCGGATCAGCTGAGGTCAGGAGTTTGAGACCAGCCTTGCCAACGTGGTGAAACCAAATGTCTAATAAAAATACAAAAATTAGCCAGGTGTGGTGGTGCACACCTGTAGTCCCAGCTACTCCAGAGGCTGAGACAGGAGAATCGGTTGAACCCAGGAGATGAAGGTTGCAGTGAGCCAAGATTGTGCCACTGCACTCCAGCCTGGGCAAGAATGAGGCTCTGTCTCAAAAAAAAAAAAAAAAAAAAAAAAAAAAATTTAAGATTACCATCGCAAGCATACTTGATACCAGTCTTCATTCTAGCAGAGTCGAGTTTGGTCCTCAGATTGTTGTAAACAAAGTAATGCTATTTCCATCTTTTCAAATCCTAAAAATATAGCCCATCATGACTATTCCAGTAGACTAGATTCAAATCTGGCTCAGCCATTAACTAGCTGCCCAGCACTGAACAAGTTACCTTAATCTGTCAGCTTCAATTTTTGCAGATGTTTAAAAACAAGGTTACTAATGGTACTTCCTTACAAGTTTAGGATTAAATGAACTAATAATGCATATTAACAGCTTAATGTTTGGCCCATGGTACACAATCTAGCATTAGCCATCATTATTGTTAAAACTTGTTTAGGCAGCTTTTCTGCAAGCCGTCCACTAAGTTTACTTAAAATGATTCTTGCGTGTAAGGGTACCTTAATATTTTTGATACAGCGTTCATTAACATCATTTAAAAGTCTTTCCAGACATGCTTAATAAAATGGCCTGGGTGCAGTGGCTTACGCCTGTCATATCAGCACTTTGGGAGGCCCAGGTGGGTAGATCACCCAGTCAGGAGTTTGAGACCAGCCTGGCCAACATGGCAAGGCCCCATCTCTACTAAAAATATAAAAATTAGCTGGGCATGGTGGCAGGCACCTGTAATCCCAGCTACTCAGGAGCCTAAGACGGGAGAATCGCTTGAACCTGGGAGGCAGAGATTGCAGTGAGCAGAGATTGGCCACTGCATTCCAACCTGGGTGATGGAGCAAGACCCTGTCTCAAAAAAAAAGGAAAAGAAAAGAAAAATTAGCAAGACATGGTGGTGGGTGCCTGTAGTCCCATCTACTTGGGTGATTGAGGTAGGAGAATTGCTTGAACCTGGGAGGCAGAGGTTGCAGTGAGCCAAGATCGTGCCATTGCCCTCCAGCCTGGGCAACAAGAGCAAAACGCTGTTTCAAAAAAATAAATAAATTCATATCCAACAAGTACCCAGAGATGTTTAGCTTAATTCTGTCAGGTACTTTTTTCTTAAATAACAAATTACTTTAAATTACACAGCTGAATTCTCCTAGTGTTCAACTACTGATTTCCGACCCAAACTTTATGTAGAACTGATAAAACTGTCCATTTCTGAGTTCTGTCTTCACATAGTAAACCTAGTACAGCTTGCTGCCCACAGAAGTTGGTTAATAAATTTAACTTGCTGGGTGCGGTGGCTCATGCCTGTAATCCCAGCACTTTGGGAGTCCAAGGCAGGTAGATCACAGGGTCAGGAGTTCAAGACTAGCCTGACCAACATAGTGAAACCCCGACTCTACTAAAAATACAAAAATTAGCCAGTCATAGTGGCAGGGACCTGTGATCTCAGCTACTCAGGAGGCTGAGGCAGGAGAATCGTTGAACTCGGGAGGCGGAGGTTGTAGTGAGCCGAGATTGAGCCACTGCACTTCAGCCTGGAGTTTGAGATGGAGTTTGAGGGAAACTCCATCTCAAAAAAAAAAAAAAAAAAAAAAAAAGATACTTGAGGCAATTTATTCCTTGACTCTGTATACAATTGGAATCTATTAGCAAATGATCTTGGTTGTAATAAAGGAAAGATTGATTTGGCATTTTCAATTCTATATTTGGGTGTTGGCCACATCAGGCAACTTCTTGGGTATTGAAGAGAGAGCACAGGAGTTGGCGTTAGGAATTTCAGTCAAATTTTGAGTTAACCATTTACATTCCGACTTCGGGCATCAGAAACGGCAAACACATCTTTTGTTTTCTCCCCCAAGTTGCCCTTTTCCCAGATGCTTAAATCTAAAACCTAGAATTTAGGGGCACTAGTGATTTATTTTTCCTCACTCTCTGTACTTCCCACCTGTAACAATCCATTAACAAGGCATTTTGACACACCGTATCTTGGATTTGCCTTTTTTCCATTGTTGTTTATCTTTAATATTGCAACCATCTTAAAATGTAAGTCAGATGAATGACTCACCCAAGCAGGCCCTCTAAGGGTTTCTCAGTGGAGTAAAATCCTGACCCCTTTTGCTGATCTGCTAGATGCTATTCGATCTGGTCCATTTCTTCTCTTTCTCCCTTTATTTCAGACCCTCAGCTCTTTGATCACATTGCTTCAACCTTCTTACTGGTCTTTCTGTCCTGAATTTGCTAAGTTTATGTTCTCTGCCTAGTATGCTCTTCCCTCTGTGGATCTTTGCAGTGTTCCTCTCTTAGGCCCAAATGTTACCTCCTTAAAGAGGGCCTAGGACCCACCTAAATAGTCCCCTTGCCCACCTCTGCATGTCAGCTTGTACTTTTTCCGACTTCTCCGATGTCCTTGTCACTATTTGATGTTTTCTTGTTTTCTGTCTTCTCTTCTCTGAAAGCTTCAAGAGAGTAGGGAACTTAATGTCTTACTTAAAATGCTGTATTCCCAACATTAGAATAGTAGTACCTGGCGTGTAAGGCACTTACTTCAAATTATTTGGAAAGTTTAGAGATCTCTGTATTTGAAAGATGGGATGAAATGTAGCTCGAGAGAGATTATCAGGATCAAATAAGAGATTTTTTAAAGTCACCTAGCACAGTTACTGGCAAATGGTTGGTATTCAGATGTTTAGTTTACTGTGATTTGTTGCTCATATCTATTCTCGATTGGGTTTTTGGAAGGCAGGGACCACTTACATAGATATATTTCCTATAGTAACTAGCATTGTGCTTTGTATATAGACTTTCAGTTTTAAAAAATTAGCTGAACAGTCTTTGGTGCTGACTGATACATTTATTGTGTGTTACGTTTTGTGTGTCATTTGAGTTCTTGGTGTGGATACCTGAATATAGATTGTGAATAGGAATGTATATCCACTGGTCTGACAGCCTATGTTCTCTCTTCCCTCAGTTTTTATATCTAGTGTTTATTTTCTTTGAACTTCAAAATATCATGACTTGGAGTAAAGAGATCCGGCAGTTGAGTCTTCTGGATATATATAGAAATTAAAATTAGCCTTTTGGAACTGTTTAGGGAAGTATTAGCTAAAATGAGCTTCGTACCATCTCTAGGAGTAAATCAGTAGTATTGACTTTCCAGGTCAGAATGAAGTTTTTATAACAGTACTCCAATTTAGAAGATTGCCATTTTCTTTCTCTGTCCACTTGGGGTTTTGATATTTTAAAATCTAAACTTGTATGTCCTTGAGAAATCCTAACTTTTTTTTAACCCAACCTTACTTAGCTTTTTTTTTTTTTTTTTTTGAGGTGGAGTTTCGCTCTTCTTCCCTAGGCTAGAGTGCAATGGCGCGATCTTGGCTCACCGCAACCTCCGCCTCCTGGGTTCAGGCAATTCTGCCTCAGCCTCCTGAGTAGCTGGGATTATAGGCACGCGCCACCATGCCCAGCTAATTTTTTGTATTTTTAGTAGAGACGGGGTTTCACCATGACCAGGATGGTCTCGATCTTTTGACCTCGTGATCCACCGGCCTCGGCCTCCCAAAGTGCTGGGATTACAGGCTTGAGCCACCGCACCCGGCCCCTTACTTGGCTTTTTGACTTTGCTACCTTTTTAATATGTTTCCCTTATTAACTACGTTTAGATTCCTCCTTTCTAGCCTGAACCTCAAATCTCTCCCCAGTTGTAGGGCCATGGATGTTTTAGGAGACACTTATTCTTTTTTGCATTTTTAGTAGAGATGGGGCTTCCCCATGTTGACCAGGATGGTCTCGATCTCTTGACCTTGTGATCTACCTGCCTGAGCCTCCCAAAGTGCTGGAATTACAGGCATGAGCCACCGTGACTGGCCCTGGGAGACACTATTAATGATTCACCAGTTTAATCTTACCAATTCTTCTTTGTATTTCTAATCTCATTTTTATTTTTAAAATTGGAACTTGGTAAGAGTTACAGATTTCCATTTAAACTTGTTCATGAATTATTTGGGGGCTAGCATATATAAATCTTGTATTCCTTAGTTTCTGTTCCCCTGGTGTTTTTTTCCTATCCTTTGCACACAATTGATGATCACTGAATATTCACAAAGCTCAACTTCTCAGTATTGGTAACTTGAATATTTTGTGCAAAGTTTATTTGCAGAGTAACGATAAATTATTTTAGGAATAATAGTGACTTTCAGTAGATAAGTTGTTTCATTCCTGACTCTTTATTTGAATGTACATGTATCAAGATGCTTTTAGGCACAGAATTTAAGGTTACTGTGATGGCTATGATGTGAGTTTTAAAATTAGTTTCACATGAAACTAAACTGTGCGAAAGGAAGTACCGAAAGCAAATAAGTAGTAGAGCATTAAACTCATATTTTAGATGTTATAAAGTAGAGCATTATCAAAATTAACTACAGATTGCTTGCGGTCTCCCCTCCCCCCCCAAACCATGGAGTCTTGCTATATTGTCAAGACTACAGTACAGTGGCTGTTCACAGGTGTGATCACAGTGCTTTGCAGCCCCAAACTCCTGGGCTTAAGTGATCCTCTTGCCTCAGCTTCCCAAGTAACTAGGACTACATGCATGTGCTACCTTGCCCGGCCACTGAGGTGGCATTGTTTATCTACCTTGGAATTTTCTGATGGAATGACAATATATTACCCTTTTTTTTTATAACTCTGATAGCTAAAATTAAAATTGAAGTAGTTAAAAAGATGCTGTCAGTTTTATTATACACTACTGCATTGTGATTTACAAAAAGTTGAGTTTTTAGGCTTTTATGATTAAAAGTTTTCTATTTCCTGAATTAATTTTTCCTTCCCTGAAATCATGAGTGCCTTTTTTAGAGTTTATTGCAATGCCAATTACATGCATTGTAAATAATGGTTATTTAACATAAATCAAAGTAAGATATATATTTTTGTCTTTGCTAGGAATTTGAATTTAGAGTTTAATTTCGAAGAGCGTTCTCTCCAGAAGAAATTTTACAGTATCTCAGACATTTCACTTGACTACTTCATCCTGCATAAATCCAAGGTAAGGAGCATTCATTTTTCTAGTTTTCACTTTTGACTTTCTTGAGGCAGTGTCACTGCTGAACTGGTGATTGAGATGGAGTGATTAAAAATGATGTGGTCTGAAGCTTTTTTGGTTTATTTTGGTGGCTTGTATGAAGTCAGTCAGTTGTTGTTAGTTTTAGGAAAAAGATTTCTTTTTCTCTCTCCTTCCAGATTGTGTACCTGCTTTTTCTATTTCTATAAACATATCTACTAAAAGATTCAGGATGTATGAAGTATTTAAAACAAGATAGAAAGACTCTGCTACTTAACCTGTTTTCCCTAATATAAACAAGAGGAGATTTCATAACTTGTTTCTCCCTACTATAGGGTTTAGGTAATTCAAATTGATTGCTGCTTATGTGCTGGCTGTATTAATTGAATTAAGTGTATCAACTCATTAAGTCCTCTACAAGTCTGTGAAGTAGGTACTTTTTTTTTTTTTTCCACTTTACAGTTGAACGACATCAGAGAGCTTAAGGAATTTGAATTCATGTAGTTTAAATGCAGAGGCCATATTCTTCCTTTTTTTCTAAGTGTATTTTTGCAGTAGAGCAGAAGATAGCAATCTCATTTCTTTTGGACTGCTATTTGACAGGTATGCTTTCTTTCCATTAGTTTTTGAAGTTTCAGGTGTAGCTATTAAAGCAAAACTCAAACCTTTATAAATAAGCTTGCTGCTTTAAAAAATATCCAGGTTCTGGGGAATGCATTCATTTGATAGTTATTTATTAAATACCTGTCGTGCCATGCCACAGGCCAAATACATCCTGGCGAGAGGAAAAGCCTGCAGAATTCCTGAATCCCTTAACAGAAATTATCCAAATAGCCTCAAGAGCCAAGAACAGAGATTCTGGAGATAAAGCACAACACAGCATCTCTACCTCTTAGTAAACTTACAGTGTTTCTTTTACCTACTGATTAATACAGTGGAAAATAATGCTGCCTTATTGCTGGACTGGATCTCCAAAATCATTTGCAGCTCTGGTTCTATAGTGTGTCTGATTATCTCAGAGTGGAATAAAAGTGTATATCTTGAAGTAAATTCGATCATAGTGAATGTAAATTACTTGTGTTGTTTAAAAAGTTTGGGAGGGGTTGGGTGCGGTGGCTCACGTCTGTAATCCTAGCACTTTGGGAGGCTGAGGTGGGTGGATCACCTGAGGTCAGGAGTTCCAAGACCAGCCTGGCCATCATGGTGAGACCCCATCTTTAAAAAAAAAAAAAAAAAAAGTTTGGGAGGGGCAGAATTTTGAAATCAGATGGCAATAGAATGTCACAGTTCCCAGTGGCCTTGATTCCTTACTTTACTACAGGCTACCAATGTGGTTTTTGCCAATTTCATTATGTTGTCAAAACTACAGTTGCTAAACAAAATTTGTGTTTTCCCAGGTATTAGATCTCCTTATGTTAAGGCTAAACTTAATTCATATGTGTTGTGGAATTCTTATTCTTCCTTTTTGAACCCTGAACCTATGTTTTATTTCTGTCTTTATGTATTTCTTGCTCACTTGGAATTGAGAAGAAGAGTGAGAGAAGACAAAGGTGGTAGTCTGTTAGAGGATAGCTATGTTTTGAAATGAGCATTTATGTCAAAACATGTTGAATTTGTTATTTATATTCTTTGATGAGGAACTATCCAAGTATTACCATTGCCTCTTCTATAACGGAACTCATCTTAGTACCTCCAAATACGATTTTATTTTATACTGAACAAAGTCTAGGTAGGTAAAATAAGTGCTTTCAAAAATATTTGGTTGTAGGAGATATTTAAGTATTAATGGGAATTGCAAGCTATTAGAAGTTTAGTAAGTTGATTTTAATTGAAATGAATACTTTTTGAGTAATTGGAAGTCTGGAGTAATTGCATAGTTAATATGCAGTAAAAACAAGCTTGAGAGGCTAAGATACAGTCTCAATCATTAAAGTTGAAAATGTGACATTTGGGATGTATGTGCAGTGATTTGCTGTGTATTTTTTCAATTTTGTGAAGAATAGATCATATAAATCAATTAGTTGTAACAGTTACTGATTTCTGTACCCATCGAGGTCAGTTATAGTATTGGATACCATGCAGTGTTTAGAAACTTTAAACTACTGGTGTCCAAGTTTTTTTTTTCTTTTAGTTCCAATATATCTTTTTTGAAGTAATCCTTCCAATTCTTTATCTTTATCCTTCCAATTCTTTATCTTTTATTCTTTTAAAATCCTCCTACCAGAAAACTTCAGGGTGACCTAGGCATTGTCACATAAGTCCACTTTTATTCTGGAGTCATGAGTACTGAGAGCAGAGCCATGGCTCCAGCTGTTCAGTGTCTTGTATTATACTAGGATATTATCTAGTACCACTTCAGACCATATCGTATACCACTTCAGACCATATTGTATATATGGACTGGTCAGTTCAGTCTCATTTTCAAGGCCATAAAGCACTGTGATGACATCCTGGTAGGTTTGTTTTTTTTTTTTTTTTTAAGTATTGTGTCACTTTATTTTCTTTATGTCATTTGCTGTTGTTATTTATCTTTCTTACAGAAGAGGTAGGCATTTGTATTGGGTGTGGAATAACACGTAACATGCTGCAGTCTGATCTCATTGCTCTTTCCGGCTTCTGCAGAAAGCAGAAGTGCCTTTTTGGATTGAGTCACATAAGTGGGGCAGTCCATAAAAATCTTCAGTTGTATCTTTAATCTACAGTACCTGTCATGCAAGTGAAAACAGTTTTAGTCAGGAATAATAGACTTGTCCTCTGAATACTCATTTGAAAAGGATGGTGAATAATATGCCTTTGAGAAACTTGTAAAAATCAAATTTTATCTGAAAATAGGTAAATGTGAAATTTTAAAAATACATACTGTAATTTTAACCTTTTTGCCCTTTCGTTTCACTAGGAGAAAAGAAATGGGTCGCTCCAATTCTAGATCTCATTCTTCAAGGTCAAAGTCTAGATCACAGTCTAGTTCTCGATCAAGATCAAGATCGCATTCTAGAAAGAAGCGATACAGGTGATTTAATGTGCTTTAAATTTTTAAAATAATTTTATCAGTGATATTTGTTGAATGCCTGTTGTAAACACAGTGCTAAACCCAAAAATGTGTTTTATTGTCAACCCTGTGAAGTGGGTCTGTTGTTGTCCTTATCCTTAATCAGTAAATTGAGAATGTCCACGTAACAAGCTCTGATAAATGGCAGTGCTTGAGTTGAAATCCAGTTAGTCTGACTCCAGGTCTCAAATTTTTCTGTACTATATATGGTAGGTTTCTTTGTATTTATCCACAATGTTAACAGTTGAATTGGATAATGCAAGAATTATTTGACAGTAAACAATCTCTGCATATTGTTTTATATTTTCTCATTTCTGACATTGATTCTTTGAATTCTAACAAAAGAAGTCTTTTTGTTAAAAATTAACAACTTGGCTCACACCTGTAATCCCAGCACTTTGGGAGGCCTAATCAGGTGGATCACAAGGGCAAGAGATTGAGGCCAACGTGGTGAAACCGCGTCTCTGCTAAAAATACAAAAATTAGCTGGGTGTGGTGGTGGACACCTTAGTCCTAGCTACTCGGGAGGCTGAGGGAGGAGCATCACTTCAACCTGGGAGATGGAGGTTGCAGGGAACTGAGATCTCGCCACGGCACTCCAGCCTGGGTGACAGAGCAAAATTAACAACTCTGGTTATTTTTCTTTAAATAGTAATACATAGCATAAAAAACAGAGACCAGAAGTTGAAAATACAAGTGACCATAATCCTATTAGGAATTAATAGTAGTTGATGTTTTTTCTTCTTTTCTCCCCAGGCCTAACTTTACATTATGTATGTATTTAATAGTATCTCACTGATAAAGTTTTGTGTAATCTTTTCCCCCATTTAAGTATGTATTATGCCATGCTATTAAGCACTCTTTTACAATGTCGGTTGAAGTGCTTGCCTAGATGTACTACAATTTGCTAATGTGTCCTAATGTGTGATGTGTATATATGTGTGTATATATAAATATATAAATATGTGTATATCAAGATATACACACATACAGAAAAACACATGCACGTGTGTTTGTGTGTGTGTGTGTTTCTGTGCCTTCATTTCTGAGGTCTTTAATGTATTCTCAGTATTTACCTTAGTAGTGAGGCTTTTTAATTGGAAACCACAAACCTTTGTACAGATGAGGTTTTTTAAAAAGTCTAATTTTACCATTACAATTTATTTACATGTTATATTCAACCAGCATATTTAGAATGGTAGGATGGAATACTTTATTTTTCTTGCATTGATATTTATTTCATTTTTAGTTCTAGGTCTCGTTCCAGAACATATTCAAGGTCTCGTAGTAGAGATCGTATGTATTCTAGAGATTATCGTCGCGATTACAGAAATAATAGAGGAATGAGACGACCTTATGGGTACAGAGGAAGGGGTAGAGGGTATTATCAAGGAGGAGGAGGTAGATACCATCGAGGTGGTTATAGACCTGTCTGGAATAGAAGGCACTCTAGGAGTCCTAGACGAGGTCGTTCACGTTCCAGGAGTCCAAAAAGAAGATCCGTTTCTTCTCAAAGATCCAGAAGCAGATCTCGCCGGTCATATAGATCTTCTAGGTCTCCAAGATCATCCTCTTCTCGTTCTTCATCCCCATATAGCAAATCTCCTGTTTCTAAAAGACGAGGGTCTCAGGAAAAACAAACCAAAAAAGCTGAAGGGGAACCCCAAGAAGAGAGTCCACTGAAAAGTAAATCACAAGAGGAACCAAAAGATACGTTTGAACATGACCCATCTGAGTCTATTGATGAATTTAATAAGTCATCAGCCACATCCGGTGATATTTGGCCTGGCCTTTCGGCTTATGATAATAGTCCCAGATCACCCCATAGTCCTTCACCTATTGCTACACCACCTAGTCAGAGTTCATCTTGCTCTGATGCTCCCATGCTCAGTACAGTTCACTCAGCAAAAAATACTCCTTCTCAGCATTCACATTCCATTCAGCATAGTCCTGAAAGGTCTGGGTCTGGTTCTGTTGGAAATGGATCTAGTCGATACAGTCCTTCTCAGAATAGTCCAATTCATCACATCCCTTCACGACGAAGTCCTGCAAAGACAATCGCACCACAGAACGCTCCGAGAGATGAGTCTAGGGGCCGTTCCTCATTTTATCCTGATGGTGGAGATCAGGAAACTGCAAAGACTGGCAAGTTCTTAAAAAGGTAAAAATCTAAAGTAGAATCTACTAGATTATAGTATCGTTTTTGTTCTTTGAATTCTAATTGGAATTGTAAGATAGAAAATGGTTCATATGTGTTTAATTAGTGGTTTTTACTCTTGCCTTCCTTCATTTTAAGATAATTCCAGATTGTTTTTATTCTTATCTGGTGAACTTTGAAAGCTAAGTGTTTTAATAAAAATTAATTTATCCAGCTACTCAGGAGGCTGAGGCGGGAGGATCTTTTGAGCCCAGGAGTTCGAGGCTGTGGTGAGCTATGATTGCACCTACTGCACTCCAGCCTGGGCAACAGAGCAAGACCCTGTCTCTTTTAAAAAAACAACAACAACACTAATTTCTATTCCTCCTTAATTTTACCAGTTTCTGTCAGTCCAGACTTAAAAGTACAGATGAGGAGAAGTTGAGTAGCTTAGAGCATAAGTAATGATATATGTTGTTAATAACCGTAAACCTTTTAGAAATTAATTTTGTTAGAGCATTGAATACTTTGTTCTTTTCATTATTAGAATGTGACCTACATAGATAATGCAGTTATATTGCATGTTCTTATGTGGCGTAGTCTGGCTTTCAATATTTAATGATTTCTGCCTGACTGTACAAAAGATAATGATGTTTCTCACTGACTAAAGACATTTGAAACATACTTTGTTTAAATTCTGATTTCAAGTGTTGCTGAAAGTTTCTAACAATGAAAATTGGTTACTTCATGTATTGTGATTTGACTTAAAAGTGAGAAAATAGAGGAAACATGCTGTTTATGGGATAGCACTGCACAACCTAGAATTTGATTAAACTGATTGTTAGTTTCTACATAATAGTGCCAGAAACCATTATTTTCTAGAGCAAGTATATATGAACTGTTTTGTGATTTTCATAAAGAGTATTAAGTTACTGCAACGGTATTTAAATTCTTTGTGTGAAGTCTTGTTTATATTAATAGATAAGAAGTGAAATAGTCTGAAATTTGGGTGATAATTATCAGAATTCTAACGTAATGTGTATTGTCAGTGGTTCTTAGCTTCACAGTTAATTTTTAATTAAATTTAAATTTAGGCTATCTCTAGAAGTTCATGTTAGTGCAGAATTGTGGATTGTGACTAAATAGGACAGATTTTTGAGGTTGGCTTTACTTTTTAAACGTAAGAAGTCAAATAGTAAATTTATTTTAAAAGTCAGTACGTAAGTTCTATATGGATGCTTTCAATGATTTTTAAAAGTGGAATCTGAAAAAGCACTTTCAATAGGGTTATTTTCTCTCTTGCTGGTCCTGAGGGATTGGGCAACACATTTAAATGTGGAAGCGATCTACAATGAATGCAATCCAGAGTTACTATCCTCTTCTTTGCTTATTCGCAGGTTCACAGATGAAGAGTCTAGAGTATTCCTGCTTGATAGGGGTAATACCAGGGATAAAGAGGCTTCAAAAGAGAAAGGATCAGAGAAAGGGAGGGCAGAGGGAGAATGGGAAGATCAGGAAGCTCTAGATTACTTCAGTGATAAAGAGTCTGGAAAACAAAAGTTTAATGATTCAGAAGGGGATGACACAGAGGAGACAGAGGATTATAGACAGTTCAGGAAGTCAGTCCTCGCAGATCAGGGTAAAAGTTTTGCTACTGCATCTCACCGGAATACTGAGGAGGAAGGACTCAAGTACAAGTCCAAAGTTTCACTGAAAGGCAATAGAGAAAGTGATGGATTTAGAGAAGAAAAAAATTATAAACTTAAAGAGACTGGATATGTAGTGGAAAGGCCTAGCACTACAAAAGATAAGCACAAAGAAGAAGACAAAAATTCTGAAAGAATAACAGTAAAGAAAGAAACTCAGTCACCTGAGCAGGTAAAGTCTGAAAAGCTCAAAGACCTCTTTGATTACAGTCCCCCTCTACACAAGAATCTGGATGCTCGAGAAAAGTCTACCTTCAGAGAGGAAAGCCCACTTAGGATCAAAATGATAGCGAGTGATTCTCATCGTCCTGAAGTCAAACTCAAAATGGCACCTGTTCCTCTCGATGATTCTAACAGGTAATTCCATATTGATGCCCCGTAAATACTCTGCGGGTAGTTAATATTCCAGTTAATTATCTTATTTTCTGAACATACCATTTTTATATTTAAACCAATGGCGTATTTTGTGTGTGTGTGTTATCAATATGTTCCAGACCTGCTTCCTTGACTAAAGACAGGCTGCTTGCTAGTACACTTGTCCATTCTGTCAAGAAGGAGCAAGAATTCCGAACCATCTTTGACCACATTAAGTTGCCACAGGCCAGCAAAAGCACTTCAGAGTCATTTATTCAACACATTGTGTCCTTGGTTCATCATGTTAAAGGTATGCTTAGTATGTTTAATATTGTGAATTAAATTTCTCTTGCATGCAAATTAATGAATAATTAATTATACTTAATAATTCATGTCCCTCAGGGCTAGCAGATATACATCAATACTGTTAAAACTTGGAAAAGTAGTTTCATAGAAGAGTCTCTAGTCTAGTCTTGCTGTCATTGAAACTCATGAAGATAGTTAATAAAAACTGATTGAAATGCTGGAGAAATTATACTCTAAAAATCTGTATCATGATAGAACATGATGTAGATTTGTTGAATGCTAAAAGTGTTTAAGTGTGTCATTGTATATTTGAAGTGCAGAAGGCTTACAGATAATCTTTCATTGCATGCCTATGATGTGATAATAAATCTTGGCATAGATTTATAACAAAACAGTATTGTTATTGAATATTAGTATTTCAACTTAAAAAGAAATCAAACTGTGGAAAAACACTTGTGCTTAATTTTTTATAAATAAAAATCATAAAATGATAAAATTTATCAGGATTTTTAAAGGAAAAAAGTTCAAGAAATTTAGGAGTATATTATATAAATACTGATTACACGAATAGTGACTAATTAGGATCCTGATGACACTTTTTAGGTCCTAAAGATGAGGTTGTTTATTTCTACTAAAGTAATGGTGTTTTTATTTTTACCAGTATGTAATTATAGTTTCAGAGTTACTAATAATTTTCAGAGGTTTTTAGGTATGTCTTTTGGGCAGTTATGTTAAGTTTTGTTTTTGTGTTTAAAAAGCAACTTACTATGAGACAGGTTCTTTTCCAGGAATCTCAAAGGCTGTGACTTTAAAAATTACTCCCCTCTCTGCTTTTAAAAAATTTGTCTTTTGACATGAGAACAGCTCATTGTAATGGATGAAACATGCCTCTAGCAGTTCTTTATGCAGCTGATATAGCAGAACAGTGAATATGAAATGAATTTCTTTTTGGCTGTAATTACTCAAACATGATAATGAGACAGTTTTGCTATTTGGCTCTAAGTAGGTTTGTGAACCAGATGATGACCATATTACTGGTACATAAAATATGAACCATTAACTTTTCAAAAAAAAATTTTTTTTACCTTTTTTGGACTATCTCCACATTTTACAGTTGCTGAATTTTGAGATCAGGTTTTGATAAATTTTTTCCTTTTTCTTTTTCCTTTTTTTTTTTTTAAAGAACTGTAATTATGTTTCATAATTGGTATTGTGCAACCGATCTGAACAGCTCTTACTTTATATAGAGCTGAAAATGCCCAGTGATGTTTTCTTTTTCATTGTAACTAGGTCCTGGAATATGTTTTGAAATGGCAAAATCCATGTTTCAAAGTAAAATAGCTGTTGAAAGATACAGGCAAAGTTGAATCTTCTGTCTTCCTGGCAAAAATGGCATAAAAACTGAGTTGCTAGCTCAAATTCCGGGGTTTCATGGAATTATGATTGAGGCTCTGCCCTTGTAGTTGCCGTTTCAAGTTTTAATGATTGGTTATGAGACATGTGCTGGATATTGGGCGGTAAGTTGACACAGATGTATGTTGACCTGTTAAGCAGATAGCTTGCTTCATATTGTGACATTTCATAGCTCATGACTTTATGCGTCTTTATATTTTACATTTACAACATATCTTCAACTGGTTTTAAAAATAGTATTGATTATTACTAGTTTGAAAATTGTTTAAAGAGAGACAAAACAGCAATATCAAATGTGCTGTCAAGTTTGCCAAGATGCCAGATTTTTGGAGTAATTATTAAATGTTAATTGATTTTAAGTTATTTTTCCAGTTTGAATGATAGTATTCAGTTTTTTTGTAAATCCATTTTTATTGATATGGCAGCATAGTCACTGATGAAATTTGTTTACTCAAGCTAGCTTTTTAGTTAACTCCATATTTTCCTGTTAATTTTTGTTTTCTGCAAATGATTACTTGAAGTAACATCATTGGTTCATATTGGGAAGGTATTAGAACATTCATGTATGTTCTTTTTTGTTCTGAGGAAGTAGTATACTAATGAAGTGAAATTAGAGATTTGATTTAATCTGTTAATTGCTCTTGGATTAGATGTATTGACAGGGACCTGTGAGTAACTTTGGAAGCACTTTCCTGTTGAGGTGCAAGAAATAAAAAGAGAAAGGGTAGGAATTCCTTATAACACTTGATTCTCTTTTGCTAGGTTTCTTGAGTATTTTTATTTTCTTTTCACCTGCTACATGCCCTTCTGTCACAAATCTCTTAAGGTAAAGTTAACTAATTGGACAGTATTTCTCCTAAATCAACAGAGCAATACTTCAAATCAGCTGCAATGACCCTAAACGAGCGGTTCACTTCGTATCAGAAAGCCACTGAAGAACATAGTACTCGTCAAAAGAGCCCGGAGATACACAGGTACGTACCCTGCTGAATTGGCATATAAAAATGTTTTGATAGGAAGACACTGTTAAAACAAGATTATATTGGAAATTTGCTATTTGTCATTGATACAAATATAAACTTTGGTTGTATTCTTCATTTATACTTTGAATAAATATATTTCTAAGTCTTGAAAATTTTACAGTTCTCATTTTCTGCTTAGTTGAAACTGGTTGTTAGAACTTGAAATATTAACTATGCAGTATGGAAATAAATAGTTATCAGTTTGTTTGGTTTTTGGGAGGGGGTGGAGGCCTAGAGAATAACCTAGAGTAACCTTTGAATTTCTCGTAAGTTTGTGGAATAAAAAATGTTTGTTGTGAGGTAGAACTGTTTTTCATGAAAAAAGCATGAGCATTGAAGTCAGATAGTTGTATTGAAATCCTTGTTGTATCTCTTCATTGCATTGTGATAAACGGGTTACTTAAACCCTGGACATCAGTTTTTTCATATGCAAAATATATATAATCACGCCCATTTTGTAGGGTGGCGGTGACAGTTAGTGATACTGGCTATGAAGTATCTAACTTGGTACTTTGTGCACAGTTGGTGTGGTTTTGGTGATGACTGCTAAAGAAGCACTGGATAGTTTCGATCGATACTGACTTAAAAAGGAAAGGTGCAGAATAAAACCAAAGGTGCACTGAATATGTAAAAATATTGAAGACAGGAGCAAATCCTATTCATATGTGTTTGTTGATGCTTAACATGATATCTAGTTTAATCAACACATTTTTTCTATTTTTGATGGCTAAAATAAGTTTGATGTTTTAAAGGCCAGACTTTACTTCTATATAAAAATAATCTGGTTGGAGCATTTTAATTCATTCTTAATTGTGTATTAGGAATCAGATGAATAGTCTTGCTGTGTTAAATTGATTGGGAGAGACATAGCTGTCTTTTACTAAAATGGATATAATCACGTGGATGTTTCTGAACCGAAAAGTTAGTAATATGACTAAAGATACACTTTATTTTACATTAAGGAGAATTGACATCTCGCCAAGTACCCTGAGGAAGCATACCCGTTTAGCAGGGGAAGAGAGAGTTTTTAAAGAAGAAAATCAAAAGGTATGTTTTTGAATGTAATTTTTTTTCATGTTAAGTTCAGCTTAGTTAATGATACTGTACCAAATACAATTTCTCAAGGCAAAAGTGTTGTACTTTTCATTCATAACTACATTGTGGTAGTGTACATACTGTTCTTTCCTGGAAGAAATTAAGCTGACGCTATACTAAATATCTTAAATTTAAACCAGGGGTGTTTTTTCAAAATGCTAATGAAAGGAAAAAAAATAATAGTCGTAAGAAAAGCATAAAGAATCGGTTGGTAAACAAAGGGAAATTATAAAATCAAATATACAAATCAGAATTTTGAAATGAGCTTGATGAGCCAGAGTAAATATTTCTTGATTTGTGTGTCTAAATATCTCTAGGTTCTTCACAGATTACAAGAAGTAATCCCCATGCTACTGGGCATATTTGATGTGGATTAAGAAATAAACATTCTAAGAACTGATTTACAAATGAATGTTTGGAACAAAGACTATTATCACTTTTGGAATATTTGGGGATTGGGAGTTGGGGGAATGTCTTTTTAAACATGAGAAGGAAGCCTATGAAAGACATGGAGGGGTTTTGCTGAGAATGGTTGAGGTGACTCGAATACATTCCTGACAATTCAAAATGACCTCTGCGATGTAGACTAGTCTATATTTGGCCATAAAATGTCTAGTAGTAGAAATGTGGGGAAAGGTAGAAAGGGAGCAACTGTTTTGAAGAGATAGGGGACTTGGAAGTACTATTTGGTTCCAATTCTGCCCGTCACTAAGTACTATCTACATGATATTTGGAATATAACCTCTTGAACCTTGCTTTTCTAATTAGAAAAATGAGAATGCATCTGTTTTGCAGAGTTGTTGAATAATTGGGTTATTTCAAAAACATAGGCACATTTGTTACTAGAAGCTGTCATGTACAGTGGTAGTATACAAGTTGTCTAATAGGGCATGCTATTAAATTACTAGATGTGGAATCTAGAGCTTACAAAGGTGTGTTTCTGTTTTTTTTTTGTTTTTTTCCCCATTGGGCATGTTGATCTTGAAAGAACAGATTCTGAGAAGTGAATACGTTTTTTTTGTTTTTAACTTAATACCTTGGGATCAAAGTTGTTAATTTAGTTTTCCCAACACTTTAGTCTATTCTCGAGCTCTGACAGTGAGTATCTTCTCCTCGTTACTTAGACCAGGTTTTGATCCAGAGGAGAAAAAGTAGAGAGAACTGATGACAAGAGGATATGACATTGGTTTTTACCCTTCATCTTCCTGTCTGGATGAATAACATGTTAATATGTAATTATGTATATATAGTTTGTAATTTACAAAGTTGTTCCACTTACATTATCTTGTTACTTGTGGACTTGGTAATACTTAGGTGAATAGGAAGTTTTTTTTGTTCTTGATTAGATTTTTTTCTTTGTGACTCTGGGAACAAATAGGTGAGTAGTTGATATCATTTGGAGATACGTACTTTCAGTTTTATGAATGCTTATGAATATTATAGCCAGACTTCCCAGAGTAAATACTACTTAATGTTAAATACTAGCAAGGATGTCCACATTGCTTAGCATCTTACTGATGTATAATTTCTCTTCATTCCTAGATGCCTCTTTCCATCTTCCTAAATTATATAGTATTTGAAAAAGCAATGGAACAAGAAGGAGGTGAATTGTGACGCAGTTAAACTAATGTCCGTTGCAATACCTGAATTGAGAAAGGGCAATATATGGCCCAAGATACTGAGTACAGGATTGCGAATATCTTTCTGGCTTTGTTTCTACCCTTGTTAAATTTCAATTGGTTTCATTAATCATATTCCACGTGCATGTTATGGAAATTATAGAATTCTTTTTAAGTGTTTTTTTTTTTATTGGGTTGGTCAGATTATTTGGGAAGAGCTTGATCATAATGAGGCTTAAGTAATGAGAACCATTATGTTAGGATCTCTTTAACTTTTTAGGTAGAAGGCTACATCACAACTACAGATTATAACCTGTCATTGTTCAGCTATTGAAAATAGCATTTGGAAGGATGAGGGATAATAATGAGGGTGTGCTGAGTGGAAAAAATATTTGTATAATTTACTGTAGAAAAATTTATTATAGATTGGTTTGGATAAAAACCTGTAAAATTCTCAATATAATTAGCTTTTAATAATATTCCCAGTCCCATTGCACTTTGTGTACACAAATGTTAGTAAAAAGTACATTTTTAAACAAAAACTATATGATAGTATCTTATATGATCCATTCTTTTCTAATACTAAAATGCCAGATTAGAAACTGGCATAAAACTTAACTCTATAATCTGTGTATATATGTTTTTTCTTTTTATCCCCTGAAATCTGTATTTTACATCTGTCTTTTATAGGGAGATAAAAAATTAAGGTGTGACTCTGCTGATCTTCGGCATGACATTGATCGCCGTAGAAAAGAAAGAAGTAAAGAACGGGGAGATTCCAAGGGCTCCAGAGAATCCAGTGGATCAAGAAAGCAGGAAAAAACTCCAAAAGATTACAAAGAATACAAATCTTACAAAGATGACAGGTAATTGTTCAAACTGACTAAGATAGGTTTTAGCTTCTAATTAGCCTTTAATAATTGTCAGCTTAATTGCTTTCAATTTTGACTATGTAATCGAATGTTTAAATTTAAACAATTAAAATTATTTGTTTTACAGCAAAAATGTATTTGTCTTTTACACGGCTTATGGTGGATGAGGACAAAAACTTTGGAATAGCAAGCTAACACTGAAAAAAAAAATGACAAATTAATGTGTCCTATTATCCAGGCTACATCAGGAGGTTGGACTTCAATGCAGTGCATTTCTAGAAACAGTTTGTGTAAGAACTTTGGTTCGTTATGCTTGATTCCGCACTTTTTCAACTCATAACACCCAGAGTACAAGAATTTTTAAACTGATATCTAGTGGTTTAACATGGGCGAGATCGGGGGGAGGAAGAACTAGAAATAGCAATGTGTATTAGTCTTTCAAAATAGTATTTCCATGGAAACTGTTAGCAGTGGTAAGAGTTAACCACAGGTATGACCTTTTCGGATGTTGCATTAAATCTTGTAAATTTGATCATCATAGAGTCAAGTAAATAGGAACACAAAGTATTATAGATAATCTTTTTCCTTGCTATTCATTAGGTAAATGGTGGATTTTTGTGTTATTAAATTTATGACTGTTATTTGTAATGTCATATGCTTGTAATTTGCTATAATGGTACTATAGCCCAAACTATACCAACTATTTTCACCCAGGGTGTACAAACTGCAGTCATTTTGAAACTTGACCTTAAGAACATTCTTACTTTTTCCTACTCTTCTCTTCCTTTTGTTAAAGTAATAAAAGATGCAAGTTCATTTAAAAATATTAAAGAACTGAACCTTATTCTTGACCTTTACAGACTACTATTTTCTAACTGGCAGGCCCTAGCATGATTTCATTATTGATGTAAAACACATACTGAAGGAGAATGGAAACAGACTGTGTCAAAGTTTAACACCCAGTTATTTTATTTACATAATAATTTCATTAGGGGATAGTGTTTTTGACTTGAAAAATATCTCTTCTATTGTAAGTTTCAACAGGGTCTTTATCTTTTTAAAAGTAGCACATTTTTTGTTGTTTTCTTTATTTTGCAGTAAACATAAAAGTAGAGAGCAAGATCATTCTCGATCTTCATCCTCTTCAGCATCCCCTTCTTCACCCAGTTCTCGAGAAGAAAAGGAAAGTAAGAAGGAAAGAGAAGAAGAATTTAAAACTCATCATGAAATGAAAGAATACTCAGGCTTTGCAGGAGTTAGCCGACCACGAGGAACCTTTGTAAGTGAACAAATTATCTTTGACTGTTCAGTAGTTTATCTTAGAGTACTGTACATAAGGAAGGTCATATACATGATTTAGGGTTTATCTGTTATGTGTGTCATTATTTCTAAAATCAGAGGTAGATCAGACACTGAAACAAAGTGGCATATGAAGTGCTGTCTTCATTTAGAAATGCCATTTTGAGATCTAGAAGCATTTGTATACAAAGTACTTTTCTTGACTTTGAGATGAATAACTGTACCTAAGTATTTAAAGACCCAAGAATCAAGGAAAGTTAATAATTGATAATGACATTTCTTTAAATCACTTAGTTTTTGAAAAGGTACTTTAAAACTTTAATAAAACCCCCCTGTATGTTCATCTCTGTATTAAGAGTTGTATTCATTGTGCCTGCTTTCTTCAAATCTTTGCTTATATGGGTATAAATCATACAAATATTCCACATAGCATATATATTATCCCCATGTTTCCGTGAGTCGTTACAATTATTAATATAATGACTTTATGGTAGTGCATCTTCTTACCTCTTTAATTTCTAGATTCACACTCCTACCTTGAACAAGTATCTAGTTGACTATTAGTAGAGTTCATTAATTAGATAATTTGGGAAGAAGAGCTTTGCTTATATGATGATAGGTATGGCTGAATACTTGGGGCTTCTATGATAATTCAAAGAAATTAGACAGCTTTTGGCTAGTAAAAAGGAAAACCAACCTGATTATTTAAAAATAGTAGTTCAGGCCATGAAAATACAGTATTCTAACCCTTAGGTTGATCATTTCTTCTTAACCTACTCAACTTTTAGTTGGCAGGATTTTTTGCCTATGATATAAAATGGCCATCCTTTTCATCCTCAATGGCTATGAGATTCAGATAGGAAATTAGGGCATATTTTGTTACTGCAGTAAAATTAGAGTTTGCATGTAACTAAATACCTTTTGATTGCATCACTAAACAACTTTGTTAATGTTAATCAGTTTCGAATTAGAGGCAGAGGAAGAGCCAGAGGAGTTTTTGCTGGGACAAATACTGGTCCAAACAACTCAAATACTACTTTTCAAAAGAGACCGAAGGAAGAGGAATGGGATCCAGAATATACCCCAAAGAGCAAGAAGTACTTCTTGGTGGGTGTTAGACATCTGTGTTTATTTGGTTTGCATTAATTTTCAAAGCATACTAGGTGAATACATTTGAGTACAGATATCCACTATAAGAAGATTCACCGTTATGTGGGAAACCTTTTTTGAAATAATTACCCAGATGATTTAAAGTTTTGAAAATGTGGGTCCCTTTAGTCCTGTTAATACTTTCTTGATATTAAACATAGGCTGATCAGGGTAAACTAAAAATATACCTGATTTGTTAGCCACATTCAGAGAACATTATATTATAGTTGAGCTTAATGTTTGTTTTATATCTGTCTATAAGACAGTGACAGTTGTAAAAACTTCACATTAAGGTGTATCTTCCATCTTAGCTATTTGTTTAAATGAAAGGGAGAAGAATTTTTTCAGAGCACTTGTGATTAAGAATTGCAGGGACACTGTCAACTTTCATTGGAGAAAAAAGTTGATGAAAAATAACGTTACGGAGAAATTGCTGCTAAACTAATTTGATGCTTCCTTGTGGCAGAGATGCTTTTCCCTCTGAAATAGTTTTTCAAGGATGAAGCTAGAGGTGGTAGCTGAAGGATTCTCTAAAGATAGGCATTTTTGGCTCTTTGGCATGGGGAAGAGGGTCCCTCCTGCCTTACAGAGGTGGACAAGAAACATACCAAAACTGTTAAGTATTCATTTTTTTTTGTCATGGCTTTTCAGAGAGTTGATGTTTCAGAGACTAGTTTTGAAAACTAGTTGCTTTCATGAAGGAGAATGGTTTTGGACTTGAAGAATTGTTGACTTTTTTAGTTGACTTTTTATCAATACATTTGAATAAGCCTGTGAATGTTCATGACATATCTACTTAGTTAGAGGTTATAGCTATGTTTTGAAGTGGATCTCTATTTTTGTCTGGAAAAACAGTATGTTTCAAAAGTACATTTCCATTTGCCTCTTTTTTTTGGCATGTTAATGACCAAGAACCCAAAAAAAAAAAAAAAAAGTTACAGTGCATTATGCATAATGTTTTCTCAGTTTATGCTTCTTGAGTGGCTTGAATTGACATTCTGGAAAGTAAAAGGCATTTGATTGAGGTATGGAAAATTTTCAAAGATCCATCTACTTTGTGATTCAAGAATTTATGTATTAACAGACTTAGTTTATGCTAGGTACTAAGGATGGAAAGACAAGTAGGATGTGATTCCATTTTTTTTGAGACGGAGTTTCGCTCTTGTTACCCAGGCTGGAGTGCAATGGCACGATCTCGGCTCACCGCAACCTCTGCCTCCTGGGCTCAGGCAATTCCCCTGCCTCAGCCTCCTGAGTAGCTGGGATTACAGGCACGTGCCACCATGCCCAGCTAATTTTTTGTATTTTTAGTAGAGACGGGGTTTTACCATGTTGACCAGGATGGTCTCCATCTCTCGACCTCGTGATCCACCCGCCTCGGCCTCCCAAAGTGCTGGGATTACAGGCTTGAGCCACTGCGCCCGGCCGTGATTCCAATTTTTGACTTAGAGACTAGTAGTAGAGAAACAAACATTCTAAATACATATGGTGGTTTTTCCCACAGAAGGAATAGGTGGATTTTTGCAAAGAAGAGAGAGTGATTAGGAGAGATTTTTGTAGAGGAACTTCACTTTAATCTTGACATTAAGAGGTAGGCAAGTGTACTGCACATAGCAGGAGTGAAACAGCATGATATAGAGAACTCTGGTACTCAGATAGCTAGATGGTTGGTATAAGTTTGGGAAAATTGAGTACAAGGAGCCACAGTGTGAAAGGAAATAGAGTTTTAAGCAGAGTTTACAAACAGCATGATTATTAAAAGTTAAATTGTTTGAGAAATATTGAGTCCCTAAACTAAGGGGCTAGAGTTGAGAAAAGTTGAAGTAACATTTATAGGGACTTAATTTCAGGGATGTTGATAGTGAGAGGAAAGAATCTAAAGGAATCTATAGGAAAGAAGCTCCTTTCGGAAAATTAGGTTCTGTTCTGAACAGGTTCAATTTGAAGTGCCTGGGAGAAATGGAACTGTTCAGTGGATAGTTGCTAATTCAAATTTAAAGAAACAAATACCTAAGTGCTGTCATTTTATAGGACACCATTAAAGCTGTGATAAGATCACAGAAGAGATAAAAAAGACCAACATTTTAAAAAAAGTGGGGTGAAAAGTGAGAGTAAAAATGTCGGAAGAAGTAAACCAAATAATGATAGGTCAAAGAGTTAGGAGGGAATGAGAGGTGAGCATGTAGATAGTAATTGTTTACCACTTCTAACAATTTAATAATACAACGTTTAGGCCATTTTTCTATGGCATTCTCTTAAGAGTGTGCTATCCCTTAACTAGTACAACTCATTTTGGGTTGGCTTTTAATTAGGCAGTAGTTTCATTAAGAAGAGTGTCTTATTTTAGGAATTCAGCCATTTATAAGTAGGAGTAATATTTTTATATGTTGTTTTTGTGGGTTATATTTAAAAATCTTGGTCTCTGTATAAAACATACCACAGACTGATGTTCACTAGAATTTCAAGTAAAATTAACACACTTTTTCCCTTATAAATTAATTCGCAAATTATTTTGGTCTGCTTATGAGCCATTAAAATGGCAACTTTGGTTTTCACATGGATAGTTGAATTTAAAAGATTTTGTATCTTATATGTAAAGGAAACTTTCAGGCAACTAATGTTGAGGGAAAGAAAAGAAAAATACGATTCAGAAGAAAAGTCTAAAACTAGACATTCATTCCCTTAGGTTCTTTCAGAACAGTTGACTAGTGTAAGAGTTTGCTCATATGGATGAAACATTAATACTTAGTATAATGGACAACATTTATTTAGCATTAGGTACTATGCTAGGTGCCGTTCTGAGTGTACTGTATGTATTAATACTTATAAAAGCCTTTTGAGTTGGGGCTGTTACTCCATTTTTATGGATGGAAAAAACTGAGGTGCAGAGGTTGAGTAGCTTAACCAGAGTTACGTGGCTAGTAGCATTGGGGTCAGGATTTAAATCCGTTCATTGGGCTCCAGAGTCAGGGTTCTGAAAGGCTTGTATATTTGTTGTCTAATACTGAGTTATAGTAATCTTTGTTGCATTCTTTTCTGAAATTTCCTATCTCTAAGCTCTGTTTTATGCAAAGGTATGATAACGTTTTCAATAATAAAAATTCGAGGAAAGATAGAAGTTTTATTTAGTTAGAATGCAAAATTCTATGGAGGGGTGTGTGTGAAGAGTTGTAGCAAGTGGGAAAGTACTGAAGTAGTCAGGTTCTCGGTGTTGAGTTGCTGTCTTCAAAGGAAAAGAAAATCCCTGTTTGGGAAGGAGGTTCAGGATTGGAGTTTTGATGATTAACCCTTTGAAACTTGATGGATCAGTGGAGAATAGATGATTCAGAAGTTCTTGGTTCTAATATAGACTCCTTTGTTAATGTGTTCCTAGCTGTGTATAAATATCCCACTTCTGGCTGTTTGTAATCTGAGATAATTAAAATTTAAAAATTTTAATAATGAGATTGAAATCTTTGGTATAAAAATTTGAGTATGAAGAGTATGTTTAGCATGAAAAATCTCAAGTAGCTGCCAGGATACCCTATGAAAAACACAATTCGTTTAGCTGCTGTTGTCTTTACCAAGTTTCAGATAATTGTATATTAAAAGCAATGGCTAGTTTAACCCTAGTGCCTAGCTTTGCCATTGGCTTTTCCATTTCTGCTCTTAGCTACCTGCTGTGGTAATCATATACTGCCACCAAAGTATCTGGGAAGTGTGCTTTATGGGTGATGGTCACAAGGGGTAGAAGAAAGGGCTAGCTTTGTGACCTTGGGCAAGTTACTTAATTTCTCTGTGCCTCAGTTTCTTTATTTCTAAAATGGGGATAGTAGCAGTATTTTAGAGGGTTGTTGTGAGGTTTAGATGAAAAAAAAAAAACATGTGAAGTGTTCAGAACAGTGCCAGACCCATATTAGGCACTATAAAAACATTTTTTGCCTCCATTTATGGAGTGCTTGCATGTCAGACACTGGGCCAGGCACTCTGCACTGATCTGTGTTCCCTCAAGGAATACATTACTAAAGTAAGGAAGTAAATTCTAGAGAGGTTGCCCAAAGTCGTTATAATTTCTGATAAGATTTAAACTCATGCTTCTCCAAAACCTAGAATCCATGGAGTATTACATAAATATCATAAAAAAAATACAAACTTTAAAGTTGGGTATGTTAATGCAATAAGGAAACATGAAATTATGTAGTTGAATGGGAATTATTTTTAGTGGCAGACTGTTATAAAGTAGTTTGTTTTGGGTTTGTAATAAATGCTCCTGTCTTTAAATTTACACTTTTGATAGTTCCAAAATTCATTGATTACAGAGTCATGTACACCTCTACCTAGTAAGCTTTCATTGGTTTGGTGAACATAGATGATTAGCAGTTGGTAAGTTCTCTTTCATATAGTCTGTTAGTTACCCATATAATTGAACTTTTCAAGCTGTGAAGGGGGTTAATCAGTTGAGTATGTCCAGAGGCACATTCTGTGTTTTAAAAAAAAAAATACTCATGTCACATACTATGTAAAAAAAGTTTTAGCGGCTTTGGATGGTTGCTCACTACTAGTACTCCATAGATTACATAACATTTTGTTAGCATTATACCCCCTTTTCTCATAAAGGGTCATCAGTGTGCTTTATTTCCCATTTTTTGTGGGTGACAAAGCCAAAAAATTATTAGCAGTTAATTAAATTACATATAGTACTCCTTTTTGACCTTTTGTATGCATAATACCCATCTCTACTCATCTACAAAGTCAAGTACTTTACAGTTTTGCAGATTGTTTTGCTTAATAGAACAATTCACAACTTGGGGAACATCTGTATTTGAATACAATTAATGAATAATTAAAGCTGGAAATGTGATAACATTTCAGATGGATGAAGAAGAGCTGAGTGAGGTGTTAACTCTAGGCACCATGTCATGATTTACCACTGAAATTCTCTAGCCCAGAACATTGATAGGTACTATACATTGATCTAGATTTAAATCTCAGAAGATTTAAAATCTACTTTTATATATAAAATATAAAATAACACCGGTTTTTATTTAGTGAATGTTGTTATAGTGTAATGATATTTTTGTGACTTTCTGCATTTTTATGACTAAGGTAATTTTGTCGGGAAAAGCTGGTTATCTTATCTCATTGCATATGGCCACATGTAATGAGATAAAATAACAAGTGGACTTAGATTGCCATAATAATAGGGAAAAAAAAACAAAACTCAGAATTCCAAAAATGGTAATTTAGCAGTTGAGATTCTCCTAATGATTGTCTGGGTGACCCTCAGTGCTTGGGTTGCTAAGTAGTAAGATGTAGTTACTCTCTTGATGATGGAATATATTTTTGTTGAAAAATTCAGTTTTACTGGTTTTGTTTTGATGTGTTTTAGAATATTACCAATCTCATACACCTAGTCTTCAGAAGATTAATACTGTGATTTATGATTGGAGAAATGATCATCATCTTTACAAGAAACACATTTCATTGACAGTTGTTTTTAACCTTTCTGTAGCATGACGACAGAGATGATGGTGTGGATTATTGGGCCAAAAGAGGAAGAGGTCGTGGTACTTTTCAACGTGGCAGAGGGCGCTTTAACTTCAAAAAATCAGGTAGCAGTCCTAAATGGACTCATGACAAATACCAAGGGGATGGGATTGTTGAAGATGAAGAAGAGACCATGGAAAATAATGAAGAAAAGAAGGACAGACGCAAGGAAGAAAAGGTACAAGATTTCAACTTGTGATTCTGACAGATTTTTTTGGTATAGGTTTGGTGGGTGAATTAGTTAATTATTTCATTTTTAGGAACAGTTACTAATATGGTTCCTTTTTACTCTCCACATCTTCTGTTAATCTTTAATTTTTCTCTTTTAGGAATAATAAATATGAAGTAAGATTGCAACAGAGAGCAGAACTTGCACCCACCATTTTTTACCTGAAATTTTGTTTTCAAATAAGAATGTAAGCATTTTACTTAAATTTTACTGTTTGCAACTAGTCTATAGAAATTTTGTTTTAAGTCTTCAAATATCTTGAGAAATAGTAGACTGTATGTTGAAAATTGTACTGAAATAAAGTAGAAAATTGTTACGTACCATATTTGTAACTATCGACTTTAAAAAAAAAACTTTTAACGTTTTTGTTACATGCATTGTAATTCTGCTTTGTCTATAAGATACGGTCAAGTACAGCTCTGTGAAAGTTCTGATTCTCTTCCTTCCCTGTTTGTTAATGTTTTATTCTGAAGTAAACGTTAGCTCTGCATATAAATCCTGGAACAGAAATTGTTTATAGAGACTACACTAATTATTTTAACTGAATACATCTGTTTAATTTGAACACACTACATTGTAGGGTGACTAATTTTTGAAGTACACCACAGACAAAAAGTTGATACTTTGGTAAACTAAGCTAGTGTAGAACTTAAGCAAATGCTTAAGAACGTATAAAAACAGCTTTGCCAATAACTAAAAAGTACAAGCTATTAAAAATTAGATTGAAAAGTTTGAGAAAATGTTATTTTTACTGAAAGTAAGCAGTGGCCTATAAACATTCTTAGGAGCCTTTTCTATTTGCGTTCAAAATTGAGTGTTCTTTTTCTAATTTGATAGTTTGAGTCATGGTCTTAGATATTAGCTATTTGCGAGAGGAAACTGGTTTGTAATAATGCTGCAAATAGAAACCCCATTCCTACTGAACATCTTAGTTCTAAACAGAGCAAAACCTGTAATCCTGGGGTTGGTATGGAGGAGGTTTATTCTGCAGAATAAGTTGATACATTAGTACCTGATTTTATATCTTACATATTTATTTGAGCTGAACATTAGTTTGTAGTAAATCTATTAGTAAAAATAGAGAAACATAACATACTGTTCATTAATAGTATTTTAAGTAAATTGTTTTTCCAGTGACACCAATAAAAGTTTTGGCAGGAAGCTTGTTGGCCGCATTGATCTAACTTGGTTTTTTTCCCTCCCGTTTCAGTTGCAGTATGTAAAATGGCTTTTTCTTTTTCTTAAGGGTTCTATTCTTCAGGTAGATAATTTTTCAAATGTGAATTTTATTTTGTGTCTATATGATAGCTCTTAAGTGAAAATCTGAAATAGTAAATTTCAATTTTAAGTCTGCTTTATGGGCATATATAAAACTAGACACATTTTATTAATTTCATTGTGTGTGTTAAAAGGAGCTAATGCTTATTCTGTTAATGTAAACTTCTGAAGATCTTAAGTGTATTGCTCTTTCATCTTTAACACTTTTGAGGATTTGCAATGCATCTAGCAACCTGGATTTACAGTCAGGGACATTGGTTAAGAGCTGAGCTGTTGGAAACAAAACTAAAAGCAACCTCAACATATGTGATGTTTATGGCCCTCAGCTCCTTAGTATTCTGTAATTTCTCTCCTTAACATGTCTTTCTGAAATTGTCTATTAAAGCAGAGGAAATAACTGCCAAAGCAAGTAATGTATTGCATTAATCAGGACATAACTAATATTGTCCTGTTCAGAATAATATTTACGTGTGAAAGCAACATGGATGTAATCCCAACTCAGAATTTTCATGACCCTTCTGTATCCAAATAAGTACATAAGGGTTAAATTTGGTTAGACATCAAATCTGTGTGCATGACTATGTGCTTATCCACTTAAGACAATAGGTAAAAGATCTGCGAAATTTATAGGGAGTGGGAATAAAGCCACTTAATTCCTGTGGGCAGGTTATATTTTAAGTTCAAATGCATTACTTTAACCTTTGGTTACTTTGATTCTGTTAAACAAAATTGAGGAAAGAGTATGATACCAGAATATAATACTAGGCTAGGGTGATTGTGAGAACTCTGTAACAGAACGTCATTGTGGATGTTACCTTTTTCAGATCCAAGCATATAAAAAGTAGCCTGTATATTTTTTTAAGCCACAGTTTAACTCCACACTTTACTACATTATAAAAGTTGAATGGTTCCTCTTGGTAAGGATATTTGCTTACAAGTGCTAGGAAATAACTTTTTGATATCTGCATTAACAGACTTTGTTTTGCCTAGAGAAGGCAATAAAAATGAACCAAAGGATATTTCCAGAAAGGATTAAGAAAGCTGTTTAAGAAGGCCATGACTCTTTAGGTGTGTATGTGTACCTTTCAGCATCTAGGAATTTTTATATTAAAAGCAAAATGTTTTTCAAATTACAGTCTACTTCAGGAATTACTATTGTTCCTTTTGTCACAGGTAAAATCAAGTGTTGGGAATTATAACTTGAGGAAAATATTACCCAGTAAGATTGAATGTAGATGGCTAAACGATTCTTACTCAGTGTGATGTATAATGCAACAGGGACCCTTGTAAATTGTCATATGCCAATAAAATGTCACAAGTAATAACGGCTGTTGTTGTTGTTTTTTAACCTGTGTCTATTCTATACCACTTAGTTCTATGGCCTATTTCTAGATTTTAGAATATCAGCACATCTGTTAGGAAGATTACTGGTGTGGTTAAGGCTTGATAAATTTTGCCTTATAAAATTCCTCAAACCTTGTTACTGATTTTTTTTTTTTTTTCTTGTTTCCCCTGGGAAAATGTGAAATTTTACAGTTGGTAAATCTAAGTAAGCCATTATTTTGAAATAGAGGAATTCTAGATTTTTAGTTTAATCCTTTTTTTCTTAACATTAATTTGGGACTTTATCACCCATAATAAGGTGATTACTTCTCTTTCTAAAAACATAGTAGCTAGTGAATAAAAAGAATTGTACTTTTACTCACCCCATTGCACTCCAGCCTGGGTAACAAGAGCGAAACTCCGTCTCAAAAAAAAAGAAAAAAAAAAAGATCTGATATAATTCTTACCATGTGCCATCCTGTCAACTTTTAACAAAGCATTTTCACGGAAATTTGTGTGCTAAGACAAACGGACACATTTCGACTCATACAAATAAATTATCCCTTAAAAATTTTGTGAGAGAGCCAAGTGTGGTGGCTCATGCTTGTAGTCCCAATATTTTGGGAGGCGGGTGGATCACGAGAACAAGAGGTCGAGACCATCCTGGCTAATATGGTGAAACCCCATCTCTACTAAACATTCCAGAAGTTGGCTGGGTGTGGTGGCATGCATCTGTAATCCCAGCTACTCAGGAGGCTGAGGCAGGAGAAACACTTGAACCTGGGAAGCAGAGATTGCAGTGAGCCGAGATGGCACCCCTTGCACTCCAGCCTGGTAACAGAGTGAGACTTCATCATTAAAAAAAAAAAAAAAAAAAAAAAAAATTGTGAGAGAAATAACTGTGTATGTATGTTTGCATGTAAAGGATTGTGTAAGATCATTGGTAGCTTAATTATACTGGATAATTGTTATATAAAAATTTCTTATATAAGAGTATGCTACATTATTAGGGACATTTAACTTATTTTTCTTTTTTTGGGTTTCAACTGGAATCCCTTTGGTGGGGATGTACCTTAAGTTTCTTTGTGGAATAATATACTTTTACATCCAGGAAGAGAAGTACAGGGGCCCTTCTCAGTTTACAAAGTTGCTGAAGAGGGAAGGCAAATGGAGAAGTAAACTTCATTGACATTCGGATTAATTTGGCTAGACTCAAATCTCTTGAGTATACTTTAAAATTAGAAAGTAATGTCTATTATATGTTTAGAGTTCTCACGTAGTTGAAACTATACTTAAGTCTCTTTCAAATTTTATTGGGGTTACTAAAAATAACTACACTAATGAAGTTTGAATAAATTTTAAATTTCTTAGGATTCAGGAATGTGTGGAATCTAGTATTTAATTGATTTGAGAGCCATGAAGATTGTGTTGATTTATCAGCTGGACTTTTTTGTTTTAAAAACTTGCACTAATGATTAACATATGTCAGTGATGGTAATGAAACCAAACTTGTACGTTTAATTAAGGGTACCAGTTTTCTTTATGTTACCAAATTATACCTTGAGCCTTTAAAAATGTATCTCACTAATTAAAACGAATTGTTAGGACAGCATTTCACCACAACTAGAAAAATTCACATAATGTATCTTAAGTGTAATCAGTATATAGGAAAATTTTTCTTATGGATACTTTTGGCGTTTTGCCACAGTGAACTGATTTGTAACACTTATAAAGTGCAGAAGGTAATACTGAAAATAGAAAAGGGTTGGATGAGCAGGCTTTAATACTTTTCCCCCAAGAATCTGAATTGAATTTTTCTTAATTTTTTGGGGTTGGCTAGCTTCCAGATTCATTAATAATGAGCTCTCCCTTTAATAAAAGTACATGATAGTGACAGTACATTTAGGTGGTGTGAAATGATTTACAGTCACAGCATGAACTGTGTATTTGGCAATGATAACTCCTTGGTACTGTCATAGTGATTGCAAATTTCATGGTCTGCGAAGAGCCACAATAAATAAAAAGCACTCGCCCTCCAGAATAGTAGTTTACTACCTTACTGAGTCTCTCACTATGGAAAATATTTCAGTCTCTCTTGTACTAGAAGGGAAAACTAAACTTTCTGTTGAGTTCTCAGGATACTTGTAAGATTGCCATGAAAAGGAATCTTAAGTGCACCTCAGCCTCCTGAGTAGCTGAGATTACAGGTATGTTACACCACACCTAGCTAATTTTTGCATTTTTAGTGGAGACAGGGTTTCACTATGTTGGCTAGGCTAGTCTTGACCTCCCGACCTCAGGTGATTCGCCTGCCTGGGTGTCCCAAAGTGCAGGGATTACAGGCGTGAGCCACCACCCCAGCCAGAATTTTTTAATTTTTAATTTAGTATGCTTCTCACATCCAGCCGGCAGGATTTATTTATTTTTTAGTTTACCAAAAGATTTTCCCACTCCAGAATTTTGTTTTGGAAGAAGTTGAGTATCACTGTCAAATGTACTTGGGTGTGGTGGCTAATGCCTGTAATCCCAGCACTTTGGGAGGCTGAGATGATCACCTAAGGTCGGGAGTTGTGAGACCAGCTTGGCCAACATGGCAAAACCCCGCCTCTGCTAAGAATATAAAACGTAGCAGGGTATGGTGGTACGCTCCTGTAATCCCAGTTACTTGGGAGGTGAAGGCACCAGAATTGCTTGAACCCAGGAGGTGGAGGTTGCAGTGTGAGACAGAGTGAGGCTCTGTCTCAAAAACAACAACAACAAAAAAAAAACAGTGATTAACTGATGTCAGCATACTGTTATTAAAATGGCTTGAAAAAACAGATTTGTGGAGTAATACCACCTCAACATATAACTGACGAATCAGATTTCTGAGTAGAGTTCATATACTGCAGTTAAGGGGATATGTCAGCTGGGAAAAATGACTATCTTTTAGAACTTAATTTTAATTTGTACTGTTAATTGGAAAATGGCATGTAAAAGTCATGAAAGTTAAACTTGGAGTGAAAAATGGATGGCTTCTTATTTAAAAGGAAAAATTTCATGACTTACTGGAAAACTAAAACATAGTTTTTAAGAGTCCTTTCTAGGTTTCAAAGTATACTTTTTCCTCTTGATATAACCTTAAGATGATCTTCATATTTATAAACAAGAATATTTGTCCTTCACAAAAGATACGGTTCAGTTAACAGAACTGAGTTATATAAAATTCTGGAATGTCAGCTTTATATAGAAAACTCTAGTTGAGGTGTGGGGAGATCAGATAATTGGGAAGAAATGGCATATGGCTTTTCATGTAGTTAACAGATTTAGCTGTCTGGTCCTCTCAGGACAATATTATATCTTGATTTTATCCTCTATTCTCAACTTGGGCAACACTAGAAAATAAGTATTTGGCTAAATAGTCTGTCACTAAAAGGAAAGAGATTCAGAGCTTGAATTGGCCAGTAGTAGCTATATCAAAAAGGGAAATAAGGTATGTAAGGTCGATAGCCTTGCTGGGACCCCGATGGACAACACCCACCCCTCTCCATGCCTGATATCAGGACACCTGACTCAGCATCTGGCTTCTCCATACGGGCTCCCCTCACCCACTTCTGCATTCTGCTCGCAGGTCTATGTTCAGCATTAAACTATGCACTTTAAGCACTAAGCTATGCATTTGAACCTCAGCACTGAACTATGCACTCTCAGCACTAAACTATACATTTGAACCCGCGAAAATTTAAGAAATCCCGCCAAGCTTTACCCAGTGGCAGCCCTCCCCTCGATAAGTCTCGCCTCCTTACCTATAGTGGCTCGCCCCCTCCAGGCCTTGTCTCCCTACAACCAATGAAATTGTCTATGCTTTGCTTCCCCAATATCCAATCGCCTCTGACCCCCATAAAACCCCCTGCCCTGAGAAGTTAAACGCGACTTCTCTGGCCCCGTCCCGGACCATAGAACCTTGCCTGGGAGCTGAATAAATTGCTGAATAAATTGGATTTTTCATTTTTATATACTGGCCTCAGTTTCCTCATTTCAACTCGGCAATATATCTTACAAGGTATGCAATTTTCAGTATCAAATGAAACCATTTCTGGGGAGCATAACTATTCCTGCTTCCGCATCTTGAGATACTTGTCCTTGCGTTTTCATTTAGATGTTTATATTACTAGAGTAAGTCTTCCTAGAATAGGAACAGGTTTTCAAATGAGTGTTTCATGTGACACTTTTTTTTCTGGTGGCTGAGGACATAATGCAGAGTGTGTAACAGTAATAATAGGCCTTAAAACAGTCGTGTCTGAATATGATAGTGCTCCAGGTATTAGGAATACATAGCAGAGTAAATTGGATTAGGATGTATATTCTTAAAGCAACTGTTACATGGATGTAACTTTAGACTGTCCTTTTTATTCTTGCACTATATATAATATATGAAAATTAATATTTTCTTGGTTTATATATTCATAGGCCCTATTTTTTGAATGAATTAGGCTCCAAATAATGGGGTACAATATGCAAATAAGGATTCTTTTAGTAGCTCTTTTGTACTTTTAAGGATCCAGTTCTTATTCAGAGTTCATCTATTTAAACTCGCCTCTCCTAAACACTGGGAAGCCTCAAAATTTTAGACACATGGTATGTTGACATGTTTTTTAAACATAATTTTCTGCTATCCTAGACAAATCTCAGCCCTGCAGTATGTTACTGAATAAGTTGAGAACTAGATGTGAGTATTGATACAACAAAGTAGGTTATGGAGAAGGTTCAAAAGTAGTTCTCAAATAACACTGCTCAGTAATAAATTTCATAGATACAACAGCCACAACCTATCTTGAATGTACTGTTGACAAGCCATTTGGTAGTCGCAGTCATCATTAAGGAAAAGGACAGCAGAAGTAAGTTAAAATACCATAATGGGTTGATCTAAGTCCTGCCTGGCTAAGTAATGTTTAGGATCATCACTGCATAACAGAGCTACACAATATCATAGTGTTAATCCTAAGTCATAAAAGATTAGTTGGAAATGTGTGATTAATAACAATTTTGAAAAAGTTTTAAGGTGTGACAAGTGCCTGAAGGGTTAAATATCCATTTGAGAACATCCATTCTAATACCTCAAAATCCCCTGAGAATGCCAACTCAGTGCTAAATTGTTTAAAGCTCATCAAGGAAAATGACTTCCTTATATAAGAGGGACTTTAGACAAAAATGGATCTTTTCCTGAGCTAATAGAGTTTCTGGCATAAAGTATTATAACGTGTAATAGGATAAGGTGTACGAGAAAAATGTAAGTGAGAGAAAACTAAACCTCTCAGTACTAAACATTTTCAGTGTCAAAACTTTCCTCATATTATTTTAAATTCCAGTTTTTATTCAAAATTTCCAAGCTTACTATTACACAAAATTCCCTTGCCATTTTACCATTCGAATATTCCAAAAGTTAAAAGATAACTAAAAACTTATTGATTAAAAGGAAGTAGAAAGGCAATACAGATTTCAGATGAGGGCCTGAAAGTAACTCGAATAGATAACAGGGAGTTTTCATGATGTACTCATATTTCAGTGTTAAACATGTTCTAACACTTCGAATCCAGCATTTCACAGCTTTTGTCTTTATGGCTAAGTTTATAAAGTGAAAGGGGGTAGCAAAAATTAGTAAATAGTAGTACATAGCATTGGTTATGGGGAAGGAACAAGAATCATGGAAGTACTTTGTGAATGAGAGGTTTTCAAATATTTTTATCTAAATGCTGGTGACTGAAATTGACCTCTTAAACTTCTCTCCTGAACTCCATTTTTTCCCTCCAACTCTTCCCTGGATAGTTCTGCTGGAACTTCAACACTGCAAACAGAATTCATCATCTGTACCCCATCCTACTGCAAACTGATGTTCTTTCCTTTATTCATTTAGCTAATTGGACATCCCTATAAAGTATGTTCTGTCTTTCCCTCTCCACCACCACACCCTCCACCTAAATAATAGATGCTAATCACTGTCCCCAATTGTTGCATTGGTCTAGTTTGGACTTGACCCATAAATTTCATCTTTATATTGCCATCTATGGGATGTTTTTCCAGTGCAAAATTATTTTAAAACCAAATTGATGTCTTCCTGTTGTCTGAACCTTAGTCATGATGACCTATAGGAACTCCCTATGAGCTCTTTTTTTGCCACCTTGCCTTTTGCTACTTCTTGTTCACTTACCTATCTAGTCTTTCACCATAGCAAAAAATTTCCAATTCCTTTTTTTGCTCTGAGGCCATTGAATCCTGCACATACCTTTAGGCTAGCAATTCATTCCATTTAACGTGTCTCTGCTAGAATAAAATTTTAGTGTTTAATATTGTGCATGGCACCATACTGTAGTTATGTAATAAATGGTCCTTGAGTGTATAAATGAAAGAATGATAGTTGCATATTGATAGAGGCTTGATTTAATTGTATGGCTGTTGCTGCTAGAAACAAATACAATCTGGGCTGTCTTGATGTGCTGAATAAGAGTTCACCTTGCAGTGATCAGGAAAGTTATATTGTTAATCTTTCCTTCATTGTCAAGTCACCCCTGCGTGTTTCGGAGTACCATGTTTAAAGAGAAAATGTTTAATATATTTAAAAAAGAATCTAGGAACTTTAGGTATGAAATAGCGTCATGTGAATAGTTGGAAGTGTTTGAGATGGAGCCTTGTTCTGTCGCCCAGGCTGGAGTGCAGTGGTGCAATCTCAGCTCACTGCAACCTCTGCCTCCCGGGTTGAAGCGAGTCTCTCGCCTCAGCTTCCACAGTAGCTGGGATTACAGGCGCACACCGTCATGCCCAATTAATTTTTGTATTTTTGTAGAAACGAGTTTTTGCCATGTTGGCCAGGCTGGTCTTGAACTCCTGACCTCAGCTGATCAGCCCGCCTTGGCTTCCTAAAGTGTTGGGATTACAGGCATGAGCCACCGCGCCGGGCTGAGGTAGGTTCTTGATAGCTGTGTTCAAATCCTTAAAGGGCCTTCCCAGAGAAGAGACATATTTAAATCACATAGGATCGGGAGACTGGTATTTGATACCTCCTTGTCCAATCTCCTCATTTTAACATGTTACATATTTAAAGGACAAATCAGAGCCAGTAGGTAAAAAACCATAGGTACATAGAGTTACTAGCTTAATATAATGAGCTAATTCAATATAATGAGCTAATATTTTACAACTAGATACTTTAAAAAGTGTAACATGCAGCTTGTGAATAGCAAGTTTTCTGCCTGGATCAAACTGGGGGAAGGGAACACATGAAAACCTCAGAAAGCAAGCCACCATATGTTTGAACACTACTAAGAATCAACAGAATAGCTAGCTTTGTGGTGTCAGAAAAGCTTTCCTGGACTCTATCTCATTCTAAGAGTTCAGGAAAATCTAGTTTCATGTAAAAATAAGCAATGAAAAAAAAATCAGCAATGAAAAAAGTTGTTCAATCACATAAATTTTTTTTTTTTTTTTTTTTTTTTTGGTCACAATGTAATATGAATGCTTTAGTAAACAATGGAGGAAATATCTGAAGAATTTAGAAGAAAGTTGTCAGCAAAGCATTCATGGATGTAGTATTTGACCTGGGTCCCCTTTGCTACGTAAATCATTTGGAATATTAAACTATGTTAATAGTGCAGCTTAAACAGTTGTGTTTCCCTTCTCATTCTGGAGGGGTGTTTTCATTCTGGCCCTATTTGCTGTTTGATAAGAGACTGGGAAAGGGAAGAGGTTATAAAGTGGTTTATTCACAAGGGCAAAGGGAAGGACAAGGAACTTGAGAAAATTGTAATTTAGTCCATGTCGGGGTTCTGACCCATCACCCTTCTTCTGCACTTATTTTCAGCCTTATCCAGCACAGACTGCTGGGCATATCACTATATTTGCTATCAATTGTTTTGCTAGTTGCTTAGTCTCAAATCTTTTTCTGTCATCCCACATCTAGTTATTTTATTCAACAAATAGATTGAATGCCTATTATATACCAGGCACTCTTCTAAAGCACTGGGGAAAGATACAGCATGGATCAAAACAAATTCCTGTTCTGGAGTCTACAATTTAGTTTGGAGATAGGGGAAGCAATATTAAATATACATGGTGATAAGTGCTATAGAGAAAAGCAAGTTAGGGTTAGAATGGAGCTAGATGCCCCACTGGCATGTAAGCTCAAGGTGGACAAGGACCTGCCCTGCTCATTAAGCCATTTTCCGTACCTAGAATGGTGTCTGCCGCCTAGTAGATACTCATTATTGGTTGAATGAGTAAATGATGTTGGCCATATACAAATTCGTTCCAAACTTACATTTTAAAATTATGTCAGTAGCAGGCACACATCTTAAATTGTTATGTCACTCCGGTGCACTTCTTGCTGAAATTCAGAAGAGGAAGCTATTTGGTATGAAGCCAATAACGTCAGCTCAGAAATGAAAATTGAGTTATCACCTGCTGAGAGTCTCAGCCAAAAGCTTTTAGGAAACAGCGAGCTTCGCTGTGGCATGTCACTTGAAGCCTTGCCTACTAAGTAGATGTCCATCCTCGGCTAAGTCAGGAGAGTGTCCGGCCCATATGCGGTCGCCTGGATACGTAGGTGTATTTAGTAAACGAACGAATGAACGAATCCTAGCCACTGCAAAGCTGCAAAACCCTCGGGGATAGTGCTTGGCTTCTGTTAGTCTCACAGGTATTTTAATATTAGCTGAACAAATGAAATGACCAAAAAATAAATCGTGACTTTGTGTCAGGCGAATTTGGGAAGGCGGATGCGCTTTGGGTCCAGCTGTATGAGTTACATATACTCTCTGCGAAAAGTTAAGTAGGGTACGAACTCTGCAAGCTCACCGGTATCTAAAGCTTTGCACTGCGCGTGCGCCACCGTCCTAGCGCGACCTGCCCCGCCCGCTAGCTCCTGTTGGCTGTCTCTCGGAAGACCCGCCTCTTGAGAAGGAAAAACAGCTGCTTCCCGAATTGCCTGACGTTATGGGATGACCAATCAGAAGCAGCAATTTTCAGTCTTACCCAATGAGACTGGGTACGGGTCCTGGTCCGCGGAGTTTGATTTCGTCCTGTGATGCGGAAGTAGCTGTCCAGTCCTAGAGACTAGCAGGTGGGTTGGTTGGGCCGGATAAGAGGTGGGCGCGCTTCCCGTGGCGTTACCCTGGCTGAGCTTGAAGCTCCAGGGCTGGGCACTGGGTCGACCTCATATTCTTTGGTGAGGGTATTGTTACCGCTTGTGGCCTGCAAGCCGAGGCGAGCGGGTGGAAACTGGGTCGAGGTCTGGGTAGACGTCTGAGCGATCTGGACCAGGAGCAGCGCAGTCTGGAATTCGATTGAGGATTCCTAAGGCCCTCCGCTTGATGTTCCGGTGATTCCTAGGAGGCTCGGCTCCCGAAGAAGGTGAGCAAGCCCACCACACTGGGTTTGGAGAGCCCTAGGAAGCTTGTGGCCAAAGCGGGGGACGCGATCCGGCTCTGGTCACGGCCTGTTACTAGTTGGGTGACCAAGTCACGTCACCTATCTTGGAATTAATGCTCCTTATTTTAAAAGAGCGAGGAGGGATGGGCAGTACTTCGATATATGTGTGAGAAGAGCTACTGTTCATTTTTTAAAAACGTTGAGTCGGGCCATTGCCTGTTTTCAAGTGTCGGCTAAACTCACCCGTCTGCTAAGAGTCTCAGCCCAGAGCTTTCAGGAAAGAGCGAGCTTCGTCGTGGCATGTAACTTGAAGCCTTGCCTACAAGATGTCCAGTCTGTTGTTAATCGGTCCCTATTTACTAGCCCCATTCATAAGCTCAAACATCCTAGGATGTTTTAATGTAATTTAGCCAATAAATTGAAATTTCCTTTACAATCATTTCCCTTTCCTTCAGACTTCCTCGTCCTTCCTTTTTTTTGACTTCCTTCAAAATAATGCTGGCCAGGAGAAATTAGTTGATGGTGTAATATGTATCAAGAGGACTCTTCCAGGTTATTTAGTACAATTTGTGTGGCATTTATTTGTCAAGAGTAATATTTTCTAAAATTTTTCCCAAAGGCACCAAGAAACTGATAATGTTTCTTTGAATTGGCTTCTGTATTTGCTTCATCAATGTCTCTCATACTGAATATCTTAAGAGAGATGCTGGAATATTTTGGCGTTCCTGTAGACCAGGTAAATGTTTTTTAATGGATTGAAATGGATCTGTTGTATTTGTTCTTGGGTTTCGTTTTGAAAATGATTTATATGTAATCATTTGATTTAAGGCAAAAGTGTTGCTTCTTTTTAGGTGAAACAAAGGTAACTTTGCAATAGTATAGCTTTGATGGTTTGAGTTAGAAAAGGGAAAAGATTATTGAGAACATATTTACCTGATAGGACAAATGCCAAGAGAAGATACAAAGGAAGCAAAATATAGACATGACCTTCACAGAATTACATTTATTGCACAGATACATTAAAACTTCTATTTAAGGTAATTTGTAAACCAATATTTAAAGCTCAATAAATCCAGAATAAACCTAATGGAAAGAGGCTGACTTATGCCTGAGAATTAAAAGCTGTATTAGTCTGTTCTCATGTTGCTAATAAAGACATACCAGAGACTGGATAATTTATAAAGGAAAGAGGTTTAATTTGACTCACAGTTCCACATGGTTGGGGATGCTTTACAATCATGGCTGAAGGCAAATGAGGAGCAAAGTCACATCTTACCTGGTGGCAGGCAAGAGAGCTTGTGCCGGGGAACTCCTGTTTACAAAACCATCAAGTCTCATGAGACTTATTCACTACCATGAGAACAGTATGGGGGAAACTGCCTCCATGATTCAGTTATCTCCACCTGACCCTGCCCTTGACACATGAGGATACTTACACTTCAAGGTGAGATTTGGGTGGGGACACAGCCAAACCATGTCATAAGCAAATCCAATTTTGTCTACGTGTTGAACATCTACTGTATCTAACACAATATACTTGTTTCTGCATGTAATACAGAGGAGTAATACATGGTTGTTGTATTTATAATGCTTAAAATATGAGGAATAAGAAACAATAAAGATAACTATAATATGAGATTGACTATAAGGAAGACATAAAATATTATGGGGGCTTACAAAATGAGCCAGTCAGCTCTGTTTGGTGGGGTGAATTAGAAGAGAGTGGTCAAGGATAATTTAAAGATTTTTTAAAGCAAAAGTAAGTTGAAGAATCATGGTGCCATTATTATAAATGGGCATCTTAGTATGAGAAACGACTTAGAGTATGCAGATGAGGTGAGTCAGAGGTGATGTAAAAATATATAAATAGAAATATCTTGCAGACAATTGGATATGTAGTTTTAGAATGTAGGAAAGAAAAAGATTCTGTTTTGGGAGTTACCTGCATTGTTTTGATATTTAAAGCCATGGACTTTGATGATGGCAGATGTCCTTAGATGTGATTGAAACATTTTAAATTTCAATAATAGTGAAACTGAAGATAACAGCTGAACATTTGTTTTCATATGAGGTTATTGGTGCCCTTAAGCATTTCTGTACGTGGAGATAGGACTATGTTGGAGTAGTTTGAAGAATGTGAGGAAGTGGGATCAGCAACCTTCTTTTGAAAAGTTTGCTTGTGAAAAGAAACTGAGAGAGGCTGTCAACCTGAAGGGGCAGCAGGATGGAATTTTTGTTTTTATTTTAAAGTTAGAATTAACTTCAGCATATTTGTAATCACTCTGGAAGAAGCTTACAGACAGGAAGAAATTTAAGATACACATTAGGGAGTGATCGAGCAATGCCTTTGAGAAGATAGTTGGGCAGGGGATCTAATTAAAAAAGTCTTGGAAAGGAGAGAGACTGTCCTACCTTAAAGAACAGAATGAAAGTGAGAGATAGTGAAAAGAGATTTTTTTTTTTTTTTTTTTTTTTTTTTGAGATGGAGTCTTGCTCTATTGCCCAGGCTGGAGTGCAATGGTGCAATCTTGGCTCACTGCAACCTCTGCCTCCCAGGTTCAAGTGATTCTCCTGTCTCAGCCTCCTGAGTAGCTGGGATTACGGGAGCCTGCCAACATGCCCAACTGATTTTTTTTTTTTTTTTTTTTGAGACGGAGTTTCGCTCTTGTTACCCAGGCTGGAGTGCAATGGCGTGTTCTCGGCTCACTGCAACCTCCGCCCCCTGGGTTCAGGCAATTCTCCTGCCTCAGCCTCCTGAGTAGCTGGGATTACAGGCATGCACCACCATGCCCAGCTAATTTTTTGTATTTTTAGTAGAGACGGGGTTTCACCATGTTGACCAGGATGGTCTCGATCTCTTGACCTTGTGATCCGCCCGCCTCGGCCTCCCAAAGTGCTGGGATTACAGGCTTGAGCCACCGCGCCCGGCGCCCAACTGATTTTTATATTTTGTAGAGATAGGGTTTCACCATGTTGACGAGGCTGGTCTTGAATTCCTAACCTCAAGTGATCCGCCTGTGTTGGCCTCCCAAAGTGCACCTGGCCTGAAAAGAGATTTTGAATGGAGCTAAGTAAGAGAAATGAAGTTGAGGTATGTAAAGTTGAATTTCTCAGTTTTCTCAGTAAGAGCAGAGACAAGGTCACTTGCAGGTAATGAAGTGATGGTGGTAGGGACCTCAGAGATTGGAGACTGCTCCGGGCAATGTGATGTAGAATCTAACATGCTATGAAGGGATTTCAGAATACCTGTGAGAACCCAGCCGAAGTCATCATGAAGTTGTAGTTTTTCTAAATATTGTCATTTTGTGATTTTTTTTCCCCTAGCTAAGAGTAATTAGGGTAGTTTATTCATTAGCAGTGTGGGAGCACATAATATCAAAAGAGTGAACCATTTTTGAGTGGCATTGAACATATTACTGAAATAATGTGTTGGTAGGAAAATTAGTAAAGTCAAAATGTGGGTGCTAGACCAGGAATAGAGGGAAGATGAAATAATAAGAATGGTGAAGATGGCCAGGCGTGGTGGGTCAAATCCTACCATTTTAAGAGGCTGAGGCAGGCAGATCACTTGAGACCAGATTTTCAAGACCAGCTTGGGCAATACGAGGAAACCCTGTCTCTACAAAAAATACAAAAATTAACTGGGCATGGTTGTGTGCAACTGTGGTCACAGCTATTCCAGAGGCTGAGGTAGGAGGGTTGTTGAGTCTGGGAGGCGGAGGTAGCAGTGAGCCCTGATCATGCCCCTGCACTCTAGCTTGGGTGACAGAGTGAGACCCTGTCTCAAAACAAACCAAACAACCAACAAACAAAAAACCCCTGAAAGCAAACAACAAAAATGGTGAAGATGGCTACAGGCAATGAATGAATGAGAGGAAGAACAGGATTTTGTTAGGATGGAAACTGCTGAGCAAGATAGGAAGGTATCATTTAAGTTGAACAAGAGCTAACTCCTTGGGTGACTATATATGTCATAGGTGGCCCTCATGGTAGCAAAGCCTCTATGCCTGTGGTTCTTAGCAGGGGCATGCAGATGAATGGTCTGCAGAACACTTTAAATATAAATGCTCAATCCTCCAAATATTCTACAATTACTGGGGTCTATATCTTCTAGGCTGTGTAATCTAGTATGGTAGCCACTGGCCATTTCGAGTTCACTTTTAAGTACTCGAAATATCTGAATCGAGATCTTCTATAAGTGTAAACTATATAGGGATTTTGAAGACAAAAAATGTAAAATAATAGCAATATAAAAATACTGATTATCGGTTGAGCATCACTGTTTCAAAAATCTGAAAACTGAAATGCTCCCAAAATCCCAAACTTCTTGAGTGCCAGCATGATGACACAATGGGAAAATTTTACACCTGACCTTATGTGATGGGTCACAATCAAAACACAGGTACACAACTCACAGTTTGCCACACCTGCCCTTGTTGGTTGTTGCTGTTGTTTAACAGCTGAGATGGGCTAAGATGGGGATTTTGGTGATGCTCCTGTGCTGCTTAGTTCCCCTGAACACATTAGTTTTTCACAGTATTAATAGTATATTTTTTTGTTGTTAACTACTTATGTGTGTATAAGTGTAGAAAATGATTGCTTATCAGTTACACACAAATTCAGAGTCAGAAATGATAGTGATGCCAGACAACTACAGATTGTCCACATGGGTGGCTGAGGTAGTGACACCTTTGCTTTCTAATGGTACAGTGTACACAAACTTTGTTTAATGCAGGTAAGTATTTAAAACATTATATAAAATTACCTTCAGGCTGTGTGTCTAAGGTGTATATGAAATATAAATATATTTCGTGTTTAGACTTGGGTTCCATCCCTAAGATTCCTTATTATGTATATGCAAATATTCCAAAATTTTAAAAAATGTGAAATCCACAACACTTCTGGTTCCAAGCATTTTGTATATGAGGGATGTTCAATCTGAATTTACGTATTGAGTGAAATAATAATACATATTAAGAAAATTAACTTCACTTAGTTCTTTCATGTTGTATGTAGCTACTAGAATATTTAATTTACGTGTGTGGCTAGTGTTATATTTCTTTTGAAGAACGTATTAGGTGATTCTTGTGTACTCATGGTTGATAATCACTGCCCTGAAGGATGCTAAAGGAATACATGCCTGTCTCTGTCCTCAAGGAGTTCACGATCTAATGGGGGAAAACAACTGCAAGTGAAACAAAGTCACATATAATTATGTGTTCTATTATATGGTACTCATTGGAACTAGTTTAGAACTGAATAGAGTTTAGGAAGCTCTTGAGAGTGGAAATAATTAAATTTGTAGTGGATTTCGAATTGGATATTTAAAGACAGGTGTAAACTGAACCAGCACTGGGACTAGAGTTAGATCAGGGCCCTCTATGGGTGAAGCATGGCAGTTAAGATGCTATATTGGATTGGGTTTAAGACAATAAGGAAGACTGCTTAACTCAAAAGAACTTTTATCCCTGTTCATGAATACTGTGATATTAATTTGAGTAGGTAGAATAGAACCAAGTGGTAGAGGACTTTAAAGGATGATTGGAAAGAATGTGGAGTGCATAGATTATGTTGTGGAGACAGGGCTGACAGAAGTGAAACATTGTGAAGCTAGTTGATGGAACCAATATTCAATGTTAGACTCTGATCAGAATAATTTAGAGCTGTTGGCATCTAAAAGCAGAAGAATAGCATGGCTGTGCAGAAGAATTCTATGTGCTGATGACTTTCAAATCCTTCTTTTTAGCCTTAGAAAGTCCTATGCCTTCGATTTTTTACCTATAGCATGTATTCTGTATCCCAGTGATTCCCAACCCCAGTTTTCTAATCAGTTTTTGTACTGAGTTCTACAACGGTGTGTCCATTTGATTTCTGTATATACTGTTCATTGGAAGTTTTAACAAGGATGCTAATAGGATGCTACCTATATCTGTTCCTCATAATACACATTGTCTTTGTTATGGGATCTTAGGAAAAATGTCCAATTTTATTATGTCATATCTGTTGGTGGGTGGGGGTTAGTTCCTGTGGCAATGGTTTACGCCAGTTTGGGAAGCTCATGCTAAAGGACAAAGTGTTATTTGAGTTATAGTAGCAAATTTTCACTTCTCATACCTTTTCCAGAGCTGACTGCCAGCAGATATCTTTCACTTTATGTAACTAACTCTTTGAATTGTCTAGGACCTGATTTACTTATTCCCTTTTTCATTTCTCCTTTAAAGGAGATTACATATGTATACTCTGTATTACCTCATGGCTTGATAAATTGAAATTGCCAATTTTTGATTGGGCAAAAGATGGGGGAGAGGATGTGATTTTTTTTGAACCAAGTTTCCCCCAGGATATTTGGATATTATCAGAAACAGAACAAAATGAATTGTGCTTTTTTTTTTTTTTGAGACGGAGTTTCGCTCTTGTTACCCAGGCTGGAGTGCAATGGCGCGATCTTGGCTCACTGCAACCTCCACCTCCTGGGTTCAGGCAATTCTCCTGCCTCAGTCTCCCGAGCAGCTGGGATTACAGGCACGTGCCACCATGCCCGGCTAATTTTTTGTATTTTTAGTAGAGACGGGGTTTCACCCTGTTGACCGGGATGGTCTCGATCTCTCGACCTCGTGATCCACCTGCCTCGGCCTCCCAAAGTGCTGGAATTACAGGCTTGAGCCACCGCACCCGGCCGCTGAATTGTGCTTTTTAAAAGATCTTTCTGGAATGTATTTATGTTTGCTACCATCTTTTTTTTAGACAAATATTCATAAAGTTCAATTCTTTGAAGAAAGTCTCTGCCACTCTATATTTCTTTTTAAAAATAAATGCTAATTTACAGGACTCCCTGTATTTAAAAAAAAAATGTCACCGTATCTTCTTACATCTCCTTTTTTCATACTTATATAAACCTGCTTAATCAGAGTGCATTTTAATTAATACTTTATGTTTAAAATAGGTTTTACTGATTTGGGAAAATAAAGACTATGGATCAGCTAGGAGTATTGTTCGGATTATTGGGAAAATGCTTCCATTAGAACCTTGTCAAAGACCTAATTTTGAGGTAAGTCGGTCCACATAAATTGTTTAAGTACCAAGTACAAAATAATCCTAGGTACTCTTACAGACATAGAGTAGAACAACAAAGGAAGAAATGTCTCCTGCAAGCCAAAAGCCTTTAGTTTACCGTGGGGAACAAGCCATTTCACGTATGTTTTTGTGGTGGTGTTTATTTAATTACAATCATGTATCATTTAATGATGGGGATACTTTCTGAGACATGCCTTGTTCAGTGATTTTTTGTCATTATGAAAACAGCACAGAGTATACTGGCATAAACCTAGATGGTATGTAGCCTACTGTGCACCCATGCTCTATGATATGGCCTGTTGCTTCTAGTCTGCAAACCTGTACGGCATGCCACTGTACTGAATACTTAGGCAGTTGTTACACAGTGGTGTTTGTGTATCTAAACAGAAAAAGTACAGTAGCAAGGCAGTAAAAAGATAAAAAATGTTAAATCTGTATAGGGCACCTGCCATGAATGGAGGATGGGAAGTTGCTTTGGGTGAGCCTGTGAGTGGTGAGGGATTTGAAGGCCTAAGACATTACTGTACACTGCTGTAGACTTTATCAACACTGTACACTTAGGCTAGACTAAATTTATAAAAAAACTTTTCTTCAATAATACATTAAACTTAGCTTACTGTAACTTTTTCTTATGTTTTCATTTTTAAAACACTTTTTGACTCTTCTGTAATAATACTTATTTTAAAACACACATTTTACAGCTACACAAAAATATTTTTTATATTCTTATTCTATAAGCTTTTTTTTTTTTTTTTTGAGACAGAGTATCACTCTGCTGCCCAGGCTGGAGTGCAGCAGTGCGATCTTGACTCACTGCAACCTCCACCTCCTGGGTTCAAGCAATTCTCTGCCTCAGCCTTCTGAGTACCTACCTTCTGAGGGGTTACAGGTGCCTGCCACCATGCCTGACTAATATTTTGTATTTTTAAAAGAGTCGGGTTTCACCATCTTGGCCAGGCTGGTCTCAAACTCCTGACCTCATGATCCACCTGCCTCAGCCTCCCAAAGTGCTGGGATTACAAGTATGAGTCACTGTACTCGGCCAAGATTTTTATGATCTAAAAAATTTTTAAATTTTTTATACTTTTAAAAGTTTTTTGGTGAAACTAAGACACAAGCACACACACATTAGCCCAGGCCTACGCAGGGTAGAATCATCAATGTCACTGTCTTGTACCTCTACATGTTGTCCTATTGGAAGACCTTCAGTGGCAATAACGTGTGGAGCTGTCATCTCCTATGATAACAATACCTTCTCCTGGAATACCTCCTGCAGGACCTTCCTGATACTGTGTTATAGGTAATTTTTTTTTTTTTTTTTTTTTTGAGACAAGGTCTTGCCGTCACCCAAGCTGAAGTTCAGTGGTGTGATCCTGGCTGCAGCTTCAATCTCCTGGGCTTGAGTGATTCTCTTACCTCAGTCTCCTGAGTAGCTGGGACTGCTTAGGAGGTGTGCACCACAACATCTGGCTTTTTTTTTTTTTTTTGGTAGAGATGGGATCTTGCTATGTTGCCCTGGCTGGTCTCGAACTCCTGGCCTTAATTGATCCTCCTGCCTTGGCCTCCCAAAGAGCTGGGAGTACAGGTATGCACCACTATACCCAGGCAACATCTTTTTTTTGAAGTAGAAGCAGTACACTCTAAAACAATATAAACAGTATGATATAGTAAACACTAGGTGATAGGAATATTTCAGTTTCATTATAATCTTATGTGACCCCATTATATGCAGTCTGTCATCAACCTAAATGTTATATGGTACGTGCCTGTAATGACATTCACAGATGGACAAGTTTGAACAATACCTGAAGAGCTTATTTGATTTGATTTTGCATTTTATGATAGATGAAGTTAACCAGGAGAGAGAATATTGCTTAGTGCTTAGACTTTAGCATAACATTTTCCCTAGTGTTCTTTCTTGCTAACAAGTGCATGTTTTCTATTGAATATCCTTTCTCTTTTTCTTTTGGTTTGTTAACGTATTTAATACCATGGAGCGTGTGTCTTCTCCTGACTCCCTGCGGAGCTCTGACTTTTTTTTCTTTTTTTACTTTAGTTGATCCCGCTCTTGAACTCTGTAGACTCTGATAATGGTGGATCTATGGTTCCATCTTTTGCTGACATTTTGTGTGTGGCAAATGATGAAGAAGCCAGTTATCTCAGATTTCGGTAATTTTATATGCTTACCTTGGAAAGTGGGCTATAACCTGAATTTCTTGCATGTGTCAAAGCTTGTTCAGATTGATTGAGCTTTTTTGTTTTGTTTATCTTCAAACTGTGCTGTGTTTTGCTATATCTTCCTAATGAAGAAGACTGGCTGTTTTTCATCTTTGCAGCCAGTTTTTTTTTTAATGCACATTGAAACCTAACACTAGGCTTAGGAGGGAATGGATATTAAAGGGATATTAGAATCATATCTTTAGCCAAACTTACATAGTGTTTACTGTGCACCAGGCAATGATGTTAAATACATTTCAAATTTGGATGTGTTACTCCTAGGGAGTATTACCTTACATGTTAGTATATTCAGATACAGGCTCTAAGCACAGTAAGTGTCAATTATTTAAGTATTCTGGCTCATTTTATTATGCATCAAACTGGCACCAATTTTCAAATAGTTAAAAGAACATACATTTAACCCTAACATAATCCTGAATGTAAGGCTCTTTATTAACTTATATAGAACTTTTAAATAAATTAACTCACCTGCATTTGAAGTTAATAAGTAGAGCAATTGCAGGATAATTATTTTTGTTTTCTAATCTAAAAGCTAGGTTTGTTTTGTTCATTCCCTGGTCACTGACTGATCTTCTGTTGGAGGCCACATTCTGTTTATATTGGGAATACAAAGCTAAATAAAATATTTTGCTTATCCTCAGTGACTCTAGAAACAATCACGGGGGATAGAGAGTAGCTTTTTTTTTTGTGATGAGTCTCACTTTGTTGACCAGGCTGGAGTGCAATGGCGCGATCTCGGCTCACCGCAACCTCCGCCTCCCAGGTTCAGGGGATTCTCCTGCCTCAGCCTCCCTAGTAGCTGGGACTGCAGGGATGCGCCATCATGCCCAGCTAATTTTTTTTTTTTTTTAAATTTTAAAATAGAGATGGGGTTTTGCAGGTCTCGAACTCCTGGCCTCAGGTGATCCAACTGCCTCAGCCTCCCAAAGTGCTGGGATTACAGGCATGAGCCACCGTGCCCGGCCTGAGAGTAGATTTTATTTTGTTTTTTTTTTTGTCTCTTGATTTTCACATAAGAGTGTAAGAGTTTATTACTGTTTTTATTGGAAATATATCCTCCCTTTGTTTCTTATTTTTTTAACGCACAGAAATAGTATATGGAAAAATGAAGAAGAGAAAGTGGAAATTTTCCATCCTTTGCAACTAGTTTGGGATCCACTGTCACCTGCTCTAAGACAGAAAAAAACCATGAGAAATGATCAGCCTGTAAATGAAGCTGCGATTAAAAAAATAGCTGCTCTTGAAGATGAGCTGACTTTTCTTCGCTCTCAGATTGCAGCAATTGTGGGAATGCAGGAACTGAAAAACAGTGCAAATTCTAGTAAGTAACACTAGGATTTTTGTTTCAGTTAGATGATACTCATGGTATAGCCTGTTGCTCATTGGCTACCAACCTGTACAGCATAATACTATACTGAATATAGTACATGTAGTAGCATACAGGAACAGCAAGTATTTAAGCAAGTACAATTCTGAATAAGTACCATGAAAACATTAAATGTATCATAAAAGGATGTTGGATGTACAAAATTATTGTATCTTCTGTCTATTCAGAATAAATTAAGACACATTTGTAGTGAGGGGATGGCTTTGATTTAAAGAAGAATTAGCTATAGTATACTAGAATATTGTATTTTTGTATTAGAAAGTCTTCTAAGTAAGCTTTTCTAACTGTTCATAAAAGCATTAGAGATTAAAGAGGAAGAATACATTGGTTTGAAAGAGGATATAGGTTTGAGGGATCATACGGTTATAGTTTTTAGTTATTGCTGCTATACTTCCACCAAGTTGAGTGAGTAATGTTTTCCAGATGATTGTTTTATAAATTTATAGAGATATAACTTGCTTTAAACATATGCACATACACATAAACAAAACATGTATGTATTTGTGTATAAAATGTGAGGCAATGTAGATACTGAGTGCTTTTCACAACAGATTTGGATGTAAAGGGCTGTCTGTAAACATAATTGCTACACATTTTAAAATATATATGTACATATACAAATGTCTAAATATGCATATATAATTTGATATATATTTATAGTGTATATAACATAATTTACATAAAACACGTTATATGTTACAATAACATATTTATACATAATAAATAAAATGATATGTAACTACACACAGTTTTCTTAAGCAATAGTCATGTTTACCCACAGCCCTTTAGGAGCTAGTCTATTGTGGAAAAGTTAAATACTAAGTATCCATCTTTTAGCTTTGCCTAGAAAATAATATGCTTGTTTCTCCCATGTCATTATAGAGTGAATGCATCAATTTGTATTTCTAGCTACAAGTTGTTGATTATGTTTTAGCTTTTTAAAATAGAGGATGAAGTTCAGAGTGTATGTGAATTACTGAAAAAACACATTTTTGTTTGTTTGTTTGTTTAAAATGCATTTCCCCTCCCCACCCTGCTCTTGGACCTAGACTGAAAATTTCTAACTGGATGAAAAATGAATTCACAATTTGGCTTGACTTTTAAAGAAATTACTAAGCAGATGGGATTGATTCTCTTTCCTTGCTAACATATCACTACTTTTAGTAGCATTACAGAAATTGCTTCTGTTTTGGTTTAAATAGTGTTATTAATATATATTATGTTAGAGATTTAATTGTGCATGATTTTTTAACAGACGACTTTGTTTTTAGGTTCCTTTGGCCTGAATGACAGGCCCATTAATTTGGGCCAATTGTCATCATCGTGGGCTGCTCATCCGAGTGTGGAGCCAGATCAGTTTCCAAGTTCAGTGTTTTCTTCTCCTCCTCCTCCACCACCACTTCCTCCTCAGTTTTCATCTCTCCAACCATCATATTTTCCTCCCATACAACCAGGATCTAATAATATTTGTGACTCAGATAATCCAGCTACTGAAGGGAGCAAGCAGAACCCGGCTGCTAATGAGACCAGTTTTAGTCACCATTCACAAAGCCAGAGAAATAAGGATATTCCAAACATGTTGGATGTTCTAAAGGATATGAATAAGGTTAAGCTTCGTGCAGTTGAGCGGTATGTTGTAATTTGAAAGGTGAACTGAAATTTTGCCAATGATATGTTTAGAAAAATTATTATGTTTATGAAAATTAACATGTCTTTTTTCTTACTCTTTTTTACCCCTGAATACCTCTCCCAGAGATAACGACATTCATTTATTTTTGACTATTTCTTCTTCTAGTCTTTTACCACTATATTTTTGAAACAACATACTTTAGATATTTCTTGATATTTTAATTATATTGACTTCTAATTGTAGGATATTAGGAATATATTTTCTTAGATATTCTACTCAGGACACACACACACACACACACATCTTGCTACGTCTTCCCGAAGTAGTTAAACCATAATCTTTAGTTAAATGAGTATTCAGAATTAATATCCTTATTATAACAGTAAACATCCACAGCAAGCTATTTTTCATATTGTCACCCAGACTGGAGTTCAGTGTTGAAATTACGGCTCACTGCAGCCTTGACCTCCTGGGTTCAAGTGATCTTCCCACCTCAGCTTCCTTAGTAGCTGAAACTACAGGCATGGGCCACCATACCTGGCTAAGTTTTGTATTTTTTTGTAGAGATGGGATTTTGTTATGTTGCCCAGGCTGATCTCAAACTCCTGAGCTCAAGGGATCCGCCCATGTTGACCTCCCAAAGTGCTGGGATTATAGGTGTGAGCCACTGTGCCTGGCCCCATTTCATATATTTTGACTACATTTTGTTTGTTGAATTTTTTTTTTTTTGGAGTTAATAATTGCCTCTCTGAATTCTATTTGTGTGTGTGTGTGTGTATGTGTGTGTGAGAGTGTGTGTGTGTGTGTGTGTGTGTGTCTGTGTGGTGAAAAAACATAATGAGTTCTATTCTGTTAACACCTTTCTAAGTGTATAAGACAGTATTTGTTAACCATAAGCACAATGTCGTAACAGATCTCTATAGCTTTTTCATCTTGCATAACTGAAATTTTATACTCATTGAACAGTAACTGCTTCCCTCCCCGTCATCCCCTGGCAGCTGCCTTTCTTCTTTCTACTTTCATAGTTCAATTACTTTTTTATTTTATTTTATCTTATTTAAAAAAAAAATAGAGACAGGATCTCACGATATTGCTTGGGCTGGTCTTGAACTCCTGGGCTCAAGCAATACTCCTGCCTCAAAGTACTGGGATTACAGGCAAGAGCAACTGTGCCTGGCCAAGTTGGATTACTTTAGATACTTCATATAAGTGAATCATGCAGCATTTGTCTTTTTGTGACTGGCTTATTTCACTTAGCATACTGTAGATGCTATTGTAGGTATATACCCCATTTCTTAATCCAGTCAACTGTTGATAGACATTTAGTTTGCTTCCATGTCTTGGCTATTGTGAATAGCGCTGCAACGAATGTGCAGATATCTCTTTGAGATCCGGATTTCACTTCTTTTGGATAAGTACCCAGAAGCGGGATTGCTGGAACATAGGGTAGTTCTATTTCTAATTTTTGGATGAGCATCCATTCAGTTCTCGCGATTCTTCTCGAGGATCCCTCTGTGCCCCTGCTGCAGTCTGCCTTGTGGCTTTCTCTGCCTGCTACACTGCCGCTATCCTAAGGGTTTCCTTCACTGACATCTTGAGCATTCTTTTGCCCTTTTTTTCTGTGTTACCTCACTGATTTCCTAAATGTCATATCTTCCTATAACTTCCTGAGAAACATGAAAGGTAGATTAGTTTAATACTTTGCATGTCTGAAAATGTTCTTTTATTCTTACATTTAATTGCTAGTTCAGCTGTGTATAGAAATAGCACAGAAAATAATTTTTCCTCAGAGTTTTGAAGACATCGTTCCTTTGAATTTTAGCTCTTGGTGTCCCCGTCGAGAGGTTGATGTCATCATGATTCCTAGTACTATGTGTGATCTTTTCTTGCAGCATTTTAGATTTTCTCATTAGTCCTGGTGTTCTGAAACTGCATGTAGATGTGCCCTGGAAAGTTCTTTTTAAATCGATTATTCTGGGCACTCATGGGCTCTATCATTCTAGAGTTTTATGTCTTTCATTTTGGGGAACCTCTTAGAAACATATTTCTGATAATTTTCTCTCATTCTGTCTCTTTGCTCTCTCTGGAATTCCTACGTTGAATGCCAGAATTACTCCTCTAGTCTTTGTATCTTTCCTTTACTATTTTCTCTCTCTTTGCCTTTTTATAGTACATTTTAAGAACAACCTGTAATTCACCTTTTAATCCTCATTTGCAGTTTTCCCTGCCATCATATTTTCAATTTTTTTTTTGAGATGAAGTCTCACTGTCTTGCCCAGGCTGGAATGCAGTGACACAATCTTGGCTCACTGCAACCTCTGCCTCCTGGGTTCAAGTGATCCTGCTGCCTCAGCCTCCCTTGTAGCTGGGCCTTCAGGTGCACACCACCATGCCCAGCTAATTTTTGTATTTTTAGTAGTGACAGGGTTTCAGCATGTTGGCCAAGCTGGTCTTGAACTCCTGACCTCAAGTGATCCACCAGCCTCAGCCTCTCAAAGTGCTGAGATTACAGGTGTGAGCCACCATGCCCAGCCCTCATTTTTAATTTTTAAGAGCTGTTTCTTTTTCTTCAAATGCTTCTTTTTAAAATCTTATTGCTTTTGTTGGTCTTATCCCACTGACAGTATTAAAAGTGTAGTTTTAAGTTTTCCTCTCTTCTTGCATTACTCTATTTTTTGTGAGTTTCTTTTTTTCCTCTTAGTTTTGATCTCTGTCTTTAGTTTTGTAGCCTTATGTAAACATTCTTATTTAAAAATGAGGCAAGGAAAAGCTGATTGCATGTTCTTTGCGTGGGGTGGGCTCATCAACTTGGAGGGGCTTCACAATTTAGTGATTAGGGAGAAGACTTTTTGTTTGCCACACCCCGGAGCTGTATGTCTTCTCTTTTGGTCTACAACATTAGAAAGTTTTTCAGTATCCTTCATGGTCTAGAGGGAAGGGGATTACACAGCGGGTGCAAGCCAGGCAGCAAAGCACACTGCCATGTGTGTACCTATGCAACAATCTTGCATGTTCATCACATGTACCCCAAAACCTAAAATGCAATAAAAAAAAAAAAAAAAGAGAAAAAGGATAAACGTGCTATCATGTTCCAAAAAAGTCGGTAACTAAATATAAATGCGGCTGTGCTTTTTCCCACAGCTACAGAGATAATTAAGTGTTCTCCAGGTTTTAATACTGTGTGGAATTACAATGCTCTTCACAATTAAAAAAAAAAAAAGTCATCTATAATTTGTTTCCGTCTATCACTGCTGCCTTCCACCCACAGTAATGATGTTCGTCTCCATGACTCCATTGAAAACTGCTTCACCAGAGACTCCATGTGGCTAAATCCACTGATCTCTTCGCATTGCTTGTCTTACTTGATCATTGGCAGGATTTGATATAGCCCATGGTCCCCACCTCCCTGGAGCACTTTTTTTACTTGGTTTCTGGGAAAGCTTACCCCCAGGTTTCCTGTGACCTCATCAGCGATTCCTTCTTATTCCTTTAACTCTTCTTCCTGGAGCTGGCCTTTAAATCTTTAAGTACCTGGTCCAGACATTAGCCCCCTCTCTTCTCTGTCTATGCTGTTTCCTTTGGAGAGCTATGCTTGGTCCCAACTAGATCTTGTACTGGTGATCTCATACAGCAACCTAGTCCTATGGCTCTAAATACCAGCTGTATGCTTATGACTCAGACACTGATTTTTCTAGCCCTGACCTCTCCTTTGAGCCCAGGTACATATACCCACATGCCTATTTAATATCTTTATTTGCCTGCCTCAAGGTATCTCAAGTTTCACGGGTCCAAAACAAGACTTTTCCTTCCTACCTGTTCTTATCCATCACCTCAAAAATCTGTTCTTTCCCATGTCGTTTGCATCTCAGCAAATGGTAACACTATCACCTGATATGCTTAAGATCTAGGAAGCATCCTTCATCTTTGTTTTCCTTTCTGTCTTCCACCCTAACATTAGCGCATAGCTCAGTTCTTTGAACCTTCTTCACCTCCACTGCCATCTCCCCAGGCTAAGCCCGTTCTTATCTAGCTTGGACTTCTGCAGCAGTCTCCTCAGTGGTCTGCTTTCATTCTTGCCTCGTTATTTATTCTGCACAAAGTGACCAGCATGATCCTTTAAAAACTGAAGTCATATCACACCATTCTCCTGCTTCAGACTCTTCTGTGGGTTTCCACTGTGCTTGGAATCAGTTCCAGAGCGCTTGCTATGCCCGTAGGTCCCTCCAGGCTCCAGCCCTCGCTTCTCTCGCTGAGCTCCTCTCCTATGTCCCATGTTGCCCACTGCTCTCCAGCTGCACTTGGTTTCCTTTTCCATTTCTCACACATGCCGAGCTCCTTCCTGATACACCCTCGAGATGTTTACACTAAAACTGACCCTGTGCCATTTTCTTAAAGAGGATGTCACTTCCTTAAAGAGGCTTTTCCTGGTCATATCTCATCTAAAGTGCTTCTGTCCCTAGTCACTATTACATCTCCATTCATTCGAGACAGGGTCTTGCTCTGTACTGCACCCTTGACCTCCGCTCAAGTGATCCTCCTGCCCTAGCCTCTCAAGTAGTTGCCTGGTTAATTTTTGAATTTTTCGTAGAGACACGGTCTTGCTATGTTACCCAGGCTGGTCTTGAACTCCTGGGCTCAAGCAGTCCTCCTGCTTTGACTTCCTGAAGTGCTGGGATTACAGGCATAAGCAACCGTGCCCAGCTGCTGTTTTGTTTTATTCACATTTATTACCATCCAAATCATCTTGCTTACTTGTATATTGTGTATTGATGATAATCTTGCTGTAAGAATTGGGAGCAGAATACTCTCAAAGCATAAAATGGAGCTAGACGTATTCGTGGGCATTCAATGAAGATTCAATGAATGAACGACCAAACAAATGAAGTTTGCCTTTTTTTTTTTTTTTAATTGGAACAGACAAGTGCTACATTGCTGTTCCAGAACTTCTAGTCCTTTTAAAAGTTCTTATTTATTTGAATTTTCCTACCCATTAAAAAATTAGAAAATTAAAATAATAAAGATCTTCAGTGTAGTGACTTCTGACAAATCTCAGGTTCCAACAAGATTATGGCAGAGTCCCAAGCCACATGGGCTCTTGGTTTTCTGATTCTTCATTGATTGTGCCCTCCAGATTCCTTATTCCATTGCAAAAATTTCTTGAAGATTAATTAGATTGTTTTCAATCTCTTGAAGACTAATTGTAGGATATTATGCTTGTATTCCTGCTATGTTTGTCAAAAAGGAGTTAAAATCCCATCAAGGTTTTAATAAATTCAATTTCTTTAAAAAACAGGTCACCTGGTGGTAGACCCATTCATAAGAGGAAAAGACAGAATTCACACTGGGATCCAGTTTCTTTAATATCTCATGCACTTAAGCAGAAATTTGCATTTCAAGAAGATGATTCTTTTGAGAAAGAAAATAGATCTTGGGACTCTTCCCCATTTTCTAGTCCAGAAACTTCAAGGGTAAGCTATACTAATATAAAATTAATTTTTCAGTTTTCTCAGGTGTACTGTTCATGATACAGCTTTGTGTTCATGTTCTCTTGAAATAATTGTGCAGAAGGGGCTATATAGTTGTTTATTGATGGTACTGATGTTTCTGGGTTTTTTGTTGTTGTTAGTATTATATGCTCATTTTCATTTTTAGCCTATTAGGTTTTTTTGGAACAAAATACTTAATTTGAAAAATGCTTGTGCATATGTTAATAATGACTTACCTTAGACAGGTGCCAATTTGATATTGCCATCTGTACTATGAACTGGGTGTCTGAAACTTTGAGAGGACCAGGGAAGAACGGGGCAATAGATTTACCCTAACCATATGGAATGTGAATACGCCAAGATTTTTCTCAGTCAAATATAAAGACTTTGGATTATCTTGTTGAATGTCATGTTAACTCTGCATGTAAAAAAGCAAATGGGGTTATAGTTACCATTAGTGACAGCACTTACCAGATGCCTAGAAGGACAGACACTGGATTTTAAGCATTTGAGCTTTAAAATTCCTTACTTGAATTCTCTTTTCTTAAACTTAGAAGTAATTCTAATTTTGGGGTGCTTTTCACATGTCTTAATTTAGTTAAGGTAGTATTAATATGTAAGAAGCAGCCCTGGGAATAAGTGGGTTGTGGAAGAGGGACAGCATCTAAAGTCAGCTAGATAGCATTGAGGAAGGACCAACATCAGCAGAGGAAGAGACTGGAAAACTCAGATGCATTGAGCCCTCGAAGAGTGTAACAGAGCAGGGGGCTTGTTCCCACATTCCCACTCCAGTGTGTGCAGCCTTGGAGCTCACCACTGTGTGTGTGTGTGTGTGTGTGTGTGTGTGTGTGTGTGTGTGTGTGTGTACTATGTCTGATGTTTAGCATGTTGACTTAGAAAATTATATTCTTTTAAATGTAAGAAGGCAAAGTTCACTTTAGAACTATTACCATAAAAATGCAAGTCTAAAACAAATGTTTAATTTTAACGTTTGTATAGCAATTTGTAACTTGCAAAGTACTTTTTTTACTCACTCATCTCACTTGATCTTCATAGCAGTACTCCCCATTCCCCCATAAAATAGGTGAATATTACTTGTTTTACACATGAGGAAAATGAGCCATGTAGTGCCTATAATTCCATATCTAAGGGGCAGAGCAGAGACTAGAACTTGGTTTCTTACAACTTCAGGATGTTTGAAAACCTGCAGTTATCTAAGAAAGTCCGGTAGGTGGGACACACTGTTTCCCAGTGATGGTGGATAAATGAAGTATTACTAGCTTGTCATTTACTGCTTCCTGTTAGTTCAGTGTCTCTTAGCACTTTCTAACCAAGTATTTTAGAGAATCATCTTTTTTCCTTTAAACATATTTTGTGCATTTAATTTCAGGCCGGACATGCAGGGACTCAAATTTTAGTTGCCTAAGAGCTCAGTCTGTGCCACTGGGAGTGTCTCATTCACTTTTGTCTTTGGCTTTGAGCGTAGTGCCTGATACATAGCCAAATAACTATGTATTATAGTAATACATACAGTAAATAAATATTGTAAATTAAACTTCAAAGGGTCATTTGACCTTTGTCTTTCCATTCTTTTTTTTTTTTGCTATTAGAATAATTTCTGTGTTAATTATTTGCTTTATTTCAGTTTGGATGTCACATTTCACAGTCAGCAGGACAGTGAACTAAAGAAGAAACGGTCAGCACAAAAGCTGTTGACCAAGGTATTAGCAACACAAGCCTTCTAAACTCAAGGATTTAAACTCAACTTAAGGTTAAGGCTTAAACTTCTAAAACTTCTTCCTGGATGATACATTATTCTTATAAACTGATGTGAACTGTTAAAGACTAAAAGTAGAAGTATTTAAAGACTCTTCTTGACAAGTTTTGCCTACACTTGCGATGCAATTATGTGTGCCTTTCATTTCTGTTTCCTTTGTTCCTTTTGACATTTACAGTCTGTTCTTCTTTACATAGAGTTTAAAATAAACATTCCTTTTGAACTTGCTTGTGTTTTGTAGCAATTCAGATTCATGTTTTCTCACCACATAGTCTGACCTTTTTTTTTTCTTTCTTGAGAAGGAGTTCCATAGGTAGAGTTTCTTGGATAATAGAAATGAAACATAAATTTGCAACAGATATTTTGTCCCTCTTCACCCACATACTAATGTGATATGGAAATTTACATGTTTCCCTGGACCCTTGAGACTGCAACAGCCAGGGAGCTGAGGTCACCTCAGTGGCATGGACTCAGCCCCACCCATTTTGCCAAGCTCTTGACTCTCAGCAAAGCCCAGGTTTCCTACAGTTTCCTTGTTGCTGTGGCAGAGGGTTGCTTGCCTAGCCCCACCTCCATTCTCAACCCTTTTTCCTGGCCATATTCCAGTTAGGAGTGGCTATGTGGCAGTCATCTTATGACCATGAAGAAAAGGCTTAGAATCACAGAGGGCACTGCTGAACTGTTGAACCAACATCAGCAAGATCTATTTGCAGACTTCTTGTCAGAAAGATATATGAGAAAAATATGCTTTGTGGGTTTTCTGTTATTTGCAGCCAAAAGCATTTGTAATGATACAGCAAATAGAGTAGTTTCTTTTTAAGAGACAAGTTCTCATTGTGTGCTTAGGCTGGAGTGTGGTGGCACAGCCATGGCTCACTGCAAGCTCAAATTCCTGGGTTCAGGTGGTCTTCCTGCCTCAGCCTCCAAAGTAGCTGGAATATAGGTGTGTACCACCATCCTGGCTAATTTGTAGAAACGGGGTCTCATGTTGCCCAGGCTAGTCTCGAACTCCTGGCCTCAAGTGATCCTCCTGCTTTGGCCTCCCAAAGTGCTGGGAGTATAAGCATGAGTCACTGCACTTGTTGTAGTGTAGTCTTGATGCCTGCCTGTTATTCCTTTTGGCTTTTTTTTTTTTTAAAGGAGACAGGGTATTGCTCTATTGCCCAGGCTGGAGTGCAGTGGCGTGGTCATGGCTCACTAAGCCTTCCAATTCCTGGGCTTAAGTGATCCTCTTACCTCAGCCTCCTGGGCAGCTGGGACTACAGGTACATGCCATCATGCCTGGCTAATTTTTGTTTTTTTCGTAGAGACAGGATTTCACCATGTTGCCCAGGCTAGTCTCAAACCCCTGGGTTTAAGTGATCTACCCACCTCAGCCCCCCAAAGTGCTGGGATTACCGGCATGAGCTACTGCACCCGGCCTGTGATTTTTTGATATTTCTTATCCAGCTACCAATAGTTTATTTGTTCGTGCTGTTGTTCCTGCCCCTCTTATATGCTTTCCCCACCCTGACTTTTCTCATTATCCTTGTAATGAGAGTTTTTTTTTCTCTTGAAATAACTTTTTTTATTTCCTAAGGTAGGTAGGCTTGCATTTTCAGTTTTCTAGTTCGAAAATGTGTAATCAACAATCCCTCAACAACCAGCAGGTATCTTTGGAGCATACTATCATCTGCCAAGTGAACTATATTGTTTCTTGACAAACCCCAACTTGGGTTTTTGATGGGCTTTTCTGTTCTGTATTAGAATGAATTTCCTGCCTTCCCAAAGCCCATTTCAACACCAATGATGCCTTGGGATTGAGCTGACCTTGTGCTCTGCTGTATGTGGAAGTGTAACTCTTGGTATCCTGGGGGGACATGACTGTATGCCCTAAAATCCCAGGAAGCCTAAGGTCTTATTTTGGGCTCCTGCTAACTGTTCACTTTGTGTTCACTTTAGAATTCTTGAGGATTGGGGACTCAGTTTAGGCCTTCCTCACAAGCCTGTACATAAATGACCTCATGCCTGTGTTATAAAATTCAGATTTGATTGCTTTTAAATTTGATGAAATCTACTGTAAATGCTGAAGCTCTCTCTTGTAAGTTATGTTAATAGCTTCTTTTCCTGACTGAAACACTTCTCTGCTTGCCCTGGCACAGCCCCTTCTCCCACTTCCTCAAATGCCATGGAGTAAGTTGTATTTCCTTCCAAACTGGCTGTTAGTTATGCCCTGAAACTAAAGTGTTTGAGCAAGGACAGTTCACAAGGGCATTCTAAATCTATTTTGTATTTGGAAAAGTTTTTTAAAAAGGGTTTTATAATATAGACTGCAAGAAGTTAACGTTGAAAATCTCGACTGGTTGATACGCAGATGATGGTGGTTTTCAAGGCAGGAGGGGAAGCACGACTCCCTAGGAGTGTGTATCAGAATCTGGAGGGGACCCAGATTGGAAACAGTGACATGGGGCCCTGGGGAAGGAAGATCAAAAGGTTGTACTTTTACAATGAAAATGTGTTTGTGTTTTAATTATGAAATCTAAATAAAAATTTCCGACAGTCCATCAAGGTTACCATAACAAAATATGTAAACAGAGGGGCTTACAAACAATGGAAATTTATTTCTCACAGTTCTAGAAGCTGCGAAGTCCCAGATCAAGGTTCTGGCAGATTTGGTGTCTGGGGAGGGTCTGCTTCTTGGTTCATAGAAGGCCCAGCCATCCTCTTGCTGTGTCTTCATGTGGCTGAAGCGGTGAGAGAGCTCTCTCGGGTCCTTTACAAGGACGCTAATCACAGTCACGAGGACTCTGCCGTCTTGATCTAATCGTTTCCCAAAGGCCTCACCTCCTAAATACCATCACCTTAGGAATTAAGATTTCAGTGTGTAAATTTTGGAGAGACAGAAGCATTTGGTCTACCGGAATTAGGTTTGGGGAGAAACAGCCATTTACACAGAGGATAATTTAGACGGCAGCAACCAGGAAAGAGCATTTTAAACAGGTTTTGCGAGATATAAAGCCCACTCTCTTCTTAGATTGGAGAGGCTAAGTTTACAATTGATTTATTTTAAATTGATCTTCCCCTCAAAAGAAAAAAAAATCCACAAAATTCCAACAGGTCAAGAAGAGTTATGTGTAAGATTTTATATTAGAAAAGGGCTGTTGAGTTGGTTTCTCTGGCAAGCAGGCTCTGAGTAGAGATGAATATGCAGGACATCTCTGGGCATGTCCTCAGGATAGCACTCAGGTGAGGGGCTGGCTGGGCTGTGATGCAGTTTCACTAGGGCCTCGGCAGATCCCGGGGGCTCTGGAGTTGTCCCCCATCACTTTGGGGGTGCTAGGTCTCTACACTTTCATTCACTAAGCATTGAGGGGCTTGACCTCGAACAAAGCAACCTTTTTGAGCTGAGGGCAATTTTCAGAGAGGGTTATCAGGCCTGAGGACAGGGCATGGTGGTGCATCACAGTCCAGTACAGAGGACATGGCTTCTAAAATTGTTACAGAGCCCACAGTACCAGACATAATTACTTGCCTTAAATTCCAAAGCCTGCCTTGCATTGCAGTTAGCTCGAGTTAATACAAATTGTCCAGAATTTCCAGTACCTCCTGCCTTGTTATCCTTTGACCAGACTAGTTCTTACATTTATCTTGTGGAAAATGTTGGCTTTTAAAAAATTGGAGTGGGATTGGGTAGAAAAGGCTTCCTGTCTCTAAAGATCTATCCCTGTCAGCTCCTGAAGTGTCTGTGCCTATGGCCTTGCTTGTGGGTCAATTCCACGGTGACTTCAGTAGCTTCACGGGGAAAAGTCAGGGTGGGTAACTATGGCTGGTTGGTCACAGATTTGTCCTTTTCTCTTCAGGGGAATTCCTGTGTTTACAAGGACTCAGAGCATGAAGCAGTTACGTATCATGGAAATGTAGCAGGAGAACTGAGTTATCACTGGGCCTCAAACTCCTCAACTATAAATCGAGGAGGCCAAACGGAATATGCTCCAAGGTCCACTGTGCACTAACATCCTATGATTTGCTTCCTCCAGTGCAAAAAGACAATCACAGCTCAGCTGGTTTGCAGTTTCAGTGTCTGCTCTCCGTTTCAAATTTGGACATGGTGGGGAAGTAGTCTGTGGGTCCCAGAGAACTTCTGTTACACTATATTTAAGAATAAGCTGTAATTGACCTTTTAGTTGATAAAACGCTCACTTTGTTTTTTGTTTGTTTATCTGTTTGTTTTTGAGAAGGAGTCTTGCTCGGTTGCCCAGGTTGGAGTGCAGTGGCATGATCTCGGCTCACTGCAACTTCTGCCTTCTGGGTTCAAGCGATTCTCCTGCCTCAGCCTCCAGGATAGCTGGGATTACAGGCATGGGCCACCATGTCTGGCTAATCTTTGTGTTTTTAGTAGAGACAGGGTTTCACCATGTTGCCCAGGCTGGTCTGGAACTCCTGACCTCAAGTGATCCATCTGTCTTGGCCTCCCAAAGTGCTGGGATTACAGGTGTTAGCCACCTTGCCCGGCCATAAAGCTCTAACTCTGAATGGCACCTACCATGTACCAGTTCTGTTCCTAGTGCTTGCCATGGAGGCGTATCAGCCCTACACAATGTAGGTTATTGTTATACTCATTTTACAGATGAGGAGATAGGCATAGAGAGATGATCTCCATCCCAGTGGGCAGCCCAGGTTCTCACAGCTGATTAAGTGTCAGAGCTGGAATTTTCTTTTTTTTCCCCCCTAACCTGAGCTTCCTCTACTTTCCAAGAGCCAGGACTACAGGTGCATACCACCGGGTTGGGCTTTAAAAGCTGGGATTTGAACCCAGGCAGATTGGTTTTCTAACCCATGTTTTAAGCTCCTAGTCAACAGTTCCCATCTTATACATTTGTTTATCTATTTATTTATATTTTGCTGCATCCCAGAAATAATTTAAGGCAGCTTACAAGGATATGTATAGCACGGCAAAATAATGGAACAGGAAACTCAAAAAGAGGAAAAAGCTATCAGGCTGCAGTTCTCTATATTCACCACGAGAGGACAGTATAACACCAAGAGAGCCCAGGCTGATGGCCCCTGCTAACCTGTTAACACGTTCAGGTGGATATAAAATTTTTAGAAATTATAGAAAAAGCAAGGTTAAATTTAGTATTATTTGCAAAAGCAGTTTACATTAAAGGGCATTAAGAAATTGTGATACAACTATATCCTTGACAGGCCTGAGATTATTCATGTCATTAGGCCAATTCAACAGTTTTCCCAGAAAATACATGTTTTGTGAAATCCAATGATGAAAGCCAGGGATACTATTGCTTAATTGCTAAACTTCAACACTGCAGTGGGATTCTCACAGGTTCTTTACGTTAAGTACAACTATTTGTTTCACTTTTACAAAACAGCTCACAGCTTATTTTGAATGATATGATTATGGTTTTGGCTTTTATAACTGGTAAAGATTGGTAAATTAGAGTGGTGGAATTTTTATTAGGTACATCATAACTAATACATGCAAATAAGTGCTTCCAAAGATATTGTGCTCGTTTAGAAGACTGTTTAAAATACTCGCTTAAAAGACAAATGCCAAGGCAATTATGCCAGGATAGCGCTTTACAGACCAGAAGGTGAGTACTGCTTCTTGAGCATGGGAGAACACTTTTGAAGTGGGACGAGGTGGTGGTGGTGCCCTTTGGATTCCGACGTGTCATGGGAGGGACCCAGTGGAAGGTAACTGAGTCATGGGGGTGAGTTTTTCCCATGCTGTTCTTGTGATAGTGAGTAAGTCTCATGAGATCTGATGGTTTTATAAGGGGCAGTTTTTCTGCATGTGCTCTCTTGCCTGTCACCATCGAAAACAGCCTTTGCTCCTTTTTTGGCTTCCTCCATGATTGTGAGGCCTCCCCAGCCATGTGGAACTATGATTCCATTAAACCTCTGTTTTGAAAAATTTAATTTCATTCATTTAATTTTACTTTAAGTTCCAGGATACATGTGCAGAACATGCAGGTTTGTCACATAGGTATACATGTGCCATGATTGTCCGCTGCACCTGTTGACCCATGCTCTAAGTTCCGTCTTCTTTTCCCCCACTCCCCCCAACAGGTCCTGGTGTGTGTTGCTCCCCTCCCTGTATCAATCATACAGTGTTTGGTCTTCTGTTCCTCTGTTAGTTTGCTGAGGATGATGACTTCCAGCTTCAGCCATGTCCCCGCAAAGCACATGATCTTATTCCTTTTTATGGCTGCATAGTATTCCATGGTGTATATGTACTACATTTTCTTTATCCAGTCTATGTTTGATTGACATTTGGGTTGGTTCCATGACTTTGCTATTGTACATAGTGCTGTCATAAACATACATGTGCATGCGTTTTCATAGTAGAATGATTTATATTCCTTTGGGTATACACTGAGTAGTGAGATTGCTGAGTCAAATGGTATTTCTGGTTCTAGATACTTGAGGAATCGCCACACTGTCTTCCACAATGGTTGGACGAATTTACATTCCCACCAACAGTGTAAAAGTGTTCCTATTTCTCCACAGCCTCGCCTGCATCTGTTGTTTCCTGACTTTTTAATAATCACCGTGCTGACTGGCATGAGATGGCATTTCACTGTGCTTTTGATTTGCATTTCTCTAATCAAATGCAAATGGCTAATGTTGAGCTCTTTTCATGTTCAATGATGTTGAGCTCTTTTCATGTTTCATGGCCACATAAATGTCTTTTGAGATGTGTCTGTTCACATCCTTTGCCCAGTTTTGATGGGGTTGTTTGTTTTTTTTCTTGTAAATTTAAGTTCCTTGTAAATTCTGTTTATTAGACCTTTGCCAGATAGGAATATTGCAAACATTTTCTGCCATCTGTAGGTTGCCTGTTTACTCTGATGACAGTTTCTTTTGCTCTGCAGAAGCTCTTTTTTTTTTTTTTTTTTTTTTTTTTTTAAATGAAGTCTCACTCTGTCTCCAGGCTGGAGTGCAATGGTGTGATCTTGGCTCCCTGCAACCTTCACCTCCCAGGTTCAAGTGATTCTCCTGCCAAAGCCTCCCAAGTAGCTTTGGGAGGCACCCATCACCACACCCAGCTAATTTTTTTTGGCATTTTAGTAGAGATGGGGTTTCACTATGTTGGCCAGGATGGTCTTGATCTCCTGACCTCATGACCCTACTGCCTCTGCCTCCCAAAGTGCTGGGATTATAGGCATGAGCCACTGTGCCTGGCCAAAAGCTCTTTAGTTTAATTAGAAGCCATTTGTTAATTTTGGCTTTGTTACAATTGCTTTCAATGTTTTCGTTGCCCATGTCTATGTCTTGAATGGTATTGTCTAGGTTTTCTTCTAGGATTTTTATGGTTTTGGGTTTTACATTTAAGTCTCTAATCCATCTTGAGTTAATTTTTGTATAAGGTGTAAGGAAGGGGTCCAGTTTCAGTTTTCTGCATATGGCTAGTCAGTTTTCCCAGCACCAGGAGATCCTTTCCTCGTTGCTGTTTTTTGTCAGGTTTGTCGAAGATCAGATAGTTGTAACGTGTAGTGTATTTCTGAGGTCTCTGTTCTGTTCCATTGGTCTATATGTCTGTTTTGGTGCCAGTACTGTGCTGTTTTGGTTACTGTAGCATTGTATAATTTGAAGTCAGGTAGTATGATGCCTCCAGTTTTGTTCTTTTTGCTTAGGATTGTCTAGACTATATGGGATCTTCTTTGATTCCATATGAAATTTAATGTAACCTTTCCTTTCTTCTTCTTCTTTTTTTTTTTTTTTTTTTTTTTTTTGAGATAGAGTTTTGTTCTTGTCGCCCAGGCTGGAGTGCAGTGGCACAATCTCTGCTCACTGCAACCTCTGCCTCCTGGGTTCAAGCAATTCTCCTGCCTCAGCTCCCAGTAGCTGGGATTACAGGCATGCACCACCACGGCCAGCTAATTTTGTATTTTTAATAGAGATGGGGTTTTTTCATGTTGGGCAGTCTGGTCTTGAACTCCCGACCTCAGGTGATCTGCCTACCTCAGTCTACCAAAGTGCTGGGATTACAGATGTGAGCCACCATGCCCGGCCTAAAGTAGTTTTTGTTTTTTGTATTTTTATAATTCTGTGAAAAATGTCAATGGTAGTTTGATGGGAATAGCGTTGAGTCTATAAATTACTTTGGGCAGTGTGGCCATTTTCATGATATTGATTCTTCCTGTCCATGAGAATAGAATTTTTTCATTTGTTTGTGTCCTCTCTTATTTTCTTGAGCAGTGGTTTGTAGTTCTCCTTGAAGAGGTCCCTCACATTCCTTGTTAGCTGTATTCCTAGGTATTTTATTCTCTTTGCAGTAGTTGTGAATGGGAGTTCACTCATAATTTGGCGCTCTGCTTGTTTATTGTTGGTTGAAAGAAATGCTTGTGAGTATTTCACATTGATTTTGTATCCTGAGACTTCACTGAAGTTGCTTATCAGCTTAAGGAGTTTTCAGGCTGAGATGATGGTTTTTTCCCTAAATATAATGTCACATGCAAACAGAGACAATTTGACTTCCTCTCTTCTTATCTGAAACAATTTACTTCTTTCTCTTGCCTGATTGCCCTGGCCAGAACTTCCAACACTATGTTGAATAGGAGCGGTGAGAGAGGGCACCCTTGTTTGGTACTGGTTTTCACAGGGAAAGCTTCCAGCTTTTGCCCATTCAATACTGGCTGTGGGTTTGTCATAAATAGCTCTTATTATTTTGAGATATGTTCCATTAATACCTATTTTATAGAGAGTTTTTAATATGAAGGGATGTTGAAGTTTATCAAAGGCCTTCTCGGCATCTATTGAGATAATGATGTGGTTTTTGTCTTTGGTTCCGTTTATGTGACAGATTACGTTTATTGATTTGTGTATGTTGAACCAGCCTTGCATCCCAAGAACGAAGCCAACTTGATCACGATGAATAAGTTTTTTTTTCATGTCCTGCTGAATTTGGTTTGTTAGTATTTTATTGAGGATTTTCATATCAGTGTTCATCAGGGATATTTGTTTGAAGTTTCCTTTTTTGTGTGTATGTACAAAATGCTGCCAGGTTTTGGTATCAGGATGATGCTGAAGTCATAAAATGAGTTATGGAGGAGTCCCTTCTTTTCAGTTGTTTGAAATAGTTTCAGAAGGAATGGTACCAGCTCCTCTTTGTACTTTTGATAATATTTGGCTGTGATTCATCTGGTCATGGGCTTTTTTTGATTGGTAGGCTATTAATTACTGCCTCAATTTCAGAACTGTTACTAGTCTATTTAGGGACTCCACTTCTTCTTGGTTAAGTGTTGGGAGAGTGTATGTGTCCAGGAATTTATCCATTTTTTCTTGATTTTCTAGTTTATTTGTGTAGAGGTGTTTATAGTATTCTCTGATGGTAGTTTGTGTTTCTCTGGGGTCAGCGGTGATATCCCCTTTATCATTAAATATCTTTTTCTTTATAAATTACCGAGTCTTGGGTGTGTCTTTATTAGCAGCTCATTTTAAAGAATTTACTCATTTTTTAGAATTTCTGGTAGGAGTGTCAGTAAATCAGTCATAAGACTTTAAAATCATCAACATATGTTGTGATGGATATTGCCTGGATAGGTGTTTGGATCCAAGATTTAAAGTTAGTTTTAACAGATGATAGAGAAAAATTTGAGTAAAGATAAAAATATTTTTGAATATTTAAATTAAAAGCAGTTAGTTTTGACAAAAGCCACTGAAGTATTGCATCAGAAATACATGTGTTTTCCTATATTTTTCAAGATGTAATGTATGTGGGACTTTTATACCCATCTGTTATTTTCTACTTGAACTCAATATTATGACAAAATTTAGTTACTAAAAAAGCAGATGGAAGGTAAAATATCACTGATGTTAATTTATCTGTCTTTAATGGCATGTGCCTGCCACCAGGAATTCCTGACTGCATTAATTATTAATACTGTCGATAATCAGTTGGAAATGAATGGGAACATTTTATTGAGTTATGTTGATCTTTGACCATTTAATCTACCATATGCTGTGTTGAGCACTAGTTTCATAATTTTTAGTGCAAGCTTTGTTCTGTAAGAATTCCAACGTTTGTCTCTTTCAACCTGATTTCAAATCTAGAGTTTTAGAAGAACATATTAAATTGATCTGTGTAAATCTACAACAAACTCAAATCAGTAAGACAAAACTAAACATGGGCTAAAGACATGAACAGACAGTTCTCAAAAGAAAATATACAAATGGCTGACAAACACATGAAAAAGTGAAAAACTTCACTAATGATTAGAAAAATGTAAACCAAAACCACAATGTGATACCACCTTACTCCAGCAAGAATGGCCATAATAAAAAAATCAAAAAACAGTAGATGTTGGCATGATGTGGTGAACAGGAAACACTTCTACACTGCTGGTGGGAATATAAACTAGCACAACTACTATGGTAAACAGTGCGGAGATTCCATGAAGAACTAAAAATAGAACTACCATTTGATCTAGCAATCCTACTACTGGGTATCTATCCAGAGAAAAATAAGTCATTGTTCAAAACAGATACTTGCACACGCATGTTTATAGCAGCACAATTCACAATTGCAAAATCATGGAACAACCCAAATGCCCATCAATCAATGAGTAGATAAAGAAACTGGTATATATATGCAATGACATACTATACAGCCATAAAAAGGAATGAATGAATTAACAGCATTTGCAGTGGTCTGGATGAGATTGGAGACTATTATTCTAAGTGATGTAATTCAGGAATGGAAAACCAAGTATCATCTATTCTCACTGTTATCTGGGAGCTAAGCTATGAAGACGCAAAGATGTAAGAGTGATACAATGAGTGATACAAGACTCCGTGTCACTGAAGGAAACTGCAGCGTGGCTTCCATCTGTGCCATACTTCCTCTGTATTTGAAACGAGCTCAAATTGATTTTTGATTTTAATTTCTATGAAGGATCCATCTTTGTATATTTACATGCTTTAAGGGGTGAAAATCATTTTGGAAATGAGTCTGAAGCATTCTCGCACACACACTGACTCCCTCCTCCCGTCACTCCACGTAGCTGGCAGAGATCACAGTGGTGACCAGCGTGAGCAGTGGAGGGGTACTCTTGCAAAGATTTTTTTTTTTTAGTTTCGTTGGTTTTTTTGCTTAACAGAAGACTACATTGTTGTACTTACATACCTGACTAATCAGCTATATAGTATTTATATACAAGTGATGATACAGATTTGTAACATTAGTTTTAAAAAGGGAAAGTTTTGTTCTGTGTATTTTGTTACCTTTTATGGAATAAGAATTACATATGAAAAACCCTCTAACCTTGGCACTTGATGTGATGTGACAGTGCAGTTGTGAAGCTGGTCACTTGCCTGCTGCAGCCACTTGTAATCAGGATTTTTGTTGTTAGTGTTTTCTGCATGCAATGGACTAGGCACACTTTTAATTTTCTGTCAAATACACACGTGCCACGATGACCATTAGACTCCAGCTATGAGACTGTTCACTCATGTGTGTCTGTTCTGTCTCTGCCGTGGCCTTGGCAGGCTGCAGGGAAGGCAGCTGTGGAAGGTCATTGGTTCTGCCACTGCCATGCCTTCTGGTGCACTGCTTTCTCCTTCGCAGTTAAGACGCCACATGCAGGTGGATTCCACGCTGCAGACATGAAATAAAAGCTTTGCAAAGGCAAAAAAAAAAAAAAAAAAAAAAAGGAATGTTACCATGGACTTTGGAGACTTGCTGGGGTAAGAGTGGGAGAGGGATGAGGGATAAAAGACCACAAATATGGTGCAGTGTATACTGCTTAGGTGAGAAGTACACCAAAGTCTCACAAATCACCACTAAAGAACTTACTCATGTAACCAAATACTACCTGTACCCCAGCAACTTATAAAAAGATAAAAAAAAGAAAATGATCTGTGCATTCTATTAGAGTTGCTCATCTCTTCTTATTCTGTTGAAAGTCACAGGGAGAAGCTGGGGTAAGTAGAAAGAGCATGCTGAGCATGGGAGACTGGAGAGCCAGCCCTGCAATGACCCTCAGTTACTGAGTCACATCACCCAAGTCTTTTAATGTGTTTTGGCCTCAATTTCTTTCTTTCTAAAATGAAGACTTTAGAAAAAAAATCCTAAGACTAAAATACTTAGGGAATATATAATGTGTATTTTTAAAAGCTACATTACTTACCTAGTCTCCTTTATGGTAGCTATACAAATGACATTGTATAGCTACACACAAGTATTTTGATCTTATTTTGTAAAGTAGACAAATCCAAGATGTCATGTCTGTTCTTTTATTTATTTTATTTTGAAGCCTGAAATGTTTTCTCTTGCCTAGTTAATTCGTAGGACATCAGCGATCTCTCAAGGACAATGAACCATGAAACATTTCTAATTCAGAATTATGCTTGTAATATAATAATAATTATTTTTTTTAAGGGATGGAGGTCTTGCTCTGTCACTCAGGCTGGAGTGCAGTAGTATAATCATGGCTCACTTCAGCCTCGGACTCCTGGGCTCAAGCGATCCTCCTGCCTTAGACTTCTGAGTAACTGGGACTACAGGTGTGTACCGGTATGCCTGGCTAATTTTTTATTTTTGTAGAGATAGGGTCTTGCTCTGCTGATCAGGCTGGTCTTGAATCTCAGCCTCCCAAAATGTTGAGATTAGAGGTGGGAGCCACTGTGCCTAGTCTTGGTTCTTTTTGATGAAAAATGAGGGGGAACATGAATTTCTGAAGTTTGTTTTTGTGAATTCATTGACACTGATACGGTTTGTCTGTGTCCCCACCCAAATCTCATCTTGAATTGTTGTTCCCATAACCTCCATGTGTCATGGGAGGGACCTGGTGGGAGGTATTTGAATCGTAGGGGTGGTTACCTTCATGCTATTCTCATGATAATGAGTGAATTCTCACAAGATCTGATGGTTTTATAAGAGGCTTTTTCTCCCCTTTGCTCTCACTTCTCTCTCCTGCCACCCTGTGAAGGAGGATGTGTTTAATGCCCCTTCTGCTTCCCTTTATAAATTAGCCAGTATCAGGTATGTCCTTACAGCAGTGTGAAATGGGCTAATAAAGACACTTACCATCACCATACACATACTTGTAAGTGTGTGTGCAGGTGTAAGCTTTGTGTAGACAGTGAATTGCATCGGCTTTATTCATAGGTGTGTCTCTAGCATCGAAACAAGGCCTGATTCTAAAGTGCTTACTGTCCTCCAGGTACTATGCTAGGTCCTAGAAAGAGAATAAAACACTTTTAAAGCTCAGCCCAACTGCATCTCTTGCTTTGCTTAGCTTATGATTATCACATGTTTTGCTAAAACCTTTCTCATTTGAGAAATCTCCAGCTGGTACAGGACCCAGTCAGTCTATTTTCTCATAATGTCCACCTTCAAGACACTTAGCTAGTATATACTTTGAAGACAAAAAAATCATCTTTATTTGGACTACACAGCATTTTTCAGAAGTCCCTGACTCTCTGTAGAGATTTGTGGCATCCTTTTTGAAAATACTTAGTATTAAGACTTAAATAGTTCTTTTCTCTTGGAACTTGAGGAATGTAAGAATGCTGAATTTAAGTAAAAATGTGAAGATAGTTTCAAAACATTCTAAAGACAAATTTATTCATATAATCATGACAATTCCAACTATAAGGCACCGAGCTCAATGTAAGCCTGGAATGAGATAAAGATTTCAAAACCGGGCTGGGCGCAGTGGCTCACGCCTGTAATCCCAGCACTTTGGGAGGCCGAGGCGGGTGGATCACAAGGTCAAGAGATTGAGACCATCCTGGTCAACATGGTGAAATCCCGTCTCTACTAAAAACACAAAAAATTAGCTGGGCATGGTGGCGCGTGCCTGTAATCCCAGCTACTCAGGAGGCTGAGGCAGGAGAATTGCCTGAACCCAGGAGGCGAAGGTTGCGGTGAGCCAAGATCGCACCATTGCACTCCAGCCTGGGTAACGAGAGCGAAACTCCGTCTCAAAAAAAAAAAAAAAAAAAAAAAAAAAAAGATTTCAAAACCAACACCTCCTCTCAAAACAAACAAGGAAACAATAAAATGCATGTAAATTTATGTTAGAATTATATAGGTCATATTTGTTCATAAGAGAAGTGAATTCCATTGTACCTGGAATAATTTAGAGGGTGTTTGGGATAGTATATCCATTTGGGAAGATGCAGAGAAGTTTGTATCCAGAGAAGTTTCACCAGGATGGTGAAGGAGTCAGGATATCGTGTTTTCTAAGGAGGAGTTAATGCTATTTGATGTATTTAATTTGAAAGAGGACACCGATGGGGAATATGGTAGTTCTCTTCATATGAGGAGGATTGATTTAATGTGTTGCTTCAGGTGGAAGCTTAGGCTTGTGGCTGGAATTTGAAGGATGGTAGATGGAAGCTCAGAGTCAAGAGGGCTTTCTAATACCAAGGGCTGTTTAGCTGGAGTTGGTTGCATTGTAAGGCTGTGTGCTCCCTGCCATGGCCTCCCTTGGAGGTCCTGCTGTCCAATAGGTCTAAATATGTGCTGGGTAGAGGAGATGGGCAGAGTGATTGGGATTATGACTGTGGACCATGACCAGAGGGGCTTTGGCCTCATGGCTCTGTAACCTGGTTTTGATATTGAGTTTCATTTAAAATATTCACTTATGATTGATTAACGCTGATTTATTTATAGTCATAATAGTAATGACAATGCACAGCAGTTTAGCAATTATACTATGAATGTGCTTATATTCAATATGATGAAAAAGAAAGGTAAACTTAGAATATTTTTGCCAGCGACAGGGGCTCACACCTGTAATCCCAGAACTTTGGGAGGCCAAGGTGGGTGGATCACCTGGGGTCAGGAGTTCGAGACCAACTTGGCCAACATGGTGAAAACCTGTCTCTACTAAAAATACAAAAATTAGCTTGGCATGGTGACAGGTAATCCCAGCTACTCAGGAGGCTGAGACGGGAGAACTGCTTGAACCCAGGAGGTGGAGGATGCAATGAACCAAGATCCTACCATTGCACTCCAGCTTGGGCAAGAAGAGTGAAATTTTGTCTCAAAAAAAAAAAAAAAAAAAAAAAAAAAAGGAAAAAGAGAAAAAGAAGCAATATTTTTACCTGGAAAAATCAAAGAACAAGGGGAAATATTCTGATTAAGCTGTGTGGGATTTTTAGGAAGCTATCACTGAGTTTTCCACTCAGTTTAATTTGAAGCCTACTCTGTTGCTGCATTTTGAAAAATGACTTCAAGAAAGTAACATTGTCCCTTTTTAAAAACAACAGCCTCTCTTTCAAAGGTCTTATTATTATTTACTTTTTAAGAGGCCTTAATTAAAGTAAAAGAGGAGTCGAATTAGCCCATTTTCCTTTCAGCTAGATTCTAAGTACATAAAGAATAAAACAAAAACAAGATGGTAATATATAATTAGTTTTAAGTTTATTAACATTTGAATTTCTAATGTTATAAAATTATGTGGTATCCCAAAATTGTGTATTTTAGCCCTCAGATTTCTTGGGGATATTTTTCTGTATTTTCTCAAACAGCATAAGCTTTTTGGCCCCTGATAAGATAATGTTATAGAATGCTTTAAAATCCCAAGGACCTTTCACATCCGTGATCTTATTTAATGCTCAAGATAACCTCAAAAGCTAAATATTGGTATTGTTCCCATATTATTCATGGAGATTCTGAGGCTTAGGAGGCTTAAGTGATGTGGGAGGTTGTGATCTGTTCAAGTATCAGGCTTGAGGCTCAGTGGTTCACTGTCAATCCTGCATTCTGTGGGCAGCAGGATGAGGGAGGAGCAAGAGTGGGCAAGAAGAGCAGAGGAGAAAGGATTGAACTGTGGTTTATAAATTACTGCAGGCTCTTGGTTATCTACCCACTTAACTATCAAATGTGCTGTTTGAGGAAAGTAGGCGTATGACTGTCTAGTTATATACTCTACAGAACAGATATAATCGAGAAATACCTGTAATTTCCATTCTTGAGCCTTATTTTCTCCATCAGGATCAGTTATGTATTTGAGATGCACTGGTAGGGTAAGGTGTTTTCAAAAATGCCCCTTCCAGCCAGCCGGGAGTGGTGGTTCCCACCTGTAATCCCAGCACTTTGCGAGGCTGAGGCAGGTGGATCACTTGAGGTCAGAAGTTCGGGACCAGCCTGGCCAACGTGGTGAAACCCTGTGTCTACTAAAAATAAAAAAGCTAACCAGGCATGGTAGCATGCACCTGTAATCCCAGCTACTATGGAGGCTGAGGCAAGAGAATCATTAGAACCCAGAGGTAGAGGTTGCAGTGAGCTGAGATTGCGCCACTGCACTCCAGCCTGGGTGATGGAGCAAGACTCTGTTCTCCAAGGAAAAAACAACAAAAGAAACCAACTCCTTCCTCCTCCTGCTGCCTACCCATCCCTCTCTCCTGCTGCTCATGCCTCTTTTTAACTTTTACCTGATCTTAGGAGGTGAGGGGCTTGGACATGGTGGCAGAAAGAACCCAAGAGCCCTGAGGATCTGAGAAACGTGGAGGTTTCATTACTAATTTTTCCTGTCACGGTCTTCTGCAAGATTTCCAACTGCCTTTTGAGCTGGAACATATTTGCTTCACATTGCCCTTCTCCCATCTTTTTTATGTTCTTGAGACAAGGTCTTTCTCTGTCACCTGGGCTGGAATGTGGTGGCATGATCTTGGCTCATTTGGCCCTACCTGCCCCTTTAGAAGAAATACTTATTGCAGCTGCTAAGAGAAGACAATTTTCTTCATATTATCGTGATTGTAATCACATAGAAGTTACAATTTGGTGTTTTGCTCTTTCACTGACATTATAATCTAAACATTTCTCCTGTTGCTACATAGCTTCCCCAACTTTTAATGATGAATTGATATTTCACTGAAGAGACATCCTCTTATGTTCTTACCCATTTCCTCATTTTTTTTTTTTTTTTTTTTTTTTTTTTTTTTGAGAAGGAGTCTTGCTCTGTCACCCAGGCCTGGAGTACAGTGGTGTAATCTCGGCTCATTGCAACCTCTGCCTCATGGGTTCAAGCAATTCTTCTACCTCAGCCTAAAGAGTAGCTGAGATTGCAGGCATAGGCCACCACATCCAGCTAATTTTTGTATTCCATTTCCCAAATGGTTGATCACTTAGTTTTTTTGTTTTACCTTTTCTAATCTTTTGCTTATGACTGATCATTAATGAATATCTTAACTTTCACTGGCTTATTAGAATGTTTCTTAAATTTATTTTTTTGTGTGTTTTTTTGAGACAGGGTCTCACTCTGTTGCCCAGGCTGGAGTGCAGTGGTATGATCTCAGCTTGCTGCTGCCTTGACCTCCTAGGCTCAAGCAGTCCCGTCACCTCAGCCTCCCAAGTAGCTGGGACTACAGGCACATAACTGGCTAATTTTTGTATTTTTTTGTAGAGAAGAGATTTTGCCATGTTGCCCAGGCTAGAAATTTTTAACTTGAAATTTTAGACTTTTTAAAAGGTATGCTTGATTTACACATACATGTAAAATGCAAACATAGCAAAGAGACTTACAAGTAAGAAGTCCACCCTCCCACCCCCCATTCTCCAGGTCTCCTCTTCAGAGGCAAATGTGGTCATCAGTTTCCCACAGGTCCTTCCAGAGATGGTCTGCACAAGCCCTGTGTGTGGATATATGCACATCACTTTCTTTTTATTGCTGCTGCATGGGAATTCATCGCGAGGCTCTGGGGCTGCACTGCCTGCATGCAAATGCCCTGCTTCTATTCAGAGGAAAGGGCAGTTTTTTTCCCCATTAAAGTACTATCCACCTATGAAGGCATGTGCCTCCAGGGTTGCAGGCAGTGGAAGGGAGAAGCCAGCTTTGTAGACGAGTGCCCCGTGTGGCCACATGGCAATGAGTTTAACTAGTTATCTGTTGATGGAAATGAAGATTATTTTCTTACTTTTTTAAAAAATTTATTATTATTATTATTATACTTTAAGTTCTGGGGTACATGTGCAGAACATGCAAGTTTGTTACATAGGTATACACATGCCATGGTGGTTGGCTGCATCCATCACCCCATCATCTACATTAGGTATTTCTCCTGATACTATCCCTCCCCTAACCCCCACCCCTGCTATCCTTCCCCTAGCCCCTCAACCCCGACAGGCCCCAATGTGTCATGCTCCCCTCCCTGTGTCCATGTGTTCTCATTGTTCAACACCCACTTATGCATGAGAACATGCAGTGTTTGTTCTGTTCTTCTGTTAGTTTGCTGAGAATGATGATTTCCAACTTTATCCATGTCCCTGCAAAGTACATGAACTCATTCTTTTTTATGGCTACATAATATTCCATGGTGTATATGTGCTACATTTTCTTTATGCAGTCTATCACTGATGGGCATTTGGGTTGGTTCCAAGTCTTTGCTAGTGTGAACAGTGGCTAATAAACATATGTGTACATGTGTCTTTATAATAGAATGGTTTATAATATTTTGGGAATATACCCAGTAATGGGATTGCTAGGTTCAAGTGGTATTTCTATTTCTAGATCCTTGAGGAATTCCACAATGGCTAAACTAATTTGCACTCCCACCAACAGTGTAAAAGTATTCCTATTTCTCCACGTCCTCTCCAGCATCTGTTGTCTCCTGATTTTTTAACGATTGCCATACGATGTGGCATGAGATGGTATCTCAATGTGGTTTTGATTTGCATTTCTCTAGTGACCAGTGATGATGAGCTTTTTTTCATATGTTTGTTGGCTGCATAAATGTCTTCTTTAGAGAAGTGTCTGTTCACTTCCTTCGCCCACTGTTTGATGGGGTTGCTTGTTTTTTTCTTGTAAATTTAGATTATTTTCTGTACAAACTACAACCATGTGCCAACAAATAACTGCCTACATGCACGTGGTGTATCTTAAATTCCCAGAGGTGCAGTTGTGGCTAGAATGTGTGCAGTCACGCACATTCACACTGATGACGTAATGGCAGGGCTGGCTGTGGATGTAGGGTTGTCTGCTTTGGAGGTACTCAAGTAGAGAGGACTCTTCCAGGAGCATCTGAACAATCATACAACATTGTCAGGCTCTGGAGCCAGCTGGCCTGGTTTCGTGGACCCTGACAATGATTTAACCCTTTGGTTCTCAACTTTTTTTCATATAGAAACTGTTAGTAGCACTCACTGCATAGGGTCATCGGAGTTAATACATGCAAAGCTCCTCAAACAGCGCCTTGCAAAGTGCTTAGTAAAGGTTACCTTCTCTCCCCTCCTTCTCCTGCTGCTTGTCTTCGTCATCATTACTGTGTTACTGGACTTCTGGATGGACTCTCTGAAAACCACAAGGCCTGAGAAACGTTCGCATTTTAGGCCCTGCACCTCAGATCAGTGGGTTTCAGATGGAACTGACATTTGTGGTGAGTGCTCCCTTGGCTTCTTTGTGTAACTGGCCACTGATTTGCTGCCAGAATTTGAGACCCCCTTGGACTTAGGCTATTTTCTTTCTCTAAAGGCAGAGTTCTTTACTGCCTCTTATCAAGACTGCAACAGTGTGCATAGTTTCAGGTGTGTGTGTGTGTGTATGTGTGTGTGTGTCCCCGCAGGATTGGGGCATGGGGTGATTGCCGTTGCCTGCCTTGTTCTATGGAGAGCCCCCAGCGTAGGTCCAGTTGCCAGGACCTTGCCAGTGTACCGCTGGCAAACAAGTGTTGGGAGGGAGGAGCAGGTGTCCCCACTCACTGACTAACAGGCCGTGGCTCTAGGCCTCACTTTCCATGTTCTGAAAGGGTTTTGGCAGCAATATTAACTTCCAAAATAACTATATGAGTCCCGAATGTATCAAAAATAGTGTGCCATTCCTTCTGAGCTTGAGAAAAATTTCTTTTCCTAAAGGTGACGACAATTTTCAGGGTTATAAGGAGAACATTTTCCATGTTATAAGGGCATTATTTGGAAATTAACACATCAGCACTGAGTCACATAAATATAATTCAAGTAGCAGCCATGAGCCCCTGGAGTCCGGTCAGTGCTGTCTTCCACTTGGAGACTGTGGTCTGATAGCTGCGCCCTCCTTACAGTGCGGCCGCCAAGACTACTTGCTCAGGGCTGTGGATTTTTCCATGTATGTTTGTTTATGTCACTTTCACAAAATCAGCGTGGGTGTTTGAAGCAGTCAGATTTTCTAGAAGCTGTGTACTTGTTATAGATAGCCTGTGAGTGTTCTGTGAAGTTAGGGAAGGTTCACAGAGCTGCCTTTGGCCAAAGGGGTCTATTTCAACAGCTCTAAATTGCTCTCCCTGTCTGAGCTCATGTCTGGCTCAGAAGATAGATTGTGCCCTTTCTGTGGGGCTTTTGCTTCTTGGTTTTCTTTTTCTTTTATGAGGAATGGGAGGGTAGGAGCTCTGTCTTCTTTTTTCTGTGTCTCTCAGAGATGTGTGTGAGACAGAAGCAGTATCATGACATTTCCCAATGAATTAATCACGCAAATTTTTCTGGGTAACACAAAGTTAACACGGCCTCCAGCTATTGCAGGTCTCATTGCGTTTCCCAGTGTATTTCCCAGTGTCCTAAGTGGGGTCATTTTTGTGGTTTGCTTTTGGTGTCACTAGTCTTTTCGTGACTGCATGTTTTTATTCCCATTGTGATACCTATCTACAACGCAACCTTAGAAATGTGTTCTTATTTTAGGAGCAAACCAGATTTCAGAACCCTATGGTTTTCTTGGTTTTCTCTCTATCTGGTAGACATCTAAATGACCATTAATCTTGGGGGGACAAAATTTTACATGAGAAAATGTAAAAGAACAGTGATTTTTTTTCCTGGAAGTCTTAAAAATATTACAAAACAAGCCTTTCCTACCGAGTGAAGCTCTTGATCACTCCAGCCTGTGTCCACTTTGCTGTTGATAACAAGGGGTACTTTTATAGTAATAATGACAATAATAACATATTTCTAAGCATTAAATACAACCTCATTTATCTTCCTAATTGCAGTATGAAGTATTAGGTAGGCCACAAAAATATGTGACTGTTTTTCACCAAAAAAAAGAGAGGCAACTTCAAAAGGTTCAGCTACATCGTGGTGGAAGGTGAAGAGGGGGCAGGTGCTAGTGACCAACTCCATCTCCATACTGCAACTCAGAGAGTTAAGTGACATACTGAAGGCCACATGCCTTGTCCTATGACAGTGTGGTCCGAAAACTGGGCCTTGCTTCTGGTTCTGCAGCTTCTGCTCCCATGTAGGGCTCCCAACCACTATGCTGGTGTGATTGAGACCACCAGCATAGAGTTCCTAGGCTGTGGGACTTCACATTTGAAAATGGCGACAGACCTGGACACACTGGGATGAGTTGGTGACCCTGCCCACTTGCTATCATACCAAGGGACACCTGGTGACCGAGTTGCCCTCCTCTTCCAGGGTTCCCCATAGATCCGCTGCTTACTGACTTGTCTTCTTCTGCAAGGGCCTGGAGCTCCAGCCTTGCCCGGCTGCCTACTCATTCCTCATGCATCCTTAATTTCTATTTTTATGGGGTGAGCCTTCAATCAGAGAGGCCTCCCTGTTACAGTGGAAGGAGAGCTGAACTAGAAATGAGAACCCAAGACCCAGCTCCACATTTTACTATCCATGGGATCTTGGTCAAGTAATGTACTCATGTCGAGTCTGGTTTCCTTTGTCATAAAATGGAGATAATAATTCCTACCCCATCTACTTGGCAGGGTCATTTTGAGGTGCCAATGACATAATGTATGTGAAAAACAAATGGAAAAAAGCAAATATTAAGAAATATGAACTTATTTATCTGTTTGGAATAAACTTTCTGCATCATTAGATTGGAGGTACCTGTCTAAATCTAAAGTTTCTGGCCTCAGAGTCGGGATTTGCCTTTTCACCTCTCAGGCCTTTTGTATCTGCCAGGTGCCCCAGAAGCTAATCCTGCCCCAGTGAAGCAGTCATGGTTGTTTAAGGAAAGCTCAGCTCTACATCCTGTCCTGATACAGCATCAAAGTCCCCCTTTATTATTACATGATAATAATTATGCCTAAATATCATTATTACTAACTTGGTCTAATTTTCTTTTCTTTTCTTTTCTTTTCTTTTTTTTTTTTTTTGAGATGGAGTCTCACTCTTTCACCCAGGCTGGAATGGAGTGCAGCAGCATGATCTTGGCTCACCGCAACCTCTGCTTCCCTGGTTCAAGAGATTCTCCTGCCTTAGCCTTCCAAGTAGCTGGGCTTACAGGCATGCACCACCACTCCCAGATAATTTTTGTATTTTTAGTAGAGACAGGGTTTCACCATGCTACCCAGGCTGATCCCAAACATCTGTCCTCAGGTGATCCACCCACCTTGATCTCCCAGAGTGCTGGGATTACAGGTGTGAGTCACCGTGCCTGGCCAACTTGGGCTAATTTCTTGGTGGTATGATGATGCATTATCTCTTTTACACAAATGTGTTCCTTAAATATGGACCTTCCTCACAGAGATCTAGGAATTATTCTGCTTGGATACTCCTCTGTCGTGCTTCCCCATCCTCTGCCATGCTGGTTTGTGTTACAGACTCTGAGATTTGCAGGCAGACTGGATCATACAGCATGGCCGGCTTCTCCCACCAGCCATGGAGACTTCCCATTTAGTGAAGCCTCCCTGAAGATGAAGCACTCCAATTTCCCCCTTTCAGTGCTTGTGTTACTACGGTAACAAAAATATTTTGATTGCTTTCTGTTTCCTTTATCTTTAGGCTTGGGGCCAATTACATAGTCAACACTATTTCCCTCCCTCACGTGCTGACCACTCTAGGGAGACCTTTGCCCTTTGCCCTTAGTTAGGGATTCAAGATCCTGCGTATTTGGGCCTGTCGTAGCCTTTCAGCTGTTTACGATTACATTCAGCTTCATCTTGTTGACGGCTTCACCACCAGGTGAACACAATGGCCAGTTTTGCCCTTACTTGTGGTAAGGCTACTTCTCACACTTAGGTGTTGATTTCTTCCTTCTCACTGACAGTCCCATTTAGATGTCCATATGCTTTGGCTCTGTGTCTCCATTCCAAATCTCACCTTGAATTGTAATCTCCATAATTCCCAAGTGACAAGGGCAGGACCAGGTAGAGGTAATTGAATCATGGGGGTGGTTCCCGCCAAGCTGTTTGTGATAATGAATAAGTCTCATGAGATCTGATGGTTTTATAAGCATCTGGTGTTTCCCCTGTTTATGCTTCTCTTTCCAGCCATCTTGTGAAGAAGGTGTCTGCTTCCCCTTCTGCCGCGATTATAGATTTCCTGAGGCCTCTCCAGCCATGAGGAACTGTGAGTCAATTAAACCTTTTATTTTACAAATTAAATTACCCAGGTCTTGGGTATGCGTTTATTAGCAGTGTGAGAACAGACTAACACAGATCCCCTCCCAAAGCCAGTTCTAAGGCCCCCATCCTCTGTGAAGCCTTTTTTGATTCAGACCAAGGCAAGACCTTTCTCTTCTGTGAGGTCCTCATTGAATGTTTCCCTGCATGTCTTGTCTCCTGACCAGATAGCCGCTCCTGGAGGCAATGATTGTGTCCTGTTCTTAGCCTGCCATACATTTCCTGGTGTGTGCTTACTTCCTCAGTGACATAGGCCCAAGGATAGTCAAGCAATGCTTGCTTTATTCACTCAACAAACAATTTAATAGCATTTTATAAAAATCCTTCTCACAACACATTTATGAACTCATAGGGTTTTTTTGGGGGGAGGGGGTAGAGGCAGGGTTTCACCATGTTGTCCAGGCTGGTCTGAAACTCTGGGACTCAACTGGTCCTCCCACCTCGGCCTCCCAGACTGCTGGGATTACAGATTTTGAGCTACCACACTTGGCCTTTAAAATTAAAAAAAATTTTAAAAATTGTAGATTTTTTTTTTGAGACAGGGTGTCACCATGTTGGTCAGGCGGGGCTCGAACTCGCGACCTCAGGTGATCCACCTGTCTCGGCCTCTCAAAGTGCTGGGATTACAAGCAGGAGCCACTTTGCCCAGCCAATTGTAGATATTTTTAACTAAGTTTCCTCACATACTTTTCACATACTCATCAGTGTGAACCTTGCTTTCATTCTCACTACTCTGGAAACTTCTCTAGCTTCTAAAATGTGTGGAAAATGTGAAAACATCAACTTTAAGGAATAAAGCTCATAAAACGATTTACAGTCACTCCATCTGGTTTCCAGATATTAATCCATTTGCCCATGGGTTATTCATTCATTATTTCATTCAACAAACTTGTTAAGCACTGTGGTTTTAGGTGTTGAATTTAAAACAGCAAATGGATATTTTCAAGTTGCTCAAAGTGCAGTTGGAGAAACGTACATGTAATCTGTGATGAAGATACTGGGTAGGAAGTGCCCTGAGAGAGGGTGCTATGGTTGTCTAAAGGAGGACAGCCACATCAGACAGAGGTATTGTTGTTTGAATTGGAAAAACCCAGAAAGGGTGGGTTGGGGCTGAACTTTCCCAGCGGAGGGAACTTTTGCTGGAAGGCTCGTAGGTGGGAAGCAGCATGCGAGCTTTGGAGACCTGCAGGTGTTTTGAATGGCTGGAGCCAAGACTGGGAGAATGTGGTGGCTGGCAGAAGGGAAGGTATGAAAGTGAATGAAGAGAACGCTATAGCGATTGGCCAAGTTCAGATTAACGTTGAGACTTAACGTTCTGAACAAAGGAGCTGGATTTTTTTGATGACATGGTTTGGCTCTGTGTCCTCACCTGAATCTCACTTTGATTTGTAATAATCCCCACGTGTTGTGGGAGGGACCCAGTGGGAGGTAATTGAATCATGGTGGGGGTGGGGGTTCCCATGCTGTTCTCGTGAATAAGTTTCACAAGATCGGATGGTTTTCTAAAGGGAGCTCCCCTGCATATACTCTCTTGTAAGATGCGCCTTTGCCCTTCTGTCGCCTTCCACCGTGACTGTGAAGCCTCCGCAGTCATTTGGAACCGTGAATGCATTAAACCTCTTTCCTTTATAAATTATGCCGTCTTTAGTATGTCTCTATTAGCGGCATAAGAATGGACTAATATGTATCTGAAAAGCCACAAGGGGAATCATTAGACTGCAAAAAAGGTTAATTACATAAGCATTTTAGAAAGACTCCCGCTGGCAGAATGGATTGTAGTGCAGTTGACTTTTGAACAACAGGGAGGTTGGGGTGCCACCCCCACACAGTCAAAAATCCACATATAACTTTTGACTCCCCAAAAGCTTACCTACTAAGAGTCTACTGTTAACTGGAAGCCTCACTGATAGCCCTCACAGAGGGTCTCTCTCTGTTGTCCAGGTTGGAGTGCAGCAGTGTGATCAGAGCATACTTCAGCCTCAAACTCTTGGGCTCAAGTGATCCTCACACCTCAGCCTCCCAAGTAGCTAAATCTACAGGTATACACCACCATGCCTGGCTGATTTTAAACTTTTTTTGTAGAGAGGATCTTGCTATGTTGGTCAGACTGGTCTTGAACTCCTGGTCTCAAGCAATCCTCCTGCCTCAGCCTCCCAAAGCATTAAGATTATAGTTGTGAACCACTGTGCCTAGCCTCAAATTATATCTCGTGATGCTTTGATAAGATATTATAGTCCCCTTAGTGAACAAATTTTAATTACTTAAGACTAAAGACTCCCTGGCCCTTGAATCCCATTGAGTTTGGTTTAGGAAATGGCTCTTTCTCATTATCCCTTCTATAAATTGTGTAAGCCTCTGTCGGCAATCCTCTTACATGTTATTCACGTAATTGGAAAATGAATAGTTACAATTTTGAGATGTCAGAGTTCTTATAAGAAAAATAGGCATTATACTTATAGTCAACAATAGTATGGTATACACTTAAATATTTAAGAGGCTTAGATTTCAAGTAAAGTGAGTCTTAATTTGGAAACTAAACTCTGGTGGAATTGGTGCTTGTTGTTAATGGAATTGTCATATTGCCCTTTTGTTTCTAGAGAAGATTGCATGATATACCCTATCATTCTAGAAGGAAGAAGGCCTCTGCCTATAATGTTAACAGAGGATATCGTTGTGTTTGAAAATCTTAACTGAGGCCTCTGGAATAATACACAATAATTCCAGGAAGGCTTGGAAGCTTGGAAACACAAAGGTCAATTTCAGGGAAAAAGAAATATTTTGGTTCTTAGTAAATTTTTTTTTTTTTTTTTTTTTTTGAGATGAAGTCTCTCCTATCACCTAGGCTGGAGTGCAATGGTGTGGTCTTGGGTCACTGCAACGTCTACCTCCTGGGTTCAAGCAATTCTCCTGTCTCAGCCTCTGGAGCGGCTGATATTACAGGCACCTGCCACCATGCCTGGCTAATTTTTAGCATCTTTAGTAGAGATGGGATTTCACCATGTTGGCCAGGCTGGTCTGGAACTCCTGACCTTGTGATCTGCCCACCTCAGCCTCCCAAAGTGCTAGGATTACAGGTGTGAGCCACCTGGCCTGGCTGCAAATTCTTAAATTCTAAGAATGGTCTCTTTCTTACATTAAGGGTTAATAAGAAATCACTGCATAAAGGAGATACAGTCTAAGTGATCCCCTTTTCTTCACGTTCTTCACTGCTTTTGGGAGTCAACTCTGATCAGATTAGAGAGCTTGAGTAGAACCTCTTCTCTAGCTGTTTTCTGAGCCTCTTTTTCTTTCTCAACTGAGTGTGTCTGGGCACTGGGCGCAGAACCTGAGCTTGGATTAAAATCTACATGTTGCTTGATTTGTACCTTAACAGAGGGATTGCCTGGGTTTCCAATGTGTAATTGGAAATGTTCATTAAAAATCACTTGCCTGGCCAGGTGCGGTGGCTCACGCCTGGAATCCCAGCACTTTGGGAGGTCGAGGTGGGTGTATGACCTGAGGTCTGGAGTTTGAGACCAGCCTGACCAACATGGGGAAACCCCGTCTCTACTAAAAATACAAAATTAGCTGGGCGTGGTAGAGCATGCCTGCAATCCCAGCTACTCCGGAGGCTGAGGCAGGATAATCGCTTGAACCTGGGAGGCAGAGGTTGCAGTGAGCAGAGATCGCGCCATTGCACTCCAGCCTGGGCAACAAGAGTGAAACTCCATCTCAAAAAAAAAAAAAAAAAAAAAAAAAAATCACTTACCTTCACCACCACCTCCTTCTCCATGTGGATCTCCATAGCCTCTTTCATCACAGCTCTCTGTTCCACCATAATCTCCCCTGCCTTGGAAACCTTTTCTACCACCACCTCCTCTCTACCATCCTGCTCTCCCTCTCCCTCTCCCACCACCTCCCCAACTTCCTCCACTGCCTCCAGCCACCTCTTCTACCCCCAGCCCCCTCCACCACCTCCTCTACCACCACCCCAACCACCCCTTCCACTGTCGCTTTCTTGTCTCTTTTGCCAAGGGGACATTTCTGGGGGTGGTGGCTTAATTTCATGAGGCCAGCCTCCCCTGTCAGGCGCCCTTCTCATCAGCACCTTATTAGTGGCACGTGGGGTCTTCTCCCAGCTGGCACCACTGCTTGTCCTAATGATCTCCTAATGATCTTGGATAGCAGTGCTTGCTTCTTTATAGACATATTAGACATAGTGTTCTAAATAACATACTTGAATGTCTTTGAAGTAATCGCCATGTTAGATTCCATGGTGATGTCATTCTAGAATTGGGTTAATATGCAAGAACATTGTTTTTACTACCAGTTGCTCTCTGATGAAGTGACTTTTTCCATATTCTGTTTTATCTTGAGCATGTTGTGTTCTTTTAAAAAACAAGAACAAAAATTATTTTTTAAAATGTAAATATTATCTTCAAACTTGGGAAATGGAAAGGATTTTATTGTCATGATTGAATTTAGATTGTTACCTATATTTTGTTCAAGTTTGAGACAACATATAAATAACCCCACCTGTAATGGAAAGGGATATAGACCCTTGCCTTACCTGAAAAAAAAATCACTTATCTTTTAGTGCCCACTTTTAGTCTTTGCTGCTACCTGGGATCTTGTCCCTGATTGAAGAATGACCATTTGGTTAATTGAAGACAGATTTCTTTCCATTTTTCAAACCTACCAGGCCTCTCTATCTCATTCAGAAAACTGACAGGTCTGACGGCCCTCCCTGTAACAGCAGCTGCCTGGGCTCTTGGTTGACCTCTGGGGACATCATGTGACGGGAGATTGAAAAAGGCTAGTTGCAGATCCGTATTACCACCTCCAGACTGCACACAGAATCTCCAACCATAGCACTGCTGAGCTTGGGGTCCCAGAGGGAGAAGCAGGGCAGGTTGAGTGCCATTATTTTCTGGTCATCCCTGCTCCCTTAAAGAGCCTGCACCCCTCATCCACTCCCAGCCCCGGCTTTCTGGGTGCAGTACCCTCACCACTCCCTGGGTACCCGAGTGGAAATTGCTTCATTCCCACAACCTCCCTGAGACCACCACAGTCAATCCAGACCAAAGGTCATTTCTTTCAACAGCTAAGAGTTTCCCCTTTCTTTTAAGGCTTGGAAATGCATCTGGCGGGGCTATGTGAATCCTGGAGAGCCTCCTCCCGTCTACAGGGGGAATAGTGGGACTAATTCTGTGGGCAATCTAGTGGCCAGTTTAATCCACTCTACCCCGCATCCCTGTCCTAAGAGCAGTGGTTCCCTCATTCATTTATCTTCTCCCACATTCTCATGCTCCATGATACTCTGGTCTCACCATTTCCTGCCACAATTCTTTCCTTTCTGTTATTTTCCCTGAAACTCCCAAACCAGGATATAAACACTCCTACAACCACTGTCTGCACTAGACATTCCTTTATCTGAACCAGTCCCTTGACAACACTGCCTTATGGAAGCCTCTCAAATGGAGGCTACTTATTACCAACCGTCCTTCACGTCCATGTTGGGACGTGGGATCGGTGTCTCCCTTGCGAGTTACTGCCACGTCTAAACCGTTAGTCCTCTGCCTTCGGTGAGGGCTCGAAGAAGCCGAAACCCCACTTCCCTTGGGGTTCTTGCCGTAGGTGCTACCACCTCCTGTCTGCAGCCTCATTGACATTCCATTGTTTCCACTTCAGTTACTGGAGAAGCTCCAGGCTTCTTCTCAGTCCAACTCCTGCCAACACCCTGTGTGACTTCAGTAACCAAGTGGATTACTGAGCTCCTTTTGATTCCTCCATGTCCTTTTGATTCCTTAACTACGGTAAACTTCTCTGCACTCCTGAAGCCATCTGCTCCCGTGGCCAAAGCTCCTGGAGCTGTCCTCACATCAAACCGCTTCACCTCTCAAATAATACCTTCAGACCTCCACAGCCTCCGACCACACAACCCTAACCTTCCAGCTGTCTCTGGTTCTTTCTTCTCAGCATGTCTTCTAAGGCTCTTTTATCTCTTGAGTCTGCCTTTATCCAACAGCTTCTCATCTTCACCGCCTTTTCCACTCAGCTTAAATGACAACTACAATCAACTCTCTTGCCTTGCTGCTCTACTCTGTTTCTTCTGGGCAAGATCCAAACCTTGGAAGAATCTGACTTTTACCTTCTCAGTCTTTGTCTGGGGTCTGAGAGCTGCTGGAGATGCCGCAGGATGTTTAGGATGGCTGCGCCTCTAAATTCCCGACTGCTAGCATTGGTGCTCTCCGTGGTCAGGTGAAGTTTCTTCAGTCAACTCTCTCTCCTATGATCTTTCTTCAGTCAACGCTCTCTCATATACAGATATGCTATTGATTTCCTCTCCTTTCTCCCACTTTCGGCCCTTCCATCACTCCTTTCACTCCAGAGGATGCCTGTGTATTTTACTGGACCCAGAATGTAGAGGTCAGCAGATGAGAATTCTGCAAACTTTGCCACGAAATGCACAAACATAAGTGTGCGCCACGTGGCCTCATCTCCTCCCACCTATCACAACGGTGAGCCGACCTCACCTCCAAAGCCGCCTGCTCTCTCAATCCCATCCTTATGAGGATCTAGTGTGCCTATCATTTTCTATATCTTTAACTTTTCCTATTATCTGCATAACTGCCTAAATATCTCCCTTGGGCACAACAATTTGTTTTTTCAGTTTCTTGATGTTTCTGGGGATATTGTTCATCCCAGAAACACTTCAACTATGGTCCCTTGGTCAGGAAGAGTTCTTCTTCCCTGCTTCCTCCCCTCATCTCACTCCTTTATATCTCGACTTCGGCATCCCCCCTTCGGGAGGACTTCCCTGATTTCTGCCATGCCCTGCAGTGGGTTAGATTCCCCTTCTGGGTGACCCCACAGTGCCCCTACTTCTCCTGTTATTTCACATATTATGATTTGCTGATTATGAATTCTCACTAGTTTCTCACTTTACTGTAAGCGCAGAGAAGACGGTTAGTGTTGTATCCCCAACACCTAACACAAACTTGGCGCTTCATGTATGTTCGTTGCACAAATGAATGAATGAATGTATCTGGGAAATCAATGATGAAATTGTGAAGAAGGTGAAGTGTGGAACAAGAATCATACTGTCATCTCCAGATGGCTGATGCCACTGAGATTTTTAAATGTGTGTGTGTGTTTTTTTTGTTTTGTTTTTTTCTGAGCCAGATCTGAATTAGTAAGGAAAGGATATGGAAGAGAGAAACAAGTATGTGTTTTGTTCCTTCTTCCATGAAACTTCATGCCTCCTCAGACTCTACCTCCAAATATGCAAAAACAACCACATCTCAAACCTGAAATACTGTCTCAGTCCTTTCATTTAGGTGAAATCTGAAATATATGAGACACATACACACACACGCGTACACACACACACACACACGAATGCATATAACACTGCTGAAGTCTGAATTGGCACTGGATTTTTTATAAATGTTGATTTCCTGGTTGTGATACTATAATACAGTTATACAAGATGTCATCATTGGGGAAAACTGGGTAAATTTGGTGAAGAGTTCACAGGATCTCTCTGTATCATTTACTTTTTTTTCTTTTTTCTTTCTTTCTTTTTTTTTTTTTTTTTTTTTTAGATAGGGTCTCACTCTGTTGCCCCAGGCAGGAGTACAGTGGTATAAAATGGCTCTCTACAGCTTCAACCTTTGGACTCAAGTGACCCTCCCACCTCAGCCTCCCAAGTAGGTGGGACTATAGGTGTGTGGCACTACACTCAGCTAATTACAAAATATATTTTTTAGTAGAGACGAGATCTTGCTATGTTGCCCAGGCTGGTCTCAAACTCCTAGCCTCCAGTGATCTTCCTGCCTTAGCCCCCCTATAGTCAGGGGGTTACAGGCATCAGTGGCTGCACCCAGGCTATTATTTCTTTTGTTTTCATTTTGATCACTGATTCCCAAGTTCTAACTCTGTGTTATTTCTTACAAGGGTGTGTAAATCTACAGTTATCTCCAAATAAAAAGTTAAAAAAAGAAAAATATCTTACAGATGTGTATGCAGTGTGTGTGTGTGTGTGTGTGTGTGTGTGTGTGTGTGTACTGGGGATGGGTAGGAGGTAAAGCATGGGGTGGGTGAGTGGGGAGTATCTAGGTATCCTCAGCTGAATAGCGTCCCCTATAGTTTGTGTCCATCCAGAACCTCAGAATATGACCTTACTTGCCAATAGAGTCTTTGCACATGTGATTAGTTAAGATGAAGCCATATGAGATTAGGGTGGGCCCTGGTCTCTTGGCTCATGTCCATCTAAGAAGGGAAAACAGACCCACAGGGATGAAGGCCTGTGAAGATGGAGGCAAAGGTTGGAGTTACGTTGCCACCACTCAAGGACAAGCATGGATTTCTGGCGACCTCTGGGAGCTGGAAGAGGGAAGGAGGGACTCTTCCCTGGTAGCTTCAGGGAGCTCAGAGACCTGCTGATACCTTGATTTCAGACTTTTCACCTCCAGAACTGTGAGAGAATACATTTTTCGTGTTTTAAGGCACTCTGGTGATCTGTTAGGTCAGCTGTAGGAAACATACTCAGCGAGAGGAGTAATTTTGATTCATCTTGGTCATTCTTCCTTAAATGCTTATTTTTCCTCACAGGATACAGAACGGTCAATATAAGCTTACTCCTCTTGTCAGTTCTCCTCCTTGCCTCCTGTCTTCATTTGAATTAGAATAAGAATTGAGTAACCTCTTGCAGCAAATGGAACATAGATGGCACCACTGTTGTTTCTGGTCAATGCCTACTGTTTACAAGTGTCAATACAGTACGAGGAATGCATGACATCAGCTCTAAAGCTTGCTATAAATTGTAAACTAGTCAGTAATGCTGTTTCTGAAGTGAAATTAAGCCCCAGTGAACACTTCTCACAAGTCACCTGATCTGTATGGACAAAGTTTGCCAATATACTTGACATCTAATCAGAGCCTTTACCAATAATGCATGTAAAAATGTTTACGTGCTCCTAGAAAACTTAGCTCCGACTATACAAAGAAGAAACAAAGATGTCTAGATAATTGCTCCTGGTTTGCTTGCTAGCCCAAATAAAACTTTATTGACATGTCATACACATTTTAGATATTCAAATTGGGCTACCCGCCTCCTCCCGCAATCCTAGACCTTTCTTGATGACATTTGTACATACCCCAACTCTCAGCAGGATGAGGTCTTGGCATGCAGTCCTTGCACTGTGGCCTGTCTCCTGTTGAAGGCTCTTCTCATCTCACACTCCTCAGCAGCTGGCATTGGTACCTGGGGACTTCACAGTCTGTGCAGTGATCAGACAATCACTGTGGGTAGGGCCCGCATCTGGCTGTCTGACATTTCTGCAGGTTGGTCATGGGGCTGAACATTCACTAAATCATACTTAAGAACTGGAAACCTACTATTAAAAAAAACACTGAGGTTGGGCGCGGTGGCGCATACCTGTAATCCCAGCACTTTGGGAGGCCGAGGCAGGTGGATCACTTGAGGTCAAGAGTTCAAGACCAGCCTGGCAAACATGGCAAAACCTCATCTCTTCTAAAAATACAAAAATTAGTTGGGCGTGGTGGCATGTGCCTGTAATCCTAATTGCAGTGGCTCTGGAGGCTGAGGCATGAGAATCACTTGAACCCAGGAGGCAGAGATTGCGGTGAGTCAAGATTGCACCACTGCCCTTCAGCCTGGGTGACAGAGCAAGACTCAGTCTCAAAAATACAAACAAAAACAACAGAAACCCCCACACTGATTGGAGTAAAAAATCTCAACTTTCCCATTAGAGTTTAAGATAAAGCTTCAGATGGCAAAATGTGTTTTTTTTTTTTGGTCAAGCTATTTCTAAAATAATGAACACATTTTTAATAAGTAAGTCAGTAGAGGCATCTCAGAAATACTTCAGAACATATTACGTAACTCAAGTATTGAAAGATCAGAACTTTTTGTTTTCTCCGTCTCAGTAAGGTTAATGCTTGAAAACTGGTAATTACAGAGTATAATTCTCACGTATGCTATTTTATAACACTATAGGTCTTTTGTTTTCATGCAGAAGTTTTTCTTTTTTTCCAAATGTGGACTGAGACAGATGTTTCTGAGAAAATGAATTCATTGAAATGTAAAGTCTGACTCTCCGGTTAAAAAAGGCCCAAACTAAATTACAGCAGTGGGAAGAAGGAAGAAATAAGTAACCCCCAAAACTGATCGTACATTTTAGTCCATTAGGCTTACTTTGCTGACAACTTTAAAAATGCACATATAATTGCTTACTGGGAAGAAGAGTAGGAGTAGGTTATGTGTAATCTGAAGTGCTTTTAACAAGGATAAAATAAGAGGCTCATCTGCCATTCCCTGTTCATTTTTAAAGATGAGCACTCGGATTTGTCTCTGTCTTCTCTTGGATTGTGCATTATAATAGGAGACTCATATTTGTCCCACAAAGGAAGCAATTTAGTGGTGTTTCTGTAGATTTCTTTTTCAGTTGGCTAGAGAAAAACCTAGAGGTCTTTGGATATCAAACCTTCAGGGAAATGATTTCTACTGTCACCACTCATAAACTGAGAGGAGAAAAACTACGTTTTCCTAAACTATGTTTCTCAAAATGCTAAAGGTCTACCACAGAGCAACTGTGGACATGAAAAAACAGTGTCTGCATTCAGATTATTAGGACATTTATTGTTACAATTGGAGTTTGATTGTATGGATTTAAATGTTAACATATTCTAATGTGATTTTCAATTCGTAATAAAAAATAAATAGGTTCTTTCATTTAAGACTGTGCTATGCTATGGAGAATAGTTTTTTGTTTTTTTTTTGAGACGGTGTGTTGCTCTATCACCCAGGCTAGAGTGCAGTGGTGCTGTCTCAGTTCACTGCAACCTCTGCCTCCCAGATTCTCCTGCCTCAGCCTCCCAAGTATCTGGGATGACAGGTGCCTGCCACCATGCCTGTCTAATTTTTGTATTTTTAGTAGAGACAGGATTTCACCATCTTGGCCAGGCTGGTCATGAACTCCTGACCTCATGATCCACCCACCTTGGCCTCCCAAAGTGCTGAGATTACAGGTATGAGCCACCATGCCTGGCTGAGAATAGTTTTTAAAAGGTAGTTATCCCCATTATCAAAGAGCTTACAAGTCAGGTTAAGAGGGGGATGTAGGAAGATGATGGCTTTTGCCAATACTTAGTGCTTTCTCTGTGCCACGCATCATTCAAAGGGCTTTCCATGCACGAACTCTTTTAATCTTCAAAACCCTTATGGAATAGATAATATTTTTATTGCCATTTTACAGATGAAGAAACTGAGGCATAGAAAGCTTGAAAACTCTCCCAAGGTCAGACACCTACGAAGTGGTAAAGTTAAGCCATGAACTCAGGCAAGTTAATCAGGATGACAAATTGCACCTCAGATTGGGCAGAATTCACACACACGCGCACACACACACGCACACACACGCACACACACGCATCATTAATGATAATGCGAAACAGCTGACAATCACTGATGAGAAAATGATAGATCATCCTGGGTTGGGACAGTTAAGGAAGATTTTTGTGATATGAAATCAAAGCTAGATCCAAACAAACTATGTCATCCGTATCACCTTGTTGAAGATGTCCATTAGCACTTGAGAGTTCTGAGAAGCATACTGGAGCAAAACCTGTGCATTTAATCCATTGTTTCCCCAAATTTTTGACTATGAAGCCATTTTTTTTTTTTTTTTTAAATCAGGGAACACTTAGCAAACATCTTTGGACACACACATTTTTATGCCATTTGGAAAATGTTAACTTAGAACTGAGTTTTAAATTTAAATTTAATTTTTGAGACAAGATCTCGTCACCCAGGTTGGAGTGCAGTGGCACAATCATAGATTATGCAGACTTGTACTCCTGGTCTCAAGCTATCTTCCCACATCAGCCTCCCAGGTATCTGGGACCAGCAACGTGCATCAGCCTGCCTGGCTAATTTTCTAAAAGTTTCAGTAGAGATGGGGTCTTCCTATGTCGCCCAGGGCCATCTATTGGCAGAGATTCTCCAGGGGTCCTCAGCCTCTGTTGCCAGTGGCCAGAAAGGATCTGATGAAAAGGAGACAAGGGGAAGGGCTACCAGGAACCGTGGTGGATAGGAATTGTAGGATTTGGGTGGACATCATGAAAACTTGATAGGTTATCAAGTTTTGCTTATTTAACTAAGTCTTCTGTCTAGCCAGGGCTGTATTCTTGTCAGCTCTAGGAAAGTCTTAAATTAACCAGACTGACTAATTCTCTGGGGCTGAACTGTGGAGTATTTACTTTAAAATCATAAGAAATAATCCCTTATTTGTCCTTGGTCTTTGTTTTGTTTTTTTATGGGTCCGGGAGGGGTCAGGGTGGGGTGTGGTCTCGAAGGGGAAGGGTCTAGGAGCTGTCCTTGGTCTTATCAGTATATCCTTAGCACCTCTGGGTCACCGTCTTTTTTCTTTAATCATTTTTTCAAATAGTTTTTTTGTCCATATCACAAGGATTATTTTTATGACCAACCTGGCCACCTGTAGATATAATTGCTCTCCATCTCTGTTAATGCATCTTGTTTTTATTTGCATGAAATTTGGCCCAATCTACAGAAAGTGAAAGATACATCCTAACTCCCACTTCATAGACATTTTTTTAAGTGATGTAGGAATTTACATTTCTTGAGTACTCCCTTTTTGCTAAAAATTGTGCTATATATTTTATGTGTGTTATTTAATTTCACCCTCACAACCACCCAGGAGGTTGATATTACTATCATTTTATACATGAGGAGATGGAGGCTCCGAGATGTTAAATAAATTGCCTAGGGTTAGGTAGTTAATGCTAATGAGGGATTTAAATTCTGGTCTATCTGGCTCTGAAGCCCACACTTTTTATTTTAAGTTACTTTTTACTTATTGCAGAATCAGGGGTCTTGCTATGTTGCTCAGGCTGGTCTTGAACTCCTAGCCCCAAGTGATCTTCCCACCTTGGCATACCAAAGTGCTAAGATACAGGTGTAAGGCACTGTACCTGGTCCAAAGCCCACATTTTAATTTATTTTAAAATGATTCTTGTAGAGATGGGATCTCACTACATTGCCCAGGCTGGTCTCAAATTCTTAGATTCAAGCAATCTTCTTGCCTCAGCCTTGCAAAGTGGTAGAATTACAGATGTGAGCCACTGTGCCCTAAAAATGCTTTTAAAACACTACTGTGTTGCTTCCTTAAAAGGAAAGAAAATACTGAAGATTATATCAGCACTTTTAATATGGGAATTTGAATTTCAGGCAATGAAATAAATTGCTTAGATGACTAAGACAAGCCAATGTTATTTCAAACCACATCAGCTAAAACTTAAACTTTTTTTTTCTAATAATCTCTCTGGGTTAATTATAAGTTTGACTTCCTAGTATTAAACAACCAATTCTTCTTTATCTATATTTTGTGCCCCATAAACTCTCCCTATTCTTATTAATGCAAGAATGGCTATTTGGTAAGATTCTGTAATTGAGGGGAGACCCTCTATGTATTCAGCATCTACCATGTACCAGTGAGCATGCTTGGTGCTTTTTGTATGCAATCTCTTTTAATTGCCACACAATACTATAAAATATATTATTGTCTTGAAATTTTATAGCAGTTTTTGGTAATTTCTCTAGTCAGAGGATAAATTAGTGACAGAACTAGGATTGGGATCCATTTCTGTCTTGGAAGTGTCTGCTTTCTATTGTGTTGTATGCCAGGAGGGAGTGTTAGCTGCATTTGAGCAATCACAGCTGTTTCATGAATTCTCTAAGAAGTGTTCACCGGTAACTCCAGTCTCTGGCACAAGCTTGAATGCTCCTGGAAGGACTGGGTCTTTTTATATCCCAATATTTAGCTCCACATCTGGCCCATAGTAGATCCTCAATCAATACTTCTTTAATTGAAATCTAACTGCTCATGTAGGCTTGGCCTATTTGACAGTGTTTCAGCTAGGTTCCCATGTACCTTTGAAAGTCATACCTGACCTTTACCTGAAATACTACTAGGCATCTCTTTTGATTTTATCTTGTGATATAGAACATTCACAAATGAAAAAGTAGCTTTGCATTCAAACATGGGAAGTCATTAAGTAGTCAGAGGGATTCTGAACACAAATCTTAATAAAATGAAGACAGGAGAATATATAAAGCTCCAAGAAAACATTGGAAACGTTGGCAGTGTTCTTTTTCTCTCTTTCCAGATGGATTTAGAATACTCAGTTGTTCTGAACTGTTCTATTGTTCTTCATGGCCTGTAATTCTGAAATGTGAGACCCTGTTTTCACAAATAATTCTTGCACTGAGTCGGCTATGTTTTTACAACTTAAAACATTGTACCTCATTCTCATTCGTATATGAGTTTGACAAATATGAGTCAGAAAAATATCAGGACTCTGGGGAAATGCAGAGCTGAATTGTGGCCCAGTTTCCCTAACTTGGCACTAACCAGCAAGTGATACCTTCATGGACATGGGTGTTTCTGTAGCCTCCAAAGTGGAAGGAGTCACGTGGACCATGTTTGCTTCTGTGTTCTTTCCTTGAATGTTTCCTGAGCAGTGGCTTCCTTTTATGGAATCCAGTTGGTTGGCTGGTAACATGTTCCTTGGTGAGAATTAGGATCTCTTCATCTTGCGATATTTTAAAGAAATGATCTTTATTTTTAATTGTTCATCTAGACATGCCAATGGATATTTAGGCCACATTTTGAGCGAAACTCACAAGGTGTGCTTTTTTTTTTTTTTTTTTCAAACTTCACACATGTATACAAAATGACACAGTATTTAAAGGGTTTAAAAGAACAAAGCATGAGAAATACAGTGAGATACAAGCTCATAACCAAACCTAAATCAGTGAGCAGATCTGATTCAACATGAGAAAAGATTACAAAACAAATGCTAGTTTTGTAGAAAGCACTATTCGAAGACAAGGTTGCAGGATGCTGCCAGTCCCTTTGTGGGAAGTCATAAGCAGGGAGAAAGAGCCTGGTTTTTACTCAGCCTAGCAGGGAGTTACAGGTAGATCAGGGTTTCATAAATAAGGTCCTGACAATTCATCACTGCTATTAAAAGCAAGAGCAGGTTTTGCCTATCAGGCCGGGCAGTGATATATATTCTCTCTCTGTGTCTTAATTCGATCTTAACTTTACCATCAGGTTACTACACAGCCCTTTGATTCCTTTCTACTCAAGCAATGAAAGTATTAAACTTGGCAAGCCAACTATCGATGGTCCATGGACAAGGAGATCAAGATTGTAAAGATAAAATCTGTGGATGATCCAATAGCTGTGTTTTAACTAGTAACTGGACTCCTATTGAAATATTGCAAGAGGACCACTAATAGGCAAGAAAAAATACATTCATATTCTTTTTCTTTTTACCAACAAATGAGGAACTCAAGAACTCTGCAGACAGTCGAATGAGGGAGGCAGCTGTGTTGAGTTTAAGCCTCATTTTACTTCAGATTTTTATGTACTTGTAGCTATGTCACAGGCTTACCCATTGGATATTTGGTAGTTTTTTCTCTCTGAGTGCTTCAATACCTAATTGTAACAAAGACACTTTTGCCCTATCAACTTGGAACTACTAAGAACACCTGGAATCTCATTTATCTAAATTATCACATAATTTAAACAAAGCCATTTTTTTAGACCCAAGGCAGAAACCCCATTAGCTAAAATAGTGTCTTCTTTCCTAACTCTTCCTTTCTTGTCCCCAGCAATTGCCTGCCTTGATTTGACCTTATATACATTAAAAATAGACTAATCAAAAGCCCTTTCTGCACCATCAAACCAAAGTAAGACTGGTTCGGAAATAGGAATACATCTTACGTATTCTCTTCTGGGACCTCACCAAGCTGAGAGCTGCATAATACTAAAGCGATACAGAAAAATATATCAGCTCATAGTTTTACAGAAAAAAAATTACAAAGTTAGTGTTAGCTTTCCACAACTTCCTTTCTTACCCACGTCAATAATTTCAACTTACCATCCACCCATTTCATAAGATCTTCACACTTTCTCTAGCACCATCTGACAATCTCTCCTAATTTAATGAAAATATAACCAACTTTCCAAAATTTCCCCTAAACCTTAATTCTGCAAGCCTCAGTCTCTCTATAGGAACTTATTACAGGTCAATCAATATTTCACTTGTATGTTAGGAGAAAAACCCCCAAAACAGTTGTACTTAGGAAATGCCAGCTCTCATTCTGCTAGCTTGAGGAATAGGTTGATAGCAGCAGAAACAATCATTCTCCCACTACCACACTGTTTAAGGTAAAAAGAAAGACATCAGCAATTTTCATCTAACATCAGTTATGCTGAAACTTCTAAAGAAAAGGTTTAATGCACAGTGTTTAGCAGCCTAGAGAAGAATGCTGTAACAAACTAATTTTACAGCCAAGTGCCTGCAGAAAAGATGGCAACGAAATTCCAAGGTGATACTCCTAGCTAAAAGACATAATTAACTGCAATGACCTGCCAGGAGGGTAAAGTCTGTTATACAACTGAAATATTTTCTTTACTTAAATAATATGAACTTCAGCTAAACAGTTGGGTAGTTGTTCACATGAGATTAAGGGGAAAAAAATCCAGTTACTATTGACACTAAAGAAATGCACACCAGCCATACACCAAAAGTACTTTGGTACTGTAGCCATAACAGACAAATGTGTGGCATGGGAGCAGGGAATTCCCTGATGGTTAGATGGCAGGGTCATAGAAGGTTTTCAAGACCTGCTATGTCTCCTGTGAGGCTGATGCACTGCCATGTTCTGTAACAAGAGTCACATAAACACAAGCTTAGCAGCTGGCTTGTTAAAACATCGCTGCGTTGAAAAGTGACTGATTCAGGCTTGTTGAAGGGTCTCATTAATCTGAGGAAACGATGCTTGGTGCCATAGATTAAACACTATGGTCTCGAGTGGAATGCATGTGAAGTTTCCAAAATGTTTCCTCAAAGACTTTATTCAGTTTTGGTTTGTGACCTTAGCTGGAAAACATACAGATGGACGTGGGAAGGCAGTTGAGAAAGACATCTATGAGGATTAAAGTCGGGTAGCTTTCAGAAGATGAAAGATGTTTAAAGTTAAGGCCTTTATCTGCAAACAATAGTATATTAATAAACTCTATACCATATTTACAAATGCATTCTCTTGTATTAAAACTAACAGTATTCTGTTCACAGTGCCATTGTTTGTACAGGTAGCAATCCCATAATACTCATGTATTTTGGCATGGGAATCAGTAGCGTTCGATATTTACAGAAAATGTACATGGGTGAATATAAACATGTCACGGAATCCATAAAAGACAGATTGGCTAACGGTGCAAAGGAATGAGCTGTACAGCACCTTCCCTTCGGATTGGATAGGAAACGTGGTTTCTTAAACTGAGAAGATGCCAAGTCTCTGCCCCAAAGTGGCATAATAAAGTCAATAGCAAAACAATGAACCCCCTGTTCAAGTTTGGGTACATTGAATGATCTTAGTCCCAAAGTTGCAGCTCCATTGTCTAGTGCATCAAATATAAAAGTTAAAAAGATTTATTATTTTTATAATAATTATTATTAAAATAGAAGGTACTTTCTCTCACGCTCTTATTTGTGCTCTTGCACTTAAGATCAATATCCTTGGTGTTGCAAATATGCTGGTGTTTCTGTCACGCACATCAGCAGTCAGATAGCAAACACTCCGGACTTGGGAACGGCTGCTTGGTCCAGTGCGACCCGGGGCCCTGGCAGGCAAGGCGGGAGCACCTCGTTCTTCCTCCCATCGGGTCTCCTGGAGCAGGGTGAGCCTGCCCGTGGGATCAGCCCCCCACGATACTGAATGGAGTTGCTCATCTCGGCAGCGAATGCTGAGGTGACAAATGGCTTCTGTACACTTGCGAAAAGAAGGGGAGGCAGGTAAGTGGGAGGAAGGTGGCATTCCAAAGAGCCCCAGGACAACACCCAGAGAGTGGATGGGCTGCTGGGCAAGGGTTCCCCCCCACCCCACCCCGCGCTGGAGAACGTCGTCGCGTCTGAGCTGGGCCGGCCCTAGGGGCTGTCGCCTTCCCGCGCCGTCCGCTCCTCGCTCTCAGTCCCTTGGCCTGCGTGGTCCTGGTCCGGCCCGCTGCCACTGCTGTCCCTGCTTCTGCGCTGCCTGGGCAACAAGCTCTTCCACTGGTCCTTGTTGTGCGCGAGGTGGCCCAGCATGTTCTCCGATAGCGCGCTGTTTCCCGTGAAATGGGCCCATTCCCGGAAGAGCGGCTCCACGATGTAGCTCATGAAACCTAGAACAGGCAAGGCCAGGCTCAGCACCGCAGGGTGGCGAAACCGCTCCTTTCTCCCTCCCAAGCACGACTGGGGACCCCCAACGCCGGGCTAATTTTTGTTATTTTTAGTAGAGACGAGGAGGTTTCGCCATGTTGGCCAGGCTGGTCTCGAACTACTGACCTCAAGTGATCTGCCCACCCCTGCCTCCCAAAGTGCTGGGATTACAGGCCTGAGCCACTGCCCTTGGCCTTATTTAGGTCTGATTGTATTTCCTTGATGTGTAGGTGTGGGAAGAAAAGGCAAATGTTTTCAGCCTAATAAAAATTTCCGGCTCCAGTGACAGGAAGGCAAGCAAGATAACGGTGGTTACCCTCAGCCTAGGAGCATAAGATGTGTCATTTTGGGCTTGTCCCTGAATGGCTTTGTGCCTCAGTTTCCTCATTTGTAAAAAGATGCTAAAGAGAATACTAAACCCATAGGGTTGTTACAATTAAATGACTTAATGTATGTACAATGCTTAGAAAGCTCTTGGCACATAGTAAACATCCAGTGAATATTGGCTACTATTTGCAGAGGGAGAAAGACATATAAGAAAATATGTATATATATATAAAAGTCTGTGCTGCAGCTAAAGAAGGCAGGTGGGGAAGGGATGCAAAGGGCAAATCATACCAGCAAGGGACACCTCACGGGTTTAGATCACCTGAAGAATTCATACGCTTACCCTGTGGGATATCTTTTTCAAGATTATCATTGAACAGTCCTGTCTTGCTTTGAGTTATGTTAAGTAACTAAGTTTAAAGAATGTTCATTCATTTTGAATACAAGTTTTTTTTTTACCTGTATGAAAGTCCTGCTTTAATGACTAGATAAGATTGTTTGATATGAGACTTCTTTTGTTTGCAAGTCTGTTCTCTTACACATTTCAGATTTGTTGCTTTCTAATCAAGTTTCGCTGTTAATGTGCTTTTCATAATACGCATGATTTATTAAAAAAAAGATAACTTTCAGTCTAAGCCAGAACTGTTGGAATCATCACAAACTTGAACTTATTTAGGTTTTATTGTATATTTCCTTGATGTGTAGCTGTGGGGAGAAAAGGCAAATGTTTTTCAGCCTAACGAAAATTTCCAACAGCAAATCCTGTATATTTACAGGCATGTGATTTACAGGCTAGATTTGATTATCTTTTTGTTGGACAAACAGCAGACACTTGGCCTTTGAGAATGCCATAGAGATGGAAGAGGGATGCAGCAATACACAGTATTGTTGTACATTTCTGCATTGTCTCATCGGATGTGAAATATGATTTAAATATTGTGAGATCATAGTAGAGAACCTGAACTGGAGGGGGAAAGTTAAGCCGGTGACTGGACATCTGTATTTGGCATTTTGGTAAGGTTGTACAGGGCATCAGCAGATGAGGACTTCGCGTTTTGATTGCTGTTCTTGAATTTTCTTTACCTCTTCCAGAATCTCCATATTTAATTTCTAATATCATTCACCTTCAAATAGATGAGATATTAGATATCTAAAAAGACAGTTTGCAAAATTGTACTAAAGTTCAAAGTACGAATATTAAGTTTACCTCATTATAAAAAAGTTACAAATCCAACATTTAAAAATCCAACTCTCAAAAAAAAAAAAAAAAAACAAAACACCTCATTTTCTTTCTGAAGTGACCCTGGCATTCTATCTGTGTACTTTTCCGATATAAAGACTTCTTATGCTAGGTAGGAAAGTGATTTTAAAGTCTGAATAGACACCAGGAGGCAGTTTTTCAAATTAAGGAAGGCTTCCACATGATCAGATTTGGAAAGTGGTCCATCAGTGTGTTCTGCCAACCTCTCTCTTCTCAAGGGGTGAGCTGACAGTGCTGGGCTATCGTTCTCCAGGTGGGATGATGGGATAGTAGGGGGTTGGGGAGAGGAAGGGGGAATAGGGAAGAATGGTAACCTCAGAGTAGACAAGGATTGAAGGAAAACCTCTTTCTCTTCAGCCTTCTATAGATTGCACCAATTAGAGATTCATATGATTTAATACCTTTTTATTTTTTGTTTTAATTTTTTTATGAGTCAGGGTCTCTCCCTTTCACTCAGGCTGGAGTGCAGTGGTGTGATCACAGCTCACTGCAGCCTTTACCCCCCAGACTCAAGTGATCCTCCTGCCTCAGCCTCCACAGTAGCTGGGACTACAGGCACATGCCACCACACCCAGCTAATATATGTGTGTGTATATATATATATATATATATATATATATATATATATATATACACACACACACACACATGTTTTATTTTTGTAGAGACTGGGTTTTGCCTTGTTGTCCAGGCTGGTCTTGAACTCCTGGCCTCAAGGGATTTGCCTGCCTCAGCCTCCCAAAGTGCTGGGATTATAGGCATGAGTCACCCTGCTTGGCTAATATTTTCCTTTTAAAATGCAGAATTTGGTAGAGTGAGGGACGTGTGGAGTTGGGGAGGAGAAATTAAGCCCTAGTTCCACTTGGGGAGATGTGAATTACTTAAAAAGAAAAATTAGATCTAAGCCTAGCTGAGAGTGGCACTCAGAAAATTCTCATTTTGGATTGAGGCAGGACAAAGAAAGGGAACATTGCAGTCAGAGAGGAATAAGGACAGAGGAAATAGCTGCATTACTTAGGACCCACTGGAAAAATCGTTGTCTCGGGCGCTAGAGCCTGCAGCATCCACCAAATTTCATTTAACTCTTGGGGTTTTTCCAGTTTAGCCTGATCTGTCCCTACCACCCTAATTCCCAACCCTGAATCCCTACGAGCTGGCCGATGTGAAACAGACCAAGATTTATGTATTAAGGGTTGTTTTATAATCATCTTCCCTTTCTCTTTATTATTGGTGTGTGCTGGTGTAGCATCCATAGGATTTTCCTATTTACTCAACCCCTGACCCCTTTTAAAAGAGGTGTCTATGGTAACCACATTTTCCTGAGCTGAAAATCAGGACATACGATCTCACAAAATAAGTGTGTTCTCATGACAGCAACAAGACAGAATCTCTGAAATTAGGTCTGTCTCACAAATCCAGGTTGTATGCTGAACCACGTGAATCCTTTTGTTTGGGGGGTTCAAAATGTCATCGACAGTTGCCTGGTAAATTTCTTTCAGGGAGTCTCAGGATTAGGACTTTAGTTAGCATCTAATTTTGAATTATGTCTGCAGTCCCTCCATGGCTAAAGCAATCGATAGGAGAGAATTGGATCTCAGGAGGCTGAGGCTGCATTTCTCTTGCTGATGCTTCCCCTCCATCCACCCAGCAATTCTGTATTATCATCTTTTCTGGGTTCTATTTTTTTATGCCACCACCTCCAGCTTCCAACTTTGGGGTGGAGGAGTCAGTTTAACTGTCAGAACTATGTAACAATATTAAGGACAATTTGAAGAAAAAAAAAAAAGAATGCCCAATAATCAAGCATACCTATTTTGATAGTTGTATATTCCATTAAAATTTTTGTAGCTAGATTTATTTTGTCCTGTTTCCTAAGGATGACTTTATGACTCCTTTGTAGGTCAGTGGATTAGATTTGACCTTCGGTGATATTATATAATTCTGACTTGCCCTGGTTTTCTTAATTTTCAGCTTATCTTTTCAGATGCCCCCTTCCCTACCAATGTCAAACCATTAAACCTTGATCCTTGCAAATGTCAGTAGTAACGCTGTGAATGCATTCAGCTGTCTAAAGTCTATGGGAACAGGTACAAAACATGAACTGGTACGTGTCAGGATCAGCGTTTATAAGGAAAAGAGTTAAAGTTCTGAGTTTGGGTTCAATGGAAGGGAAGTACAAGGAAAAGAAAGACTTGCTTTAAAGGTGGGTAGAATTGGTGGAGTGTCTTAAGGTGTGATAGAAATTCTTACTGGAGCAAAAATATTTCCTCCATTAAAGTGCCTAAAATTTTCACAATTTGATTTGCTTCATGGTCTTTATGACTTATGAGTTCATCACTGATTTGCTTCATAACTCAGATAAAGCCACAATTATTTTGGATGCATTGGCATCATACTTTGTTTCCCACCATTGACACTTGCAAGAGAGTGTGGTTTTAAGAGAATGAACCTGAAAATACGTTTTGAATGAAGGACTAGTGAGACAGGGGATCCCTGACACAGCAGGAGAGCATGGCTCGCAGGCTCTAGGCCTGGAGATTGGGCCCTGGAGACTGGGAGCGAGTGTTGGGGAAGAGGGGTAGTGACCCAAACTGGAAGGGTCCTAAAGGCAGATTCTGTAGATTCCCACCTTCATGCCCTGAAGAGAGTGCAAATAGTTGATTCTTGTTACTTTTCTTCTACTCTTTCTGATTTTGACTCTATTCTAAACTACAAAATCAAAATAATACAAGTTAGTTAAGGGCCTGTAACAAAGCTTCTATTCTATGTTTCATAAGTTCTCAGTAGATAATTAGCTAGTAAATTAGATGTGATTAAAGGGTTAATTTGGACTCAGCCATTCAAAGGGATGTTGATTAGACCTCCAGGGCTGATCTTCTGAAAGCTGTGTGTAGATCTTTTCTTTGTGACTTTTGTGAGATGTGCCAACAGTATTCATTTAAACTTAACACTGAATTTAACTCACCAATTTGTATACTAGGGATGGAATCTTTCTGTTGATTACAAAGAGGACTGATTTCCAGTTCAAATTTCTGTTCAAGTTCACCTAAGAAGAAAGTAAAAAAAAAAAAAAAAAAAACAAAACACACAACACATCGGTAATCTAGAATTTATAAAATGAGTATTAATAATTTTAATGACCTCGTTGGAAGAAGTTATTCTGGGAATTACTGTTTCCTGACTTGTTATTAGTAGGGGCCCTTCAGGACTGACTTGCTCTGCCTTTCATTGGTGGTTTCTATAGAAATTTAAAATACTGCAGTGCCAATGACTGTTCGTATGGATCACTGCAAGTAGGTGTGTTCTAGGACTAGAATAAGCTTTTGAACAAGACCTATAAAAACAAGAAAACAACAAATGAGAAATTTCCTCACATGAAATAAAAGTCTGGCTTTAAGTGACAGGTTAAGAAAACAGTTTTATTCTTCGTTCTCCCTCCTCCACTAAAGTGCCTAAAATGTCCACAGTTTGATTTGCTTCAAATCAAACCTAGTTTTGTTTCACCTAAGAACAACCAGGAACAGGAAGCAGGTAGGAAATGAGGTAGAAGGGCTGGAAAGATCTCATCTGAGGGGCATCTCAGTCTGTAACCACAAAATTAATCAGACTCTTCCATTCTGATTTTTTAGAATTTTACCTAATGAAACTGAAGGTGAAAAAAACTATAAAGGTCAGAATGGTATTTCTTTTTTCTTTTTGTGACAGGGTCTTACTCTGTCACCCAGGCTTGATTGCAGTGGCATGATCTCTGCTCACTGCAGCCTGCAACTCCTGGGCTCAAGCAATCCTGCGTTAGCCTCTCGAGTAGCTTGGACAACAGGCATGAGCCACCACACCAGGCTAATATATATTTTTTAATTTTTAGCAGAGATGAGGTCTTGCCATGTTGTCCAGACTAGTCTTAATCTCCTGAGCTCAAGTGATCCTCCTGCCTCGGTCTTCCAAACTGTTGGGATTACAGCTGTGAGCCCCTGCACCTGGCTCGAAATGTTTCTTTTTAATGCCTCTGTCAGCTATCAGGCTGGTACAAATGTAATTGTATTTTTTGCCGTTATTTTCCATGGCAAAACCTGCAATTACATTTGCACCAAATTAATAAAAGATCAAAGTAGAAATGCATTGTACAAAACTTTATTAAACTATTTCATCAGTCCTTCCTGAATGTAAAAATTGTAATTCTTGTGTTGGAAAAAAATAATCTGACTAATCAGTGGAAGAGTTGATCCTCAGAAACATTAGCTAAGGTTCACAGTTGTGAATCTACTCTGCTAAAGTAGAAGAGAGAAAAACACATTTATATAGTGATTACTGTGTGCCAGGCACTGTTCTCAGCATTTTTCATATGTTAATAGAAAAAATTTGTCAGTTTTTTAAATAAGAGGTAGGCTGTCACTCTGTCACCCAAGCTGGAGTACAATGGTGCCATCATAGCTCACTGTACCCTTCAACAGTTGAGCTCTAGAGATCCTCCCGCTTAAGCCTTCTGAGTAGCTGGGACTACAGGCATGCACCACCACTCCTGGCTAATGTTTTGTTTTTGTTTTTAATAGAGATAGTATCTCTCTATGTTGCCTAGGCTGGTCTCAAACTCCTGGCTTCCAGTGATCTTCCTGCCTCAGCCTCCCAAAGCATTGAGATTACAGGTGTGAGCCCCCATACCCAAGCATATGTTAATTAATTTAATCCAAATAACAACCTTATTAGAATCCCCATTTAGCAGATGAAGAAACTGAGACGAGGGAAGGCTAAGTATATTGACCCAGTATGTTACTAGTAGCTTTCACCACCAGTAAAGAGGGGAGCCTGGATTCCAGCATAGGAAGTCTAGCTTCAAAGTGTCTGTACTTAACCATTGAGCTGGAATCGTACAGAGGCCACAGTTCTGTCATTTTAAGACTGTAGTTCACTTCCTGGGGGCTGTTGTCCCTGGTAATCCTCAATGCTGAAGTGAGGAAACCATTCGGGCTTAACCTGAGTGGTTCAGGTTGGCCTGGCCACCCTAACTCTTCAACTCCAGACGATCATAGCCTTCTGAGGGCAGGACAGGATACCATTTAATATTAAGACAAACCCACCTAAAGCCAGTTCCATGCCTCACATCCGAACTTCTGTTATTAGTGATCTTTCAGTCAAGTGTGACACTTTGGAGGAGTCTCTTTGACACCTCCCTTCCCTGCACCTTCCATCCCACCTCAGCCTGGCTGGGGACCCTGCAACCTCCCTGCTCCTTTCTTCCTCTTCAATCTGTTTTCACATCCTGTTTCTCTCTCTCTCAGGAGACCTTATTTGCCTTCTTTCACTCTACTTTATCCTGGTCTGGTGTGTTGATCATTCATTCTTAGTTGCCGCTTCTTAGCTAGTCTCCTTCCTCCAAATCTTCTATTTCAACGATGTATGCTGCCTAAATGCACTTTCTGAGATGACTCCCATTGTTGTGTTCTCTATTGTAGCCTGGTGTCCAGAAGCCATCACAATCCTCTCGTTCTTATCCTCGACGAGACTGAGCTGGTCTATAAGGCAGGGTACATCCCTGCCTCGTGATTTCCATTCCATTCTATCTAGACCAGCGCTATCCAACAGGACTTTGTGCAATGACGGAGATCTCCTCTACACTGCTCACTGTGGCAGCCCCTTGAAATATGATCAATAAGACTGAGGAACTCTTTTTTATTTATTAAATTTTAATTTAAATTGAACCAGTCACAAGTACCTTGTTACCGTACTGGAAAGTGTAGAACAATGCACATCACTTAATACTGAGCTCAGATCCTACCTTTCAAGGCACTGGATCTTCTCCTGTGACCTCTATCATTAGAGGTCTTCCAATGAGATCATTTATTCATTTACTCATTTAACATGCTTCTATGTTTCAGACACTTTGTTAGCCAACGTAGAGAATAAAAAGGAATTTTGCATAGTTGTTTTCCTCTAGAAACTATACTAAGTAGTACTTTGAGAGTACAAAGCATAGACTAACTATAGTTCTTTGTATTATTCATAATATCTCCAGTAGGGCTTTGTACATAGGAAAATCACGGTGTTGTTGAGGATTAGACAAGGCTGAAAGCGGATGTTCAAAAAAAGCTTCTGGGAAGCTAGGTTGGTTGAGATGATAGCAATCATTAGTCACGAGAGGACAGAAAGTCTACTTTAAGTTTTTTTTCGGGGAGAGGAGGGAGGTATATGGTATTTGGAATCCTAATCTCTGTTCTGAGAATATAAGTTTTTCTAACTCACAGGATCTTGTTTTCTTTTCCCCCTGTGTCCTCAACCTTGATTTTAAGGATTTTCCTTTGCTTAACATCATGAATCACATTAAAGATACTTTGTCCAGGACTGTTAGTAGTCTGTGGAAGCCTGCCTGTCAGGAGCAGGATGGAATGAGCTGGGATTTGAGTCCAAATCTTAAGCTGAAAGATTTATCAAAATGACACAGTCAACCTTATAGCATTAAAAATAATTCAGTAGGGAGGACAGGCAGTTTGGATTATCAGGGAGTCTAATCTTCTCTTAAAATAAGCAGAACTTCTGCTAGACCATAAGGCTATTAAATAAAAAGGACCAGATCTACATTTTCTATTCTTCCTCTGCCAGGAAACCTGCCAGAGGAAAGTGCATGGAAGCCTGCCTTTAGTGATCAGTGTTACAGATGTTCTAGGTTTTTCCATGTTATAATGTGTGCTTATATTACTAGGACAATAACCACTTTTGAGAAAAGAGATTTTTTTTTTTTTTTTTTTTTTTTGAGATGGAGTCTTACTCTGTCACTCAGGCTGGAGTGCAGTGGCAGGATCTCAGCTCACTGCAACATTTGTCTCCTGGGTTCAAGCAATTCTCCTGCCTCAGCCTCCTGAGGAGCTGGGACAAAAGGCATGCACCATCATGCCTAGCTGATTTTTGTATTTTTAGTAGAGATGGGGTTTCGCCATGTTGGTCAGGCTGGTCTCAAACTCCTGCCTCGACTTCCCAAAGTCCTGGGATTACAGGCGTGAGCCACTGTGCCCGGCCCAAGTAAAGAGATCTTATAGGTTACATTTCTTGGTTGATACCATTTACTGTACCTAGCTGACAACTTTGATTTAATGACCCTATGGGTCTTACTGTCTACCTAAGTGACATGGTCCTGCCCAAGGTGCTCAGAATCCATATAAGGTGTGAGACGAGAGAATAAAAGGTTTACACTGCAGTTGATGCTGACTTGTGCACTTTAATAATGCTGGATGTGATTAAGTCAAAACCAAGTGGGCTAGAGTAGACTTTTTCTTTATCTCATTGTTTGATTTGTGGGGATGGAGATCTTAGCCCCTCTCTCACTGTGCTGTTTCAATATTTAACACATCAAACAGTAAGGAAAGTATTGATGATATCTAATCTAAAACCCCCTAGCTCCAATTTAGTCATATTTCCTTTTGTTTTGGCCTCCTTGGAGATTTTATTTAGGGGCAACTAGAGCTGATATTTTGATTTCTAACCAGTTATACTCAATTCAAGTGAAATTATATACAGAGTTGTAGGAGTTACATGAGCACTTTTATTCTGAGAGAAAGATAGGTGAGCAGAGCCTTCTGGCTCCACAGGAGCTCAATCAATTCTTCTTCTGTCTTTGGGGCCATCACGATGTCATTGACGCATCTTTCAATGGTGCCTTCTCCAAAAGGCTCACTGTTGCTATTTGACCTCCCCACAGAGCTGGTATGTGGGACACTTCGAGCTTTATTTGTTCTCGGCCTCTCAAACCTGATTCTGTCACTAGCATGAGGGCACTGCTGATGCCTGAGCAAACATCCTGCACATTGAAACCAAGCCTGAAGAAACAAGGCTGCATTTAAAGGTTGATACCCCACCCAACAGTAAGATCCTGCTTGCTAATTCATTGCTGTATTTCTGAATGTGGTTAATCTTTTAAAAATTATACCCTAAGTCAGGGCCATTTGTCTTTTCACAGCAAAATTCTTCTACTTCACTGTTGAACCTGTATTTGAAAGGAAGAACTCAATTTCTGGTCAGCTGTGTCCAATTTCATTATTAACTTTTGTTTAAGAAAACAAGGAGAAGGAATACAAAAGCAGTCTAAGTCCTTCTGTCAGTGGAAAACATTGACCTCAAATGACATTTAGCCTTTAGGCTGCACTCAGCTCATTAAAATGAAGGTCAAAGTCAAAATCGAACTATCCCACACATTCTTATATCCACAGAGGAGAGCCACTTATAATCAATGTTCCACTTTTGCTCATTTTTATTTTGCCTCCTTACTACCTGTTTCTGTAGTAAGTCAATACATCAATGCTGTACTTTTTCCAAACAAGTGTTGGATGAGTTGCAAGAGACTTAAAAAGAAAGGTCAGGATAATAAGAGTTGATGAGAGAACAAATGTCATGATAGATGAGCCATTTCCTGTTTTATTAGGATAAATGCCTAAAAGAAGATGGGGCGGCGAAATCTCAGCTGCTGGACCACTACTCACCTTGCCTGTAGAACTCTTCACAGACCCTTTCACTCCACTGCTTGCTCATCTCCCAGATTCTACAAGGATTACAAATGTCAGCACACTTCAAGGCGATCTGAAAAATGACAGGGTAGGGAGAGATTGTCAGAGGAAGCTTTTTCAGTTGCAAAAGCACCCCAAGCAAAAGAGGCTGTCAAGTCGTCAGTCTGCTCACGGTACCAGGCCCCTATTTACAGAGTACCTCCCTGACATGCCTCTTCAGGAAACCACTTATTCACCACTACACAAAGTCTGCATTGAGAATGCTGGCTTTACAGCAGTGAGGAGGAGAGACGAGCCACAGTCCAAGGACGTGGAGCTAGCTGGAGGAGAATTGGGTGGGCAGGCCAAGGAAAGCCATGGCCTGATTTCTTCTTAGCCCCAACTCCTGCAGGCAGGGAGGTTGCAGGGTCCCTGGCCAGGCTCAAGTGAGGTCATGTGAACCTCACTCTCACAGTAGCCACACTGAGGAACTCCATACATCACTTAAATTATGCATGTTGGCATTTATATCTGCCGGTGTCAACTCAGACCACCAGTCAGGCAATGAAGTTGTATCAAACCTAGGAATGCTTTGTTGGCACAGTTAAATTTGGGCCTTCTTGGCTTGCCTAACACTGGTCTGGATCTGGGATGCAGCTTTTTGTCAGTAATGATGACCCTAGGAGAGTTACCTTGAATTCCCAGAGAAGTAGATTCTCCCTTTTAACCACCAACTGCTACCAAGAGACCAGCAATGCCCATTGGTTTGACCCAATTCCTTGGGATCATAGAACTGATAGCAATGTTGGGGTCCGGAAGAGCCTTGGATCGTATTAACCTGCAAATCTGGTTGTTTATATTTATTTCCTGGTTAGTGGGGGTACCAGTACAGGTTGAAGTAGGTAAGTATCAGAGAAGCCTTCTCCAGTTTCTGCCTTAAGGGATGCATTTGAGTTAGCAAGCCTTCCTTCTGAAATGCACGTGTTTAAAGTCAAATCTTTCAGCTACTCACAACTTGGCTTTAGTCACTCAGATCAGACACCTGGTTAATCCTTGTGGCATTCAGAGACTAGAAGCCTAGTTTGGAAAGAAATAAGGAGGAGTCAGTTCTACAGCTGGGAGTAAGGTATTTCCTGGCAAGGATGGAGCACTTTGGACAGCTACAGAGGGTAGCAGGAGAGCCTGGAACAAAGACTGCACGATTCAATCTCCAAGTGCTGTTCTGTCTCCTCGATCTAGATGAGTCTGGGGTCCATTCGTTATGTCTTTTGCACCAAAAGAAAAGGAGGAAGAAGAGAAAATGGGAGATCAAGAAAGAAGGTTCTGGTCTGGATGCCAGGTCACATTTTTACTGGTGACGTCCACTCTACCCTGATGTAATTTGTCATGTCACAAATGGCTTCTTGCCGTAAAACAGAAAGGAATGGACTTGATTCAATTCAATTCAACTTTTATTTTTTGCTGCCTAAAAATGGTAAGATCAGATAAACATGTTTGAGACTCAGATGAAAATAGAAGTTTAGGTAGTAAAAGGAAATAAAGCAGGTTAAATGGGTTTAAGGTAAAGGAAGGCCACTTGTTTTTCAATTTTTGTATGCACTATAGTTAATATAATAAATGTTTGTATTTCAGAAACAGACTTTTAAAATTGCGTATCACAGTAGTTGATTTTATACCAAGACACAAAATGTATTAGAACTTTACTGCATGCAGTCATCCAGCAGGATTACTCTGTGATAAATCAGTTACCAAACAAGAAAAATGAGGTATTATCATCTTGTTGACACAAGACCCAGATTTTGCTTGGTTGGGACCCACTTATAATTTTCATGCATCTCAAAGCCTTTACTAAAATAGGTCATTGATCTCATACCATGGGAGATAATTCCTTCTCAAACATGCTAATATTGATCATGGCCCTGAGTGGATCGTTGTTGTTTTTTGTATTTTTAGAGACAGGATCTCACTCTGTCACCCAGGCTGGAGTGCAGTGGTGCAATCATAGCTCATTGCAGCCTTGAACTCATGGACTTAAGTGATCCTCCTGCCTCAGCCTCCCAAGTAGCTAGGACTACAGATATGAGCTACCACGCCCAGCCCAGCTGAGTGTTTTTACTCAACAAGAAGAATGGCTTTTACTGTTGTTTACCTGAAGCATAAAGTGCCTGTCCTGTGCATCCTCCAGTCTTAAGTCTTTATTGTGGAGGTGAGCTTTCAATCTGGTCAAAAATTCATTCTGCCTGTTGATGTCTGTTGCCAAGATCAAGGAGCCCAGCTGCTGTTCAATATCCTGTCTGCATCCACAAGAATGAAAGAGAAAAACACACAAAGCAAATCCCTTTGATGAGGGTGATTGATTTTCTCATCATCAGGTGGCTTGTAATCTCATTTCTGCCTTTGATTCTGTTTATTACACAATGTGCCAGTCCTTCACCGCCTAAGAGCAAGTCTCTCACCCACCAGTTCCGTCCTTGGACAGGAGGCATGCCAAGGACGGTGTAAAGTGATTGAAACCTTGGAAAACAACGTTGTGGTAGTGTGGACATTCCTATGGGTGAAAAAACTGAAAGGCAAATAGAAATGCCTGCTTTAGGGAGGACACAAAAGACTTGCAGAATCATGAGATTTGTGCTGTGTTTTTAGAGTTCAAACTAATTCAAACATAAAGATTTGCAGGGAGAGAGAAAAGGGCATAACAGTAGTAATAACAGTGAAGAGAATAATAGTAAATGGTACCATGGGATGGAAAGATCCATCAGTGGAACACAAATATGTAGGCCAGAAAGAGATTCTGGAACTTCAAAAACAAAAACTGAGACATTGTTATAAGCCAGTGGGCAAGAGATATGTTAGTCAACAGATGGTATAGAGAAAATGGAATATCAGATAAAGCAAGTTAGAGCTTACCTCACATATAAAAAGTAATAAAGGAATGATCCATAAATATTTGTAAAATTTACCTTTAAAAACAAAATATAATTAAGTAGAATGCATAGGAATACATATATAGTTTAATGAATAAATTGAAAATGAAAACCTTGTAATCACCACTCAGGTCAAGAACATTGCCTGCCAGTACCCCAGAAGGCCACATTGCCTGTCTCATCACAGCCCCTTTCCTTTCAAGCCCAGAAGTAACCACTTTCTTGCTCTTTGTCTTAATATTTTTCTTGCTGCTTATGATTTTACCACCTGTGAATGCATCTCTAAACCACACAATTGAATTTTAACTGCTTTGGGACTTTAAGTTATATGGTATGTATTAGTGACTGACTTCTGTAGCTACAAATCATGTTTTTGAAATTCCTTCATGTTGACGTGTAGGCTGTGGTTTATCCTCTTTGTGTGGTTTATCCTCTTTCATTATTATAGTGTACGCCGTTGTATAAAATTCCATTGATCCTTCCCATTCTCTGTTCTACTTATCATGGTCACTTGAGTTGTTTCTTAGTGTTTGGCTACTATGAAAAGAGCCACAGTAAATATTCTTATATACCTCTAGTTATGCATATGCAGAAGTCTCCCTAGAGTCTAGGTCCAGGAATGCAATAATTGGAGACAGGGTATATTTATCTTCAGTTTACTAGATAGTGCCAATTATTTCCAAAATGATGGTGTAAATTTGAGCTCTTCTCAACAGTAGCAGATGAGATTGTCATTGTTCTACATTCTTACCTTTTGCATTTCTTGCCAGTTTGGTGGGGCATGTCATGCAACCCACTGTAGTTTTAATATGAATTTTCTTGTTTCCTAATGAGCCTGGACACATTTTCATGTGTTTATTGGCCATGTGTACTACTTCTTTCGTGAAGTTTCTACTCTAGTTTTTATCTATTCTATTGAGTTGTCTTCTTTTTCTTATTGATTCTGAAGTTCTTTACATATTTTAAACACTGGTCCTTTGTCAGCTATGAGTTGCAAATATTGTGTCTGTGGTTTGTCTTTTTGCTGTCTTTATGATATCTATTGATGAAAGGAAGTCTTAATTTTTATAACTTTTATTTTTAAATTTATAAATAGAGATGGGGTTTCACTATGTTCACCAGGCTGGTCTCGAACTCCTGGCCTCAAGTGATCCTCCCTTGTTGACATCCCAAAGTGTTAGGATTGCAGGCATGAACCATCATGCCACCAAGAAGTCTTATTCTTTAATGTAGCCTAATCTATAAATCTTCTTATTTATGGCTAGTTTTTTCTCCTCTTTAATAATTTTTTCCCAACTCTGATGAAAAATTTCCCTACATTATATTCTAAAAGCTTTGTAGTTTCACCACTAATGTTTTTGTTTTTAAGCCATACATACATCTTTAATCCAGTTCAGAACATGAAAAATTATATAAAACAGAAAATTCACAAAAGAAATGTAAAATATCTCAAAAATAAAGTGATATTAAATATTCTTGGTTTTAATTTACTTTCTGCTATGCTACTATATGATATTATTTCTCCCATTTTTGTTGGTGAGGATTAAAAGTAACTGCTAATTAATTTGCTGAATTATTGAAAGACTGTAATACCCAATGCTGTCAATGATATGAGAAAAAAATGGTTCCCCTCATTCTCTGTTAGGGAATATAAACTAGTACAATGTTTCTGGAGGGTAATTTAGGAATCAGTGGAAAAACCATTTGGTGAACATAAATAATTTGACCAATAGTTCATCTATAAATTTACATTAACATGTTAGTAAAGATATATGTTACAAGGATGCTTATTCTGTTATTTACAATAATGAAACATTCCACAGGGAAAAAAAATCACAAAAATTTATAATGAGATTAGTTAAATAAGCAGTTAAATTGTACACTCATACTGTACAATTAAGTATGATGTACAGCTATAGTAATTGACATTGAACAATGTCATGTTTTATTGTTAAAATGGAATGCAAAGCATGTAAAGCATCTCTATGGTCAGAGAAAATGCAAAGATCTGTAAGGGGATTAGGATTGATTTTTATTTTCTTATTCTCAAAATCATATGACTTCTTTGAAAATATGAATACTTACTAAATTTATAATTGGAAAACAAAATGAGGTGAAATGCTTCATGAACCAAATTAAAAGGCAAACGAAAAACTTCAGGTAATATTTACAACATATAACACATGGTTACTGTCGTTAACATACAAAGAATTCTAAAATAACACTAATAAAAAAAATAGGAAGAGACCAAATATAAAAGTGTGTTTTCTAAAGAAATAGCAATGATCAGTAAAGAGATGAAAAATTTCAATCTTGGTTGTAAGTAATTGATGCATACTAATTTAATGAAAACTACTTTCTCTATATATACATATGTATTTGTATATATATTCATATATTAATATACATACATATTCATAAACATGTCAAATTTGCAAATATTTTTAAAAGATAAAGCTTAATTTTGGTGATGGTACATTGGTACATTTTCTTATTAATCCATCAGTGGGAATACAGATAGATACAGTCTTTTGAAAGCACAATGAGATAATATACAAGAAGAAACTTAAACATTTAGACCTTTCTGACCAATAATTTTTATCTACAAATATTTCCGGAGAAAACAGTATCAAAGCTTGGGATACTGGAAACCACTTACATTCCAAATGAAAGGCAGTAGTTGTGTACAATAATGTCATTTGGCACAATAATGCCATATGGCTGATAAAATAATTTTAAGCAACAGGTTTAATGACTTGAAAAAAAGTCTTTATAGTAAATAAAAATTTCAGGACATAAACTATAAAATAAGTTTCCCAGATAACCATATTTTGTTAAAATATGTTTGTATTGAAAAAAGACTAAAAGAAAATAACTAGGCAGGTTATGTGAACTATCCTTGGATGGCAGAGTTACTAGTAATTTCAATTTTCTCTTTTATATCAAGCCGAATCATATGAAAGTGCTAAAATCTGCTGTTTCTGGCCTTTAAAAAGAAGAATTTTACAGAGTTCAAACTAACACTTTCCTGAATTTCCTTTACTTTCTATAATTAACCTGCCCTACTTTTGAAATCAGAAAAATGACATGAAAGCATTTACCTGAGGTAGAAAAATAATGATTATGATAATGGGTTTTGTTATAAAGTCTTTTCACATATATTATTGTATAACAATTATTCTTCTGGCAAAAGCGGTTTATAACACTGTGTTCCACAAAGACACATAAAAATATATTTTTCGTTGGAATCCTTAGACATGAAATGAGTATCTTAGGAAACAAATGCTAATTGAGTCACAAATAGGAAGAACGCAGGTATGGACTGGGAGAAGCCTGGTCACCCGAGTCCTTCTTTCCCTTTTCCCTTGCATTTTCTTCTTTCCTGTTCTCACTATTCTTCCTTCCCTCCTCTTCCTCCTCTTTATCTGTCTCTACCCCTTACCTCCTCTCTCTTCTCACTTGATTTCTTGCTCTAGTTTTTAGTTCTTACTGCATTTGATTCTTTCAGTCTTTACAATCTATTATTCTAGTAAAGGGTTATAAGTTTTTGTTCCATGCACAAGAACTGGTTTTACTTAGTTCCAGGGAGTAAAAATTGATCAGAGCTGAATTCTTCCTGTAAATTTCACATCCCTCTGGGTGCCAGGAAACAGCATATCAAATCAGAGGGCCAGGAACCAACCCATAACCCAGAGTGTGGTGCTTGTTCAGTTGGGAGACACCACTTGGTCCTTGACCTCAAGTTACGTGCCTGTCTTGAAGAAGGGTACAGCAATCTATACCTCTTTTCACCTAGGTTTCTTGGGTTAAGGGCACTTGTTCATTAAACAGACCAGAATGAGTGGTGGCCTTAGTATTAGCTAATTTGGGGACATGAGGAAAATGAAGCAATAGCCTCCGATTTAGTAGGACTCAACCTACATACCATGGCTATCAAATAGTGAACCAGAAAACGAGTGTCTCCCCTTACGTTTAAAGTACAAGAGACATAAAGTAAATTAATTGGTAAAAAAACTGCTGGGGCCATTTCAATCACTTAGCAAAAGACTTTTTAGAAAAGAATTTCTGACTTCTATTTTTGCTAAGACTGGCAATTAGAAAACATACTTTTTTTGGTACTAATTTTAAATCTAGCTTGAGAATGTCTGGGTTCCTTCTTGATAAATAATTATTATTTGGATCTACATAGGAGGGCAATTCTGCTAATCTAAAGGATGGGAATTTGGCAAAGCTGAGCACTGATGCTGAAGTGTGTGAAAACTGAGAGCTGTTTATTATCCCTTTTCCTGACTGTAGGTCATTGACTGTGCAAGGCCCTTTCAAAGTACACAGAGAGATTTTGGTTTCTGGGTTGCTGTAACAGACACCAAATCTCCTCTGATAGACAGCTCAGTGCAAGCAGGAAGCACAGCCGGCTGGCTCTCTGCCATTCACACAAGGGGTCCCAAGCCTGCCCTAGAGAAAGTGGCTTATCATTACTGCGTGCACATCAGTACGTTTCATCTCGGCAGCACTTACGTCATTTCCTTTGGCAAGTGAGCAAGAAGCCTCGATTCTCGAAGCATGCCAATTGTAGAACGCCAGTGGTGATTCTCCAGCACAGACATGTTCTAGAAAGAAAGAAAGGAAATGAGAGCTATGAACGAGAGGGAAGCCAGATACTGATCTTTCATGCTGAACATAGCTCCATGGACGCCAGCATTTTCCCTCCAGTCAGTTTGTACCAGATGAGACAGAGGCAGACCCGAAAAAAGAGAACAACAACAACAACAACAACAACAACAAAACAAACCACCAAAACCCAAGATATAACCACCGTGAAGTCTAGTCTCAAGGCTTTGATGATGATGAGAACAGCAGGGCCGTGCTGACCCTCTGCTTCAGGGGGTCATTCACTCCTGCCTCTTCCCCTCTTTCAATAGCTTAGTCAGGCCACACTAAATGTAGGAAAGAAAGTGAAGCAGTGAAATACGTAGTAATGGATACCGTGGCACTACAGTCATAGTAGAGTCCAAGATTATACTAGCAAACTGGACAGAGGCAAGCCCCACAGCCTCTGGTCTAATCTGCACTGATCATTTCTCAACACTGATAAGAACCTCCTGACTCCAAACCTCCAGGGTAGCTGGTGACACATTCAGACTCCTGAGTTGCAGTCATTATGGTTCTGATTTGATAGGCTTGTGGTGATTAATTCATAGGTACACTAAGGTTTGAGAACGATTATCTTGCAGGTGCCTCTGCCGGTAATTTTCGTGACCAGCATCTTGGCATTTAGCTGATTAAATCTATGGTTTGGAATCTACAATTGCTTCCTTGCTCAATTATCTTAACATTTCTCCCCTTGAGAGAACCTGCGTTATATTCAATCTCTCCCTTGACGTTACTGTTATTTTAAATAGGCTTTTTTATCTGAACATTTAACCATTTAAATAATGACTATTTCTTATGCTCCATTGCGTTTTGCTCTAATTAGCAAGCATTATCTCCTTATCACTGACTTCATAGTACAGAAGAGAACTCCTCTTGACCCCAGGCAATATTTTATTTGTTTATTTATTCACTCTCCATGTTGTTTCAAGAGTGGTTATAATCTTACAAAACATATAAGAGGATGGTTGCTATGGTTTCAATGTCCCCTCCAAAACACATGTTGAAACTTAATCCACAATGTGACAGTATTGAGAGGTGGGGCTTTTAAGAGGTGATTGAATTGCGGAGTAATATTCATGGATTGATGGATTAGTGGGTTATCATGGAAGATAAACTGGTAGCTTTATAAGAGAGGAAGAGAGACCTGAGCTAACACTTTAGCATGCTCAGCCCCCTCTCTATGTGATGCCCTGAGCTGCCTCAGGACTGCAGTCTCCACTAGCAACAAGGCTCTCACCAGATGCAGCCCCCTCTACCTTGATCTCAGCCTCCATAACTGTAAGAAATAAGTTTTGCTTCCTTGTAAATTACACAGTTTCAGGTATTCGGTTATAAGCAACAAAAAATGGACTAAGATAATAACATTCAATAAAAAGTGAGAGACACTGTATAATTTCACATACATGAGGTACCTAGAGTAGTCACAGTCTTAGAGGCAGAAAGTAGAATGGTGGTTGCCAGGGACTGGGGGAAGGAGGAACAGGGAATTAGTGTTTAATGAGCACAGGGTTTAGTTTTGCAAGATGAAAAGACTTCTAGAGATGGGTGGTGGTTGTGATTTCACATTATAAATGTACTTAATACCACTGAATTGTACACTTCAAAATGGTTAAGATGGTAAAATTTATATTACATGTATTTGACCACAATTAGAAAGTAAGGGAAAAGAAGCAAGGAAAATAATATGATGATTAAATGGAGTCAGGAGTGAGGCTAAAAATCATCCCATCATTATGGCCCTACTGTATGTATCTGAAGCACCCATATAATGTTTAACTTCTTTAGCAAATGAAGAAAGAGAATCTCTGTTAGTGACACAATCAAGGCTCCAGTAGGAAAACACGTCAGGAAAGCTGCAACTATTCCTGATTCTAAAACCACACATTGATTTATCTCCAAGACTTTGTTATGAGATAAGTTTCATGAGAATGAGTCTCATACTCATCTTCTGCTGAGGCTGTCCTATTGCTATTCATTTCACTAATTGCCAAGGAGTCATTATTCCTTATTCACCACTTGACCCTGTTTGAAGTACTAATGAAATTTTGTTACTTTTGTCAACTGGTCTATTATTTCCTTTTGGGCATGAGCCACACACAACAAAAGAGAAGGCTGATTGGAAATCACATGCCAGACTAATTTGTTTTGATTGTAAAGATTTAGGAGAGAAAAGAGTGATAGATTAGTGTGATGTAACAGATGTTCAACCCTGAGATGACATTTAATTCAGTTGCTCATGAGTTCACTTGCAAGACTAATTCAAGTAGATGTGGACATGTGTGCCCTCCCATGAGTTTTTCAAGGGCCAGAAAGCTGTAACGAGACCTGATGACAAATGACACCATATCCCCATGTAGTGCAACAAAAATGTCTAGAAGATGGCCTTAAGCATCGTGATGTATGCCAGCTTGACTTAACATCTTCATTAATAATCTTCCTGTAGACAGAATAAAATGATACTTGGGAAATTTGCTGGTGAAACCATATTTGGAGATGAGCACCAGGGAAATGCAAGAAAATTGGGTTAGCTTGGAAGCTGGTACAGATTAAAAGACAATAGAGTAGATGATTGCAAACACAGCCTTTGTGGAAGAATCATTATGCATAAAAGCGTGTTTTGGCCAGAACTGCAGGGGAAATAGGGGTTGACTGTTTTAATTAGATGTTAGTTTCTCACCGCACATTGGAATTCTTGCATTTACCTCTGAATCTGGTTCTACTGCTAAAAATCTTGTGGTTTGAATATGTTATGATTGAGTAGATTTAGGTTGTCTTGGGGGAGAAGTCATTGTTTACTCTCAACCCTCATGTCCAACCAGTGTCTGAATCCTCTCGGTTTTCCTACGTAGCGTCACTTGAATCCAATCATTCCTTTCATTGAAGCCACCCTATTTCCAAGTTTTACCAAACTTCCTCACTGTCCTTTTTTCAAGCCATTCTCCTTACAGCTGTCAGAAGTGACCTATTTGTTTGACAAAAATTTTCTACCTTCTCTCTAATTACTGGTTGAAACAAAAATATTTATCAATCACCCACTAATATGCTAGGTGCTGTGGTGTGCACTGGGGACCCAAGGATAAATAAGACAAAATCCCTGCTCTCAAGGAGCTCGTTGGCCTTCTTGGTGGAGAGTATGATCATGCTCTCCACCTCCCCCAGCTCTCTGTTCCAAACCCCACAGTGGATCCGCCGCCCCCTGTAAGACAAATTAAGTTGAATTCCTTATTTTGGTATTCAGTGCTCTATGAAATTGTCTCAACTATCATTTTTTTCCTATATGTTTGAGATAACTCAATACCTTTACCTCTCCTTTCAACAAAGCTCTTATAGTCCAAATAAATGATATGTTAGTAAGACTATAACTTACTAATGTAAATATTAAATTATTAACATATGATGGGGTCCTTTGCTTTTGTCACTCTGATGCCTTCTAAGACAGTTTATCATTCACAAACACCTCATTCTCTATGTTCACCTATCAAACCAGCATTTGTCTTTCAAAGTTCTCTTCAAATACTCCATCCACAAGGGCATCTGCAGTCATTCCAGGCAGAGGCAAATGTGCTCTCTTCTGAGTCTTATACTCCTTTTGATTTTTTTCTGTGGCATTCTGCAAGTCCTGGGTCCTGTTAAACTCAGTCCTATTGATGTGTATTAGAGTTCTTTATGTACTTCCTTTCTATTACTACGTTATAAGCTAGGTATGAGTAGGCAGCCTACCTTGTTCCTGTTGTACCCACTCGAATCTATGCCTCACACAGTTTCTATAGATTTGCTAAGTAAGAGAACAAATAACTTGATTTAATTCAACAAATATATTGAACACTTACTATGTTCCAGACACTGTGATACATGTTTTGAATACATCAGTGAACAAAACAGACAAGGAACTAGTGGTGGTAGAGATGGTGTATTAGTCCATTTTCACACTGCTGATAAAGACTACTTGAGACTGGGCAATTAACAAAGGAAAGAGGTTTCATGGACTTACAGTTTCACATGGCTGGGGAAACCTCACAATCATGGTGGAAGGCAAGGAGGAGGAGCAAGTCACATCTTACATGGATGGCAACAGGCGAAGAGAGAGAACGAGCTTGTGCAGGAAAACTCCCCCTTATGAAATCATCAGATTTTGTGAGACTTATTCACTATCACAAGAATAGCATGGGAAAGACCTGCTTCCATGATTCAATTACCTCCCACTGGGTCCCTTCCACAACATGGGAATTTCAGATGAGATTTGGGTGGGGACAAAGCCAAACCACATCAGATGGGGAGAGACAGGCAATAAGCAATAAACATAATAAGTGCTTTCATGCTGGAAGGAGCTGGATAGCATGTTAGGAGACAGTAAATGCATGGAGAGAAGAGTAGAATAGTGGGCATCTGAGAGTCCCCACTCTCATATAGTGGGGGGGTTGGTAAGGTAGTCATGGGGAGAGGTGAGATTTGAACGAGAGTTTGAAGGCAGGAGGGAGTTAGTCATTCCTGTGTGGGGCAAGAGCATTCTAGAGAGAACAGCTGGAGCAAAGGCCTCAAGGGAGGAGCAAACAGCTGTGAGGTCAATGCACAGGGAGAGAGGGGAAGTATGGAGACATCAAGTCAGAGAGGTCATGAGACATCAGACCAGGCATCCCTTCTGGCAATGACAAACGTTTTGGTTTTTATGCTGAGAGAAATAAGGAGCTGCTGCAGGGGTTTGGGAGGTGTAAAATTATATGATTCACACTGAAATAAGGCCACATTGGCTGTACGTTGACAATAGACTTTGGTAGGAGTAAGGGAGGAAACAGGTTGAAATGGTTTGTATCTGTGCCCCCAGCCTAATCTTATGTTCAGTTGTTTTCTCCAAAAGTAGAGGTGGGGCCTGGTGGGAGGGGATTGGATTATGAGTGTGGTTTCTCATGAATAATTTAGTACCATCCCCTTGATGCTGTTCTTGGCATAGTGAGTTTTTATGAGATCTGCTTGTTTAAAAGTGTGTAGCACCTTGCCCCGTGCTCTCTCTCTCTCTCCTGCTCTAGCTGTGTGCGGTGCCTACTCTCCCTTTGCCATCTGCCATGACTATAAGTTTCCTAAGGTCCCCCCAGAAGCCAAGCAATGCCAGCATCATGCTTCCTATACATCGTGGAAACCATAAGCCAATTAAACCTCTTTTCTTTATAAATTACCCAGTTGCAAATGTTTCTTTATAGCAATGTGAGAAAGGACTAATACACAGATGGAAGGCTGTTTGGGGCAATAGCACTCATTCAGGTCAGAGGTGATGGAGATGTGAATGGGGGAGGTAACAGCAGAGGTGGTGAGAGCTGGTTGATTTCTGGGTTTGCAGGATGCCTCCAGTGTTTCTGTATGAGCGTAGAAGGATGGAGTACCCATTAACTGTGATGGGAGAGCTGCAGTGGAGCAGGTGTAGAGCTCAGTGTGGGCCATGTGGAGTTTGAGGCCATTCAACACATGGCAGCACAGTGGGAATGTCAGATAACCAGAGCAGTAACAACAACAACAAAAGGAAAACACCACAGTCATGTAAGTGCTGCAGCAATTGGTGGGTTAGAGAAACAACGTTACATAAAGGGAAGGATCAGGCCAAGTCATCATTTTGATGGCCTTAGATTTAAGATTAAGCATCAGGTATGCCAGAGACTCCTGTTTGTTCATCCCATATATCTGATTTCCTTTCTTCCTTACTCACTGAACCTCAGTTTTTAGATGGGCTCATGGCTATTCAGAATAAAGACAGCAATTTCAGCCTCCTTTACAACTAGGTGGGATCATCTGGTGAAGTTCTGATTAATTAAATGTCAGCAGAAGTATTGTGTGGGATTTCCAGGAAGATGGTTTAAAGCAAAGGTGGACTTAGAGAGGCTTCTTTTGCTTTTCCCCATTCTATCTTCTTACTGAAATGCAGCAGGAATGGTTTGACCTCCAGCAGCTACCTTGGGCGATGAGGTCAAGTGCCCTACCCAAGAGATGATTGTAGAACTAAAAGGATCCTGGGTCCCTAATGATTTTGTGGAGCTATTGTGCCTTCCTTGGGCTTCCAACTGCCAAACCTCTTTTGTGAAGGATAGAAATAAACTTCTCTCTTGTTTAAATCACAAATACACCAAGTTCATGTAAAGTTAGTTTGTCTTCTGTGTCATCCTGAAAGAGCTAATGAGAGGGCCTTTTAAATGTCTGGATTTATAATAATGCTTGGTTTGGGCATAGGAAATGACGATAAAGAATTACATAACTCCAACAAGAGTGAGGAGAAATCACCTTAAATAAAGTTGGAAAAACACACACACAAACACACAAACGCAAAATTATCTACTTATTTCTGAGACAAACCATTAATGTGCTTGAAAAGCATTCCTTGGTTCTCCCAACAGAACTGACAGCTCCCTCTTCCAGACTTCCTACACCCACAGGAAACTTCTATCCTAGTGTCTGCAACACCTTGTAACAGCTTTGTTCGCTGGCCTTGCTCCCACATGTCAGTGGTCTGCTCATTCAGTGAATTTTGAAAAAGTATGCTTTCCTCACAGTTTTCAGAGTTGATATCTAAACTTTCAAAAATCATAAATATAGATGGTTACAAAGATGTTACATCCAGTGTATTAGTGAATGTCAGTATTTTAATATAAAATCATTACATCACTTTTTTGGGTATTAAATATATCTAAGGGAGCCTAATAACACTGGCATTTAATGCCCCTTCAGCACTCATTGGAAAAAAAAAACCACATGAATAATTTATTTAATTTATTTAACTTGTTAAGTCAGAAATATTAAATACATTCTTTTCCCTCTAGAGCTTATATTTTCATTCTATTTCTCCATAGATTTTTATTTTAATGTAATATAATTTTATATGTGAAAATCTTTTATTGTCATCCTATCATATTTTTCAGCAATGAAAGTAAGTCTGTAAATTGAAATTTGATAAAATCCTGGGGGCAGTTGTGGGGGTAGGGGAGAGACAGTGGGGGGTGGGGAGGGTGGGGAGGGATAACATGGGAGAAATGCTGGATATAGTATACACCTCAAGTACAAAAAAAAAAAAATCCTAACATCAGGCTCTAAGTTTATAGTGCAATTGTTACCAGTAACTCATTGGCCAAAACATATATTTATTGCAAATTTGGAAAAAATAATTATGTTCAAGAATAATAATTTATTGACCATGTGTCTGTTCATGAGATGGATGGGTAAGTTATTGTACCTCAGTTACAGGAGACTTCCTTTAATATTTTTAATTGCTCCTCATATGTCCCCATCCAAATCTCATCTTGAATTGTAGTTCCCATAATCACCACATGTAATGGGAGGGACCTGATGGGAAGTAATTGAATAATGGGGGCAGTCCCCAATAGTGAGTGAGTTCTCATCAGATCTAATGGCTTCATAAGGGCCTTTTCCCCTTTTGCTTGACACTTCTCCTTCCTGCCACTATGTGAAGAGGGTTGTGTTTGCCTCCCCTTCTGCCATGACAGTAAGTCTCCTGAGGCCTCTCCAGCCCTGTGGAACTGTGAATCAATTAAACTTCTTGCTTTTATAAATTACCCAGCCTCAGATATGTCCTTATAGCAGCACGAGAATGGACTGATATGGTACCAAGAGTAAGGTGCTGCTATAAAGGTACCCGAAAATGTGAAAGTGACTTTGGAACTGGGTAACAGGCAGACGTTGGAAGAGTTTGGAGGGCTCAGAAGAAGATAGGAACATGTGGGGAAGTTTGGAACTTCCTAGAGACTTGTTGAATGGCTTTGCCCAAAATACTAGTAGTGATATGGACAATAAAGTCTAGGTTGAGGTGGTTTCAGATGAAGATGAGGAACTTGTTGGGAACTGGAATAAAAGTGACTCCTGCTATGCTTTAGCAAAGAAACTGGTGGCATTTTGCCCCTGCCTCTAGAGATCTGTGGAACTTTGAACTTGAGAGAGATGATTTAGGGTATCTAGAAGAAGAAATTTCTAAGTGGCAAAACACTCAAAGGGAAGCAGAGCATAAAAGTTTGGAAAATGAGTAGGCTGATGATACAGTAGAAAAGAAAATCCTCTTTTCTGAGAAGGAATTCAAGCCAGCTGTAGAAATTTGCATAAGTAATGAGGAGCTGAATGTTAATCACCAAGACAGTGGAGAAAATGTCGCCAAGGCACGTCAAAGACCTTCATGGCAGCCCATGCCATTGCAGGCCTGGAGGACTGGGAGGGATAAATGGTTTCCTGGGCCAGGGCCCAGGGCCCTCCTGCTCTGTGCAGCCTTGGGACATGGTGCCCTGCACCCCAGCTGCTTTAATTCCAGCCATGGCTAAAAGGGGACAAGGTACAGCTCAGGCCACTGCTTCAGAAGTTGTAAGCCCCAAGCCTTGGTGGCTTCCACATGGTGTTGAGCCTGTGGGTGCACAGAAGTCAAGAACTGAGGTTTGGAAACCTCTGCCTAGATTTCAGAGGATGTGTGGAAATGCCTGTATGCTCAGGCATAAGTTTGCTGTAGAGGCAGAACCCTCATGGAGAACCTTTGCTAGGGCAGTGCAGAAGAGAAATATAGAATTGGAGCCCCCACACAGTCCCCACTGGAGCACTGCCTAGTGGAGCTGTAAGAAGAGGGCCACTGTCTTTCAGACTCCAGAATGGTAGATCCACTTACAGCTTGCACCTGTACACCTGGAAAATCCATAGACAATCAAGGCCACCCTGTGAAAGCAGCTGGGAAGTGGGTTGTACCCTGTAAAGCCATAGGAATGGAGCTGCCCAAGGTGTGGAAGCCCACCTCTTGCATCAGTGTGACCTAGGTGTGAGACATGGAGTCAAAGGAGATCATTTTGGAACTTTAAGGTTCAATGACTGCCCTGTTGGATTTTAGACTTGCATGGGACCTGTGGCCCCTTCTTCTTGGCCAATTTATACCATTTGGAATGGGTACATTTACTTGTGCCCACATTGTATCTAGGAAGTAACTAACTTCCTTTGATTTTATAGCCTCCTAGGTGAAAGGGACTTGCCTTGTCTCAGATGAGACAATGGACTTGGACTTTTGGGTTAATGCTAGAATGAGCTAAGACTTTGGGGAATGTTGAAAAGGCATGATGGTGTTTTGAAATGTGGGGACATGAGATTTGGGAGGGGACAGGGGCAGAATGGTATGGTTTGGCTGTGTTCCTACCCAAGTCTCACCTTGAATTGTAGTTCCCATAATCCCCACGTGATGGGAGGGACCCGGTGAGAAGTAATTGAATCATGGGTATGGTCCCCCATGCTGTTCTCATGATAGTGCATGAGTTCTCATTAGATCTGATGGTTTTATAATGAGTTTTCCCCCTTTACTTGACACTTCTTCTTCTTGCCACGTGAACAAGGATGTGTTTGCTTCCCCTTCTGCTATGATGGTAAGTTTCCTGAGGCCTTCCCAGCCCTGTGGAACTGTGAGTCAATTAAACCTCTTTCCTTTATAAATTACCCAGTCTCAGGTGTGTCATTATAGCAGCCTGAGAATGGACTAATACAGTTCCTTTGGTATTTTTATACTCAGGTCAGTCTGCAGTATGACAGAATGAGTCAGACTTATATCTTTCCTTTGTAAAGTGGAAATAGGGTGACTGTGAAAGATAAGTGGAAAACTGGAACTGGCTTGACTACCCTGCAAGCATATTCCAGGCAGATCAGTTTAAGGACCTGAAAATGGATTCTGTTAACATTATGCATGACTGTGTACTCCTTGGAAGGTCTTCACTTGTCCCCATGGGCACACATACCCTGTATGAAAGCTGTGGAGGTATATGACTGCTATTGAGGGCAGGGAGCATATTGTATTCATCTTTGTGCCACAGTATGTGGCACGTGCCACTTAAATAGGTAAATATTTGTTGAATGGGTACTGAGTAATTAATATCCCAAACCCCAAAGTTCAGTAGCTGCAAAAGTTAAAAGAACTGTTAAAAGAAAAAGAGTGCTATTTGAATTTTTGGTCAATATCTGACAGAAGCCAGATTTAGAATCTTCTGTAGTGAAATCCTTAGACTTAAGTAAAATCTATAGAAATTTAAAAATTATTACAACAATTGGCTCCCTCCCACTACTCATTCACAGATGACCAGGATTAGGTAAATGATTCAAGAAACAACATGTATCAGCTTGTATTTGTCAATTCCAGGATGCAATGAGATCATTCTAAGAATGTTTTAATCATTGCTATTCCTTCTGCATGGTTTACACACTGTATTCTTAGTAAGAGCACAGTAATCAGCAGGAGTAGCTATTAAATATTCCCTGGACATCAGAACTGTGCTGGGTATTGAGGACATCACAATGAATGAGTTAGGTGACCAGAAACATACTATCTGTCTGGGAAGTGGACATCCAATCAGGCAATAGTGATTGGAGTGAAACATACTGTGATAAGGGAAGTAATAGACTGGAAAAATCACATAGGAGGAGCTTGTAAGATGGATTTTTGGAGAAAAGGAAGGTTTTCAGGTGGGGAATATGTCCAAATTGAGATCAAAAGGATGAGCAAGTTAGGAATCAGAGTACAGACAACATACGCTATTGTATACTATATTTGAGTAAAATGTACCATAGAATACTTCATTTTATTCAAATAGGCAGAAGGAAGAGCATGTGTGTGAAGATCTGTAAGCAAGAGGGATACTTTATATCTTTATCTTGTTTTGTTTTTATCTAGGAATTATCACTTTCTAATAGAAGACATATTTTACTTACTTTCTGTTTCCCCTAGAGAGAGGCAGACATTTTTATTTTTTTTGTTCATCCTCTATACTTCTGCACCTGGCACGTATTGAGCACTCCATAAATATTTGCTGAATGAATAAATGATTGAGTGATATGTTTGGGAAACTGGAAGTTCAGCCTCGATGCATAGAAGCCTGGGAGGGGAATGGTGGGAAGTGAGGCTGGAAGGAATGGCAGGGGTCAGATCAGAACGGGGATGGTAAACTGTGTTAGGTCATTTGGACTCAATTCTGAGGTGTAGTAGGGTTTTAAGCAGGAATCCATGTGGTCAGATTTGAGTTTCAGGAAACTCCTTCTGTCTTCACAGTGGAAAAAGGGTTGAAACCAGCAAGGCTGAGAGTAGGTGGATGAGAGGATGATGTTGGTGCCCTGAACTAGGGGAGAGGCAAGTGCTGACGAGCAGGCTTCACACACTGGGGTTTCATAGTGAATTGCCAGAGATACGGAAGCTGTATCCTCCCTAGCAGAGAAGCCGCTCTACTCCTGCATCTATCTTTCACAGAGGTTCAATGACTCATATCAATAAAAGGTAGATTGAGAAAAATAAGAAAAGCATCAGAAATGGTCATGGCGATCTAAACATGTGGTGAGGGGATACCATTTAATATCCTCTGAAGCCCTAGCCAGTTCTAGAATATCACATCAGATATCATGTCTGTCTACCTTTAAGAAGCATTGGCTCAGTAATTTCACATTAGCCTTATGACAACATGTTCTAGTGGCTCAAACTCTTCATACTTGCAGTTTTAAGAGTAATCTTCATCTTAAAGTTGAGGGAGTAAGCATCTACCTTTGTGGCAACAAAACCTATTAGAACTTTAATTTGGAAAAAACAAAACCCTTCTAAATTCTATGGCAAAAGCTTTATTTCCCTTTGTGCCTGAATTATCGAGTATTTTTCACCCTAAAAACAAAACAATCCCTTTGTTCACTAATAACGCACCTGGCTTTTCATACACCACCAACACAGGTTTTCAAATTAAGTCAAGAGGCTATTTGGCAAATAGAATCTGGCAGAGCAGAGTTGCTATCTTACCAGGCAGATTTAAACTGTTTTTTCCTCTATTGTATTGGACCCTTTCTTTGATTAAAATATTTTAAATGATGATAAGCCGAATCTGGGGTACGACAGGAATCAGAGTTAATTGTCCATTTTAAATCCAGAGGATACAGAAAGAAAAACAACAGGAACATTGTCTGTGTTTTCATTTTTAATTGCTCATGAAACAAGGTGCAAGACGTGCAGGGATAATGGAGGCTGCTAAGTTCTTCCCTAACAAGCCGAGTGGTCTCCTTAGTAACACTATGAGAGCCCCAGCCTAGGTGGTCTCAGTGGAATAGAAGCTCCTTGAGCCCTAAACAAGACCTTGGCCCTTGAAGAAACGATAGCACTGCCTTGTTTAGTGCCTGTTTGAAGATGTCTTTCTCTTGTTTGTTCTGCATCTGCCCAAGACACTGAGCTGAGAGCAGGGAGCGGGGATACCAATTGCTGTCTGCAGGGAAGGCTGGGGTACAGATTGAGGATGGCAGAAACTTTATGGAACAGAAAGTCAAATTGGAACCTCCTTTTATAATTTTAACACTACTTTCCAAAAACACCTTTCATACTGTAGAAATTGTGAGCTTAGTTTAATCTTTGCGGGTGTTTGTTTGAGGAGGGAGTCATAGGACCGCATGGAAGGAATATTCCTCCTGGCTAGGTCAATTTCATGTTTGCGATTCAGACTTATTAAGAATAAAAAGTGGTTCAAAATGCTGATCCCCCCTAAGTGCTTGTGATAAATGACTAAGAAAACTGATTTTAAACTTCTGCAAGACATTATAGTATGTAATAAATACAATATTTACAGAACAATTTTTTGGAGTCATTATTTTAAGGATGCTCTGTCATGAGTTAATATGTTGTTGAACTCGATTGAAAGGAGTTAAATTTAGCATTGAACTGAAAGTTACTCCTTTACAATTTATAATTACTAATGTTATATGTTACTTAATGCTTACTTTGCGCAATTGCTGAGCCCCCCTTTAAATTTGTGTGTGTAGGGTTGGAGGGTGAAGGAACAGAAAGTAGATTCTTAGTTCTGTTTCTCACATGCTGTTTTTCCTCCCAGTCCACCCTGGATACCTGGACTGCTTCCAGTCTGATGAGAGAGGTGCCAAGTGGAAGTGCCTTCAGTGCCTTCATGTTGAACTTGGTTGGCAGTTCAGCTAGTGAGTCTGGCCCAGAGAGCAGACTATGGGAGGGAGCCCTCTGACCTGGCCTTCACTCCAGCTTCCCTGCTCTCTCTTTATCTCAGGGCAGAATAACAGGCTGGATGTTATGCAATGATTCTCTTATTTATTAGAACTGAAAGAGCACAGCCAACAGAAGGAGGGAGAGGAAGCCCTCTTCCATTTTATCTCATTTATAGTAAGCCTGGATTGTAGCAAAGTCACGCACAGGGTGTTCTCCCAGTCACATAATTCCTGGCACATCCTCTCTATGGCCTTCTTGTTGACCAAATGTGCTTATGTGCATGAATATTTTTTGTGTATATATATACACATATATTATATATATATGTGTGTGTGTATGTGTGTGTATATATATATATATATATATATATATATTTTTTTTTTTTCATTCATTACCATGGTTCTTTTTTTTTTTTTTGAGGCAGGGTCTCACTCTGTTGCCCAGCCTGGAGTACGGTGGCATGATCGCCACTCACTGCAACCTCTGCCTTCCAGGCTCAAGTGATTCTCCCTCCTCAGCTTCCTGAGTAGCAGCTGAGATTACAGGTGTGTACCATTCGTGCCTGGCTAATTTTTGTATTCTTAGGGACAGGGTTTCACCATGCTGGCCAGACTAGTCTTAAACTTCTGACCTCAAATGATCCACCTGTCTCAGCCTCCCATAGTGCTGGGATGACAGGCATGAGCCACCACACCCAGCCCCATTACCATGATTCTTAACATTTTCAGAATCTGCGGCTCATTTTAAAATTTGATAAGAGTAAGTTATAGACCTTCTTCCTAGAAAAATGTGCATATGCGCATATGAACATCCTGTGAAAATTTGCAGATAGCTCCCTGAAAGCCCATTTGTGTCTCAGCAAACAGACCCCTGAGAGGCTGAAAGGCTACATTTCCAAAGATTTTAAAATACCATGTGTTGTTAATGGTGTTGCTCAGCTTATATCTATTTATTATGTAACATGATTGTTTTCCTTTGATATTGAAAACTTGAAGATTTGTGTCAGTTCCTCATCTATAACTTAATGCAGAGTGAAGATTTCTTGATCCAGGTCACGTCCTGTACAACTAATCTAAAATTACTACAAAAGAGAGCATATGCACTGACTCATGATCTGCACGAGACACTGATCAGAGACGGGGCTGTGATGGCAGGACCATCCTCAGCTAAAGGCCACAGGGACATTCCATTTTCAGTTATTCTGGAGTTGTGGAATTTAATCCCAAAAGTACATCAATTCATCCTGCCTCTAATGCCCTTTCATCTCACCTATTAAAAATGTTACTCACACTTTAAGGCCCAGTTTATAGCATTCTTTTTCTATGTTTTTTTTTCCCCCTGGAAACCATCTGTAGAATCAGTTTCTCTTTCCCCTGTCTTCCCATCACATTGGTTTGTAGCTAAATACTTTAAAGTATGTATCAAGTCTCTCAAACTTTAGATCACTTTTTTCTATTTTATTTTGAGATGGAGTCTCCCTCTGTCGCCCAGGTGGGAGTGTGGTGGTGCCATCTCAGCTTACTGCAACCTCTGCCTCCTGGGTTCAAGTGATTCTCCTATCTCAGCCTCCTGAGCAGCTGGGATTACAAGCATGGGCCACCATGCCCAGCTATCTTTTGTATTTTTAGTAGAGACAGGATTTCACCACATTAGCCAGGCTGATCTCCAACTACTGACCTCAAGTGAACCGTCTGCCTCGGCCTCCCAAAGTGCTGGGATTATAGGTGTGAGCCACCATGCCTGTCCTGGATCACTTTTCTAGAATCCTCTTGTCTGCCTCACTACAATAGGAGGAGTGTAGGAGAGCTCTTAGTTTCTTGTACATGGTGGGTGATCAACATGAATTTCAGAGGCAGTGCGCATAGTTCTTAGGCAGTTTGGCCCTGGAAACCAAAAAGTTGAGTTCTAATTCCAGTTCTGCTATTATCTGTTTATTTTCAGGGAAAGCACTTCAATTTCCCAACTATCAATTTTTATCATTGTGGAAAATAGGTATGATAATAGTGCCCACTTCCCTGGGCTGTTGTGAAGATTCATAACATACTACATCGAAGGCATTTAGCACAGTGTTTGGATCATAGTAAGTGTTGAATAAAGGTTAGTTTGTTGAACTGAACTTTTTAAAAGAAATTTTCTTCATCTTTTTTTATGTTCCTTAGTATAGTTAATAGTGATGGTATATAGCCAAAAATAAAGTCACCATGATTTTTTGACAACGTTGAAATTTGCTTTTATTTTCAAATCGTTTTAAATAATTTTTACTTTCAGTATTTACAGGTTCCAATTCGGCCAGTAAAAGTTTTCAGCTCTTATTATAGCCAGCTATCTGACACTGAAGAGATCTGTATGTGGCTATGTGATACTGCTTTGCCTTTCACCTTGTCTCTAAATCTTGAAAGACACGTATCTACAGCCTCCAAGAGGTCCTACTACCAGTTGAACAGGTGACTGATAAAGGTGGTGTCCTGAATGTGGTTCCTGGATTTGTCCCCCAATTGCCCCCTAGTCATGATCAAAGAGATCCTTCTCAGCCAGGCATGGCGGCTTATGCCTGTCGTCCCAGGAGGTTTATGCCAGGAATTCCTGTGTTTGGTAGGCTGAGGCGGGATGATCACTTGAGGCCAGGAGTTCGAGACTAGCATGGGCAACATAGTGAGACCCTGTCCCTACAAAACAGAATTAGTCAGGTGTGGTGGCAGGTGCCTGTAATCCTGGCTACTTGGGAGGCTGAGATGGAGGGATTGCTTGAGGCAGGAATTCCCGGCTGCAGTGAGCTGCTGTGATTGCATTTCTGCACTCCAGCCTGGGTGAGCAAGCAAGATCCTGTTTCTGAAAACACACACACACACCACACACACACACACACACACACACACACACACACACACACACATGGATCCTTCTGTCCTCTCTTTCCTTACAGGGACAAGGCCAGAGAATTAAAGAATAAATTTACTGCTGGAAAAAAAACAGTAGCTCACTTTATTCTAGTAACATCTTTGGATATAAAGAACAGCACAGGTATTCACTCTTCGAAGTTTTAAGGAAACATTTTTATGTACATGAGCGAATTCCTCAAACCTCTTTCAGACTGGAATTAAGTTTGCTTGGATTTTGCTCATTTTGAGAATCTGAGTTTGAACAAATGTTTGAGGGCAGAGATTGCCTTTCATTCATCTTTGAACTTCTAGGACCTGGATAATGAGCCAATATATGCAATAAGTAGTTGCTGATTAAAACTATGTGACTATAGCTGGGTGTGATGGCTCACCCCTGTAATCCCAGCACTTTGGGAGGTCAAGGCGGTCACATCACCTGAGGTCAGGAGTTCAAGACCAGCCTGACCAACATGGAGAAACCCCATCTCTACTAAAAATACAAAATTAGTCAAATGTGGTGGTGTATGCCTATAATCTCAGCTACTTGGGAGGCTGAGGCAGGAGAATCGCTTCAACCTGGGAAGTAGAGGTTGCGGTGAGCCAAGATTGCACCATCACTCTCCAGCCTGGGCAACAAGAGCGAAATTCCATCTCAAAAAAAAAAAAAAAAAAAGGAAAAAAAGGCTATTCATTTTTTTAAATAAAAAGATGAAAAGAAATGCCATTAAAAATGATCTGCACTTCAAAAGTTTGAGAAAGAAATCAATTTTTCTGAGAAAATCGTTAGTATCTGAATCAGATAGACTGGGGTATTTTTGAGAATCAATTTTTGTTCATCATCAGTGAGCATGTAGTTCTTCACTGTTAATGAAATTCTACACTTATTTTCTTGCTTTTATGTCTTTTTTTTAATCAGCATATCTCTTTCTGAATTCCTCTCTAAATGAGAACTCATTACACGTTTTTCATATATTACATGTGAAAATGTAGACTTATTTATTTAGAGACAGCATCTCGCTCTGTCACCAGGGTGGAGTGCAGTGGCACGATCTCGGCTCACTGCAATCTCTCCCTCTCAGATTCAAGCGATTCTCCTGCCTCAGCCTCCCGAGTAGCTAGGACTATAGGCACATGTCACCATGCCTGGCTAATGTTCGTATTTTTAGTAGAGACAGGGTTTTACCATGTTGGCCAGGATAGTCTTGATCTCTTGAACTCATGATCTGCCTGCCTCAGTCTCCCAAAGTACTGGGATTACAGGTGTGAGCCACTGTGCCTGGCCTTATGACCTTTATTTTTATGTACAAACCAGTCAATAGAAGTAGTTAGTCTCTGAAACATCATTGGTAGGATTGATTTGATGATGAGAAATTAGAATCGTGTAAGTGTTTTCACATTATATGGGAATGGACCGAGTAACCAACTTTGTTGACTGATTTTGTCTAACAAATAGCATTTGAAAAAAGTCAAAACTGACAGGAGGAAAAAAACTTGTTTGGGGGCTTTCAGGATGTTATTCATTTTTTCCCTAGTTAAATATCTGTGTCTTTTCACAATCAATACATTTTGCTGCTGAGATGGTTTAGAAAATTAAGTTTTAGCTTTTTATTTATCTTTGCTTAATTTTTAGGTCATCATCAAAAGTCTTTTTTTAGTTCTATTGTCCTGTCTCCCCTATGTGGCCATATCTATCCCAGCTCTCGGTGCTGGCTGACAACTCAAGGGAGCTCAGAATGGAAGTATTTGCTAGGTAAACACATATGCCTTGGAATACTGATTTATACCTGTGCCCAAAGCTAATCAACTGAATGGAGAAAGGCTTCTTTTCATGTCCCAATTGTACTTTACTGGAAAGGAATGCATCCTCAAGTTGCAAAATCTTGCTTAATGCAGCTGTTGTATGGGCATCTGCCAGGATTTGTTACAGCACTCAATTTTTTTCAAAAGATCTACTAAAACTGAGATCAGTGACACTCGTGCGTGAAATGATATTGTTAATGCCAGCTGAAGGTATTCAAAGGACTACATTGAAAATTCTGGAAGTAATTCATTTATGATATAGGGCTTAATATCTGAAACAATATTGTAGATAAGAATCCTTCAGGCCAACCTTCTCATGTTGCTCAACTATTTTATGACAATGAAGGATGCCTATTGTCTTTAATGATGTATCTCTGACTCAGAGGCCAACACACAGTTCAGAAATGGCCCCAGAGACTCAAGTCTGAATTAGGATTTTACCTAGGAAGTATCCATAGCAGTCCTGCAGGAACTGGCTTCAGCTGGTCATTATGTACAAGATAGCCTCCATAGCAACAGATCTTCTCAGACCATGAGAGGGGAGGTTCAAGGATCCTGTTCAACTTAAGGCAATTTCAAACCTGCTTTGGAGCAAATTGAATTCTTTGTATATCCTTGTAATTTAATTTAATCTCCCTTGGGGGATATGCTGGGCCTATTTCAAACCCATGCTGTTTGGATGTGTCTCCATCATTGAGGCTGATCCTAAAGTTAGGCTGTCTCCATGGGCAAGATTCAGGCTTGAGCACTGGGCCGAAGGCAATTGATCATGCTGTGTCTGGCTCCAGGTTGGGCTCCCTTACCTGATACAGGTTGGCAAGATGGTGGTTGGTTTTTATCAAAAATGGCTGGTTCACCCCTGGGTGGTCCACATCGTGTGCTGCTGCAGCCAGCAATCCAAGCATGATGTCCAGAGGCGTGAGGAAGCTGGCGAGCTGTTAAAAATACCAATTGGGAGATTGACTGGTGTGTTTCCACAAATAGGCTCATAGTCATTTTGGCTAAATCAAACAGAATGAATCATCATGGCATTGTTTAATCGTATCAGCCAGACCTTTACCCTCTGAAGCATTAAATGAGGTGATAGTCACATAATTGCAGGCAAAAAGGAAAGGACTGTGTGAGAAATAATTGAGTAAACTCAAATTGTGTAGATCATTCAGGTATCCCCTTCTTCCTACTCCACTCTATTTTGTTTTGCTGTTATGATGGCGTTGCTTGTCGGCAACACTGCTGTTGGGTGGATAGGGAGAAGACAGAGCCTGAAATCAGCCTTGCTCCTAGAGAAAGGTGTAAATGAAGAAAAAAGTTGAAGTTGCAGTGATGGACATATTAAAAAATCATTTGTGAATTTCAACTGTTTAATAGATCTTTGCCACTTTGAAAGAAGTGGGCTGACTTGCAAGATCTGCATTTTTTAATGTGTAATAAATAGTGGGAGAATGTATGAGAATCTGTGATTTTCTGGTTAGCTAGGGAAATAAGCAGAGACATAGGAATCCAGTACTAACTAAAAATGCAACTGTATGGGGAAGGCGGGAGAGGAGAAAAAAAATACAACTGTATGACATATTACAAAGTTTGGACTACTTGGAAATTAAAAAAGCAAAGCCATTAATTTCCTTGCGATATTTTGCAGGGATGAGGCATCCACCACTCAGCTTTATCCTGAGAGTACCTGTTTGGCATCTGTATATTTAGTGGTTGCTGTCAAAGCATCCGTGTATGTAGGGGAATGTTAAAAACAGATTGAACTCAACAGTATTAGAATACAGTTCTCCAGAAACCTTAAGAAAACTCACCCTGTACCTTGTACCAGCAGATTTTATACAGCTAAGGACTGTCTAAATCTGGAATATTGAGCATTATTATGATGTTTAAAATTTTTAACTTTGGATTGGTTTATTGCATCAGAACATGCTTGCTGAGAGGTCTTTGACATTCACAAGTTTTCTTGGGCCCTGAATCAGGATATCCAGTTGGCTCAGTAGGAAATAGAACATCAGACTTAGGAGCTCTGATTCCATTTGTTGATCAAAACTCATGAGGTAGGAGACTTTTCCTAGCAAAGTTCAATGCTGGTGCTGTTTGTGGCCAAGATCCAAGACACAGAACTAGTTCTTGGGACCACTGAAGATATCTAAAATGTAGATTATCATAGAGGAGAAGGTTTTTTTTTTTTGGTCTGAATACAGCCTCAAAATATACAAAATATGAAAGAAAACCTCAGATGAGCCCCATCCTTTTTCATGAACTTTGAAAGACTTTGAGAGCTGATACTGGAACCATAATACTGATAATTTGTGTTCACATTGTTAATGACACATAACATAGTTACTCAGATATGTTGGGTGACTTGGGCCTAGCAGGTAGTTTCCTTGGCATTTCCAGGTGGCTGAGGAGGAGCTGGGTCTTGCTTTACCTTTGGCTCTTTCAGGTAGCAGTGCATGGCCTGGGTGACGTCGGCTGCGTGAACAGCATTGTGATACGGGTTTTGGCTGTGGTAATCTTCTTGAACCATGACTAGGAGGTAAACAGATAATTAACAAAAACCCAAATAGGAGTGGTATACTAGCTTAGACTTACTGTGGGTGCTGTTTGCTTAAAAATATCAGCGTCTTCAAAATGTGCAGCCTAGAGATGCTTTAAAAATAAACGTGGTTTGCAAGCTTGGCAGTTCCGCTAGGCTGTTTTTAGCAGAGAGCAGAGATGGACAGCAGAGGGGAGAAAGGCCAAAAAGATTTGTGAGGCCTTGAGATTTCTCGCCTCCTTCATAAATCCTCCCCTTCTAACACTCGTAAAGGCTGTCATTCATAGGAAAAATAAATACGTAGGAAAAGGACAACTTTATCTCACACTAGACTTTAATTGAGTATATATTTCTGTCATTTATAAAAAATATGCCACAAATGAGATTTCCTTCAAAAAGCCCTGGTAGCATCAGAAGACTGATATCCAAAGACTGGTTAACACTTGAATAACAAATACCAACGAAAGCAAATCAGGGCTTCTTAGGGCAGAAATTCAGAGTACTGCCTTGATCCAGCTGCAGACTCCTTGGATTTATTTCTACCTTATTCAAGTTAGAATATCATTTTTCATGCTCCTGCTGTCTAATGCAAGGCTTAGGGTACTCTTGGAACCAAGCAGAGACCCAGGCAGGGCAATTTTGGTTTGCTCTTTATGGAAGACACTAGCCTGCTTCAGCTCATAACCAAGGTGATGCTCAGGATGCAATATATTCAGTGTGTATAGAACATCCTGATTTGCAAGTGTGGCGAGATTCAGCCATTTGCTGTGAATCTGGCTCTGGATTCTGGTGTTAATTCTGTTGCCAAATCTTTGCATTCTTTACATGTTTTCTGGGTAGATACATGTGTCCGAAGTATCTGTATCTGTATCTCTCTTTTTAGACAAATCAAAATTACTTGGTCCTACGCATGGCCAGTAGTTTGCTCAATCAATTAAAATAGTCAGCTTGAGAATATTTGGGTTTCTGGTAATGAGCCGTGTTGTGGCTGGTTCAAATATTTCTGTTGTGTTGCACACACTTTTATTCAGCAGGTATATATTACAATCATATTTAAACCCGCTATCATTAAGGTCTGTATTGGGCAAGTTACTTAACTGCCAAGTTTGCTCAGTTTCCTTCTCTGTAAGATGAGGATAGCAATAGCCCTGAGTAAGGATTACATGTGTTTATTAATATATGCAAGTCCTTGGAAGAGCGTCCAGCAGATGTAAGCACCATAGAAACCTGGTTGTGGCTGCCGTTATTACTGTTGTGCCTGTTATTTTCTTCTGATGGCATTAAGTCAGCTTCCAAAATCAAAGTACAGCCATGTGGCAAGTCAAAAGCCAGAAACGTGCCAAATGGCAGAGGAAAGTCATTTGGTGATTAGAAATGTGCCCTGAAAAATACACTGGCAGATAAATAAGAATATGCACAAATTTAAATAAGAAGTGAGGCTGCCTTTCGACACAGAGTAATGATGGAGTTGAGTGGAGAGATGGCGGGCTCCCCAGTCAACAGAGCTAGGCTTGGACTCAGATTCTGCCACTCACTAGCTGTTGGCTTTGGGAAAGTAATGAAACCTCTATGTACCTCTCTAAGCTACGGGGCAAATGGTGATGATAACATCCTACATGCAGATTTGTTTAAATGGTTAGAAATAACTTGCCAAAAGTACTCTGCCCATAGTGGATACTACATAAATGGCAGTTACTATTTTTTTAAAAGCCTATTGAAAATTTTCAATAACTCATGTCCTGATTAGAATTATTTGAGGCACATGCTGCTGGAGGTTTGTTAATATGTCAGCAGACCAGTATCATCTTTGAAAAGTATATGTTCCTGGTGGGTTTCTTTATGTATACTTTATTATAAACATAACTACACTTGACCCTCGACCACATGGGTTTAAACCACATGAGTCTCCTTGTACTCAGATTTTTTTCTGCCTCTGCCACCCCTGGGACAGCAAGACCAACCCCTGCTCTTCCTCTTCTTCCTCAGCCTACTTAGTGTGAAGATGATGAGGATGAAAACCTTCAAGATGTTCCACTTCCACTTGATGAATAGTAAATACATTTGCTCTTCCCTGCAATTTTTAAAATACATTTTATCTGTCTTTGCTGTAAGAACATAGTACATAATACATAGAACATACTAAGTATGTGCTAATTAACTATTTGTTATTGGTAAGGCTTCCAGTCAATAGTAGTAAGCTATTAGTAGTTGGGTTTTTGAGAGTCAAAAGCTATATACAGATTTTTTTACTACATAGGGGGTCAGCACCCCTAACCCCCAAGTTATTCAGGATCAACTATAATCACGTAAACAACTTTTAAATGATTTAGGATGGACAAACCATATTTTAAAAGTAAGATGAGATCTTTTAAGATTAATTGGAGGTCTTCATCATCCTATGGTTCTTATTACTTTATATTAAAGAGTATTATGCATTGCCATTATTCATGAGGATGGGACTAGAAACGTGAAGAAAAGACTTACCTAAAAATCTGTGTAAGGTCACCATATCTAACTTGAAATGGTGAATAAGTCCATGTGTATTGAAGAGGTGGCACAGCAGTGTTACCAGGCTGTTTCCTGCAGGAAAACAGTCACTTCCTTTACCTCGTGTTTACCACCGCTAAAATATCAATATTGGCAATAAGATCCAAAGTCTCTGTTATAAAGTTTCTCTGATAGAATATTTTTCCCCTTTTGGTGTGAAATTATTCAAGTATAGAGCATATTACTATGATCTGGTCCTAGGTTTTTTCTTATTGTACAAGGAAAATTAGCTCAGGCCTCCTCCCTTCACCAAAGGCAATGAAAACATTAAGAGTTAGAAGGAATCTGTCTACTGAGGTGTTGGGGATACATACACACCCACCCACACATGCACATGTATATGTATATTTTTTTAAAGACACAGCTTATGGCCACTTGAAATGTTCCTTAAGTCACTTCCAGTTGACTATTCCATTTACAGGTGTATCTAAACCACTGTACTGCTTAATAGTCATAGCCTATTCTTCTTCCTATGGAAAATCACTCAAGAGGAGATCTGACTATGAGCTATTTTAGAATTCAAGTCAGCAGAGATGCAAAATTGAAGCTGTAATGACTTGTAAGGATTCAAGAAATATTGTTTATTTAGGTATAAATGATTTTGAATTTTAAAAGCACGGACAGTGAGACCAATGGAACAGAACAGAGAACACAGAAATAAATTCATGCATCTGTAAGCCAACTGATGTTTTGCAAAGGCACCAAAAACACATTAGGGAAAGGACATCTCTTCAGTAAATGGTGCAGGGAAAGCTGGATATCCACATGTAGAAGAATGAAATTAGACCTTTATCTCTCACCACATAAAAAATCAACACTAAGACTTATATGTAAGACCTGAAACTATGAAACTACTGGAAGAAAACATAGGAAAAACGAAATCAGTTAGGTGGAAATACAATTTATTTCCCCCTCTTGATTTTGTGTCTACTTATAAATCAATTTCAGAATTTCTTAGATATATGTGGTGTATACTGTGTACACATGTGAGGCTCTTTGACTTCTTCTTTGAACTAGTTGTAGCATCTTACTGGATCTCTAGTTAATTGAGTTAAAGAAAATCTCTGACATGTGGCCATTTCATATTTCTGTGAGAGTCATGATTATATTCTCTTTTAAACAAATACCATTTAACAAGTCCTTTTGTTCACAGGTAACTTCATTTACCAGTATCCATTTCTCAGCTGATTTGAGCAAAATGAAGTGCAAAATTATGAGATTCATCTCTCTATGGTCTAGTTTGCTTTCCACAATGTAAAGGCCCATTTCATGGTCTTACGCTGTATTTCTCTCAACTGCATATTGTTTGCCAAGCAATAGAATGATGAAAAAACCATATATAATGACTTAAAGAACAAAGCTGGCAAATGATGAGAACTATCAACATCAGCATTAAATGTGATGTCTTTAATTGGCTCTCAAAGCTCATCAGCATTTGTTTAATGGCCAGATAAAAATATAATAGGTTTTTAAACACTGCATGTTCTCACTCATAAGTGGGTGTTGAACAATGAGAACACATGGACACAGGGAGGGAAACATCACACACTGTGGCTTGTTGCGGGGTGGGGGGACTAGGGGAGGGATAACAGGGGGTGGGGGGATTGGGGAGGGGTAACATTAGGAGAAATATCTAATGTAGATGACGGGGATAGGTGCAGCAAACCACCATGGCACGTGTATATCTATGTAACAAACTGGCATGATCTGCACATGTACCCCAGAACTTAAAGTATAATAATAAACACACACAAACTAAAAAGACAGTATGGAAACAACTGTTCCAATATTTAAAGTGAATAGTAAAGAAATGCCAAAGATATAAAATACATTATGTATATCAGAAATCTATTTAAAGCTTGGCTGAGTTTCTAAATCCCATCATCTGCCTGTAAAGAAATGTGAATAATTAAAATTATAAAGAGGTCCATAAAAAATATAATAGGCTTTTATTATTTTCTTAAGGAAGGTCTTTGTAGGCACAAAAATATAAGAAGTGACACCAGTGAGGATGTTTACTTTTCCCTCTGGCTACAGCCTAAGCTTTTACATTGTTTCCTTCTGATGACGTCAAACATCTTTGAGCAATACCAGCAGCAGAGAAGACTTAGCTCAACTGCACGAGCACCCTGCCCTATAAAAGTCAGGGCTGATGAGATATGCTTTTGTTTCTAGTTTTCATCAACAAAGAACTCCCTACTTTTGAATGTGGCCAAAATATTCTGCAAGAAAAGAATCTAATCTGTGATTTCTAAATTCCTTTGGGATCATCAAGGCCAGAAGGAAACTGTCTTAAGATTCTAAGGTCAAATTCAGTCCTTATTCTTCATCTGAGTTAATTTTCCCTTACCCTAGTCTTTCTTCAGTAGCTGTAGATTTATGAAAATGGAAAAAGAGGGAAAAAGGAATAGCAGTGTTTAAAAATAAATTTTGTTTTTCATGAAATTAATCCCACTTTATGGTGTGTATTTGAGTGAGAATTCTTTTGGGTAACTTACCATTTGTCAAGCGATCAAACAAGAAAATGTCAAAATCCCACATTCCCACTTTGGAGAGCATATGCTGAAAAGGCAAACAAAAAACAGCACGCAAATGAATCACTGGAGACTCAAACGTTTACTTTGAGATACAGTGGATTAAACAATTAAAAAGTTGAAAATCCTAGCATACTACCATCTAGTGCAACTCAATAGTTTCTCTACGTCCTACCATAAAATTAAAATGCCTCAGCATGACACAGAAAGACCTTCACAACACATCAGAAAAATGAAGGGATATTAGGTTATGTCTGAGCTTTAGATTCTGTGAGTCTTTTACTGAAGTCACACAGTATCACAGTCAGCCCCAGGACTTGGCCTCTGAAAGCTGGACTTTCAGCCCTCTGTCCTTTCTACATCTCACACCCTTTTCTTGAGACACGGCTGCTTAGAGGAGAGACACCACCAAGAGTGCTCTGTCAGTGACATTCCAGGGCTGGGGAAGCTTAGGCTTGTTCTTTTCTTAACAAACAAACAAGCAAACTTTCAAAAATTTGTCCAATCTCAGGCCTTAAGTTCTTAGGAATGATTTTGTTAGGAATGATTTTGTTTTTCCTTTTGAAGATCTGTTGGGAATGAGCTCTTTTGACATAACTTGCTGTTCCTTTCTCCAGTGGCATGTATTACTAGCCTGCATGCCTGCCTTCTCCTCCTCTTCCCTTCCTTCTTTTCCTTCCCTCACTCTCCTCCCTCCTCCTCCTCTTCCTCCTCCTCCTCCTTCCTCTTCCTTTTCCTCTTTCTTTTCCCCTCTCTCCCTCTCTCTCTCCCTTCCTTCCTTTCTTTTTAAGACCTGGTCTCACTCTGTCCCCCAAGTTGGAGTGCAGTAGCATCATCATACCTCATTGCAGCCTTGACCTCCTGAGCTTAAGCAATCCTCATGCCTCAGCCTCTGAAAGTACTGGGATTATAGGCATGAGGCAAGGTGCCCTGCCAATGGTATATATTTCTTAATAGATATAATTAGTATCATATTACTTAGCATGTAAGCTATAAAATCTATCTTCGATCTCTGTATAAACTGGGGCATTTATTGCTGAAATTGAAATTCCTCTGGCAGTTTGGGCTAGACATAACCTGTACACATTTTTCAGATTGTCACACATTAATTTCTACTCTCAGATCAATGGATTAGAAAAATAATTGTGGAATTATTAAAATTTATTCAAATGAATTAAAATTATGAAAAGGAAAATACACTGCATTAACAGCCTAAAGTAGAATTAAGAGTTGATAATTATTGGGTATTTTTAGTGTAGCCATTACAATGAGATAATTTAATGAATTAAAAAATTTAGTTATTCTCTCATTAGTAATCCACCAGTCAAAAATTTTGCTTTATTAATATTGTGTAAATATGTTTTGTACCTTTATAAACATGAAAATGGTTAGTATGTGTTAGGCATGGGCATATTAAGCATATAAACATGGTTTACTTCATATACCTCATAAGGGGGATGTTTCTGTTAATTTCATTTTCTATTAGAGGAACAAGTCCAGATGTACAGAATAATGAGCTCAGGGTCACAGAGCTCCTCAGAGGCTGAGCAGGACTCCAACCCCAGTGCTATCAGCTGAGGCACATGCTCTTGGGCACCGGCCTACTGTGAGGAGACAGAGGGCAGTCAGCTTACCCTTGCTTGTCCAAGGTAGTCTTCATCCAGCAGGTGGAGAGGGGCTTGTGGTATAATTCCACGAAGCAGCCTTGATGCATGGAAGTATCTTTGAAAGCTTAATAGTCTTTTCACCTTTTTCTTGGTGCCAATCTCCCCTGAGTATGTTGTATCTGTGAAAGTCATCAAGTCAAGAAATTTGTATATTTAAAAAAGAGCCAGTTTTCTCCACTCTGTAAAACTATAATGTGTTAAAAAGCAGAGAAATTTAAAAGATGCTCTCTGTGCTTTTAAGAACGTGGTCTATTGAACTCTACATTTGAAATGCTTCATGACCATACCTGACATTTCTTTCTTTCTATTTTTTACTTATTTATTTTTTGACACATGGTCTCACTCTGTTTTCTAGTCTGGAGTGCAGTGGCGCAATCTTGGCTCACTTCAACCTCCGCCTTCTGGGCTCAAGTGATCATCCCATCTCAGGCTCCTGAGTAGTTGGGACTACAAGCATGCACCACCATGTCTGACCAATTTTTGTATTTTTTATAGAGACGAGTTTTTACCATGTTGCTCAGGCTGGTCTTGAACTCCTGAGCTGAAGCTACTCACCCACCTTGGCCTCCCAAATTGCTGGGATTATAGGAGAAAACCACCATGCCTGGCCTACATTATATCGATATTTCTTATATATTACACTTACTAAAATGTCAAGGTGTTTCAGAATTTAATTTTGGAAGGCCATGAAATATATGAATTAAGAATTTCATTTTCTTGTTAATGATGCTGGTATGCTAAGTGAAATTCACACACTTCTGCATGCATTTGAAATGAGCAGTTATTCTTTTTCTACTATAGTGGAATTGAACTGGAGACTCAAACATTTAGACCACATTCTCATCCCACACTCTGACTAGTATGATGAACTTTTCCACCTAATTAGAAGAGTTGTGACTACACCAGTTTACACATGAGGAAATGGTTCCGAATATCCCAGGAACATCACTGGCAAAGGAACCAAAAAATCCAAAAAATCTTAGCATGAAGTGAACTGGGTGCCCTGATAAGAAGCAGGGATGTTTACTTCCTAATGATGCCTTCATTTTTACTGGTTGCCATAAAAATCTAATCTTAACAGTAGATTTTTTTTTTTTTTTTTTTTTTTTTTTTTTGAGACTGAGTCTTGCTCTGTCGCCCAGGCTGGAATGCAGTGGTGCGATCTCAGCTCACTGCAACCTCTGACTCCTGGGTTCAAGCAATTCTCTCCCTCAACCGCCTAAGTACCTAGGATTACAGGTGTCCACCACCAAGCCCAGCTAATTTTTGCTTTATTAGTAGAGATGAGGTTTCACCATCTTGGCCAGGCTGGTCTTGAACACCTGACTTGATCCACCTGCCTCGGCCTCCCAAAGTGCTGAGATGACAGACATGAGCCACCATGCCTGGCCACCAGTAGAAATATTTTAATACTCATTTCACATGTGTCTTTCAAAACCTGACTGTTGACATCACAGTGATTGTCCAGAAATACCCCAAACACATTTGAATGTCTGTCAAGATATTTCTTACCTCAGCTGAAATTATATGAATCACTCTAGGGCCATGTTAGTGACGTCTGCTGCCAATTTTGAATGTAGAGTGAATTTAACAGTCTCACAGGAAATGTACAGCTTATATGTACAGTAATTTTGACTTCTGTCCTACCTTCTCCCATCTCCCCCTTTCCTCTATGGAACTCAAAATCACAACAGATGGCAGAGGCAGAGGAAACAATGGGTGCTCCCTGATGGCAGTGAATGACCAAAATCAGTTTGTTATTTAGGTTGCATTATGTATGCAAAGGCATAATTTAAGGGCAGGCTACTGGTGGACCAGGTCTGGAAAGATTTGATTTTATATATGTTGTATTTAGACATCTATTGGAGATGCAGGTGAACATGCTAAGTAGAAATAAATGGACGTAAAATCCAGAGCTTGAGGGAGAATACTGGGTTTGAGATAAAAACTTGAGAGTTGTCAGATGAGATTACCTAGGGAGTAAGTATACATACACATGAGAAAAGGATCAGAGTCCTCAACTTTACATGAGTATAGAGAAAAGTAGGGAAAATTAAAAGGGACTGGGAAGGAGTATCCCATTGAGGACAGAGGAAAACCAAGAGACCATCATTTCCTAGAAGCTTCATGAAGACTGTACTGCCAAGAGAAAGGTGTGATCATCAAAATTAAATGCTGCTAATGGGTCAGGTACCATGAAGACTGAGACTTGGCCATGAACTGCACAAAGTACTTGAGCACATTTTATTGTGTGCCTAGAAGCAGCCACACCCTGGAGCAGTGAGCATATCTAGCACCCAAATTTTTGTTTTCAAATATGACTTTTTGCTAATAGGAACCAGATTTATCTTGGTGAAATGGCCAATTCTAAGGCTGGGATGGAAAATGTACCAGATGAACTGTAGCATCTTGTTATACCAGAAAATAAGGGAGAGCTCAAAAAATGATGGAATCATTTAAAAATGATAGAAGTGTGGCAACATCAAGGGGTCTTTCTGAGAAAATATGGGAAAATTTGAGCCTCAAAATGAATAACAAAAGAATTAGAAACCATTAGCTGAAGTAAGAACCAATGAGTTCGTACCGGTGGCAAGGTAAGCAAGTAAATACATAAGGAAAAGTGAAGTATCTTCCTTGCAGAATGTGCCAACCAATAAATGTAGAAGAAATAATAGAGTTGGAAAATTACCATTTTGCAGTCAATATGCTCATGACTGGTTCAGTGAATAGTGAATGGTTTCTATTCACGAATTTTGACTAAAATATTACTAAACTAATGATGCCATGAGCTGGAGATACTAAGTTTAGATCTGATTTTATCCTTATAACAAAGGCCAGAATCATTAACAGATACCAAAATTATTAAGTGAAAGTTTAAAAAGCAATAGGGCAATTACCCAGTATCAAAGCATTTACCCACAGAAGACTGATTAATTGGAGAAGAAAAAAATGTGTAAATTTTAGTGGAAAATGCAGAGGGGGCATCGTCTTCTCTAAGTAATCCAAGTTAATACCATCAGAAACTGACATCATGCTCTCCCTGATATAATGCATTGAAGTTACAACATCATATGTACTGTGTCACTGCCCCAAATGCATATTTGATTCCAATAAAGAGGATACATTAGAAAAAATCATTAAAGGACACTCCACAAAATAACCAGCCTGTGCACTCTTAAAAAGTGTCGATATCATAAAAGACAAACACAACCTTAGGTATTGTTTCATAATAATGGATACCAGAGACAGTGCGCTAAATGCAATGCATGACCCTTAGCTGGATTCTGAATCAGAAAAAAATGTCATAAATGATGTTATTAGGACAATTTTGGATCTGGATTTATGCATGAGACGTTAGTGTTCTATATTAGATATTAACACTAACGTCTCATGCATAAATCCAAATCCATGTTAAACTTCTTAAATGTGATCATTGAAGTGTGATTACAAAAGAATGCCTTCATTCTTAGAAAACAGATGCTGAAATATTTAGTAATAAAGTGGCATAATATGTATAATCAAGTGTTAAGAAAAACGTATAGCAGTAAGGCAAAGATTGCAAATTATAACAAATGGTGCATATGGAGAAAGAGTATATGAGTATTCTTGCAGATTTTTGATTCATTGAAGTTATTTTATGATAAAAAGTTTAAGAAGAGAAAAACTGTGGAGACAAAGTTTGAAACAATATGAAGTGTAGACCACTCTTTTAAGGAGTTTTGCTACATGGAAAAGTAAAGAAACATAGTAATAGCTCTATATAGAATGAAACCAATTATTCAATAAACAAATTATTCCGGTATTATGTATAAGAACAATCTAAAAGAAAATATCTATAGATGATATTTTTCTTTTGTTCATATTCTATAAAAATTCCCCCATTCCAAAATACTAAAAGAAAAGGTGTTATGTAGCTGAAAGTATACCTCTATTTATGTAATAAACTTAGAAGCAAGTAACATAACCCTGAATGATGGGACTATGTCACAAACATAGCAAATTGAAATGATGGATTATTTCTTAAACTTCTCTTTAGCTTTTCAAGTAGTGTAGTACTTTGGGAAGATTCATAGCTAAGATAATGACATTCAAATTAAGTGACCTATCTTAAGTGTAGATGATAGGAAATAATGGTTTCTATTCAGCAATTTTGACTAAAGTATTACTAAACTAATGATGCCAGCAGCTGGAGATATTTAGATCTGTTTTTATTTTTACAACAAAGAAGAAAACAGCAAGATTCCTTAACCTATTTCAGTAACATAACAGAATTGCAGACCTCTTTTGATCTTTATTCAAATTTTTGACATATTGTTTCTCATGACTTTTCTTGGTTTTTGTTTTGATTTTTAAAAATATTGCATTAAGATATGATACATCTTGATCACTGAGTTATTTGGTACTCTCCTAAATTTTAAGTAAGGCCAGTGTCTCATTCCCCTCACTCTAGCCTGTCTTGCATCTTTTTTTTTCAAATTAAAAAAAATAATAGAGATGGGGTATGACTGTGTTGCTAGGGCTGCTGATCCTCCTGCCTGGGCCAAACATACATGCTGGGATTGTAAGTGTGAGCTACCACACTTGACCAGTCTTTGAAGCATAAACTCAGATGGTGTTAAAAAAATACAATAATAAAATAAAGCTAGCCAACGTATCTTTTCATAATTTTTTCTGATGCTTTGTAGGTTAAAAAATGCAGCATACAATGTCTTTCCCCATAAAAATGTTCAAAGTTTTTGAACAAATTGGTCATCATGATGTATAGTCTTTGTGTACTTTCAAACCTTCTGTCTCTGATGGGCAAGTAGGTATCTGACAAGTTGCAGTGTTAACTGGTGGCCAATATTTTCTAAAATACCAAGGCAGGGCATGACTACTCCCTTTAACTTCTATCTGGGTTATCCTTTGATTAACAAGAAAATGATTCAGAAGCAATGCTACATAGTCATTTGTGAAAACAGTAGCACTTAATTTTCTTATTTAAGGACATACCTAAAGCTAATTGGAAAAAGAAGCCTCAAGGTAGCTTTCTAAAGGGGAAGAACATGCAACCATCCAGGAAAAATAAGTTTATTTAAACTAACATTAATAATTTATCAATCAAGTGTCATTTAGGGAGCATTTTGTGTTTTGTGAGATAATGAAAAATGAAGATATAAGAAGCTGAAGATACAGCTTGGAGAAAAAAATTCATATAACAATCTGTGACTAAAGCACCTCTACATAATAGTGCAAGGTCCTCCTTTTTGAAGTATTTAAATGTGTTAATTATTGATAAAGAGCTGATATATTTGTTTCCGAAAGGACGTCCACTGCATAGCTACCATATTTACTTTGATAATTAAGGGTATAGTGATATGTATTTCTGGGTAGAAACTTAAATGATCAAGCTAAATCTTGCAGATAGCTCAGCTAGGTTCCTCTTGTAAAAATCTAGGGAATGTTAACAGTGTTCCTAGTAATAAAACGACAGGTTTATTTAAGACCTTTATACGGTTTTACAAATCATTACCTAAAGGCATTTACAGTTATCCTAATGCACCTTTGTTTGGATTTTATTGTTTTATGGTTTCCAGATTCTCATTTGGAATAGTTATAAAAAGGTATTTCAGAATGTTTCATTGCTTTATCTATGTGAGCATTGACTTGAACTATGAAATTCATTTTCTTCTCACTTTTTCTTTTGTAAATATCACAAATATCTACATATTAATGCGTTTTTGCATTACTTTGGTGCTAATTTTAGGAATACAAAATTTGTATTGGCACTGCCAGTACAGCAATTTTTAAATTTTACAAGTTGGGGTTGGCTTAAATGGAAAAATACATTAAAATTATTTTTATTTTTGAGTACTTTCTCTATGGCATATTCTCTGTATATGGGGCTGACTAATTTTGGTACTAGGAGAAATCTAGAATAAATATCTGAGATTTAAAAAAAGCTTTAAATATATCTATATGATGAGGTATGAGGTGTTTCTGTCAACTGTATACCTGGTTCCCTGAAATAGGTCTATGCCAACTGTTTCCAGAAGTCGAGTAGTTAGTAATTGGTGCAGAAGTAGCTCAGGTAATGTGAGAACAAAGAAAGCCTTTATGTTTAAGTGAGCAGAGCTGGCTGTAAGCACCCATGGAGATCCAGCTACATAAACCTAATATTAGCACTTTTGAGTATCAGTCCAGCTGAACTTCTTCTAATGTGTTATTAAGCCCTACTTTGATAATTATTGAGCTAGTAATTATTCTAATAAAATTTCTTGCTTGCTTAGTGGCTATTCATAGACTTTGTTTATCTTTCTTTTATAGGAGTTTTTTTTTTTTTTTAAGTGACAGTCTTGCTATGCTGCCCAAGCTGGAGTGTGGTAGCTATTCACAGGTGCACAATCACAGTGTGCTACAACCTCAAACTCCTGCCCTAAAAACAATTCTCTCACTTCAGCCTCCAGAGTAGCTGGGATTACAGTCATGTACCACTGCATCCATCTGCTACAGGGTTTTTAAATATGTCTTGTACTACAGAGTTATTGGTAAACAACTATTACACTCCAAAGTCAGAAACCATTTAATCACCCTTTGTGACCCCTGGTATCTAGTGTATAATAATCTTACATATAATGGAAACAGTAAAAAATTTGCTAATTAAATTTGAATAAATTCTCTTCATTTACAGAGACATCACTGTTAAATGCTCTTTTTGAACAATAAGCCAACTGGTTAAATGGAAGATGCTAAAACTTGTACATGTTCATTTTTATAATCATTTTCCGATTCAACCTCAAAATGGAGTTCCAGGGTCCAGGTCCTCTTGCCACTGCTGCTGTCCTTTGCTTTTTTTGTCATTATTTATTTTATTTTTCATTTTCTATAATTTTTAATTTTTGTGGTTACATAGTAAGTTTATATAGATTTACGGGGTACATGAGATCTTTTGATACAGACATGCAATGTGTAATAGCACATCACAGAAAATGGGGTATTCATGCCTTCAAGCATTTATCCTTTCCGTTGCAAAGAATCCAATTATACTCTTTTAGTTACTGTTTCAATGTACAGTTATTATTGACTGTAGTCGCACTTTTTGTCCTTTGCTTTCTGGACTTGTGCTCTAACACTCAATTGTGTCTTGTATGGTTGCAAACTTCACTCTTATTCACATATTTGACTTTCTTATTGGCTGTAAGCTTTTAAAGACGAGATTTCTGTTAAATTTTCTTTGAATTTCCACAAAGTCCTACAAGTTATAGGTGTGAAATACATGCTGACGGAATTAAATTACTTTCCTGATGTGTGTGCTCGCATCTAAGTTCAAGAATGCTGAACTCGGGAGAAATCAGGGTGAAATTCTTGTTTTCAATATGCAGCTTTAAAAAACAGGAGAAACTATTAGTTTGACTTTAAGTATTCTAAAGCACAAGTAGCAGTTTTACAGCACAGCTCTTCCATTCTTTCACATGTTCTACTAGTTCAGGGTTCATGATCCCTGCAAAATTGGAAGGTTAGTGTGGTCTAGGATGACAGTTTTCTTGAAAGCATACATGACAATTTTAAGATGGAAGTAACCTAGCCTAAGATGCAGTCACCATGTAAAAATAATTTTTATACAGACTTCTTTAAGAAATTAAAATAAAATTATTTAAAGAAGTTGTGTGTAGAAAACAGTATTGATTGATTTCCAGAACTTACAGTATGGACTCTGATGAAGTGCTAAAGATGTTCTCTGGATGAGTCAGTGTTCACTTTAATGTATTAAACACTTCAGTTTATTTTCATGTGCTTTTAGCAAATTTCATAACTTAAACTTGGTCGTAATGATTTCAGTATTCAAATCCCCCCTTTTACAGTTTAGGATCTCTAGATATTAAAGTTCCATTTATTCATAAAATAACTAGCTGCCAGAAAACATTTTAAAATAAAATACTATGTCTCCCCTAGTCTTTCAGAAATCACCAGGGGTCATAAGTGGTCATATTTGTTTATTTCTTCCTGTGTATATTTTCAGTGGTCAGAAAATGATGGGTAGAAATTCATGACAACCAAATATATTATCTGGCCCTTAACATCATCAAGTGTGGAAATTTTCTCACATGGATGAACCTATTTTTAAGACAAAGTCATTATAAATGACTTTGAAATTCTAAGCAATTTAAGGCAAAAACAAATTAAATTTCTTAACATTTAGGGCATTTGCTAGGCTTAATTTTTAATAGAAAAGTGAGATCAGTTGTAAATATTAAAAACCATGTAAAAACACACACAACAAAACATCTACAATAATAAAACCACCAAAAAGAGAGAGAGAAAAAAGTAAGAAAGGGAGAGAAAAGCCTAAACCAAAATAAACCATCATCTTAAAATTTAATTTGAAGTTGGGAAATCTGTTTGAGTTTAAAGGAACTCAAAAGTTATTTTAAGTTCTCCAAACTCAGGTTTTGAATAGAATGTATCAAAGCCTTATGTCATTAGCTCTTCTGTGTACAAAAAATACTCACGACTTCTTGATGGCTGTCACTAGAAGAAGAGCTTTGTTTCAACATTGCCACCGAGTGGGAGGAGGAGGTGGAGGAATAGGAAAGTCTCCTTAAAGGCAGAGTGAAATCGTTTCTCTCACTCTCCTTTTTAACATGCTTATTTTTTTTTCAATTGCCATTTTTCTTTTATGTTCTTGACAGTGAAGGGAAAGCCAACATGGCTGATTTGAGTAATTTAACAGAATGAGCTCCTTCCTAGCTGACTGCTCAAAGGCTGGGTCACTTGCAGGCAGCACACTTGGAAGGTGTTCAAGAGGATCAAATGCTTGTCTCCTTAACCATGCAACACGTGGATTTTTGGCAAAATCTGCCATTTCTAGCCGATTTTTTTTTTTTTTGGTCTACCATAAACTCCATCCCAACAAATGGATTACAAATCTCTGACATCTGGGGTTCAGGGATGCTTGGAAACTATTGTTTGCTTTTTGTAAGGAGGAAAAAAGGCTTTAAAAGTAAGCTCCGATGGTTTCTCTAGGCAATAGAAAGGTTTTTCGAAGTCCCAGTTTAAATGAAATTTAAATAGATTAGTAAGAAGCAGATCAAGTTTCCTCCATCCTAAAGAAGTAATACGTGCCAGGCGCAATGTGGTTTTATGGACCCCTCCGCTTCTCAGAGTTTGAAATGTTTAGCAAATCCGGAGTTTTGAGGGCAACGGTTTGTGGTGAGCAAATTGAGTGACCAAACTTTCAGTTGATTCTAAGTCTCCAGAGGTTAGAAACTGCTGCGTTAACTCTCTAGTTCTCAGCATACATTTAAAGCAAGGGGTCTTTTATCTGGGAGATAGGTTTGGGATGTCATGTTTGACTGCAAAAGTTCCAGATGGACATACAACTGCTTCTCTTCTGTCGCTCTCTCTGCTAGTTAATCCAATTATCTATCCCAAGATATTGGATTAACGCATCTGAGTGCCTTTAGTCAACCCGTTCAGTCTATCTCACCTACCACCAACAGATTTGTTCCTCAGGCACAACTCCTACCATGTCAGCCCTCTGCTCCAAGTCCTTCAATGGTCCCCCATTGTCTCCTTAATTAAGTTTATATGATTTATTCTGGCATTCATGGCCCTCCACAATGTGAGGCCAACTTTTCCATTTTTATCTCCCACAAGTACCCTGCAGATATCTCTGCTCTTGCTGTTTTTATGCCATGCCCCCCTCCAATAGTCTTCTTTTTCTATCTGGATTCCCATACTCCTTCTCAATTGAATATTCTCCCCACCTGTTGAAATGTATCAGTCCTTCGGCAGCCCACCTCAACTATTTCCTCCTGGCCTCCTGGTCAGAGGCATTCAGCTCTCCTCTGGTATTGTAGTAACTTAGCTCTCTTGCTATGCGGCAGATGCTGAGCACTAAATCCTGTTAGGCTAGGACCATGTAAGCCTGGCTTAAAAGGTGCTTACTGAAAGAAGGAATGAAGGAATGAGATGACTACTGATTGAGTGTAAGCTGTTTTTCTGCCTACCGTAGTGTATTATCTGGCTCATGATAGGTGCTATCATGTAATTGTTGAATTGAAGTAATTGTCCAGAACAGGCAAGATTCATTCATCTAACACATCAGATAATAGGGATGATCCCCTGTATAGAAGAGCTTGAACCTCTCTTTATTTCCTGAATTTGTTGGATTTTCCTAAATGATTATAGGTGCATCTTTGGAATGATGGTAGATTAGTACGAACTTTACCCATTGGTAAAGGTGTAGATAGAAACTTTGGTTTCTAAAAACTTCCAGAAAGAAAGCCTTTATGTTTAATTCTTTAGAAAGGGAATGCATTGGAAGCTAATTCCTTTTCCTTTATAGGTTACCAATTTACAGAGGCTGCTTGAATTATATTTTATTGGAGTGGATTCTGTGATTTAATTATGTGGTTGGAATATAACTCTTTAAATGTAACTATCCTTAGCTCCTCAGAGAACTTGAGAAATTTACCTGTGCATTGAGATTTTTTTCTTAGGGCCCATGGCTCTCTATGGATTATAGTGACACCTTAGGACTAATCATATCTGTACCCTTGGTGTAGGACACTCTCAAGGAAGCAGGTTTCATTAAGACATTAACATGCCATAGAAAACTATACATTTTCACATTGAACTCGTTCAGAGAGAAGAAAGAATTGTTTTAGATGACTACTGCAGTATCCACCCGTGTGGGTATCTGGACAGTTCCCAAAGATATATCTGATGTATTTAATCTAGAACAAACACACTGGGACTCCTCTTCCATGTATTCAATCCATAGCGAGACTAGGGCTTGCAGCTGGGGTGACGAAACCAAAATATTGAGCACCTACTAGGTAATTTACATTTGTGATCCAATTAATTTTCATAAAAGTAGGTATTGTGAAGTTGCTATTAAAATAGATACATCTTACAGATGAAGACATGAGTTTGGAAAGGTTTAATAATTTAGCCAAAGTCATGCAATGGATAAGTCACAGAGCAGGGACTAGAATCTGGGTCTTTCTGATCTTGAAGATGATGCTCTGGTCATTATCTCCTGCTCTCTTACAGGAAAGGGAAAACAGTGGCGACATAAGGCAGTCTCGCACAGGACCCTATTTTCTCTGGGAGATAGTGATCCAAAATGATGTATCAGCACCCAAAGGATTTTAAGTTTCCTTCCTTTAAGAAAAAGTATAGTGAAGTAGCCAAACTCATAGACTCAGAAAGTAGAATGGTGGTTGTGGGGGAAGTGGAAATGGGAAATCACTGTTGAAGGGATATGGAGTTTCAGTCATGCGAGATGAAAAAGTTCTAGAGCCTGCTGCACTACATTGTACTTACAGTTAACAAGACTACTGTACACTTAAAAATTTGCTAAGATGGTAGGTCTCATATTATGAGTTATTTACCATGTTAAAAAGTATAGTAAAGCAAAAACAATAAAATGATATTTCTTACTCATTCTAACTGTGTAATTCATAAATGCAAGTGTTTAAAAATCAAAAGTTGTAAAGGCTGAAAATTAAACTTGGTATCATTGAACAAGAGAGTGAGAAATACCATAATGTTAATATTGAAAGACAACTTGTAAGATAACTAGAAAACAACTAGGGAAACAATTTCATAGCAAAGTTTAGAAGCGATGCTACGTGTGTGACTTTCCTATTTCTTTCACTAAGTGTACAAATGAAGTATTAGGAAATAAATACTAAATCACTTGTGGGTTTTAAAATTGAAAACACATGTCTCACTTGACACTGACTTAATGTCATTTGATTATTATGTTATTACACAAAGAAATTCACAGACATTGGTTAGTGCCTCCAGCTTTGGAAAAGACAAACATTTTTGTTATGTACATAGAGTGGAGCAGCAGCTTGTGGGGAAGGGAGAGAGTGGGAGGTACTTGGGCAAAGAGGCAGCTTGGAAAAAAAAAAACAAAAAAAAAACCAAACTGCCGGGATGCACACAGGCCTTGTGTTTAACCCTTTGGAGTCAAGCCTTAATGCCACCGGAAATTTTATCTGGAGGGACATCTGTTGTCATGGTGTCAGAGCATAATCCGTAATTTCTTTTCTTGATTAACATGGCCCGTGAGCTCCATCTTCTTTCTTTTGTCCTTTCTTGTCTTTTATGTGTTTTCTAAATATCCCTTCCGCCCTTGATAATGTTGCATAATGAATTAATCAGGAATGGCTGTATAATAAATATATAATATTCTTTGGTAGTTGTCAATGAATGAACTGGAAGCAGTTGAGGAGGAGTGAATTGGCTTTTTTTTTTTTTTTGCAGTCTGATGTACACTGGGAAGCCTCCACCAATAAATATCCATGGAATACCTACTCTGTGCAAGGCACTGTGGTACCAAACCATATCAAACAACACAATTGATATGGTTTGGCTGTGTCCTCACCCAAACCTCATCTTGAATGGTAGCTCCCATATTTCCGCTTGTGTTATGGGAGGGACCCAGTGGGAGATAATTGAATCATGGGGTGGTTTCCCCCATACTATTTCCATGGTAGTAAATAAGTCTCACGAGATCCGATGGTTTTATAAGGGGGAACCCCTTTCACTTGGCTTTCACTTCTGTCTTGCCACTGCCATGTAAGATGTGCCTTTCACCTTCTGCCATGATGGTGAGGTCTCCCTAGCCATGCAGAACTGAGTTCATTAAACCTCTGTATCTTTATAAATGACCCAGTCTCTGGAATGTCTTTATCAGTAGCTTGAAAATGGACTAATACAAGAATATTTGAGTGTTTCTGCCCTCAATTACCCAGAGGAATGTGGTGGGATTGGCTCTTTATCATCTTGACTGCTTTTGTTTCTACTTCAGCTGTGGCAGGTGAGAAGGTTTTATTATAAAAACGCCTAGAAATTAATACAGTGTATAAGGAAAAAAGTATGAGAAAGAGAAAGAAAGATTATTTGTCTAGTAGGTGCTCCATTCTCAAGAAAGTGATGATCTACTTTGCCCCTCACACTTGATGGAGTCAGAAGCCTTTCTTTCCACATGGGATAAAGGCAAGATGGCACCTGGCATATATGAAGGGGGTGTGGCCAGGTAGAGATGGCGAGAAGACAGAGCAGTAGAAAGGGAATGAGGAAGGGAGATCAAAAGAGAGGGGACCTTCAAGTAGCCATTGGAGGAGGTCTCTGTACCAGTGAAAGGTAGTCTGAGAAGAAATGTAAGATGATTTTGGCACCACCCTGTGAATCCCATATGGGTTTGAGAGTTGCCTTCTATGAGGTTGTATCCTTTCTGGTAATGGACTGGGTCCTGCACACCCTTCCGGATGAGGTAAAGAATCATGGCAGGGATGGAGTGGTCGATCAGAAAAATGTTTTTATTCTTATGACTATGGAAACTATAGCGCTCTGAGAACAAGCTTATATGCACCTATATTGGAAAAACATGAATATATACACACCCTGCTAAAGTCACAGCGAAACCCACTCAAATAGGACCTGTGGAGATGCAAATGGCAGGGGATGAAAGTGAGGGGGCATAGAAATGCACAAAAAAGGATGTGCGCTGTTTGCATTGAGGTTTCTCTTGCCGTCTCTCATCCTAGGTTATTAACATTGGATTGCTCAGAACGAAGAGTTTCATTGCTGTGCCTGAAAGAGGTGACAGAGAGAAGCAGGAGGTAGAGACCTGGCATTTTAGAATAAACTTAGCTAAGTGCTTGTAGAAAGGCCAAAGAGAACTATTCTCGATTGTCTCATTAGCTCACCCTTCCCTTTCTTTCCTTTCCCTTCTCCCGACATTAACCGAGGGTTTACTTTGGCTTAGACACTGGGCTTGGTGCTAGTGATGCAAAGATGAGGAAGATACAGCTTCTGCTCCCGGAGAGTTTTCTGTCAAGAAGGGGACATCACTCCTGTCCTTCCATGCAGCAGCAGCTGAAAACAGTGGCCCTGGAATGGGGAGCAGGGAGGGGTATGGCGGGCGGAAATCTCTGCCCTCTCCTGGGACTTCCAGCTGCTCTTCCAGTGCACAAGTAGTGTGGCTGGATACCTAAGCAGTTGCCCTCATGGGGTTGGGATCTCCAGGAGCAGCTATGGTGCCATGACAGTCTTCTCCGTTCTCTCTGGTGTATGTCCCATCTCCACATAGATGAGCCTTAGCACCGTCCTATTGCTGTATTTGGAGTCTCTGCTAGAGGGGCTGCCAAGCTAGGCAGAGCCTGCAGGCTGTGATGCAATGGAATAAGAAAACTCTTTCTGAGGAAAGGCTACTTGGCCTAGAATGAGGTTCAAGGCTTGGTTCTTCCACTCACCAATCTTTTAGGTAAAAGATTGAAATTAACCTACGTAGGATATGCTCAATAAAGATTGGGAGAGTGTGTACGGACAGCTCCAGTCAGAATGCAACTTTCGCTCAGAAAGTTAGTTAACGGATCAATGAATGCATGCCTCAGCTTGAATTAGTTTGCAATTAGGTAGGCAATGCCAGATGGATAGGTTCTGATGGAAGGGGGCAGAAGGAATAGTCTAAAGCTTGGGGTTCTATCTCAGAAGGGAAGTCATAGGGCGGCTTGGCTTTGGGGAGAGCAGGAAGGTGGGACAAAGGGACAGAGAGAGGAGAAAGAAGGTGACCGGGTGGAAATTCTTCCTAGTCTTTTCCCCAAGGTGGCTGGTGTGCTGGGCTCCCATAGCAACCCCACAAAAGCAAAAGCAGTTCAGCAAAGTAGTTCTTCAGCCATATCTGCATTGTCATATTTACTTGTCTTTCTAACCCACTAAACTGTTAGTTCCTTGAGGGCAGGGCCTATGCCTTATTTACCTATAATCCCTAGGGCTTAGCTCAATGGCATGAGTAAAGGAGGGGTGAAAGTCAAATGAAAACTCCAACCACTTGGTAATTTTGTCAGGGACGTTCCCAGTTCTCACAACAAAATAACCAGAGCTAATAATACTTACCATGATTCCAGGTTTATAAGCAGAGAAACAGAGTACCAACAAGTTAAAAAACTCAGGAAAGCACACGTAACAAGCAGAACAAGAAGCATTCAAACAGTTCCCATGCTTCTCATTAACTGATTTTGTTTCTTTGTCTCACACATTAGAATTAATTTAAAGACATTAGATTCTATCTTGAGCTGAGGCAAGTGTTTTGAACTTTCCATCTTTGCAAATAAAGCCCGGTGGGTTATTTTTGATTATCAGCTTTCTGTTGAGGGGAATGATGTCAAAGGATCACTCTGGTAAACTGAATAGGGCATACTTCATTTGCACATAGGTGCTAAGGTAGCTTTCCCAATGAATAGAAATTGAGTGTGTTCCTCAAAATGCCAGGCCCTAGCTCTTGGTAAAAAGCGAGACCTGCCTAACATTTTCAGTGTCCTAGAGAACACCCCTCTCAGTAATGACAAGTGGCAGTCTGCCCTCTTGATGACCTCGTTGGGTTGACAGATCTCACACTGTTTAAGAATGAGGAGTGAGGAGTGTGCTATTTGGAGCCCATCCAGAATCATTCTTCAAAGTGTCAGAAGGATCACAGCAGAGCAAAAAGTTCAGAAGTTAAGTTTAAGGTCTTTCATCCTGGAAAGTTTTCATTAATGTTTTTTTCTCTTTTGCATTCACCCCAGTGAATGCTGCAGTTGCAAATTTCTCAGTATGACTTGGTCAAAACCCACTCAACATTATGCCAAGAATTTGTTTTTAAAACTGTGCTGTCAAAATTTGCAGCCCTGAGATGCTTAGATAATTTTAAAACTATCTGATTTTCAGTAACCAGATTTCTAATTATATTGAATTTCAGAATTTTTCAGGAGCCCTAACTTTGAGTATTTTTCTTAAGAGCAACCAAAGTTTCTGAAATTTGTTTTAACGATATTTTTTTTACCAACTTTAAGCCAAAGTTGGTTTAAAAAAGTTTAAGCCAAAGAAATTTTATAGTTAATAACAAGGCACTAACAATAACACTTCTGTAATAATAATAGAATATTATTGATAATAGCCTTATTATTTCATCATCATCTTTTATGTTTAAGACACTTTGGAACCAAAAGCTATCACCGATAAATCAAAAGCCCAAAGGGGCTTAATGACTACAGGCTAGGTAGTAATAATGGATAGCTTAAAAAAACAAATAAATCCTTGAGTGCTACTGGGATTTATGAGTTCAATGTGGGAGGCATTACTCCCTAGGAGGCACTGGGGAAATGTTGGGGGCATTTTTGGTTGTCAAAATGATAGAAAAGGCCAGAATGCAATTTAATGGAAGGCAGCCAGGGATGTGGGAGGTCGCAAAGTATGTGGGGCTCTTCCACACAGCAGAGGATCGTCCTGTATCACCTTCAGCTTTTCAATGGCTGTCAGGTATTCATATGGGCGAAAAGCCTATTTATAATGATCTGAACCCAGAACCTAACCCCATTTCACTGTTTGAAAAAAAAAGTTTTCTTTTCTTAAAAAAAAATTACTTTTTGTGGGTCCTTAGTAGGTATGTATATATTTATGGGAATCACAAAGTATTCTTTTGTAAAGTTTAAATTTTTAAAGAAATGTCCAGAGGTTATTAGGGAAGAGGTTGTATTTGGTTACATAAGAAAGTTCTTCAGTAGTTGTGAGATTTTGGTGCACCCATCTCCTGAGCAGTGTACACTGAACTGAATTTGTGGTCTTTTAACCCTCAACCCCTTCCCACCCTTTCCCCGAGTCCCCAGAGTCCATTATGTCATTCTCATGCCTTTGAATCCTCATAGCTTAGCTCCCACTTATGAGTGGGAACATATGATGTTTGGTTTTCCATTCCTGAATTATTTTGCTTAGAATAATAGTCTCCAGGTTGCTGTAAATGCCATTAATTCATTCCTTTTTATGGCTGAGTGGTATTCCATTGCATACACACACACACACACACCCACCACAGTTTCTTTATCCACTCATTGATTGATGGCCATTTGGGTTGGTTCCACATTTTTTGCAATTGCAATTGTGTTGCTATAAACATGCATGAGCAAGTATCCTTTTCATATAATAACCTCTCTTCCTCGGGGCAGATACCCAGGAGTGGGATTGCTGGATCAAATGGTCATCCTACTTTTAGTTCTTTAAGGAATCGCAACACTGTTTTCCATAGTGGTTGTTCTCTTGTACAGTTCTAATCCAAATATTTCCTGTCAGAAGTGTAACTGCTATGCAAACTAAGGAAAGAATGTTGTTTTGGGGTTTGCGGGTGGGAGGAGGGAGTGGTGAACATGACTTCCCCAGGAGTTGCTCCCTTTCTTAGGAAGTTACCAGTGGCAAGACTGCTTATGACAGTTGACTTCGTTTCCACCATAATACACCCGTATCGATCTGCACTGGACTATTACATTCACAGGGATTCTGCGTGTGGGTGCAATATAGACTATATCCCTAGGCCTTCTAGGGTGGTTCTGCCCAAGCATTCACTTAGCGAAAACATTACTGGTCATAAGTTGCTTTTCTTCTACATTAAAAGCTAGGGTCTTATGATTTATTTTTGAACTTATGAGAATCAGTAGGCTATAGATGTCCTTTCAAGAGGATAAAGGATCTATTAGGGCAGTAAAGATTCTAAAATGTGTTATAAAAAGGAGGCATTGGGTCTGAGAGGGTTAGAAGTCTTTCCACTGGGTAAAAACATCCCTGGGAAGGATATTGTGTAATGGGTGTCTGTCTAAAGCTTGGGAATACCTTTGCAAGAAGAATGCAGTATTTGCTCTGAGTCTCACTGCTCCAAGTAGAGACTAAGGTCAGACTAAATTTCAGTCATCCACTTGCCTTTAGTATGGTTTTTACCATATCTGCCTCTACCACTATTTACATAATATCTTTTTAAGAAATCAAATACATTTTTATTGATTGATTGATTGATTGATTGGAAGGATCTTTGCCCTGTCTCCCAGGTTGGAGTGCACTGAAGCAACTGTATTATAGCTCGTTGTAACCTTGACCTCCTGGGTTTAAGTAATTCTCCCACCTCAGCCTCCTGAGTAGCTGGAACTACATGTGTGCATCACCATGCCTGGCTTATTTTTAAAATTTTTTTAAGACATGGCTGTTTCCAGGCTGATCTCAAACTCCTGTCATCAAGTGATCCTCTTGCCTTGGCCTCCCACAGTGTGGGATCATGAATGTGAGTAACCATGCCCGGGCCCTTACTTACATAGATCTTATATAAAATTAGTATCAATAAAAAACCGATTGGATGTGCTAGTTATATTTTTTCTAGTACACATTGAAATATACATGTAATGATTAAAGTAAAAGTAAAAAGGTTGTTTCTGTAACAAAAAGATCACCTGTGTTTGCATACCATTCTTTGAGAAATGGTGCTATAAGGGATTAAAGATTTGGAAAATACGACTTAAGGAGAAAGAATGATCTAGTCATACCCTATAATTTTCTTTGTTTAGAAAAGACAAAGTCTCCTTTTACTGAAATAAATCCCCAATGTTGCATTTTAAATATTTATCACAAATACAAATAATTTAAAATATATGTAATATACCCACTCTACATATTGATAATCTTCCTGAATATACTGTTTACTAGACTCTTCTTGGAAAAGCTTCATATATTAGGGCAAACTCTCCAACCGCTGTTGTCAGCATGTTATGTGTAATTTAACTTTAGTAAAAATAAATGTGCCATCCCTAGTAACAAATAGTTTTGAATAAATGCCCTCAATATTTATTCATTCAACAAATATTTGTCGGGATCCAACTATGTGCAAGCCATTGTTCTGGGCTCTAGGATATAGCAATGAACAAAATTAAGTCATTTTCCTCATGGAACTTATATTTTATTCACATAATATGAAAATGAAGGAAATTTTCCATTAGTCCTAAGAAGGAAATAGATGAGGGCATAGCATTAATCTCCATATGGATTAGATAACTGAAACTTGGCGTCAGGAGAAGTGCACACTTGATACTGTCATTTGACATTGAGTTTTGTAAAACAAAGTGATTTTAATGTTCCTTCATTTGCTTAGTTTTTCTAACCATGTACTATTTCATTGATGCTTTGTTTTATTTCCCAGTTCCATTTAAAATTGCACTGCACAATTTAAAAAAAAATACTTTTTTTTCCTTTTTAAAATTTTTATTGCTGTCATTTTTCTTCTCAGTGTATAAAATTGCACTCCACAATTTGGGTGGAATTTTTAAAGTTTTTAATTCTCCATCTAAGTTTTAATTTTTTATGTATAATTTAAATTGCCCTGAATTCACCTTTGAGTCACACTTTCTCATTTTTCATGCCATTAATATTACTGATAAATGGTTACCAGAGCCTCTTAATTAGTATTCAAAGAAGTTTAAGTATTCATTTACTTAATCTTCTCTATTTAAGACACTTAAAAACTAATAACAAAGGATGATTTAAGGTGGTGAGAGCAGTTCAATAGAAAGTTCAAGAATAAGACACTCACTCTTGTCATAAGACTGTAGTGACATGTCATAATTTCCAGAGAGTGGGTGCTTCTTACATATCCAGCTATTAATGTTAGATAAAATTCATCTATTGTATTACTGTTAGTCATTTCCAAACAGCTGAAATAAAAACCCACTGCTTTATTTTCAAAATCCAGGTGGTACCACTGGCCTTAATTGGTTCAGCAAATGGAAATTGCAACAATAAGAAAGCTAAACTCTTCACAAAGATTGTTTTGAAGTTCCAGTTAATAATTGCTGTTTAAAGTAATTGACTCTGAAACAGTCTAAGATTCTGAGAAGTCATGAGTCACTGGGAAAGAGCTAAGCTTTGCCCCAAATAGCTTTTGTGTTAGGAGTTTTGGATTATGCTATAATTCTTTCAAAACAGGTTATCCTTGTTTGGCAATTCCCAACTAAGGGAATGTTTGACCAACTAGAGCTTGCTTGTGTTTTAATATGTTAGGCAGCACTTAACTTTGAAGATATTTCTTTCTGAGATGTTATAATCTATTTGTCTGTAAAAATGACTCTGAATATTGAGATAGTTTGACAGTAGTATGAAGAACAATGTTGACATTTTGGAGACCAAATATTGCCTCTAAAAGATTAGTTACTGCTATATCAAGAGGGATAAATGTGATAGAGAAAATACTAAGAGAAGAGGTCTTTTATAGAGTTGGTGTCTTCCAGCTCATTGCAGCCTGGAACTCCTGGACTTAAATGCTCCCACATCAGCCTCCTGAGTAGTTAGGGAGCACACATCACCACACACCCAGCTAACTGTTTGATTGATTGATTGACTGAATGATTGAGACAGGGTCTTGCTATGTTGCCCAGGCTGGTTTTGAGCTCCTGGCCTCAAGTGATACACTTGCCTCAGCCTCCCAAAGTGCTGAGATTACAGGCCTTAGCCACCACACCTAGCTGCAGAAGAGGTCTTTGAAAGGAAAGAAATGTGTTCATTTTCCATTGCAAGAGCTAAGCAATTAGAACAGTGCTTGGCACATAGTAGGTGCTCAATAAATATCTACGGAGTGAATAAATGAATGAATAAGAATATTCCAGCAGTCTTAGTGTGTCTGAAGGCTTGCTTGAAGAGCATGCATCCTCAGCTGGGAGGGTGATGGGAGCCACTTGCAGAGAGATACAGAGAACGATCTCTAGGGTCTACCTTGAAGCTTTGCAACCTGACTATGCCCCAGTAGAGAAGCTACTGGACTTCTTTTTTAGTACTTCTGTTGCCTCTTATGTCATTTGATGATAATAATTTACACAGAACCTACCACATTTATGAGAGGAATAAATAATGTTATAAAGTGCTTAGCACATAGAACACTTTGAATAGAGATCAGCTAATTTTAGAGTTCCAATATACAATTATAGATTGTTCACTGATATTGGATTGAGATCCTGGACTTTCTATGCAACAATTTGGAAACAGAATTGAATACTAGAGATGAGTTTCTGAGGTTTCTATAAATCATATTCTAAGAGCATTCTTGATCTTAGGCATAGAGGGTTGGGTTAAGGGATTGAAGAGAGAATGTATTTTCATTGTATACCCAGGAAAAACTAGTTATTTCTTTGTAACTTAGTTTTAATATTAAGCAGGAGCAACCACTTCCTATGTAAGATATGAGGGAAAGAAAATGTGTTTTTCTTTACTCACAAGCCCTCAGTGAAATTGCCATTTAAAAAAAGATTAAATGATAAACTGGCATTCAAGATAATCCCTGGTCTGGTTCTACCAACCCTCAACTTTTAGTAAGGGTTTCAACCTGATTTACATCAATTCTGATTAACTTCCTTCTAAGTATGCAATACCCGTGCCTTTCAGCACTACACATCCACCCTAGAATCTGAAGGTGCTTGCCCCTTGAATGTATCCAGCATTTTCCCATGCCTGGTCTGTTTCTGAATGCACTTTAAAAACCTCTACTGCAAAAATCCAGTCATTGCCCGAATGCCAATGCCATTCTCTCCACAAGGTCCTTCACTAGAACGTCCAGTGGTTTCTTTCTAAGAACCTCCTGGCACCTGCCAATGTAGCTGGTGTTTTAGTGAGTTCTGTATCAGCCCTTTCCAGAATGTTTTCTTCATCCTTTATTTCTTATAGTGCTTATGGCCTGGTACACAGTAGCTGCTCCATAAATGTGAATAGTGTAATCTAGTTTACCCTTTCTCCTTTTTTTTTTTTTAAAGGGATGATCTTAGGTCTTCCAAGGAGGACTTTCTAAAAACAGATTTTTAGCTTTCTGGTCTTTATCAAGAATTCTCTCCAAAACAGAAAATAAAGCTAATGTGGCAGGGTATAAAAGAAAAATGAGAAAAGAAAAAAAGAGCTGGGAAATTCTCCTTCCTCACATAAAAAAATTGTCAAAAAATGGTAGCTAGGAGAGGAAAGGGGATACTGGACTTCTTGCCTAATTTCTTGGCATCTCTTGGGAGAAAAGCTTAGAATTGTAGGATCCAGAATCACAGGAAAGCAAGGAGGGAACACCTCTCAACTCCTGCCTAGAACTAGCTGTGATCACAGCTGTCTTCATGTGATGAATGACCAGCAGTGGATGGTCATGTGGATGGGGTGGCTGTGTCAGGGCCCAGACATCGTGGATCAGGGAAAACTTGTTTCCACTGCTAGACCTTCCTTATAGATGATATTACCCACAGAGCACAAATGAGCTCAGGAAGGAGAGGGAAGTCAGAAACAAGGTGATCATTTTTCTTGTTTTTCAGATTGCATTGCTAGGGGAGATGTGGGCATGTAGGGAAGGGCAGGAATGGTGGTAGGCTTATTTATATCAGCCCAAGTGTGGGGAGGAAGCTGAAAACAATGGGAAAGACTTAGCTGACCAAGACCGTGCCAGGCCACCACATTGCTGATGAAATTTCCCTGTGATACTTTTGGTGACGCTGACTGCTGATGGCCAGGTGGAGCACCGAACTATCTCTCTGGGCCATACAGTGACAAACAGTGTCACAAAAGCAAGACCACCAAGCCCTGGTGGCCCCTTGGGCTGCCCCATCTCTACTGCTCTCTACCTGCCTTGCCACTTCATGGAGAAATGAGAAGTTGTTAGACAGGGAATTCCTTACTTTTCTGCTGTAAAACCTGCCATTCCCTTCTTTCCTTCTTCCCACCTGCTGTTAGGAGAGCTGCCTCCTTTTCTCAGGCCAGTCATCCCCTCTCATTTTCTCAGGACACTTTATTCCCAGTTACGATTTTTCCGGTCTCTCTATTCCATGGTTCTTTCTCAACTAGATCCTCTCACCATGATTTCAGCTTGCTTCAATGTCTTGTGAAAAACAACAACAAAAAACCCACAAAACAACCTTCCCTAGCCTCACTTTGCCAGCATTCAGTCTCTCTACCACTTTATTTACAGCCACACATTGGAAAGTGATGCTGCAGGCATTGTAGGGGGAGCTCAGTAAATACCTGTCATAACGAAAGAACAGAAAACTGAAAAGGGTTAATAGGCCATTTTTTACTTCACTGTAAGTCAAGTACTTTATATTATGCATCCTATGCCTTTCTTAAATGGGAATGCTAACACCTATAATAATAAAAGAATTGATACCATGGCAGGTATTGTGCCAGCTCTGTAAGCACATTTACTTACTACTTCCCACAATAACCTGTGAGGTGTGCACCTGTGAATCCATCTTTTCTAGCCTGGGAAACCAGAGGGCCAGGGGTCAGTAGATCAAAGTCCTGTAGCCACTGCTACTGAAATCTAAACCCAGGCAGCCAGCTCTGGAGCCAACACCAATCACCTTCGAGGGGAACCTCTGTGTTTTATTTTCCTCTCTTTGCAAGTGTTAAAAGTTATTTTATATTTTTAAGGTAAGGCTTATATAAGGAAGGCCACAGGGTTGAGTGGACAGACAGAATGTAAGAAGAGCTGAATCCTGGTTAACTCTTTCATTACCTTGCAATGAATCACTTGGCCTGTTTTGTTTTTGTTTGCTTATAAAATGAAAAACGAAGCTCAATGATCTTTTCAGTGTCTTCATTTAAAAGCTTTGCGAAATGTGAAGTCCTGTTTAAATGTGAATATGGACTTTGATCTGTGCTCTTTGGAATACATTCCGCTTTTAAATGACAAAGTAGCTAGCATATACAGCTTTTGAGAAACACCCTACTTCACAATTTTGAATCAATTTTTCAATTTAGGCCTGTTAAATATTTCTGGCCTAGGGCTGCAATTTCATTTTTTGCATCTTGATATTCCTTTAGAAGAAAAATAAAGGTTCTTTTTCTGGTGGACACTGAAATTTGTAAAAATATCATTACCCTCGCCCCCCCCCCGCCGCCTCCGATTATAAAAGGAATACTGCTTCCAGTAGGGGAAAAAAATAGAAAAATAGAAGGAAACAAGAATCATCTAGAAAGAACACTTGTTAGGATATTGGCATATTTTAAAAAACATAACAGATCTTCTTTTTGGATACAGACTTTTCTATTCTGCTTTTTATCTAATATATTATCCACATATTGAGAAATTGTTTCTTTCAGTGATTCATGGTTTGCACGACAGGAAATAGCCAACTCCCCCTTGAGAAAAATTAAAGCAACTGGTGGCAGCTAGAAATCTGACTTTAATTTGTCACAATAGCGATTCCATTTCCTTCTTCTTTGGGGGCAGCTTACAAGTGTCCTCAGTTGTCACCACCACACCCTTCTCTTTCTTATCAAAGAACACAAGGTCAGGCGATGAAATGTGCAATTTGTCATTTGGCGTCTTCCACCAGAGTGGCAGGAATATTGGAAAATACAGTAGGAATATTGCAAAATCTAATATTTTAGATGTTTAATCACATGTTTTCTCATTCAGTTATAGGAATATTTGTTCAGTGATACTGAAGTCATTTAATTCCAAAAGGAAATAATCTAAATGTACTATAAAAATAAGTTTTTCATAATTTGTGAAAAATACTTAAAAGGAATAATTGTCATAGATATGTTCCACATAAAAGGAGTATGCTTCATCATCTATTGCCTTTGAACATTAAAAAAAAAAATCATGGATAAAAAGGATTATACTCTACTAGAGTTAAAAGCTTGTGCTCTGCCATTATATATTTGGGGTTTAAATTCTGGCTTACAAGCTGGGTGATATTGGTTGAGGTATTTCTCCTCTTTTAGTCCCAGTTTTCTCATCTGAAATAATAGTGGCTACTTGATAGGGAGTTTGTGGGGATTAAATGAGTCTATCTGTGCAAAGCATCAATATAATATGTATGCCATAACTGACATATATCAGTGGTTCCCAAATATTCCTGGAAGGCCCAGAGCCAGGGTTGTTGTTTCAGTTTGCCCGAGGATGTATTGTAAATGTCCTGGGCTCTACCTCCAGAAAGTTAGGTTCAATGACGTTGCATTTACAATGTGATGATGCTGTCTGGGAGATGCAGTGGGAGTGCAGAGAGAATGATCAGTTACTCCTTTGGGAGGGTTAAAGAAAGCTTCACAAAGGTCATAATGATGGGGCCACGGCTTGAAGGGTGAACAGATGCTTCCTAGGAGAAGAGGTGGCTGGAGAGAAGTGAACTCAGCAGAGAGGGACGGCACATCTGAAACTCAACTATATTTATTATGGATCTATTTTAAGCAGGGCAAGCTTCTGGGCATATTTATCTCATTGACTTCTCACCACAACCCAATCAGGATAGAATTAATATCTCCTTGCATATATGTGAACATTAAGTAGTTTGGGCATCTTTTTCAAGCTCACAATATAGATAGGATTCAAACCCAGGTCTAACTTCCAAGATGATGGTCTTTGGACCATATCTGTGGGCTCCTTCTATTGATTATGACTTAGTGAGCTTGGAGCTCTGGGTAGGGCAACCATGGTAGAAGAAGCAGAGAGGTAACTGTGGTTCAGTTGTGAAGGGCCTCATTTTTATTTTTAGTATTCACAACAATCCTCCTGTGCTTCCAGGCTTCCAAAAGACCTACAGCCTGGGGACCTTGCCTAAGAGGGGTGCACACCTGGCCTTGCGCACCCTATGCCTGGGATTAAGCACCTCCCAGACTAGAGCTGTTATGGTGGCTGCTGTTAGGTGTAGTGGCATTGACTGCTTTCTTCCTGGGTCTTTGTTCCATAACTTCTGTGCTCCTTCCTTAGGTTACTTAAAAGTAATAAGCCACCAGGCCGGGCGTGGTGGCTCACACCTGTAATCCCAGCACTTTGGGAGGCTGAGGCGGGTGGATCACGAGGTCAAGAGCTGGAGACCATCCTGGTCGTGAAACCCTGTCTCTACTAAAAATACAAAAAATTTAGCTGGGCATGGTGGCACGTGTCTGTTAATCCCAGCTACTCGGAAGGCTGAGGCAGGAGAATTGCCTGAATCCAGGAGGTGGAGGTTGCGGTGAGCTGAGATCGCGCCATTGTGCCTGGGTAACAGAAGCGAAACTCCCTCTCAAAAAAAGCAAAAAAAAAAAAAAAAAAAAAAAAAAAGGTAATAAGCCACCCAGATGCCTCAAGGCAATTTGGTTTGCTAATTAGAAAGAAAACAAGATCCTTTGGATCTTGTGTATGAACCTTGAGATCTCAGTTTGGAAACATGCAAAAGATATTAAGGATGGGACCACTCTCTAGTTTTTCATACATACAGTAGAATGGGGACCGCAGTGAGTCCCTTAGATGTTCTGAAACTTTGAAAGTGGGATGGCAATGAAAAAAGCCCCACATTTGGTTTATTAATGAGGTCACAAGAGATATGCTCTGCCTGTTTCTGGGTAGGAGGTTGAATTTAATTTTATTGAACAAACAAGTCATTTTAGCTCAGTGATTCATAGGGTAACTTCAGTCAAAAGAAACGTAATTTACTTCTGCTTCCCTCTATATTTTAATGTCTCCAGAAATCCAAAGAAGCCACTATGCTGAAAATACTCTGAGTGGGTTAGAGTTTCACTCAAGAAAGTGCTGTAGTAGAAAATGGCCATTTCTATATGTTGTGTTCAGGTGAGTTAGCAAATCCGCTGGGATCTGACACAAGCCACTTTTGTACCCAATAGAATCCAACAGGAGGGAGTAAGGTGGTGTCTGAACTGGAATGTCTAAATAGTTTCTCACAGAGGAAAACGTAGAGTCCCTCACTAAAGGAAACTCATTTCTTTGTGGGCTTTCTCGTGGACAATCTTGTAATGCTTTTCAAAATCAAGCTTATTATAAACTAAAAATACAGGGGCCGCTGAACAAAAGTAGTTGGTTGACTTCGTGATGCCTGTTCTGGCCAGATGGCTCATGAATGATTATGATTCCCAAGTGGAATTTCGAAAATAGACATCTCCTCTGCGCTTCAGTCCCTTATTTCTAGCTTTCTTCTGGACATTTCCACTTTTCTCCTGCAAACTCAACCTGTCCCAGTGGAGCTTACCATCTTTCCCCCAACTCATCTTCTAACTTTCCTGACTGTTGACCTCATCTCCAATTTTTCAGATGGCCAGACCAACTCTGGCTCTCCCAATATTCAGTATCCTCAAGTTTTACGTTTTCCTCTACATGAAATCTGTGGATTTAGGCTTTCATCTCTATAGCCATTGCAGTCTGCAGCCTGATTACATTTCTTTGGATTCATTGTGCCTGTGCCTCCTACATATGGATATCAGTTAATTTTCTCAAACACGGTTTTATCTTGTTCATCTTTTTCTCAAAATTCTCTAGAGACCTTCTGCTTAATGAAACATGTTTGAATTCTTTATCTTGGCATTCCAAGCCTTTCTCTCTATTTAATGAACTTTATTTACTACTTTTTGGATTTTCTTCCTACTTAATGACTTTATGGCCCCATACGCAGGTCAGTCTCCCTTACAGACAATTCATTACTTGGTCAACACCCTGTCTTCTCTTTCTGGGTTCAGCACAAGACATAAGCCTTGTTCTGCTCAGGGTACTTCAGTAATCTCTGTCTTCTCTTGTCTCTGATTATTGTTATATCAGTTATTTTAGAATTAGATCATTACTCACTGTTGCATGGTACTTGGTGTAATGTTTATTTGTCTATGTAATGAGACTGTTTGCTCTTTGAGGGTAGCAGAATCTCTCAAGAGTTTCCTTTCTAGCCCTCAGAATTTTCTGCCCATATACGGCACATGGCAAGCTTTTCCCCCATCTCCCCAGTCCTTGTTGACTTAAAAGGAATTGTTCAGATATTTTTGTTTGGTGTCTCTGGTAGACCCCAGTCCCACTGCTGTCTGAGACAGAAGGTAGCCGTCACATAGAGGCTATCTCAGTCCTGTGGCAGTTGGTGTGGCTCAGAGTACCTTGGTTTTGTGGCCTTCTTGACATAGAGTAGGCATTCTGTTTGTTGAATGAATGAGCGAAAACCCAGAGGAAGTACTGGGCTCCCTAACTCAGTTTTCTATTTTTCATCCCTCAGATAAAAAGTAATCCATTAAATGATGTCAGGCAGGTTAATAGAAGGCAATGGTTGTTTTCACTTTTAGCTTATAGAAGGTGAAAACGGTTTCTTTTTGAATTTTTTTTCCTCAGGCATATTTTGAATAATCTTTCCTGACTTCTTTGCTTGGATCCCACTAGAATACCTTGTCTTTCAATAACACTTTTATCTAGTTGAGTAGACTTGCTCACAATATCTTCCTGGTTTGTCTTAAAACATATTTTATAATGGCCTTAAACGTTGGCCTTAGCATACAGCCCTCTTTTATTTCACTGTTGCTTCCATAATCTGCTTGTGTTATAACTCCTCCTGGGGAGCCTTCCTTAGTTTCCAAGACAGAGTTAATCATTCCCTTCTTGAACTCCTCTGAATCCCATAGATGCATATATTTCTTATGTATGCTGTTATTATACAGGCACGTATTATTAGATGTATCACACCACATCAAAATTTACTTATAAAATAAATTGTAAATACAGTAGCTTCTGCTACTGTAAATCCCTCAAGGGCAGTGGCCATGTCTCCTTCATCTTTGTATCTCCAGCACTGGTACAATGCCTGCCATAGGAGGTGCTCCGTTGAGGGGTCAATCATAGGGAGAGTCGGGACATCGCCAACTCTGTCTTCTGCAGTGTAGCGGCATTTCAGTGGCTAACCATCCTGCTGTCCTGCTGTCCTGGCACTTCCGCAGCTGAAGTGCTGGGAGCTCGCAGCCAGAAGCCCTGAGTGCACCCATGGTGCAGGATCCCGCTGAGCCAGAAAGCACCATGACCACAGCCAGTGCCTTGCCTTTCTTCTAGAGGAAGGTAAATATTGAACTTTGAAATTGTAGGGTGTTACCTTGGCACCCACAAGTGTGAGAAGAAGTTTGAACAAGTCCCAGCGGACACCTCCCTTCTCTGCTTGGGGAACATAGGGAGGCGGGTAGGATAGCATCTTCTCAGTGTGACTGAATTCCAATCATCCGATGACATTTTAGTTCTGGTCCTTGGCATTTTGTGTAGTTCTTATAGGTGACAGAAAAAAGGTATCTGTAAGGTTACTAAAAGGCTGTATCTGTCTGCCAAGAATTCTCTCGTAGGACATGAAGTCTGGAGGCAAACAGTCCTTCCATCTTTAAGATGGGCCAGATGGCTTCCAGCATGCCGGGTGGCTTTCGGTCGACAGTCCTTCACTGAGAGTGTGTTTTACACGTCAGAGAAAGAATGGCTACAGGGTATAATGTTTTAGATGACAGCTCTAAAAAAAATATTTGAGTCTATGGGTCACTTCTTCATAAAAAGCTTAAAAATATATATATGTTTGTATCTATTGGTTCCATTTGGGAAATAATAAGTAAAGGAAAATATTTTTGTAGCTCTGCTAAAATGACCTCATGCTTGTGCAGTTAAGATGACCCTGACAGGAGAGGCAAGTCTGAAGTAATAGAGCTTTAAAGATCAAGATGAGCAAATTAGCAGGCAGGAAAAGCCAAATAGCGAATTAACCTACTACTGCAAAGCCCAGGGGCTGGTCGGGAGCTCTGGATTCTCTGTGGCAGTGAATACTTGGTGCCCTAAAACCTCAGGCTGAAGCTGTTTCTTTTCCTCAAGCTCCACAGTCCCGGAGCATGTTTTCTTTGTATGTCACTTCTTCTGCCGAGCCAGTGTGGAAATCACTTCGTGTTGCTCTGAGATGGTTGCCACGGGAACATCTCAACCTAGTCATTATCTACTCAGGCTGCTGATTATATTAAATCAGGAGACAGAGCTGTAGACGGGGCTGCCTGCTCGCTTCGCGACTCTCCCCTCTGGGTCTGCAAGTCTCTGAACACTCTTCTCTATGTTTTTTTCCTCCTTTGTTTCTCCCCGGCAAAAAGAATTAGTAAATGAAATAAATCTATAGGAAATCAATGCTGGGAGTATACAGCCGTTACTTTTCCATCCCTCCAGTCCTCTGTGTTGGGACCTCATCTGGAATCAAAACAATTTCCCCCTTCTCTGTTCTGGCTCTCTATGCTTAGGCATAAAGGTAACAACAGTCTTTAAAGATCTATTTTTCCTGTGTCCCACACAAATGGTGCTGAGGCCACAGTTTCCTGCTACTTATCCAGAGAAGCTTCAAGAAATTCATAGAGATGCCTCTCTTCAAAATTGTGTAAAATAGAAACAGGAAATGAAATTAGCCTTTAATGAGTCATGTATTTCTACCGATCTGGATGGATCTCTTATGAAAACGACTTTTTAATCTTTATTCCAGAAATGCACTTGATATTATTTTTAACTGACAAAAATTGTACATATTTGTGATATACAACATATTTTAAGATCTATCTATATATCTTAATATATAGATTTATCTAAATATCTATCTATATATTAAGGTATATATAGAGATATCTATCTACAGTACATAGATAGATCTTTTTTTTCAATGAATGGAATTGAATGCAACTATGACATGAACACACATAAAGTGGGGAGGGCGGTGACCAAGCGCAAATGTGGGGGACACACAGCCCCGCTCTCTGGACCCTGAGCGGGAAGAAGTCTGAGGCCGACATCTCTCGCCGAATCCCACCTCCCCTGCTGAGTAAATACTGATCTGGCTGAGTAACAGCGTCTTGTGACCCAGGCTGGCCCTGAGAAGGCGCCACAGTTGAGACCTGTGAGTCCAGAACAGGAGCCTCCAGGGAGCAGGCAGATGCTGCAGTGGCCCCCGAGAGCGCCCGGTCCCGCCCGGCACGGACGTGTAAACAGCCCCCTGCATGCACTGCTGGGGAGGAAGACGAGGGTGAGGGCTCATCCTCACTAAGTGCTGCCTGAGTCTCCCTAATATATAGACCTATCTATCTATATATTAAGATATATATAGATATATCTATATAGATAGATCTTAAAATATATATATATAGAGAGATAAATATATATATAGACAGAAACACACACACAACGTGAAATGGCTAAGTAAAGCTAAATATACCTCACATACTTACTTTTTGTGATGGGAGCATTTAAAACCCACTCTGTTAGCAATGTTTCCAAGTAGACATTTGTTATTAACTATAGACATTATATTGTACAATAGATCTTTTAAACACATTCCTACATGTGGTCTTTGAGAGACATTAAATTGAAGTACTCTTTTGTGGGAAAACCTATATAAGCATTTGGCCTTGTAATTTAGTGTCCAAATCAGGACACTCTGGGAATGAAGGACAGCACTATTAATAAATACTCTGAAACAACATGTACAAACTAGGACTATGCCAGGTAAACCAAGAGTCACCTTATATGCAAATAACAGGTACATGAACATGGTAGTCCTGTGTTTCCCCCTGCCCCAAATATGTGCTTCCCCTCCAGGCGAAAATAACCTCTTCCAGTAGAATGTGCAATTAGAAATTTTAATTTTAAATTGGAATTTAAATAGAGGTTTCCTCTGTGTATACTTCTGTTCATAAAAATTTACACGATGTGAGTCCATTCTTGAAAGTAAAGTGATGGCACTGGAAATTTAACAGAAAAAAATCATAAACAAAGATAAACAGACTGGACTGAATGTGCTTGTGGCTGTGTCATAAAGCTCTCTTAAATCTGTTTAAAAAGATCTAAGTTAGGGGTTGGCAACCTTGTTCTATAAAGGCCATAGGGGGAATATTTTGGGATTTGTGGCAGGGAGGAGTGGTGGACTGCCCAGTTTCTATTGTAACTACTTTGCCATTGTTTCAGTGACGGCAGTCACAGATACCATATAAACAAATGGGCATGGCAATATCTTAGTAAAATTTTCTTAACCAAAATAGGCAGGAGAATGGGACAGATTTGCTGTCTAGTTATTTGTCCACTTCTGTTCTAGTTATCCATTTTAATGCCTAGAAACTTTGTTCTGGTTGAAGACAAGTAATTTTAGATTTTAATTCTGATGTCCCCCACCCTCCTGTGACAGACTGGGGCTGTGACTAATGGGACCAATGGGGAAATGCATGAGCCTCACTATTTAGTATACATTTCTGCTCTCGTGTGCTCCAGTGATTCAATGCATATACCAAGGTGGGTGGAAGAGGGGCACCCACCCAGCAAACACTTTGGAAAGGGGATGGCAGTTGTGTGGGTTTTGCTAAGCATTTTGGAAGGAAGGCTGCAGGGATGCAAAGCTGGGGAGTGATGGTTATGGTGATGTGGTTTTTCCTATAAATGGTTTTAAAAAAATCCTAGATTAGATTTTGCTGTGGGAGAGAGAATAAAACTGCAAGCACCCAAGGAAAATGAAGTTTGGGGTCTGTGCCTACACTGGGAAAGATTTGACTCAAAATTAAGGTAAGTGATCTAAAGAATCATTTTAAATTAGTTCAGCACTTACAGTGTAGAATAGGAATGAGCTGGTCAAAAGTAAAGTTCTAGGAGAAAATCCCCAAATGTCCCAAGATGTTTCCCTTTAGGGATAAAGCATACACTAACAACTCAGGCAAACCACAACAAGGACGCGAATGATATTAAAGAGAATTAAATAGACAGTATATGAAGTAGTAGGAGGTATGACATATATACCTGATGTGACTGTGCGTAACACAGATACTCATATGCCTTTGCTCCGTGGTGAGAAAGCGCTGCAATTGCAAACTAAGTTAGGAACCGTGGAGGGTGACCACAGTCATGTTTCCTGTTCTAGTTTCCACTCACCAGTGGGGTATATATATGGTACATTACACCAAGAGGTAAAGAGTATCATAAACAAAGGAAAATCTTAGAGGTCTTCATTCCTGTCTGTGTTCCTCAGTTAAATACAAGGGATATTAACATTCATAGTTATTTAGTATAATGTTTTTGAGGAGACCATTTAATAATTGTTAAGTTAACTATAGCTAGTAAGTGATCAATAGCAATTATCTTTAACATCTTATAGTTTATTTGGTGGTGTATTTGATATGTAAAACTGGAGACAACATATAAAGCAAAATACACTAAAGGAAAATTAATATTGCCTCTGCAATATGTTACAGAGGAAACACGAGTGAAAGAGTTATCTGGAATGGATGCCAAGGAGAGCCTAAAGGGAATTTGAGTGTGGATGGCCAACACTGTGACTTGATGAGTGGAAGACTGTGAACACCAAGCGGGGTGAAATGGGGGTGGAGGGGCAGGAAGCATCCAGGGCCAGGGAAATAAGGCTGAGGTTGAGCCCAGACACTCAGAAGTCCTGGAGGATCTCCAGCAGAGGGGAGATAGGATAGCAGTTGCTGGCAGATGATCTCTTACATGGTGAACACTACGACACTGAAATATTATCTGCAGGCTGGGTGCAGTGGCTCATGCCTGTAATCCCAGCATTTTGAGAGGCAGAGGCGAGGGGATCACCTGAGGTCAGGAGTTCAAGAGCAGCCTGACCAACATAGAGAAACCCCATCTCTACTAAAAATACAAAATTAGCCGGGCGTGGTGGCTGGCACCTGTAATTCCAGCTACTCAGGAGGCTGAGGCAGAAGAATTGCTTGAGCCCAGGAGGCGGAGGTTGCAGTGAGCCAAGATCATGCCATTGCACTTCAGCCTGGACAACAAGAGCAAAGCTCCATCTCAAAAAAGAAATATTTTCTACAATGAGTTTCTCTTTAAGTGTTATTTATTTTTGCAGTTGTTTTTCAGATTGCAAATTGTAAAAAGAAAAGAAAAAAGTGTTACAGAATCCTATAATATAGATAGATATTCCACTGTCCCACCTGCAAAGATAACCACCATTGGCAGTAAAGTTGCTTATTGACACTGGGATTAAAGTTTTAAAATAATCATTGGAAACTTAGGAGTTATAAACAGAAATATCCCCTTATTTTCCTAATTCCTTTGTGGTTCATATTAGAAATCATGAACTGACAACTCATCTACTATTGGAAGGAGGACTTTTGGCTGTTCTTTCCCTCTGACTTTCAAAATGGGATGCTGTGGGAGAGTTCTGGTCTATATGAAACAGAGAAATGGAACCCCTTGCTCATCCTTGTCCTGCTTAGAAAAACCACAAGCCTAGGACCTGGAAATCTATTCAGTCTAGAGACTGTCAAAGTTGTAACTTCTGTGGGTAGCTGGGACAGCTTATTCACGGTCATAAGGAAAGGTCAGAAAGACCATTAGAGCTCCCATAGGCCATATCCCATATTGCACTGGTCTAATGGTTCAACTCTGTCTTCCAAAAGCATTTTTGAGGATCTGGGTATCGAAGGTTATCTCTAGTGTGGAAAGAATTACTCCAAGTCTCTGTGTCCCTCAAAGTGCTAAAAAAAAAAACAAAAACCCAAACCAACAAACCAACCAACCAAACAAAAACAGACGTTGTACATTGATATGGGAGGTTAACAAGCCAGGAGAAACACAAACATGGCCACCTCCTATTGGTCTTTCAAAGATCGAAGGATCAGAAATAACAAGTTCTAATGTCTCCTAGTAATTTCCAGGGGTTGAAGTAAATAAAATTACATCTTTAGCTGAGAATATTTATGTCAAAGGAAAGTAATATTCTATGGGTATAATCCAGCACTTTGAAATTTATAGATGGGAAGTGATATGAGAACCAAAGACTGAAAACCTTGGAACAAATTGTGAAATTTATCCACTTTCTCTTCCACCTCCCTGACAAGTCTAAAGTGAAGGATGATTATGATAATTATAAGATATGAAATCTGGAGAGATGATCGGCCACTGGTTTGGGTTTGCAAAGGAACAAATAATGATGGGCCAAAGGTTGAGCAAAACTCCTGATGAGGAGTAGTTTATGGAGGGGAGGGTAGAAGCCCATGAACTTGTGAGGCTCAAGGGAGAAAGGAGCAAGTGCTTTGGATTTGGCCACGGTGAAGAGTTTTACCAGGAATGCAAGAATATACCTCGAGGATGCATATTAGATAAAGAAGTGAGAATTCCGTAACAGGTAGGTTACTAAGGGCTACTATAGAAGAGGTTTGCCTGTGGGGGTTTAAAAAGAAAATGGAATCTCACCGAGTCTAGTTCTGGCTGAAGGTAGAAAGAATGCACTGGAAAATGAAAATAGTAGCTTCCCTGTAGAGGGCATCACAGTTTTTGAGAATTTTTATTTAAAAAAAATTATTCTTTTTGAGACAGGCTGGAGGGCAGTGGTGCATTCTTGGCTCACTGCAGCCTCACCTTCCTGGGATCAAGGTATCCTCTCACCTCAGCCCCCAAGCAGCTGGGACTACAGTTATGAGCCACCATGCCCAGCTGATTTTTTGATTTTTAAAATAAAGATAAGGTCTCACTATATTGCCTAGGCTGGTCCCAAACTTCTGGGCCCAAGCAATCCTCCTGCCTTGCCCTCCCAAAGGGCTGGGATTACAGACGTGAGTCAGAACGCCCGACCAGAGATTTATACTTTTAACGCTGACCTGATCTCATTTGACCCTCACTGAAGCTCTGATAGGTAGGGCAGGGCCAGATTTACTTCACTTGTGAGGAAATTCAAAGACAAAGGGTTAAGTTCCAGTTGGCAGAAGAGAGATTCAGGAAGGACGGCAGACCCCGGAAGGTTTTGAAGTTCAGAGGGAAATGAGGATATTTTTTTTCTTTTTGAAGAAAACGTTTGTTCCTTTCCAGGTACACTTGATTACTCACTGTTAAGTAGGCGGAAGTCAATGAATGGGTAGGAGCCGCGGCGTTCAGCAGGAAACCCCGACTGACCCCTTAGTCGTACATCTCCTAGAAAACAGAAAATCCAAACAAAGGCTTGAAAACATTGCCACGTGTGTTGACTTTTCCCCTGTAAATCCTCTGTGAAACCAACCCCAGATGTCAGGAGAAAAATGATTCCCTTTCACCACGCTGATGAGAGTGCTATGTGGAAAGGGATATTTAATGCTGAGTGTAATGAAGTTGGCAACACGCTAACAAGGAACCACTGGTCTCTTGCATGTGCTTGGAAGATGGGTCTCTGAAAATCACAGCAACTTGCAAAGTTCCATAGTCTTTTTATGCTTCCCAGGATCACAAAGACAAAGCCTCTGAATCCGGAAGGACAGATGGCAGGTTGCACTGTAGCTTTCGTTCTTAGAAGTGTTAATCACCCAGACTGTAATTTCTCTTGGTTCCCGGCACAATTGTTCTCTGACTGGCATCCACCTTCCTTGTTTCCAGAGTGTGTCATTGATGTGCTTTAGAATCAGCTCAAAGGCTAGCCTTGCTCCAGGCACTTGGCCACCCTTGCACACAGGACAGTCTGTAGAGTTTCTAGTACTTATTTATTAGTAGGTTTTCTTTAATATTTAATATCTGTGTTCGCTTTCCTTTTTGGTGTGTGTCCTGCCTTTCTGACTACGGGAGGTAATGGATTAGAGTGGAAAGAGCATGGATTTTAGAACAAGGTAGGGCCTTGGAGAGACCTGGCCCAGACGCTCGCTACCTGTGTGATCTTGGCAGATGTATCTCTCTGAGCCTCAGACGCCTCATTTATAAAATAAAGTTAAGACCCACTTCGAAGTGTCCTTGTCAGAGAACCTAAAATAATACTCACTGCCTGGCAATAAATGCTGGTTTGCTTCCTTCTAAACTCCTGCAAAGCAGGAATCATGCATATCATGTTATTTACATTTCTCCATAGCACTTTGAATGCTGTCTGGTACTTAGTGGATTCTAAGTGAATGTTCTCTGTTGACAGGAGTAGAAATAAAGACCAAATTCACCAGCTATTAAATATAATAAGGAATCAGAGTAGAGGAGGTAGAAATACATGAGACATAATCTATCTCTGGAAGAACTGAATCAGGGAAGGTTTCATGGGTACACTCCCATAAATCACCTTTTTCCCACACTGAGGTGGCACTGGGGCCCCAGCCTGGGAGCTGAAAGGAAGAACAATCCTCTCTCCTCCTTTCCTGATTCCTGGAGTTACTCAGGGCCTGGGTGAGACCCCTGTCAGCTGCAACTCATGCAACTGATGTGCTTAAAATGTCTCTCACAGATGGGCCTTGAATGTACTCGGGGTTGTAAAGTGCAAGCCATGAGCTCTTGGGCTGTTCTCTGCTTTCAATTTTATATTGGTGCCTTCTTTAATGCTTCATATCATCTGATATTACATAGCAATATTGATATCAAAGAATATTGTAATTTATGCATAAATGTTATAAACCAAAGTGAGAGGAAGAGGACATAGATGGAAAAGTATTTTTATGGGTATGAATATAAACTTACCTCAATGAGGGTAATGCTGTTAGCTTTAAAAAAATGTACTTAGGCCTTTTGCTATGGGATGGCTGGTCAATAGTTAAAGGAAAGCTACCAAGAAGAGCTGAAGTGTTTTTCTCTTCTCAGTAGTTGTCTTGAACACCCTATGTTTACAGAGTACTTTCACAACATCACAGTACATTTATTTTCTTGTTTTTCTCACTGGATCTTCATAATAACCCTGTGAGGAGAGGAACCATTATTCTCTTTACTTTGTAAGTGAGAAAATAGAGGCTCAGAGAAGAATGGTTGTGAAGGACTGCTATTTGCTCTGTAGTCCCAGGTAAGGATGCAAGTCCCTTAAAGTCCTGAGATAGTAAATATTTATGGACTTTAATTGAGCTAAGTTTACAGTGCTTTCAGCTTATAATCACCAGGGCTAGCACTTAAATCTAGGCTGTTAGACATCATAGGCAAAGTTCTCCTTGCAGTACCGTTGGTCTCTAGGCATATGTTTTGAAACATACACCTTGACTGGGCAGGGTGGCTCACACCTGTAATCCCAGCACTTTGGGAGGCTGAGGTGGGTGGATCACCTGAGGTCAGGAGTTCAAGACCAGCCTGACCAACATGAAGAAACCCCAACCCTACTAAAATTACAAAACTTGGCGGGGTAGCGCATGCCTGTAATCCCAGCTACTTGGGAGGCTAAGGCAGGAGAATCGATTGAACCCAGGAAGCGGAGGTTACGGTGAGCTGAGATCGTGCCATTGCACTCCAGCCTGGGCAACAAGAGTGAAACTCTGTCTCAGAAAAAGAAAAAGAAAGAAACACACACCTTATGGAGTATGTAGGTGTAGACCTGGTTTTTAAAATGAAAAAAGAAATGAAAATCTTAGATCCTCACATAAAAGAAGTTGTCGTTTTGATATCAATTGAGAAAATACAGCATGTTAAAAGGATGTAACAGACTTGTTGACTTTAAATAAATTTATGTTTTATAATGATAAGAAGAGGGACATATACAGTAAAAATGATGCATGGAGGAGACTGTATACGTTTTCTCTACAAAGCTGGCTGGGCTGTGGATGTGCTGACCTGTTGCTGTAATCACATGGGCTCCTTCCAGTTCACCTTTTGGAAATTACGTCTCTATTAGTATTTTCTTCTCAGCATTACCAAAGAGTTCTTCTTGTCTTTGTAGTTATAAGGTTACCATTTCCCCAGAAAATGTCTATGTAATATTGATGAACGTTTTAGCACCTGTGACAGGAGTCTTCCTAGTGTCTGCCTGAGAGTCTAAGGCAGAGGAGGCCCATTATCATGTAAGGTTTTAGATTTAGGGAAACTGAGGAAGAGTACCCTGTGGCCGAATGGATGAAGGAAGGGCAACACACTGGGAACCTGGGGGCTCCTGTACTGAGAGGACCAACATTTTGCCATCTTGGGTAACCTTCGATAAATCAATAATCACTTTGAAGTCCAGTTGTCTAATATTTAAATTGCATAAATCATAGCACTTCTGTCTACAGAGTTGTAAGGAAATTATAAGGTATGTGAAAATGTGGTAGTTAACATTCATTGAATACTTACACTGTGCAGCATTTTACATGTATCATCTCACATCATCAACTCAACAACCCAAAGTAGGTAATATTTGACTGTTTTGCAGATGAGGAAACAAAGCCAATGGAAATTTGATAATTTGTTTGGGCTCATAGAGCTAGTAAGTGCAGACCTTGTGTTTAAACTCAGAACTGACTTGGAACCTCATGTTGTTAACCACTCTCCTATATTATTAAGATGAAAAATTATTTAAACAGATCAGCATTAAATTTTTCTTACATAATATATGCTTTGATTGCCGTTTGCCAGTAAACCGAATATACAGTCATTATGATTTGTGGAAAAAGAATACCAGGAGAATTCCACTCCCTTGATGAGTTCAAGGTTCAATCAAAGAGCAGTTTGGTGGAAATGGGCTGTTTAAGTAAGACAACCAAATCCTGTTCTGGATCAACAAGGAATCTATTACTTTCAAGTAAGAAAGCAATTATTAAAAATATTCTTCAGCAGAACTGAAATGAGCTGGCAACAAATTTTCACATTGCATCCTACTTTTGGGAAGAAGAGACAAATAACAATGGAGCCAGATGAGAGCAAAGATATGTAAACAAGCAAACACACCCAAACAAATCAGCAATAACGAATAAGGAAACCATACCTGGAAGAGTCCATTTCAGTGCTGACACTGTCCATAACTACAATTGCACTTTGAGAAGCTGATTCCTCATAACCCTAACAATACCCCTTTGGTGTAGCAAATAATCATTTTCTAAAGGAAACCACGTTAAAAATACTGGTAAAGCAGGAGGCAGGATAATTGCAATCATGCTAACAATGCATCTGAGAAATTTCATAACATAAAAACAATTCAATACGAACAAACCAGACTTTCCTGATCTTAAGCATTCTATTTACTGGAAGCGCTCATGTAGTAAGATTTATGTTTGAACGGTACATTTCTAATGCAGAAAGTTTTCTTTCCTTCTCCCTGCCTTGAGGAGCCCATTCTCATATTAAATTGCTTTAATACTGGTGGGGAGAGAGAATGAACTGAGTAACAACAGTCCTCAGAGGAGCAGAGGCCACTGGGCTGTTGTCCGAGGGACAGAACAAGCGGTGTCCTGCCGAGCTGCTTTTCCTGGCCCAGGGTCTCAGGCAATCATCTATTTACCTAAGGCCTTATATCCAAGCTAAACAATTATTTTGACTATTCATTAAGCCCTTGTTTAACTGAAACAGCTTGTTTTTTTTTTTTTTTTTTTTTTTTTTTTTTTTTTCTTCTGGCAAATGAAAGGTGCTGTGGAAGCTGGTAGGAAGCGTTGACAGCCCAGAGTCATGTCCCCGGTCTGTTCTTATTGTGTTCCAAAAGGAAACAAACAGCAGGGGCATTCTGATTTTGAAAGGGCTGCTTCTTTTTTGCTCCTTCAGGCTGACAACATAACATGTCGTCCCTGGACTGAAGGCTGCAGACAGGCCCAGAGCTGAGCCGAATTGCCCCAGGAGCCTTGACCTGATGACAGTCCCTCACCCTCCCTGGGGACATGGCTCCAGAATGGACCTCTTGCTTACTTGGCTTCTCGTACTGCCTCTGGTTAATAAAAGCTTGTGCTTGGGAGCAGACGTCTATGTGGCCTCTTATGTAACTGGCAGAGAGGATGGAGACTCTGACGGTGATGACAACTTACAGTCGCTGAAACATGGACCATGTGACAAGAACCAGACTCTGGCCCCCGCTGTGTTGTGTCAAGGTCACTTCAGGGTGTGAGGAAAAGGTGTCAGAGAGGGACAGAGCAGTAACTACTGTGCTCCCATGGCATCTGAGATGAATGGAGAAGACAGTGACGTTCTCGGCATAAACAGGTTGCATGGAACATAGGCTATAGATTCATAGCAGGGGGGTGACTAAGGAACCAGGAAGACGAGATAGGGCTGGTGTCAGAAAGATGAAGTTGCAAAGCAGCCCAAATATGGTGGGAAAGCAGCAGCTCTCACTAAAGGTATTCCTTTGAGCTTGCTGAGCACATTACTAATTCATGTCACTGCTACCACTTGCAAAATACAGACAGAGAAAACCCAGATCCCAAATCTCAGACAAGAACTTTCACCATAGTGCACACCTCAGCTGGAAGGTTTGTTTATTTCAGCTGACTACTCTCCAAATTAACTAAGTGAACGATTTCTCCTAAGATGTTTATCTGGTCTAAAAGAGAGGAGGAAGGTTGTACAATTTAAGCACTCCGTAGATTTATGGGATAGCACAAGCAGCCAGTTCAGATAACTCAGGCAGAGATTATTGTTCTGAGTACTGTGATCTTACCGAGGGACCCAAGATGGCTGATTAGACCCAAATTTCCCCCCTGTGGGTGTTCAATCTTCCACTTTATTGAGTGAAGCTGGGCCTGTCTGGTCACTAAGGACCATGTGCTGAACTGGCTAAATAGGAGGCTTCCTGTCCACTGGTCTGTTTCACTAGCTGACTATTCCTGGGCTGTCGGTGAGAGAGCTTTGTATGTAGAAAAGAGGCAAACCCAAACCAGGAGTTAGTCGTCCAGAAACCACATTTTTGGCAAAAGGAATGAAATGCAATTTTCTTTATATGTGAAAAAACGTTCTTTCTTCTCTTCTAAAAAAATCTTGATTTTTACATCAAAATCAGAGAAAACAGAAATTTACCCAAATTAGAGTTGCCAAACTATACTGTACTACCTTGCGTCTTTAGCTTAGAATGATTACTTTGTGACAAATTGCATTTTGGAATCTGAACGCTGCAAAAGTGAATATATAAATGGTAGTGTGTTTATTTTCTAAAGAAGGTAAGACAGGTTTTTACTCGGACTAGTGTCAACAAGAGCTATCCTCATTTTTAAGCTTGATAGTTTTTCAGAGGGAAAATGAGGAAAAGTAAGCTTCAATCACCAGAAACACAGGAGTCTCATAAAAAAAGATATTGAACAAGAAGCAGCAGGAATGCCTAAGGAGAACTTCAAGAGGCTGTAAAAGAACTTAAAAGAACACAAAGACATGTCTTCTTACAAACTTTGGGTAAAAGGAGAACAACTTGAAGAGTGACCGTGGGGACTTAGGCAATCTGGATCTACCTTCAGTAACAAAAACACGGTGGGAGTAAGATTTCCCATCGTTCATGTACTTCTGGGATAATACTTTTCATCTTCAGAATCTCAACAAAGAAAAGTTTGTTGTTTTTTAGAAGTGCATTATATATAAAGCGCTTAGCACAGTGCCTGGCACATAAGTAGCTAGGGTTCTTACTTAGTTACCATTCTGATATTCTGAGTTCCTTTCTGATATTCTGAGTTCCTTTCTGCCCTGCCCCCACCCCAGCTCCTTGATCGTCGGTGTTTTTAGGAGGATTTTCTAAGTGTCAGGATCTGTTTGAAGGGATTTATGTGTATGAGTGCCTTTAGTCCTCGTGACAAAGCCCAGACATAGGTGTGTATGTCATCCCCATTGTCCTGAGGAGCACAGAGAGCTTATAAAGTGACCATATTGGGATTCCAGGCCAGGTGCCCTCGGGAGCCCTTGCTCTCTAAAGCACTCCTGCTCGTGGCCAGCGTCTCTGTTCTCCACAACAGAGACCAGGGATGACTATGCATGATGTAATTCACAGGTCCCTTTGGTCTTCCCAGGGTGTGTTTCTTCTCTTTCTGCTGGACATGCCAGGGTTAAAAACAGTGAACACCAAAACCATGTCCTGAGGAAAGCTGAACATGTATCCTGGTGCTTCTTCACAGCAACATTATAAGCCCAGGACAACAGGTGTGCTGTGGACCACAGCCTGGGATCTGTGAACCCCCAGTGGCGCAGGTTAGACTATTGGGAGATACAGACTCCACTGGGATGTGTAGGTGTTTTGCAGGTTGGTAGAACATTTAGGTGTGGGAGTCAGCAAAGGAGCCAGTTCTAGGGCAGGCTCGGAGGGGATCCTAGACTAATTCAGTTCATTTCAACAAACGCTTATGCAAAATATTATGCAAAGTGTTGAAAAGTAGGTGAGGAAAAGGGAAATGCAAAAGCTCATAAGATGTCCTCTTGGTACTCAGATAATTAACAATCTAGAAGGGAGTCACATAAGTGAATCGATATGGTATAAGCTAGGAGAAGTCTCACTTGCAATGATACTGAAATATTTGGGTTTGGGTTCCTCTCTCAAGCATTGTGAGGCTTTATGATTTTATATGGATGAGTAACATGAAAATGTCTGGGTTTAAATGGCTCCCTAGCAATTCCGTAAAATGTTTTCATTAGAATTGAAAGAAAATCATTTACTGTTGAATTTTAAAATTAAATATCATTTGTACATTTAAAAGGCCTTCTCCTCCTAGATTGATGATTGAAGATTTGACTTAGACTCTTAGACTGTGTCTCCAGTAAGCAGATTTCTCTGAGTATAGGCCAACAATTTAAATTAACAATGCTCTTTTCAGAAACGAATGTCATTAGGAAAAGATGTTCTTCCAATCTGTTGAATGTCCTAACTCCCTGTTCTGAGTGTCCATTTTCTTTGTAGCCTACTCTCTCTTCTCCTTCCTTACCTCTCTTCCTGTATATGTATATTTTTCCAGGAGCAAAAGACGGTTATATTGTGTTGTAAAAGTTACAATATTCTTCACCTTGCCAGGGAGGTTGCTGTGAGGTTCCCTTAAGGAAAGATGTTGATCTGAGAGCTGGTAAAGGAACAGGAGTTAATTTAAGGTGAACATCTGTTGTCTTGGCTGGCGTAATTAGTCATAGTGCCACCTTCACACTCACAAGTATTCTGCTTTAGAGCATACCTTGCATGGTCACTCTGAGTGCAGCAATCTAGGCTGTGGGGACATACATATTCAGAGGACCTGTGGCAGGAGGATGCTTTCCAGAGAGACCATAACAAAGCCAAGTGTGACATGGCAGGGTGAGGCATGGTACAAAATGAGACGGGAGAAGCGTTAGGATTTTGTAGGATAAGTTCTAAAGGATGACTTTAACAGACGTGGGATGACTAAAGAAGACTTAGGATGACTTAAGAGAAATCCTAAGAGAATTAGAAAGTCATAAAATGATTTTAATGGAACGGTAATGCATTCAGGTTTGCATATTAAAAACAACTTTGGGTGCAGTATGGAGAAAGGAATGGAGGGGTAAAGAATGACTAGGTAGGAGATCATTTTAAGAGTCCAGGTGAGAAAAGACAGTAGTTTGGAGTAGGGTGCTGATGCTGGCAGAGAAAAGTGAATAGATTTTAGAGATGTTTAGAAGGTAAAGCTGACATGATGTGGTGAGAAATTTCATATGAGGCCGGAGGGAGAGGTAAGTATCAAGGATCATTTCTAGATTTCTGGCTTGCAGATGACTGATTGTACAAGTCACAGAAAAGGGGAATTCTAGAAGGACCCATTTTGTGGAAAGAAATGCATGCACTCCAGAGATTTCAAAGCAAAAACCACAAGTAGACAGTTGGACATATGGGTCTGTGGTTTAGGAGTAAATTCTGGGATGGAGATACAAATTTGTAAATCAAGTGAAGCTATGGGTCATCATGAAGTTGCCCAGGAAATGATGCGAGAAGTGAATAGGTCTAGCATCCAGCCTTGAGTATCTGTAACATTAATGACTTAGAGGAGGAGGAGCCTGTAAAGCAAAAGGAGCAATCACAGAGATAGGAGGAAAAGCAGAATTGTGTCATGAAAGAGAGTGCCTCAAGAGCAAGGGAGTGGTTTTCAGATAGAATGTGTGGAAGAAGCACAAGTAAAATGGTGATTGAACAAAGTCCATTGGATTTAGCTGAGTGACTGAAGTAAGAGAGAGAGAAGGATGGTCCTTTGGGCATCACATGGAGTTGGGGAATAAGGAAGGTTTTATTTAGGAGCTGATACTTAAATGGATCTTGAATAAGTAAAATTTCAAAAAGAAGCATTTTACTGTACTGGCTTGCAGTTGGTCAATTATGGTAACTGAAATGACATTCTTAAAAATAAAATTATGCTGATCTTAAGAATAATCAGAATCCCTAAAAATAATAGTAATCTCTAAAATATTAATATATTTGATTATTAATATAGAACACATATATTTAAGTTAATATAAGGTGAACATATGTTGTCCTGGCTGGCATAATTAGTCATAGTGCCACCTTCACACTCACAGGTATTCTGCTTTGGAACATACCTTGTGTGGTCACCCTGAGTGCAGCAATACCTGTACATTTTATATATTATAAATTTTCATGACATAGACTGAGGCTGAAACAGTCTATGTCATGAAAATGCCTGTAAATTTTTACATGATATAGTGATAACCTGTCTAATCACTTCCTATCTTTAAATACATGTCAAGAAAAAAGTACAATGAAAAACCCTGCCCCCCCATAAAAGCATTCACTGGGAAGGAAAAGATGGGTACACCGATGAGAATAAATGTGATTAGTAAAATAAAATACCAACGAAGTCCTAATCTCACTGGATAATTTCTTGTTTTTTTTTTTTTTTTTTAACTTTGAATAATTTGAGAGAAGCGTTTTTATGTATTGTTTGTTTTTATGTGCTTCTGAACTTCCTGATTCTGGCCGGGAACAAGGACAAACTTGCCAAATACTGAAAGAAAAGATGTTGCTGATCACGGATAGGAAATACTCCAAGTCCCAGGAGATAGTCTGTTCTTAAGAGACTTCCACATCAAGTCTGCTGACCAGAGAAGGGCCATGCGACCACCACACTCAGTGCTGGAGCCCACTCAGGACCAGGAAGTATTTGGGAGTTCTTCATTCCAGACATCTGTGCCAATATGGCACTTGGGATTCTTTTAAGCTCCAAGTGTTGTTCATTTTTTGTTTTTCAGAAAGGAAATGGATGGCAAAAACTAGACTCAGTCGGGAAGTGGTTGAATTGATTATATTATAGCCATGTTATAGAATGCTGTTACTAAACACAGTAACTTATATTTCTATAGTAACAGCTAACATTTATTGAACCTTGGCTTTGTGCTAGGTAATAGATTGAAGTACTTTTCTTGAGTTAACTCATGTAATCCTTGCAACTCCTTTAGATCAGTGCTATTCTCAATATCATCGTCTGAGAGACTATGCTGTTAAATTACTTTGCTCAGATGACATGGCCAGTGAGTACAAAGACAGACTGGAAATTAAGGTGACGGGCTCCACAGCCTGTGCCCTTAACTAATGTGGTGCAATCTCTGTTTAAAGATGTCTTGAGCTGAGCCAAGAGCCACGATCTATTGTTAAGGGAGGATGAGTATTATTAATACATAGTATTTTGAAACTGTATCACAAAGTAAAAAAAAAAAATCAATGGCATAAAAAATGATTCATTCCCTCTGTGACCTTCATAAGTCCTACTCCTTCTGGACTACCTTCAATCTTCTGTTTTGTTAAGTAGGGATCTGCTCTGTATACCTCACAGAAGGTAGGAATCAAAAGAAATCACATGGGTAAAAATGGAAAAAACTGCTTTTCCAATCACTTTACAATAAAATTTTATTTTTAAGAATATTCTTATTGATATTACCATATAAATATATAACACATATAATGTGTTATATAAATTTGATATTGTATTATACTTTATAGAGCATATAAATCATATTATTGATACTGTTATAAAAATCTAGGTCAGTGTTAAAGTGTGTTTAAAGGGAAGAATGTTATTCTTTGATATGCAATTAAACATAATGTGAATTAAAGGATGTTATAATCAAACGTAATTGGGAAACATGCAGGTTTAGCAAAATTAATTTTTTTAATTGTAGAAATTCTCAGACACTTCAATATGTTAATATGCACTGAATAGCCAAGAAAGTGAGATCATACAGCATTTCTCAAATACATTAGTCTATGAAACATGTTTTCCAAGTTTCTGCTGAGATGAATTTTTATTTTATTTTATTTTTATTGAAAATAATTAGGTAGATACTGCTATACTTGGAGCATGTGTGTGTGTAAAATGCCTAGAAATTCCCTAGCTCCATTCTCTGGTATCATTACCCATTGCATCCTTGTCTGCATGACTAGGTCTATACCTCTGGTTCCAATTTCCCTTTTGGACTGCAGACCAACTGGATGTTTATTCATTCATTCCACAAATATGTTTTTGTTTGCCGACTATGTGCCAGGCCCTGTTCTTGATGCTGGGAATATAGCAGTGAACAAAACAGATAAAATGTGCCTGCCTTTGTGGGACTGAGATTCTACTGGGGGAAGACAGACAATAAACAAACTCAATAAGTAAATTGTCCTCCATAAGAAAATAATGTAAGTGCTATGGGGAGAAATAAGCAGGGAAGGGATGAGGGAGTGCTGAGTGGACTGCACTGTTGCAGGAGTAGGGTAGGGCTGCAGTTTCAATGGGGCAGGGTCTGAGAAGGCCACACAGAGGTGACTTGGAGCACAGACTTGAATGAAGTGTGGGAAGGAGCCCTTCAGGATCAGGGAACAGCAAGTTCAGGACAACAAGGAACATGCCTGGTACTTTCTGGCAACAGCAAGGGGGCCAACATGGTAGAGCAGAGAGAGTGGGAGTGTGAGGAGGCGAGGGCAAGGAGATAACAAGTGTTGAGGAGGAGGTGGTAGTAGGTCTGAACATGTTCTTCTAAAATTTATGTTGAAACTTAATCTCCAATAGGTGGTATTAAGAACTGAGGCTTTTTGGGAAGTGATTAAGTCTGGAGGGCTCTGCCCTCCATGAATGGAATTATAAAAAAGGTGGAAGGGGGCTGGCTGGTCCCTTTCACCACAAGAGGACGCATAGAAGGTGCTGTCTTATGAGGCAGAAAGTATGCTTTCCCCAGACACAGAACCTGTTGGCACCTTGAACTTGGACTTCCCAGCCTCTAGAACCACAGGCAATACATTTCTATTGTTTATGAATTACACAGTATTTTGTTATAGCAATCTGAAGAGACTAGACTAAGAAAGGAGGGAAGTGGCAGATAGTTTAGAGACTTAGAGCAAAACCGAAGACAGGAGAATTTTGAATGAGAAAGTGTCATGAACTGACTACAGGTATTGATTGACTTATGACCTATGCAACTTATGACCATTCGACTTTACGACCACAATCGCTAGCCATGACTGCTCTGCATCTGGCAGCGCAAACATTGCCCAGCTGGGCATACGACAGTGTGGACCAGCTTCTGGCAGCACTACCATCTCCGCGTGCACCATTTCAACTGTTATCCCAGACTTGGTACAGCAATTTGTGTTTTGTGTTTTGGATATTTTTCATCAAACCCCTTCCAAGATGTCTGCCAAGAGGAAATTGTCTTTGTCTATGCCTCAGCCTGCCAAGAAGGAAAGAAAGGCCATCGATCTCAACACGAAAATGAAGGTAATTAAGCAGTACGAAGGAGGAAAGAAAGTGAATGTGATCGCACGTGATACGAAGTTATCACACTCGACTGTGTCGACGATTTTGAAAGATAAAGAATTCGTGAAGCTGTGAAAGGTTTTGCACCCATGTGATCAACAGTTATAACAAAGCAACGAAGCGGGCCCATAATGAAAGAAAATTATGATAAAATATGACTTAAAGATTTTTATAACATCATTTTACAGTACTGTACATATAGCCTACTCAACTTACGACCAAATCGTGTTACGACCGGTCTGTCGGAACCAATCGTGGTCGTAAGTCGAGCACTAGCTGTAAGGTTTTTCAAGGATTGCACTGGCTTCTCTGTTGAGAGCAGACTGTTGGGGCCTTCTATACATTTAATAAATCCCCAAACAAATGTTTTATCTTTTTCTGCAAACCAAGTCTTGTATTGCATTTCCCATTCCAACTGTGGCAAGTCTTGTTACTGTGCCCCCTTCTGTCTCTGCTCGCTGCTCCCAGAGATGGCTTTCTCACTCAGTGGTATAGACACTCTCCTAGGGCCTATGTGTTCAGGGGCCTCTCTGGAAAAGGGAACTAAGCCACCATAAATATCCTCCTGGCTGCACAGAGAAGGCAGAAAATGGATCATGGCACGTGGCCATGGTTCTATTCATTCACACAGTTGTCCATCAATTTTATAAGTATATAACACAAATATGTGTATTTTAGGGAGAGGTGCATTTTGGAGCATTTTATCTGTAAAATTAAACTGGACCTTGCAAGATATGTCCTTAAAAGAAAGACCTTGTAGCATATATTCTTGATATTTGGAAAGGACTATTTGGGAAGCATAAAATTCAGAACACATTGCCCAGTGGCAGAAATAGCCCTTGAAACCTGCCCTTCTGTGTGTGTGGGCCTCACTAACTCGTGATAGGATCAACTGGGTCATATATTAATTTGCCCAGTCAGGCCTCCACTGTGCATTCAACATACCCCTGACAGGCAGCATTGTTTGTTTACACAGCCATCATACCGGCTAATTAAACTGAAGTGGAGATACTTTACAGAGATCATTTGATGTGTTTTTTTCACAGCTTGACTGAAGTATAATTGACAGATGAAAATTATATGTTTATGGTATACAACATGTTGTGATGTGTGTGTGTATATACACACACACACTCACCCCATGTAAAATGATAATCACAATGAAGCTAATAAACGTTTCATCTCACATAGAAATCTTGTGTGTGTGTCTGTGTGTTGAGAATATTTAGGGTCTACTCTCTAATATTTCAAGCATACAAAACATCATTGTTGACTGTAGGCTAGAGTTTCAGAATTTATCCATCCTGTCGTCTGAGACTTAGTACCCCTTGAGCAATAGCTCCCCATTTCATTATGAAGTTTTTTTTTGTTTTGAGATGTAGTTTCACTCTTGTTGCCCAGGCTGGAGTGCAGTGGCGCCATCTTGGCTCACTGCAACTTCCACCTCCCGAGTTCAAGAGATTCTCCTGCCTCAGCCTCCCGAGTAGCTGGGATTATAGGTGCCTGCCACCACGCCCGACTAAGTTTTATATTTTAAGTAGAGACGGGGTTTCACCATGTTGGCCAGGCTAGTCTTGAACTCCTGACCGCAGGTGGTCCACCCGCCTCAGCCTCCCAAAGTGCTGGGATTACAGGCGTGAGCCACCATGCCAGGCCTTCACCCTGAGTTTTTAAAAATTCAAACCTGCCATTTCTACCTCTTTGAAAATTTAAACAATTTTTGCCCTTTTCCAGTTTTCTGATACTTTTTTTCACTCTTCATAATTCCACTAGCATTATTGACAGGAGTTTTGCAAACATATCTGCAAATATCCCTTTTTTTGTGATAATTGAACCCAAAGAAACAGTTCTTCATTTCCAAACCCAATTACATAATTTTAATGTTTGAATTTGAAAACTGGAACTGAAAAACTATTACATATATATTGAAGTAATTATTTTGGAGATGTTAAACAGCAATGTCTATTCTTAGTCAATGTTCATTGAATACCTATTCTTTTTTTTTTTTTTTTTTGAGACAGAGTCTGGTTCTGTCACTCATGTATTATTATATTGGAGAGTACTATGACTGAGCAATATAAAGTAATGACAGTAATTTTTATGCTACAGGATGATAATCAGGGGGATAATTTCTTTTGGTATGAATTGCTTAGTTTTTCATAAGTGATATGCTGCTGCTTATAGCTTTACTCCTGTATGTATAATTGTAACGGTTGGATGGATTTATGTACAATACATAGTGTCTTCTACATAGAGCACAAACTTGATACTCTGTATTGCTTATTACTTCAGACATTCAAGATTCTACCATCGGTATCTTTCCAGGGCTCCCCTCTTATGTACTTTATAACACTCATAAAAAATAGTATTTGATTCCTATTGGCTGTCCCAGTGCCTGGCCACCCAGGAGGCTGAGGGAATTGAATATTTCAGCACACTGGAGACCCATTCACAGCACATCGGTTGCGAAACTCTGATCCGCACAATTAAGATAATACTACCTGGAAACAAACCTCAAACCTAGCTTACCCTATGTTTGATTTTTTAGAATATATACTTCTTGAGGTTAACACATTTCATAGAATCAATGTTCAAAGATTCTTACTACTCATCAATAGCAGTTGAGTAAGGTGAGGTGTGGGTCAGGGAAAATCTATAGTAAGAGTGAGTAGAAAAAGGAACCATTATTTAAAACCAATGTTTATATTTCTCTGAACTGACATGCAGTGACTCAGAAAAAGATAAGTTTTTGCTCACCTTTACCCTTCTCATCGTAGGATTCTGCAGTTGTTAACTGGTTATCAGAACATCTTTTATTTTTGAAACTGGCCAAGCACGTTCCCCCTCAGCCCCATATGAGAGGAAAAAAGAAATCAGGCGAACGTTCTGCTCTCCTTCATAACCATCTATGATCAGTTGTTTTCAGTTAGATATTCTGATTTAATTGGACAGGAGTGAATCTGGGCATACGTTTACAGTTTCCCCAGTGACTTCAATGGGGAGATGCTGAGAACCACTGATGGCTATCTCACTTTGCAACCCAACTCACATTTTAAAGATCTCACCCAAAGAACAAAATAGAGAGGACACATGAGGCAAAAGCAAACAGGGCAGAAAGCAAATATTTATAATATACATCATCTTTGGTCATTTGTGAACCGTGACCTGTTGGAATTTGGGCACTTTGGCTAGGGGAATGGATTAGCATTGCTCTGGTGAGTTAGGGGAGGCTTTGTGAAATGAATTGACTTGTAGAATATTTTGAAATGAAAAATGTAGTGATAATTGAGAGTATGAACTTCTTAGAGGTTGGCATAAAGAAATAGGTGGTAGATGGTTTGTTTGGTGAGGGATAATTTGGGAGGTAGAGGAGTGAGAGACAGAGAGAGAGGTTAGGGCATCTGTGGTGAAAACTTCTTGGCCCTCCTAGGAGACTAGGTTGTTTAACAAAACCCCAGGCACTCTGCATATAACCTGATTCAAACTAAGAGGGCAACTGGCACACTTTTTGTGGACCGGCCAAACCAGAGCCAAGGAAGGACTCTGGCAACAACGTGTACTCACACTCAAAGCAAAACAATAACAAAAGTAATAAAATCTACTACTGTAGAAAATATTTATGAGATTAAGAGCACAATAAGATGTAGGTTCATTTCATATTATTTACTACAGGGAAGGCACAATTCAAGTTCTAAAAAAGAAAAAACCGGGTCACGATACAAAGCCTAATTTTATTTTAATAGCAGCTGGGAAGCCATTTCATATCCCAACAATCCCTTCAACTAAAAGCACAAATTCTCTAACCTTCCAAATGAGAAACTTTAAATTTGTAGTGTTGCTTTGGCAATCACTGATCACCAACTTTATGGAAGACATTTTCCTGGGTCTTTTCTGGACCTCTTAGCATGGCTTACTCCCCAAATCGTGATGCTCCACAGGTCAGCCTTTCTCAGAGCTACATGAAGGGACCGAAGCTACCCACCCAGTGGAAGGAGATGATCCCTGATTGTATCTCTGATGATTAAAAAAAAGAACAGTCACTTGTGAGTCATTCAAGGCTAACATTAATACAGGACTTTTTGAGTTAGTGGAAAAAAAACCCAACCACCTCATTTGGTGTCTTGCAGTATCTCAAAGGGCCTACACAATCGCCAGTAATCACTGTGTGTATCACTAAGATAGAGAGTTGGAAAGACAGATGGCTCTAGGAAAGATTATATGCCTGTGGTGGGGCAGAATATTGCCGCTCCTACAAAATAGCTAAAAGTGCCTTCTTCAAACACTAGACATAGAAAATAAGGAAGGAGAAAAAGGCACGCATGAAGAAGTGAGTATTTAAAATGTAAGTAAGTTTTTTAGGGCAAGCCTTCTGCCTAATTATGACCAGTAACTGTCATAAATTTGAAACGTTCAATAAATATTTTGCCATTTTATTTTATTCCAGTGTATGTTTTTCCACTGGGGAATATGCCCTTTATAAAGATGCATAAAATGTTCACTTTGGCAAACTCATTTCCATTCATTTCTTGTTTTTCAACATTCGGAAAATCTACAACGGTGTCAATGTAACATTCTGATTATGTTTTTCAACTTTCCCATTCATTTACTTAGTTTTATGCAAAAATAATATTCAAAAGATGGCCCCAAAGAAAATACGCTGAGTACCAGGGTCATCAAACGAACAATTGCATCTTTCTCTGAGAAGGCAGCTGGGGAAATGGACCAAATTGCAGGAGGTAGAAGCACTTGTTTGTAGTCTTCTCTTTTCCCTGTTTTTAATAGCATGGAACCATTTATTTATTGACTGCTTGAAATAAATTCAAATAGAACTTTGTCAATGCACTAGTCTCCGGGATGACCTACCTGATGCCAATCTTTTTTTGTTATTTATGAGAGGGCCTCAGAGAGCTTGAAAGTCTTCTCTTTATCCAGAGGTTTGTGTTGTTATGAGCTAAAGCCCTTTTGTCTGGAAGAGGCGCTGAACAATAATTCCCAAGCTCACAGTTCTCCTAGGACTGAGTTGGGATCTCATCATGTCCCACATTTAAGTGGGCTTCCAGTGTAATAGAAAATGAGGCACCCAGGTTCTCTGAAGAATTTTTCTTGTGTTTTGTGAGCAAGAATATTTGATTGGTCCCTGTGTTTCGGTTTTTTTTTTTTTTTTTTTTTTTTTGGTGCGTAATTGGGGACGGCACTGGCTGGGGACAGGGACCTGAGGAAGAGCATCCACTTCTGGAGTATTTATTGCTCCTTCCATTTACTTGACTTCCCCCTCCACTCCCCCACCACCGCCAAATTTTATTACCTCACATTTTTAAATGACAGCTTTATTGAGATACGATTTACATACCACACAATTCACCCATTTAAAGTGTACGATTCAATGGCCTTTAGTATATTCACAGAATACGTGCAACCATCACCACAGTCAATTTTAGAGCATTTTCATCACTGCAAAAAGAAACCCTGGAGCTTACAGCTGTCACTTCCCTACGCCCCCAGCCTACTGTCCTTAGCCCTAAGCACCCACTCTTCTACTGTCTATCTCCACAGATTTCCCGTTTCTGGACATATCCATAAATGGAAACAATATAATATATGGTCTTTTGTCCACTTGACTTTTAATCCTATTCTGCCTTATGATATTGGTGGTAATGTGGTCTTCAAAAGTTTGAAGACTTTTAATGTGTCCCTGCTTTATCTCCTTCTGGGCCTGTGTTCTCCTGGATTCAGGGCACCCAGCGTACTGCATCACTTACAGCACACCTTCAGTGAGTGTTTGTAAATTGAGGAAGAAATTGTTGATGTTTGGCAGTTGTCTGTAATATTTCTCTAAAGAATATCCCATTGCTGCACTCCCCCATTGTGGGGTTGCCTCTTTTCTTTCTCTACCTGTTTTGGTGTAATAATGTTATAACCTGCTACCACTCAGGTCTTGATTTCCTATGCTGAGTTTTGATGACATCAGTCTCCATCTGCTTCTAGCTCCATCCTGTGCAATTTTTCAGGAATGATCCTTAGCAGCATTCCTTCTTTTTCTGCCTCTTCCTTATTTCTTGCCTATTAAATTCCCTGCTCCTTAAATGACTCCCCCCGAAATAATAAAAGAAATAAAAACCATTTAGAAAAGCATTAGATACTGGATAAACAAGTAGCTTCACAATGGAACTGGAAAGAGATACTAATGTATGAGTAGATGCAAAAGAAAGGCATCAAGTATTCAGGATGACACAGAGTACTTGAATATTCACCAAGTACAGTTCTTCACCTTCCTTCTGGAGAAGATGATACTGTTTAATTAGAAAGCTTTGCATGCCTTAGCATACTTAAAAGCAGGGAGTTGAAGTTATTGCTTTCTAATTGCTTGAGGCCTAAATGCTTTTAGATCTCGAAAACCTGTTTATATAAAGCTAAAGTGAAAGTTAACTAGGCCTCATTTTTATGGAAGTGACTTAATTTCCAAGTCAGAATAAATTTTGGGGGAAATTATCTCTTGCTCTTCTTACTTTGTGGTAATCAAATTTAGGGGAAAACTTCTTTTTTTCTCTGCTTGGAAGTGAAAACATTCCTTAGGGATATATATTTTATTATTTTAAAATTTTTCTTATGTCTGTCACTGTGTAGATATTTTGAGGTACTATTTTTTTTATTAGCCAAAACTTCTGGTTCCCAGATAGAGAGCTTTAGAAAACTGACTGGTTCATATCAGATGGTGAATTAGTCATCCTCTGAAGTTCACTTGGATTTCATGTTTGCTCCGTTAATCAATGTAAGATGCCCAGCCATGCCACAATCAACAATTAAACTATAAAATTATTTGTTGTAACAGTGTAAAGTGAAAGAGAAAGATGGTTTCTCTCCTTAGTGTACTGTCTTTCTCATTCTAACCTATGAAGGAAGAATGGGAGGATAAAGGATAGTATATAAGTAACGGTAGATAGACCTTTGACACATAGGAACAACAAGGCCCTTTTCTAGTTGGCTTGTGAAGGCGCTCTCCCCCCGCTAGAATCTGGCACGCGATGCCCACAGTTTGGGTGGTGATTGGCACATTCTGGTGCCAATGGGAATAACAGCTGGCTTCTCAATATTCTTCTGAAGCAGCTGCTCCGTCTACCTTGGCACCGTATACACACAGCTTTACTTGCTGACATTCTCAGGCTGTTGCTGAGTGTCTAATAACAGTACTTTCCATTTTGTTTTTTATTCTGAGTAAAAGATCTGCATCGTTAATCCTTAGTCAAGGGAGATGTAACTAAAATTCACCTTTGGAGAAAATGCATGTTCATAATCAGATTGGTGTCAAGGTTTTTGAAAATTATTGTGGATGTGTTGATGGGGGACAGATAAACATGGTTTTCACATATACCACTATTGGGATGTGTGTCTTTTTGAAAAGCTTCAATATGGGGGCAAAGTTGCTTAAGAGTAGGCGAGTGAAGAAAAAAAAACCAGATAGAATAAGAAAATATTTAAAAACCATTAAGAAAGGGGTTTTCTCATTCAGCTTGGGGCCCCCTCCCTCTGTCTCTGTACGGGGGGAGCCTCTTCCTTCTTTCTTGCTTATCTCTACTCCTTAAATCCTCCCCCTCAAAATAATAAAATAAATAAAAACCATTAAGAAAAGCATTAGATACTGAATAGACAAGTAGCTTCACAACGGAACTAGAAAGGCACACTAATATAAGCGTAGATGCAAAAGAAAGGTATTGAGTATTCAGGATGACACAGAGTACTAGAATACTCACCAACTACAGGAGTTATAACTCCAGTTACCCAGACATGCAATCCAAATATGGAAAACAGAATGAGGAGAATTCTCCTTCGATAAAGAGACATTTTGGTGGGAACTATTAGAAAGTACCGCAGAATAACTATCTGTTGGGCAAAGGTTAAAAACACCTATGCAAGAAAGAAGCCCAGCCTGGAGAAACTGCAAAACTTGGCCAACAAACCAAAACCCTGAGAGTATGATGGGCAAAGATTCTAAGGGTGAGTAATCCAAAGAACCCACAAAGCTCAGTGCTTAATAATGACCCGAAGGTGTCATGAATTGTGAAATACTGCTTGAGCCTGCAGTGCTGTTGGCCTGTGCTGCTCAATCACACTCTCCTCTCCGTGTGGCCCAGTGAGTTACGGTACCATGGAGCCAGGGATTAATGTGGGGGCAATAACTTCCCGGTATTGGAAGTGGAGCTGTCCTGGACAATGTGTGAGGGCTTTGTAAATTCCCTGCGCTTCTCAATATTGACTTTTCTTTCCACTACTTTGCCTCCACTCTTTGCCTTCAGTGCTGCATCCCCAGATAGCCAGCAACCTACTGATAAAAGTCAAGATTTCCATATCTGCCTGCAATGTTAACTGATTCCATCAACCAAAAGTCAGCCAGGCACAGAGCTGTTTCTCTGAACACTCAGCCCCCTCCGGTGCATTAGAATAGCAAGACAAACTGGGCTTCCAGGTTCAGAAGTTTCTGCTTTTGCTTTTCACAAATCCCCGTACGTTTCAAAACAGATTTAATACTAGGACAGCACTTTGACATAAGAATGCAAAGCCAAGACACAGAAAAGAATATCCTGACTCATTTTCTATGTGAAGTTTCTAGCAAAAGGCATAATTGTTTTTTTGCCCTGGCTTGAGCATTGAGTGATTCTGCAGGAAGGAGTGGTAGACCTATTTTTCTTTTCCTGTCCCAGAACTGGGAAGCTAAGTCAGACTGTGCAATAAAATGCTGACCAACAAAAAGATCCTGTAATTCTGTTGAGCCAGTTACCACTTTCAGACCCTCTCGAATGTATCTAATATGATAGTGCATTTCGGAAAAGATCTGTCAGGCTCAACCAGGATGGGAAATACTCTGGAATATTCATCTCCTAGATGGGCCTGCTCCATCCCACCTGGCTCTCCTGCAAGTGCCAGAATGAAGCCCCAGGGGCCAGCCATCAGCTAGGAGTCAAGACCTAGAAGGAAAGAGGGGTAAAGGGAAAAGGCGGAGGGGATGGGTGTCTTGAAGATAAAAAGGCCATGGAGAATTTCTGGAGTCATTTTTTTTTTCCCCACCACCTTGAAACCGAAATGAAATTAACGCCCACACCCCTAAATTATTGGAAACCAACTCCATTCTTAGACTCAATTTACTAAAGCACAATAAAAATGTATTCTTAAAGGGAGAACATAAAGATAAGTACATTTTAGATGCCTTGGTCTAAGATTCCCTTATCCAGTTCAAATACAATAGGATTACACAATTATGAGATGTTGTCTGGCAAATTGCCTTTTACATCTAATACTTATAAGAACACTATACTTACAAAATGTTTCACAACTACCTTTATTAGCTAAGCCTTAATTGACCCTTCTGACAGAGACTGCTAGTGTTTATCTTGGATCACAGAAACACAAAGTTTTCTCCAACTATATGGCGTATGAATCATTGAGGTAATAGTGTTGATCTATTTTTACTGCTATTGGGCTGTGTAAAATTTCCCTTTCCTACTCTTTTCTTCCCTTCCTTATATCCCCTTCCCTTTCTAGAGATTCTATTTCTAGAGTCCAACTGTGCCAATATATATTTTTGGCACAGTTCTGCAGATATTTCAGATGAAAGTAGATTTCAATTTGCATTAACCAGTAATTTTCCAAGGTATCAATTGATTGGGGATGGCATAAATTTGGCCATCCTGTGTCAGGGAAAGCTACTCAGTTGCATGGAGGTTAATCTAACTTTAGCGAATTGGGATATTTGGGCTTGGAGCCCTATCTCAGAGGTTTGTGGGGCTTCTTGATTTCACATGGATAAATAACTTGGAGAGTTAGGGATCAAAATGGTTTCCTACAGACCTTACATAATGTCTCAGTTGGTAGTTAACTGAAAGATGAATATTTAATTTTGAAGTCAAATAAAATTGTTACATAGACAAGTCCTTTGCACGTAGAACTTTGATTGGAGGATGATTCATTCTTATAACAACTCAAATTTATAAGCAAATTTCAGCAAGTACAGGCAAACAATTTAGATTTACAGTGCTAATTTCAGAAATCATTTGTTGCTGTTATTAGGGAGCTATGTCTCTTGTATCTGATGAGCTTATGGCTTTCTGAAAAAAGGAAAAAAAGTCAGTGTGGGAGGAGAGAGAGAGAGGAAGAAGGTGCGGAGAGAGAGGAGGCCCCAAAGAAAATGGTTAGTGATGGAGAGCCAATCATAATTCAGCTGTTCCAAGCCAACCAAAGCATCTGGTTTCTTTAATTTAGTACACTTTATATGAAAAGGCCAGTTTGTTTACACTGTATATTTTGAGTTATTCAAAATATCTTTTCCAAACCATTGGGTTTGCAGCTTCAGGGGAGGCTTTCAAATGTGGCTGGGAAGTATCCCCACGTCAGTATCACATGGCATGAATAATATGGGAAAAAAAAAGGAAGAAAGCTACAGACATTTTAAGAGTAGTTAGCATGCCATTTCAGACTATTCTGCCTTTCTGAGAGAACTGAAAATGTCCCCAATTCACCCTCTGGAATGCACAGAGAAGCCATTTTTTTCTATATAGGTGGGCATAGATGCAAGTCGTATCTGCCCATGCTCAGGTCTCCACTGGCAGCCCTATACTGTGTTCCAGGAATACCGCCTACCTTTTCACTGAAACAGTGAACTGAGAATGCACAAAGGTATCAAATCCAAGCACTTATTTGGAACCCTCATTGTAGGAATGTCAGCATTCCACCCTGTCTTCTGACTGTTCTCTTACAACCCTCTGTCAGTGAGCACATCACTGATAGGACTCAGTTATCAATTCTAAGTGACAGCTAAGCAGGGGCCTTCTAACACTGTCTTCCAAACCACTATTCTCACCCAGACTCCAGTTCTGGATTTCCCAATATTTCAAAATACTTCCACCTGGCTGTCTCACTATCACCTGGATGTCCAACACAGAATTCAGCCTTTTACCTAAACCAATTCCTCTTCGATCTTTATAGTTGTGTAATTGATGCCATCCTTTTCCTGGGCAAAAGAGGTGGCCATCTGGGAGTTTATTTCAACTATTTTTTTCTGGTCTCATATGGCTGTCTGTTGTAGAAAACAAGTGTTTCACTGTTTGTTTTCCAACCTTCTTTCCATTTTAAATGTGTGTCTTCTTTCCACTCCCATTGCTCTCACTTCATTTGATACTTGAATTACCCAATAACGTCCTGTTTGATATTCCTGTATATGAGATTGAAAAGTATATACCTAAAGGCAAATATCAGAAACACTCTTGAATGTTATAAGTAAACAGAGGGACTTTGCTCCACCTAGAAGAGACCCATTCAAGAAAACTCATTCATAGCCAAGGCATTTGGCTGGCCATTACACTCACAATGAGACTGCAAGGTAGGTTCTTACCCATATATCTTTTTTTGTGGTCCAGGCGAACTGGATGACTGGCCTGAGCTGAACATCACAGCCTTTCCAGTGTCTGTTACTATTTGGCAAATCTTGCTGTCCTCTCCAGATGACTAGGTGATCAGATTATCAATTTTACTTTTAAAGTTAGGTAGAATCACAGAAGTTCAGACAGAGAAAGCTTTGCTCTAGTTTCTCCAGTCTCTCCAACAGGGACTGTTTGACCTCCTCAAGTGCCGTCACTGCAGCAACGTACGGAGCAACAGCAATGCCCAATGGGAGAAGCAACTGAAAAACAGGAGGCAACAGCTCCATGGTGAGAGGCTGGTCATGAGCACCTAAGGCCTCTGTGTGACACTTCTGTGGCCTGTGTAATTCCCATTGACGTCAATTCCACGTTATGGATACGTCAGGACCACAGGAAAGAACCTTACCTTGCTTCACAAAGTTACTCTCGCTCAAAGCCATGAAGAAATGCTTCTTAGAGTGTGGGCCTCCCACCAGCACTGATAAAAATGCAAATTCATGGGCCCTGCCCTGTCTGACTCAGTGAATCATGAATTTGGGGGACAGGGCTCAGGAAACTGTAGTTTAACCAGCTCTCCAAGTGATTCCTATTTATGCTCTTGTTTGAGGACCACTGCTGAAATATATGATAATAACCAGATATGCGCAAACAACAAATAAAAACATAAATGTGCAAATAATATGGGCCGAAGAAGAGTCTGGATGTGGGTTCTATCTCTTCTTGTATTTTCAGTGCTCAGCACAGAATAAATCCCCATAAACACTGTTGACTAAATGACTGAAAGGGTCTCATTTAGGCTGATGCCAAAATTCAAAATATCTTACCTAGTAAATGGTGTCTTAGGTTTCTTTGCTTATCTGTTTGTTTTGAAAGAGTCATTGAAGTCTAGAAAACAGAACACTAATGTGAGCGGCAAGGTTTTCTAGAATGATGAGAATCAGTGGTGATGCTCGTAGGAAAGTCTGGCTTCTTTTTCTTGTCTTAGGAATGTTAGCATGTATGTCAGAGGCCAGAGTAGATATTCCGTTAATAAACCATTCCCTCCAAACAAAACTTAAAAGACTAGTTTATTTTTTAATCACTCAATTGCCCTTGGAAACCATTCTAATCTCCCTCTATTTATCCAATTGGTCATCAAATCTTGTTACCTAATATTTATTGGATACCTCTCACTGGGTCCTTCTAGATCTTCAGTAGTCCCCTTGTTTCTGAACTCCTGAGGGACTGGAGCCACCATCGACTGTGGTGTTTCTCTCTCGTCATGTGTGTTCCCTTTCACTCCATCTCCCACAATCATGCCGCAGTAATCTCTCCGAAATGATGACCCTCTCCCTTTATTCCATGTTAAAAGCCCTTCTATGACTGTATCACCTTCAGGATGAAATAAAGGACCTCTCCTCATCTGACTCTGCCCAATTCTCCAGCCTTATTTCTTACCACTACGCTCTTCCAACCTCATTGATTTATTTGTCCCTCTGCAAACATTGTGCTGGGATTTTTCTATCTGCCTTCACGGTGTGGCTGATTTAGAGCTATGTTTTAAGACTCAGTTCAAGTATCCTCTCCTGAAGGAAGCTTTCCCATACCACTTAACGCTTGTTAATAAGAAATTGCATCCCTCTCTCTTGTCTCTCTTTTACATACTACTTATTTTACATAGCACTTGGCTCTGTCCCTAGTACATAGCAGCTGATCAATTAATGTTTATGGAGCAAATAAATGAATAAATTGAAAATAAAACCAGTAATTCTTCCAAAGGCTGCCCCTTAGGACAGTGAGTAGATAGAGCTCCATGTCAAATGGGTATCTACTAAACAAAAATGGCTCAGAAGCAGAGATAAAACAGTTCACAACAAATGAGAAATGATTCTACATCTTCCTACAGACCTCAGACTGAACCATTTTGGGAATCCATAGAAACTGAAAATCTCTTTTCATGCTGTTAGTTTCTTCTACTCATATTTCTACATTCCTCCTAGGACTGAAGGAAGACGTGCTGAAAGGAAACCCCTGAAGGCCATTGTTGAGAAAGTTAAAATTTAAGTAAAGAAGGAAGAATAAGAAACTGTGAGAATGTTTGTTCTCATTGCCAAACTTTCAGCCTCCAGAGATTTAAAGCTGAGGGTAGAGGACTTGTGTGAGTTTAGAGAGCGTGTAACTTTAGGTGCTTATTCAAACTGAACATAAATTCTAAGACATTGGAAGTTTATCTTCTCAAATTATTGGAACAGCTTGGAATTTAATTTTGCATTCTGTTCTCTAGGGACACAGGGACCCCAAAACAGGGAAAGGGTTATTTATTTGCTCAGCTTGAGAGCATAACACTGAGCACATGGAGTTTTTTTTCTTCATTTATTTTTTTCCCTTCCTCGTGATAGCGTAAGATCTAGAGGAACTGCAGGTGGGTGGCTGGTTTGGATCCAGTTCCCAGACCTCACTGCTCTTTAATTGTCCTTGTTTTATTTATATTCTGATATTTGAAGTGATTTTCCCAGGCTGACGTAGAATGGGTCCCAATCTACGACGGAGGACCTACCCTCAAACTCTCACACTCATTCTCAGTGACTAAGAGCTCTCATGTCCCAAGGAAGCTCAGTGTTAAGGGGAGTGTCATTCTGGTCAACAGAACAGCTGGAAGCCATGCCCTTTGAGAAGTCACTGCAAACAGTGGGAAAATCTTTTTGTCTTCTTAATCCAAATAGCTGGTCTCTTCAGTTGTGACTTCTGGCTGCTAAAGTTGGGATTTAGTCCTAAAGACTGTTGGCAACAGTCAAAGATCAAAGTGCTTGGAAAACTCAGGTGTAGAAATGAAACCTCAGTCCTTACGCTTTTTTCCCTCTCTCTTGCCTCTTTTACATAGTACTTATTTTTTTTTTTTCAGGACATTTAAACATTCTCACTACCATGTACAATCTAAGATACCTTTTTGGTATCATTATTCATCTGGAACTAGGAGGCTAGATACTGAAGTCTACTTTATGATGAAGGTTTGTAAGGGAATTAACTAGGCAAGGACTAGAATGTATCTAGCAGGAGTAGAAGGGAAGGAGGCAATGTCTCATCATCAAAATTGTCAGACAGGCACTTTTGTCCTTTAAGTCAAATGGGTTGTGAAGGCTGAATGGTCTTACTTAAATGTTGGAAAGTCTCCCAAGAATACAATTATTCATCAAACACCTATCCAAAGATGAGTGTGGCTCACATCAAGCCCTCACTGGCATGGGAATTCTTTTTCCTGATGAATGAGTTCTTTTAGCACTGCCTTTTTCAGTGGAAAGCCCTATCTTCTTTGTAGCTGACTCACAACTCTTTGCTTAATATTTCTGCAGAAGAGGGCTATGTGCCAGTGCTAAGATGTCAGCCTTATGTGATCTTTCTTTCCTCGATTTATCACTTGGCATCCTGGCACACTCAGCTCACATGTGGCTTGGCACTAGGTTTACATTCAACTGAACTGAACATTCCCTCCAGTAGCTAACCTCAATTCACCCCGGGATGAGATTAGAATCAGGAAGCCTGGCCAGGTTTGAATCAGCAGTGGTGACTCCATAGAATTTCAAATTATCATGGAAACCAATATGCATCTACATGAGCTGGACTGGACTTCCAAACATATTCACATTCATTACCAAGTAGCTCAGCTTTTCAATAAACGACAAAAGTAAGTATGTCATACATTTGAAAAATAAAAATCCAGGGTTGAGAGAACCCTTTTAACACATATTAGTGGAGGAATATTATACAACACCATAATTTAAATATTTACATTTGTAAAATTCTGCCTTTTGGAATATCTCAAAGCTTTTAAGATTAATATTCATTAAGAATATCTTTTCATTTTAAAATACATGTTGAAATATGTACTTCATATGGGTTAATTAACCTTATATTTGAACTTTAATTTTAGTTTTTAGCTAAGTAATACTGTACATAGTTTAAAAAGTCAACTAACACTATAAGGTTTACAACAATCCAAAACTGTTCCCTTTTTCGCCGCAACCTCAGTCCCTAGTCACATACCCACTGGTAATTACTTTTAACAGTCTCATATTTTTTTTTTATGGTATTTACCTCCAGATTTCCATATAATATATTTATATTGCTATATCTTGATTTTCAATTTTAGACATAGAGACATTTAGAAATTTTTGCTTCTACACGTTCTTCCTTCATGACCTTCCCTACACCCACAACTTCCCAGTCCCTAATAATTCCAGTTTAGGGTTAAATCATATTTATTATTATAGTCTTAATAATTCACAGCTAATACTCAGGAGGCTGAGACAGGAGAATCACTTGAACACAGGAGGCACAGGTTGTATTGAGCAGAGATCGCGCCATTGTACTCCAGCCTGGGTGACAGAGCAAGACTCTGTCTCAAAAAAAAAAAAAAAATTCACAACTAATCCACCTTGGATACTATGTTTACATTTTCTTTATTGAAAAAAAAATACTTCCTTTTGTTTTTAGCTTGCTCACTTGTCTCTGTGTTTGAAATAATGATAAAATCCAGTAATACTGTCAAGCACGCTACTTCCTATAGCTATTTGTCACTGTCCTTCTGGTCCTTGTCTTTTCTTCTTTCCTGTGCTGGATGCTCTCTCTTCCTATCCCTCCTTCTCTCCCCACCTCTCCGTTTATATCTTGACTTTGGTGGAACACATCCTCCAGACTCCCTGGCACAGGATATATAAGAAGAAAGAAATTGACATCTTGCATACCTGCATATGGTGTATTCTACCCTTACTTATTGTCAGGGGTCGAGAGAGACATTTTGTTCAGAGACCCCCAAATATCCATAACCTTAGGTGTTTTCCCTGCGTTACCACGTCCCATGGAGAAAGGCTTTTAGTTGCTGTCATTTAGTACACATCCTTTGCCTTCATTCCTATGACCTTAGAATAATGTGTCACTCTTTCCCCAGGTGTTCCCATTGCCATTGTCCAGAATGGCATAATTTCAACATTAGGGAGTGCGTTATTAAGTTCAGAAGCTTCCTGACTCACCCTCCTCCTCAGAGAATAAGTCTTAGTCTTCTGCAAGGGTGAAAGGGACTATCTGATTAGACGTGTGGGGTGGGGGAAGAGATCTGGGCATCTAACTGCCACGCATAAAGACTTTGAACCAATTCTTTTATTCTGAGCATTCTCCCAGCTGTCTTGTCTCCTGTCTTTACATTTCCTTGCTGCCTTCAATTCCTGAGACTTTCTAAGATTTGGGGGCGTACATCTGCTTATTTTTATTTTTTGAGATGGAGTCTTGCTCTGTTGCCCAGCATAGAGTGCAATGGCACGATCTCTGCTCACTGCAGCCTCCACCTCCTGGGGTCAAGCAATTCTCCTGCCTTAGCCTCCCGAGTAGCTGGGATTACAGGCGACTACCATCACACCTGACTAATTTTCACATTTTTAGTAGAAACAGGGTTTTAACACATTGGCCAGGCTGGTCTCGAACTCCTCACCTCTCAAGTAATCCATAAACCTTGGCATCCCAAAGTGCTGGGATTACAGGCATGACCCACCACACCTGGCTGGATCAATTTATTTTTTTTAGGCTTCTCTCTTCTATAGGCACTTAGTGATATCAAGAAGCAATAACTCGGTCACTATCCATCTAGCCACTTTCCATCTTCCCATTGTGCCTCTGGCTGATTGATGTTTCCTTTTCCAGTCTTTATTCTTTTGAGTTCATTCATTTTTTATTGTTATTCTATCAAAGGCTTTGGGGATAAGCAGGTATATTCAACGTACCACATTTATCTGCCCTATAAAAAATGGAGACAAAGCATGTCATCACTGCAAAGATGCAGAAGTCAAGCCACAGAAAATAAGATAATCAAAATCCTAGGTAAAGGAACAGTGTCGTTAGGGTTAGATTTTGCTTTCTGTTGCTTGACTAGCCATGCCTCCTCTTGAGGTTTGTTCTGTGAGGACTTGTTATGTAACCCAGGTCGTTCTTCTCAGCAGGGAGTATGTTTCTCAGGGATCACTCAGATAAGAGGAGCTCCAAGAAGAGGGAAAGGTTCAAAGGGAAGGGGAAATAGGGAGAGACGGCCATGAAGCAATGTATTGAAGGCACTCTTAATTGCAATATGCAACCGCACTTCACCCAGAACGAAGTTTTTAAATGATAAAGCAGTGCCAGGGCAAATTAGAGCACACGTACCCCATACAGCTGAGCTAGACAATGGGACAGCCAGGATCCTTGGTATCAAGCGTGGGAGACCGAGGAGCATCGTGTTCCTGAGTGTGTCCCAGCTATTGTGCCATTTCTACATCTCATTCATTATGTACAAAGACAAGTCATCAATAGCTCCAAGCAATACAGTTCAACATGTTTCCTTTCTGTGAGAATCTGCAGGGGGTTGGTGGTGGTGGTGGGGGGTTTCCTAGCACTTTGAAATCTTAGAACATTAGTAATAATTTATATGGTATTACAGCTGTCAGAGAACATCAAGATAATTTTCAGATTCCCCTTTTCCTTTAATGCTTTGAAATAGTCGAGTCTAAAAGTGTCTGAAATATGCTCTTGCTATGTCTAAAGGAAAACCGTCAGGAGAAGACAGTAGGTAAATCACCCAGAGAGACAGAATGAGAGAGTGGTTTGAAAACCACTTTATTCATTAACAAAAATCTTGATTAATTTTGTGAAGTTGTTTCAGAAATTTTTCCTTACGAGAGGAAACAACTGAATGATCTTGTGTAGAGAAAAGAAATCTAGTTTCCTTAAATTCCTTTTTGTACCATATGATGCAGAAATCCCAATTCTAGGTATATATTCAGAAATAAGGAATCAGTCTATTGAAAAGATCCCTGCACTCCCATGTGCACTATAACAGTATTCCCAACAGCCAAGACATGGGAGCAACTTAAATGTTCACCAGCAGACAAACGGGTAAAGAAAATGTGAGATATATACACTATGGAATACTATTCAGCCATAGAAAGTCTGAGATCCAGTCATTTGCAACAAAATGGATTCATCCGGAGGGCACTGTATTAAGTGAAATAAGCTAGGCACAGAGAGATCAGCTTTATATATTTTCACTTATTTGTGGGTGCTAAAAATGAAACAATTGAACTCATGGAGATAGAGAATAGAATGACAGGAGAGGCTGGGAAGTACACTGGTAAGGGGGAGGGGGGAATGGTTAATTTGTACAGAAATATGATCAGATAGAGTAAATAACATCTAGTATTTGATAGTGCAACAGGATGACTTCAGTCAACAAAAATTTATCATAATTTAAAAATAACTAAAAAAGTATAACTGGATTATGACACCAAGAAAAATAATAAATGCTTGAGGTGATAGATACTCCATTTACCTTGATGTGATTATGTATTGTATGCCTATATCAAAATATTTCATGTACCCATAAATATATACCCCTATGTGCCCACAAAAATTAAAAATTAATATCCCAAACAACAAAAAAAATCCCAAATTCCTTTAATTTTTTTTTGAGACAGGGTCTCACTTTGTCACCCCAGATAGAGTGTAGTGGCGCAATCTTGGCTCACTGCAACCTCTGCCTCCTGGGTTCAAGTGATTTTTGGATCTCAGCCTCCCAAGTAGCTGAGATTACAGGCACAGGACACCATGCCTGGCTCATTTTTTTGTATTTTTAGTAGAGATAGGGTTTCACCATGTTGGCCAGGCTGGCCAAATTCCTTTTAGTTATAGGAATGAGATAGGCATAAATTCTCCACTAAAGAATTAGTTCTATTGGAAAGAATAGGGGAACTAAAATACTTTATTTGCTTCAGATATGGGACTTGGTGAAATTTCAGTTTTCTCTTATTTGCATTGTACTTTCACATGAAGTTTTTAGAAATCACATTGAAATTCCAACTGAGAGATATACATCATCATCAACCTTTGCCACTTATACTCTGACATATGTGGGTGATGTATTTACAAATTTTTAAACTATATGTGGTTGTAAACATGCTGTTATGGGCTAGAGTGTGTCCCCTGACAAATTCATATGTGAAAGTCCTAACCCAAACACCTCAGAACGTGACGTATATGGAGATTGGGTCTTCTAAAAGGCAGTTAAGTTAAATGAGGACATTTAACTTAATATGACTGGTGCCCTTATATGAAGAGAAAATTAGGACACGGGCCCAGAGGGAAGGCAGGAAAAGTGACCTCTGCAAGCCAAAGGGAGAGGCCTCAGAAGAAAGCAACTCCACAGATGCCTCTATGCTGGACTTGCAGTCTCTAGAAGTGTGAGAAAATAAGTTTCTGTTGTTTAAGCCATTCAGTCTGCAGTACTGTGTTATGACAGCTTTAGCTGATAAAGACAGATGCCCCTAATTTTATGTCTCAGTAAAGAAAATATTCACCTTTACTTAATTAAGCCAATCATGTTCTTTACACACAAAGGAAGAGTCTTTCAGATCTGTTACCCCAGGACCCCAGGACCTGTCACAGTGCACGGCGTATGGAGGCACTCCGTGCACACGCTGAGTTACGGACTCTCCCTGAATGTCATTCAGATGGAGGGCTTTGCTTGTGGCCCTAGTTGTATGATACAAACAGGCTTCAGTGTGGCCACCCCTGCTGACACCACCATCTCAGATATTCCATCAACACTCTTTAGCCCCGAGAGCACGCCAAAAGACAGAGAACATGGTCTCTGAGAGGCCCAGGCCCAGGCAACACGACTCCCTGGGGGTTTCTCCAAAAACGGAAGGGTGCGTTGAGTGGCTCTTAGCTGTTCCTACCAGGATATACAGGTGAGCCAAGAAAAACCACATGGCCGACTTTATCAAGAGCTGCTGACAGGCCTGAAAGATCCAAAACAGACACCTGACCCATGTGTCTGTTGTCAGAACACTAACCACCATGGCAACCAGGCCAGTTTCCATTGCACATGTGTCCTGCAGCTTCAGTGAAAAGGATCAAGAAAGTCAGGATTCTAAATACCAGCAGCATCACCCTGTCAAAACCCCACTGCAACCTTCTCAGAAAAGGAAATGGAATGACAAGATGAAGTTTAGCCAGAATGGCCATGTTCAGAAAAGTGCTCAGTAGCCCAGCCATCTGTCCAAAATATTCTAACCTACAAGGTGGCCACAGTTTCTTCAAAGGGTCGTGGAGCGCGGTAAAACTTGTCTTAAAACTGATTAAGGTAAACTAGTTATTAGAAAACTTTTTTTTTTTTCTGTCTTAAGAACAATAGAAAAATTAAAGAACAGCACGAGGTGGGGTGGCTCACAGCCAGAATCCCCCCCAGCACTTTGGTAGGCTGGGGTCGGAGGATTGCTTGAGCCCAGGAGTTCAAGAGCAGCCTGGGCAACATAGCAAGACCTCATGTCTACTTAAAAAACGAAGTTCAAGTATCAGCTATGCCATGAACTATCTAACCAGCTGCTCCTCTCCCACCATTTACTCTCACTGTACCCTGTTTAGTTCCTTCACAGAACTTAGGACATTTCGATTTGCCTTTCTCCCTGCCTCCCCATTTACTTATTTTCTGTTTTCCCCATTAAGATTGTAGCCTCCTTGAGGGCAGGAACTGTATTTATTGTATTTGTCATTGTATATTCAAGACAAGTTATAGTGCTTGCTACATAATAGATGCTTAATAAATGTTAGTAGAAGGACTCACTGAATGAAAAAAATGTTAAAAGGGGACTGAGGAAAGAAGCTAAAATATATTTCGTTTTTGTGCTGTGTACCTTTTAAGGCACTGTTGTAGGATCACCTCTTTTAATTCTTAAAACATAACAGATGCTTAATAAATATTTTCAGAATGACTGACTGAAGGAAAAAATGTTAATGGAAACCAAGGAAAAAGCTAAAACATATTTTCTTGTTACTGCACTGTGTACTCTGTAAGGCACTGTCATATGATCATGTCATTTAAACCTTAAAACGTTAGAACGCTGCACTCATTTATTTAATTATTGAGTTGGAATCTTGCTCAGTTGCCCAGGCTGGAGTGCAATGGTGTGATCCTAGCTCAGTGAAGCCTAAAACTTTTAGCCTCGAGCGATCCTCCCACCTTAGCCTCCCTAGTAGCAGGGACTACAGGCATGGACCACTGTACTTACCTAGAGTGATATATTCTTAACATAATTTTTCCAGTGAGAAAACTGACATCCAGAGAAGTTTATAATTTCTTGGTGTTTCTGTAATTATGGAATGAACTATCTCTCAGCTCCCTTTCTAGCACTTTGAAAATAAAATTCCCAATATTTCAGAATTAAACTTGTATATATTTATATATACATACACGAGTGTATGCATTTCTAGTTTACTTTTCCTCTTGTCGAGCCTTTCTGATGTGTTAGTGATTCTGAACTCTGTGCAATGCTGAGGTGAAGGCTGAGGCTGGCTAAAGAGACGATGGTAGCTGAGCTACAAGGCAGTCTCTGTAATTTTGTTTTCATTGGTTATTTTCAATATATTTATTAGGTTGTTAAAATGAGCCATCTTGACTGGGCCCAGCCAAGTTTCTTACAGTGGAAATGGCACATTAACTATGCAGCTGTCATGAAAGAAGTCAGTACTCTTAGGTGAGTGCCTGTAACTGAAATATGGATGGGCAGTCAAGAGTGGGTCGAAGGTTCAACATGCTCTTTTCCAAGCCTCTCTGGTTTGGAAATCTAACTTGAAACCTCCTGGAGTCAAGGCTTCTGATGAGATTCCTAGAGCTTCTTGGTCCAGGCGTGGGTTCGCAATACTTGGGAACGGGCCGACCGCACGGATCTCAGGGCTCCTCATGCTGGCTCTGTTAGGAAGGGCTGAGCTGCATGAAAAGTAGGGCACTTGAGAGACTTTTTAAAACCTCAACAGGAATTTCAATTGTTCATTTGGGCAGGAGTTTGGGTTTGGTTCCTACATAAGCCCAAATAGTTTGTTTTATACTGAGTTTAATTTTTTTTTGATTCAAACCTTTGCTGTTACTATTATGTAAGAAAATCAATCCATTATGGTATTCTAGTTTGGTCATAATAAAAAGGTCAATATGTTGTCAATGATGAAAAATAAATTTAAAGAATTCCATTCTACATGAGAGTCTATTTTCTAGTATCTTAAAGTATTAAAAAATTTTCAGTGTTTTTTAAATTAAATGAAGTCATGAAAGAATGACTAAAATGCTATTCTATCTGGATCGATGATTAACTTTTTAAAATAAAGCAGATTACAGAACACAATATTTTTTTCAACAATATTCTCATTCATGAGACTTGATTATTTTAATATTTGAGAATGACATATTATAATCATATAAAATATGAAAAATATAGGCCTGAAAGAAAATTGAGTACATATTTATAGAGGTTAATAAATATTCTAACTGGATATCATTGTGAAATTATAAATAATTTGTCTTTATATCATTGATGGATTTTAACCCAAGAGAATTCAAATGTATTGGATTTTCTCTCCTGTTCAATTGAAATTCAAGGTCTTAATCCACTTTTAATTAAACTGTTCCTGGTGTTGCATCAAAATGTATGTTTATCAACTGGTTTTGAGAGTAAGTACATGTTTCTTAAAATTTATTTTAAATCTTGCTACTATTTTTTTAATATAGGCTTTTATACTTTAAGACACAGTGCAGCTGAATACAGTTGAATATAGTTGAGTTGAGCTATCCAACCGATAGATCCATTCTCTGCCGCTTAATATGTATGCTCAGAAAGAGTTGATGCTTGGAGGAATTTCTGATATTTTATATTTATCTGTTTAACATATTTTAAGTTTTGGGGTCTTTTGCACTCATTTTAGCTCAGATTTGCCATTTCAATAACACTTTAATAGTGATTCAGATTAGAGATAGATTAATTGATCAATAGATAGAAAAAGAGATTTGCCATCTTTTAAACTAATTCTTTAAGCACTTCATTTACCATTCTGAATTTTTTTAGCATTAATTTTTGTGATATTTTTACCAAAGAAATTCATCTCTGCATTATTTCCTGATGAAGATATTGTGATTTTTAACAGTAATTTAAAACAAACAAAAATTAAAGATAATTTCTTACATTTTATAATTGTATATTATAGAACTGTTTAAAAAAGCTGAAAATGATTCATTTAAAAGACCTAGTTCATTTTAATTGGCTAGATATTAATTTCAAAATTTAAAATAGGCAATAATTGCAGTCTCGAATGCCTTAAAAACTCTTCACATTTATAAAGCATTTAAATCAAATGCTTTAAAAAAATATTACCCTTGCTTTTCTGAGACGGTTTTGAACTGTACGATTTCAAGGACTGAATTCAAGGGGAAACCGTCATGACTTGCTGATAGCGGACACGTTCACTACTGATTATTTTCTAGTTTCTGCATGGATCTGATCTGTGTAGCCTCACGTGTGCATATTTGCTCATGCACGTGCTTGTGAATGGTTTAAAGACGATTCACTGCATGCTGAGAGGGTTTTCTCCTCATGATTTGTCTCTGCCTGCTTACTGCTTCCAGCTCCTCAGCCTTTAAAGTGAAAGCACATTTTAAAGTTATTTCAAAATTATTTCTCCTTTGCTATGGGCAGCGTAAACCAAAAATAACATTCTGAGCCCCCCAACCAATGGAATTGATCCGTCTTCTGGGCCAAGGGCATTCTAAAGTAAACCTACTAATGAAACACTAGTTCAGGCTATGAGGGGAAGGGGTGGCTTGCCTCATTATACCTTCCTCCCTTAGGAATTCAGGCACAGTTGACCAGCATTAACTTTAAAACAGAGACCTTAAGACAGACAAAACAGATGCTTTGTTAACAATAAGATACCATCATGAGATAGCACACCCTAAAAGAAATAGAAGGATTTTGCCCCCAAATTTATTCCTTTGACATAGATTTGACCCTTTCTATGTCTTTTTCCTGATCCAGGAGAGAATCAACTAAAGGATCTGGCACCTTTTAAAGTCTGATTAAGAAACCCTGACAATCTATTGTCTCTGAAGCCTGCTACTCAGAGGCTTCATCTGTTTAAGAAGAATCTTGCTCTCCACAACCCCTTAACCCAGACTCTCCCTTCTAGTGATTCCAGGTCTTTAGATCTTTCAACCTATTGCTAATCAGAAAATCTTTGAATCCACCTATGACCTGGCACCCCACCCCACCCTCACCCCCACTCCAACTCTCCAGGTTGTCTTGCCTTTCCAGACTGAACATCTTTCATGTATTGCTGGATGTCTTATGTTTCCCTAAAATGTGCAAAACCAAGCTCTAGCCCGACTGCCTTGGGCACATGTTTTCAGGCCCTCATGTGTGTGTCACGGACCATTGGTCACTCATATCTGGCTCAGAATAACTCTCTTCAAATATTTTACAGAGTCTCTTTTCGTCGACAGCAGCTAACAATGGAACTGTTTGGGGATTAAAACGTGAATCACAAACATTCCTTTCAGATGGCATTTCATTTTTTTTCTTCTGAAGAAAATCAAGAACCAGAAATTCAATTTCTTCTAAATTAATTAGATCATTGTTTGTGCTTTTCCTCTTCTTGACCTTCTCTTTTCATTGACTCTGGAAGGGAAGTGTGTGTTCCACTCATCTCAAAGGAATGCTTGCAATTTGGCGGTAGATTATGCAAACTCCAATTAGTGATCCACAAGGTGTTGAAAAAACAGGGCCTGATATGTGGGAAATACTGGCAGCTCACTTCCAGCAACTTGAAAAACACCTTCCTTGCTTAGATGTGAAGCCACATCTATATCAACATGAATTGCTGGTCAAAAATTATACTTACGGTAGTTGAAACAGAGTACAAAACCAAAGCAAACCAAAAAAATTAAAAAAGAAAAAGCCAAACACTTTAATTCTAGTTATGCTTTGGGCATAGAAGTCCTTAGATATTGCTAGTCAAGTCTTAATTAGAATGTCTGATGTAGTTTTAGGTTTTATATTAAATTATAACACATTTCGTGCATTCACTTCAATTAAAAATATTTATGCTAGGTGTTGGGTATACAGGTCTTTATAAAGTCTAGTAGAGAAGTGAAAGTGGGTAGTGGAAAACAACAAAGGCAGATGGTTAGGGCTGAGAAACAGAAATAAATTCAATGAGGTCTCACTTAGAATTGGCATTATTTAGTTTGAGAAAAATTGTTCATTTGAAGACATGTTAAGCTGAAAATTTTACATGCATGCCTCATCTTATTATCTAGAACATTTCTGTGAAGAAGGGAGAAAGGTACATTCCCAATGCATGGAGGAATTCCTAAAGGGGAAAAAAGTGGTTGTTGTGTTGGGTGCAGTGGCTCATACCTGTGATTCCAGCACTTTGGGAAGCTGAGGTGGGAGGATTGCTTGAAGCCAGGAGTTTTAGACCTGGGCAACACAGCAAGACCCCATCTCTACAAAAAATATAAAATTAGCTAGGTGTGGTTGCACACACCTGTGGTTCCATCTACTTGGGAGGCTGAGGTGGAAAGATCACTTGTGCCCAGGAGTTAGTTCTAGGCTGCATCTGTTGTGCCACTGAACTCCAGCCTGGGTGACACAATGAGGCTCCATCTCAAAAAAAAAAAAAAAAAAAAAAAAGAGAAAATGATTATGGTTATCCAAAGGAATACTCAGGGAGTCACTGGTAAGGATGTAACCAGTATTCGTACTTCTCTAGCTTCAGCTTTGTGTTCGATCTCTCTGTCTCTTCTGCTTTGGTTCTTTGGTTGCTAAGTGATATTCAACTTTTTGTTTTTTAAAGAGTATTTATCATGAGACTTTATGTAACAGAATATATTGCATACCTGAAGTTTTCCAAAAATCTTTTTTACTTTACATATCTCTTTCCGTAACTGGTTTGCTCCTTCACAGGGAAAGAGCTGAACATCTATTCTTTTGTGGTTCCCCAGGCCATGCCTATTTCATTAACTTATCCAAAGTGCCACATTCATGTTCTCTAAGGGCTTTGCATCTCTCATAATTTATGGGTGCTATAATAGGAAAATGATGGCTTTGTGAAAAAGCATCAATAACGTTTCATTTCTGTTCAGTATTTGGTTCGGAGTCTTCCCACCTCTCCTATCTACTCTGAGGCCCTGCATGTTGCCTTCTAAAAGGACGAAACCAAATCCAAACAGCAAATATGGAATCCAAAGTGCACATTTGCTCTTAGGGTTACTGAGTCACCCTGGGGGAGTCACATTTCCCAGCATTAAGTATAAAATCATGGGAAAAGCCTTTGCGCTGTTGTGCCCTGGAAACAGGAATTGCTATGTTGCCTTGCAGGTACAAGAGTCTTTTCTTCTGGATTGCTATTAAGTCAGACTGGCTGAAAATAAGGCAAGAGCCACATATAAACATGCCTGGATAAAACTTAAACAACAAAAAAAGAAAAGTCTTTATGGATATCACTGGACTGTGAGCTTTGAGGAAGCTGTTGGCAGTGGTGTGTAAAACTGGTGACCTGGTTGTAAACCACCAGTTAGAGCTCTTAAGATCACAGGGGAAACACTATTTTCACATTATTAATAAGAACTGATAAAAAATAAAGAGCATAACTTAGTGGTTAAAATCTGAAATATTAACTGTTCCGTAATAGCTGGTATTCTAGAAATCTGATCTTTCTGAAATTTATGCCTAATCAGACTCTTAAAAATCCAGAATAAACTATTTAGATGAAAACATTACACAATCACCATTTAATAGAATCTGAGACACTTAATTCTATAATTTCACATTAATTGGTATACAATTTTATACCCTAAATTTCTTGTTCGGTGTTGGGTTTGGTTTGGTTTTTATTTTGGAAGGCAACATGTATGGCTTCAGGGTATAGGGAAGGGGTGAGCGGATTTTAAACAGAATCTTGCAATGCTTCTGAAACTGAAGTTAAAGCAGCAATATTCCTGGTACCCTGGGATTCAATTAGATGCTTTGTGATGCCTTTTCACTCCCTAACTACAGAATGCCATTCACTACAATCGAAGTTTACAAAATATCCAAATCAAGCCCAAAGTCTCTTTTTAAATTAGCGTGACACTCATAATCATTAGCATGACTCCTCATATGAAATAAAAAGGAAAACAATTTCAGTTCTTTTTAATATCATTCTAGTCCTGTGACTTAGCCTCAAAGGTAGTTTTGTGAAGCAAACGTCTGATTTGATGAGCTGATTTGTGTAAATAATTGTGTAGGAGAAATGGTTAATAACATACTTTTGTGACATCTTCAAAGCAAACTGAGAAAACCTGACAAGCAAACCGAGAAGTGAGAGCTGTAGTGTTTTGTTTCCAGGTAGCTGCTGTCAAGTCTTACTAGTCCCAGAAGGGTTCAAGTGAACGTCTCTTCCATGGACTTTTAGTCACACATGAAATTGTGCTCTGTGGTACTTTGGCAATGACTAGGTATAAATACATTTGCACACACAAACAAATGCCACCCTTGTAAGCCTACAAACTGTTGGACTCTGTTACTTGCATTTGTTTATTCATTCATTCACAATGAATATTTATTGAGTATCTCCACCAAGTGCCGGGGGTAGAGAGTAACAAATACTGTTTCTGCTCTTGTTGGAGGGGTGGGGGTTGGTTACAGTGTTTTGAGGGGAAGACAGAAATGGAACATAATTATGAATGTCACGAAGGAGAATGAAGGGTAGGTACCTAACCCCCTAATCGAGACATCGGGAAAGGCCCTCCAGAAAGAGTGACAATTAAGCAAAAGACAATGAAAACAATGCTTTATGGGCCACAGGAATTGACTTGCTTTCAGAAGGAAGGAAGATGCCTGGAGCGGATAGTGTTACCTCTGTTGTAAAGTTCTTGGTGAAGCTTCCAGATATGAAGATGAAAAAAACTATGAGAGGGGTCGGGACCAGGCAAGGGAACCAGTGAGAGTCAACATGAGACCCTCAAGCTAAAGGAGAAGGGTCTCCACAAAGGTCCCACATTTGAGGGCACTGGGTAACAGCCTAAGTGGCCTCCTGCAGATTCCTTCTTTTGAGCAGCTTGTTCCTAGCCTGGCATTCAATGAACTGGCCACCAACAGAGAAGCAGGTGGGTAGCTTTTGCATTTATGAGATTAAAAAACTGAAGCTTTCTTTTTGCCTACTGTTTGGTAATTTCTGGTTCCTTGTGCATGGAGAGAAAATAATCATAAGTAATTTGGCTTGTTTTTCTTCTCTCAAAGCATTTGTTTGGCCTGTTTGTGCTTTTCCTTTAGAGCTGTAATGTTAATACAGCTGCGGTCTCAGAGAAATTTTAAATACTAATAGTCTTCCATTGCATGCAAAAACAAATCCCAGAGTAAAAAGCTGTTCAATTAAGAAGTTGTGAGTATTTTTATAGTTTTGTCACATGTTAATAAAATCCAAAGCCAGATGATACTCCACACATTGCATTAAAAATTATATTTTTCATTCAACATTATTAATTACGTAGTTAAAAAAAAACTTTAATGAGAAGTTACCTTGGATTGGGCAAATGGGTATTAGAGGGGAATTTTTTATATTAGCCAGGAAGATATGGAGTACTGAAAAATATAGCATAAGCTAGAAGATGATAGGTGATAGGGTAGGGCTGATTCTTGAAGGACAAGGGAATTTGGAAATGAGAGGGATGGGTATGAGGTTTTGAATATCTAGGGAGGACAAGTTTGAGTAAACGTTCAGAGGCGGGAAGTAACGGTGAATATGAGAAACCCGAGCTCTGCCGTTTCATTGGTGCGCAGGGAAAGTGAGGCGGAGAAATGGAAAATAGGAGGCAGGACCGTTTTATGGTCTGCTTTAAATGCTAGGTTAGCTGGGAGCTACTGGAAGATTTTCCAGAGAATGGCATAAGCAGCGCTGCACCTTGGAAAGAGTAACGTGTGTTAGGATGAGTTCATCTTTAGGCCATACTGAAAGTAGGGACCACAGACAGGGGGCTACTGCAGTGGTCTACGTGTAAAACGAGGACATCCTGACTTACCAAGGGGGTGGAAGCAATGGCCAGGAGGATGTGGATGGGAAAAATATTAATGAGTGTACATAGTTTCTTTGATTTTTGTGAGATATTTGTGGTTTACTTTTAATCTCAAGATATCCCACTGTGGTTTTAAAATGGTGTGTATCTAAGGGCTTTATCAGTCACTGAGCCAGAGTCTTCATGGGTCTGGTTAATCAGATGCTGTTCATTAAAGTAACTCCACTTGCTCTTCCAGGTCACTGCCTACAGTTTTGCAAGTCCTTGCAATAATATTTACCCATATTTACTTAAGACTCAGGTTCACATATTTGCTCTTTTAGAACCTTGTTTTTTGTAGGCAGGGTCACTAATACGGGTCTAATTTTACAGAAAAGCCTGATCAAAGTTACACTATCACATATTCAAATTAAAGGTTCTTATCACTATTTATTATTGTCTCTCAATCTCTCTGAATTTTGAAGATTCAAACCCATACTAACATCTTGAGACTCTAGAATGACAACAGAAAATCTTAACATGTGTCAGTGTTAACAGTCTCTGCTCTGCTTGCTTCCTCTTCCTGCCGATTCTGCTCCACAAGAATCTGAGACCACGCAGAATCAAATGTTAGAGTCTAGTGCGTGCCTAGGGCAATCTCAGCCTTCAGTTCAAAGTGGGGCCTTGGAAACTGCTCCAGATTCACTCCAGAGAGCAATTTGGACCCTTAGGTCGGGTCACAGGTGAACTGGGTGTTGGAGCTGGAGAGGATGAGGTGGTGGGAGGAAGGAGTATTTCAGGACCCTAGAGCTGCTCTTCTTGTGCCTGTAATGGTCTCCTTCCATCTTGTTTACTTGGCACCTCAGTGATCCTCTTTAAGACCTTCATGAAAAGAGGCTGTGTGCCATCCAGGCTAACAGCGTGGGTTCTGGAGGCTCCAGATGTAAGTTCGAATTCACCCTTTGTCACTTATTAGCTGTGTGAGCTTTGACAACTGTCCTGACATCTTGCTCCTGCTTTTTTCCTATCCAAAAGTAAAATAAAAGGGTACAAACTTTCAGCTGTAAGAGGAATACGTTCTGGAGACTGAATGTACAGCATGGTGGCTATGTTTAATAATAATGTATTCTACCATCTGTACTCCCAAAATTATTGAAATAACAATAATTTTTTTTTAAAAAATGTATTCTATACTTGGAATTCAGAAAGAGCTTAGATCTTAAGTATTCCCACCACTACCCACCACCCACACAAACACAAAAAGGGTAACTATGTGAGATGATGGATATATTAGTTACCTTGATTGTGGTAATTATTTTGTAATGTATACATATATCAAAACATCATATTGCCTACTTTAAACATGTACAATTTTTATTTGTCAATTATATCTCAATAAAGGTGGAAAAGAATTTTTAAGAAGATCATGGTACTGTATTTACCTTATGAGGATGGTGTGAGGATTGCCTGCAAAGCATTATAACATGGTTTAGTTCACAACCACTCCAGTAAAGCCTTAGAGGCGGTTAGGCCTCCACGCCTTGGTGATCCCATAGACCTTTGCCCTGCTCTATCACAGTCAGCATCACATGCTGTTCTACTGTTTCAATTTCTGTCTTATCCCTAGATCGCGAGCTCCTTAAGTACTGGCACAGTAATGCTAGTATCTCATGTTTGAGTTCTGGCAATGTACCAGGAATTGTACTAACTTACAAATGAGAGGACTGAAGTCTGAGAGGTTACTCTGCCAAGAATCACATATGCAGCAAGAGCCAGATCAGGATTCAGTGCTGGGTATGCTGAGTTGCCTTCTCAATCGCCACCCTATACTATCGTAGTCTTCATAATCCCTCTATCCCCTCACCTGGCACGGTCACCGCCCCACCCAGCATAGTACTATGCCCAGCATTGATTCAATGCTTATTTAATACTTGATGAATGGATTTGATGGCTTCTACTCTATGAGTGGTTGAGTTTGAACACATATGACCTCTGCAGGGCACTGCTACGTAGCTGAAAGCAGTGAGGGGTATTGTTTCCCAATTTTTACATCTGACTTTCATGTTTGGCAGGCAATACTGCCCTCCCTTATTTCTTATTTGGGGTGGGAGAGAGGAAGAGGAATCATTTAATTGCCCACTAGACCTCTTTACTCACAACAACTCTCCTTGAACTGGTGCCAAATTTCTTTTTTCCTGTGAGTATTCAAATCTATATTTAATTTTAAAGAAAGTGTTTAATTCATCAATAGGAATTCCAAACTATGTATCTAGTCAACTAAATGTAACTGTGTGAATATTTTTTAAAGAATTGGACAAGTGAAGACAATACATCAGCCAGATGAGAGGAAAAAGAATTGGCGCGCACACACACACACACACACACACACACACGCACACACACACACACACAGAATTTTTTATGGTCTCTGATTTGACACTCCTGCAAACAATGCCATTGACATTAATACTGATTCATTTGAAAATAAAACTGTTATGCTACTAGATAATAACAATTTATTCAAGAGTAACATAAAACAGAGGGTGCCAGCCAGCTTCATAGCATTTGCCTTATTCATTTACCTTCATGCATTCAACAAATAATTATTGAGCATCTATTACACAGCAGCCACCATGCATGACACAATGTTCCAGGAAATAGTATGACAATTCTCCTACTGGTGCCAACACAACCCCAAGGACTTGTCTCTTTAAAAAAGAAGTGGAATATGTCAAAGGAAGCACATGAAGTGAAAAGAACTCTAGACTTAGAATCAGGAGTAGAGGATTAGAATCTCAGCTTGGTCACATAGTGATAGAACCTCGAGTTTACTTAGTGCAGACTTAGTGGCAGACACTGTACAAAGCCTTCTTATTTATGCTTTTACTAGCTATGTGATTTGGACAAGTCATCTATGTGATTTGAGCCTCAATTTCCCGTTTGTAAAGTGGAATACTAATTCTGTGTCTACCTCACAGGGTTGTTGTAAGAAATAAGGAAGCAATGTAAGTAAATGGTTCTTGCACATTCCAAATCACTGTCTCATGGAAGTTATTACAATAAATCTATTGTTTACATTACAATTTAGATTTTCTTGTAATTTATACTTTTTCTCTGATTTGTGGCATTTTTATTCTGCTAATAATTTTAGGTTCTTACGTGCATACTTCTTATGCATACTACCTTTTATACATTTGAATTTTAATATAATGTTTCCTTAAAGTAGGCAGAAGAGAGGGCAGAGGAGACAACTGGAGAAGGAAGTACAAGCGAGGAAAAAATAACAAATCAAATTGGAGCCAAAAGAATCACTCCCTTGCCCCATAAGGTCAGGAACAGGGCGAAGGTCTGGGATTATGAACTAGATTTAGAAATAATCTTAAGAAAAAATGCCCTGCAAAATGATGATAAGCTAAAGAAAAGGAGGGGATACATTAGTTATTCATTTTTATAAACTAGACTTAAAATAATTATCCATTTTCATCCTGATATATGTCTTCCAATTTTTCAGATTAACATTCCGCATTAGAATACATGGGTTTGAATTTTAGTTAGTTCTTTATGCCTGGTTCTTCAATTCCAAACTGGGTTGAAAATTTTCAAAGGGAAGGGTTGTAATTTATGTGTCTTCCCATCCCTCTCCAAGCTTGGCAGAGTTCAGGTGGATCAGGAATGATTATGGCAAATACTTCCTATGAAGTGATGTTCAATGTTTCTACCATCATCTTCACTATTTTCTTAATTGAGATGTAAGATGATTAGCCTTTTACTTACAGAAGCAGTCCATTTATTTCAACTGTGAGGAGGTTAAGAGTTAACGTTTTGAATGTGAAATAGTTATGAAAACTGAATGGCATGATTTTGGGGAGATTAAGTAAGTAGACTTTGGGATAGTACTCAAGCAGCTACTACGTTCTTGGAGTTTGCATAATTAAAACTTACAAATTTATGCTTAACAGCTAGGCTTTTGCTGCTCAACTGCAGCAAAGCCACCACCCCTACTTGCCAAAGTTGTCGTTCTGAGCTTAAATCAAATGTGGGCTCTGTTTCAAGTCACTGTGCCTGCCTGGCAGGGTTCCACCACGGCTCAGGTCTCCACAGCATCCAGTTTGGCTGGCTCTGGTGCACAGAGAAGGAAAGTTTACATCTGCATAGCAAGTAGGAAGATGCCTTTTGATTCTTCATCCAGGGATTTGATTAATTTTGTATAACTGCATTGAGGAACTACTGAGCAATTGGGGTCAGAGACGGAGTCTGCATTCATTCTTGCATCTTCTCCCTGCCTCAGAAACAAGTCACTCTTAACCCTTTTATGCCTAGTGTTGCATTAATGGAATGCTAAGCTTGTGGCAGTTATCTATATTCTATTTCTCAAGGTCATCACCAAGGTCTGATTTTTTATAAAAATAAACTGCAACCTCCGGTATAAATGGGTTAACTCCTACGCTGCAAAGTTGCTGTTAGTCAGACCACCCTTGGCCCAAAGTGTAGGTTAACCTGACCTGTCAACACTCTTCATGCCAAACAACTGTTCAGACTGACTCATTAATAATTCATCTGTCTAAAAAGACATAATTATGGATTATGTGTATTTAAGTTGTTGGCTTTCTAATCCTATTTTTGCCATTTCCATAGCAAAGGAGGCTTACTTTTATTAAACTATTCCTTATATAAATCACGGTGTTTTTTTTTTTTTCCCCCAAATCAATGTCCTCAATGGTTAAGTAGTTATTTAAAGTAAATGACTTTGGTTCCAGTAATCATTTGGTTCTAGTAAATGGACATGGTATCTTTCTGAATTCTGTAAAATACCACCCATTAAAATCCCTCTTCCTCATCTCCTCTCTTAAACATTTTCCCCAAATCCACGTTTTATAGCACAGAAGGATAACAGACACTATGTGTGTTTATAAAAGGTGAGGTTTGTAAGCCTCCTGAATCCACCATTGCTTAAAACATTGGAATGTCATAAACTAGGGCTGCTAATGAGTAGTACATCCAAAATGAGATAATTCTTACTAGTTCTATTTTCTTAAGAGTGATTAACTGGATATTCTTTTTCTTAATTCCCTTTGGTTATTGTTTCTACGTTGCTACTGAATTCCCAGGAAATAGATACTGGAGGTGGGATGGGGACATACCTTTGTCCAGTGAACCTGCTGGAAGTTCTGAATATTTTCAGGCTCCTTTGGACATTTGTGGGTGAGCAGATGTGACATGTTTTCAGGTGTCCTTTATTTCCAACTGAAGATTATCCAAACTAAAAGCTCATGAGGATATCTAATGTTTTTTCTTGAACATAACTGGAAGACCTTGATCCCTGCCAGTTCATTAGAAAATAAACTATTACTGTATATTGATATCTTTACAAACCACCTGATTTTTGAGTTCTACTTCTGGTGCCTTGGAAAAGTCTGCCACTTGTCAAGAGTGATCAATCTTGATTCCTAAAAAAGCTGTGGTTGGAAATCTAATGAAAATGTGTTATGGATTGGCTTTTTGCATTATTAAATTGTGAGCAGAGGCTGGGCACAGTGGCTCCCTCCTATAATCCCAGAACTTTGGGAGGTTGAGGCAGGAGGATCACCTGAGGTCAGGAGTTTGAGATCAGCCTGGAAAATGTGGTGAAACCCCATCTCTACTAAAAATACAAAAATTAGCTGGGTGTGGCGGTGCACACCTGTGATCCCAGCTACTCAGGAGGCTGAGGCAGGAGAATCACTTGAACCTAGGAGACAGAGATTGCAGGGAGCTCAGATTGTACCACTGCACTCCAGCCTGGGTGCAGATGGTCTCAAACAAAAAATTGTGAGCATATATCATCCCCCCAAAAATGATGATGATCTGGAGTCTGTATTCAAGTAAAAGCCTTGTGATGACATCGGTTTTTGACTTAAGTGACCATTCATACCATGAGTAATTGATGACTCAAAAATAAGAACACAAATGTCTCCTTTTAACTAAGGATTTAGTTGACAACCAGATACTGGCAAATTCAACATTGCATCTACAAAATTACTTTTGCATGTAATGTGACCCAACCAAACTTTAAACTCTGAATCTCTACCCTAAACCATTCAGAACATTTTGGCAATTGCGTGATTAGAGGTATTAGGCTTTCACTGTATACTTTGATGTATAATGGGTGAGAGTTTGATTGAAAAATAGAAGTAAAGGATACTTTCAAGATTTACCACTGGAATTGCAAATATAATTAAGCCAAAAGTCTGTTCTATGACTTTTCTTCCCACTATTTATGACTCAGAGTAGTGAACCATGAATGAGGGAATGTGAATTGAGTTAGTGCTTCCTGATCTTCAAGAATAAGCTAAAAAGGCAACTTAATATTTCTGGGTAATCAGTAGAAATAAGAATAGTGTGCGATAATAATCATTAGTGCGTACAGCACTTGGCTTATTATGTACCAGCAGTGTGCTAGTTCCTTGTGTGGATTATCTGACTTAACCTTCACAATTGTACCACTATGCAGTTTCTTTGGTTATTTCCATTTTATAAATGAGAAAACCGAGGTCCAAAGAGTTTAGTAAAGAAACAGGGCCACTGGGCTCCAGAGCCCATCTTTTAAGCATGATAATGAATTAAAGAAAAGTATGCCCAGTGACAGGGCCAAAGGGGATGGAGTTAGGGAAGTAGAAGGCTATTAATTCTTCATAAGATTAACAAAAAAGAATATAAACCAGGCCGGGTACGGTGGCTCACACCTGTAATCTCAGCACTTTGGGAGGCTGAGGAGGGCAGATCACGAGGTCAGAAGTTCAAGACCAGCCTGGCCAACATAGTGAAACCCCGTCTCTACTAAAAATACAAAAAAATTAGCCGGGCGTGATGGCAGGCACCTCTAATCCCAGGTACTCAGGAGGCTGCTGCAGGAGAATCCCTAGAACCCAGGAGGCGGAGGCTGCAGTGAGCTGAGATCATGCCACTGCACTCCAGCCTGGGCAACAAGAGCAAAACTCTGTTACTTGCACACACACACACACACACACACACACACACACACAGAGTCTATCTGCAAAGGAACTCAGAATTGAACGCTTCCTGAAAAGTATGCCTCTAAGTTTTCAGTTTTGTAGGGCAATTACAAAAACAAGAACTGCAGAAAGAACCTGACAATCTTTAAGATTGCCCAAGAAATCTTTAAAACACATTAATATAATTAGAAGTCATGTCACAGTTATATGCAAACAGGTCACTTGTGTATCATATATCATGGCTGGTACTGAATTCAAGCTTGGTTTCCAATGAAGGGGCAAAGTTATTCAACATGGTTAGTGTGAGAAAGACTGATGATGTAATAGCAACTGTTGACCTTGACCTTGATGAGCTGCCAGGAATAGGAGCAGTTCAGCTCTAAGAATTTAAGACATACCGTAAGAACATTCTTTCTAAAGTCATCCAGGTTCCTTCTCTCCTTCTACATGTCCCCTCATTCTCTGCGCCACTTCGGACATTATCTAGCTCTGGTCTTCTTTTTCCTTTCTGAACGCCATAGCTTTTTTTATTATTTATTTATTTATTTAAAGAAGATGTTACTTTGGCAATTGTACTTTCTGGAATCTTTTAGTCTTCCGCTCTTCTCCTTTCTTATCTTGCAGGATCATTGTCCAGTGTATAACTCTTACAAAGAGTAATACAAAGAAAGAAACTTGTTCTTTGTATAAAGAAGCAAGAACCTTGTTTTCTTTCTGCTATTAATCTGGTTCCTTTAGACCCCGCCCCCTCGCCCCTGTGGCACAGGCAGCCGTCCTCTGTAAGTTTCTTTGGAAATCGCCTCAGAAATAATGTCTGGACGGCAGATCTAGATACAGTTAACACCCAGCTGCTCCTCACATTTGTAATGAATAGGAATGGAGCCACTCGTTTCCATCGTTACTGTGCTTCCTTCAGTGTCATATTTACCTTTTAATCTAAACATGCACATTCTTTCCAATCTTTCTGGATCCTTGGGAAATACTAAAAGGATTTTCACTGAGCAGAATGTTAGGCAAAGTGTGTGAAATGAGTTCAAATAAAGTGAAAAATACATTCAGATATTTACTCTGAACTTTCAACAAAACATGAACTTTTGAGTTCTCCATCTACATGTGTTTCTACACTGGGGGAATGCCACCGAAGTAAAGGACTCAGTGCTGGCACTCAAGGTAGAGAGCAGAAAGTTTGATTAAAAAATAGAAGTAAAGAATACTTTCAAGGTTTGCTATTGGAATGGCAAATCTACATGTTTTATAGCACAGAAGTTAGAGTACAGCACCCCCCCACCACCCTTCTCACTTCCCACATGTTAAGCATGTTCTGCTAATTCCATCATGGGCAAACCTACCATCTTTTAAATGGAAAGAGAAAAATTCAGAAGCAGTGTTTCATTTTAGATAGTAGAAATGTTTTTAGATTGGCCTTTGGTCTGTGCCAGACATTTGGCTCTAATTATATACACATATGAAGAGATGAGCCACCCGAAGAGTTTTACAGACCCTCACAATGAAAGACAGTTCCACAGTGATATGGTTTGGCTCTGCATCCCCACTCCAATCTCACATTGAATTGTAATAATCCCCATAGATCATGAGAGGGATCCAGTTGGAGGTAACTGAATCATGGGAGTAGGTCTTTCCTATGCTGGTCTCATGGTAGTGAATAAGTCTCATGAGATCTGATGGTTTTATAAAGGGAGTTGCCCTGCAAATGCTCTCTCGTCTGCTGCCATGGAAGACATCCCTTTGCTTTTCCTTCGTCTTCCGCCATGATTGTAAGGCCTCCCCAGCCATGTGGAACTATGAGTCCATTAAACTTCTTTCCTTTATAAATTACTCCATCTTGGGTATGTCTTTACTAGCAGCATGAGAACACAGAGACCGTTCTAATACACACAGAGACCATTCAATGGAGCCAATGGGATAGGCGCCAGCTTGTGCCTTGGAACTGGTCTGACATAAGGAATCAAGAACATGTCCACAATTCAGGGGGAATGAGGATGGAAGAGGATAGCCATATGAGGTAAGTGCCAGGTTAAAAACCAGGTAAAAGACTCAGGACTCACCTATGAGTTAGTTAGAGCACCTTACCAATGTGTATGTAATTGAAGCCAAATACCTGGCACAGACAAAAGGCAAATATAAAAACACTTCTGCTATCTAAAAGGAGCATTGCTTAATTTTTCTTTTCATTTTAAAGATTATAATGGCGGGTATGCCCGTGAGGACATTAGCAGCATGTGTCCAACATGCTGTGGGTGGGGGTGCTGTACCCTAACTTTATATACCCGCAAGAACTGAACTTGCACTTTCCCCACATGGCTACCCTTTTCCTGGGGAGCCAATGGTTTCGGCCTCAGCTGGAACTCGCCAGTTCTTTATGGAACCATTTTTCACTGCAAGGACCTGCAAAACTCTCCCCTATCCATTTGCTTAAACTCTTCAGGAGGACATCCTCCAGTACCAGACTGGCAGTCCTCATCAAAAACTGCTCCACATACCCAAAGCTGGGAAAAATATTTATTTTTCTTCCCAGCAAATCTTCCTGGAGATAATGAAGGTTGTAATCATTTTTGCTTCCCCTTTGCCCTGTCTGCTAGGAAGCTCAGGTCCCAGTTTTGCTCACCTGCTTCACATCACTGTTCTCCTTTCTCCTGCTTTTTATATATGGCTTTAGCACTCATCCTGAGAGAATGGTCTTATGTGTTTGTGTACTTACGTTTCATGGTAGGCTTCTTATAAGAAGCCCTGAACAGCCCATACCTGTGCCTCTGCTTATTATATAATGGTCAAGTTCCATGGTTCTGGTTCTGAAGTTAGGAAAATGTCTCAAAGGGGAGTGTATTCCCCCATATCTAACCAACCCAGATTTATCTAACCAACCCATTTGATCTAACCAACCCACACATATGTTGTTGTGGTGGGCAATGGAGATGGTGGTAGCTAAGGAAAGGTGGAAATAATGAAGAACGAAGGAGTTACTAAATACTTCGAATATGGTAAGAAATCGTTTAGCATATTATCAGAGACATTACCTGGCCACAGATTAGTTACCCAGATTGGAAAACTTAAACTTCAGGAAGCAAACTCCCTTTGAGATGAACCAGGCTTGGTTTTCCTTTGCTTTTTTAACATTGACTTCATCCAGCGTTTACAATGCATCTAGCAAGCTGAATTGGCTACAGGACCAATTTAGAAGATCTGCGTAATGTCTTTGAACACCTAAATGCTGACATAAAATCTATAATTCACAATTTCAGGATATGCTTCTTATAGAGAAGAGAGGAGGGCCTCCTCACAGGGGCTAAACAACAATGCAAGAGTTCAAAAGGGTTGAAGATGCCCTGTGGGTATTTGGATTGGCACTCAAAAACTCACGGATGCTCACGATTGCTTATCTGACTTATCTAAACTGCTGACGTCAAAAGAATTAGGCTAGAAATCTTATGATTACAGCTTTTCTTGTGATCTTTTCTGGTATTTCCTGTTTCCTGTGAGGCCAAATATACTTCGAGAGAGGGTTATTTTATGGCATTTCACTGTTTCTGTCTCAGCTAGATCCAAAGGTACAGAGAGCATGGAGTAAAAATAATTAAGAATAACATCAGAAATCTCTGCCCGCCCCCACTCCCCTTACTCACTGACATTTCTTTTTAAGCATCAGAAAAATTTCTGCAATGGTTCAGAGTAGGATCATATTTTTAATGGAACAAGGTCTATTGTTGATTTAAAAGAAGAAGGCACTTCAATTGTATTTCTAACTATTGCCTTATTTGGGTACTCATAAGCAGATAGGCTCTGAACGGCATTAGCAGGCAGCCCGGGAAGGCTCCAGGCTCCGAGAGGAGGAGGAGGAGGAGGAGGAGGAGGAGGAGGAGGAGGAGGAGGAGGAGGAGAAAGTTTCAGAGGATAAAAAAGGAAAAATGACCATCAAAGACGGCACTGTTCCTTTGGGGCTACAAACATCTTATAGAAGCAGAAAAGAAAAGCAAATGGTGGGGGTTGGGCCTGTCCAGTTTACAACATCTTGCCTAAAGGTAGCTAAATCTTCAACTCACCTTCTGAGCACAGGCCCTGAATCATGGTCACCACTACCTCCGCTAAGAGAGCCTGAGGAATTGAGAGGCTGATTCTCAGTAGCTTATGGGTTCATGTATCACAGACCCAAGCTTCAATAGCCATTTGCAATGGCCCTGCCTGAAATTCTACCTCCAGGCAACAATGCAGAAGGCAGCAGACTACAGTAACATTTTATTTACATTGGTTAAGCAACCAGCAGCTACCACCTCTATCTATCTTACCTATAACTTTGTTAACCTTGTAATCCTGGTTAAATTCTCACCTCTGGGATTATTTTTTTCTGGTGAATGTCTATCTCTTTAGTACACTGCAGGCAATGTTGATGGGAAAATTCACAAAGAGAGGGCTTGGGACTTGCCTAGACAATTTCTAATGTAAGTTTGAAAGCAAGAAAAATGCGCATAAACATATCACGTGCACGTTTACATGTAGACATCTAACTCTTGCTTGTGGAAAGATGGACACCACACACTTACGTAACGCCATCACAGAGACGGTAAGTACTGGGGAATGAAAAGGACAGAAAATTGGATTTAGAGAGACTGTCATGTTGGAGAAGCCTTGGCTGGAGTTGGGCGGCTTCAGGGTTAGACCATGACCGGGAGCGTGGCTGAGTCAACGGCATGGCTGGATGTCGGTGGACCCCAAGTTGGCCCCTGTGCAGTCAATAACTAGCTCTCTGCCCCAAGTATGTTGTGTGATGTCTGTGGAGTCTCAGCTTTCTCACCATAAAAAAAAAAAAAATGCAGTGATTTAACTAGATAATCACAAAGACGCATTTTCATTATCAAATCCAACGGAAACTACCCTTTACTGTTCCATTTAAAGATTTTCAATGGTTCTACAAGAGTTAAGGTTTCTTGTCCATATGTCGTCTCTTCACACTAGTATCTTTCTCTGTTTCCCACTCTTCTTCACTCCTAACACTGTGCCAAGGGAATTTGACTAATCTCCATTCTCAATCATTTCCTATGCTTCTTTGTCTTTGTACCTATGTTCATGTTTATTCCCTCACCAAATTTCTCACATCTGGTTGAGATCTTAACCATCATAAAGACATAGCTGTAATGATCAGTCCAGCACAGAGCCTTCCTGGGTCAGCCTACAAAGGTTCAGTTAATGCCCCATCCCCACGGAGTATCAATCACACTTGGTTTGTTTTTGAGTATGTAACTTGATCGCACTACATTATAAGCTACATAAAAAAATCAAATTTTTCTTAGTTTTCTCATCCATCCAGTGGTATCTAGCATTGGAAGAATTGTTTGCTCAGAAAAAATGGAGGGTCAGTAGGGTGGCTCACAACTGTAATCCCAGCGTTTTGGAAGGCAGAGGCGGGAGGATCACTTGAGGCTAGGAATTCAAGACCAGACTGAGCAATGTAGCAAGACCATGTCTTTATAAAAATTAAAAAAAATTTAGCTGGGCATGGTGGTGTGCCTCCATAGTCCCAGCTACCTGGGAGGCAGAGGAGGGAGGATTGCTTGAGCCCAGGAGTTCAAGGCTGCAGTGAGCTGTGATTGAGCCCCTACACTCTAGCCTGGGTGACAGAACAACACCTCATCTCAAAAACAAGCAAGCAATCAATCAAACAAAACAGGCCATCTAAGGACTAGAAGAAATATGAGTGGGCAATGTAAGAAGCATCGACTGTTCTGAGACTGTGGTGATAAGCTGTGCTCTGCATTTGGGGAAGAGATAAACATGACTGCCACAGCAGGTCTAGATGGAAGTATAAATCTTTCATGATAGGATGATACCATATGTCAAGGGCTTTGGTTTGATTATTTCTATATTACTTCCTGTGGCTTTGTGTAAAATATATAGCACTTGGGAAATTTTGTTTGTAAGTTGAAGGGAAAATATTCAGCATCTCAAAATTTTTCAACATCTTCCAAATACGGTCAATGAATGCCACTTATGGTTATATATATTCATTAATACGCTTACCCAAACTCCACCTCTCCACCAGCCACTGTGACTAGAATGATCTTTCTAAAATGTAAAATTTATCATGTCACTTCGCACTAAAATTGTTTGAAGTTTTCTTATGGGCTAGAGGATAAACTCCTCAGAAAGACAGATGAGGCTTTTGGCAACCTGACCCCCAGCCTATCTTTCTAACCCTATCCTAGCCCTTCCCTGATTCACTTTATACCCCACAACTTGGCTTTTCCTGAAATATCTTGTATTTGGTTCTATGTTTTCTTATCATATAGTGTATTCCATCTTTTCTTCATTTGGAGAAATGTAACTTAACTTAAGTGGTACCTTAAAAAAAAATCACCTCCTTTTTTTTTTTTTTTTTTTTTTTTCAGTTCGAGTCTTGCTCTTGTCGCCTAGGCTAGAGTATAACGGTACAACTTCAGCTCACTACAACCTCTGCCTCCTGGGTTTGAGTGATTCTCCTGCCTCAACCTCCAAGTAGCTGGGATTACAGGTGCCTGCCACCATACCTGGCTAATTTTTAAATATTTTTAGTAGAGACAGGGTTTCAGAAAGTTGGCCAGGCTGGTCTTGAACTCCTGACCTCAGGTGATCCATCTGCCTCCACCTCCCAAAGTGCTGGGATTACAGGTGTGAGCCACCACTCCCAGCCCATCATGTCCTTTCTTGATACCTCCTTTATCACCATCATACAC